>NC_133803.1:25749770-26987270 GCF_043250625.1 Sebastes fasciatus | reverse complement strand
TTTCCCTATAAAAGCAATTTGCCCCATGCTCGGGCTAGGCAATGAGCAGATGCTACCATTGTAAATGATGATGCGAGGGGCCATAATAAAGAGTTGATAAACACAGAATTACTGCTGGGCCGTGGGCACGCAGAGAGAGGAAGGGGAGGGGAGGAGGAAGGAGGAGAGGGAGGGAAAGTGAGAGGAAAGGAGGGGGTGAGGAGACACAGAGACACACACACACACATAATGAGACAGATAGAAAATGTAAACAGAGAGGCTCCAGTAGTGGTGATGATATAGGTAACCTGGTGATACAGGTAACCAGATGACACATAAACTGGGTTAGAATAAATAGGTAAAATCATTTGATAAGCCCAGTTTAAATAGCATTTTCTTTTCCTATTTGGTTCTCAATGTCTATCATTCTCATACTGGTAGATTCTGATTCGTCACCTAAAAAACAGGGTGTCAAGCAATCTGTCGTAGGTAGATGAAGAAACCAAGTTTAGTCTTTCAGACGTAACAGAAATGCATCATAATGTTCAGATTTTTCTTAGCTCATACAACACTTCTTGTCACTAAGCTCTTTGCATTGGGTTGTGCAACGTGTGCCAGACTGCATGGCCGAAATTCATCTGTACAGTAGATAACCGCGGGGTAAAAATTAGTTGTTGTGTATTTTCACCTTCATGTGCCAATTAAAGGACCATTGCACCCATTTTACCAGCCTGATCTCACAGAAATACGTGTACACAAATTACGTGCCGTCACCACGGAAACGATGCCAATGGAAAGTCAATTAAGATCCTCTGTCGTGGTGGACACACAAATTCCCAGGTTCAACAGAAATACTTTTTGATGAAAGTCCACGTAGGGAGGAGGTCGGGGTTGATGGATGAGTCAAACACTGGACTTTTGCCGAGGAGACTGGTATTTGTGTCCTGTGTGAAAGTCAGCGTTGACTTAATTTAAAGTAGGAAGGCTAAGTAAGAAGTTACGTAGCAAACATAGTTCTTTAAACCCAAACCATGATGTTTTCTTTCCTAAACCTAGTACTTTGTTTCCTAAACCTAACATTAGTTTTGTTGCCTGAACTTAACATTAAATTGTTTCCTTTCCATGTAACATGCTGTGAAGAGGTTGTGGTCACATATTTCTGTGAGATAACATTGGATTTTACGCAACAAAGATCAGTTTACTTGTCATGAGGTTGACTTCTCAACCTGTGAAAAAGGTTGTATAATGTCGTCTGTGGCTCTGGAGTTTTGTCAAATCTGAGAAAATAACCCTTCGACATCAGGCTTGGGTTTGAGTCTGTAATCCAGCCCTGCCACTCTGATATTTTGATTTGCCCAAATTCATATGAACCAATATTATTTTTTAATTAAAAATGGCCAGTGGTCCACCTCCAATACCACGTATTTGGTGCGGTTTGTCTGACTGCATGTTTAGTTCGGCAATGTTTCTTCATTGGAAGCCATTAACTTCACGTCATTCTGATGTGACTTTTCCAGTGGATTCTACATAACAATGCATGGCCATGTCTGTTTAATGTGTACATGTCACGCTCTAATTGCAGTTATACATATCGTTTCACCATGACAAAGCATGCATTTTATTGGGAAAACATTGTATTTCTGTACTTCAATTGGTCAAATACCACATGGTATTACATATTAGTACAAAATATTGGCTTTAATTGCCATTTTTTTAATATTGACATGCATCATTGGTCTTAGAAATACATCTCTATTTCTTATCACATGCCCTCCCTGTGCTTTTTTTTTCTTGGCTGGGGGAGTGTTTTGATGCCACTGTACACCAAGTGCCTTGTAAATGCTATGACCCCTGACTCATAAGGGACCTATGAGTGTGTATGTGTGTGTGTGTGTGTGAGAGAGTGAAGCTATGTCCCCAGGATGTTAGTCAAAGGGCTGCGATGTGGGCCCTTTGAAGAGCCTGTTCACCATGTAGTGTATTTTTCTTCTTTGCCCCCCTCCAAACATCTCCCATTCCACCCCGCGTTTGATGTTTCTTGGACATTTTGTTGAACAAAAAAAACAAAAAACAACAGCACACACACACACACACACACACACAAGCTTTTGACAAACACACAGAAAATAGGACGAGCACTTTTTGCGGACACACACATGCATTCTTGAAAACCTCCTTAGAGAGGAGTAAGGGAAAGATAGGGGGAAGGCGAGGGGAGGAAGAGAGAATGAAAGATGAGGACAGAGAGCAAATACGAGATTAGGAGGGGGAGAGAGAAAGACGGAAAGCTAGAGAGAGAGAGAGAGAGAGAGAGAGAGAGAGAGAGAGAGAATCTCCTCCCTTCGGCAGCAGTGCTTGTGTCTCTTTCATGTCCTCCATGCTTGGATCTGAGGCTCTGTCTCCCAGCTGGGCCTGGTGTGCATGTGTGCAGCTAAGTGCTGGCTAATTTCCCCTCGGATCTCCCAGCCGTAGCCTCTGATTTCCCCCAACCGCCCCACCAACACCACAGACACCACCGCCTCCATCCCCCTGTCTGTGTGAAGTGGGGATTGGCAGAGGGGAGTTGGGGTAGTGATGGCCAGCCAGCAGCACATTCTATGCAATGGTAACCTACTATAAACTACAGACTGTACAGTATCCTGCTACCTGAAAGCGTAAAATGAGACCACACTCAACCACCGGCCTCCCTCTGGACCTTCTGCAGTAAGAAATAAGAGCAATCGCTAACATTTAATATCTCTGGCAATGAGCCGATGCTTATGCTAGGTCTTTTTTTTGCTCATTTTCCCATCATTGTGACAAAGAGCTCAAATGTGCATGATATATAAGTCAGGTTTAAAAATCTGAAAAGCAGCTAAATTTGATATTTCCCCTTGCTTCAGTCTATTGAAGAATGTATGTGTGAATATGTCATTATGTTGTTTGAACAGCAGATGGCACCATTTTTAGGATTTGTCGTACCGTTTGGGGTTTTTTGAGTTAAAAGATGCATTGCAGGTGGAGCTTTGTTGTGGTGCTCGATTCATAGAGTTATCAAACCAGTCAGCTTCTATCGTCCTATGAATGTGAGCGTCGTTAACTCTCTCATGAGTTAATGATGCTCTCGCACCCGGCACTCGCACTCGCACTCGCACTGTGTTTTACAGCACCCGAGGATTTACGGCACCCGGCATGCTGGCAGGGCTAGTGCAATCAAAGAAAAAGAAGAAAAAATAGACGTCACCCACTGTCTATTCCACCTCCACCTCCAAAGTCTCAAAAGTGAACTTGACGAGCGAGCGCGTAGGGAGGCTGACAGGGCCATGCTTGCGAATAAATGAACTCGTTATTTTTTGGGAAACTGTGAACTTAGTTCAAAATTCAAAATTGTGAGCTATGAATGTGAAGTAGTTAATATTAATCTTTGTGAACTGAACTTTGAGCTAGCTTTAGTGAAGTGTGAACTTGCACAACACTGCTAGTGTGGTATAAAAACATACTTTTTACCGTTCCCTCCAAGGAAACCGTGCAGGCTTATTGGAAATCCTTCAGAAACCATATCACAATGTATTTTTGGCGCATGATCCCAGAAAATTAGGAACATCTTTTCTCTGTCTAGGGAGACAACACACCCATTTAATGTTTTATAATTGACATTATAACTATAGTCATTTTACATTTCAACATATTTGAAGAGCGCTGTGGCACAGTGTTATGACTCCTATCATGCAAACTGTTACATGAATTTGAATAGTGTCACATTGTCAAGAAGGCAGGGAGCTCTGCATAACTTAAAATTTACAGAAAATGATATATTTATTGTGATATATTCAAATACAATTTTTTTTTAAATTTGCATGTTAATAATAATATATAACACTAGAATCTTATTTTACCTCACAGGTTGAAAACTGAGCTGTGTGCTCACATCCAGAGAGGGAGTGTGTGGACACTGGGGAGGCAGCAGGACTGGAAACTCAGTCAGCACTTTTTATTGTGCACGTGTGTGTGTGTGTTTATGCATGCATGTATGGTTCATAACAATATACATTTACGTATGCACAGCTTGTATTTCTTAGGAGTGTAATTCATATAGATGTCCATATTTTATTCTCCATTGGCATGTGCACATTAGTAGACTCTCATGTAGATGTTACAGATTGCTTTATTCATTCTCCGCATATCAAAACCGAAATAACACTCAGTCCCTTTGTAGGAAGATGACAAGGAGAGGGAGGAAAGACAAAGGGTGGGGAGGATGGAAGGAAAAAAAAGAATACAACAAATATGAACGCTGCTTCCAGTCATGGCCGAGTTTCGACGGAGCCTGAAAAGGAGAACACATTCCAACGTCAATAACAAAATGGTCGGCTTTCATCAACGCTTATTTCAGCCTGAAAAAAAAAGAAAAAGAAGAAAGTGATGAGACATATGTCTAAATCTGCGCTTGCAGCAAGCCTTTTGATATGGCAGAAAATGTCCTGGGGTTGGATGATAGACAACGTGAACGCTACGCTGTGCATTTTCAAATTTGACTCCTGTGCTTGTTTGTTTTATTTTTATCTCTGGTTTTAGTCAGAATACCATTTAAGGACATTTTTCACGCAAACAGGATAATGTGTGAAAAAGATGTTTTGATCGTCTGAAGTCACAATAGAGCATTCATGGCAAATACGGGATGCAGGTTGAATGGAGAAATTAAACACAAAAATCAAATTGACTGCAGTCACAGTGAGCCGCTATTGACTACTAAGCCACTACATAGGCACACAATTACTGCAGTTCTGCTTCTACAAGTTCTGAATGTGGAAAATGAATATATTTAGAGGACAGATTTATGTGCATTTTCTCACCCAGTACAGGTCATATACTTTGATCCAAATGTAGATACCAAGAGACAGTATTTGTATGTAGAGTCAGACTGAATGGTGCATTCATGTCCTAGTTTTAATAATACACATTTTGTGTAGCAGGATTGTGTTTATTAATATTTCTAATCCTTGTAATCATCTTGTGACCCCTCAGTTCACAACACCTTTTGATAGTCTTGACCCCCATCTTGGGAACCACAGGTGTCTAACGCATTACTGAAATGTGTAAGCTTCTTCTATTGAAACTGCAGCTCATCAGCTCAGGCTGTTGTCATACACCGTTCATCGCAATGCACTGTAATTCATGTATAGAAGAATCAATTTCTGTGTAATCCACGTAATCGTGAACCTGTAAATATGAGGAATGTCGAACAGTGTGTAAGGAGGAGGTCGGGGTGGTTTGGTGGGTCAAAAAAACACTTTCGCCCAGGAGACCGCCGTGAAACCAGAAATCAACGTTGATATATTTGTCATGCAAGTTACGTACTTAAGTAGCGCCACTCCCGGAGTTATTTTAAGCCAAACCAAAGTAGTTTTGTTGCCTAAACCTGAGGAAGTAGCTTCCTGTGAAGACGGACGTTTATTTTGAAAAGACTGTATGCATGTAACGAACGGAAATTGGCATATGTTGCATGACGTTTGTAGGGAAGCGGACGAAAAAAAGGGAATCATTTTTTTTTAAGATATCATACGAACCGTTGTATGAGAATATGATGATCAGCTGGAGGTTCCAACAGCACTTAAATGCATCACATCTAAAGAAGTGTCAACTACTCAAACAGAGCAGTCGGCAGCAGAGTGTTTAAATTAAATGTGATGAATTGTTATTATTGTCATCATTGTTCATATTATTATTTGTATTAGTTAATATCATTATTAGATTACTTAAATACAGTTTTGGGGGGAAAAAAAAAACATGTGCCGCCCTACCATGTTATTTTGTTACTATGGTTACTATGTCAAAAGTGTCCAATATACCAGCTATAGACAGGTTGTAAGCTGTGGTTTTGTGCATGTTGATTCTTCTGGTCATACTGTGTTAGACAGCTGTTGAGTGTTGATAATGTACTGCTTGCTTTAATGAAAGGTTGGATGTTAGTCTACGTGTCATATTTGGTTTTGTACATGAATGCATCTTTGTGGACAGTACACAATTGCACAGCCAAAACAATTTGTCGTACAGAGTATTTTACGCATCAGGTTGTTTCTGGCTCCCAAATGTGATATACCAATGTAGCGAACGCAGTGCTCTGTACTACAGTATGTGTATGTCTTTGTTTTTGGCCATACGTTGAGCTGTGTTTTTTGTTTTTGGGAGATTAAAGACCCTTAGTCCAATGGTCCACTGGCCACTGGAAGTAGTAGGAGGATGATCAGTAGTAGTATTAGTACTATCATATATACACATACACAAACACACACACACACACACACACACACACACGCACACACACACACACACACACACACACACACACACACACAGGGTCCATTAGCAAGCTGGCCAGCTGTCAGTGAATATGAGTTTTGTCTGCCTCTTCAGTTGCAGCCAATCACCAAGCCTTGCTTAATGCAATTAAGGAAGATGTCAATACTGAGCTGTGATTGGTCGAGAAGAACAGCAAGAGAGAACAGAGAATGCATTCTACCAATAGAGACAGTTATTAGCACATGCTGGTCATTGGTACACACACACATGCACACACACGCACACACACACACACACACACACACACACACACACACACACACGATCATGGTTGGGAGAGCTGCCATTTGAGGGTTGCTTGTGTTTGCCTTTCAGTTCAGCTGATGTCACATAAATAAGTGATGCGTATACACACACATACGTTTTAGAAGTAGCCCCAGCAATCACTCTGTGTGTGTGTGTGTGTGTGTGTGTGTGTGTGTGTGTGTGTGTGTTGCAGATTCATTAAAATGACTTCTTAACATGACCCATCTCTTTGAGGGTCCCATGAAGAGGTCCTGCAGCGAGCCTTTAAATGAAAGATCAGAGCAGACCCTTCCAAGATGCCAAACAAACCCACACACGTGCCATAAACCACCCCCTCCCAATAATCCCTCTCACTCCCTTCTAATGGTAGCCATTTGTCATTCATTAAGATCAAAATGCTGTTTTCTGTCTGGACAAATTGCAAAGCTATTCCATTCACAGCTTGAGAAAGGCCTGAGACTCCGCTGGGTTTCTTTGGGCTGTTTAAACGGCCAAGCAGGGCGAGCTAATGTGGCTAACAGGCTCTGAATAGTGTAGTGTGGTAATGTGGTGGGGAAGGGGAAGCTGGAGGAAACCAAGCAGGGGAATCTATTTTTTTGTGGCTTAATTTCCCTCATGATAAAATGATGGTTATTGCTTTGTAGTTGATAACATGCAACGGAAGGCACTTTAATAGTGCAATGGAGATTACAAAAAAGTATTGTTGTTTAAGGTACTGGTGAAATTGGAGAAACAGATGGATGCATGTAGAGGTTAATCAGATGCCAAAACACTGCACAGCAGTTTATAATACTCGCAGACAGGATTTTACAGCTCTGAAGAGTCCAAAGAGAATAAGTCAATGTTGACTTAACTTGAGTCACGTACGTAATGTAGGCTATAGCCCTGTTCAGACCTGGCATTAACGTTATTCTTCGGTTATCCGATCAAAAGTCGACACAGCTTTAAATACGTCTGTTTACACCTGGCGTTAGAATGCTTCTCCCCATCGCGTCTTGAGTGACCACTTGTGATCCGATCTCACTTCCCCGCTCTATATGCAAATAAACACGTACTAAACACACGGCTAATACAGCAGATGTTGTGACGTAATACTACATGAATGTCAGTAGTGATATCCTATATATTCGTGAATTTGGGTACATTTTATTAACATCAAAATAAAAGGTTATTGTACCGGCGGTCCCCGGGGACATTGGTGCCGCAGACACCGCCAGCTTTGCCAAGCAACAACAAGCTTCAGAGCCGGGGATGAGAGCGAGCGGGAGGGCGGGTGTCAGTTCTGGAGACACGTCATCGACATTATGATAATAATGTACTTCCTATGCCTTGTCTGATAGTTTGTAGATGTGTAGCCTATAGATAAGATATATCTCGCGAATCCCAGCGGGACGTCAGTTAAGTAGGCGGTCCTTAATGTGGCCTAGACCACCTCCGAATGTGGTCTGAGCGATCAGATCTCAATGTGTCCTCAATGCGTCTTGAGTACATTCACACCCGTACTTAGAGCTATCCACTTGTGATCGGATCACCCAGGACGCATGTTTATACCAGGTCTGAACAGGGCCTATGTAACTGAAGTTACGTAACAAACAACCACAATCTTTTACTAAACTTAACCAAGTAGTTTTGTTGCCTAAACCTAAGTGACGTCAAGGTCAAGGTCCTGGCATTGGAATTTAAAGCTGCAGTCGGTAACTTTGAGCCTGCGATAAAAAGGTAATCACTAAGTTGGTTTAAGAAAAACATCATGGTTTGGCTAAAAATAAGTACGTAAACAACGTAACATGACATAAGTACACAACACAATGTCAATAACAAAACTTCAAAATAAGTTAACAACACATTTGGTTTCACACAAACACACAAACAGCGGTCTCCTGCAAAGTCCTGCAGTCTTTCTCCCTTTTTTATATTCGTCTCTTGCTCTTCCTCATAGCTATTCTACGCAACTAGCTGAGAAAATGAATGATATTTTGACTTGTGGAACTATCTGGAAGGGATCCAAAATTGTTCCTCCCGCTTCAGTTCACAGCTCTATAGATCGTGCCTAATTTTGCAACAAATAAACAGGTAATTCAGCGTACGTAATAAGTATTGCTGAAGCTAAAATACCTCTCAACGATTATTATGATCGCATGCGTGAAGTGTTTCACATTACTCCCGGATGATTTTATTTGTCATTCTATTCATTAGGTGATATAAAATAAGTTAACAAATATGACCCATTTTACCACCTATAAAAAACATAAAAGTGTCTTCATCAGTGTCGGCAGCAGCCTTTCTGCATGTTCCCACATTTCCATTGTTCCTGTATGTGTGTTATTTTTATCCATGTGAGTGTACAGTGTGTGTATTCATGTGCACTCTGACGGTGTGTGTGTGTGTGTGTGTGTGTGTGTGTGTGTGTGCGGTGCAGGTGGGTGAGGGGGTGGTAATTAACAATGACATCTCCTGAGCCAGGTCTAGTCAGTGCTCTCTTCTCCTCATACGCTATATTTATCTCTCCTCTCCATCCTTCTATCATAGTTATTATCACTTCATCTCTGTCTTTATTTACCTCCTCCTCTCTCTTTGCACCGTCCCTTTATTTCATTTTCACTTATTCTCTGGAAAGATATGATTAGAAATAGATAATAGATCAACAGATGCAGAG
This sequence comes from Sebastes fasciatus, assembly GCF_043250625.1. NCBI lineage: Eukaryota > Metazoa > Chordata > Actinopteri > Perciformes > Sebastidae > Sebastes > Sebastes fasciatus. Next base: position 26,978,050 of record NC_133803.1, on the reverse strand, counting down.
CTACAGATGTTTCCTCTTACACAATAGCGTGTATAGAAATAGAGTTATTCTCTTCTTTTACTCCTCGGGGAGGGGAAGATAAATGAGATTGATGGTTTAATCAGGTTGTAGAAAGCTTTGTTAATTGGAAAATGATGTTATAACACTAATTTGACAGTCAAGGGGTATATATTTTACTGTATATGGTATATGTGTGAGTGCTCCAGGTTAATTAGCATTTTTCCTCAGATTTTGCAGCGGTGTGAAGATTGCATCATTCCTGTCGTGCATAGTTCTGACATGACGAATGATGCAAATGGAGAGTTCAGGAAGTGGCAGCTTGCCACAGTTTTCAGACAAAGAGACACAGCAATCAGTTGCTGAATTAATATAAACATTAATCTTATGTTAAATATGTGCACAATCTACTTCATAGAGTAGTGGGAACATCTCACATCATCCTAGGTGGGTAGTAGTCACATTATATAAACAGGTCAGGTTTCAGCAAACCAGATTTAAGACTTTTCGAACCCATGCTTACTGAATGGTAGAACTTATTGTTATTCAGCATATATTTATGGCTTTTCTGTCTTTTTTTCGCTCGTTTTTTAGCACTAAATATTGTGTATCATTCACATTTGAGCCGATACAGGTACTACTGATTGGTACCTTAAATTCTGTACCGGTACCCAAATCTTTTTTTGTAACGTTACTCTCTCTCTAATAACAAAAATGTTATTTATTGTAAAAAAAATTGTCCAAACTTTCAATAACATTGTTATTTATTTAGAACATTTTTCACAGCACACAAAATAAAATCCCTCCCTACACAATTGGTACTCGGTATACAGACATAGTTAGGTCGGTACCTTTAAAAGCACACTTTATCTTGGCATCAAACAGTCTTTACCGAAGGGGAACTGAACTGAAAGTGAAACTAGTCTATGCTCTGCCAGACTCATATTGGACAAAATCGATATGAATACTTTCAGTTCAGTTCCCTGTCGGATAAAAAAATCTAAATATAGCGTACTCTTACACTGATATTTTATGTGAGTCTTTCTTTTAGGTGGCTAAAATAAGTTTTGCTGCCCCCTTTGACAGCAGTACAGTATATTGCTATATTGCTCTGCTATTCCTGTCTGCTTCTCCAAGCTGGGGCCAACCGCCATCTACTGTAGGTAATACACTGACTATGGATAAGTACCTCTTACAATCCGACTTCAAAACACCCAAACTATCCCTTTAAGGTTAGGGTTCGGGTTCGGGGCTAGGGAATGCATTATGCCAATGAGAGGCACAAAGATAGAAGTAAAAGGTTGTGTGCGTGTGTGTGTTTGACCTCTAGTTCTGCTCACTGGCCAGCAGAAGGCAGGGTTGTAGCATCCTCTGTATCTTGCACCCCCCCACTCACACATACACACACACACACACACACCTTCTACACGCCCACACATAGGCTACACACAGCCTTCCAACCCACAAGGCCCCTAAGTGTATGTGTGTAAGAGGAAGGAAAAGGGGGGGCAAAATGAAACTGTGTGCATATGGACGTGTGTGTGCATCTGTGTGTGTGTGTGTGTCTGGCAGTGATGGGGGAACATGATAACCTTGTCTTCGTGCAGGTCTAGGGGGTTGAGCAGAGTGGAGCATGAAGTTTCAGCCCTGCCAAATCCTGCTTTCTAACTGGCCTCAGAAACACACACACACACACACACACACACACACACACACACACACACACACACACACACACACACAATAAGGCCCCAGACACTGAGAAGCATGCAGCCAGGTCCAAATGTGTGTATGGGCATCGGGCCAATGTGTGTTTCAGTGTGTGCATGCCTTGATGGGAAGCCAAAGAGGGATAGGTATAGAGGTTACAGAGGTAAACAAAGAGGAAGAAAAACTTTAAAAAGAGGAAGAGTACATGAGGTTGGTAAGAGGGTCAGTTTTTACATTTTTTCAAAAATCGCGAGGAAAAAAGGTCAATCGAGGCTAAGCTAAAACGAAGACGGAGAGAGAGAGCAAGAGGTAACGCAAACTGGAGTGTGTGTGTGCGAGTGAGACCGAGGCAAGAGTGATGAGGAAGGAGAGAAAATATAACAGCCTGCAAAAGACAAAAGAGGAGAAAAGTAAGTGAAAGAAACAAGCGAAGTGGAGGGGATCTGTGTGTGTGAGAGAGCCAGAGGAAGAGAGTGTGGAGAGACGAAGAGAGTGTGTGTGACATAAAGAGGGAGACAAAAAAGTGAACAGCGAGAAAGAGAGAGAGCATACGAGATGAAGAGGGACAAATGTGAGAAAAGAGAGAGGGAAGAAGTAAAGTGAGAGGAAGAGTATGTGTGTGAGATTGTGTGTGTAAGTGAAAATGAGAGAGAGGGGGCATGCGAGTACAGGAAAGCGTCCCCCAGCGCCCACCTGTCTAGCTGTAATGGGAGCCAAATGTTGAAAGGCCTGGAAGTTACATCTCTGGCTTCCAGCAGTCAGGAGAGTCCAAGCGATGGGATCCTGGACTCCACATTACTCCTGCTCACCACCGATTACATTTCCACTTCCTGCTCACTCCCACTGGCCCAGGTCAACTAACACTCAGGACTTCTTCTTCTTGCATTGTGTGTGTAGATGAGTTTGCCTTTTCCACATAATTGAGGATGGGTGTGCAGTCGCAGAGCAGAACATACACTGCACTGGTACTTGGTCATGACTTTTTGGGACTATAGACTGTATATAAGAAGTGGAGGTAGTCACCCATTGGTTTGTGGACTACTTTTTTGAAGCCACGATTTAGGCATTTTGGCCGTCGCCATCTTGGTTTTTTGCTACCAGAAGTGACACGAGAGGGTGGAGCTAAGTACAACCGAACTCTGAATTGACATTTTCAGGCGACCAAAAGGTTATAATTAACTATCATGAACTGAAAACACATTGTGAAAGGGTGAAAGTTGTAAGACGAAAACACGGACAACTCCCAGATCCTTGACTTTTCAGTATTTATTTTATAATGAGGCGCGTTTCATCCATTTTCTCCAGGCGGGAACAGCGCTGCTGGTTGTGTGTGTGCGTGTTGTAGGTGTGGAGCTGTCCAGAGTGCTGAAACGGAGCAGAGGAGATCGGTGGACAGCTCTAATTCAAACTCTTAAGAAGTTGCAGCTAGTAGCGGTACGAATGCTAACCAACATGGCATCGATGAGAACCCGGGTAATTGCATTGCATGATTCAACCTTAACTTGAACAGGCCAGCTGATAACTTCTCTGTACTTTTGCCACTGAGGCGACCCAGTCACCTTTTGTCTAAGGTTGTTTTTGTAATAAGCAACGTGCTTGGAATACTTCTTGTACCATCTACATCTATAGTATTGATACTGGTGAGGCTGTAAGAGTTACAATATTGTAAAATATGATGTAAAATAAGTTGTACTTTGTTCCACACATAAATTACGTCACTTATGGAGTTATTTTATCCCAAACCAAGATCTTTTCCCTAAACCTAACTAAGTTATTTTGTTGCTTAAACCTAACCAAGCTGTTTCCTGTGAAGACGAAAGTTTATTTTAGAAAGACTGTATATATGTAATGAGTGGAAATTGAGACGTGTTGCTGGACGTTTGTAGGAAAAAGCACAAACAATTAGGAATAACCTTTCATAAAATAGCATACGAATCGTTGTATGAGGATAGATTGATGGTTTTGATAATACATTAAAAATGTGAATTCGACCACATTTACTTCGGGGTTGTTGGGTGATATTAGCTGTATTAATTCCATCTACATCCTCCACCTGTGCAGTCCCGGTCACTTTTCATCATCATACTACATAAAGTAGCCTACATGCATGTAGACTGAAATAGAACAGAAGGCACATTTGCATATCCGGCATTATTCCTACTTCAATATCGTTGTCTGGAATTTTCAAAATTACAACGTTACATCCACCCCGAAATTTAGAGTGGTTGATGGGTGATTTTCTATCTTTCTTACAGTGATGGCTCCACTTCGCTCACTGTGTTTCTGTTTTGCACCTACTCAACAAACAACCAAACCCGCCGTATATGTGATAGATTAGCCAGAGGGAGAATACAACATTTACCGATGCCTCAATCCTTCTTGTATCGACTTCCACACTCCTACTTTGTGAAACCGCACTGGCGGAATATTTTATAAACTGTCTGGAGTCAAGTGATGATATCTAGAAACCCAGTTGATCTAGTTTGAAGATAATGCTACTTGACTCGAGGTAGTTCTTATATTTTTAGCCGGGAGTTCTGCGCCTCACCTCGTCTTAAACCAGGAAACATCACATCTGCTTTGAACTTTGTGAGACGGTCCTCAAATTATTTTTTATTACAAGTGCTGTTTCTCTTCCCCCGTAACTTCCCCCTGCTCTAAACCCACTGTCATTTGATCACGACATGCAGAAGAGACTGTCCCACTGCAAATGATCAGACTGTCTTAGGAGTAATTGAGTATTCAAAGCATAAGAAAAAAACAGAGTCATAAAACCAGATATGATATTTATTTGATATGGAAATGTTTATACATATGCATCGCAGCTCATTAATTATTCATATTGTCTTGTTTTTTTCCGCTTGTCTGTGATATACATTATGTATTCTCTTCTTCCGACAGACGCATCTTTGAAATGGGAAGAAGAAAGAGGTAAAAAGAAAAAAGGAAGGATCAGTGGTGTCTCTCACTTTGACTACAAAAGAGTGAAAGAGGAAAAACTTCATTATATGGACGAGTGACAGAAAATGTGAAACACGACGACAGAGAGACACACACAATGAGGACCCTTTTTTTTGCCCACCTCTGTTTCATGTCTGTGTCGCTGCAAAACAAAGAAGCCATCTCTGTGGACCGCACTATCCATCACACACACACACACACACACGCGCGCACACACACACACACGCACACACACACACTGACCCCAAATCTCATAAACAATGCTACCAACCATCAACTGTCATTTTTATTCAGTGTCTTACTCCATAATCACCAGCACAGACAGTGTACTGTCACCGTGCCGCTACAAGAGACAGGAAGTTAATGCCTTCATCATTCTCTCAACATTTTAACATGGAAACCTTTAACAGCTCATTGTTTAAAACGTCTGTTTTTTTGCCCCATTTTTAACAATAATTAATCAAATATTTTTGTAAATTAATAAGAGAAACTAACTTCTCGATGCATGATGTCACATGTAATGTGTATTTTTTTTCAAATAAAGTCTCTTTCTTTAATGACCATGAGTTTCCCATACAATTACATCTTATGATTTTCTCAAACTCTGTCTATTCAGGCTCTGAACTAAAGTAATATCAAAGCTTTCATACTTTTTAATGACACATGAATACAATAACACCTATATGACAGATGACTTACACCACCGGCAAGGTGTGATACTCACTTTGCTTTACCATAAAAGGGTCTAAATGTGTTCTAATTATCACTAAAAAAATTGTGAAAATAGAGTTTAGAGCCAATAGTCCTCTTGAGATAGTTTGTTGATCTTTGGCTCATTATTTATTTAATAAAAACAATAGCCTGTTTTGTAGCATTTTTAACACGTGCTTCAACTTCAATCTTTATATTGCAATTTTCACTTTCCTCTATACCTGCACACCTTTACTTTACCACAGCTTAGATCATTGTTCTTGCATATGTGGCTGACATTATAGACATTAGACTGTTTTCAAGATTTTGTGTTTCTTTTGTTTGTTTTTTTAAGGCTGTGGGGGGGTCATGCGTTTGGTCGTGTGTGTGTCTGTCTGTCCACGGCTAATCTCGCATACTACTGGACCCAGCAGCTTAATTTTTTTGTGCACATTTATGACTGTATGTTCATGGTCGAGGTGTTTTTTGATAAAACTCACTATATTGATTATTTTATACCATCATTTACTGCTCACCCCTCTGACGCATTTCCGTCAATCGGCGAGGCCTAAAACAAGCTTTCCTGGTCTTTTGCAGGCCATTGTCGTGTCTCAAAAACTGACATCTAGAGAAAAGTTTTGAACCGGAGTATCTGCAGATTAATTCCACACCCGATATGTTATGATCCACTAAAGTAAACAAATATGAGACGAATAAATCCCAGTTTTTGTTATCTTCACCACCATCTTGACTGTAAGGGAGCCGAGGGGGGCAATTGAGTGAGATTCAACTCTTCTTTGTTTGTTTGAGAGGGGAGATTGAGACACACCTGGTAGAGATCTGCACTCTGCTGGGTGCACTTTACTAGTTTATTACTGTAATTAAGAGCAAAGATCAGTTTGTTTTTTTAGAAACCAAACATTTGGAAATTTTGAATTAATGTAAAACTGTACACAAAAGACAACAGTGAAAACTAAAGCATGACAAATGCTACGACGAAGTGTAAGAGCTAATGTATCGTCATCACCGTTCTGAGCTGCATATATATCTTTTTATTTTGCATCTGTGAACACAGATCAATAACATTCAGTCAGTGTTTCTCATATGCCTGTGTTCTACTTGCAGTAATGTAAATTGTCAGTTAAGGCAGCTGTTTTCTGCATAAATGCACCGTGCACTATCTCTGGCTGAGGTTTACTAGTTGAGGTCAGTGTGGGGTTGTGTGTGTGTGTGTGAGTGTGTGTGTGTGTGTGTGCGTGCGTGTGGGGGTTGTTTCGACTGGCCACTGTCCTTTGGATGTTTTTCCTACATTTTTGATAGTAGGCTGCCATGCTGGTGTTATCAGGTCCCATTGGGAAATGTTTTCAACATCAGTCACTGAGTGTGTGTGTGTGTGTGTGTGTGTGTTTCTGTTTCTGTATGCGGGAATATGCGTGTGTGCTTGTGTGTGTGTGTGTGTGTGTGTGTGTGTACCAACAGCACAGTAATCTGTAGGCGGGTCATCATTCTTAATGCAGCCTGTGTCATCAGTTCCCGTGACAACAGCGGGAATGATGCGGCCGATACATATGAAACAGGGTGCCATGCATAAACATGGAGGCTGCGGGAGGAGGAGGGCGAGGGCAGCACGGGGGCGAGGTTATATGGGGGATGTGTGTGTGTGTGTGTGTGTGAGAGAGAGAGAGAGCTACCCCTACCTGGACCTCTTTCTATTCCTGTTTATTATTCATGAGTGCTAGAACTAGCCCCTCCCCCTGGTGAGTGTGTGTGCATGTATGTGTGCGTGTGTGTGCGTGTGATGGATGGTGACAGCGTCAACGGATGGTAGATCAGGATTAAGATCAAACACAGCTCAACGTCACACTCCGTCAGGTTCACTGGACGCATTCGGCCACACACGGACACACAATCACACACACACACACACGCACACACACACACATCCGCTGTTTAACACACACATAGTCGTACACATGTTTTATTTTGTAATCCTACACATTTTCTCTAAAGGCACCATCAGTGAGCAGTGTCCCCACCTCTTAAATAAATAAATAAATACAAAAATGATATATATTTTTGTAAAAGTAATGAAACCAGAGTGAAAAAATACATAGTTACATATACTGTAAAGGCCCTGCATTCAAAATGTTACCTCAGTAAAAGTATGGAAGTATCAAAAGTAAGTCAGTACCTTCTGCAATAGTCAACTTCAAAGTTCTATATTATATGTCCATTTTATTATTGTATTATCATAACATTAATTTTGACTAATTAATATACTGTTGGGTCATTAAATCTGTAACCATAAATCAAGTTTTTAAGATGATAATATGTTTTTGTGTATTAAAAATAATCTGCAGAGTAACCATAGCGGTATTATAGATGTAGTGGACTAAAAGGCACTTAATAGAATGTCATGAAGCAGGATTAGACAGTAGCACAACATCTAAATACTAATGTATAAAGACCTCAACCTGGTACTTAAGTACAATATTTGAGTACTTTTACTTTCCAACATTGCCTGAAAAACATAAAAATACTTTTACACCATTAATGCTATTTATATATGAAAATGAATCAGTCATTTATATGGTCAAAACATGTCATGTCAGGATATGTCCCCCTAACTTTTTAAAGCTCTTTTCCCCCACTACTTTTTACCCACTAAAAGTACAGTCATATTAAATCTTCCTCGAAAACGAAGGACATGATGTCACGATTCTGATTTAGATAGTAAATAAATATTGATCAGAGTGAGCCAAACCTTAAGCAGTGTTTGAGACCAACCTTACTGAACAACCTTACTGCAATCTGGTATAATGTTGTACTAAACATGGTAGAATAATGACATCTCCATTGTGTTTCTATCTGTCAGCTGTGCACATCTGCATGGTCAAAGCTGAAGGTCAAGTGTGAGCTTAAAGTGTACCAGAGCTCGCTGAAGATTCCATAGAAACAGGAGACACATGCTTGAATTTGTCCGACATGCAGTCCACAATTGATGGAGAGAGAAGATGGAGTGAATATTTGCAAGTAATGTGACCATATCTAGAAATATCTTTCAACAGCATCCATAATCCAGACATGAGAAGCTCTGATTCTATAAAAATGGTCATGCATTCATCTTGGTCACCTATAGTTATCATGTGATGTTCACAGTAAGAAGCTTTACTAGCAGCAAGGACTAGGCGGATGTTTTTTGGCCCTGGGTCTCACGTCTCAGGCTTCTTATATTCTGCTCTAACCCGATGATCGGTGGAGGTTGTTGGGGCCTTACACCGAAAATACACCAAAGCAGCGGCAAAGTGCAGCCTGTGGTGAGCTACCATGCAATCTCAGCAAGCTGCGTCCCTTTGAATCTGCGGTGAAGTGCGGCCAAACTAAAAAGTTGGGGATAGTTTAACTTTTGGCGGCAAATTGCAGAATAAATGTACCCGCAGCCAATCAGTAAACGGAGTCCTATGACTTCGGTGACATGTTGACCTATGTCACAAAGCATTTCTTCCCACCTGAAACACATGGACACGCATCCTGGATGCAGAAAAATGTAATTCAGCATTGGTGTGTTTTCAGTGTTATGCCACTTGAGAGGAATATCTGAAGACACAGGAATGAAATAAACTATGGCAACGGCTCTTCGCATAGAATGTCTAGGTAATACTTTAATGAAAAGCATAAGAAGCACTTTAATCATGATGTGTTATTTTTTTCATCGTTGCTTTCATCGTTTGTGAACATTGTGTCTCTGTATCTATAGCTGGTCTGTGTGTGTGTGTGTGTGTGTGAACATGTGCGTGTGCTCTCAGTATTTACAGGTAGGTTGTACAGTAGAAGGGGGACACTGGGTCTTTATTTGTTCAGGGATAACACACACACACTCAGAGAGGCAGTGAAGGCAGCTATGGCCTCCTCTCTCCACACACAGCATTCCAAAGGGAGATGTTTTCAATTCATTCATTATAGAGGGGTCGCACCGGGTCAAGTTCAATGCCAGGAAAAAAAACGAGCGGCTACACTGAGGGGAGCGCCACCCACTCACCCACACACATGCACACACACACACATACTCCTGCACAGCGAGCACAGCGCGAGTAGAATTACCGCCAGCAGAGCTTGGGACTTTGGGTAAATACACCAAAATTAGCCTCATTGTGTTGTTTGCATTTCAGCAGAAGAGAGAAAAAAAAGGATAAGACGGAGAAATGGTTGGAAAACAAAAGGATCAAAGCAAATGGATGGATGGCAGAGGTCGGGGTGGGGCATCGGTGGCGAGAGGAAACTAGCTGGGCAGTAAACATGTCGGGGCGGGGTGGGTGGGGGGTGTAATGATATCATTAGTATGCATCATGGCTCTCTGTCTTACACACACTCGTCCCTCTCTTTTTCTGTCTCTTTCCATTTGTCATTCTTCTCTTCTTCTTGTCTTTTTTTCCCCCTCTCCCTCCTTGCCTCCTTCTGAGAGTTGTAGACTTTATTCAGAGAAAGAGACTCTGGGAGGAGGAAGTGTGTGAGAGCAGTAGAGCATGATTTGGAGAAAATGCACATCAGCAAATGGACTGTTGTGTCCGATGTCAGTGACAATCTAGAAGGTAATCTGACCCGTTGTTACAAACGTGAAAGAGAGCAAGGCAGGGAGACAGAATATAAAAAGGAAGAGAGATGCGAGTTCATCCGCAACACTTTGTCTGCATCTCCGTTAGTCGAGCTTAAAAAGTATCATTGGACGGAGAGAAAGAAAGAGACAGAAAGTATAAATTAAATTGGTCACAGCCTTTCAGTGTCCTATTTATGAGGCCCAAGTGAGTTGCATCTTGGTGCACACAAACAAAGAGTATATGTATGAAAGATGCAAGGGTGCTTTGTGACGCCGTTTCCTATGAACAAATCATTGCAACCAGCGTAAACGTACAAGACTGCCAAAGAGAAGCAGTTTCAGCAAATTGCTTTACAGCACATAAAGGCTAGAGAGCGTTATTCTACCCAAGCCAACCATGATCAGAATCAAACTTTCTTGTTTTTAGCAAAGGTAGATGATAGAAAAAATGCAAGGCCAGTGTAAAATAATGTCAGATAGGGGGTGGATCCGTACACTGTATGGATTAAACACAATTTTAGATCTAAAAGTTGCCACAGAGTAATTTTAGAAACTGGACAAAAGCTGACGGATCGGTTGTCGTTTGACGTGCTCTTTGAAGGGGGTCACAATATCTGATTATTTGCCTGAACGATCAACGATATGGTTGTCGGACGATTGGTTGAATTGGTTTGTTTTTGCCAATATTGTTGAATATGCGACCATCTTGTTTAAATAAACTTGTAAATGGTCAAAACCGACCGGCGTGATTATGCCACATCATAGTCAATCAATAGAGAGCAGAAACGTTAAACATACAGTACCAAATTTACCAGTACTAAATCTTGCTTTGTGTATCGATGCTAGCGTCAAAAGGATTCAAGTCAACCTTGAGTTAAGGTGATTTTGTCATATTGTGAGAAGACCGTGGCACTAAATCATGCACTGGGCAGGTGAAAATGCTTTTAGTGCATTTAGAGTATGTACTCTTCTTCTCTGGTGCTGTTGGTACAGGAGACACATGCACATTGATGGCTGGGCATCATTACTAACGTTAATCACATACTCCTAGCGACTAAAGGGGGCTTTTGTAATGAAACCCCCCCACCACCAAAAAAACCATCTAATACAGGCATGTGCAGAATAGGTATTTAGGAAAAGTCAATCCAACAATGATGGAATAATAAACATTTTGGAACCACAACGTTGAATGGCGTGAGCTATGGCGGTCCGAGTGTTAACAGATGATGTCAAATTGTTTGGTGGTAATGGAAATTATTCACATTGTAATCTATAAATATTGCATTCATCTTATTAATCATGACAAGATGCTCTACTCTACATTGTAAATTAGCTACTTTTCTTTCAAATCTTTTTTATTGTTTTTTTTATAGACATGGCAAAAATCATCTTAACAAATGCAGAACGTAACACATTGTCCTTAACATGAAATAAAAACAGAAAAGGAACCATCCCTTGCCCTCCCACACCTCCAACCCCCACCCCATGTTGGTCTTGGTCACATGAAAGGGAAAAAAATATATAAAAAAATAAATAAAAAATAAAAAGAATAATAAAAAGAAAGTAATAAATTAAACTAATTAAGAAAAAAATAACTAGAAAAATAAATAAAATAATATATATAAAAAAAAGTATATGAAATCAGATAATGGACTTAGCAAAAAAAAAGTAAAGTATAGTAAATTAGCCACTTTTAATAGCCTAAAGTATTGGTCATAGGGTTAAGTTACACATCAAAGTCTGTTTATCGGTGTTGTGGAGTACTATTGAGGTTCCCTCTCCAGAGGGAGCTGTATGAAATCTGGTAAATTACCTCAAGTGATGTCATTTGAGTCAGCGGCGGTTGGGGCTGAAGACTGCAAGTTTTGAAAATGGAAAAAAAAGAATCTTTGGGTGTCGAGTTAGAAAGAAATGAGTTTACCTAGTCGCGCCTGAAACACACCTGAAAATATGTAATGCGGGCGGCAGGTTTTGACAAGGCAGAACAATGCGTGGAATACAAAAAAACATGATGTCGCTGGTTCTGCCGCATCGATTTTGATCTTTTTCTTTCCATCGTGAGTCTGCCAGTGTTATACAAGTTAAATGCTAAATCGGTGGAGTGCTCCTTTAAAGGGCCTCCATCAGTGTCTACACTGGATACGCTCACCGCTGGGCCCTCTTAGGCATTTCGTGAATAAAAAGACTTTGAGTCTCAATCATGTGTGAAACGCTAGTGGTGTAGACAACTGTGTGTGTAACAGAAGACCGTGAGACCGACTGGATGAAATATTTTCAAGATGGTTTTGAGAAGTTAAAAGAATCGTAATAAAGCCTCAGAATCTCAAATGGCACGAACATACTTCATACACATGATTTAAACAGCTACAGCTCCAGGTGAAAAAAAAAAAAAAAGAATCAGAAAACCTTCACCCTCATTCAACCTCGTATTCTGCTGTTGGCTGAATTATACATTTTCATTGGCTTTGAATGTCATCTGGTCAAGCGTCTTGTTTCTCTGCTCGGTCCAGTAATAACAGGTCGGCTGCCCTCCGCACAGCCACCGCCACACACAGATGGTCAGTTTGAGCGGCCAGCCGGTGGTCAACAGAACGGCCGGCGAGCAGCCTCGGCAGCAGCAGTCACTCTGGAGCTCTCTGACAGACCATTGTTGGTTTTGAGACCTCATTATGGTGAACAAAGTGAACCACAGAATCGTGGGAAGCTTTTTGGGCAACTACCAGCATATAGAGAAAAAGGGATTTCTGTTCTCTTGACATCTGTTATGAATCTCTTGACCACAGTTGCTTTCAAATACTGGCTACAGCAGGCTATTGGCCATCTTTGTTGTGGCATTTGTGTGATACTCAACCATGCAAAGCAAGTTTCTATTAAACATGATTCATAAATTTAGGTGAAGCACAATGGTTAAGTGCCCTAACAATAACCTGGGAGGGATTCATGCATGAGTCCACAGCTAAGGAGTGAGTCAAAATGTGCTTTCCTCAGCCTCTGTGTGCTTCTACAGATAGTTAATGGTCCATTTCTCTGCTCGCTGCTGCACCATCTTCATCAGAGACAGAAAGAGACAGAAAAAAAAAACAGGAGTAATTAAAATGTCTTAACTTGTAGCTTAATTACGAGCCAGCCACTGAATCTCTTTGTCAGTGTAACTCTTTTCTCCCGGTTCCCCCGTTTGCATAAAACAATAAAACTCTGTTAAAAAATGTAATTTGCTCTTTGTTAAGATTAGATTCTGCTTTTTTTTTCCTCTTGTCTAAGTTGAAACGTTGAATCAAATCAAAGAAGAACAACGCGTCTCTCCTTTTTTTTCTTCCGACCGCCCTCCCCTTCTCGAGATTCCCCTACACTATAGCCATGGAAATGGGACTTTGGGGATGAAAGGAAACCATAATTTTGTGGCGGGATTAATTTGGAGACATGAGCGATGCCAAATGAAATCCCTGTCAAAACCTCTGCTGATTCTTTTCATCGCCTGCAGATCCCTGAGAAATCTGTTCCCCATGGCGTTTATGATTTGACAGTCCAGTAGTTTTGGACTTAGTTCCCCCCTGATACCTCTGACATGTTGACATTAAGTGGTTTCCGAGACAGGCAGCACCCATATTTCAATCACCATTAAGCAGAGGATATTTGGCGTTGGTTTGGATGGAAAGGAGCGGCGGTGACAAACAGACATTCACACATACAACGGCAGGCAAACAACTGTAATTACATTAGAGGGTGAGCGGCAGCCATTTCCTGCTAGTGCGGGAAGGTAAATATAGTCCACATCATCTGACCCTAAGATGTGTCAAAAAACACTGGACTGATTGTTTACAGGTGTCCTTGTCGAGTGTCCTTTTCTTCACATCAGTCCTGTCACCTTTCTCACCACTTTTTACTTTGACATAAACTAAAAGGAAGTCACTGCAAGAAACTGAATATCGTCATCAAAAGTGTCGCCTATATACACTTGGTACAGGGGGTACAGGGGAGTTTCACAGTCAGCTTGTTTTTTCTAATTAAATTTAAATCATTTTCTACATACAAAGATGAAAAACACAAACTAAAGCGGAAAGCACAGCCCAGTCCCACAGTAGTTTGTGAAATAGTCACGAAATTCAATATATTGATTCGTGAACATAGACACAAATTTAAATTTTTTTTTCATGGACAAGACATTTGTGGATATTTATGGAACAAACAAATGTTAAAGGGACTGTTTGTAACTTTGTAAGCGTATAAATGTAGAGCATGTGTGCATATGCGCGTTCGCGTGTAACTGCTGTACCCTCCTCCTCTGCCTGCTTGCCTTCACTCAGACAGCGCGCGCGTTCTCGCTCAGCTCGCTCCACCTCTAGACGTGAACGCGCGCTCACTCCACACTGCAGAAGAGTTAGTTTAGCTCTGAGAATATCTAGTGAATGTACAGGGGACGTTTCTGCAGAAATAACTGCTGCAGCTCCTCCAGATCAACAGAGGTTTTCCGTGTCTTGTGAAGTGACGGAGCTGTGCAGAGAGTTCCGTTGTCTTCTCGTTAACGACCGGGTGCCGGTGTCTCCTCTGCTCTCTCCGGCTGCGGGCGGAGAGAGCAGAGGAGACACGCTGCAGAGCCCCGCTGCCTCAGCCTGCACTTAGGCAGGAAAAGCCAACACTAGGATCAGATCTAAATCATGTTCATGGAGAGACCTTCGTCTGGTCAGCTAACATTACTGCCAAGCAGCTGAAATATATAGTGATATTGTGGTTTTAGCTGACTTGTGTCGCCTCACTGTTTTGAGCGATGCACGTTCAGGTATATTTAGAGCAAGCAAGCGCGTTGATTTCACGGCCACAGGTGTCGCTGTTAAGAAGCATTTCTGAAAGTTACAAATAGTCCCTTTAAAAAAATTGTAGAATAGCATTTTTTCTTTTTTTTAAATGCTCGTGTGGCATCCATGACAAAAAACCTGAAAAAATGCCTGAAATTTCCCAAGGACTCATTGTTATCTTCAGGTCCACCCCACCAGTTTCTTTCTTGTCTCACTCGAAATGTGCAGTTGCTGCTAAACATGTTGCAAGAAGATGAAATAAATGCAGTTTTTCCAACTGAGCAATTTTCAGTCCACCTCCCTCCTCATCCCTTCCCAAGCCCTGGACGCCCACAAATCACACCTTGCATGAACATGTCCACCTTCTTGTTTGTGTACCAGAGAGAATTAGCATGATTCTCTCCGCTCGCTCCATTCAAATTCAACCTGCACACACACACACACACACACTGACACACACACGTTCACCCACACAGAGGAAACCCAAACACAGCAACCCACAGCAACTGGGAGTTTATGAATCTCATATCTTCCGGATATACCTGCGTTACTACATGGCTTACTGCCTATCCACCTGAAATCCAACCAAACAAAGAAATATATTCCCTCAGTGGAAGTCTCTCTTACTGGAGGCTTTGCAACCACCAGCTGAGCTCCATTTAAGCAAACTTCCAATGTAGGAGCCTGCATTCAATTTGAGACCTGGAGAAAACGGATCTAACAACTAGGCGAGGGAAGCCATCGCTGTTAGAACTTCATGTGGTGGTTTAGCGCCGGGCGGCTGTGTGTGGATTCAGTTTTTTTTTTGTTCATCCCCTGGGCCTTTATTGTCTTGTCCAGCTGTGCTTTGCTGCCAGAAGACAGTTCTTCAGTGAGGTGAAGGGTTTCTGCTGTGCAGGGGAGAAAGTTAGATAAAACTTCCATGGAGAGTCAGAGAGGAGTTGGGTGGAGTGGGGAAAAGTGGGACGGGAGGATGAAGGGTGAGGGCTGTGGAAGAGTAAGGTCAGTCGACTGCTCACCGACTCCTGCAACGTCTGGCAAGTTGCAGGCTTTTCCGCGAGATCAGAGCTTTCTGAAATGCTGTCGCCTTTCCCTAAACTGACACCCAGCCCTCCTTTACACCCCCTCCTCCTAAACACAGATTAAAGATTTGCCTGTCAAGGGGTGCACCGCCGGCGCTCGACAAGCCAACAACTTCCTTCTGATTTCACTTTCATACCTTTTTACGAACCTGCTGCGATACATTATGGATGATCTGGAAGGTCAGGACAAGATCACAAGCCGGAGAAACCACTGCCCACGAACTCATGTCACTCCATCCACCCCCACTGCCACTACCACCAAAACACAACCCATACAGACAGCGGACGATCCGTGTCTTCTAATGCAAGACGGGAGTTTTCAGCTGACTTTTTTTGTTCCCTGTCCATTGGTATAGAGTTGGTAGGGTGAAGGGGGCTGTCCCTTTGAAATGATAAGTAGAGTCTTCCTACACTGAGGGACTATCATTGAAGTCTTTGTTTGCCCATCGGTGGCTCGGAGGTGTCTGTGAACTTGAGGGTCGGCGCGGAATAGAAATGACCATGTAACCTACTTCGAGGTCACCTAATGAAGGAAAATGTATTCATATATTTTCCTGGTTGTATTAGTTCGTGCAATATGCTTTCCTTTGAAGCCCCAAGGTTGCAGGTTCATTTTTGATGTGCTTTTCAATCATCCCTTGGCATTGAAGTTTCTTTTGTGCTCCGAGTTTGGGCCTCACAGGGCTACAGGTCCCGTTTGTCCTCGGAATATCTACATACGATGCATAGCCCAGGAGAGTTTTTTCTAATTGCACTGTATGTCACAGGAAGGAGGAATTAAAAAAAAACAGACATACAGGAGTCAGAAACAAGCCCCTACGCAAAACTCCAACAAGTGGATATTTAGGACAGGATGCATCTGTGTGAGTCTCTTTTTTTTTTTTTTTCATCCTACCGTCCCATCCCTCGGGCTGTCGCGCTTCGTCCAGGCCTGCTGCGGCACAGTTGCCTCAAGCAATTTTTCCCCTCCATCATCACCTGTATTAAACACTCTCGCACACCCCATCCCCGCTGACACACCGCCCCCCCGCTACCTCGCCACATCCCGGACCCATTTCCCCACATTTTCGAGGCTCTTCCTAGCTGGACCCCCCGGTCGGATTCACAGCGGGGACCCCTCCAGCCCATCAGAGAAGTAATTCACACTCTGCCTCATTTGAGTTATTTACTCTATTACCACCACGGCTGGCCCATTCCCCGTAGCTACCCACTGAGACCTGGAGCTCAGGATGGGTACCCGGGCTTCCAGCAGGCCTGGCAATGCCCTCCAACAACCCCCCCCCACCCACCCCCCTCCATTGCATTATGACGGGTGCTGCCACCTCAATCTGCAGCTGGCACAGCATGTGGGGGTTAGGGACGAGATGAGTGTGGAGATTGCTCAGCTAGCTTTGGAGTAGAGAGGTGTGGATGGTACATCGGTGTGTGTGTGTGTTCATGTGTGTGTGTCAGGCACGTCCTCTCCCCATTGGTAGTCTTCCGTAAGTCATTATCACACCCGAAGCCTGTGCTTCTCTCAGATGACTTGATAGATTTACATGACTCCGTCTGGGGACCTGTGAAAGAAAGAAAGACAGGGTCCAGTGGAGAGACGAGAGAGAAGACCGCACCATCATCCTCTCCAAAAATAAGAAGAGGGACAGCGCAGTCACACCTTAATAAAAATGTCCCTCATACTTCACACAATAGGCCCAAGTCTCCATTTCTCCCATTGTAGAATTGAAATAGCCCTTCTCATCAAAGATCCCCTCGAGCTCATCTGCCAGGGTAAGAAATGAGTGATTTTGCCCATCTCCTTCGTCTCATTTCAATCTCAAATCACGCCACTTTCTTTTCACATATTACTATTCAGCATTATTCCGGCCTTTATGGATTTACCTGACTGTAATACATTGTCTTCGGTGGCTAACAGGGTCCCAGAGAAAGGCACATTGCCAATTGGTGAGACTATTTGTGGTGCTATTATAGTTGTGTTGCAGATGGCAGGGGAGCTCTGAGCTGTTGTTTGCCGGGAGTCAGCTTTTTTCATAATTCTGGGGACGAAGAAGTAATTTGCAGTCTATGAGTTACTTAGATACCTTTGACCTTAGTCAAACTACAAGCATGTACAACACACACTTGATTTTTTAACCATTGAGATAACTTTCAGATATGCTTATGATATCAAACTCAGCTTTCAATAAAATCAACAGTAGTAGAAGGAATTGACGAAAGGAAAAAATTGCAGAGCACATTATAAAAAATCACTTACATACTTATGTATAATCCACCCGTCTCCTACACAATTACGTTCCCATACAACTAAACTGCATTCTCAATTACATTTCGAGGCCCAGGGAAACAGATTTTCTCCTGGATTTTGGTCTCTTGTGAGTTGCTGAGCCAAAGGGGCACTCCAGAGATTTAGTGAATTTAGTGAACATTCTATGAAGTTGGGAGACTCATGAGAGACAGATGCAAAAAAGAGAGGTCTGAGATATCCTTAATTATAGTTCGTAGTATCGGTTGGGACTGAGACGATTCACCTATCTCCCAGCATGACTGTAAAAGATTTGGTCTGATATACCTGTTTTTAAGCCATATAAAAAACACCTTTTGTTAGTGTATGTGTGTGTGCGCAGGGGTGTGTCAGAACATCTCCGGAGTGTTACAATTGGTGTTTGCCCTCTTGTCTCTCCAACTCTCCTTGGTCGAGATGCGGCAGCAGGTGTTGATGCTGCCTCTATTCAAAGTGTCGCTCACACCATTTAAAAAGTGAGGACGCGCTCGGCTGTTTTGCATATGTTGGGGTTCTGGGGTCTCAGTGCACCCCGAGTCCGTCTGGGTGGGATTCGGTCATTGACACATCAAATTGACTTCCGTTAGGCTCTTTTTTCTCTCTCTTTACTCGTGCCATATTTGCATATTTGCATCTTATAATTGATCATTTACAGCATCTATCATATCTTTGATTGTCCTTTGTTGCTCTTGGCTGTCTCTTTCTCCTTGTGTTATTTGGCCTAATAGGTTGATTTCATCCTCATATAGCAAAACTTCAAGTTGACATCGTCCCTGTAAACATTGTGACATTAGATAGCTGCCAGCTCTCCACCAACAGCAACACTATAGTTACAATCACTGGCTCAAAAACGTTGACAAACAACACGACCTTGCAAAGTGTTGATAAAAACGGTAGCAAGCCAATTTGCGTCCATTGTTTCATAATATGTAACATGTTTATTTTAGTGCAATATCATGAAAGATGATGGTAAATCTACTATTAATGCCCAGTTGCTATTGTTTTCATTGTGGCTGGATGTTAATATTAAACAACTAATTAAAGCGATGCAAATTTGTTAAAAATGGGAAAAACAACAACAAATACTTTTGTTGTGAGGAGACACTACAGTTCAGTCAGACAACTCACGTTTGAAATGTTTATTACAACAGCAAAACATAGTTAGAGTTTGACGTCTAGACTCCGACCTCATCGCTCCCTGCAGATATGATTACATGAGATATCGGGGAGTGATGATTAAACATATTCCCCCCAGTCGGAGCCTGCAGGTGGATGCTGAGGCTGAAAGAGCAGGCAGCGGTAGCACTGACGAGGCAGAGGGAGAGACGGGGAATTTTTGCAGGTTAAATAGACCGCCCAATTTGGAGGGTGCGTTTGGTATATGATATGGAGAGTATGTAGCGGTGCAGCTTGAGTTGACTGCCTGAACTAGCTTGCAGGCATCGCTCCATTTATTTTCATTATCTATTCATCTGCTGATTATTCCCTTGACTAATCAGATAATTATTTGGTCTTAAGAATGGCAGAAAATTGTGAATAAAAGTGAATAAAGTTGACAAAATTGTTGCCAACTGTCAGTCAGTTAAACATTAACCTTTTATCACAGCAGACATTTAGGAAACGCACAGTGGGAACAACTTTCGTTGACGATGGCTCAGTTCAATTAAGTGTCGCCGTAAGCCATGACAGTGAGTGAGCATGCACAATACCAGGAACCACCTGAATGGAATACAGTTTAACGTAATGAATCACACCTGTGCTTTTCCTGCTATGACACCCCAAAAGGTCTCCTATGAAAAAGGCCTATTAATCGACTGAGTATTTAGTCTGTAATACGACGGAGTATTCGGGCCACATTGAGGAAAATAAATAAATCTGAGATTTCGTATAATTTCATAATATTACGAGAGTAAAGTCAGAAGTTTACGTGAAAAAAAGTTGTAATATGAGAATGAAATCAAAAGTTTAAGAGAGAAAAGTTGTAATATTATGAGAATAAAGTCATAATATTATAAAGTAGTAATTTTAGGTGTTATTTTAGAGGGTAAATAGAGCAGCGTGTCGCCGTTGGGAAGAACGTGGAGCATCTTGTGAAGTTATACTTTAGTTTAGGTTTCACAAATAACCAAATACTTCATCTTTTGGCACATCAGCACCGCATTATCATCAGTATCAGAACCTTGACAAGATTGTGCAAGAAACTACGTTTATTCCGAAGAAAGGACCACACGGACCTGATGGGGAAACTGACTCTTTTGTGGAGGAGGAAATTACTTTTTTCTCGAGAAAAACAATCGTAATATTATAATGATAGTAATATATTTACTACTTTTTTTCTCGTAAAGTTATGACTTTATTCTCATAATATTACGACTTTCTTTCTTGTAAAGATATGACTTTATTCTCGTAATATTACGACTTTTTTCTTGTAATATGACTTTATTCTCGAAATCTCAATGTTGTTTTTCCCACAATGTGGCCCTAATACTCTGTCGTACTAGAATATATGGTTCTAGTTTTTTATTGTTTGTTAGTCACTTTGGACAAAAGTACCTGCCAAATGAATGTACTGTAATGTGTGTGTGTGTGGGTGTGTAACTCTTCCTCCTCCCTCCCTCTGAGGTGTAACACACCCTTTCATACCTGCCGCCCGCTCCCTCTCCCTCCCTTTTAGAACAGGTTGAATACATTGAACCTCTCCCCTCGCTATCTCTGCTCCCAAACTCATATGGGACCACCTCTCATCCTTCCCTTCATTATCCATTCTTTCCACTCCTCTTTTTTTTTCTCTCTCTTTCTTGCAGCTCCTCATCATCTCTTCCCCTCCCTCCCTCTTCGTCTGTCGGTCTGTCTGGCACCTCGAGCGCTGCTAAGCCTTCAACCAGTGTCAAAACGTACGGAGCTGGAACAGTGGCTCTGCTGTGTTTAGGTGGTGGCATTCACACTCACACACACACTAACTTACGCACACACACTAACTCACACACTCATGCAGAAGCAAATGCTCACAAATACAGCCATTCGCACTAGGAATACACACTTGTTTATACACACACGTACACTCACACATGGATACACACATGCAAACACAAGTTCAGGCTCGTACGAGTATGATCTGTCACACACACACACACACACACACACACACACTCACACACATACACTGTATGTGGATAATAAACAGCAGAGCAGCAGAACATCAGTCACATGTGTTTGCATTATGGCATGGAGACAGATATGACACAAACCAAGCCCTTACCAACAACACATTTACACACACACATATGGAGATACTGTGAGTTATTGAGTCAGACAAGTCAAAGCCTTCCAAAGTTGGTGTGTGCGTGTCTGCGTGTATGTGTGTGTGTGTGTAATAATCCATTGGTTCTGTTCTGTGCTGATTCCGGGCACTAAGCCCTGCCACAATTATTCAAATCCAGGCTTTTAGTTGCAGCACACCTCTCTCCATGGGCCTATGAGCCGGTAATCTTGCCTTTGGCCCTGCATTTCAAATGGCCTTAACTCCCATAAGGAATGCATATGAAGAGGAGCCACTAGTGGCTTAATCCGCCCTGTTTAAGTTGCTGAAACGTACACCTGTCACGCCGTCTCGCGCCGGAGCTTGTGGCTACTGATAGCCGGGGCTGTAAATCCACAGGCATGTAGCTTTTTTAGCCCTTCTTTAAAAAAATATATAATATCATGCTGTTTTTTGGAGGGAGGTGTAAGGGTGGAGAGGAAGAGAGGACCCACCTCCTGTCCATTTTGTTCTCTCTATTTCTTAACTCACTGTATTTCTATCGCTGTCTTCCATTTATCTGTTGTCTCTGTCTTTAATACTGATGCTGCCCTTGTCTTCTTTTCTTTCTTCTTTTTTGTTGTACTTTTTAACAGAATATGCAACACGTTCTCAACCCAATTCGTCACATACCACCGCTTCGTCACGCCCCTTGGCGTCACGCTATTTTCGGCATCAAAACCACTATAGTTACCCTCGGAGTCACTTTAGGATTAGGCAACAAAACCACTATAGTTAGGTTTAGGAAAGAACTACATGGTTGGGCTAAAACTACTATAGCGAAAATGACGCTGGAAGTTGTGAACACAGGACACAGCTGATTGTAATGTGGCGCACGGGACCCAAACATCGGTCTCCTGGATGAAAGCCCTGTGTTTGTTGGACCCATCCACCTCCCCTCTCGCCCGCCTGGTGTGTGTCTTTTCACACTTTAAACTGCGTCACCACACTTTGGCACACTTTCTCGGAGTGCTTAATGTTGCCGTGGATGGGTTTACATTGTGTTTGTACATTGTAATGGAACGCCCGGTGCATTTCATACCGGCACTAAAGGGTGCCGTGTGCGGCGGTACCGAACACCACACGAAGCGCCCCGGGAATGAAAACAAGCTGGAATATGATGCCGACTGTTCAGTCAACAAATCTTTAACAGAAAATAACACACATTGTATTAACTCCATGTTGATAACTATCCGTAGCCTTGACTACATGTGCAACATACGTTTATAATTGTGATTAGATTCAATTAGATTCACTTTAATGGCAGAGATCTTAGAAATTTGTTTTGCCTCACATGGTTGACGCTGTTTCACATACATAAAGCAAGCAAAGCAAACAATTCAACCAGACAACATCCCAAACGTGTACACCATTTAAACACCTGGCTGCAGTTCAAAGCATGAAATTGCTTCCACATTCAATGCTTCAACTACGATGATGGATATGTGAGGAGATATCATATTTGTGGGTCATATTTGTATTAATTTACTGTAGTGTGACAAAATAATCCTAACTCAAAGTCCACTTACTGTAGGCCTACAAGTTTTTCCGGAGCTTTCAACTATTTATTTGAATAACTTCGGGTTTTAAAGTCAGTGTGCAGACGTTGATCTTTCTTTGAAACCGATAAAAACGACAGCAAAAACTTTGAAAATACATATTCTCTTTTAATAGAAAGATAACAGACATGGTTTGAGGAAAAAGCATAATCTCCACCATAAGGCCCCAGCTGCCTATTACAGCTAGAAAGCAGCAGAATACTCCCTGCTTGGCCCACACACACACACACACACACACACACACACACACACACACACACACACACACACACACACACACCAAGTCACACACTCGGTGTCTGTGGTAGGGACAGCGATCAGCTCAGGACAGCTGCACAGCAGCCTCAGGTAAGACAGAAACTCCCATCCTCTTACACAAGGGACCAGCATGTACTCGACATCTGTCGACGCAAACACACACACGCACTAACACACACACACACACACGCGCAAACACGGACACACATACATTCTTTGAACTGCTTTTTTTTTTCTTGGCTAACAACACGCTTTTGTTTGAGCCGGCCACAATATGCTTCAAGTAGACAACTTTGCAACTTCAAATCTCCCAAACTCTCACAGGCGCTGATCAGAGCATGTGTTGCCCAGAGAGAAGGGGAGTTCTCACTCACACAGTCAGCCTCCCAGCGCTCTTCTGCTGGCATGCGTGAGGCCCAGCGGCTGCTGTCTGCCAGGCTGTCTGGGCCTAGACTGTTACCCAGAAGAGGGGCACCGCCGATGCTCCACTCGTGGCCCAGGCCTCAAATAAGGCCTTCGGAGGTTTAGTCCCGCTGGTGTGTGTATGGATGTGTGTGTGTGTGTGTGTGTGTGTGTGTGTTTAATATTGCTGTATGTGTTGGCAGTGATGTGTTGGCCATCTGGTTATCTGGCCCCTCTAGGACCACACATAGCATTACAGTAGCGTTACAGCTGCCACAGCTATTTACAGGCCCACACAGTCGCAGGGACACGGGGACACACATACAGTGCGACCACAGCAGCCACCCATATAGGTACACACACACATACACACACACACACACACACACACACACACACACACACACACACAGAGGCTAAGAGACACACCCATACACCCAGAAACATGCAGGCAGAGGCAAACTTCCCTCACTGAACGCTGAGACATATGGCATAGGGACAAACACAAACACACAGCAGAGGTTTCTAAATCGACTGCCACAATCATACACACATGCACACGGAGGTTGGTCTACACACACACACACACAAATGCAGGCAGACTGAGACGCTCTCACCCTCGAACTCCGCCGCCCCACATTCTGCTCGCTTCATTGTCCATATTCTTATGTAATTTATGAAAATGCGACGTGCTGTTTGTGCTGCTATGTGATCCGCGGCCACCTAACGTTCTCAGCCACCTGCTCGGTGTTTGGAGTCGGGGTCTTAAACGCGGCGGTGTGGGCGACACCGGACAGACCGAGAGCAGAACAGCCAGTGACTCATCAGGCTTCTGAAAGTGATAAATAATTCAAAATTAGAAGCATTTATGTAAGGTCAGCGTGGCTAATGAGCATGTGATTTCTTCCATTGGTATCTGCAAACCGTCTTTTGTTCCACTTCACGGCTTCCTGCTACTGTATTTTTGCTTCTCTTTGTTACTTAAAAGTGATGCTTTGGAGTTTGTTTTTGGGGGGTTGGCAGCCAATGCAGCATTTTGTGTACTGTAAGAGTTGGTTTGGCACTAGCCAACAGGGTGGAAGGTTGCATAACTATTGCGACTTCTGGCTGACTCCTTTTCCTTTCGAGTTCTTAGCACTGTATTGTTTTCCCCAGCTGCACTTGTTCTTAACCAGGCTATTTGCAGCCATGTATACTCACAGATGGTTACTTGTGATCTTAAAGTGGATGGAGGGCATCTAACCCAAAATGGGAATACCATTCGATAAGAATTCCTGTTCTATTTCTGTACTCTTGGGCGTCCAAACGGTGTTTTTGAACTTAAAAAAAACTACTTTCCAACAAAGGGTGAGTTGAGATAAAAATGATTCAAATATTGTCATGTCATATCGGGGTTGCATTGTTGAACTCTTCGTGGTAGAAGGCTACTTGATGCAGTCATACTCAAAATCTTTTTTTGTTTGTTTGTTTCTTTCCACTTGTTTTCACTGCAGTTTCACTTGGTTTTGAACATTCCAAGAAACAAATATCAAAGTCTTCATGTGACAAATGCTTCCTTTGCATGTTATTTTTATGCCATGCAACAAAACTACAGTAGCAGCCGCAGTTAGGTTTAGGCAACAAAACCACTTAGTTAGGTTTATGAAAAATGTCATGTTTGGGCTTGAAATAAGTACATAAACTAAGTAAAATTTGTATGGAAACAATGTAACAGAAGTATGGGAAACACGCCGCAAACGTCACTAAAAACACATCACAAACTAACGTAACTTGAAAATAACTCAAAAACACTTTGGGACATGAAAACCAGTCTCCTGGTTGAAAGTCCTGTGTTTGTTGGACCCAACCACCTCTCCTTACGCCCGCCATAAGCGATCTTTCTCACTTTTTATTCCATGTCACTTGCTTTGAGCGTAGAATGCGTTTACATTGCAGTCAATGCAGACTACATAGCGTAAAAATGACACGCCAAAAGCAAGAACGACGTTGTTATTGCCTTCATATTGGGGCGCTGACATGCAGAAGTCATGTGCTTGTAAACAAAACAAAAATAATCCCGGAGCTCTCCTCCCGCCAGTAAACGGCTCCAGAATGTGACTCGCGGTCTCCGGCTCCCTCCCGTCTCTCTCCCTTGGTGCCACGATCTAGACGATGTTGACCAATAACAGCGCGTTATCCCCACGTGGCATCCCCATACGTCCCCATTCATGAGATAAATGGCGTTAGCCGCCATTCTCACCGTCGTTCCAGCAACGACTTTACATTCAGAAATCCACGGACGATGAGTAGGCGGCGATCTGAACGATTGTTTGGGATCGCGAGACTAGCTACACAACAAAGGTTGGCCAAGGAAGTGACCGACAATGGAGGGGATAATCAGAGTGTTATGGTTTAATGGATAAACAACTTCTTTGTGATCAGCTTACGGAGACGTTAACAGGTATCTTTGGAGAAGTATAATTCCAGCTGTTTGAAGTAGTGTTACTACAAAAAAGCAGAAAATCCTACCCTGGCAAAATAAATGTTAAAAATAAGAAAAGCAACGACATCAGAATTGTTGTTTCATCTAACAATTTAGGCGCTGCTCATGGGGCTTTTATTATAATTGTTTTATTTTTATTTTTTCTTTATGTATTGATTTCCCTATCTATTCATGGCTGTGTGCACCACATCTGCATTTTGAGATGGTGGATGGAGGTCCTACCATCATGAAATCAGGTGAGGATTTACAGAAATAGCCTTGCAGACAAGTCCTTCTTATTTCAGCGGTTACGTTACATTGTGCAAGGGCACAGGTGTGTCGTATTATACACACATTCCACTCTCTGCACACAGCTTTACACATGGACTAAAGAAAGTCAAATCACTTTAACGGGAAGGTGGATAGCTGATAGCTACACGCACAACTGGAGGTCCTTTTTCCAGTCGTGTTCAGTTTCAGTCATCTGCCCGTACAATAATACCCCCCATACAATTAGCATCATGATTGAGCTATCATATAATGGCTGAACATCCAAGTGAGTGGATATTCTCTCTTCCCAGGGATGAACGTCCATTTGATTAGAGGAGATATGCGGACTGATCGCGGGGATAATAGCCCGACCAAAGGAATCATCATACAAAATGAAACGTCTCACGCTTCTCTGACACACACTGGAAGTAAATGGTGTAAAGCCAAGGGCATATCGATTTTCAGCTATATCATATCCCTACTTCTCTGTATTTTCCTTGCTCCGTAGCTGTGAAATGTCTTCCAGTTCCATATACCCTGGACACTGGAAACAGGCCAGATAGAGAGAGAGAGAAAGAGAGAGAGAGAGAGAAGAAACACTAGTGGCCTTGTCAAAATTCATGAATCTCAAAAGTTTGGAGGAAATGGTAGCAGGGTGGCCTTGTGGTTGGAGAAAACCATCCTGTAAATGACATGTTCCACATTCAATACCTACAACAAAGCAGTTTAACATGAATAAAGTCTAAAGGCCCACTTTTAGCCTCAAGAAAAATCCTGGACGGAGAAAAACAATATACTGACAAATTTGCTGTTCTTAGAGCTTTGAGAGTTTCTGGTCGCAGAGTAAAATTAATCTGTGTCCACATAAAATAGCTACATGGTGCCAGAAGCTTGGTGATGTAGTGACTATACTCATAGGGCTAGCCAACTGCCAACGCTCCAGCCAGCCGGGATCATGCTGCCTTAGTTAGTCACAGAAGCTCTCCTAGCAAGCTGGCTGTCAGTTACAGGGAAATATCACAATTTATTCTAAAGGTATTTTTTGTACCAATTCACGAATGTCTGCAAACCATGCCTCTTTTGTGGAATAGTTCATACAGATGAGGATTAAATAAGTGGTGTGCAACATAGCTATTAAGCTGCGGTAGCTTCCTATGATTTGGACTCTCCGGCTTACCGTTCTACTCACAGGTCAAGACTGTCATGATAGTTGACTAAGGTTGCAAATTAATATGTCATGAAAGATTCACTTGGATTGGCTTTGCTCCCACGAGCAAATACGCTAATTAAGGCCATTTGATTGACTTGATTTCACTTTAATGGGACTACGGATGTAAAGCTTGTGCTAGAGGAAGGTCATAGGATCATAAGTGTAAAGTGTGAAGTCAAAAAGGTTTATTTACTTGTGCGAGAATGTGCAGAGCAAATTTCATGCAATCTGCCTATTTTACACACACTGAGGCCACAGGCAGGACCAACTACCATTGAAGAGAAGGTCATGTCTTTGTTGAAATTTACAGAAAATATAACTTAACATTTAAATGAATGAATCAAATATTCAAAAAATCCAAGTAGTTAAAAAAAAGAAGAAAAACCTTCTGTTTAATAAATGGTGCGGGTGAGAGGGGGGACTCTTGTAGAGCTGCAGTGAATAATCAATTAGATGTCAACTATTAAATTAATCGTCAGCTATTTTGAAAATTAATTAATCTGGTTGAGTCATTTTTTTAAGAAAAAAAGTAAAATTTCTCGGATTGTAGCTTCTTAAATATGAATATTTTCTGGTTTCTTTACTCCTCTATGACAGTAATCTTTGAGATGTGGACAAAAAAACCCACATTTGAGGATGTCATCTTGGACTTAAACACTGATCAATATTTTTCCCCATTTTGTGACATTTTATAGACCAAACAACTAATCGATTAATCGAGAAAATAATCAACAGATTAATCAACAATGAAAATAAGTGTTAGTTGCAGCCTAGACTATGACCAAAGTATTTCTAAAATCCTGGTTAGAGGGAAGCTCATGGAGTATCCGGCATGGTAAGTGTTCATCCTCTTGGGATCATGATTGTGCAAAGTAAATCTCACGGTAATCTACCCATGAAATCTTTCTATACAAGAACATTGGCAGACCTATTTTCCATCCATTATGCATTTGATTGTACCAATACAGGATACAGTGGCTCCTATATATATGATATATACAAAGCAAGTTACGGCAGTTGTTAACATACCATTTTTCCCCCTGACGTTCCGCTTATGTAAATATGACAATTTCTCGTGGAATAGATTTTAAATCATCCAGCCTTATAACAATACAAGTGCCGACGAACACAACAGAGTGAGCCTAATGTAAGCCTGTAGAGTAATGACTACGGTAAAATGACTAAAATTAGCAAAGACGATTACATTTGTGTTTTTGTTTGAAAATTATCAACACCTTCTGCTTTCCACAATTGGAGAGCGAGTAGGTTGAGCATTTTTACTCCTCCCCCACAGCCATCACGATACACACACACACACACAGTCACTCACACAGTCCCACACATCTATGTCCATACTATTATCCATTTTTCACGTCCAATTGCTCTGTTATGGTAATCGTCGAAGGCTTGCCATGGGCTGATTACTCACAGCTGACTTCAGAAGCTTCTCCCTCCTCTCTCCCGCCGTTCTCCTGCTGGCTCTTAATGCACTATTAACCCATTCCTGCTTATTAATTCCTTCCCAGTCATTGCGAGGCGTCCACTCCATGATATCTGTCATCATTCCATGCCTATTAGCTCCTCGGCCAACAGTTATTCCTAGCATGCCGCCGCACTTCTTCATCCTCCCCTCCTCCCTCCCTCTCCTAACAGTCTGTTTAAGGAAGTGTAATTGCTACAGGGGGGGCCTCAGTAAGTATGAATTTAAGATACTGCCACTATGAGGCCCGAGCTGCAATTGTATTCCCGTCGCTCTCGTGTGATTATAGCGTCCGTGATCCTTCATGGTACTTGTGCCTTTTGTATTGTGGTCGGCTACAATTACAGTTGTTCCAATTAGGTCACAGCTGCGATGTTTTCTGCCAGGTTGTTGTTGTCGTTCAGTCATTTTCTGGACAGAGCCACTGTGGTGCGCTCGCTGTCTGTGTTGCGTTAGGAATTTCAACTCCAAATGTGAGTAAAATGGCAAGATTATATCAAAATCATGGTTTTCCGAGGGAGTCCGCATAACTTGATCCACTGACTGACTTCTAGGATGTTTGACATTTTCACAACTTAGTTTTTGGGGTTTAACTGTTTTGATAAACACGCCGTCGGTAACCAACGTTTCTAAAAGTTTTGTTAAGGTCCAGCGCTTTCCGTGGTGGACTACTGCTGTCATAAGTCTGTCTGTTTGGGCCTTTTTCTGGACAGGGATTCTCTCGGAGTACTTTATGTTCCCCTGCTATAAATCCTAATGGAGCGCTCTTGGATAAAGAACAGGAATATTCCTCACAGTGGATCTTGGCAGCCGGCTCTGGAACCGCTGCCTGTGTCAGGGCCTGTGGTTTTGGACCGTCCCGAGACATATGGAGGAATGCTGGAATCACACAAAGCCCTTTAGCTCGCCCGGCTCAACCGCACATCGTCTCTGGTTTCCTTACGACCACAATAAAGTGGAGCGGTAGCGCTAAGTGTGGTCTTTTTGATGGAACTTTTACTGATTTTTATACAGGCTGGTCGCACATGACTCCGCAGCCGTCAATCAATCAAAAGCAGTGTTTGTTCTGCTGTTTTTTCACACAAATGTTGGTCCCAAAGCAAACTTGACCACGAGTGGCCCAAAAGTGCCAAAGCAATGAAAAGCTAAATTATAAAGACAGCTGTTACTGCAAATGATCTAAGACAATAACTACAGACTGGGTAGCAACCAAGACCTAATGGTTGTGTTGATATTATAGGATCGTACAGTCTACACAATCCAATTGTGGCTTAAACCAAGAAAACACTGTAAGACTAAGATATATCTCCGATAAGTCCAATACAGCTTTCGTGGGGAAATGCTTACGACTTGGTGAAACGTAAAGCTTTGATGTGCATGGTGAAATCTTCTGGGTAAACCTTTCTCAGAGGTTGCTGTAACGTCTGGAAAACAGTGGCAGAAGTTTTTGGAAGGGGTGCTGACATGCTTTCTGTGCTTTGTGTACGTACCATTCTGCCGCCAAGTACCATTAAGTGCAGCGCACAAAGCGGGCTGAACATGACAGTTTCATTATTTACATAGAGTTCCCTGTATGCCAAGGAGTAGGCTATGTGGAAAAGGCAACTTTATTTAAGAATATGCACCATGTGAGCACAGTATAAACAAATCTATTGAAGTTATGGAAGATAGTTGAGAAAATAGTTGCACCACAATGTCCATTTAGTAGTTTTTCTGGAGCATTCAATCATATCACATGATTTTCAACAGCAGGTGAGCACTTTCTGAGTACTATTTGGACTTCTTATCCAGGTTGGCTTACAAGATGAGATTCAAAGTGCATTTTTGACTTTGGAAACAGCAGTTTCCAAGGAGTCCAAGGTCCATTCGCTAGCTGTTATGGAGCTTTCAACTCAGCTTTTAAGCCAACATGGAGAAGAAGTCTTAAAAGTGCTTCGGAAAGATGGAAATTTGAACATATAAAATCTCATGACAACTGGGTGAAGTCCATCTGCTGATGAGGTTCATGTGATATGATTGAAAGCTCCAGAACAGCTACTGCAAGTACTTTGTTTTCTTCAAACCAGTTTGACAAAATAATCTTAACTCAAGCTCCACACACTTGCTTTTTTTTCTTTTGTCATTTCTTTTGACATACATACAAACATACAACGGTTCGTATGACATCTTACGAAAAAACGTTATTCTTCCTTTTTCGTTCCTTTTCCTACGAATGTCCAGCAACACCTGTCAATTTCTGCACCTTACATGCATACAGTCTCTTCAAAATAAACTTCTGTCTTCACAGGAAACAACTTGCTTAGGTTTAGGCAATAAATCTACTTAATTAGGTTTAGGAAGAGATCGACTTGGTTAGGATTAGGCAACAAAACCACTTAGTGAGGTTTAGGAAAATATTGTGGTTTGGCTTAAAATAACACTGGAAGTGGTGTTACTTAAGTACGTAAGTTACGTGACAAATACATCGACGTTGACTTCTGGCTGAAAGTACAATATTTCTTGAAACATCCATCCACTCCGACCTTCGCTGTTTGCCGTTCTTTATATTTCCTGGTTCACGATTCCGTCAATTACACAACTGACACAAATTGATTTTGTGGGATATACACAAATTACTGTGCATCACTTTACGTAGGTATAGCTACTGTTCATAGCTATATGAGACCAAACCAAAATTTGCAATTTGCAATGGAATTACTACAGTAAACACACTTGAGATGCAAGATGACTACATTTTGACAATGTCAGGGTCATGCAGTGCAGCCATGCAACTGTGAATCATCAAATGGGGATTAAGGGCGTGCACAAAAATGACTAGGAGGAGTGTGAAAACAAAATCAAATCAATCCCGCCTTTGTCTGTTTGGGGAAGTTACAAAAACTTATCAGATGCAGCAACACCCTGATTCTGACATTAGAAAGTTTGAGAAGATTCTCAAGCATTTTGTTTTAAGCATACTGAGGCATTGAAGGTCAAAAGCCTGCAACATCTTTATTCACGAATCACTATGTAACAATCCTTTAATCTTTGGTACTTGCTGTCATTTCCCTTTCCCCAATTCATTTTAGTTAAATGCCCCAATTCCCCTGAGTTGATTGGAGGGTTATTCAGATCACCTGTTGCAGTGGATTTTGGGACTGGATCTTAATTAAGAATTGAGAGCAGCTTGGTGCATTTACCCTCAGACCCCCGGCATGATCTTTCCCCTTGACTTGAAAAAAAAAAAAAAAGAATCACTGACTCTCAGGCCTTCATGGAAAATGACTGCAAGCCTTGGACTAACCCAGCACTTTGCTACTGACTGTGGAGAGTTTTTAAAGAGTGAAGTAGATGTGTGCTGTAATTGCTGACAGTATTTAAGACCCATTACAAAGAGACCCAGCCTGCTCTAACACAGCTGAACACCATCCATTGTCCCCCCTCCCCCTCCCAGTTCCCTTTTTAACTTTCCATCTTATTCAATACTAACCCTGACAATTTGGCATTCACACCAATTTGCCATTCACAACTCCGCTAATAACTCCGGCCTTTTATTGCATTAGCGATTCACCGCTCTGCCGTGGAAGTCATAGCCTAGCTGTTCTCTCGCTAACACGCTAGCCCCCTTTGATTTCCAGTTGCATATATCAACCTGCAATTACAGGACCTGGTCTGGAAACTGTCAAGCATGACTGCAGAGGTATTGGAGTTATTGCAATTACACTCAGGTAATTGAGCTGCCATGCGTGAAGATGTTAAACGCTGTGTCTATAGTGGGAGTCCGTGTCGCCACTGTCTCATTCCATTTCCCTCCTTCTCGGCGCAACACACTGTGTGAAATGCTACTTTTTATTTTCTCCAATAAACCAGCCAGAGATACTAAACTGCAAAACAGTTTGTGAGCTGATATTTTTTTTTCTGCAATGAGTCCTTATCTGATCCATTGTAACAGCGCATTATGAAAAGCTACTTTGTTCTTTAATTAGCTTTAACAACAGACAGTCGAATCAGCTCGCAGCTGAAAGATTTGTTTTTACAATGAACTGAATTGAAGGCGTTCTTGTACGGTGAGAAAATTACTGAAGATGTACCTCTTTGAAATTCTGATCCATAGAAACCTTCACAGTGATTTAAAGTCAGACGTGATGCATTTGGAAATGTGTTGAATTGTGAATTTAACATGAAAAGAGCCATATCAGGCTGACAGTGGATGTGCCGTTGTCTCAAATACAGTTCTCTTTAATTAATACATTCAGGTAAATTATAATTAAATGTGATTTGTCCTTGCGTATTGCATTTACACGTTTTGTACCATCTCTATTTGCCTGCCTCTCATAGTCTCTTATAAGCTTCAAACATCTGTAAATGTACAATTAAGATTCATCTAAAAAAAAAAAAAAGCCAGAAACAAAATGTATTCATCAGAGTTTTCAAAACGTTGAAGGTGTCAAATATGATCACTGATAAAAAACAGCAATTCAGCTGAAAGAGCTGAGAGCTCTTTGGTAACATGACAGCAACTATGAATCACATGATTAAGGATTGTTTCTGTAAGTTACACTGAAAACCAGCATTATAACCAACAAATAACACAGATTAAAACTGATAATCATCTTCAGTAGTCAATAATCTTTAAGACAAAAATATTTCTATTTGTTGCCTCAACACTTCCCGTGTAGTTCAGCACCTATTGAAGTGTTGTTGTTTTTTTGTCCAGAGTCATAACTCTTGACTGGATTGTTCTAGATCTGAGATTTTCCTATTGCTAGTTATGACAATAAAGAACTTGAATGGTGTGCTTGAGCTTTGCCTCTTGTGTGTTTGTGTAGTCCGTCCTTCTTCCAGATCTTCGTGGTGGAGGGGAGGTCGCGTGGCTCAGGTCTGTTTGTATTCATATCCAGCTCGTTCTCACTCCCAACTTGTTACATACAAGACTCTTGGTCAACAAAACTACTTGGTTAGGTTTAGTAAAAGATCAATGTTTGGGTTAAAATAACTACGCTTGTTACGTAACTTCAGTTACATAGCCTATGTTACCTGCGTGATGTAAGTTAAAGTTTGTTACATGACGTACTTGCGCAATTTAAAATAAGTCAACCTAACCTTGACTTTTGGCATCACGGTGGACACAAGCAGCGGGCTCCTGGGCGAAAAACCTTGACCTATCCATACACCCCGACCTCCTCCCTAGCGGACTTTGTCGCCTGCCTCAGATGGGTTTACATTGGAGTTAGTTGAAAGCACGGTCCATCTCATACAGACTCTAAAGGATGCCTTGTGCATCGTTATCAGACACAGAGAGCTGTGATAAAACGTCACAGAGGGAATGAGGCTGGGCTGTGATGGGCTATATAAATAAAATTGACTTGACTTGAATTTTTATTCCTTAAAACTGTCCTGTGACATGTATAGTACCACCCACATGCTAAAAGATGGCTCTGTGTGGCCTAATTTTAATGACTAAAAACCACATTATAAAACACGCAGTGACTATTCCATGTCTGGTGATAAAGGGAATGAAAAACAAGCAAAAACAACAAAGGGTTCGAAGGGTTAAGCAGTGGGCGGATCGGGTTAATATGTGGCAAGCTGTTAAAAGCATTAACACAAATGTAGCAGAATCCCACATCTATTTCGGGTGTCCTCCCATGAACCTCCAACAACTTGCACTGTTCCACATCCTCTCACTTGAGCCACAGTGTGAGAGGAGAAGTTGCTTAGCTCAGTACTTTTCTCTGTGAGGCTATCACTGCTGTAGAGTCCTCCTATCAGCTGGCTTCTGTCGACTTCTGCCTCTCCACTTCTCTCTCCCGTTCTCACACTCTCTCTGTCGCACTCTCCCGTTCACTCCCCGCATGAACCCGGCTTTACCTCGTCGACGCCCCTCTCTCTTTCTCTCTCTCTCTCTCTCTCTCTCTGTACTGTCCTCCTATGTGTGCCTCTGTCGTTCAGTCTGCCTATGTACACTGACCCTGTCCTCATTACCGTCACAACACTGCAGCAGCTGGTTGCCTGAGTCACAGCCGCCATTGTCGATTCCTCACTCGTCCCACTCTCACCCACTTAACGAAGTGAGGTGGAGAAAGAGAGAGAGAGAGATAGATAGATGGAGAGGAAACAGGTGGAGAGAAGACGGCAGGTGAAAAAAAAAAGAAGAGAGGGAAGGTGAGAGAGTGGTAAGGAGGCGAAAGAAGAAAGTCACAGAAAACTGAGGGTTCTGCAAAGCTGTTTGATTCTGATTTTATATCAAACCATTTTGTCTTTAACATCCTCATATGAATACATCTTTTTGGTATTCTCTACTGACACGACATAAAGTCATTTAACCTATAGCGAGTTTTTCTTTTTGCGGTCCTCTCTGGGAGGGCCTGTTTGGAAGAATCCATGGAAATCAAGTTCTTTATAATAACTAGAAGAAGAACTGAGTTAGTATGAGTAGTAACTGAGCAGACAAAGAAAAGAGCGCCACCTGCTGAAACTCTAATTTCACCAACAGAATATCTAAGAAAACAGATGCTACCAAACACTTTGATTGACACGTGAGTTTTAGTAAGTGAAGGGTAAAACCAGCACAGCAGTGAATGCTTCACTAATCATGATTAGGAAAAATCTTCCAAATATTATAATTATAGGAAACTGACAATCAAGAATCAGGTTCCAATCATTTGAACTCTGCTGGCTCGGCACATTTTCAGCACTGCCATATGGTTCTTTACCCAAAACGTCTAATGGATGTACTCTGCATGTCACTAGTAACACCTTGCCACATGCTGAAAAAGGAAACATCCTAGTGTTAATGTTTTCTTTAGCTCGTGATGCAACCCGATACCACGCCAAAGAGGATAGCATGTTAACGTGAATATAACACATCTGTATTAATGTGCAGTACCAGCAGGAGGCAACAAAGCCACTGGCTTAGGTTCGTGCAGGAAAAGTGAAAACGTCATGGCTAGGCTTAAAATAAGTACGTAAACTAAGTAAACACATACGGAAACAATAACATCACTGCGGAAAACACGTGACAACCGTCATTTGTCAGCTACGGGAAAATAGCCTTCATGATGTCATAGTGATGTCATCAGGGTTTTGGGTTTGGAGATTTCAGTTTTATATCCGAAAGTCTGAATAACCACCTGCATGGTGTTTGAAAGGTGTGGGTGTTTACCAGGCAGGGAGGGTCCTTTTACAAAAAATGTCTCATTGCATTATAGGAAGTTTAGGAATCAGTGGTTTTGGAGCTTGACCAAGACTAAAAGTCAGGATATTCCAGCTTCTGCTGCTTTAATTGTTCTTTCTCTCAGTCATTTTGAAGGAGACAGACACAGACATACAAACTGAAATATTTGAATTACATTTATTCAACCTTTGTTTTGACAGCGGGCCATACTGAGATCAAGGTCTCCTTTTATATTGAAAGACAAATACAATTTAAAAGTGTTGAAGAATTGTTGTGGATTTATTTCAATTATTTTATATTGTGGTCAAAATGACCCCGGTTGGTTTCACCGTATAAATATAACACAAATAATGTTTACTTGAAATGACTGAAAACAAAATCAAAAGATGGTGACTAAGCATTTACGTACTAATGTGGATCATATTTGGGAGAAAAGCTGCAATTTGTATTAAAGAAAACTATATATTTTCATTTTACACAATATGCAAATTAACTAACATTAATAAACTAAAATAACAATAAGAATCTGTTTATTTTTTCAGATGACATTAATTACATAACTAATAATGTTTTGAGAAGAAATTATTTTGCTATGATAGTTTCTTAGGGTCCCCAGGGACCCTTTTCAGTAGTATGGTAAGTACGTTGGTAGGATGAGGAATAATCAGGCTGGTTCCAAATCAGCTCCACACCATGTCACAACCCTTTAACTATGACATGTCAGAACTGATTGTACATTTAAGGGGTTTTGATTATACCAATAATACCAATACAATAATTACTTCACACCTGTCAGCCCTGCCTTGATGCTATAGAACACCTCTCTATCAGACCTCCTTATGGGACCAAAGCCAGATCCAAAGCTCACAGAGCCATGTTGGTCCGGTACAATCACCTTTATTAAGAGAGCAGGCTTGAGGCGAGCAGAAGAACAATGTAGATAGAGAAAGATAGCGAGAGAGCAGAGGAGATAAACTAGGTGAGGCTGCGGCGAACGAGGGCGAGATAGCGACTGTGTGTTCTCGTGTGTGTGTGTCAGTGAGAGAGAGTGTGTGTGTGTGGGGGGGGTGGGAGATGGAGGGAGGGAGGGAGGGAGGGAGGGAGGGAGGGGAGGTGTGGGTCGAGCCTAGCCAATCCTGTGCGTGGCACTCTCATCTGAATTAAGCTGTGCAAAACAGGCCCCAGGGCTTGGTTGCTAAGCAGTGAGATGGGCTTGCCGATTTCCACAGAGACCTCAGTGGCGAGAGCCTCTCTGATGGCCTGAACCAGACACCCCATAATAATGAGCAGCGCCACTGCAACAATAGAGACCCCAAATAACGGGGTGCACACTGCTCGTTTGCTGTAACGAGGGGAATTATGCATGTTACGCAGGATAATTCCATTGTACTGCTTTACCCCATGTTGGGATACTGACAGTGACCTCCCAAATATGCCATATGGAGCGTGTTATCTCAGTCTTTAGGCTCTTTATTTTCCAAGCCAAAGAAATATCCAGTGAAACGTTTCTTCATGTCAGTGCCGGGTAATCTACTCAGCAAAGGATACCAAGTTCAGTTCCTCTTCCTCTTTGTTTGCCTCTCTAGCTGAGGGGGGCGCATTTCTTGCTATTTTGTAATTTGTAGCCATAGAGACATGTTGGTAAACTTGGTAACCGTGGCAGCAGGGATTCTATTTGTTTCCCTGAGAGCTCTCGAGGTCCGCTCGTAAGGGCATTTTCCTGAGGTCTTGTTTTTTTTTTTTTTCCTTCTTCTTCTGCTTCTTCTTCTTCTTTCGAGGGGGATACGGCTGGCGGAGGAATTGCGGGTGACCTTTTGGATTTTAGAGAGTGGAGAAAGCTAAACAAGCCAAAGTCTGTTAGTCTGTCAACAAACACTTAAAGGTCTCAGGAGAAGTTGGGAGCCTCCGGGGGCCAGGGAATGCTATTCATCTGGAGTGTAGGCAAGCACGGCCAAGGATGCTTCAACAGGGCACGTAAACAAGGACAAATGCCTAGCCATTCTCGTAATAATCTGGTACCAATATGCAGACGCTGGCTGGGGCACTGTATGGGACTGCATGTTAAAGGTTAAGTGAAACATATGAATAATTATGTGCTGTCTCACTGATTCCCTTGTTTGGAGGTCCAGAAACATTCGCAAATGTTAGCGGTGGCATTGTAGATGTAGATGCATTTGTAGATGCAACGACCAAGCTATCTTTTTATGTGTGTGTGTGTGTGTGTGTGTGTGTGTGTGTATGCATGCGTGAGAGATGGGATGACTGACAGGGTTGCCGTGGCATTTTTGGTGTGATTATAATTTTTTTTTTTTTCATGTGATTAATATAGATTTGGACATTGCTGCCCGGAGGCAAACTAAAATGTCATAACTGAATCATAACTGGTATTTTTTGCATTACTCTAATTCATTTTTTTGTTTTTTTTCCTGAAACATTTATATTGGTTTATGTTTCACTAAAGATTACAGATTTTCACAATTTTTTTTCATATCTCTCCATCTCTCTTTATAGATACTCGCTTCTTTTTTTCAGGGCTACTTCCACGGATTCATTCATGCATTCAGCGGCTCACTGATGATGCATTAGGAGGCACTTTCCCTGGCCTCTCATGATGCCTCTTATGTTGTAAGCAGCTGCTTTTATACCTTTAACCATGATCATTAGCATAATACCGCATGTTAAAAAAAACCTCGAGAGCAAAGTTCATGCTTTTAAAGGAAAAGTTCGTCGACCTTCACCCGCACCTCTCGCCACTCCTCCGAACAGGAGCGTGATCTGGCGCGTACAGTGCACTAACTTTACTACTATTTACAGTCTACCTTTTACAGACATGTTAATTAACCAAATAAAAAAAAAAATGGAAGAAAAGCACATTTTAAATGACAGTGTTAGCGGTGGCCCGATGTGGCCAGGCAATTAGCTGCTGCCAAGGAAGGCGACTGTGGCGATTTTTCTTGCTTAACTCATTAGAGGGGTCTCCGGCAGTGTGCTCACTCATGTCAGGCCCGCATAATTACTTTAAAACAAGGGGGGAAAAAAAATCAAAGTAGCCACTGTCTGGCATTGTTCGCTGCCCCCTCATCTTGGAATTTAATTAGGCGTTCATTTTAATAAAAGCCCATTTGGGATGAAACGCGGCGTTAATAGTATTCTGGTCCCCTAAAGGCTGTCACGTCTTCATCGGTGGCTTAGATGGACACTGACAGGTGACATCATGGCTTTTTATAAGCAGATATCAAAGTGCTTTGATAAGGTGGAGGAACAATAATGTACAAATTCAAATGGAGCTAAAATTCACTGGGCGTGAAGTATTAAAACCACGTTTAATCATTATGTGACTGAAGTGGATTTAATAGGTGAAATCAATGAGATTGTAGCTTTAACTTCAGTGTGTTTCTGGCCCTAGTGGTTTCACGTCAGCATTGGTAAGACCCACACAAACTGGATTTTATTGTACATTTAAAAGAAAATAATAAAATAGTGCCATTTCTCACTGTTTGGACAGGGGAGTAATTTGGTTTTCTGGTCTGACTGAAGTGTAATTTTTCAACATTTTGCTGCAGGACAGTATACAGTGACCTCGGAATTGGGTCTTCAGTGGGTTATTAGTCCCTGACGTTGTGTGTTTGTGT
The DNA here is from genome assembly GCF_043250625.1 of Sebastes fasciatus. Taxonomy (NCBI): domain Eukaryota; kingdom Metazoa; phylum Chordata; class Actinopteri; order Perciformes; family Sebastidae; genus Sebastes; species Sebastes fasciatus. The sequence continues at coordinate 26,938,219 of NC_133803.1, read as the reverse complement.
GCTCCAGGAGGTCCAGCATCATGACATGCCTTCCTCTTAATGCCATCGCTGTGTCCTCACACAGGCACAGGTCCTCGAATCAACCAAACCCCGGCCACACGGGGTCTCACCAGCCAAGTATTCACCGCCCTGGAATCTCTTATCTAATTGGTCACTGGTGGGTTGCCCTCTTCCCAGGAATGCTGATGACCGCGGGATGGTCAGATTCCTGTGAACCTTTGCTGATCCGCGAGGAATTCCACAACAACTTCCATCTTAACTTCCCCACCTGATACACAGATAATAAATACACATTAAAAGGTGTGAATCAGGAGAGGCTTGCCTCCATGATGACCCATAACCTTTTATTTTCCCGAGGTAAACAAAGGATGGGAGTTTAATTGCTGTGGTGGAAAGCGGGTTAGGGGGTTGAGGGACGGGTTGGTTGGATACTTTTTTTGTGGATTTTTGCTTTATCTTTGATGGAGAAAATTGTTAGAAAATGTGCCAAACCACTAAATTGCAACCCCAGATTAAATTGTCTCTCAAATAACAATTCAAGTCAATATTTGCTTTGGACACACTTGAAGATGGAGCCAAAAAGCACCAGTAAGCATTGATTTGGTGATTTGCAGGTCAAAAGACGTCTAGACCTCCAAGTTAAAACCGGACAGTTATCAATATTAAATTGCTAATATGCTATTATTATATTAGCAATGGGTCAAATGATCTCACTGCTCTCATCATACTTTCTTTCCAGCAGCAGCAGGCAGCTGTTTTCAGCAAACAAGCTCTGATAAACCCACTGTACACTACCTGCCCAGCAGCAAATAGACACAGTTAACGGCCAGCTGGTGAACATAGTGTTGCATTTAGCCGATAAAGAGCCAAATATTTTTCCCAGAAGTTGGTGGAGACCAAAAACAGAGATAAAAGAAGAGGGAATACTGGACTTACACATATTTGTAGGCCACAAGCCGACTCAACTGAATGCGAATGTTGCTGTGTGTCTACTGGATATATCAATGGGCAACTGTTTACTAGCCTTTTAATTTACATCCATAGCTTTAATAATGTAATAACATACTTATTTTAAGTCAAACTATTGTAAACTACTGTTGCCTTTTTGTTTTCTTTCAATTTACAACGTTAATCACATGTTTAAAACTGCGACCATAACCCAGGAGAAAATATGTTTCCCTTAAAACGTAATTGAGAATTCAGTTTAGTTGTACTATGGGAACATAATTTTGTCGGAGACCGGGTTGAGTCGAATCCAAAGAGGGAGGTGTACAATAAGAGTGCCTCGGATCAATTGTGCAATATAAAAGAAGAGTAGAGGCCAGGACATATACACGGCCTTGCAAATTTACAGGGCATGAATGTGAACATTTTTCAAATGAATCATAATTTGAATGTTACAGTTGAGTATTTGCAATTTGATTTGTTACTATGACGTGTCATTTCTGGCCCTGGTACATTGTTTATATGTGAAATGGACTTGAAAGAGTAATTGAAAATGCAGAGAATGAGATCTAAGGTGATCCAAAGTAAAGAGAAAACAGAGAAGCAGGGAGAATTTACAGCTAGAACCAGACTCACTGATATCATGATTTACTGACGTATTGAGTTGCAGTTGGCCTTTCAATAAAAACAGGAAATTTGTTCATCCTTGTCTGCCTTGAAAGATCCTTTGAAATGGGCACTAGAACTTTAAGAAAACCTTTGCTTCATGGAAAACAGTGCATTTTCAGGTTACCTCACGCTGTACGAATGGGTGCAACAAAAAGGCCAACTAACCTTAACCAAGCAGTTTAGTTACATAACCCTGACCATACATTAGTCATATTCTATTTGCCATAACCACTATTGAAACATACCGCAGTTGCCAGATCTGGCCTCTGACCAATTTGGTGCCCGAGGCAAGATTTTAGCTGGTGCCCCGCTGCATTGCAGCCAATTCCACCATCAATCATTGTGTTTATACACTCTCTCAAAAACTGCATAGCTTTATGTCTTTGAGATTAAGCTATGCAGATCACACTTCAAAGAAAAACTGTATTTCTCAAAATGGTTTTAGGTTATTCCCCAAACACCTGAATGAGTCTTTCCAACTTTCCTTAATGAATTTAATGGGAGAGTAACTGATGTTAACTCTAGCTCTTTATTAGCTATTAGGCTGATGCGCCGGGTGATGCTGCAGACAACCCAGAAAATAGGACCTATTAATAGGTCGCATAGCTAAGTTTCTTTTTAATATCTTAAAATAATAGTATTAAGATATTATTAGCAAAAAATAGTAAAAGTTATAAATTTGGATTATTATTCTTTCCTCTTTTGGGGCGCCCCTTTGGATGGATGGCGCCCTTAGCATTCGCCTATATCGCCTATGCCTAGGGCCAGCTCTGGTAGTTGCCATAGACAGATACTGTGGAAAGTGTGAAGCAAGCAATGGACGTTAAAAAAAAGTCACAGTACAAATTTTGCAAAATTGTCCAATATCAACGTTCGTGCCTGGCATTTGGGTTGCACAAATGAGGTCTGATGAAAGTAAAATGTAAGGTATAAATTTGCACTAATTTAGCAGGAAGTAAATGCACAGTTAAGTCAGTTATGCAAAGACCCAGATTCAGTCCCCAGCAGTGGTGTGTCCAGCTTTGTGGGAAGCCAGTGAAGGATCACTGTCACTGTTTTCTTTCTATACCTTCGCCAGACCAAGAGTGGGACTTAGCAGCAACAAGGACAGCAGTGCAGGGAGAACTGGCTGTTACAAACTGGGAAAGAAAAGGGTAAATAAATGTAGATGACGCTTCACTGGGGATAGCTAATTGTTTTTTTGAAGGTACAAATGCTCTGGGCATATAAATGCACTTGCAAGAAAGGTATTGTATTATGTATTGATTGAATAATTGTTGTATTGTGTTTTCCGAGGCCCTTAACCCGAGTAGATTACAATATGTTCAATAACTGGATCAGATTCCACATATGTATTTTATTTTTATTGTCACCCTGGCAAGTTTCATTACAATGTGAAGAAGATGAGCATGCATAAGCAAAAATTCTTCCACGGAAATCTGCTCAGAATTAGTGACAGGGGGAGAAAGAGGGAAGGCAGAAGAGAGAGAGAGAGAGAAGGGGAGTGCAGGGAGGCTGAGGAGGAGTGAAAAGCTAATTAAAAAGATAAGTGACCAGCAGTCGCGGCCTGTCAGGGTGCAGAGCCACCGCTGAAGTTAACCCGCTTTGTGCTGGATGGCAGCGGTTGACAGGCTCGACCGAGGCTTTGTATGGCCTCACCTGTGATGGAGGCGCTCTCTGTTCGCAGGTGAAGGGCTACACAGGCTGGGGTGGCACTTAAACACACTAATAGAGGGACACACACGCACACACACACACACACACACACACACACACACACACACACACACACACACACACACACACACACACACTCTTCTTCGCCTTCCTCTTTCACACTGCCTCGGTACATCCCTCCCTCCTCTCTCTCCGTTTCTTCCTCTTTCTCTTCCCAGCCTCTTGTGACAGATCCAGGCGGTGGGTGGTGGCGCTGGCACATTGTTTCCTCCTCTCTCTCTCTCTCTCTCTCGCCTCTCTCTTTCTCCCTCTTCCTAACGCACGCACACGGATCTACACCCACACATGGGGTTATAATTAATACTTCTCCCATATCCATATTTCATACTGTTTGCTTAGAAAAAGCCAGGGCTGGGGAGGGTTTGAGAGAGAGGGAGGGATGCTAAAAAAGATCTCTAAGATTAATTAACGGTGGAAGAGAGGGGAAGGAAAGGGATGTGTCCCGGGAAAGCAGCAAGCTCTGCACAATGCGGCGCACTTCATTTGAATAACGGAGCGGTGTGTTTTTCTTCCCCGTGTGTGTGTGTGTGTGTGTGTGTGTGTCACCGCGACACCACTCTACCTGAAATGAAGGATAACTAGCCCACTGGATTAGAAAACGCACCATCTATCCTCCGCGTCCCCCCCTTCTCCCCATTATTTGTATTCAAGGTTTTTTGAAATGACATTGCAATCTGATGATGCACCAGCCCATTATATTGTCTAGCAGGACAAATACCCCGGCGTTTTTCTGTGTAGAACTAACACAATTTTTCCATGTCAGGGTGTGTGTGTGTATGTGTGAGGGGGGTGGTGGGGTGCGTGGCGGTAATATTCCGGCGGTCCGGGGTGGAGGCGAGGCCCCGGGAATGCTGTCATTAATCCTGGAGGAGGGCCGTCGCGCACTCGGATTATTAGAGAAATAAATTTGCATGCTGCATATGAGCCAGGTGAAAAGCACTGAAGGCGCAAATTATATTTCCCTGACAGGCTGAGCGGGAGAACGGAGGCTGCCACCGTATCGTTCCAACACACACATACACACACACATTGACATTCCTGCTGCTATACACAGTCACTCAGAAAAGCTTTACATATGCACAGATACAGGACACACTCAGGGATTATACATGTACGCACATATTATAAAAAAAGAATATGTTGGGATGCACTGTGTAACTATCTCTATTCCCTATTCAGAGAGGAATGCACACACACACACACATATTCACAAACACATAGTATTTAGTTTGTGTGTAAGTATAGACAAACCCCTTAGGAAAGAATGCCAAGTGTGGATATATTGTACATTCGCCATGTGTGTAAACCTTCTTTTTTACTTGTGTGTGTGTGTGTGTTGTGTGGGGTCCTCTGGCTCTGGGCTGTCCTCTCACCCTGCCTGTAATGGTCCATGCAGGCCCAGCCTAATGGGGTGGACACTGGTGTCAACTTCATTACTTTACATCTCCCGCCAAGATGAAAAGTCTCTCCCCGCTCGCACTTTGACCACGCTTCGTTAGCGTTCTCACCCACCCCTTTTGCCGTTCTCTAACCTCGAAAGGAAATGTGAAACATTTCCAGAAATGTATCGATGAATTAGTTTTGTCTAAGGGGGAAGAGAGGAGTGCGGGGTGGAGACATGTAATCACTGCAAATGAGGCTACTCGGGGAGTGCGGATGGGCCCCGACTCTAGACTGTGTTTATGCATACACCGTTTCAGAATGAGTCACCGGCTGCTTTTTAGCCTGGCAGAGTGCTTTTATAGTCTTGAAAAGGTTGCTCCCGAAGTCCATGTAGTGCTTTTCCTGGATTTGATCAAGGTGGAAATGTTTGAAATAAAATCACACTTATTTAAAAAAAGGAAGCAAAAATTGGGACGTGACTGCACAGGTTCAGTTTTGCAAACCAGTACCTGCCTGGCAAATGCAAAGCTCAGTACGTATTGACAAGTCACCCACAAGTAGACATGAGTTCCAGCAGATCTGACTATAAAGACCCGCAACCCGACCCTTAATCAACCACATAGGCTGGACAAAGACTCAGTTTAAAGTGCTTTATTTCTTACTTGAGCTCAAGGAGTAATCAAAGTCTTAACGGGGATGTTTAATAGCACAAAGCTTGTAAAAAAAGGAGGTTCCTGCTGTGCTGGAATTTGAGAATCTTGAGACATTTATTCGCTAACTTTCCAATCCCTATATAGACCTACTCCAGAGTACTCATAATAATTTGAGACATAATAAATACCTTTAATGCATGAGGAGTTTTTTTTAGAAGATATTGAGCTCCTTTCCAAGGCACCTGCGCTAGAAATACTGGACGTGCTTTTTCCTAACAGCACAGCGAAATTAGACTCAAAATTAAGGCAGTTGGGCTTCAGTATGCTTCAAACCAACTGGATCGTATGACTTAAAAGTAGAGGAAAGGTAAAGGTAAAGTGTTTATACCTGGGCAAAAAGACTGCTGTCATAGTTGTCATTACCCAATACCTGTACCTGCAAGATATTACATCAATTAATTTTTACCTTTAACGCACACTTTTTGTTTTTTGTACACAACTTGATGCAGGACAAACATGTTCTCATCCCAACTCCTCACATGCCGCCCCTTTTTTTTGGCATTAAATCCATTAAAGTTAGTCTTGGCGTCACTTTAGGATTAGGCAACAAAATCTCTATAGTTAGGTTTAGGAAAAAAGTACATGGTTAGGCTTGAGACTGCTATGTTTGTACACAAAAATGACACTAAACGTTGTGAACGCGGGACATGAACAAACAGCTGATTGTAACGTGATGCATGAGACACTAACAGCGGTCTCCTGGTTGAAAGACCTATGTTTGTTGGAGTCATCCACCTCCCCTCTGGCCCGCCCTTAATGTGTCTTTTCACTCTGTAAACTACGTCACCACACTCACGTAGCACTTTCTTGGGGCGTTTACCGCGGATGGGTTTACATTGTAGTTAATGGAATGCCCGGTGCGTTTCATACCGGCGATAAGGGGTGCCTTGCGTGACGGTATCGAATGCCGATGGCCGTGACAAAGCCTCGGTATTTGACGCCCTGGCAGGACTGATGGTTAGGCATAAATTCAGATTTGAATCCCCAGTTATTTACTGATGGAAATCAGGTAAGACTCGTCAAAATCAAACCTTCATCTACTGTATGTAAAGCCGTATTAGTGTTACGATAGTATAGTAGCATCTCCTAGGATAACAGTCCAGATGTTTAGTGTTCCCTACGACTGTGCAGATAGAGACACATGGTTCTATATGTCCACTGCAGCGCCTTTGTCAGTCATCTTTCATCTTTTGGCCTGCGCCTATAGGCAGAGAGCGAGCAGCAGGCGGTGTAATTCTGTTCTAAAGCCCCTAGTTAGGCATGCATATATTCCTATTATAGTCAGCGCTCCCGGAACAAGACAACAGAGAGCAAACAGAATGACCTTGAAATATTTATCCCCAGCCTCGCTTCGGAGAATTAAGTTTGGTGTCAGGGGCAACTCGCAGCTATCCAGCTCCACTTTGTGTGGAAGCACGCATGCCCATACACACCCGCGCACAAACACACACACACGCGTCCTCCTTTAGCGGGTTATGTAGACTGAGACAAACGGCTCATGTACCATCTTGCAGTGTTGAATATTAAAGGCGGTCAGGGAGGCTAGGCTTTGATTTGGACAATAAAGGCTGATGAACAGGATCTTAGAGCATGGGAGAGGAGAGGCTGTGTGTGTGTCACAGTGCAAGGGATACAGCCAAAACCCTGAAGTGGAAGCCAGGAGCTGCCCGGCCCAGAATGCTGTGTGTCTGTGTGTGTGTGTGTGGAGGGAGAGGGGGGAGGGTGAAGAAGGCTAAAAGTGACCCAGTCCGACCAAATGTGGGTCACAATGATGATAAGAATGGGGTAAATGTGTGTAAACTTTGGTTGAACTGTTTTTCCGTTCTGTACTTCCTCATGCTTTCACTTTGTAACTTACAGTAAGGACTGATGCCTGAGAATATCATGCCTATGTTATCCAAAACTATCTAACATATCAGCAAACACTTGTATTTATGCTATTTACATATCCAGCAGACAACATTAGCATTCATTTAAAGTTGTGTTTCTGGCCATCTGACAAATTTATGTCACTCGCATTTTATTTTATGTCACTTTATAGCTGCAAAATGCTCCACTAGTCTCTACTTATAACTTTGTCTGTCCGCTGTTTGGTGTTAAGCAAGTTAGTTAGTTAGTTACAATTGTTTTATGAGAGCTTTTTCGCTCAAAACAGCAGCCTCCTGGAGTTAATTGTGGGCCAGAAAACCAAAACAATGAGCTAAACCTCTAGACCGCAAGCGTATCAGACATATTTTTCATTCACCCATCTCCCACAATAGATAAGCTCTCATTTTAATCCATGCTGGCTGCTAACAGTTAACTAGCTCTCCTACCAACATGGAAATGCTAAGCGATAGTTATACATCCATACATGCGATTGTCTAACCTAGGCGTGCAAATCAAGAAAGGAACAATTCACAATCCATAGCGGAAACAGGAATCCAATCTGAAGCAGTTGTTGATCACTTGCGGACGCTATCTAAAAGTGTGAATCCCTGCAACAACGGGAGGTCCTTGAGCAAACAGTCATAAATGAGCACAAAAAAAATGAGGCCGATGGGTCCAGCAGTATGTGAGATCAGCCGCGGACAGACAGACAGAAAGACACAGAGATGCACACACATACACGCCACTGAATACATAATCTCCTGCAAGGATAAAAAGGCTGAACGGCTATGAATATCTCTGGAGCTGCGGGCATGGGTACTAATTCTATGCGGGTTCATGACTCGAGCAATGTCTTTCAAACATTACGCATAGTCATTTGATCCATTTTAAAGCTCGAATGTATTCATAGTTTTAACCGAAAGTCTTTGTATTTTATGACTAAAACATATCCTCTGTCCAAAACATAAAGATGCCTTTCCACTTCCAATAAAAGCATCTCCTTCTCCCAACTTAGTTTGACGTTTCTATTGTTCTTCCCCTTCAGCCAGAGATCAAAAAGAATCACACACAACTTTTTTTGATGTATTTGGAGATATTCTAGCTAATTACCGACTATCTGAAGGGACTAGGCCTACAGTATGGGAGACATGATTGAGGCTTCGCCAAAAGCCTCTTTGTTGTACTTATGTAATTGTCATGTTCATAGGGAATTTTTATTGAAACAATAACAAAGCACATGTCCACAAATTAGCTTCACTTTCTCCCATTCAACTTCTCATTGTCTGCAATGCCTGTGAGGGCTTAGAATAATGGATGATTGGAGAGGAGAAAGGAAAAGCAACGGGCTGTGTGTGTGTTTGTGTGTGAAGGGGAAAGCATGTTGGCAGTGTGGTAAAGAAAAGCCTCCTGGATTGTTGGAGCACAGTGGAAGGATGCCTGCCAGTTTCTACGCCACCGGGACTCTCTGACCTGCGCTTGTGTCTGTGTGTGTGTGTGTGTGTGTGTGTGTTTTTGAGAGCGTGTGCGCAACTGAACTCAACAACAGAAAGCCTCCGCCTGGTCCTGCATGCGTTCACACTGTGTACATTTGCCCCCTTCCACTGTGTGTGAAACCACATGTATGCATACGCTTCCGCCCCGCGTTCAATGTGTGTTTCGCCGTACACGTGCACCTGCGTATTGTGTGCGTGCGTGTGCATGTGCATGTGTGTGGGAGGCAAGCAGATGAAGACGGTGCTTGCCTCATATTCGATGTGATCTGCAGCCTCACCTCTGTCATTATATTTAGCATACGATCCAGCTCCGTGTTTCATTATGCATACCCATCTTCTGCTCTGTAGTGTGAATCTTACATCTCAATTAGCCTCTCTGTGCTGGACATAAAATGCATTATTTGTGGGAAGAAATGGAAGAGCAAACTTGCAACTTAAGTGCACATGAATGATACATCCTAATCTACTTAAATGCACACACACATGCAGCATTAATACAGAGGTGTACGATAAATTTTTTTGTGTGGATTATTGCATTAGTGTCTGACAAATGCACATATACGTGGGGGATACATTATATTTTAAATCACGCTTTTAGGAATTTGTCAAATACATGCAGATATTTATGTACAGGTTCCACCACTTTATTAAATCATTTGTATCATCGTGCTCTTCAGATTCGAGTGACGCATAAGGACTCAGATTTGTACAGGCGTGTACAGAAGCGTGTCCCTCTCTGTCAGTTAAAAGAGACCAGCACTCCTTGCTAAATATTTATAAAGATAGATGTTGCATCTGTTCTGTAGTTTAGGCAAAATTGTGCTTTGCTAGATCTTCAGAGAATTGATAAAACAAAGAGTATAAATAAGGCCCCATGAAATTAATTAACTTTAGATTTTTTATGGGTTTTGATTGAATTGGGGGTTTTGATTGAATTGGGAGTTATCAATTATTAGAAAGAAACTAGAAATCCAACACTCAGTCACTTGTTGGTCAGTATACTTTCATTAGGTAAGCCTCATTTTTCAAAATAAAATGCATCTTTCCCGATTTAATTTTTAAGTAAAAACAAATTCCAATTAGAGTCAAAAATATCGAAGTATCGATACATATCGATCGAACGGTTTCAACACTCATTTTCCACAGTATCGATATACGGTTACCAGTTGTGCTTTCTGCTCTCTCTTCTCTCCGACAGCGAGTTGACACACACACTGCTATTATCTTTTAATAAAAATCTAAAGGTCCTCAATGTCGTGTCAATTTTCCCCGTGGTATTGAAAATGGTATCGCTTATTGATATTTTTCAAGGTATAGCGAAGTTAGAAATTTGTATCGTATCGTGACAACACTAGTTCCAATTACATTTGCTCACAGTGAGGTCTGGATTAGCAACAGCAATAGGGACAATAGTTCTGGAAACAAATGACGCTGTCAAATATTTAACATCTTTCAATACTGTTAACACCACAAATGAAATTCCATTCACCTCCGTTGTATTGGTGTGGATGCAAAAAATCTCAAAGACAGATATCTCAAAACCTGGACGAATTAAACCAAAACCATCTGCGTGACTAGATACCACTAGAGGAAAGTGAGAAATTATGCTTCTTGTAATTTGCGTTAACTGACCCCTTTAAAGCCAGTCACAGTCACTGTGTAGTCTGTTGGGGCAGTGAGCAGCTCCACTGGAACAGCAGCAGGGGATTGACATGTTGCTCAAGGGCACCTTGATGACAGTAGTTGTTCAAGGAGGGAACAGCTTTACTTAGTCACACTCTCAGCTTAAAATGCTACCCACATCATGTCAACATAATCTTGGATCCTTGCCCAGACAGTTTTCCTTAATCTCACATTACCATATCTGCTATACAGGGCCATACGAACCTGTGAAATGGAAGCAGAGTCCTAGATTTACATACACACATATATAGGCCCTGCTTCTCGCCTGTAACATGTTTGATTTGGATGCATCATTGTCACACAAATGTGAATTATCTCTGACTGGACCTTCAGGCTTCCATACTGACCGCTGACCCCTGTCAGACCAGGTTAATCAGTCCCAGACTGACAGATCATGCCAAAAAGGATCAGGATTCAAGGAGAAACCAGAGAATTGGTAGCATTTTGGGCTTCTGTACATACAAAGTTTTGATTGAATATCATGTCTCAGAGGTCAGCAACAGCAACAAGCTATCTAAAGATGTGTTCAGACATTTTAAGTCCTGCATTATTCACGCATATTTGACCACTGGACCGTTTTTTGCAGTGCCTATTTATTCGCCCCAAACAGTTAATATAATACAAACTGTGCAGACATAACTCAGAATACCAATCCAGGAAAAGAAGTGCAATGGTTCGACTAAAAAGTCAAAATAAATGAGTCCAGTAGGAGTTCATTCAGGTCCAATATCCGGTCTTCATATTGTTTTAAGTCCAGGAGAAAGGTCCTAACCTGGATCGCTCAATCCTCTTCACACCGAACACCTGGAAGGACCAGGCACCTCCAAGCCTGCTACCTTATTATCGTTCTATCCATTGCACTCCAGTTAATTAGCTTCATTTAGTATTGACAGAGCGGGAGCTTCAGATTGCCCAGTCTCCTCCAAGAAGCCTAGTAATCCCGTATCAAATTTGAAAAGAAATTCTACTTAAACTATATTTAATGACTGTTTCACAATGGTATTGTGTTGTTACTATAGTAACATTAAGGTAATGCCAGAATTAAAAAAATTATCACAAACACAATCCAGATTACTATATAAATGTGATAGAAATGAGTGATTGTTTTTCAGGGGTTAGATGTATTTTTACTCTTTAGACTGAATAAGAGGCTGGCTATTCTAGGTAGAATGAGACATAAGCTATTGATTTGCATTGCCTGCATGCCTGTCCAACCAAAATCTACCAAAAGCGGCTGTGCGGATACAAAAGACAGAGAGCCTCTCTTGTGTTTTCACCGGGCCAGTGGATGCACAGAGTGGAAAGTTAATCGTTGTGTCTGTTTTTGGTTGTTAAACCTCTCGCATTTATGTGCGCAAAGTTCTTTCAGGGTCGTCCATCCGGTTTTGTGAAAAAATATGAGCTGAAAGCAAATTAATGACCCAAAAAAGTGATATTTGGAAAGTGAGAATGTGTCTGCAAAATGACTGATTTTACTCTTCAAACTCTACAATACTCGTGCATATTCTGCAAAAGTTAGTGGTGATGAGACAACTGCTGCAAACCTAATGTATTAATTAGAGACACTCGCACAATGAAACTCATGCAGCTTGTTTGATGTCCAAGATCAGTCTTCTTATAGAGGGTGTGAAAGAAAGTCCATAGATGGCTGAATCTTTGATATGATGGGCTGCATCGCACAGTGTAACATTGATGCCCATAGCACATACAGTACCTGACAAGCCCCAATTTGTGCCTCTAATGTACATCATTATATTGGAGTTGGAGCTAAATATAATCATACATTTTTGTTTTTTTTCTGGAAGATAAAATCTCTGATAATCACGTCTACAGAAAGAAGATGAAGTAGGACTGGTGTATCCTAACGTGTTTCATGTGCTTACATAGAAAAAAACATAACCGTGGATGTTTTGATAGACGTGGTTCGCTGCCAGAAAGTTTAACAACTGTACTTTGTGCTTCTTTTATGTAACAGAGTGCACTTTGATATTATTTGCAAAAAGAAACGCTTGAATCAAATGACAAAACACGCTTTGCAAAGTCAAGTCAATTTTAATTATAAGGCCCAAAATCACAAATCACAACTTTACCTACAATCTGTACACAGACCCTCGATTCGGATAAGAAAAAGTCCCCCGAAAAAACTCTTAAACGGGGAACAAAAAGGTTAAAACTTAAAAGTTGGAGGTTGTGAGCAAATGAAGGCAGCGTATGTCTCCATTCGTGTTCCCAAGCCTTTGGCTAGTGTTGCTCACTGACCTGTCACATTGAGCCTGGCTCGCCTTCTCCAACAGGGCCGGACAGCTGACACTAGCGCTCCCCTCCCCTTCTCTTCCTAATGTGTTGTGATAAGGAGCTTATGTGAGGTTTCCCCGGCAAAATTACCCCCTCAAGCTATTCTAACAGTCTGCCGTATGTGGGCGTGCGTTTCGCGATCACTTCCACGGAAAGGTGATGCTGGCAAGCAGAGACGTTGACCACGAGAGGGGAGGAGAGGGGGTGTTTACGTGTGAATCTGGGCTAAAGACAAAGCTAGGAGAGGCCAAAGCCTGAGGACATGACAGCAGTGATTTCCATTGTTTTTCTGACACGGGGACATGTAGTAGCCTGTAGGCGCAGCAGGGATCAGCTGTCCTCATATTTTTTGATTGCACGAGCTTGCCAGTACGTAATATTGAGCAGGCTTTGATGAGGTGAATACAGTTATTGATTTGAATTGGGTGCATGCCTTTTCAAAACCAAAAAATGAACAAAAGCAGATGTGTGGACGCAGCGAAGAGCTTTTTCTTCTGATTCCATGTCCATCAGACACAATAGGAGGATATTCTAGCATCCTAATCTTTGACAGCGTTTCAGCAGAAATCAGTTCCACATGGGAGCGGTGGGACTAATGCAGTGTTTACATCAACTGATTCGGAGGGCTTTCTCCTTTGTCTATAGGCTCTCAGCAACTGGCTTCTACATGTGTGTGTGTGTGTCTTGATGCAGACCGCACGTGTGTACGATGCTGGCATGTGCGTGTCAATCCCCTGAGCGCAGACTGTAAGATGTCGATAGCCAACCTGTAAATGACAGGCACAGAGGGAGTGTGTTTAGCAGTTTGGCTGGATCTTAAAAAGGTCACACCCACCCACCCACACACACACACACACACACACGCATAAAGAAAAGGACATACAAGGATGACCTCCTTTGTCACCTCCATCTAGAGCTAAATGCTGGAGCTTTGCACAGTTATCCAGTGTTACGGTTACTTCTAACATGGGTGTATTATTCAAACTGCCCTATCACTTTACAAAGGTAAACACAAATCCTCGGGCATTTCTACTGCAACTGTCAAAATTGCTGGTGTCATGGGAAAAACGTTGTACCTCAAATTCTGGTGATTTGACTAAAATTGAAGGATTAGATGGTTGGTCCACTGGTTGAGAAAAATGTATGACCCCTGGGGCTTATGAAAGCTTTTCAAAACCCACAGGATCAACACAAAAATGCATTCTTGCACACACAAAAATTAGAAACATAAAACCTTGCTTTTTTCCCTCATGTTCTTTCCAAAATGTTAACAATTTGAAGCTACAAGTCGACCGGGGTTGCATATTAAGTAGGGATTTAGGTAACACAGCCGTGGTACTCGGCCAAAAATCACTACTTGATTTTGTCCAAATTGTTTGGCGCAAACAGTGCAACTTACTGATCCTCTGAATTTTCTTCTCATGAAATTAGTTCAACGTTTCATGTCCAATACTTTTTTTTTATGACCAAATACTTACGAAGATTCCCATCAGCCTCTGCTCTACTTTGTGTGTAGTGATCATAATTGGCAAATATTAGCATGCTTACATGCTAAACTAATATAGAGGAGATGGTTTACATTGTCATGAGCACATTTGCATTTCGCTCAAAGCACCGCAGTAACAAGGCATCCCGTTCTCACTCCCAACTCGCCAAATGCCGCCGCTTGGTCAGTGCAGGGCACCCTTTAGCATCTGTATGAGACACACCAGGCTTTCAACCAACTCCAATGTAAACCCATCAGCGTCATTATTAGAGTGAGAAAGTCCTGGCTTTCACCCTTGAGAACTGCTGTTTGTGTCCCGTGCGAAACATTTATTTTATCGAAGTTTTGTTAAGAAAATTCCGTACTTTGCTGACGCCAGTTACAAACATAGTTATTTTACGTAACAAACATAGTTACCCAAACCACGATCTTTTCCTAAACCTAACCAAGTACTTTTGTTGCGTAAGTTAACCTAAAAACTAAATACGTTTTTGTAATGTTGGAAGTTTATTTTGAAAAGAGACAATATGCATGTAATGAGCAGAAACTGACCAAACTAACACGCTGTCCCTGACACATCCAAAACTGATACTAGAGAGGTACCTAGAGCATCATAGTGCAATGAACAAGCATCGGTATTTAGCAAACTGGGAGTGAGAATGTGTTGGGCAAGGAACAGCCTCACAGAGACTCCTAGTCTTGATTCAAAACCTTCTCCAAACTTAATGACAATATAGGTTTGTCATTGCTTTCTAAAACAACTCATAATAGTATTTTCTGATCTGACACCTCTTTGGTTAAGGTTTGGTTAAGTTTTGGCAGCAAAAACTACATGGTTGGGGTCAAGGAAAGATCGTGATTATGATTAAAATATACTAATGTCAACAGTTTGTACTGGACATGTTTACAGGTCTACCAGACAACTTCTGTCCGTGAGGGGTCATGCCCTTGTTCCAGTAGCAACTCTATATTGGTTGGTCTGGGTTCCAAAAGTCTATTTATAGAAGGGTGGCATGTTATACTCTCCTGGTAAATTAATAAATAAATGAATGAATAAAAAGAAGCAGCTGGCATCTCCACCCTTCCCAGGCCGGCAGAGGCAGCGGTGATTGTGAGAAGATTCCATTTGGATGCTCAAACTCATGAATATTGGTGACCATCACATCTTTTACAGCTTTGCAACATGTTCCTATGTCCCGGCACTGAACAGCGGAAAGAGAAAAAAAAATGAGTGAGAACATTTCATAAAATCAATATGAGCCGATGTCAAACGATTTCATATATTCACTTGGCATCACCCGAATAGACGCACATAACCTTATAAACTTCAGTGGTACCACATTTCTCTTGTTTTGCCTCTGTTTCTTTCTATTTGTATCTCCCTCTCTCCCTTCACCATCCTCCCTCCATCTCTCCGGTGCCAGGCTCTGAGCTTGGTGGAAGAAAAACAGAAAAAAGAGAGAGTGAGAAAAAAGAGAGAGAGAGGGAGATCGTATTTCCATTCCACGTTGGATCACTGGAGTGGAGTCTAAAACCACAGAGTGCGCTGGCACTGGACAAAGAGGCTGGATTCAATAAATATGTGGACTAAGCTCTCCTATTCAGACCCCGCAGTATTGAATTCCTTATTTAGGTCATTTAGACTGGGCAAAATTGATACAGTATGCAGCTCAAATCTACAGCTCCGTTTTTTTCTTCTTCTTCTCCTTCTCCCTCTCTCTCTGTCTTTGCCCTTCTAAATAAAAAAAAACGACATGAGAGGGAAGCCAGTGTGTGTGGGTGTGTAGGAACCGCTGCGAGTGAAGGAGTAGCACATTTTTCTTTTTTTTCCTTTTCCATGTATGACTGCAAATGTTTGTGTATTTTTGTCGTGAATGACAAAGAGAAAAGAGAGGCAAAGGAATTAGACAGGGGGCATGGAAAGCAAAAAACAAATTGAATGAACGAGGTTGAGAAAGTGAGCGGATTGAGAGACAAAGTGTGTGTGTGTGTGTGTGTGTGTGTGTGAGAGAGAGAGAGGTGGTATTTTGACATTTTATTAGAGTCTCAATGAGGTCTGCACTAGACAATGCTCTCCTGCCTCCTCGTTTAGCCTGATCTTAATTGGCCATTAGATTGAAAAATAGCCTACACCTCTTCTCCTCCTCCTCTCCTCTTCTCCTCCTCTCTTCTGCAGCTTCAGAGCTGATTAGACCTTTGATTTACTAATAAACACAAAGAAACAGATTAGCGGCGGCGGCGAGGCTGAGGCGGCATCAGACACGCTGTCTAGAATAGGAAAATACCGGCCGAGGCCTTAACACTCACTCACACCTATCTGATCTTAGTTAAAAGAATAGTCTACTTTTAATTTAAAGGTGCCTTAAAGCTGCAGTGGGTAGAAATGGAGCAAATATGATTAAGAAAAGTTATTTTATAAAACAGTCACTATATCCTGACAGTATAGTACATGAGACAGGTAATCTGAAAGAAATCATATGTCTTCCGGTGTCCGTAATGGCATCTGCAAGATTTCACAGACCGGAGGAAAACAACTAGTCAGAGCTGATCTGGAGTCGGCTGGCCAGCTTCCGTTTATGAGAGCCACGAGTCAATCACTCCAGGCAGCGCTGATCAAATATGAATCAATATTCTGTTACTGTAATGCCTATCTCTCGCCTCAAATGTTTTCAGAATCATCTTGTAGTGCACGTTTTAGCTGTAAAATGAGAAAGTTTGTGACCCGAGATCTCTTGAGGAAATACCAAGCACCGCCCACCAGCCGGAGCACAGCCAATAGGAACGCTCTCTCTCTGAAATGACCTGCGATTGGTCAAAGTCTTTTGTCACTTGAAGCCTGAAAACAGAGCCATGAGGAGGTGCAGAAGTCTAGTTTTCTCTCAGAACACTTGAATTACAATATACTGAATGGTTATCATGGAAATTTTGCCCAATGATGCCAAAAAATTGTTGTCTACTGCTGCATTAAAGCTAAAAACACATGCGTTTGTGTGGCCTGGAATAAACTGGTCTTCGCATCTACTGGAAACTCATTTGATTTTCTATTTCTACTTTTTCTATCCCAAGCTTCTTGACACTGAATTTTCAACAATATGACAAAATCAAAGTATATTTGGGAACTTTCCACAGAGCAGTAAGTTCCACTCCCCGATTCCATCCGAGCTTAGATTGACCTGGTGTTTTTTTGTTTTGTTTTGTAGCCCTCATGTTTCACGCCTGCTCTAACTTTTATTTTTTTTCTTTTCTGTAAAACTCACACTGGGTTCTTATGATAAATAAGACATTACCCACAATGAGAGGAACTCAATCAGTGCTTGTGTTGGCTGAGAGTGAGAAAGACAGGGATAATTACTCACTAAATAGGCAATCACCGAGGTGGCGCCCACACAATCAAGCCTGCGTGTGTATTTTGGGGAGCTTCCACAGAAACGCCGGCCAAAAGCCTCAGAAAATGAAGAACGGAGCGATAAAGTAGGCGAGCGGCGGTCCCGACGGGCTAATACTGTACCACAGGTAGTGGTTGGATGTGGTCATTAAAGGGCTGTATTTCAAACTGAAATCACGTGCCCTCTGCAAAGTGAAAGGAGACAACCCTGTGTCGTGAGTAATGGAGGAACAGTGAGTGCTCTCACATCATTTATTCCAAGCAGGAATTGAGTTTAGGTTACTGTATATACATTCCTTGTTGCTTTTTTTGCTAATTTTCTTCTCCGACAGCAACTGTAAATTAGTTTGTTTTTGTAGTTTTGAAGGGATTTCTTTTAATCGTAAACTTGAGTCATGACCGGATTAGCTACTAAAAGGAAGAAGTGGAAGACATCCAGCTCAAAAGCAAGTACTGTGCAAAGTTATGACTATAGATATATTTTACTTTGCTTTGAATCGGAAGGTTATTGAGTTTTTCTATAGGTAAAAATGCTAACAAACCGTCTTTACAATAACCAGGCAAACACACATATAGCACTATAGTTTTTAAATTATCTTGGTAAATACATTTAAGTTTTAAATAAAACAAATGGTATACATATACAATTTATTGGGTGATTTGCAATGCAATAGTTAATACAAAATGTAATACTTGAAGCTGCACCACTCCAAACTGTATCAATGATTTTGTTATCTTAACAATGGATGAAATGTGTCGTGTGATAAAGATCACAGCTCTACAGAGTGTTTTAGCATCTTTTAGTTCACTGTTTTAGTTTTATGGCTCACATCTTTACTGTTTTGGTTCTGTCTTATTCGAAAGTTGAATGTCCTGTGTTTGTTGGACCCATCCACTTCCCCAATCGCTCACCCTAAGCAGCCTTTCTCCCTTTTTATTCTACGTCGCTAGCTCTATCGTAGCATTTTTACGCTGATGCATTTGCATTGCAGTCAATACTACATGGTGTACAAATGACACGCCAAAAGCAAGAACGGAGTTCTTATTGCATGCAAAATGACTAGCAAATGACTGTGTCATTCATACTCCTTTTAGTGCGACCGGGCTGGTGAATCAGGGAAGTGTATAGACACAACCTTTACTCCTAACTCTCCTGTTTTGTGAGTATTTATCATACTTCAGTAAGACACCCCCCTGCTTTCTGATGTGCTCCCATTTCAATTTGCTGTTAATGCAAACTCAACACTTTCTTCATGTTTACCTGTTGCCTTGATAAATTCAGGATGATTTATCACAGATGTTTCTCATTAAAAGCCTTCCAGTGGCTCAAAGGGCATAATCTATTCCTCTGATAGGCTTTTAATGTGAAACATCTGCAGAAAGTGTTGAGCTTCGCTGACAGTTTGACGGCAAAGTGCGTGTGATTGGAATGAATGAATGAAAAAAGCTTTTCTGTTAAAAAGAGAAACTCAGGGCAGCAGAGTGGTGAGTGTGACGTAACTTTGTTGTTCTACTGATTGATTTTGTGCTAATGAAAGGTACATTATGCTGAATTCACCTTTTTTCATACCAGCTTTTTTGTTTTTTAGTTACAGTATATACAGTATGTTAGTAGGAGGCATTATCATTAACAAATTGATGCTGTCTGGCGGAAACCTGTATCTCCATATTGGAGAATGGGTTTACATTGTAGTTAAAGGTCCCATATTATAAAAAAGTGAGATTTTCACGTTTTTGTTATAGTAAAGCAGGCTTAAGTCCTATATAAATACTGTAAAAGTATCGACACGCTCAATCCACAGGGAAATACACTCAGCCCGTATTCAGAAACTCTGCATTTGAAACAAGCCGTCAGGATTTCTGTCCATTTGTGAGGTCACAAATATACAGTATTTAGACCCTTTACACAGATTTAAACATAAACATTCTAAACGTGTCCCAGTTTATTCCTGGTTGCAGTGAATGTGAATGTCATCAGCTGACAGGAAGTACACATGGACCCAAGCTGTTGCCTAGCAACGCAATTCTGTTACAATTTTGTCACAATTCCGTCAAAATGCGCTAAAACGGAGCGTTTCAGACGGAGGGTAAATACAGGCATATTTAGGCCGACAGTATGAGGAAAATAAAGTGTTTTTTGAACATTAAATCATGTAAACATGTTTCTAGTAGAAACACAAAATACAAGTATGAACCTGAAAATGAGCAAAATATGGGTCCTTTAATGGACAGCCTGATGTGTCTAATACTGACGCTAAAGGGTGCCTTGTGGGGCGGTATTGAACGCCGGCGATCGTGACAAAGCGTTGGTATTTGAAACCCTTAGAATGACAACGGGCTGTAATGAAACATGCAAGTATCTGAACATATTTAAAGACACAATACCAACTTTGATGACGCAGTGTTCAATTATTATAAAAACACATTTTTTGTTGTTTTTTCATTTCCTTAAAAGTAACAGTTTTTGCCATACAATATTTCTGCCAGACAGCAACAAAATCTTTATAATTCCCTAATTTTGGCAGCACAAAAACATTTTTGTTCAACAAACTTTCGAAGAAACCACAAGAAAAAAAGAAACATTATATACTGTATAGTGGAAATTGTTGTTACTCAGCATACAGCAAGTCCATCTAATCATCTACAAATGGGGCTTAATTACTTTGACTAGAATATGAATCTATCAAATACAGACTCAATATCTGCCTCCAACAGATATTTAAGTGCACACAATTTAATGACAGTATCTGTACGGAAAGCATATTTGCATACTGTAATATACATTATTACTTAGCAATTATTAATTGGCATCTCGCCGGAGAAGACAAGGCTCCTCGGTGTGGGCGGCGGTGGATGGAGCTAATTTAAGTCTGTAAGAGACATCAAATTTGGCATGAACATATAATTCACTAAATGGTTATTGATTTCACTGAAGCTGTATCAGCAACAAAATACCTTTCA
This sequence comes from Sebastes fasciatus, assembly GCF_043250625.1. Classification (NCBI taxonomy): domain Eukaryota; kingdom Metazoa; phylum Chordata; class Actinopteri; order Perciformes; family Sebastidae; genus Sebastes; species Sebastes fasciatus. The sequence goes on along the minus strand of NC_133803.1, from coordinate 26,917,600 downwards.
GATAACAGTGACAATGCCAATAAAGTTTCCATTTGGTCTTTAAAAGCTGCTGACACAGAACAAAGAAAGCCTCAGTTCAAAGGTTTACATGCTCGTCTGTGTGTCGAGGCAGGTTGGCAAAAATAATCAAATAATGAAATTACAATATTTTTTTTTTTCATTCCTCTGAACCTTGCTTTGGAAAACTTGCTTCCAGCAGGTAGAGAGCATTTACATACCGAGATAAAGTTTCCCATGCAGCAAGAATGATATGCTATTCATGTATTTTCTATGCCTTCCCTCCACTTCCCCTGTTTATGTTTGTTATTATGAGACATGCTGTCAAATGTTCTGGAATGATTTGATATCGCCCTCGGCAAGTACATTTGTGCTGCACCACATACTGTATCTTTCCGTGTGTGTGTGTGTGTGTGCGTGTGTGTGTGTGTGTGTGTTAGAGGCTCCTATAAAGTAGCATCCTAGTTTAGCTTGTCTCATAGGTTGTTAAACAGGTGATTAGTTTCACAAGGCAACACCTTTTAAACTTTGATGACTGGGGAAGCCTTGGGTTTATATAGAGCACCAATGTGGCAAATATAACTCATAAGTGTACGGGCGCATTTGTGTGTGTGTGTGTGTGTGTGTGTGTGTGTGTGTGTGTGTGTGTGTGTGTGTGTGTGCGTCTACGTGTTTAAATCTACCCACAGAAAATCAACAGCATACTGAAAAGAGACCTTGCTGTTGACTTATGCAATGCCATTTAATTCAATAATAATAAATAAGCCTATGAAATGAATAAAGATGCCAATGAAATAAATCTTGAAATACATAAATGAGGCAATTCATATATAAACAAATGTAAATGAATAAATTAATCAATGTAGTTCAATAATTAAGAAATTATTTAAAAAAAGACGTTTTTCAAAGGACTATTTATTTCAAGGGGACTTTTATTTCATAATTCCACATTTATTTCACAGCTCTTTTCATTTCCATCTGTTACATTCAAATGAATGGGTCGTGCTTGTCTCATAGAATCAGACCAATATGTATTTATTTATTTCATATTGAATTAAATGGCATTCCATAGAAAACTTAAAACAATTTCCTTAATCTATTATTAGACATGTTAAAAATCAGTAGTCATGACATCATAGAATATTCATTGAGTATTTCTTTCATTGTCTTTCTGAAAAAAATTACGTGTGTTTCTGGGTTTTCTATCCATGTTCTGCTTCATGTTTTCCTTCCTGTCACTCATCTCTCCTTTTGTTTCAGATCACTTCACTTCCTGTCTTTGTGTGTTTTCCCGCCAAATTTTGGATGTCCGCCCCGTCCAGATTAGTTTCACCTGTCCCCCGTTAGCCCTCTCTCTCATCTCACTTCCATAATCAGTCACTTACTACCCAGTTCCTTTGTTATTTGTCAGTTTGTCTTTGTTTGCTGTATGGAGTTTCATTTGTTTGTTTTCTGCCAGCTGTACCTGCCTGCCTTTTGGACTCAAACCTATAGACTTTTTATGTTAGTAAAGTATCTTCATTGAACCTGCCCGTCTCTGAGTTTGCATTTGGGTCCTTCCTGCCTGAGCTGCTTCAGCAGCTGTAACATCCATATTGTAAGGGCCTTTCTCAAACCAGACCCTCTCCACTCACATGAATGAAGCACACTTCTTTAAGATGTCAAGTATAAATATAGTGGCAAAGCTTTTGGAAGACCTTCTCTCTCAGAAACAGAAACTGTTGGAAGGTTTTGTAACATGGTTTTGTATCAAGCGGCAACTGTTATACTCAGCACTAATAATAAGCTACATATGTAACAGTGTGGGCAGTGAGGTGGCAGACTCATTACATTCACTCCACATAAAATAGGGCTAAAGCCTTTGCAGAAAAGTCTGAATCAGAATCTGGTTTATTGTAAGTAGGTTTTCACATACAAAGAATTTGCTTTGGTGTTTTGGTGCATAACAAGAAATACATAAAATATATATACATAAAAAATCTGTTTAAAATGAAAGAGCTTGGAAGGAATGTTCAAAGATATATTTTAGGGGATAGGCAAAGGTTCATAGTATTAAGAATAAAAAATAATATGCAATAGGCTATACAGAGTAAAAATAAAACTTACTCTCGTGTTTCTTTGGTGGCTTTTTTTTTAAAAACATCTACTTGTTTTTTAACTCTGATGTTTATGAGCTTCTTGGTTTTTGCAACAATCCCTGTAAATATACAACACTTTACAATCCTAAAAAGTTCTTAACGTCTGTACGACAATATTAAATGCCTGTCTTAGTTTGAGCAGTTTACGTTTGTAAGGGTAGTCACACGGAACGTATATTTGTACGGATTGTGTCTCACAACCAACACAAAGCGCCGCTGCACATGGTCAGTAAGTCAGCATCGATGCAGCATCACTGTAGGAGGGTTATACAACCCACATCCACTCCCTGTTAATTGGTTTGGGATGGCACTTGATGGCCCCCCATGCGAATGCGCAAACGGAGTGAAAGTGGGAAGATGATATTAGAAATATATATTTTTTTTATTTCCAACCTTATCTAAACATAGTGAAACACAACATACTGTTAAGAAGGGCTCTGTTCTAAGGCTGGATTTTTAATTTTGTTACAAATAAGGGATTTTGAATGAGGTGTTCTTACTTCAAGAACAGAAACTGGAAGTTCCAGTTTCACTTTGGCTCTCTATTGACGGTCAACACACACACCTTTAACTCTGTTTTATTAATGAGACAAAATATACTTCCTTGGTTAGTGTCATATTGTGTTAAAGAGCTACAAACTCACTTAAGCCTATATCATTAAAATAATTTGACTTTTACACCCCCATCCATTTGATTTTACATTCTGTATGTACATACCTGTGTGCATGTGTAAAAGCTCAGTGTGTGTGCTTGTGTGTTTGAGAGAGGTACAGCTATTATTGAGGAGATCCTTCCTGAGAAAGAGAGGCCAGACCTTGGAATGGTTTGATCAATAGAGGAATGTTCTCTGTAATGAAGTGTGTCAGCTTCTTAACGGGACTAAAACCCTCATCAAGTCAATGAGGAGAGGAGAGTTAAACCTGAGGCCCATTTGAATAATCACGCCGCCTTATTGACTGGCAGCAAGTCGAGGCGAATGCCAAACACTGGCATGGTCAATCACACACACACAAACAGACACAAAGGCAAACATTAGAACCAACACCTCAATAAACACACACGGGGGGAAGTGAATAAGACGTTACGCAGTCACATACTGCGGGAGATGCAAAGCCTGGATGATGCAGTGTGGATATGGATGCATTCATACATGGTATGTAGATTGATGCACGTAATGTGGAACCAAAATTCACAAGCATGAGTTGCGCCCAAGCCCCCAGGAAGAGCGCCGGGCTTTGAAGCAAATTTTACATAATGGCAAAACAGTGGTACTACAACTTCAGTGTCCGTCACGTGATGCCATTGGGTCCAAAAATACTTTTTCACATAGACTTACATCGGGAAAGAGACGTCTGTATATCATTGGATATTTTCTTTTTAGGTAAATCAACTTCCCAGTATGAACACCTGAACACCTGACAGCCCTTATTTAAATCATTAGGTCCTAATAGTTGTTAAATGCACTAATAGTCGAATCCAGAGTTATTTCCCTTCCTACGTTCATGTGAATGAGACCCTGAGGCTGGATCGAGGGCTGGGAGACTGGGTTGAAGGACATGCTGATGTACCCGCTTTATGGGCCCAATGTATGCGGAAGATCGCCAGACAATCCGGGTAATTTTATACAGCTGGCCACTGTAGTTTTTAGAAAATTTTACTTAAACAGGCAGAAATGGTGCATTTGGTGGGGACTATTTTCAGATGCGGATTAATCCACATTTGGACCTCGTATGTATATTTTCAGCAGCAGGACAGTGACTTAAAAGAAAGTGTTCATGGTAATGAAGTAACGTTTCTCATTGATGTGTTTTAATAGTTGTTGGACAACAATGGAGCTCTGTGGCTCAGAGGAACAATGCAGGCTTTGGATACACATACAAGAAAATACAGAACATTGGCAGCCTTGTTCTGTAAAAGGGGGGTGATAGCTTTGCTGGCTAGTTAGCTATGCAACTGCTAACCACTCCTAATGAGCACGTGATGGTTATTCAGACACAAAATCAACCAGTCTAACCAGTGCTCTCAAGAAAACCTTCGTAAACGCAACCTGCCGGCTCAGGAGCCAACCTCCAACATGGCTGCCAGAGAGGGTGTTATGTGACATGAAAGCTTTAATCCAGGACTGTATATTCACATAAATAAACATACAGCAAAGCTTGTGGACGATAACACAAACTGATCTGCATATGAAAACAGTGTAATACATAAGCTCCCACTTTCTCAGCATGCAGCAAGCGCGCACACACACACACATACACACTTTCTCTTATCCACACATCCAGAAAAGCTGGTCATCACTCCCTCTGTCTTCACTCATCTTTCAGCAGCCTCCCTCTCTCCTCTCTCTGTCTTTCATTGATCTCTCTCTCATTGGACTCATCACTCTGCATTCTCTGCAGACAAAGAGCAACCGCAGGATGACAATCACATTAGAGCACACAATCTATTTATGGTTTTGCCTCATATTTCAACTCCATTCTCTCTCCCTCATACTCACACTCACACACACACACCTTCCCTCCCTCTCTCTCTTTTCTCTCGTACTCTGTGATAATATAAACGCAGGGATTTTAGTGGTAATGAGTCTTTAATGAAAAATGAATTATTTACAGTGGCTGGAGGACAGGAGATAAAAACGAGAGAAGTGCAGGTGATATCAAAGCCGTGGAAATAATGCAGTCAACTTTATTAGAGTTTATTTTAGATACGCAGATGACTGCATAGATTATATGTAGATTACAATACATTTCATTAAAAAAAACACATTTTTAATTGATATTTAACAGTTATTTGGTTTGGTTTATAGGTTCATCTATAATCTTCAGTCAAGTTAACTGCTGAGCAGGTACTTATAAAGACACGATAGATTATTGATTGACTTTGACGTTTTCAGAATGTAGTGTAGCGCCTTCCAGGGCTGCCAGTGTGATATGAGGTGCCAGGTGGTTAAACGCCTGTCTATCCAAACTGGCAGGACTGTAGCTTTTCATGCTGCCTGGCAGCTTTTTAGGATTACACAAGTGCAGTATAGACAACATTGTTAGGCGTACAACTTTCTGTTGTTGCACGTTTAGCAGGAAATTTAATCGATTTCCAATATAACAAATACCCATGGCGCAAATTTGAACTTTAGAGAGGAGTCGCCCCCTGATGGCCAATAGAAAGAATGCAAGTTTAAGGCACTTCCCAGAGGTTGCCGCCTGAATTGCACGTACTTGATCGGACAAAGCAGGAAGTCCACTCCCACGACACACCGTTTTTTTAATGCAGTGGTCTCCTTGCAATGAAGCGTTGTTTGATGCAGTGCTAATGCCAGTGCTGAACAAAGCCTTACTAAGACAGTAAGGAGTGTTGCCCTGTAGTTTCAGTTGTGAAATAACTCCAAAACAAATTCCTTGTAAAGATCTTTGTTGTAGACAAAGAAATGTTTGGCCACTAAAACACAAGGTCAAGGGGCAGAATCTGTGCATCTTAAAATTGCATTTTTTAGAAAACTTTACTTTCTTCTTTACTGAAGCTGTGCACAAAAGGTCTCGACTACTGACAACAGTGCGTTTTATTATGATAGTGAAGAACAACTGTTTGACCTTTGACTTTTTAAGACTCAAACTTGCAACCTCCCTCCTACATTGGCTCAGCTGGGCTAACCTGCAGCCTGTTCTGGGTCAGGGCTCAAGATCTGATCTGTATTCCGGTTCACAGGCTTTGGTTCCTCAGGCCCGAGGTTCAAAAGGGGGGGAACCACGAGGGGAGATGAAGGATGGAGGTTTACGAGTGACTCACAGTGTGTGGTCCGGAGGGCTGAATGAGGAGGAGGGGAGGATGAACTTCAAGTTCAATAGCATGTTCACACCACTCCATTTTTTTTTTTTTAAACCAGAGAGCCCCTATAGCTCAGTTCAGGTCAGACCGCTCACAGCTCCACACCTGGACTTCATCAAACTTGATCACAAAACAATTAGCTGCAAGGTAAATCACTGCCCTATTGAGCTGATACAATAATTAAAACAAAGTTATTATTTTAGTTCCCGAAAGCTTCCATAATTCTCTTCTTAAATACAAATTATGATGATTTAAATGTACATATTTGTTCTCTGGTATGCACAAAAACAGGTTTTCTTCAGTTTACATGAAACTCAAATCCATCAAATTATCTACCCTTATTTATAATAACGTATTCCATATATTGCATTCTACTCTGCAGCGAATGTGTCTAGTTGAAAGTGCTTTGTAAAGAAATTCCACTTGACCATCAGAGTGTGTACGTGAGGTTGTGTGTGGATGCATGTGTGTAATGGGGACGACCATCAATTCCCTGCAGAAATGCCATGCGATGATGGTAATGGTAGGAGCAGAGAGTAATGAAGGAATTGATCTCCACTCGGCAGTAAGCGCTTGACATTTCAACCAAAGCCTAGAGCACCTAACCTCCCGCTGCACACCGCCCTCCCCCTCCTCCCCCCGCTTAAATACCTCTCTCCCCTCCTCTTTCTTTCTTCCTTTGACTTGTTAACACTCAACTTCGCTCCACTTTTTCCTTCACGCACTCAACTCTTTCCACACTTTGGGCTCTCCGTCGCCTCCAACTTTAATCGCTTTCTCTCTCCGTCTGCCTTTATTGTGATAATTTCTTTCTCTCTCTCGCTCTCTCAACCTGTCACACTTTTCAGGCACACTCCCTTCTTTCTCTCTCGCTCCATCTTTCTCTATTTCTCATTCAGTCACACACACACACACACAAACACAGATGTACACAGACGCGAGCGCACACGCACACACACTCCAAGCCACTGGTCCCGTGGGTCAGCCCATATTAGCTTACTTGTTAATACTTGGACGGCTCGGGGATCAATACTTAATCAACAAGTAATGGGATTCCTCAGTCATCCCATATGATCTTTCAATAAAGACTTGAATCTGTCTCGCCCAGACCTTCCCTCCCTCCCTCCCTTCCTCCCTGCCGGGGCATCGCAGTGGACGGGGGAGGGTGAGAGAGTCAGCTCCGTCTCGTTCTCACCAGGCAGGTGGAGGAGGAGCTGGAGGCAAACAGCACTTTGCAATCGCATCGATTTGGCAGATTCGTCGAGTCTAATAAAATATTGCTCACAATATGCGTCACTGCAGTTAATACGATATCAAGAAGATGTTACTTGTTACAGACATGATGTAAATTTTAGGTATGAGAGATTGTGCCGGGCGGAGTGGGACAACCCAGGAGTAAAAGAATATAGCGACACACCGGTGTGTTAATTTAGCATTTTGGCAACGCGTCTTAAAGGAATAGTTTTACAGTTTGGGAAATACACTTATTGGCTTTCTTGGTCATAGCCGGATAAGAAGATCAAGATCAAGATACCACTTTAATTTTTGTACGTTAAGTAGATCCAGAGCCCATATGTGTGACACTTCAATGCGACCCGCTTGATCGGATAGTGATCGGATATAGCTGTAAAATGGGGAATAAACGCATTTAATTTCCTATACATTCTTCTTCATAAAAGCCCTCGTTATTTTTGCTGCTTACTCTTCCTCCCTACAGTATTAGTAGACTAACTAACAAAGCTCCATCAGTGGATAAACACGTTTCATTTCCTATAAGTTCTTCACAATAAAAGTCCCCTGTTATTTTGTAGTTCAAAAGCTTTCATTTTGAAGCAGCAAAAATCAGGAAATGTTTGGTTTTAGCCTGAGTTTTCATCCTCTCTTCCCTTTGCTCTCGCTTGAGAGACAAACTCCAATGTGGTGGGCGAAGATGATGAGAGATCTACGTTTGACATATTGTCCGGATTGTGCCCACATGCTGTCCACACCTCACTGAGATCCAAATTCACTGTGAGCTCGGCATGTGGTCTGGCTGATCGGATCTAAACGCGAGCAAGGACTCGATCTCTGAGCGTACAGACTTGACAGTTAATGTGCCCTGACATGATCGGAGGAAAAAAATCATGTTGAAAAGACAAGTGTTACCACTACTACTACTGCTGCTGTTCCTAGTCTCTTCGCTCTTACATGATGCTTCTGTAGTTACAGCACTGATATAAAAAACCTCTGAACCCCCTGACCTTTGACCTCTCTTATTCTGCCTGCTTGTAATATTTTAGGATGATCCGGGAGTGTTTTTCTAATGTTGCTTTCATTGTAAGTCGCTCTGCATAAGCGCATCAGCTAAGTGCCTGAAAAAAAAAGGGGGAAAAAAAGAAGTAAAATGTAAATGCACCTTACAAAAAGCTGTGTCGCTGTATTAAGTTGAGCAGCCTCCGACATGGGTGCAGTGTGATAAATCCCAGCAGAGTCGCATGCTAAACAGCTCCAACCTGGCTGCAGCCAGCCAGCTCCCTGTAAACAGGCTTTGTGTCACCATTGTCATATCTCAGCTCCATTAATATACATGAGAGTCTGAGGCCTTTAAGACGCTTCAGAGAGAGAGGCTCCTCTTTGTTACTATCTCTCCTTCTCTATCCCTCCTCTCCTCCACCTTCTCTCTCCCCAGATTTATTTTTGCACCTTAACTCAGCTCTTCTTACTGTTTTGCTCTTTCTCTGCACTTTCTCACTAGTTTTTTTTCTTTCTTCTTGTTCTTTTCTACCGTTCTTTTTTTTCGTCTCTCTTTCCTCCTTTACCTTAAATCAAATCTATGAGGTCACTCTTTCTGGTCCCTACTCTCTCTCAAATTATTGCTTTTATTTTCTTCCTTTTAGGTTGAATCACAGTGTTTAGACCTCCACACACATGCAGATTTACTGGGTACATGACCCATGATGTTCATAGTGCAGAAGTCTGTCAAAATCAATATTCCACAAGTCGACACATGGGTCTCGAGTGTCCTTTTAGAACATCAGTCTGATACCTGATCCTTTTGCTTTTAAATATTGTACAGTTTATTTGAAGTACACATTTTAAATAGTTTATTATTATATTAAAGGATGACTTGATGACTTTATTAGGTCTATGAATACAAAATGTAGGACTCTACTCAGGTGGGCGATTACGTGTAATCAACGTAATCGTGAACCTATGAGAATACGTTGCTTTTGAGACTTGACTTCATTGCCAAGATTTGAGACTTTGATCCATCTCTGAGTAGTAGTGGTAGTATAGAAAAATTGAAAATATAATTACTATTCTTTATATAAGTTTATTACTACAGTGAAGCTTGATATTACAAAGTGAGGTGTGTCCTGAACCATTGAGACAAATACTGTGAGATGGACTACAGGGTCAAGATGTCAGCGTCGGTCACATCGGTCATATCCATGTCATCTGAAGTCCCGTCTCGTAGCACATGATATCCCCTCAGCGCCCTCAGCAGCCGGCTTCACACAGGTCACAGTATACATGACCATGACAAAGTCCACCAGAGCCTAATCTGCAAGTCTGCCGGGTTTGGAGTCGGTCCTTCTCTTCTTTCCTTTCTTCTCCTCTCTTCATCTTCTCATTTCCTTTCCTCGCCACTTGACTCATCTGCTCTCCTCACCTCTTTTTCCTCTTATTTCCTCTCACATCCTTTCCTCACTGCTTGTCTCTTTGACTGTCTTTTCCTCTCCACTTTTTTTCCTCTCATTTCCTCTCCTCACTGCTTGTCTCTTCTCCTCTCCTTTCCTCCCCTCTCCTTTTGTCTCCTCTCCTTCCCTCACTGCTTGTCTCTTCTCCTCATTTCCTTTCCTCACTGTTTTTCTCTTCTACTCTCCTTTCCTCTCCTCTCCTTTTGTCTCCTCTCCTTCCCTCACTGCTTGTCTCTTCTCCTCTCCTTTCCTCCCCTCTCCTTTTGTCTCCTCTCCTCTCCTTTCCTCTCATTTACCTTCCTCACTACTTTTCTCTTCTCCTCCCCTCCCCTTTCTTCTTCTCTCCTTCCCTCTCATTTCATTTGCTCGCTGCTCGTCTCTTCTCCTCTCATTTCCTTTCCTCCTTGCTTGTCACCTCTCATTTCCTCTCCTCACTGCTTGTCTCTTCTCCTCTCCTTTCCTCCCCTCTCCTTTTGTCTCCTCTCCTTCCCTCACTGCTTGTCTCTTCTCCTCATTTCCTTTCCTCACTGTTTTTCTCTTCTACTCTCCTTTCCTCTCCTCTCCTTTTGTCTCCTCTCCTTCCCTCACTGCTTGTCTCTTCTCCTCTCCTTTCCTCCCCTCTCCTTTTGTCTCCTCTCCTCTCCTTTCCTCTCATTTACCTTCCTCACTACTTTTCTCTTCTCCTCCCCTCCCCTTTCTTCTTCTCTCCTTCCCTCTCATTTCATTTGCTCGCTGCTCGTCTCTTCTCCTCTCATTTCCTTTCCTCCTTGCTTGTCACCTCTCTTTTCCTTTCCTCACTGCTTGTCTCTTCTTCTCTACTTACCTCTCCTTTTGTCTCCTCTCCTTTCCTCAGTGCTTGTGTCCTCTCCTCTTTTTTTCCCCTTTCCTTTCGTCTCTAATCTTCCTCATCTTATTTCCTCTCCTCCTCTCTTCTTCTGTTACTCTAGATTCCAGCATCATGTGTTCTCTCTGCTCTTTGCTCTTTCTCTGCATCTTCCACTTTCTTTTGTTGTTGTTTTTTCCATTTCTTCTCCACCTTTCTCTTTCTTAGAATACCCCTTCTTTTTCCACATTTTATTCATCTTTATCATATTTATTTGTATTTCATCTCTAGTTCTTCCCTCTCTGCCGACGTCTCCCCTCACTTCAGCAGCCTCTCTCTCTCTTTTCTCTCCTTTCTTTTTTCCCGCACACAGCAAGTCTGATCCATCATGTACCATCGTCTCCCCTTTTTCTTTCTCTCTCTCCTCCGTTTCTTCTTCATGCGCTCTCATACTGTTTTCATACAACTCATCACCCCGAAATGTCTCCAAGCCTGGAACCTGTGTGCATATTTATGTGTGTATACAATATATATCTGTGAATTTGTGTGCGTGCGGAGAACACAGACAGAGAATACATTTTCAGTGTGGACGCCCACTGTGGCCCGTCTGTGTTGTAGATGCATAAATGCATAAATATATGTGTGGCTGCATTTGTTTACAATGACTCCTACCAGTACACTACACTATGTTACATAACTCTGAATAATGTGGGAAAGAGATACTCTCTATCACTTCATCTGCTGCTCTCTCCCTCCCTCTCTCTCTCTCTCTCCCTCCCACCCGCCCCCGTCCCCTCACCCTGTCACATAGAGTGATTTATACAGGGTGTGTTTCCCTCTCCTTATCTCTCCTCCCTCCCTCTCTTTCTCTCCTGCCTGTTGACACTGTGGTCGACTTCACTTCTTTAAGTGTGTGTGTGTGTGTGTATGTCTGTGTGTGCTGAATCAGGAAGTGTGTGTGTGTGGGCAAAGGAAGCCTGGTCAGGTGCAGAAGTGGAGGAGGCGTGCTGCTGTTGTGCCAGTGGTTTCCTCTGCCAATGCCTCGGTTTGAAGCAACGTTGTGTGTCAAGTGTGTGTATGTGTTGGACCTTTGTGACCTCACCTGTCACCGTTCTGTTACCATCCCGCCTTTTTAGTGATTTACAATTACCTACAATGGGAACGGATGTAAACACACATGCACACACACACACACAGAGACGAACTCCACTGGGTCCGTTTTCATGCAGTTAAAGACTCGTTCATGTACAAAACCCCATACATGTCCTTTTTCATTGTTTCTCTTACTGTATGTCTAAGTTTCAAAGCTCAATTTTACACAAATGCAGTCAGGCACCTAAAAAGCTTTTTCACCACAGAACATTTAAAAAAAACTGATGAATGAAACAAACACTTCCCAATTCATGCAGGCTGGTCTCATACACCGTTCGTAGCTATACCTACAACAAGTAATGTACTATAATTTGTGTATATCCCACAAAATCAATTTGTGTGTAATTCACGGAACCCTGAACCAGGAAATATAAAAGGCGGCAAACGCCGTGTAGGGAGGAGGTCGGGGTGGATGGGTGGGTATAAAAACACCGGACTTTCTCTCAGGAGGCCGGCGTTTGTGTAACGTGTGAAACCAGAAGTCAATGTTCATTTATTTATCACGTAACTTATGTACTTAAGTAACGCTACTTCCGGAGTTATTTTAAGTCAAACAACAATCTTTTCCTAAACCTAACTAAGTAGTTTTGTTTCCTAAACCTAACCAAGTTGGCCTTTTCCTAAACCTAACTAAGTAGTTTTGTTGCCTACACCTAAGGAAGTTTTTTCCTGTGCAGACGCAACTTCATTCTGAAAAGATTGTATGCATGCAACGAGAATAAATTGACAAGTGTTGCTGGACATTCGTAGGAAAACGTACGAAAAAGGAATAATTTTTCTTAAGCTATCACACGAACCGTTGTATGAGAATACGTTGACTTGTAAACACAACGCTTTATAATGAAATAAAGGCGCCTAAATGAGTACAGTAATTAAGACATAACTCAAAAATGTAAAAACAAGATAATAAACAGTCATAAACAGAAAATTATATAAACTAGTTACATTAATTTTATGTACGCAATCACAATTGTATTGTATTGAAATGTATTGTGCGCCAAGTTGTAAATGGCTTAAATAAAACTAAAAGGACACCTTGAGATAAAAGTAGCTTCAAGAGAAGGTATAAAAGATGATTTGGTTTTGCCTGAGATGCTGAGGCAGGACGTTCTGAAGCTGAGAAACACCTGGTAAACAAGCAACTCTCCCTAAGGATTACAAGATGCAATGCATATTCATGCATATCTATTTATCTAAATTTTAACCTGTTCATTATTTACCTGAAATGTTATCAGTAAAATCTTTGTTTTGTTGTCATCAGGATGTGTTATGTGCATATCACATATGCATAATGTGCTGTTTTGCAGAACCTTTGAGTGTACGCTATTTGAACCGAGGGGAATCTCCATGGTGACAGAGTACCTCTTCATTGTGCTTCCTTTCCATCTGCAAGAGACTCTGCATGGATGTGTAAGTGCTTTATGTGTTTTTTAGGCATGTATAAGTACATCTAACCTGTATAAGAAAGCATCTGTTGACGTTCTCTCATGCAAGTATTTGTGCATCACTGACAGTAGAGCGCCTGGGGGCTGTGGTGTTATATGAGGGAAAAAAAACGACATAAATGAATAAGGAAGTGTAAATACATGTACACATGCTATGTTGTATGTGAGTGTGTAGATAAAAATGACCTTAGAGCTGTTTTTGCGTGGTAGCTGGGCCTCCCGCGGAGAGGAGTAAGCTGCCTGGCAGTAGCAGAGCGTAGTGGACGAGCTGGGTGTACGGTTTCACCATGTCCTGGATGTACGATGGGCCTGAGCCATTCACAGCACGATAGGCATGTACCGGTGTCTTGAATGGGATTTGAGCAGCCACCGGTGGCCAATGCAGGGTGCCTTCCATCTACATTGACAACAATGAATTTGATGCCGCAAAAAATGCAGCATGTGTCCGGGCCCTTAGTTGTTTGTCATCTGCATAGCTGGGGTAAAAAAAAGCCATTCGAGTGAATAACAGAACCAAGTGACTTGGTGTAAAGAGGAGGGGACCCAGTACAGAACCCTGAGGGACTCCAGTAGTGAGGCTACACGGTTCAGATAGAGATTATGTCCAAGTTACCCTGCAAGTGCAGTCCTTGAGGTAGGACTTTTAAGAGTTTCTCCTAACTCAGCCAGTAAGGAGCTGTTTTTGGCCTTATGATGATTTGTGGATACGGCTTCAGATGCATTTCAGCCATCCGTCTCATGTGCATCTGATGGAACATTCTCACATTTTAATAGCATAGCTGCAAACATTACTGCAGCCAAGACGATGGTCCAGAGTGATACTTGTTTTCATCACTAGTTAGAATCATTGAGGCATCAACAGATGTTGACGGGATAGGGGATGCATCCGTGCGGTATACGGAGGATGCACATTTGCCTCTGTAAACTACTACTACAACTATCAGTTGTTCTCTCGATCATCTGCAAATTTAAAACCTCTCTCCTACAAAATGACGTTCCCATACAACTAAAGTGCACTCTCAATTACATCTCAATTACAACTCCATGACATAGATTGGAGCCAACATCCCGCTGCCTCCGTTGTCCCCGTAAACAGGCAAAGAACTGGCGCTGCAAGTGCACTTACAGACGGGCACCAGGATCTATTTTTAGTGTAATTAGGTGATTACATATGGTTATTCTTTAATGCATGCACTGCTCAGGAGCTTTTCTATGACAATAAATGCCTCAGAATATTCTGCCCTATCTTATAAAGACCTCTACACATCAACGAGGGGATTTTCTGATATCTCCTCAGCCTCTCTCTCTCTCTCTTTCTCCTTCTCCTCCATCATTGCGTGATCCACACGGTGTTTGCCTCAGTCTTATCCTCTTGTTGAGCCTTCACTGTTGTGACAGACTGCAGTTAGTAATATAGACCCATAATTGTACAAGTAGTTATATATAATTTGTAGAGCCACTTGATCGGCCTCCCTCGCTTCACCTCCATCCCTCACTCTCTCCATCTCTCCAGTCTCCCCCTCCCTCTCTCCCTGCTGATGTCTAATGTTGCTTTAAAGACATGCTGCATATGCTGAGGTTACAGTGAGAGCGGTTGCATGCGTGTTTCCGTATGCATGATTGATGTGTAAGTGTTGGCATGCGTGTGAAGTGTTGACATGAGGACATACTGCATACTTTGACAGCTGTAGTTGAAAATGACCCTCTTTATATTTAACTATGACAATCACATCTTACATTTGTTGGGAAATAAATCAGCTGTGGAAGAACCTGACGTTACTAAAAAATCTGTTTTAAAATACTTGCATTATAGAAAGAGGAAATAAATATAACAAACCATAAAAAATACTATTATATGTGAATTAAAATAAAACTAAAACGTACACACTGATTGTTGATTAAATTAGCCTCTGTCAGTGATTTATTTGTTTTTGATGGAGTATTATAGACATTAGTTTTTACTGCAGTACAAATACATATTAGTATTCATAAGCAGCTCTCTAACATTATTCTCCATTGCAACAATGTAGTTTTCCCTTGGGCTTCAATTCATTTTCAGCATATAAAAATGAATACACATATTACGTTATGACTGGAAACAGCTGAGGAGTTGCAGATAATTTATTGCTGTTTCCTGCTTTTCTCTGTGCTGGAGTGTGTCGTTTTCCTGAAGTGCTATGCGTGTGTGTGTGTGCCACGTAATAATCACCCCAATGGATGTTGCATAGGCATTTGTGTTTCTTCATTGTATCACTTTATTAGCCAACTATCCATAGGGAGGTGTATAAATCACAGGAAAATGGAAGCTCCTGTTGGCTTAAAGCACTTCTATGTAGATTGATTCACACACACAAAAAACGTCTTAAATTATTCTTCGAAATATTAGCTTTTTTCCCCCTGCCTTTGAGTATTGTAAATATTTTGTCAGTATTTATAAGGTTGAGAAAAGATCCCTGGAATATAAAAGAAGAAATTAATAATAAAATGTTTGAGGAAAACAATCATTTTAATGGCTTTTTAATTTTTTTCCTCCTGTATATTTTAGTTATCTTACCAGTGATTCACATAAACCAAGTTTAATGAAATATTTGAGTCGTATTAATAATAAAACAAGAAATATAGATATAATATCAACAGTAAACACATTCTCAAAGTGTAGAGAAAATAATAATAAACAGTTTTTTATCATTTTTTTCAACACAACCTCAGTTTTCTTTATAAAAATTAGCAATTTACCCCAAACTCTGTGAAAGAAAAATAAATGTTAAGGGATTTCCTTGAATTATACGTGGTTTTTGTTATAGGGAACAGACTCAGACAATGCACTCAAAACACACACGCAACAAAACATCATAAAGTAACATCTAAAGAAAGCGTCAAATCCGAGTGCAATAAAAGATGCTAGTTTGTTGTGTTATGTTAAGTCACATCATAAAAAAACAGTTTTATGTTTTCTGCTGCTATTCAACACCACTGATGTGATGTACATAATGTGTCTACACTCTACAGCAAAGCCTTTATCATTCCTATTAGTGCATATACTGTAGTTCAATAACCTCACATAATGCCCAGCATTGCTCCTCTTACATTCAACCTGATCAACTGTCTAATCAGCTACAAGTGGAAGCACCTGTGTGAATGTGCAGATTGTCAGTAGATGCAGTGGTCTGTGTGATGATGTGGTGTTAGTGTTGATGGGTACAGTTTGTAGATAAATTAGTCTGTGTGTGTAGGGGGATGTAGACATGTCTGAAAAAAAAATATTAAAACAAAGAAGAAAAGAAAAAGAAAGATGCATAGATTTTTTTTATTCATTCACACATTTTATTGACCTAAAATGAAGCTGTAAATGAACATGAGTCTGTTGCGTGTGGCCCTGCATCACACTGTTTGTGGGCATGTGATTTGTTAGCTCAGCTCTCTTTCTCTCTTCTGATGCTCTCCCTCCCTTCTCCATAGAGTGTAGCACACCTAAAACTGATTTCTAATCAGGGAGAAGGACAGGACAAGTTGGTTGTTTTCTCCAGCATTTCATATGTTACTTTAGTTTGGGCTGGAGATCCCTGGTAGTTCAGTTTTCATGTTATTGTTAACGTTAAACTACTTTTTAAGTTTAGGGGTGGAGCTGGGTGCGATGGCCCACTGAGTGGCTGGCCCAGTATCTTCCCCATCTTTTATTCTTTTGACCGGGATCTCCGACCCTTTTTTTGTTTGTTTGAACTCAGTTATTTCCCCCTTGATAATAAATCTACTTTTTTTTTTTCAAATAACTGGTTTCATGGCGTCCTTTACATGCTTTGCTCTCGAGAGAGCCTTTGTGTGTTTTTAATAGGCTGTAACAGAGTCAATAATGAGACCATAAAGCAGAGAGCACTTAGTTGTAAAGATGGAACTACAACATTCTCTATAAGAAAGTATCAGGTGTGTAAAGGGAACTAAAAATGATGTTAAGGTTACAGGTTTCAGCCCGGTCTCATTGCCAGGACGTCAATGTTCTGAAGTTTTGTCGCGTTGGTATTGCGTTGGTATTGCGTTGGTATTGCGTTGGTATTGCGTTGGTATTGCGTTGGTATTAGACGCCCTTGGCGTCTAATACCAACGTTCAAGGCACTATTTAGCGTCCGTAGGAGACGCACCAGGCTTTTAACTAACTCCAAAGTAAACCCATCAGTGGTAATATGAAATGCTCAGAGCATTTGCTCCAGAACTCAGCCGATGTAGTATAAAGAGCGACAAAGTCGGCGTAGGGAGGAGGTCGGGGTTGACGGTTAGGTCCTACAAATGCATGACTTTCACCCAGGAGACCGCTGTTCATGTCCCATGTGAAAGCAAAAGTCAACGACGACTTGTTTTAACCTCCTGCGCCCTGGCCATATTCCTCAGAAAAAATGCCTAAAATGACTATGCCCAAATTGAATCAGGACCAGCTCCTCAACCACAAGGCTATGCATATATATGGTCTCTTTTGAAAGGTAAGAAGCTAAGGAATATGAATACATTTTAAGTAAACTATATTAACATGGAGATTACAATGGAGAAGCAATATAAAAAATAGATTTTTTATCCTCCTATGTAAAGTACTTAACTTTGTCACTTAACATACTTATTTATCCAAACCCATGATCTTTTTTTATAAACCTAACCAAATAGTTTTGTTGGCTAAATCTAAGTGACGCCAAGGGATCCCAAGTAGGGAATGAGAACGGGTTGGAGGTTTACATAGTAATTGTATTTTTGTTATGTCCAGGCAAGTGTACTGTGGGCTGTTAAAAAATATTCAGATAGGTGGAAGTAGATGGGGCAGATTGAAGGAAAGTAAATAAAACAACCAAAAAGTAAAACACTTCACCACAAATTTTCAATTTTGACCAATTATTGGCATTTGAAATGTTGTTTTGAACAGTTTGAAAGTGGATTTTCCTTTGAAAGACGTGTTAAAACAAGATAAACTTACAACATTTCAAATTGTAATATTGAAATCCATCCTCCAGGCAGCGTGCTAGCAGTGGTTATCGGTTTACGATCCCCGGCCCCTAACCCTCGACTCCTCTCTCCGCCTGTGTTCGTATCATTGTCCTGTATCAGTGCAGTGTGTTGCGCTGTGTGTGTCTACCATCTGTTATAATCAGCCATGAATATTGCAGAGGCCCCGACACTTTAAACGGCTTATATACCCTATGGATGTTGACATGCATGGGAGAAGTCATGTGTGCCAGAGATGCACTCTGTGTGCGTTTGCAGTTGGCCCATTGATTTATAATTAACGCCGGGGTTACTGCTCCAGCACACACACAGCTGGCCTGCTCTCTGGGGTCACAGCAGTGTGTGTACGAGTGTGTGTGTGTCTTTGTGCAGAGAGTTATTTCAGTGTCCGAGAAGGGAATAATGTGCACAAGTTGAAATGTAGTGTGTGTGTATTCTTGTGTAGGTGGAGAAGCGTGCATGTATATGTGTGTGTGTGTGTGTGCATATGATATGAGTGCATATATTTTGCTTGCGCTCAGAAATTGAGCATGTGTTCTTTTTAAAATAGGGTTATCTCTGAGTGTTTGTGTGCATACTGTATGAGTGTAGAGCGTAACCATGGTAACCCATTTAAAGATTCCTGCAGACCGCAGACACTTCAGTCCCATCAAATGTATTGATTACAGTGCCCATGTGAATTAGAGAGACACACACACACACACACACACTCGTCCTCCAGTCAGCTGCTAGCGCCACTAGGCTGTACTCTTGCAACTAGCAGCCAACACAGCAAATTATTCCATGCAGTGATGTGGCTTTATAATTCTTTTTTTTTTAATATATTTTATGTATATTTTAATATTGGTATTATATGACAGTCAGTGCCACTGTTCATATTATCTCCCAAGAATGAATGGCAGCAGAACTTCCCAGGGCCTCGCAGTGCTTAACCCTATTTTATTTCAACTTCTTCAGACTGGTTAGACAAGAAACGCTGTCATTGAACACATCATTTGCAGAAGTTCTGTTTATCTCACTAATCTTCACATTCTTTCTCATCACCTGACGTGAATGCGCCGCATTGATACCGAGGATGGAAACGGCGGCTCTATTCAAAAGGTTTATGTTCGAGTTTGCCCCTGAGTGCGTTCGAGACAATTCAGTCTGCCGGTTCCACTTGAGGAAGACACTTCAGGCTTGAATAAACTTTTTAGGTGAATGAATTTGATAGTTGTTTAAAGTTATTGTATAAACTTGAACATGCCCTGGAAATGATACGCCGTTATTATTCTCAGAGATTTAGAATTGCACTTGTATGAAGTTTCATTTCCATTAAGTTAACTCAACCCTCTATCATGGAAATTGCACTACTATGTTACTAAATAGTTCTCTCAGTTAAACATATGCCTGGCAACATCTTTTGGTGTGAATGATGAATGAGATAAAGAAATCCTTCCTCTCAGGGGGACCCCATCGGACCTTATTTCAGAAAGAAAATACATGATGAGAGAGAAATATTTTTTTTTGATCTCATTTGAATAGCACCATTAATCACACATTTGTTTGTTAATTTAAAACATAATTCTGCAGGTCAAGAAAGTCAAGGGCTGTTTGTCGTAGCATCGTTTAGTTTTGGGTGAAACCGCTCAGTGAACTACATCTTTCGTCTCGCACAATATACGTCTCCAACACTAGCTAGCTCTCTAACTTAGCTATGACCACACACAACTGAAATGGTATCTTACCAGCGACTCCTGGTCTTTTTAACAGCCGGGAGGAGAAAGAACGAGCGAGACCTGTTGCTGGGGTGAGTACATCCCAGTACGAAACACACAGGCATCGTAGCTTCAGAGAGAGAGATGTAACTTAGGCAACTTTTGGGTGTGTGGTCTTTCTAATTATGTATTTTCACAGTCTGATACTTCAACAGTTTTATGACAAAACCGACTTTCTTGACTTGAAAAATTATCTTTTCAATGTCATGCTGCATAGTGCAATTCAAAGGGGATCAAAAAATTGTTTCTCGCCGTTGACTCCTGTACGTATTTCTTTTTCCAAAATAAGGTCCCATGGTAGTCCACAGGAAGGGGAGGGACTTCGTCTGTCTATAGGGACATTGACACCAGAAAAACAGAGTATGCATCAAAAAACAATTTTGGTTTAATGTTAATAAACACATTGTGTATTGTGAGAACATTTTACTTTCATTATCAACATTTTTGAGACTGATGACTCATTATTTTCATTTAAAAAAATGCTTTTCCTTCAAAACATGTTTGCTTTTGCAAATTAGTTGTGTATGAATTTCTGAAAAAATGTTTCATTAGATCCCGGTTGCTTGTTTCATGTCAAAGTCTTCTAAGGATTCAAGGGATGTATTATCATGTGCATTATGAATGCCAGCAGTGCATTTCCATACGATGAAAGCTTTCCAGATTCACCCTTCTCACAGTTGAGATCTGAGTGTCACCCATGGCCAGATTAACGTTTCTATGCATGTACTGTATAGGTATAAAGTAATATAAGATGGCCCCAGTTTATTGCTTTTCGTGGTAATTTGACAAAACACATTAATTTAGAAATGTACAAAATAAGCACAATCAGCTGATATAATGAAGATCTTCAAACTAGATTTCGGCACAATGTCCTTTTTCAAAACAGGATCAGTTAATAAAGCAGGACCCAAGTCTCTCATCATGTCAGTTGATATTGTGCACAAGTAGGGCATATTCCCAAACAAAGTTACTATTGATCAAAATACCACAAACAACACAGTGGCCTGCTGTGCCTGCTGGGTAATCCAGCCTTGGTAGTACTGCCCGTAACAAGTAAACTGTTTTGAATGTGTGAAATGGTTGACTTTAAAAGTCAATAAACATGACAAAATCAGTGAGCAGGGGAGAAAGTTGGGGATTAGGTGCTATAAAAAAGTGCATTTAACATAAAAAAAAACTGGAGTCCCAATTCCACAACAATCTTGTAGCAATGGCCAAAATGACTTTGTCCTTCAGTGAAAGATTCAAACATTATCACACACAGAACCAGAGCTGCATGTCAAAAATGTTTTTTTTTATTTGTTACATTCATGTTGTTGTTGTTGTTGTTGGTATGTATATATACAGGATGTGTTTAACCTTGTGGACACAGATCACCTCTTAATTTTTAACAGTCAGAATAGAACAAACAGTCTATTTACCACAATTCATAATTGCAGATTGTATAGCTCGTTCAACAGGTTAGTTCAAGGAAACCCGACCTCTGTAAATTAACAGTTAAAATAGGATCTCCCCCAAGGCCATGATGGATAAACATTTTGTTTTCTCCATGTTGTATGTTCACAACACAAGCACTGTCTTATACTGGGGCATTATGGGAATCTAGCAGTGTGAGGTCCTTGAGGAGGTCGTTCAGGGGTTTTTCGGAGCCCCAGTAGTTCATCAATACACTGTAAAATGAGGGGAAATTAGGGTGAGTATTCCTATGGAAGCCCAGTATTCATGTTAAATGAGCTACATCTCAAGTGTAATAGCAAAAGGGTCTGAATATGTCAATGTTATCTTTAATTTAATTTTTCTTTTTAATACATTTGCAAAAATGCTTTGCCATTGTGAGGTATCGAGCGTAGATTGAAGAGAGAAAAATAATTTAAATGATTTTAGCATAAGGCTGCAACATAACAAACTGTGAAAAAGTGAATACTTGCTGTTGACTTACGTCTCAAAGCCTTTTGAATGGCAACATTTGCTCAAACAAACCTTGGTCAGTAACTGATGGAAATCAGACGATTTAAGGTCTTGCTAGGTCAAGTGCTTCCCACTGTAGGAAGCATGGAGTGTCTGTATATGTTTCTTTTGTCAGAGTGTGCCCATTCACACTGAGTCCAAGAAGTCAAGGTGTTTGTCTGTTGAGACTGTCTTTACTGGAAGTGGTGCTTTCACTTGGATGGGAAAATAATATTTTTCAACTAACTGGAGAAGATGTAAAAGAAACAAACTCACCACCACAAACAGAAACAAATACGTGATCTCCATTTATACTTTTTGTCAGATGCAAATCTTACCATTTCCTTTTGTTACCATCAGATACCAGTTTTGCTATGACTAAGTAAGTACTCACATGTTGCCTAGTGTCGCCCATCAGAAAGCTGCTGGTGAACTTGGCCATGAAGTTGAGCTGATTAGTAAGCGTTATGTTCTCGGAGTAGCTTTAGAGACAGGACATGGAGTGCTGATATCTGGAAGTTTCGAGTAGAACTGATGTTCCTTTGTGTTGTGTTTGTTCTGGAGGTTTTCAATGGACTAAGCCCAGAAAACGCTGGAGGGATTAAAGAACTTGTCTGACCTGGCAATATCTTAAGATTGTCTCCATGAGGAGCTGGAGAAAGTAGCTAGGATCCAGGGTGCCTGGACTACTTTGCTTGGCCTGCTGCCCAACCCCAACCTGGACCTTCAAGTGTCAGAAAATAGATGGATAGAAGGATGGACGAACTGTTTCTGGATTGTTTGAGAATAAACTTGTAAATCCTGTAAAAAATAAATTACATGCTAGGGTGTCGGAGGAATAATAATGGAGTATGCTTTGCACAAGTGAAGAACGGCAATAGCTTGTACATGCAAGATAACTCAATTCAATTCAAAGACAATGCGACTGCGTGGCTTTTGCGGCTGCTAAACCTGCACAAATAAGACAAAAAGAAACCGTGTTATTTTCAAAGTATCTGCAAAGAGTGTGTGCACCCCTAACTGCGCTGCCAAGCAAATAGCATATCGGTTCTCCTGTGCTATTCGCAAGTATTTAAATGAGGAAATATGCAGACATGTGGCGCAAAATTGGCCCCTTTTCTATGTAAATGAACCACATTGCAAAAGCAGTCCAATTCACAAAGATCAGTGCTAATAGCCACACAAAGTTACAGTGAAATTATTAGCGTCTTCAGAGAGTTGGTAGTAACTGAAGTGAATTTTTAAGGGGTGTCACGCCCAGACTTTCCAGTGATCATCGCATATTAAATCCCAAATAAGGTTTCTCTCTGTCACGTTTAAATTCCTTGTCTGAAGTTTTGAGGAAGGCCTCTGCACCTTGTCGGTCAAGACCTGTGGCTCGCGGTCTGAAAATTAAATGGTTCTGCCTACTGTTCTTGGCGCAAACGCAACATTTATACTTTGCCACATTGATAATTGCAATCATACGTAAAAAAAAAAAAAAAAAAGCTGCAAATCTTTATGGCTGTAATATCATTAGGGTTTGGTAAGAGTTTTATTTTGGTAAAGACCGGTGAACATTAAAGTGTGAAAGTGAAGAGTTTGAAACTGATATAATTAATGGTAGGTTCCTGTGACCTATTTGAATACAAATACATGTTTGTGTGTTCATAGTCAGCTCCTGCAGAGTGCATGAACTGTGTTTGGTGACATCAAAATAACCCCATTGTAGCCTCTCTATTGCTCAACTAGACACACACACACACACACACACACAGAAGCCCAGCATGACCACTTAATCCTTCTCAGTCCCTACTCTCCACACTACATCGCTCTGCACTCACTGTTTGCCCTCACTGCCTCTTCTCTGCCCCACTTCTTTCCCTCTCCTAATCTCTCCCTTTCTCTCTCTCTCCCTCTTTTTTTTTTTACTTCTATACCTCGTCCTCTTTCTTTGACCTGTCATCTCACCATCTGATCTCATCTGCCCCTTCTTATAAGGTCATCTCTCCACTCTCCACTACTATATTTTCCAATGGAGCGAGGGCAGCAAGAGGCCCTTTCTCTTTGATTCATCTCTCCATCGGTAGGTGAAGGGCCCGGGTGTGTGAGGTGACACACTGGATTAGGGGGTTGCATTCAGTTTATATGCGAGGTCATCCGTGGGGGTCCTCGGGGGGCCGCTTTGTGGATTGTCGCCCACTGATCTGTCATGGCCAGCCAAAACACATTTCAAGGCCCTTTTGATCCACCCCAACACTCACCACAGGCAACACACTCACGCACACCACATATGCATGTACAAGCACATTCACGCAAACTTTTTAATAGGGTTAGCTGGAGTTCTGGAAGACAATCCCAGGACACCATCAGACAGTGTAACCATTGTATTCCTCTGAAGAAGTACTTTCAAAACTCTACTAGATGAAGAAATACCATTGTTGAGACTCCTGTGGGAGCTCCTGTGTACAGACGAGCATTTCCTAAAAGGAAGCAGAGCACAAGCAGAGGCATATACGGGATGTAAAGAAGAAGTATAGACCAAATCTTCCTGGCAGAAAGAGAGGACAACACTTTTCACACAGCACGGTGGAGACCAGAGTGTGTTTCAAATCTTCAGGTTGATGTAAAATATGGGAGAAGAGTTGAGAAGGAGAAGATAAATCAAAACCACTGTTAAGGAGGCTAATAATAGTTGAATAGATCTTAATCTACGCATGGAGACAATGGTCAATTGATTCTTCGCAAATGTGGGCCTAAAGGGAAATCCAGGTCCTCATTGGTCCAACATTTTGGACCCTATCAAAAAGGGATTGATTGAATACTGAAGAATAATTAGACCTGATCCAAAATGTGGTCCACTGGAACAGACCCTGACTAAGACAGAACACTGACACTGGCAGCAGCATGATGCTCCAACCATTAAAATGCAGCCACAGTTGAAAAGAGGAGCAACACATGTCAGTATTATCCTGCACTGTACCAGTTACAATGGGACCCTTAGAGGACCAGATTAGACTGAATGTAATTTGAACCTGACCTAACTCGAATGCAAGGGTCGGTCAGGTCCCCAACGGTAGAAAACCGAGAAGACCTGTGAAGACCTTGAATTCAAACAAATCTATGTTATTATGCTTCCGCAGCGGGCGACAGCTGTGGCCAGAGGCATTATGTTTGGTCTTTATGAACGCGATATCTCAGGAACGCATGGAGGGAATTTCTTCAAGTTTGACACAAACGTCCCCTCTGTCTCAAGGCAGAACTGATAAGATTTTGGGGGTCAAAGGTCAATGTTACTGTGACCTCACAAAAAACAAGTTTTTGACGATAACTCATATGCTAATTTCACACAAATGTTAAAAGGTTCTCTATACGAGCATTCATATAGCATCAAACAACAATTTGCTATATAGCGATATAGAGGAGTGATGTCTACCTGAGCAGAGAATGAAGTCACTCTCGCTCTGTGTGTGTTGTAATCCGAGCTGGGACGGCCACGCGTGTCTTTTAATGCATAGTCGTGCATGTGAGCGTGCCCTACTGGCTTGCTCATGGCCACATGCACTGCTCTTATACGGCGGTTATAACGCCGTACGTCGTCAACCGAGAGTGCCGTTGCGGAAGCGTAGCGCCCACCCTCCTGTTCACACTGTTTGCTCTGTCAGCAGTGTTGCCGTTGTTCGCATAGTTAATGCTGTTAGCACCGTTAACTTGCCCTGTCATAGGATGCCATCTTTCCATTATGTTGGTCAAATATATGCCCAGCTAGATGTGCTGCGGTCAACTTGGCTGTTATTGTGAAGTGGAAACATCCCAGAGCAACAACATCTGAGCCACGAAGCGGTTTAGCCCACACCAGCATATTGGGAATGTCTTGTTCCACTCGTTGAGCTCTACGTACCTCAGCTATACCACCAGCTGTGGCCTCTTCAATCTACAACCCCTCTTCCTCTTCATAGCTCCCGTGTTCTTTTAGCATCATCTATACTTTTCTTTGCTGAATCCAATCTAAAAGACAGTACGTTACATGTAGAGTGCACTTGAGAACCTTCGCCTTTTCCCTCAATCCCCCCCCATCTATATCCCTCCTCCAGTCATATCTCATATCCTTGACTGCTCGGGAAGCTTGTATCCAGGCAAATGGAGAGAGAAGAGTCATTTAGAAAAAGTATCCGAGTTTATATTTAGATCATCAGAAGCGTGCTCACAGTATGTAGAAATATGAGTGTATGTCCTTATGCAGTTTGTGTGTTTATTTATGCATGTTCATGTGTGTCAAATATATACATTTAACATGTGACTTTTCAAATCTGACCATATTCTGCAGCCTTCTAGTAGATAACAAAGTGTGAGTGTAAATCAGTGCCAATGTGTGTACAGAAATGTGTGTGTGCCTAAAGGTAATGCATGGTTCTATATGTCTACTCATAGATTGGTGTCTTATCCACACAATAACACACAACTTTGTGCATGCGCTGGTGTGTATTTTAAGCTTGCCCACGTGCACTTGTGCTCGTGAATATGTGTGTGTGTGTGTGGCTTAAAAGGGCCCTGGCGTACTTAAAGGTGCATTACAGGTCTCAGGCTAATCCACAGTGATAGCTAAAGTGCTCTGTGTCGACCACAGGAGACTCTCTGTGTGTGTGTGTGTGTGTGTGTGTGTGTGTGTGAGCGCCTGTTTTCTTTTGGGGGGGCAGCACAGAGAAGACAGCCTCCGATGTGGCCATCATACACATTATTCAGAATAAATTTTGTATTGGGCCACGACTCTCCCGGTCTTCACATGTACGAAGAATGGAGGGATGGAGGCAGAGAGGAAGGGAGTGAGAGTTCAAGGGAGGACGGATGGAGGGAGGGTGGAGGGGCAAAGGATGGACAGAGGGGAGAGGAAGGGATTAAGATAGATGGAAGAGTAGAAGAAAGGAAGAGGAAAGTAAAATATAAGTAAAGGATCATTTTAAAACAGAGTTTGCAGGACAAGAAGTAGGATAAAGGACTTAAAGGTGAAGGAGGAGATGGAGTGTTTGTGTGGAGGAGTAGCTCTATATGCCTTTACATGTCTCCTACATTTATTATGCAGACTCTCCTGCTTGTTTTTCCTCCTTTCAGCTCCTATTTATTTTGATGTACTGTGTCTTAAGTGCCTATAGTAAATACTGCCACAGCATCTGAGGGTGTGTGTGTGTGTGCAAGTGTGTATCTGCACAGATGAGTGCATGTGTATACGTATTGTATATTTGCTTGTGACTATGGTATGTTTACAGTTTGTTCTTGTGTACCGCACAGGGTATTATATACGTCTGTATGCGCATACTGTGCGTATGTGTGTGTACATTGTGTATCTGTGTTTATATTACTCTATATAGACGCAGGAAACACACTTGCTGGGTTTTATCCTCACTTCTCTATAAATCCAGAATTTTGGCACGTTGCACTATTTTAGCAATTTAGGAAATTAAAGTTTCTTTTTATGCCATGCAGCCCATCAAACACACAATTCTATTAAAGTCACAAACTTGAATAAAAGTTTTACTGTAGTTTTTAGAAACAATTTTAAACTTTGTGAATATGATAAAAAAAAAAGAAAATTAAGAATATATCAAATAATAATAATATAATAATATATATATATATATATATATTAAAAATCAGATTCAGAATAAATGAAAAAAAAAGAAGAAAATCTTGAATATTGTCTATATAAACCTCATTGTAAAATGTTTGAAGCCAGAGCTTATAATTTGGATAAGCTAATCAGTTTAAATCCCTATTTTTTTACAGTGCATTTTTTTTACTGTTACATGATTGGTTAAACAAAGACTTAATTTTTGTCATGTGATTGGTTGTTAGTACGTTCTAGTCACTAACTTATAACTTGTAACTTATCAAAGCAACGTATCCTCAAACAACGGTTCGTATGATATCTTACGGAAAGCTCAGTTTTCCTACGAAAGTCCAGCAACACGTGTCAATTTCCGCTCGTTCCATGCATATAGTCTTTTCAAAATATACTTCTGTCTTCACAGGAAATCTTTGGTTAGGTTTAGGAAAAGATCATGGTTTTGGTTACAATAAATACGGAAGTGGCGCAACTTAAGTAGGGAAGTTACGTAACAAATAAATGAATGTTTACTTCTGGTCGGGACACGAACAAGTCAAGTACATTTTATTTACATAGCCCAATATCAAAAATCACAAATTTGCCTCAAGGGGCTTTATAATACGTCTTTATTATATGTTCCATTGTGATCCCTTAAGCAGGAAAACCATGTGTTGTGGTTGAAAGCTTAAGGAAAATTTAGTAAGTGGAACTTTTTGTCAAAATATATCAAACCTAATGAAAGAATAGTTTAAACGTTCAAATCAGTATAGATACAGTATTTTATGTGCTATAGACACTATGTGGAAGCGTGTGTGTGGAGGTATACTGTAGGCTATGTGTGCATTTGTCTCATTCATAAAATTGTGAGCAAAACACTTGCTTGTAAAATGCTAAATTTAGACACTCGGATATTGTATCTGTTTTTGTAGCTCTAATTAGTTGTTATGGCTGAAGTGTAAACTCTTTGCAGATGCTATTTTAAGTACTGACTAATCAACATGATCTTTTTCTGCTGTGGGAGAGACTAGATTAGTCTTTTGTGTTTGCCTCCTGGTCAACTGATGAGGTCTGTTCCGTCTGGCTCTCTGAACATTTTCAGCCATGATGTTCATCTGGAATAAATCCAGAGACCGACACATCTTCAGTGACACGGCACTGATGTGCACATCAGCTGTTCGCAGGTCTCCCTATGTGACCTTAATGCATCTTTGGTTGGCTGCTTTGCACTGTTTTACAAATCTGTTTTAAATCAAACCACATTTTTTAAACTTCTTCTCTACAGATTAAACAACATTCACCTGACCAAAAGTCACCTGTCATGGCCAAAGCAAGCACTTTTAGTGGACGTAAATGACGGTGCCAGTTTGCCCCCGAAAGGATTAGATTGCAGCCACACCGGTCGCACGAAAAGGCGTATGAATGCCAGGATAATGCGTAAGGCATTTAGCGTGCAATGAGAACGTCTTTCTTGCTTTTGTCGTTTGTCATTTATACACCTTGTACTCTGTACTGACAACTGCAATGTAAAGGCATCCGCGTAAATATGCCACGATCGGAGCTAGTGTCGTAAAATAAAAGCAAGAAAGACCGCTTATGGCGGGCAGGTGGGGAGGTGTTTTGGTCCAACAAACACGCTTTTGGACGCTTTTAAAACAAGGAGACCGGTGTTCGAGAACGTTTTTTTGTTGTGTAAGTTACGTCAATGACATTTGCTGCATGTTTTTTTAGTTATTTTTGCCTTTATTTTACGTTGTTTCGGAACGTATTTTACTTAGTTTATGTACTTAGTTTAAGCCCAACCATGACATTTTTCCTAAACCTAATTGAGTGGTTTTGTTGCCTAAACCTAACTGGGGACCGTAGTTTCGTTGCATGGTGTACAAATTACTCATGACACTCAGAATGTCCGTGGAATATCGTGCTATTTATACGCCTTCCCGTGAGACCTGGTTGTTTCAGAAATTGCTGTCCCTATTAGTCAGTTAAAAACATGGGAAAATTGGGACTAAAATGTTTTCCTAAACCTAACCAAGTAGTTTTGTTTGAATTCCCAAATAAACTACGTGTTTAAAACTGCGACTGTGTTCCGTATGTGACGAGTTGAGAATTAAAACTACGTTAAATGACTACTTTCAATGGAATTGGGTCCATCATTTTGTATTGTAGATGTTCTCTGTTGCCTTATATATCATTCAAGGGTGATGCCATTATGCAAATCTTTGATAATTAGCATCAGGTGAACATACTTCCCATTTAGAATGGGAATTGACAGACACACAAATGAAAACATACTGATGAATATGGTGTAAGGAATATTCTTTTCTTACGAAAAAACATACTCACAAATTTACATTTCATGAATAAAAATGTACATTTGTATGTCTGTACAGCATGTATGCATGTACTGTAAATGTGTATACACTCCGATTATGTGCAGTATGTATTTGTTTGTCCATGTAAAGGTGCATATGAGAGCATATAGTGTGTGTGTGTGTGTATGTGTGTGTGTGTGCAGAGACTGGGCTTTGGAGGTTAGCCCGGGCTGCAGCGGTGGTAGAGACCTATTTTAATTCTTAACTAGATGTCCATGATTTATTAATCTGTGTTTGAAATAACAATTACCGTGTCAGAAGGGATCAGGCCAAAGCCTTAATTGCGATGGAAAACACACTTAATATGGAACTTGCCCCGACCAAAGCACACGCACGGCATCCCCAACAGGCCGGGGAAAGATGTCTCTCTTTCTGCATCCGTGACTGTGAACTACACAGTGTGTATGTAAATCTGAGCATGAATGTCAGTGCTGGTCCTGCATCAACTTGTGTGACTAAGTTATATGTTGCCAGATGTGCATTATTCAGCAACAGTCTCATCCTAACATGAACCATCATCCCTCCCCCCCCCATTCAAACATGCAACTGCAGCTTTTTTCTATCTTTGTAGGCTTTTGAATCCTTGGCATTTTTCCTGTGTGACATGTAGCATTTTACTCACCAATATATCTGTTATGTAGAGTAGATTTTGGAGGATTGTTTTGACGGAAAAGGATGTTTACGAGCAGGCCGCCACGTTGTTTCATTTTTGAAAATCAGGGACCAATCAGGTCACCGATTGAACGGCCATTTGAGTGGAACAGCGTGTCCAGCGGGTCCTCGCTGGACCCGGTGGACATGTAGCGCTGGATTTAACATTATACACATGACCACTGACTATTTGCATAACAATTTAGCCACAAATTCACAGACTGACAAGACACAGTCCAGACATATTCTCAGTTTTGACTCTTGTTTTACAGCAGAAAAAACTTGGGATGTGAAGACTCTTTCACAATAAGACTCTTAGTCAACCATTTTACTGATCAATGAAGTTCATTATTCATGTCTTTATTCAGTCTTCACCCAGCCTTTGTACGTTTTTATGTTTTAGATTTGCATTGCATGATGTAGATGAAACAGGAATACATAAAGATGCATACAGAAAAAGACCCAATTCGGTGCCGTAAAGCAACCTACAGTTACAGCTAAAATTGATATGATTAATATCGCCTCCTGCTAAACGAAACTGTCCTCATACTCTATGCAACACTACTAGGAAAATGTCTCATTTGGGCCATTTGGTTAGCGTTCATCTTTATGAGGATTACCCACTATCACTTAGCGGCCCTTAAACAACTATTTCCTTGTACAGCCTTGGAGCATGGTTGCTAATGGCATCTGTAATGAGGCTGACCCGTAGGCCTTGTCTAATTTAAAGAGCCCGTTAAGTGACTCAGTGATTTTAAAGGTAATCTTTAAAAGCCACGTAAAGCTTGGAGAAAGTTGGCGGGAGGAGTGGGAGAGTGCTTTTAAAGAGTTGGAGAAGAGTAGCTGCAGTGAGACTTTTCAATGACTTCGGTATGATGTATCATAGGTTTGTATTATCCATACTCTGTCAAAGAGGACGCGGAGAGGAATGTTTCCACACTAAAAAGGAAGTGTGTGTGTGTGTGTGTACGTCTCTGCTTGCTTTTCTGTCACTCGCTCACGTACGGCAACACACACACTCAGAAACACTCAAATATCCCCTTTCCTTTCTCATAACTCTCTTTTCTGTCTCTCCTCTGTCTGTATTTCTGAAGGAATTCTCCATCCATCTAATTCCCCTCCTGGTTCTTTTATATTGAGGCTGGGCCCCGCTCGTATTCCATGTCAAAGGCTTTCTCTTTTATTGAACATCAAATCCTCTGTGTCTCGCCTGGCGCTCTCTTCTCACTGCTCGGCACCATGCATATTCAGGAGCCGGCGGCTGCGCTATAAGGCCGGCTAGCCCTCCAAAATCCGCGATTGTGGGCATTAGCGTTGCAATAACACTACATGAATAGCCGGCATGCTCTATATTTAGGTGTTAAGTCGACCGTGCTGTAGCCAAGATTGAGGCTGCTGGATGGAAGTGCGTGGGGAGAAGCAGACTTTCTCCTTTTCTGGTGATATACTCTGTTTCTTCTTTTTTTTTTTATTCTCTCTCTATCTGTTTCAGAGGCCTTTTCTCTTGGATCTGGAGGCGGCGCTTGGTGTCCAAAAGTTCCAGCAAAGCTCGGGATGTTTTGCTGTGCGGAGCCGCCCCACTGTGACACTTTGCATACTGATTTGAGCTTTACGGCTGACTTGAAGGGAGGAAAAAAAGAGGAAAACCTGACTACTGTGAATTGGGCTCTAATGTGCTTGGCTCACTCTGTCAAGAAATAAAAGCCACAGTGGTGATAACGTAAGGACTCAGTTGCTTCTCTGCAACTTGTTTATTAACTTTATTCCTTTAGTCCAAATGCCATTGTTCCAACGGCCCATTGTTCTGAAAATACAACCAACAGAAGCACATGGCTAATTATTATACAGAATTATGTCACCGGACTTTCCTGGTCACAATATTTTCTTCTCACTATGGGCGTTCCATTAACTACAATTTAAACCCATCGCGGCAACAGTAAACGCTCCGAGAAAGTTCTCCGGGAGTGTGGTGAATTTGTTTAAAGAGTGAAAGAGTCACACCGAGCAGGCGGGAGTGGAGGTAGAGGGTATAACTAACACAAGGCTTTCAGACCGCTGTTAATGCCTCGTGTGTTGTGTTTGTTCGTGTCCTGTGTTCACGTTTATTGTCATTTTCACTGTACAAACATAGATCAACCATATAGTTCTTTCCTAAACCTAACTATGGTGGTTTTGTTGCCTAATCCTAAAGTGACGCCAAAGGTAACTACAGTGGTTTTGATGCTGAAAGGAGCGTGACAAAGTGGCAATATGTGATGAGTTGGGATGAACCAATTCAGCCAACAAAGGTGACAAATACTTGCCAATCCGTCTGTCTGTTATCGGATATTGTTAGCACGATATCTCAAAAATAAGCAGATTGTCACATGGGCCAAGAAGGATGATGAGGGAACATAGGGGTTATTAATTTAGATGGAAAAAAAACTCATAGGGCTGAGGGAACATAGGCCTGAGCCCAATCTGATGCTTCTGAAACAGACATTGTCCTCTATCCATTCAATTCCAATTTGTTTTAGTTTTTTCCTTCATAAAAGCTGTCCATGTGAAAGTTCCAAATGATGGCATTTGTCAGTAACCCAACTACTATAAGATATACCTAGCTAACACATGCGATGACTATGCCAAAAGACAGGAAATAAAGGAACTGAGCACTGATTAAAAAAAAAATATTCAAAGGGTTAATAGTTTGCTTAATGTAATGGTGTAATATTGTGCAACGTATTTCTATTTTGTGATTATAAGAGGAATATGCTTTTATGTTATGCAGTGTCCTCACCTATCTATTTCACATCCTGCATATACATTATGATATGTATGTCTAGTCCTCCCGCAGGTCTCTGTCTCTATACGGTGTATTTTTCCATTCCTCTGCTTATCATGAGTGTACCTTGTCAAAATACTGTTGCAGTCTATTCCCTCTGTTTTCTGGCCTCCCTTCAGGTCCCATCTCATCTGATGTAAAATGCAGAGAGGGACAGAAAAACAGGGAAGGAGAGAGATAGAGGAGGAACTATACATGCTACCTGGGCCTGACTGGGAACACGGGGAATCCAGTGATCAGCAGAGGAAGGAACGAAAGGATGGACAGAAAGAAAAGGTGGAGAGAGTCGAAGCAGATACAGTAGACGTGAGAGGAGAAAGAAGAGAAGAATAGGAGGAAGACAGATTAGGCAAAAGAGTGAAGACTGGAAGAAGAAAAAGTGGTAGGAGGGAAGAAAAAAGAAGGAGCAAGCAAATACTGAGTGACTGAATGGATGTGGTAGTGCATGGAAAAGACAAAAAACAAAGAGAGAAGACAGGAATATGCAATGATAAATAAAAGGATGAGGAAGAAAAGGAAGTGAAATGGGATGAAGAGTGTAAATAAGAATGGATAGAGGGGATTAAAAAATGAATACAAAATGATGGAATGGGGGGCAGAAATAGTAAAAACAAAATCAGTGAATTGTGAGGATGTGAAGGAAAGATGGAAGGAAAGATGGCTGAGTGGAAGGATGCATGCATGAATGGTGGGGGAAGTAAGAATTATTTATTTTAGTGCCTTTTTCTGTTTAAACTGCATCCCTGCTAAATCTCCCTCTCAAGTGTGTGTGTGTGTGTGTGTGTGTCGTGATGTTGTGACGGCATCCAGCAACCTGGCATGCCTTTTTAATTCTACTGAGTAAATAATGCATCCACCACAGTCCATAATTTATGTAAGTGGACATGCAATCAGTTCAGATTAACGTGCACGATGCCCCCGCGTGTGTGTGTGTGTGAGTGTTTGTGCATGTGCATGGGGCAAAGGGATAGCTACAACATGACGGGCCTTTGACTTTCTCCTGCAGCTCTTTCCCACTTTGTCTCTCTCGGCTCCTCTCTCTCTTTCTCCTGCTTTCTCTCAAGTTAAAGGAACAATCCGCGGTGTTTTCACAAAATAAAAGCCCATTTTAATTTTGTCTTTTATGTTTGGCCTTAAGGACCGTATGCAGTTTGACAAGTTCAAATTTAGTTTTCAATTTTCTCCAGTATTAATAGTAAAAAATTAGGTCACTTAGGTTTAGAACATCATGATTGGGCATAAAATAATTATGTAAACTAAGTAAAACATGTATGGAAACAGCTTAACAGAACTACGGAAAACACTTCACAAACGTCATTAAAAACAGCTCACAAATATCGGTAATGTAACTTATCAAAATGACACTTTGGGACCTGAACACTGGTCTCCAAGTTAAAAGTCCTATGTTTGTTGGACCCATCCCCCCACCCACCATAAGTACCCTTTCTCACTTTTTATTCTACATCACTAGCTCTGAGAGTAGCATAGTTACGCTGACGCATTTACATTGCAGTCAGTACAGACTACATTGTGTACAAATGACACGGCAAAAGCAAGAACGGTGTTGCACCCAAAATGACTTGATTATCTCGTTTACCATGTCATTCATATACCATTTAGTGCCCCGGGCTGTGGACTCAGTCCGCAGAGGCCTGAAGCCCCGCCCCCGCTGACGCACAGAGCGCTATCGCTTGTTTATTCAAAGTTTATTGAAATAAATTGCAGTCTACACTGGTGATTTGTGCACTTAGAGAAGGATTATAACCGTGTCCCCCGGGGAGTCTTGTGGGGGGTACTACGGGTGTATGGGGTACCAGGCTTTTTACATCTAGCCAACCAAAGTGAGAGCTGTGGCTGTATTCTTGTCAATAAATCAAACACGTAAATGTTGTCCCAGTTTTACGACCTCAGAACTGCTCCTCTGCTCTTTGCAGATGATGTGGTTCTGTTGGCTTCATCAGACCGTGACCTTCAGCACACACTGGGGCGGTTGTCATCTG
Source organism: Sebastes fasciatus (assembly GCF_043250625.1). Classification (NCBI taxonomy): domain Eukaryota; kingdom Metazoa; phylum Chordata; class Actinopteri; order Perciformes; family Sebastidae; genus Sebastes; species Sebastes fasciatus. The sequence continues at coordinate 26,882,430 of NC_133803.1, read as the reverse complement.
TGAAGTGGTCAGGGTGAGAGTCAGCACCTCCAAGTCTGAGGCCGTGGTTCTCTAACGGAAAACAGTGGATTTGCTTGAGTTGCTGCCCCAAGTCAGAAAGAGTTGAAGTAATAGTAGGGTAAAATGTTGTAAAGCCACATACACCTCACAGGTTGCACTGATTTGAGAGTTTTCCACCATGAATCTTAAATACAACCATTCTCATCAAACAATTGTTAATTTTCAAGAAATTGTGCATTACTTTCATATTTAAAGCTATATTTATCAGTGAGAGATATTGCGTCTTGATGGCATGATCAAGGTGAGGTGTTGAAAAAGAGATTGATCACCTGATCTGACCCAGTCATTTCAAAGCTTCAGCTAAATGCCTTAAATTAAAAATATCACATATTAAGCCAGTCGAGGCTGTCCCTCTGAGGAGTCCAGCCAACCTCCCTGACTATCACACTTCAAACCACTGAGCCAGTTCCAAACCAGCACCAACCGCTCTCCCTGCTCCACGTCCAGTCTTACTCCCAACACCAGCTCCAACTGCTCCTCTCCCACCATCACCCATTCCAGGGCCCTTCTAGAGATGGCTCTCCACCGAGCATTTGATTTAATCCAGACCAAATGCTAATAGGGCTGTTTGGTTTGCTGGCCATCTGCCTGGGCTGCCGGTCAACTATGGCAAGCTGTGCCGAGCTGTGTGGTGCTGGGCCTACCTGCCAAAGTCTGAGCTGCCCAGAGACCACTTCATAACCAGAGGACACTTCACGGCCAATCGTCCACACTTACTGGGAACAGAATCCACAATGGGTAATATGATCAAATTGATCTTTTCATGATTTTGGGGGGCATCTTGTCCATCTCTCACTCCCACACCATTAAAATACATATCAGAGGATGTCTTCTAGAGTATTTGGCTGTCACTAACGCAGTTAGCTCTGAACATGTATTTATTTATTTATTTATAAGGAAAGCCAACTGAGATATTTTTACATCTACTCATGGGATCTGCTCTTTTAGCCACAGTTCTACTGGGGTCCAGTGCCATGCTCAAGGGCACCTCAGCAGCAATTGCTGAGAAAGCACAACAAGTTAGTCTCACTCCAAATTTGTGTGCAGATCTGACTCCTTACAACTAGGTAATGAATTAGGCAAAAAATCGACTGAGTTAGGATTGGGGACATTTCGTGATTTGGGTTAAAATAACTATGGAAGTGGCCTTACTTAAGTATGGAAGTTACGTGGCAAATAAGTCACGGTTGGCTTCTGGATTCACATGGGACACAAACAGCGGTTTCCGCGATGGAAGTCCAGCATTTTTAGACCCACCCATCCACCCCGACCTCTTCCCTCAACACGTTCTCATCCCAACTTGTTACATACCGCTGCTTTGTCGCGCCCCTTTGTCGCGCCCCTTTGTGTCACTTTATCAAAACCACTATAGTTAGGTTTAGGAAATGACTATATGGTTGGGCTTAAAACTACTATGTTTGTATAGTGAAAATAACACTGAACGTTTCGAACACGGGACATTGACGAACACGGGACATTGACGAATAGCTGATTTTAACGTAACGCACTGGACATGAACAGCGGTCTCCTGGGTGAAAGCCTTGTGTTTGTTGCACTTTCTCGGAGTGTTTAGTGGTGCCACAGATGGGTTTACATTGTAGTTAATGGAACGCCCAATGCATCTCATACTGGCTCTAAAGGGTACCTTGTACGGCGGTACCGAACGCCGACGGCCATGACAAAGTCTTGGTGTTTGATGCCCTTGGAATGAGAATGGGCTGTTACACTACGTGTCCTGTCCTGGCTCATGATTCCATGGTGACCACGTATGCATGTATGTTGATAAAATACGTTATATATGGATTATAGTGCATTACATTAGTAGGTATAGCTACGGACCGTGTATGAGAACAGCCTGTAATGTATGAATTAACATTTGGAGTGACCCACACATACCACGCTGGTATCCATACCTCATAATCACACATTTGATATACTGTGGATATCTTCTGCATTCATGGAAACCCACACAGGTGAAGGTAGGAGTTTGCCAACATATAACTGGGCACTCAGTCTGTCAATGCTTTCATTTTGCATATTTTTCCCAACCAACTCTTACCTTGACCTTGTGGTACAGGTTACGACTACAGTACTACCAACCACTCAGCAATGCTGTGCTCCAAAAAAAAGAGAGAAAAAGTGTGTGTTTTGCACTGAAAATAGATCTCCAACTGGTCTTGTTTCATTCAATATGCAGAACACTGAGTCCGTCCTCTGAGAGATGGAGAGCTGTGCATCTTTTGTGCTTGTTGTGTTGGGTGGGTGGGGGGGTGGGGAGGTGTGGATGCAATTCACCAGATTTCCGAGCTCACATAGCCCCGTCTTTTTTTTTTCTGCGCTCCATCTCTCAACCTTGTCCTCATTATCCATTCTCCTCCAGCATAATGGTACAGGGGTTGTTAAACTTCTTCAGTCCAGGAACCAAATTTAGAAAATCCAGTCTTACTCCAGGACCTGGTCTAATGACTACCAGTACTTACTGTACAAGCTGGTATTCCTGGCACTCAGGGACTCAGAAATAGGCTCCTTAGCCATTTCAGGCCCCGACCCATGGTATAGTTGAAGAAAAACTTGCTTAAAGACACATAATCGTGATGAAAAAAACAAGAAAATGTGGGCATGTAGATGTATTTGTATGTTGTCTGTGTGCGTGTTCCTACGTAGGCTCTCCCTGCACACATGTGTGGGTGTGGGGCTCTGACATTGTACGTATGGGGGCATCCTCCAACACAAACAGCTGCATTAATTGCTCTGAAGAGAGATCTATGTGAGGACATCATTAACTAAGACCAGGCTTGCATTTATAATTGATATGTAACGGTGCCCTCGCAGGCTCTGGCGGCCATATTGCTGGAGGCATTCTTGTATGAAGATGCTCTGACGCCCACTCCAGCTCCGGCGACCTCTGACCCAGAGAGGGTGAGGGGTTGCAAACACAGGTGCGCTGCAGGGATTGAAGCTCGCCGCGTTCTACATCTCAGCTAGGTCAGACGGTTATTTTCCTCCTATCGATGGTGTTGTTTTAACTGTATTGCCTATTCTGCTAATTACGAGACACGCGGTTCAACCTTTGAATGTTAACTGGCTGCTCTCTGACTGCAATATAATTTTTTATAGAGCGCCTCTGACTCATTGTGATTAGTGCATTCTTTCATACAGCTGAGGTAAAGAAGCTTCTTTGTTTGACTCTTTGCATACCTGAAAGATGAAGGCAGGAGAATGACAGGCAGCCATTGAATAAACAAGCAGGGAGGATAAAGAATATCACCCTGAGTATGTGCTACAGTATTTATTTTTTTTCCACGGGGGCTATGACACCAGCCTACCTTTAATACCTCCGTGGAACTCATTACCCAAGACACCTTTGGGAAATTCATTTTCATACATCTTCACAATCTCAATTATGCCACTTAATTGATATCTTTATTTGCTTTTATTTGGTGGCTTTATTCCTCGCCGGGGCGGATAAAGCGTAGGTACGCCACTCTTCAAAGGGCTGTTTTCTATCATTCTTACATCGCCTCGTTATTTCCCACATGTCAGGGATGTCACAACACATCCGATGCAGTTTTAATGAAGAATGACTGACGTCTTTCTCACTGCATTGTTTTTCTTCCAAGGTGCGCTGATATATGTTAGCTCCCATGACTGAATTATCATATTCAAGCACAAACAAACAATTACCATGATGAGTTTTAACGCAGGAGATGTTAAAAAATATAAAATCCTGTGGCCTGTACTGATGGAAAATGGTGTTCCTAGAAGCATACAGTTTACCGCGAGGTTGTTGAGTGAATCCAAACTGGTGTGAGTGTGCCTTCGCATTTAACAGGGAATTTAGCATTTTTGATTAACAGGTGGACAAACAGCTCCGCGCCTCACATCTCTCTCTCTCTCTGTTGCCGGGTTAGAAAGCAGCTTAGCGCAATTAAGCGCTGAAACCTTTGACCGTGAAGTGTTGCACAGTAACCCCTGGACATGTTTCCTTTTCTGCCAGTGCCAGAGCCTCCCCTACAATACGTAGCAGCCAAGGCCTACTCCACAGTCTTTTATCCTCAGCGTGTAGTTTCACCCACTCCTATTGATTCTTTATTGACCTAAGGTGTCCTCCAGTGCCACCGCTCCTCATCCTCCCTCCCATCCACCGCCTCAGCATCCTCCCTCCGCCCCCCCTCCTTCTCCAAGTGCAAGGTGAAAAGGAAGACCGAGCTTGACATTGATTTCTTCGCCGACTTTTCTCTCCCTCTCTCTCTCTCTCTATTTCTGTTCTCGCGCCGACCCCGCCACCCTCTCTCGTATGGCCAACCTCTCTGAAAAGGCTGCGGAGCGGCGGACGCCTCGCTGCGGCGAGGAAAGGTGCTGAGGCAGTTTCTGAATAACAGCTCCTACATATGAAAAGAGATGTAATTCTACCTTTGATCTGCAACTAGAAGCCATAATAGTGCAGGTTCAAAAGTACAAGAAAAGACTTGAGTGCCAAAAAGAAGAAAAAAAACTGATTTGTCGGCTGGAAGGAACCTTTCAGAAAGAGCAAGTATACCAGTTAGAGTTTTGCCATACAGTCAATAACACTGCACGAGTACAAAAAAAAACTGTATTCATGCATGTGATGTACAACTTGAAGTCAAGTCAGAATTAGAAGAAAGCTGTGTAGATTCTGACATTATAACAATAATAATAAAAGAATAATCAACAATTACTCACACTGTCAAGCCAATTATAGTTCAGCCTATTTCCTCTATGGAAATATGGGGAATATAATTACACAAACAAGGACACACACACACTCTCTCACACACAATAATAAGTCGACCCCCCGGAAGGCTACCCCCCCATCCCGCCCCTTTGTACAACACATGAGAAACCAAATCTCTCAAATGGAGAAATAAACAAAACAAACAAAAATACACAAGATGAAAGAAGAAGAGAGACAATAAAGGAAAAGTGTCCCTGGTGGATAGTCCTATCCCTCCTCTTTGCTGTATTTTTTTTCCCCCTCTTATTATTTTATTTGTTTGTTGCCTGGCCATTCATTACATTCTCTCTTTCTTATTGTTGTTGTTGTTTGTGTCTTCCAGATCTTAGTAATTCTTAAATGGTTTCGACTCTTGCTTTGATCTCATTTAGAAAGTGAAAGAAGCCAAAGCTTTGGAAGTTATTTTGATTAGACTTTTATTAACTTCTGTCTGCGTTCTTAATACCGTCTCTGAAGAATTCACTGGAAATCCTGTGATACCGAGAGGAGAGAGAACAAACTAATATAGCCAGAATTTCCAGGACTGTTTGTGCACGTGTGGAGCAGAAATCCGCCCAAAGAGTTGTTTGACGTCTAACTTCAGCCTTAAACTTTAGATACATGCTGCTAAATGAGGGTTCACAATGTTATTGTTTTACAGATTAAGAAAGCACATATGTAATTACACTTAATATATAAAACACGTTGCTTTTATATGAAAAGAAACATTTCATTAACCCTAACCCAAATGCATTGTCCAATTTTAAACAAAGAATGACGTTGGCATGTTCTCAGTGCATCTGTTAATCAGAAAAGGTGAGGTGAAATTTGGTAGCTACATGACTGAATTATCATATCTAAGCATAACAAACAATTAGCATGAGGAGATTTTAACCGTCACATGCACACAAAAAAACACCCTATTTATGTTGGTGTATATGGTATTTAGTGCTATATTTTTCATGCTTCATTTGGATTTAGTCTATGTTCACAGTAAATAGCGTTGCACTTTGTTTTTTAAGATTGGCATCCGGAGTAAAACCTATGCTAAATCAATATGCAGATCAATGATCCGCTGTGGTGACTCCTAAGAGCCGAAAGACAAACGAACAAAGTTTTTGTTGGATTATCTTTTTGGGAATTTTCACCTTTATTTGACAGATGACAGAGTAGAAATGGGGGAAAGAGAGTGAGAGATTTATGACATGCAGCAAAGGTCCCAAGGCCGGAACCGAACCCGGGAAGTTATGTGGCATTCGCAAATAAAATAAACCTTATTTTATCGTATGGAGGGGCAACCCTGTCTTCTACAAAATCCCATTCCCATACAACTAAACTGCATTCCTATTTACGTATCGATGTGAACGTATTTCCCTTCGGAATGCGTTCACAGTTTCAAACATGTGGATAATGTTATGAATTGAAACGCAACAAAAATGCAACCAAACTTCATGGTTAGGTTTAGTAAAAGATAACGATTTCGCTTAAAATAAGTACGTCTATTACATTATTTAAGTTACAGACGTAAATTAAAACAAGTCAACGCTGACTTTTGGGCTCCTGGGTGAAAGTCCTGTGTTTGTTTGACTCGCACACCCCCGACCTCCTCCCTATGTAGACTTACGCAGACAAACGTTATCTGGGAGAAAGTTTCCCTTGAAATTGACATTGTCGTTTTGTTGTATGAGAACGTCATTTTTAGGAGATCAAAAGTTGCGTTCTTTGTAAGATCTAAAGAATGTTGCTTAGCACTCTGACATTTAAATTTGATCAAAACTTTAATTATATGGTACTAAATGATGACAAAGTGTTATTTTCTACAGTACATATCCAATAATGGTCAAAGGACGGTGTACAATAAAGGAGAGGGACTATAACAAGGAGAGTCTCTGTGGTTTAGACACTGAAAACACTTGGCAGTAAAGTCATATCAGTAAAGAACATCTTAACAGGTTAGAAGTGTATACGGTGACTTTACAGGAGCTGTCCGTTCAGCACCACAACAACACGTAACCAAAGAGCAGAAACACAACTTATAGCATATAGTTTTAGATATACAATTTGAACTTTTCGATACTACTTAAATATGTTTTACCTGACTTTCAGTGGCTCACGATGGGTCCTGTCTGACTGAAGTGATGTGATGTCCATATTCAATTAAATAAGCTATACTATAAAAGTATTATTTTTTAAAAATGAAATGGAAAAAGTAGTGTGATGTCAATCTGATACAGTTCTAATTGAGACTTTTCAACGTTAAAGTGTCATTTTTTTCTGTTTCTGTCTTCAGAGTCATGTCGCCGTACTTGACTATAATTTCTTGATGTGTCTAATTTTTCTTTGTGATATCGAGCTATATATGAATATCTAATTTTCTTATTTCTATGACATTCCAGACACGGGCTCGAGATACTGTCACTACACTGGCAGATTTATTTGCTTGGTTTTGTTATTTATAATTCATGTTAATTATGGTGAAGCCAAAGACAATTTTCCATATTATGAAGTTTCTAACTAACTAACTAACTTGGTTTTAGAAAGTAAGACTCAATAATACACTACAATTTTTTGTATGGCAATTTTTTTGCAGTGTTCATAATATTAACATTGCACGGCAGCTGGATTATTGCAATCAAGATCACGCAAGAATCGTGGGATCAAATGTCACACATAGTCATCTTGTCAGGCTTCAAGTAATGCGTTTGTGTCCGGCATGCCAGAGCACGCACCAATCAGCGTCCTCTGAAAAGCTACTGGCCGCTACGGGCGTGGTTTAGGTGTGTGAAACAACACCGAGAGGCAACTGTTCTTTCTAAACAACAATAGCCTGAAGAGTTGTATCAGAACTGGAAAGTAATTATTCATTGAAAGAAGAGCAAAGAACGGCACTGAAGTTGTTTTCTCCACAGAAAAAACATTTTTTTTGCTCTTCTTCCGACTCGTTTCGGCACAATTTTGATTGACAGATGGTTCAACCAATCACCTGCCAAGTATTTTTTGAAAGAGCCTGCCCTTTTACAAACAGTTTCCAATGACGTCTTCTCAGATGGTTCTGTGTAAAGAAACATCTGCCGGGTCAGGTTAACATAATGTGGCCTTCCTCGGAATGCATGACTGTAGTTTCAAATTTCTTTCTCTTCAAACAAAACTCCAAGTTTAGCAGCAGAGAACACTATTCTTTGCACTTTAAGGCTTTCCAGACGTGTGCAATGTGTTTGAGCGCTCCAGCATCACAACTCCAGAACAAAATTGACGCAAAATTTTGCACCACTGGCAGAAATTTGTGTCAGGCTTAAGTGAATTTCACTCAAAAACGTCGGCAAAATTAAAATACCCAAGATGTACAGAATAAGATAAGAAATAAGTATTTTTCTGCTGTATTTTCTGCTTGCAAAAAATTCAAACGTGCACAGCAGCAACAGCAACAGCAACAGCAACAGTGCAGCACAAATATCCCCTTCATAAAACGAGGCTCTGCTCCTCAGTGGATATTTATGAGGGTCTAAATGGCCAGGGCTGCTTATTAAAGCACCTTATTTGAACTAGATAATGTGATTACGATAAGATCAATTAACGCCCGGCGATAACGGCAACTGCGAGCCCATTGTCGTTTTGATGACATTTGCGTTTGGTCTGGTAATGTATGTCCTATGGTGATAATTAAGACGGCGGCTTCAGAGGCAGGCGCGCTGAATGGGAGGGAAGGCATTACACCCGGACCTTTTGGCGATTAGCATCTCCGCTCCATCTCGCCCGCCACCAGCTTCAAGTGGGGCTTTTGAAGAAGCCCAAATTGATTCTGCATCCCACCGCTGCCGCCGTGCTTGACGATCATTTCTTGATGTCTTGATGTGTGTAATGTTTACAGAGCGTTAGAGAGGGAAAGCCTTTCGAGCAGCAGACTGCTGTGAAGAGGGCGTTCTGTGAATACTTTAAGGTATACACTCTCGTCTGAAGAGACTTTACAGTATCAGAATATGGTTTTATGGCTTACACCATGGCAAAGGTGCTGCATCATGCTGTTTGAAGGGTTACAACACAAAAGAGCCCTTCAGGTATCCTCCTTTCTGTTATAATACCATTTTTGGCACAATTTAATAAAACCTTTTGGCATATAAGTGATCGATAATGTTATTTTTAGGGATGATTGAAAATGTCCTCAAGCAATAAGCGAGGATTGAAGAGGGAAACAGGAAAGCTGGAGGAAAAGAAGTAAGGAAGAAGGAAACAAAAGAAGTGACCAAAGGAAATAAGAGTTAATCCGAACCGTAATTCCAATGAAAAAATACTAAAAAAATATGCAGCGGTTTGGACATGATATTATGTATAATTTGGGAATACTTTACTGCTGTCCATCATCACTGTGACCACACACACACACACACACACACACATACCCTGTGCAAGCTGACATAGTGATGAAGTGAGCAGCACAACGGCACAGTCGATCTTTACGAGGTGCTGTTCAGTAAGTCCATATATTTACACATAACTAGCAGCCGACCTTAAAGTGAAAGACATCTCTATGCAGCTGTCTTTATACAGATGTTGGGCTACCACAGGTTTACACTTTTATTTTTATTTGTGGCATAATCCAGCTTGGAAAAAACAGTAGGATGAAAATTTCCCAGTGATCAAAGATGCTGTGTTAGTTCAGTTAGATGTCTTCTGCTGCTTCACAGCTGTTCCAGTAAACAAGACCAACTTCCTGTTGGGGGGACAGTTGGGAGCTGTTCATCAGAGAGTGTTGTTGTTTTGACTAGAGCACCTTCTGCATTAAGGTTTGTTAATTTGTTTTGACAGTGCTACACACTAGACACTACAGCCAGCGAAGGGGATTTAAAGGAAAAGAAACCCTAAAAGTTAGTCTCCAAGCTCAATCTTTTTCTTTTCACTCCTACATCATCAGGTTGTTTTATCTCCATGAGGATACAAATGACAAATTACATCTGTCATTTCTAGTAGTATTTTGGACTACTTACAGTTTTCTTATTGCTTACACACTGCTCCAACACATATTGCATATTGGAGGAGAACCTTTTTTTGGCCTTGATTTTACATTGAAACTCAGTGATTGTTGAATTTCTGATTTCTGTTGGCTTTTGAGTCCTGTGTCTTTCTGACATTACGTTTTGTGAGTCCCTTTCTGAAAAGGTAGACGTATTCATTCAAGAAAAATAAATGTTGAAAGAGGTTTTAAACTCAAAGTGGTAACATGTTCTCCCTACTGTAATAATAACTTTTTATTCATGCGGCAAGTACAAAAAAACATTATAAAAAAAAATGAAAAGTACCCAAAATATTTTTTGGATTCCAGAAATTCAATTTCCTCCCTATCACTGATGACAACATAAAGTATTCCACCCATAATGTTAAATAACTCCTATAGGACTACATTTTTGGGACATTCTTCATATTTTAATGTCTCCTCTCTAGCATATTAGTCTTAGGTGATAACCACCATCTTTCATGCTTTCACATAAATTGCATACTTTTCATTTGTCTAAGAGATGGTTAAGATTTTTTCAAGTCCACATTAATACAGAATTCATATGTATGATAGCGTATTAGGGCCATTTTTAGGTATAACCAAAAAAAATTAAAGTCGTAATTTTATGAGAGAATATCTGGTTAGTGAGTGGTAAATATATGAAACAAAAACTTAAAATTCATGTGAAAAAAACTTGAATATTCTTTGAGATTATAAAGTTAAATTTGCAAGCACAAAGCTAAGAAATTCTCAGGGAAAGAATCAGAAAAAAGTGTTTTTTTTATCAAGGAATCACAAAGTGTAGCGAACACTTTGCAGGTTTGCAAACTCTGAACAGCCCATTGATAATGACAACAATTCAATGTCATTCAGGAAAAAGACTATGTCTGTTGCTTTTAGTTTTACTTTTTAGGTAAAAGTTTACGACATGGTTATAGTCATTTGTGAAAACTATTTCTTGGAGAATGTATCCACAGCTTGCATCCAAAGCATCAACCTCTGCAGCCTCAGTGGATATTTGGAAACATCTTGAAACTGATCAAGACTGCCCCTCATACACAAACAGCAATCACTGTCCATTAAATAATCATTTTGACCACTCCTCATACTGTTAAGGCTTCGTTCATGATGTTGTCGTGCAGCTTCAGCGTCTGCTGCAGTCTTAATGAATATCTCCGAGCATCTTCAGATTGATCTCAGCTGTCCCCAGGGGGGTCTCCGTGGGGCAGGTTGAGGGAGAATAGACGGCATGTAGAAAAAAAAAAAAGATAATGATGAGACGAACGGGCGAGGGAAAAAAAAGTTTGATTGACAACCGCAGACTGCAATTAGCGTGTTCTCTCAAAGCATCTGTGTATTGGTGGTGTATGTGATGTGTATGTGTGTTTATTTTTGGTGATGTTTGGTGTGTGCAGTGATCTGGATCCGTGATCCGGCGGTTCTGATCCGACACACAGGGACGCGTAGCTCTGGGTGTGAGGCGCCACTACCAGATGGCATCCTGCATACCCAACCCTGTCTCTCATGCACACACATCCATGCATACACACACACACACATACACAGACACACACATATCTGACCGCACCAGCGGTCTGATGGAATGGTCTTGATTCTGTCAACCTGCCATACTTCACATCAAACGCATGCTGTGAAACCAGTGTAAAATTAATTACTCTTTGTTTGTTTGATGGCTGTGAAATCATGGTGATTTTTTTAGTGTAAATGGATAGTCCTATATCAGGTTCTGCTCCATGTACGACATAACTACTACATGCAAACATATTACGGAAAGAAACATGACATCAATACACACTCTTCATTGTGTGTTTGTCATGTTTTTCAGGGTATGTGGTCTAACTATACGATACTAAATCAAAACCAACAAATGACAGGTGCGATATAGGAATTAAAATTCCGTGAAGTCAAGCTCCACATACATACATGTGTAGTGAAATAAAATTATAATAAGTTTTACATCTTAATATTTGAAATAAATATATAATATTGTATACATTGTGAGCATATACACCTGCTTCAAATGTTATCATCCGATTGAATGGGTGTTATCAGTACTGATCAGCCTCATAGATATGGGTCAGAAGGGGCCTACTACACCTCCTAGTAGGCCTCATAGGGTGTTATCATCTATTCACATGGTTTATCACTAATAGAAACACAAGAAGACGACGCCAAACTTTAGTAACTGTAGTCATTATGACGGTAACAAAGTCAGGTTGTGTAGTATAAAGAGTGACATTCCGTATAGATAGGAGGTCAGGATGGATGCATATGGACAAACAAACACAGGACTTTAACCCAGGAGACAGCTGTTCCTGTCCCGTGTGAAACCAGATGTCAATCTTGACTTTAGTAAAACAATATTATTTTTACGCAATTTATGGCACAAACAAACCTTTTCCTAAACCTAACCAAGTTGTTTCGTTGCCTGAATCTAAAGTTGTTTTGTTTCAATTCGCAACATTAAGTTTCACTTTCACAACGTGGCAGTTGCAATTTGGTCCGTCTGAAGCATTAGAATGGTAGCGACCATTGATAACGGCCATTCAATCGGCTGATAACATTCAAAATGGGTGGAATGTAAGCCTCTGTCAGACTCTTAAAGTGCTTTCAGACGGCGAGTGGTTATCGCTGCTTATGCTGCCCTGCATCGGAGAGGGCCTGTATTTTGAATTGGTTGAATTTTGAATTACCTTTGGTCCTACGAATGACCTGTACCATAGGCCACAGGTCGATAATATCCACTCATTCAAATGGTCGACCTCGGCGGCTAAGCTGATCATTAGAAACAACGGAGGTGACTTCTGCAACTGCCGACTGTCTGAACGTACCTTTAGTCTTGTTTTGGTGTGTCCCTTCTTCATTTTTGACTCTTTCCCATCACCCCATTTGGCCAGCACCTTACTGCGTTTTATTTTCTAGGATTACTGCAAACTGCAATTTCAGCCTCAAGATAAAAGAGATAGAAAATATACATAAAATATACATACAATATATTTATATATATATGCACATAAAATATACATACAAATACAGAGAGACAGATTTAAGTTCATTTTTCAAAAAATTTTACGCTTTACTTATTCATACCTACATGGTCTAAACTGGTATTATCAGAGGGCATGTCAGAAGAGAGTTAAAATAAAAAATCATGGAAATCAGCTGTTCCCCTGTGCTTCCCTTTAACTCAGAATCACAGTCAGGCTCAGATCATACATATGTACAGGACTCCTTACTCCCCGACGCATGCAGCAGGTCCATCGCTGCAAATGAACGCGCCCCTTGATATAATTCTCATCAAGGTTCAATCAATTTTCTCTTCCTTTGCCTGCAGCAGTGTATCAAAAGGGCTTCTTCATCAATCTCTTTCCCTCTATTCTCCTCCACACCCCCCTGCTGCTCCTCCTCTTCAGATTGAGACAGGGGACTTCAGGGCTAGAAGGGGTGGGCCCAGAAGCCGTAGGTGGTTGTATGTCGGGGTTGAAAGTTAAAAAATGCGGCAAGGTTTTCCACAAGATTCCTTTGGGGTGAGGCTCGGCCAACGCGGCAGCAGAGTTGGGAGGAGTAGAGGTAGGAATGCAGATGCAGCGGTGTGATAGGTGTTACATTGTGATGACAGCTTCATGTATGCATCTGCACCCACGCAGAAGAAGAAGAGTGGATCAGAGCCGTTGGGGATGGCTCTTTGGCTTACGGGTCGGCCGGTCGGTGAAGGGGGCTGCTGACAGGAGAGATCACGCTGGTTTCAGGGGAGAAAAGGTAGATCAGAGGTCACCTTTGCCTGAGTTAGGATCACCGCTCCTCCACCGCCACACACAAACGACCTGGTCCAGTGCTGTGGGAGGTGATGGTTAAATGTTTTGGCAGCCAGGTCAGGAGACGGTCGTCTGCTGACCCGCTGGTGAAGGCTGGAGTTATCTGGAGCTCTCCCAGTGATGAATGACCACTTAGTGCAAGGAGCTGCAACCTTGCACCGGCTTGTCGGCTGGGGTCCCACACCACTGCAGTCACGCACACACATACACACACAATAGATAGCTATACAGTAAAGCTAGAGACGACAGGTCATTTGGGGCAAAGCCCCACCTGCTGGCACTGAGTAACCTAGAAATTTATATAATTCTGGATTAATGCATGACATAAAAACTCCTCAGTTGCTTCTTTTATTTATCATTCTACAATTTAAGGTCAGTGGCTGGATAGAATATTTTTTAAATGGTGTTTTAATTGGCTCAAGAGGACGCTATGTAGGGATCATGGATGTATAAATAAAATAGCTTGACTGTTGAGTGATAAGGTACCCGGTTCTTTCGGTGATCTTCTGCATTCATTGGGCCCATAAAGCAGGCACAACAGCATTTCTTTTAACCCTGCCTATTGCTATTGGGCCCAATGGCATCACGTGATGGACACGGAAGTTGTAGGACCGCCGTTTGGCCACTACAAAGATTTTTATTATATAAAAACGTGGAAATCTGTTAAGAAAAATAAATGATACAAAATCTGCCAATCAGACTATATACAGTAAATACTATTTGCAGTGCAAATATTTTACTTATTTAGTCCTGTTTTTGTTGTTTACCTTTGTTTACCTAGTCAATATACGCAACTGCAATTTAACTCCACATTAAAGATATATGTATACATTTAAATTCATGATTGACTCTATGACTTAATGAATATAAGAGATGTACAGACACACACTCAGTATACACACTATGTTTATGCTGTATTTAGTCATCTGTGGGAACTGGGACCGAGACAACCTGCTGCGTTGCGTCCCGATCTGTTGGGACCCAGATTGGAATATGAGTCCGACGGTGTTTGTCAGCGAGCCCAGATAGGCTCGCTGACCTCCTGCACCTCCTCCTTCCTTCCTTCCTGTTCTCCCATCACCCCATCCCACTCACTCGCCCAACCCAAAAAGCAATACTAAACACAGTAATACCTCTGTTGGTCCCCACTGCGTGTGGTGTTGCTGAGGTTACCCACTCAGAAGCCTCAAACAGTGTCTCAGAGATGAGGTATAGAGAGGGTTTGATTGAAAGAAGAGGAGGAAAGAGAATCGGATGGGGAGTCCCAGGGTGACTGTGTTGTGTCCGTCCGCCGACTACTGACGTGACTTCATTTTGATTTATATCAGATGCTAAATTAGAATAATCACTTCTAGAGCACTCCGGGCTTCACACCTCATTTCTTTCTCTCTTTTGTTTTTTGTTTCTCTTTCTCTGTTTCAGCTGTTTCAGAGGACTCTCTTTTATTTCTCATTTTTCTCTCAGAATTATTTAGTCTTACTATCTCCGTTTCCCCTCCTCTCTATCTCAACTCATGGCCTTCTTTCTACTTTCTAAGTAAATATCTCCCTTTATTCATATTATTGAATTTGTATTTTCTTTGTCCAGGAGAAATTACACCTCAATAGATTCTTCATTTTTAAATGCAGGATGTACCAAAAGTCAGTCAACAATGTCAGGAAACAATTTCAGTCAAGCAACAGGAACAATTTCATCATTCATCAAGCAAAAGAAACAACCATTGGCGGCCTCCCTCTCTCCATTGCTGCTCGTCTTTGCTTGTATGTCTTTGCAAATTGTACATCTTTGGATTTTGGACTATTGGTTGGATGAAACTTGTAGAGACTGCTACCTGTTTCCCACAGTCAACGTTGGTTTCTTTCAACCACAATCTTTCTCAGACCTTATAGTGATTTTTATTTCTAAACCGAACCATAATCCTAGAGGTTGCAGATCAGAAAACTGTCATTGTCCTGGGTTTTAGTTGTAGTTTGTTTGCTGTTTTATTTTGAAAGTTACTCTCCTCTTTTGTCATGTTTTTGTTGTACTTCCTGCCTGTCTTTTTCCCACCTGTTTTCTACCACACCTGAGTTTCATTAGGTATTTAGTTCCTTGTGTATTTAGTCAGTGTGTTTCACAAGGTGAAAATTTGCGCCACACTCAGTCTGAACACACCTTTAGATGTGATTCTACAGTCATGCATTTCTTTCAGTTGTGTTTTCAGTTTGTGTTGTATTTTTCATATGAGACCTTCCCATCAAGAAAAACCATCTGAGTCCATGTTGGATGTTCAAGTTAGAATATTCTAAATCCAGTACACCATTAGCTAAGCTGTGAAGTAGCTGCAATGACCAAAATGGATGATTACAACATAGCTTTTGTCTTTGGGAAGTAATATCTACTTCTTGTTCTACTACACTGTAGCTGCATGTCCAGGGTTATTTGGATTTTTCACCAAAAAAAACCACATGAACGTGTTCCACTTGAAAAGTCCATCATGACGTGCACATGAACGCACCATTAGCCACGAATCGCACTCCACCGACTCCTGCGACATGGTGCCAGATGTGGTCGCTCCGAGTTTCGCGACGGAGTTTCGACAGACTGGATGTGGGGCTGTGGCCAAAATGTGTCTGCGTTCCCCTCTGTGAGGTGACAGCAGGGCAGCCCGATTTAACAACTGGGTCATTCCCGAAAGGAGCCAGGTGGATGTTTGTTTTATGACTTATGAGGTTTGGTCCTTGTGCATGTGCGCGCAAGCGAACAACAAGGACAAGGAGGCACAAATGGACATCGGCAAAACACACACACGGACAAATTGCACACTTAGTGGGGCTATACGCACACACATGCAAAGCAAATACTCAAATAAGCAAACACACAAATGTGTACACGCATGCATTCATAGTCATTCTGGAACATGCATGATTTGGGGTAAATGTACACGCACAAACATACTAGCATAAAGGCAACCCTTCAAACAAACAGAAACATACATACATGCTTGGGCACACACACACACACAAAAGCATGGACAACCCTTGCCTTTTCTCTCTCTCGTGCACACACACAGAAGAATCCTCAATAGTGCTACTAGTCCTAATAATGCTGGAGTGTTGTGGCAACTAGGCTTTAAGCTACAAATTGACTGCTAGCCGCGGGTGGGCTCATGTAGCGGCTTACTACTGCTACTCCACCACTGTCCATTCAGCCAGAGGAGACTGTTAGACAGATATATGGCCACTTAATTGGCCCATGATGGCAGTGTGGCGGAGTGGTGATCGCCAGCGGAGTGCTAGACACCGGGATGATTAGGGGCCTGTGTGTGTGTGTCTGTGTGTTTGTGTGAGTGACTGTGTGTGTGCACGGGATAGGAAGCCAAGCTCAGGGTCTGGGCTTTCTTTTTGTATATATATGTGTGTGTGTGTGTGTGTGTATAAAGAGACTGCTCAGCCCAGCAGGACAGCGCCAGGCCTGGACTTATTAGTCACTCGTCTCGAGCTGTCAGCCCACACAAAAGGCATCAGACGATTAAAAAAATGAACAGCCGCAAACATATTCTGCACACTGCTAGTCTTCTGCTATGTGTCAGGTGTGTGTGTGTGGGTGTGAGGTTTATGGTTGTGTGTGTGTGGACGGTGGGGAAATGTGTGTGTGAGCGTTTTGATGGAGGCCTATTTTCCCTCAGAGTCCACTCTTCCTCTAAGTGGGGAAATCAATGCAAATAAGGGAAGCGGGGAGGACGGGAGGAGTGAAAAGAATGACAAAAAAGGGCTGAAAAAAAAAGAAAAACAAACAAAGGCCTGGATTTAAGAAAGAGAAAAAAAAAGAGAGAGAAGAAGCGAGGGGGAAAATGGGATGAGAATGCCCATTAAGGTGGGAAATTGGAGCCCTTTGCTGTTAAGCATTCTGCCTGTGCCCATATTTCCCTGATGGTGGTGCGAGATTCGCCGGGCCCCGAGTTATCCAGATGAGACCGGCAAGAATTAAAACGCCATATGTTCAGGACGGCACCTCGGCGCAAATCAAACGCTCCTGTAATTTCTCTCAATACAAAAGAGGCCCCTAACATTAGGCTCTCTCCGCTTTGCTGGTTTGTTTATTTCCACCCTCTTTTTGTCATGTTGATGTGGCGATTTATTCTAACTTAGTGCTGGCTTCTGCCGCTCTATAGGTTGTGTGTAAGTACGTGTGTAGACAGCATGTTAGGTTGGAGGTGATTGACATCAGTGTAGGAATCTCACTTTGGCCCAATCACCTTTTCATAATGAGGTTTCCACATTACAAAGCTTCAATAGCCTGAAACTGTTCTTCTCTTTGTTTACTGTATGCCACTTAACTAAAGAGGAAAAGGCATTTATATAACATTTTTTTGTATTTTGTATACCTCATTAGATTTATTCAATAAATGCAGACACGACAAGGCAATAATATTTAGGACTAATTTGTAACATTCCTTGATATTGCCTGAACCCCTTCATTAAAAAAAATAACTTTCTCAGTATGCTTCAAAAAAGCTACAGTATGTCATATTTTCATATGTTTATATGGTCTGGATGGCCACATTTGAAGGCAGGACAATACGTCTGCTGTCAAAGAAAAGGATGAGTTGCGATGAATTGTTCAAATAGGGATAACAGCACACAGTCTCTACTAAGAGGCATTCATGGTGTTGCACTTGGTTGTACATGTGAGGTGTGAAGAATGAAATAAGAGTCCTGCTTTAATGCCATCATTTCCGACACAAATAGTTGGTCTCGTGTTACTTGAACAAGTTTGATGTCTTGGTCTAAACAGGATATAAGATGACTCGAGTCATTATGACAAGCAGGCAGGTTTGATGCAAGTGGACCAGCTGTTAGGTTACTGTATGTCTTGATAAAGCTTTACTTAACAAAGAAGTGTCATTTAGAACTAACAGCAATTCATTGGTTTGACTTGATTGATAGGTACCAAATCACTTAGTTATCAATTTACAATTAGATATCAGTTCCTTTTTGTACAAATCTATGAAACCCGTAAATTATAGTGTTACTTCTGTTTATTTTAAGCTTTTATACGTTTTTGTGTAGATGTTGTTTTATTTTTTTTATTATATTTTTTTATCTGTACAGCAACCAATCAGATTTTAGTGAATGCTGATTTAGTAATGTCAGTTACACTGTGATGTCTATAAAGCTGCCTCTATCATTAGCCACCGATAGCTAGTGATCATACCAGACTAGGACTGCACGATATTGACAAAAACTGACATTGCAATTTTTGTTTTTTGCGATATATATTGCAATATGAAAAAATACAGGAATATTCACAAATTCCAAATTTTGTAGGTTACATTTTAAAGTTAAATGCATCAATGTGGTGCAAAATTTAGAGGCTACATTGTACTCTTGTAAACAATGTTGTGCTCTAGTAAACAATTGAATCATAAACACATTGGTTATATATGAATGGTGATGACACGGCGAAAATAGTTACACCCACAAAGCATGGTAAACGAGACGGGCTACATGTTTAAAGACGGGTTGGGTGGGCTGCCCACATCGCCGCAGACTTCTCGCACTGAGTACAGTCCGTCCCGATATACATGTATACGGTTCATTATGAAACTGTTGAGACTGTATGGAATAATGTGAAAAACTGGATTAGTCATGGCAAATAAGAACCATGGGAGTTTTCCTTTTGTATCAAGCAGCAAAAAAGTTGTAGCATGACGTGCTTCAGTTAATTTGCCGACACCGCACGTCATGCACAATGTTAATGTTGAAACATGATATTGTGCAGCCCTATACCAGACCATGTAAGGCTGTAGCAGTGTGTTAAATTGAGCCTCACACTGTATTGCTTATGAATACATTTCATTTGTAGCAGGGGCAATGTGTTATATCTAATTCCACTTATATAGTCTCTTTAAAATAAAATCAGAGGGATGAAACTAGCTTTCATGCTACTGCGTCAGGCAATTTCTCACTGCTATAAGAACAGTTTTGCCAAAATGAAGACGGCACAGAGTGAAGTTGCATCCATTTTACGCTATTACGTTCCTTGATTGACTTTGTGTTGATCCGCACCACTTCTAAATGTATGTTTACTCATTCCATCTGGGTGTATGGGCAGTGTGATACATCAAAGCTAAACTAGAAATAAGTGATTTTCTGAAGTTACCTATGTACTGCGACCACAAGCTCTCTTTCCAAAACTCTCCAACCTGCATCCCCCCCCCCCAACCTACTGTCCACCATCACCCCTTTCAATAACGTCTCTATCTATCACTATCTCTTTTTTTTTTTTTTTTTTTTAAA
Source organism: Sebastes fasciatus (assembly GCF_043250625.1). NCBI lineage: Eukaryota > Metazoa > Chordata > Actinopteri > Perciformes > Sebastidae > Sebastes > Sebastes fasciatus. Next base: position 26,862,528 of record NC_133803.1, on the reverse strand, counting down.
TGCTGCCCCTGCCTCGCTGGTCCCCATCGGCCCGACTCGCACCAATAATTGTGTGTTTTCAACCTCTGCCGCCTTCGGCTAATTTAACCACAGATTGAAATGGAATGACCCCCCCCTCCTCACCACCACCACCACGCCCCGCTACCTCCAACACACACACACACACACACGCACACACACACACACCGCCGGGTGGCAATCAGGAGTCTGAATGGACTGTGTTTCCTCGGCAGACACAAGGCTGATTCCAAAGCTAATAGTCATTGTTTGAAGTGACACCGCTGCCCTGGCATTTGCTTAACCTTCTGTCTTATGCACAAGGCAGAGTCAATGCACAATCCCTGCTTAATTAATATCTTCCCTCTCTTTCCACTCTCCTCCTCTTCCCTCCCTCCACCTCCCTTTCATCCCCGCACAGCTAGACAGAGAGAAAGAAAGATGGATAGTGTAATTTCTACATTTTAGGGCTTTTAGGACCTAACAGGTCAACAAGCATTTGTAAGTGACTTATTATAAATATGTTACATTTTAATAGGTAACAGCTTTTGCAGTTATAATCCTTGATGTTTCCATATATAAAAATGTAATTTTTAAAACTATATATGTCTGGAGTTTTGTCAGTTGTAGCTATTTATTGTATTGGAATTTTATAACTTCCTCTTCATAAATAAATTTTCATTGTTACTAGTGGAGCCTGCCTTTCAAGTGTGCAGAAGAACAGCTGGTGTTGGACATTTGAAAAAGGAGCGTTATTGTTTACTCTTTTTAGTATTAAACATGTTTTAACATATTTCTTTTAACAGAAATTCATTTTTTCCTCCGAGTGTCAGAACACACAGATGTCTTACACATAATGCACTGTTGGAATCAGTGCAACTTATATTCCAGTGATATCAGTACCTCCATCATCCTCGTAGGAATCATATAAATAATGCACTCCACATAACCTCATAATCATGTAAATAGTTGATTGATCTGTATATCTATGCAGCCACATATTAACTAATGCAACATTATGGTCCCAAAAGGGATTATGCCTTAAAAAAAATATTGATGTCATGGGTTTTGGTTTCAGTTTGTTTCCTGTTTTATTTTGAAAGTCACATTCCTCTTATGTCATGTTTGCTTTTACTTCCTGTCTTTGTGTGTTTTCCCGCCTCTTTGATTTTCTGCCCGATCAGGCCTGATCAGCCTCACCTGTCCCTAATTAGTCCTGCACTCACCTCACCTGTTCTCACTTCAGTTAGTCCATCACCAACTACACCACCTCAGTTCCTTGGTTCTCTTTCAGTTTGTTTTGCCTGATTTTAAGCCTTTTGTTTATTAAATCATTGATCTGCACCAGTTTGCCTTTCATTGTCTGAGTTTGGCTCCTCCCTGCCAGTTTTGCTCCCCAACATGTGACAGATTCAGTACTCCGGCTAACTCACCACCTGAAGCACGGTGGAAAAACTCAAAAGCTGAAAACATATCTATCCCAAATTAAAAAAAATAAATTTAAGGCTAATTCTAACTTTTCTTATGCTTTAATACATACTGTATGTACATACACAGATATTATACATGCATTTGACAGAAGTAAGGCATACAATGTCCCATCAACACAACTATATATATATTTGTTTTCCAGGAATAAAGATCTATCTATTCATATACAGCTATTTGTGATGTGTAGTAAACCTCTGGATATATGAGCAGAAACAATTTCAAATTGTGTAAAACCATTTTTTTCCCCATTTAAAACTGTCCCAGAACATGTACAGCACAACTGATTTGCCAATTGATGATATTTTTTTGAATTTCTGAATATAAAATATCCAAGATATGTATTGGCAATTCCATGAGCATGTAAATAAAGGAAGTGAAAGCATTGCTTGCAGTTCAACAAGTTACTACTCTGGCTACTATGTTACCTGTAAAACTGTCTTCTTGTTACCACCGGTAACCACAGGTGTTGCTAAATCAACAGAACTGAAATCTTAAGGATTACATCCTTAAAAGCTGAATTTTGAGAAAGAAGGACAGAAAGATAATAACAGCTTTGGCTGAGTTTTAGGGTCAGGTAAATGGAATTTAAAATACACTCGTGCACACAAATACATACATACCAGAAGCATTAACATCTTCACCTTACAATGTCTCCACACACACATCAGCCATTTCAGAAGGCCTCAATGTTGAATCCACTTTTCTTTTAACAACCCTCGTACTCGAGTCTCCACACTCCTAAATAAGAATCAATGCCTAGTTAAGACTGAAGCCCTGCCAATAAGCCCGAGCATAAAGCAGGAGGTAAACAATGCCACGACTGCTCTCTGCCTCCAACAAACACTCTGAATCCTAATATCTCTGCTCCGAAGCTTTCTTCTCTCACTTAATTCTGCCCTATTCTTTCTTATTCTCTTTATGAATGCTCCGTCAGACCAAAGGGCAAACCTCATCTACTCAGTCACTATGGAGAGAGTGCAAACAGTGACAATGTGATTAATCAAAGAAGGAAACAGCTGACATGAAACTGCATCATAAACAAACACATTATGTGCAATATTGCTACATCGAAATTAAATTACTCATTCACATACATTGTAATATAATTATGATTAGATGATAGCTTTCAACCCTTGGAGTTGCGATGTATACGAGTATATGGCATTCATGTCCTGATTATAGGGGTCATAATGCAGCAATTTGATAATGCTGTTGTGATTAGAGTTTGACACAAATGGGCACATACACTAATATTCATACTTTTGAATCGAAGCTGCTGATAGCTAGTTTTTAGAAAATAGATAGGCCTGATGTTAATGTGGAATTTGAACTTGCATACCAAGTACTTCTTGCAAAACTTAACTTTTGTCATGACCGCACGCAACTAAAACTGTAGCTCTCTACTACCCTTCCCCCCCTTTTGGTCTACATAAATATTCTCATAACATACTTTACTATATTTGATTGTGAGACACACCTGGGGCCAGATGTATGAACGATACAACGCACAAAAAACACGCACAAGCCATCCCAGCTAATGCTCTATGTGGCCATACAGTAATTATGGGTGGAGTAAAGGAGGAAATGAGGTGACTGTTGAGAAAGAGCGATAATGTCCGTGTAGGTTGGAGTGAATGGATGGGTCTAAAAACACAGGACTTTCACCCAGGAGACCGCAGTTCATGTACCGCGTGAAACTAAAAGTCAATGTTGACCTTTTTTAAGTTAAGTAAGCAAGTTACACAACGTACTTACCTTACGTTGTGTACATTGCATACGTAGCTTACTTAGCTACGTAATAAACATAATTATTTTAACTCAAACCACAATCTTTTCCCTAAACGTTGTTTTGTTGCCTAAACCTAACCAAGTTGTTTCCTGGGAACACAGAAGTTTATTTTGAAAAGACACAGGACTTTCAACCAGGAGACTGGTGTTGGTGTCCGGAGTGAAGCCAAAAGTCAACATTGACTTATTTTGAGTTAAATACATAAGTTAAGTTATGTAAAGTTACATGCCTAAACCTAACCAAGTTGTTAACTGTGAACACGGAAGTTTATTTTGAAAAGGCAGTGTATGCACATAACAAGCATAAAATGACTCGCACAAAACTGACGTTGAAGGGTAGAGCGTAATAATTTGAAGCGTAGGGCGGCTGACCAAGCTGCCATATTTGACGAATTGAAAGCCTCATAATTCACGTGATACGTTAAGGAGGAGAATAAAAAAAATAAAACGATTAGATGCAACCGTAGTAAAACATTGTTTTTTGTTTGCTAATTTCACTGATTGTGTCATTGTTTTTGCAGGCCACACATCGTTCTGTAAAATGTCAATCAAAAGGCACATTTATAAACTTGATTTTAAAGGATGTATGAGTGATTAATTTCACCATTCTTTGTATATACATTTTAGCCGTCATCTCCCTGTTAATGATCGTCTAATTTTATCTTGAATTGTGGAGACAATGTAAAGTAATATGAGCGCTGTGAATGAATCATTGATCATCCTTCTGACGTTTAATAACGGTGATTGAGATAATGCCACGTTGATGGTTTACAGATACATGTGATGAATTAGTGGTAGGACGCTATAAAAAGCTACAGCCGTGCGTAATGACGGCTGTTCCGGTGCAACACAGTCGGTGAAGTTACACTATCTTTACTATATACTCATTGACAGGTCTAATGAGTGCTGGAGCTGACACAGGTATCGATATGCAAAACGGCTGTTTAACGGTGTTTCTACATCCATTTATGTCTAACTGTGGGAGCGGAAATCAGGCTCATGCATGTGCACCCAGTTCCACAATGACTGAGAGTTATAAAACAGAATCAGGCGTACGTGCAGCTTTATAAATCTGACAAAAAAAAAATGTGTATTCATATTTATGTCTTAGTTTTAGTCGTGAATCTACAGAATTGTATGCATCATGGCCCCTACTCGATACTGATTATGGATCTATTATGGTGTGTGAAAGAAAACTGACATGACGCATATAAGTTTATCATTTATTCATGTATTCTGTTATTTTGTATGCATTTACATGTATATACATGTGTAGCACATCCTTAGGGAAGAATTCTCATGGTCACAACTCGTGATTATGCTCCTTGTTTAGTCATTTCTCCTATGTGTCGACTTTAGGAACATAATGTAAATGCTAAAGAGAGAGAGAGGGCATTAGTATTATACATATTTTAAACAAAGACAAGCACTTATTTTAGTGCATCGTGAGCTATAGGAGCATGCAAAGCTTAAAGCTAAAGTAGAGCAGCATGTAAAGTAGAGCTTGTTGCACATTAGTTATGGTAGCAGATATAAGAAAAGATATTACTTGTTGACCGATCAACCTTCTTGTATAAGCAGCACAGGGGCTAATCGTGTGGTTTCTCGTCCTTCGAGTGGTATAAAACAAACTTTCTGACTCCTCGGTGAAGGTCTGGTCTCCAATATACTGTATACGATATATTTGTCCTTCAACCCATGAGTGTTTTGTTCATTATGTTGTGTGTTTAAGGTCATTTTCACAACAGGCGTTACTGAATGTGACAGAAAAACAGAATTTAAATGTATTTATTGCTGCAAGAACACGGACATGAGGGAACAATAACAAAAATATAGTAAATAAAATCTATAGCCTAATTACCACAGGTACAGTGAGTCTGACATCCTTTTCATGCTCAGCCTGATATGATAACTGCACATTTATAGCTGTGTATTTTTCCTGAATGAGCCGATATGCACTTGAAAGGGAAAATAAGAAAAGAGGAAGAAAGAGAAAAGCTTTATGGCTTATGAAGAAAAAGTAGTTACAATAGTTTGTTTTTTTGTCATGGTTAATTCATGATTCAGATTCTACACACTAGGCTACTTTTTATTTTAATTTTAATGAATACATATGAGTTATTTTAGAGACGCCGTTGGTGCTGTCAATCCTGTTTCCACAGGTAGTTTCTCTAATCTGTCGTATCACAATCATGCAGTATTATTAAATTATAGTATAGCTGTTTCCACAACAGTCTGGCTGTTGCTTTCACTGTCCTGTCAGATCACCTCACAAATCAGAAAACACCCTGTGATTGAAGGGGTGTACGTAGGATACGCCTGTCGTTCCTCGCGCCAAGCTCCTCCGCGAGCCTCCTCTCACCGCGTCCCTGCCGAGACACATTCAAGGCATTGGAACATCCGCGATGATGTTGGACCATTTTCCATGTCAGAGGACGGAGGAGCGAGGAGTTTTCAAGGATTTATTACAATGTTGGAGACACCATATGTTCAAGGTTTCAGTTTGTTTGCCGTGTATTCTGCTGGCATTTTGTGTAACCTCTTCCACTCCTTGAGGAGCGTCACTGTGTAAAACGACCTGTGGTGACCTCTAGGATCATCACAACTTCATGAAACTTTAAAGTCATAAACTAGAGGCCTAGAGCATTCAGAGGACGGATGGCTTTCCGAGGTAAATTGACAATAAGGGGGTTTCCGAGCAGTTTCCAGAACAGAAGTGCTCGCCATACAATCGCCGAAAAATACAATTCTTGCAGAAATCTCTAAGTGTCAAAAACTTTTGATACCAAATCACAGCATGGCTTATTCTATGGTGTTCCTCAAGATCTTGGTGTCTTAATGTGGTATTTTGGAGGGATTATTGATCATTTTTATCAATTCTCAAGTGGTACAAAATTGTTAAATTTAGCACTAAATCTGTGTGAAAAATACAATCAACCCAAAAATTGCTGCAGCAACTTATGATACATTATAATGTTCTAAGCCCTTAGACACTTTCACAATTTATTTTAATAAACAAATGAATTCATCTTTTTTTATTTATTTATATATTTAATTTATGACTAGAACAATTTGACACACTGAGCTACATCTCAAATCAATCTTCACGTTCCCAGCTTTCTGATGATGTAAACCAACCAACCAATACAACCACAAAATTATACACAAGACATAAATACATAATAATAAATCCTAAGTCTCTTATACAAATTAATGACATTAGTATATGGAAAACTAGAAAAATGAAATACCTTTACTGCAAAATGAGTGGATATATCAATATTTTCTTTACACTCACATGGAACTGTACTGCCTCTATCGCTGTGTTGTGTGTTGTACAGGAGGAGAGGACCCATCTGGACAGAGAGGTCAGCTGTTTGCTTCTCCTACTGTGTGTCTGTAGCAGTCTCTCTCTCTCTTCTTCTCTCTCTGGGTGTCCGATGAAGTGGTCAGCAGTTGACAGGTGCTGCCATGGCTGACGGGCCAAACACAGCGTGTGTGTGTGTGTGTGTGTGTGTGTGTGTGTGTGTGTGTGTGTGTGTGTGTGTGTGTGTGTGCGCGAGAGACAGACGCTGCTTGAGGGCACATCGGCGCTGTGCTGCAGAGCATGGCAGGAACAAAGCCACAGGGACACAGAGTCAATGACATCTCTCTCTCTCTCTCTCTCTCTCTCTCTCACCTGCTTCTCTCCAGTCTCCCTCTCTCTTGAAACTTTCGCCTCACCCTCTCTCACCCCCACGAGCTGAACTCATTGTTTGTTCTAGTAATAGAACAGGCCGTTGCGGGTGTTTGTGGTGTAACTTAAGGCAGAGAGGGATTACAGTCTCACGGTGTGAGGACTGAGCTAATAACTCACTGGGTGGGCCTGACACTCATGACATGGAGAACCCTCAAGGGGCCGCCAAGATGTGCAAGGTGAGGGTCATGTGACTGACGGAGGCAGCCAAAGGCAGCGGTAGGTTACGTTTCGGTGTTTTCGCTAGGTTATCTACATATACTGTTACAATTAAGGCTAGAGTGAGGCGGTGCTGTGAGGTAGATGTTAACTTTGGCATGATACCAAATTTAACTTTGGTTCTGACATTTTGCTGAAAGCCAAAAACGTCAAAAAAAAAATATATATATATTGTTGGGATTTATCCATTAGAAGGAAACAGCATAGAAGTTCATCCAATATTTGTCAAGACATTTCAATCTGGACCATAGACTGTATCTAAGAAGTGGACATAGTCACCATCACCCATTGGTTTGTGGACTGCCGTTTTGAAACCTCGAGTTTGGCATTTTGGCCGTCGCAATCTTGGTATTTTGCAAACAGAAGTGACACTATGGTACAATCGAACGCTGAATAAGACATTAGACATAAGACAAATATCTGTCTACGTAAAAATGTTATCAATAAGACCTTTAATATTCCAGTGAAAATAGAAAATGATCTCTGGATAAGACAAAACCACCAAAATCCAAATCATATATGTTTTTATACTAAGAGCTCTGCATAGCCAAAGTCTTATAAAATAACAGGGTGCATAGAGAAACAGGCCAAATCATTGAAGGGGAAACATAATCATCAAATAAAAATGTTCATATATAAAAAAAACAAATGGGATTCAAGCCACCTCTCTTTAGTATGTGTATTTGTATTATATACTTTATTGGTAATATTATTACCTGTGTTAATCAGATTTTGAATGTATGTGTTACAGTTCTGCTTTCACTTAATTTTCTGGATGATCTTTGGCAAAGCTTCCACCGACTCTCTCTGAAATGCTCGCTGGAGCTTCTGATAATGAAGACACAGTCGAAACACAAAGTAAAAAAAGACAACAAATGTAATTTGTAATCATTTAAATGACTAACTGGACATCCTACTATAAGTCACATGAGCCTTAGACATTGTCTCCATGCAGAGACTCTTCCTTCATGACACAGAGCACAGTTTTAATGTCCCTCCATCCCTCCAACACCATGTTATAATGCAGTCTTTCATTTGCCTCGCCACATTCCCCATTCCACCTTTTACTGGTTTCACTGGTTGTAGCAGTGGATCCTCATCAGGCTTGACCAAGGGAATGTGTGTGCGTGTGTGTGTGCATGTGTGTGCGCTGCTCCTCCTCATGTTGGTATCTAAATTAAATTGTCTTTATCTCCTCCAGAAAAAAAAAATGAAGAGGGAGGATGGGGAGTGCTGGGGAGTGGGTGTGAAAATTAATTTGTTAGATCAAAAAATATTTAATTTTGCTGCACATCAAACAAACTTGGTCTTCAGACAGGGTGTACTGAGGCGGGCCCGCCTTTTTCTTCTTCTTCCTCTTCTTTTTCTTCATCTGCTTCCTCTTTTTTTCTTTAATTAAAAAAGCATTCTATTATTACAGCAGATGAAAAGGAAACATCTATTCAAACAGTACAGTCGTACCGGACTACCACTAATCTTTTGGTAATTATTTTTTAATTGAATCTTTTGAGCACAAAAGCCCTGAGCAGATGCTTGCATTACCGCGGTCCCACATCGCGCGCCACGCCATGTATACGAGATGACGCCCGCCTCGCCACGAGCGAACGGCAGGACAACACGGGAATGAAAGAGGGGAAGTTGGAAAAGAGAAATTAAGGATGGATGGGATTTGAAGCCGGGGAGAAGGAAGTCTGGAGAGATGGAAAGTTATGTATAGATGAACAGCTCAGCAGCTCTTTAGATGTCTGAACACACATTAGAATCATTTCTGCTGATATACGCACTCGGATGTAAACCGAGAGGTCAAGCAGCTTGAATCTAAACTGCGCCTTCTTACCTCTGCCACTTCTCCTCGCAATCCCTCTTACTGTATGTCTGGACGCTTCCAAACTTCTTCAGCATCTGCAGAGTGCTGATTACAAGCACATAATGATCGGTCTTATGGGAATGAAGGGGGGTGCTTTACTTTGAAAAAAAAAGCTCCAAAAGATGAACCCAGTCTAAACTTTCCAGCGTTCTGCCTCCCAGAAAGGACCTTAAAAACACCTTATTACCACAGAGCTCCCCCCATTTCACTGACATTTGATATGCTTCCACGTCTGAGTGAGGGATCCTGGATGATGCGTGTGTAAAGTTCTCCCTCCGAGATGCCTCAGAAGTGCTTAAAAGACATGTAGAGGGAGATGCAAAGAGGGGCTTAAGGAGCAGGCAAATAGGAGCGGCTCGGAGAAAGAGACATCTTTAGCTTGGGCTGTATGCGACGGCATATTGGCTCTTAATCATGTCGAGTACCCGTCAGAGCTCGCCAAAGCCGGTTAAATCACATTACTCATGCATTGTGCATGTATGTGCGAGCGCGAAGGAGTGTGTGACCACGCTTTTATGTGTGTGTGTGTGTGTGTGTGCAGAGAGGAAAGTGCAGGACGGAGTGAGTGTGTGAAGGTGTTAGCCCAAAACTGTACATCAGCTTGCTTCTGTCACTATGATTGAGGTTCATATTTATCAAGCATCTCATCCTGTCTAGCCAAAAAATTCTAAGTGACACATATTTAGCCCTACTTTTATAGGGTAAAAGCATTGTATCAACTAAAGTAACATTGGACATTACTCGTATATCTGCTGATATTTGGGAGAGCTGCCATGGTGGTCAAGCAGAGACTCTTACAGCATCGCAACTCCTGGAAGTTATCGGAGTTTAGGCTGACGTCAGCCGCTCTGTCCTGCTCTTTATTGGATATGAGGAAGCTTACACTCCACTAACCCCAGCCAGTGTTACCCGATAGCTTTACGTTTAGCAAACTCATCGGTTAGTCCTCAAAAGTCTTTTCTGTTGTAACATTAAAGTATGTAAGGTTGGCAGCCAAACAGGGTTATGTTAGAATGGTCTGATCTTACATTTTTCCTCAACATACACTTATAATACTAAGACTAACTAGTCTTACACTGACGTGAACAATGCTGTTCCATGTGTTCTACATTGATCATCAGCTGGCGAGGATGCGGTATTTTTTTGCTTGAGACAGATTTAACCTCCATCCTTTAGCACAATATTACATATAAAGCCATCAAGTGCATATTTCAGACCCTTTTACAAGCCTCCCATTTTTTTAAAACGAGTCAACTGGAAACGTTAAGTCAGGCGGAGAGTGTGTTTTCAACCAACTGATGGAGCCAATCTCAGCCAGCAAAATCAACACTCGCTCAAGAGAAATGAGAAAACTTGCTTTTGTCTACCTTTGCCTGAAATCAAGGACCTATTAATTATATTAAAAAAAAATATAAACAACTTCAAGAGGTAAAGCTTTTGAAATGTCGCCATAAAAATGAATGTGAATTAGGCGTCTTTCCATCAAGTGGTTTGGAGCGAATGAACTGTAATGTGTAGTTTTGTTAGAAGTTGGTGCTATATAGGCTGCGATTTACACATGGCTGTAATCTGCCAGTAAACAGAGGAAAACAAGTCTGATCTATGAGATAAAAATGGAGAGAGGTCTTCAGGAATTTGTTTCAATTGGGCAAGTTTTAATTGTTCTTTAATGTCTTTAATATTGTCCGTGTTTCAACGTGTCCGGAGACAAACACATCACAAATATCTGGGAAGACGCCATAAGTCATGTGAGTTAAATGTCTGCTACATCAGAATTTACTCGTTTCCATAATCGATTTAGCCCATCAACTCTTTTTCGACCGAGGCAAAAATCACCTGAAGCGAGCGTAAAAGCTTTTTTTTTGCGCAATTGCGAAAGTTTTATTGTATTTTTTGCCGTTTCCACAAAGCTTTTCTAATGCGATACTTAAAAATCCGCATAAAAATACATTTATGGAAACACAACTAATGATGATTATATATATTATCGGTCAATATAATTAAGGGATTTAAGCTGTTTAGTAGTTCTGTGATCATATTTTTGCATACCTGGGTATTAAAGTTATCTGGGATCATTTGCCTATACAAATAAAAAGTGGTACTACTTCCATCCCTTCCTTTAAACTTTTCCATTTCCTAATACTCCTTTCTAATACTACTTATCTCTCTTTCAGCTACTACTATCTTAACAGTGTGAATGATTCTGAGATGCTTGCAAAGATTTTGTAGACAAAGGTTGAACTGGCCTTGTGTGTGTGTGTGTGTGTACACACCGAGGCACAAATATGCGTATTTCCATTACAAACATGGACTGATCAAATGTGGCTAATGAAAACACGAGGTGAAAACATGGAGACGGATAAATGGCGAGAAAAGAGTGGGTTGCTGCCGGGTGCAAGATGGCGAGGGATGGGGGGGGTTGGGGAGTGTTGGGAAAACGACAAGGACCAACCCTGAGAATGAGAGATCAACAATGCCATAAATAACCTTGGGAGAAGTCACCTATCCTCCCGCAGGCGACAGCTCGTCAGGGAAATGAATGGGTTGTCACTGTCGTCTTTGTGCCCATGGCTGAGGGCACTGAAGCTGGCACCGCCGCACTCGCACACAAATGGAAAAAAAAAGGTTTTCTTTCCTTTTTTAATGTCTTTGCAAACCGCCCACCCCCACCCAACCACCACCACCTCCACCACTGCAACTAACACACAAACACACCCAGGTTCACAAACACTCTTTGAAAGCGTGCATCCACTTAAGCAAAAACGACACTCCGAAGCGAGGAGAGGCGTCGATGGCGAGCATGGGAATGATGGAGCGCACAAACATATGCAGACAACACACACACACACACACTCTCAAAACCACTCGTTCGCAGCTCACACACCTCTCAATCTCTCCGTCTGTCTTCCTCACTCCCCGTATCTCCATTTGTCTCTCTCTGGACTCCAGGTGTGTTGCTTGGATTTCATCCCCGCAGCATTTTATTCTCATTCGACACAATATTTACCCACAGTTCAATAGGCTCCGGTGCTGCGTCCTACAAGCACTGCGAGGGGAACAAAGTGTGTGTATGCGTGTGTGTGTGTGTGTCTCTTTGTGCTTCTCGTGCCGTGCGGATGAAACAGATCAACTGCTTAGAGCTATGTGCACATTGTTTATCAAATTACAAACACCTTTATTACTCAACAACTATTTTGCCGGGAGAAATTCATTCAAACATATTGTGGAATTAGTGCAGATGCTGTCATTAGTTTGTTTACCCAATATGTTTTACTCATAATAACAACGGCGTAATTTCTGTTGGGGATGGGGGGGGACATGTCCCCCTTATTTTTAAATTTTGCCTCCACTCTCAGTTCCAGTTTTATTCTTTTACCAAAATCTCTGTATGTCTATTGTCCACCTGCCAAAAGAGAATCTCTGAGTTGACAAAAATATTGATATCTTCATCGAGTCCTCCTTCATTTTATAACCATGCACACACTTCAACGAGCTTTAGTGAGCGCTTTGTGGACCTTTAGCTCTGGGTTTCACCTCTCAGGCTACAGGCTGATCTAACTCCAGTGTTTGAATCACACTGTTGCTTTCAGGTGCTGTCTGTGCCAGCGAGGTGGGAGGTATTACGTGGTACTCTGGATTCAGATTTTTTTCCCTAGATGCATTGAAACACAAATAAATAACAAAAAGCACCCACAACAAACGTAAAGCTGATATAAAATTTCAAGTTCATAAATGATCTCGTTCTGTGTTCGGCTCAGTATTTTGGAGGCAACACGTGGTGAAAGTATCAGAACCATGGACAGCTTCAGAAGCAGAGAGAGACAGAGACTTTATTTCAAACCTATTTAATACCAAATATTAATATTACAAAGAGAAACACTAAAATTAAACTCACTGCTTGAGAAACCAGCTTCACAGAAGTGTGTGGTCACGAGAGGTGGTCAGGTCTTCACTGCTGGTAGATGACGGTGAGGCGGAGGCCACTGCACTAGATGCATTTAGTTAGCGCAGCATCATTCCTTAAAGGCATAATGAGTAGGATTTTCCCAAAAAACAATACAATAATCCCTCTTAATCATCACTAGAAGTGTGTATCTGTATAAAGAGACCCTGTCTTCTGCCTGTATTATGTCTTTTCTTTTCATTTTGCTGTGTTCTGGACATTTCTGGGTGTTGATCTCTATAAAAACATTGCAACCAGGTGCCAGATCGTAAGCACGCATCGAAGAGGAAGCTACAAAGATGGCGGACACAGTGTCAAAAAAAACTTAAATATAGCGAGGCGTAACACCAAGCGGACAAAACTTGTTCCAAAATGAGAGTGAATCTGGGGTCGACTTTCAACCGCTGGAGAGCACCGTAATTCTCATTGAGCTGGGGAGGAGGGGCCAACTTTGAATGTTGTGTTTACAAACCACAACTGACAAATTGTAGTTATTGTCAGATTAAATCTCAACTCTGTCAGGTTATACGGTGATCGTGAGTGAGCAGCCTTTTTCAAGTTCAGCCACATCCTCTTGGATGGATTGAGAGCTGGACTCGGCCACTCCAGGACACTGACTACGTTTACATGCACACTCGTATTACACTATTATTATTATTATTTTACAATATTCTGAATTTGAGACGGGTCATATAAACATCATATTCTGTTTGGATATTCTGAATTAGGCCTTGTTCTGAATGGAGCATTTTCCAATTAAGACATGTGGGATATGCCAAAATTATTCAGGTTTTAGAAGCATTCTTTGGACGTTTATACAGCGTGTTCGGAATATGCGTCTCAATTGAGGTTTTTACGGACTCTGGCTTGTTTACGTCCAACTCTGTGCATCATTGTACACAAACCAACTATTCAATGGTTTACGGACAGCTTGGCATGAATATTGTTGGAATAAGGGTAAAAAACTGACTACTTTGTGCATTAAACGTAGTTACTGTTGAATTAAGTAAGGGATAATAAAACCCGGCAAGGCAATGCGGCACATCGATGCGAAGCATCGTCCTGAAGGGTTTTATCTCACAACAATGACCTGCTAGCTGTACATTATCCCGCTTATTACACGGCAACTTACTTAAGAAATCAATAATTTGACACAAAAAATGGTCCGCCGGAATCTGACATCTGAACTGCGCCCATAGCAACGGTCTGTTATACATAGCAACGGTCTGCTATAAAGGAATAAGAGACCGTAGAACTCAATGATTGACCTATCAGAATTGGGTATATTCAACAAAGCCGTGTAATAAGCCATTATAACATTCTCTTAACAACGTGGCAGTTAATAAGCACTTAGTAAAGATGTAAATGCAACACTGAGTATCAGGTCAGGTCTCCAGTAATGAAAATAAAAGTAATTTGAAGTGGAGCTAGTGCATTGATAATACAGAAATACACTTTGCTATATATTATATCATATATTATTCAGCTGATATAAATGTATATAACTGCATGAAGCCTTGACATTGTTTTATGTTTTTTTTTTTCTTTTTTAGTTAAAGAACCCCGACTTCATTGTACAGACTTACAGAATTCTCTTACAGCCACTTCTGATGCAATGTATACAATGTGACGAAAATCCTCTCGTCTTTGTTTTCAAATCCACAAAGCTGAATTTAAGTTCAATTACCACGTGAGTGTGTGTCTGTGTAATAGCTGCTTTGTCAGTGAATGAGCTGACGTGTTGAAAATACATGACTCCAGCACTATTCCACATATTCAAAAAAAAAGTCACAGTCTCCTTTTATATAGAGAATGGCTTCACAATTCATTTCAATTTCCTGCAGGGCCCGAGTGACTTCAGAGAGCGAGTAATCTGACGAAGAACTCCATTTAGCCTTGCACTTACATCTTAACCCCAAACCCGATATTTCACAAACATGGCTCTATTGCGTGTGAGGAACGCTGCCTGTCGACTTTATTTAATTTGAGAAAGGCCTGGGCGTAACATATTACAACCCCTCCCTCTTTGACATCAAACCCTCGCCTAAAGTGGCGCTCCACACAAGTAACAGGACTACTTACATCACAAAATTGACTCTAAATGCAAACAGGCATAACTAGGGACAGCCAAATCATACCCCCCTTTCTTTCTTTTTTCGATTCATCTGGAAGAGAGTTCGGGGGCCTTTTTTTTTTCTTCAAATTTCACACTGCGTAGTATTGTGCTTGGATAAAAATGAAGCGGAGAAATGAGGAGAAAGGGACAGAGTGAGAGAGAGGCGATGGAAGAAGAGAGAGAAAAATCAATAGTGAGGACATAGCTGGGGGGTTTCCATATTACATTTTGCATAGACGTCGGCTGTAATTTGCCTTTGATCTTGGTCCCAAGATGACTCACTGAAGCCATCTTCCACAGCCAATTGGGGTTGGGGGGATGGAGGGGAGGGGAGGGCAGGGGAGAGAGGGGGGAGGGATGGAAGGAGTGGGTGGAGGGTTAAGGATGGAGAGAGGAGAGAGGGGAGGAGGAGGAGACCACAGAGCCTGGATGCCAGGCCAGGCCTTCGTCTCCGGTTCATACATTCTGCTGAGGTGTCTTTTCTGCTGCAGACTGGATGTAATGCAGACTCTCCTGGCTGCACACACACGGGGCTCACAAGTCCACTATGTCCAGTTTGCCCAGACAGGCTGATGCACTGGGCCAGACGGGCAAGCTTCATCTGTTAATCAAAAATACGCTCTCTTAATGGTGCTTTCCTTTCACGCTCGTTGGAAACCATATCGCAGAATTTAAAAGGTGGAACAATCGACAAAAATACATAAAAGAAATATGCGGTAAAAATAGAATCTGTGTTTTAAATACAGCTTGGAAAAAAAATTATACTGACCGATCAATGAGTACCGGCCTTCAGTGAGAAGAGTCTTGTTCAGTGTGTCCCCTCAAGTGGTTAAAAGGTCATTTCATCTCAATTGCAAAAACATGTTTTCTCACTTGACCCTGGTGGTATCTGCGTCTTAACCACTAGGCCACTGCTAAAGAAATAGTCCCTGTTTGGAGTGAGGTCTGTTTATTATCCAGAATAAGGGAGAGTTCTGGGTTTTGAGTTTTTCAAGTGTCATTTTTCAATTCTATTCACCTCCTGTGATGTTGTGCATGTTACACATACAGTATACTAAGTGCACAAATTATTAATTTCGTGATTTGTAATTTTTAGAGCGCAAATTACTCAAATACTATTACAACAATTTATAATATTAGACAGATGGATTTATCAACAATCTTCACATCCAGGGACACATAACAATCTTCTAAGTGAAGTAAATAAGTGAAATGTCATTCTAACAAGTCATCAGATTAATTAAAGTCAGTCCACAAGTCTCTTGTTCTAGTTGATGTCATGTTGGTGTCAATGTCAGAATTAACCCAAGCGACTGTAGTGACAGATACCGATAATGTTTTTGTTGTTGTTGTATTATATTCAAGACACTCGTCGATGGAGTTGAATGTCTGGTTTCAATTTGGTCCGAAGAAAGTGAATACAAGCGAAATCTTGGCAATTCATATCACAAACAAACAAGCCATTTATGAAGCAATGGCTTAGGAGTACGGCTACAACCGGTCCTGACTGCGATGCAAACGGGAGGAGAATGTGACGTTCGGTTGTTTGAGCGATCGGACCTCAATCAGATCTGAATGTGAACACTAGAGACACATTAATCATATCTAGGTACAATCTGGATTTGAAACACATTTTAATGCAGGGTGTAAAGGGGGGAACTGTGTCACATTTAATAAACTGATCACATTTTTTACGTTATATAATCTGAAAAATAAGTAGTAGCTATCAGATGGATAAAGTGGAGTGAAAAGTACAGCATTTTACTCTGAAATGTAGTAGAGTAGGAAACACTCCGCCAAAGCACCTCCATACTGAACACAAGTACACTATTTGAATAAATGTACCAAAGTCTTTTCAACTGCTGGTGACCACATACAAACCAGTGACCATACGAGACAAACTTATTGCATTGAAACACTGTATTGAACCTGGCGTGGTGAACCGTATTGCCACGGGCGATTAAAAATCACTCTGGGCGTTGGAACGGTATGAAATAATGAATGAAGACATAAAACTAATTAATAGATAGAGCCGTCTGAGAGAGAAAAGAGAGGAGGATTCGTCATCTCTTCTCTACACAATGCCATTGTTCCCTGCGACATTCACTAGTCACTGTGTTATTAATGACCCCGCCTTGCAGAACATCCATTTTTGTCTTTTGGCTCGCCCGCCATCTCGGGGAAACTTTTTTTGGAGCTTTTTGTCCCTCCTCCCCCACCACCGCCGCCGCCGCCGCCGCTGCCACTACAACCCTCACAATCACCATCCTTTTTGCATGTGAAGTCGTGCATGTTTTGTGTCACTGTATACCGTGCGTGCTCTCCAGAGAGGTGTGCAGGCTCAGAGGTTCTGTTGTGTGAGGAGCAGGGATTTGGCTGGAAGTTTTTTTTTTCAGACACCAACACAGAGGAAAAACTTTTGTCCTTTCTATAGCTCGGGTGTTTGGCAAGCTCACCGAGTGTGTATCTGCTGTTGAATATTCCATCGTTACAGCGAGAGTGAAAAGGATGCTTCTGCTCACATCTGACATTGATGATTTCTGGCTTGTTTTACAGAGACGAAAACAAACGAAAAGAAATGACCTTTACTAATCTTCGTTTTGAACCAGCCGCACCAAAGTGAGGCCATTTCTCTCTCTGAGCAACACAGAGAGACTGACTCACACTTTTATAACTAGCAGGCTAGACTATTGTAACGCTCTTCTTTCTGGTCTACCGAGAAATGCAATAAATCAACTACAATTTATTCAAAATCTTGCTGCTCGAGTGCTGACCAACACCAAAAGGAGAGCATACATTAAGTCTATTTTTAAGTCTTTACACTGGCTACCTGTTAGTTTTTGTATTGATTTTAAGATTCTTGTATTAGTTTATAAGGCACTAAACAGTGCTCATAGTGGGCCGGTAATCACCGGTACGCAGTACCGACACTAAAACGTTTCACTCTTTGGCGTACTGTGACTTTTTCTTGCAAACAAGCACTACTCACAAGCTGCCGGTACTCTTCTCTGCCCTCTCCATATCAGGTTCTCTGGGAGATTCATATATGCAATTCAAAATGCGCGCCTCATAAGCCTTATGAACATAAAAACTATGTAGGGAGCATCTGTACGAGCCACCGCAGGGGAGGGGGTTAGAACAAGGTTGATGTAATTTATCAATACAATGTCCATGCTTTTTTGTAAAATAATTAGTGAACTGTTTGTCATAACTTTATTTATTTGTGAACAAATATAATTAATCAAACATTATATTAAAAGTTTTCTGAATCTGCTCTTTTAGGGCAAACATTTCCAGAAGAATTAAATGTTCAGACGAAGGCTGTGATATGTGTAAACAATAAAATAATCATTAAACTAGTAATAATAATGGTCCAAAATTGTGTAAAATTGCATCGTTTTAAGTCAAAAACCTTCAAATTTTCTTGAGAGAGGACCCCCAAACCTAATATCTCCTACAAAATGCATAGGAAAGTACTTTAACTATTAACACAATGGGTAAATATACAAACACACCACCTTAAGCCTATATTGTTCCAGTGGAGTGTAATTGGCCTACTATAGAAGATGCATAGCCCAAGTATAATAATAGCAATAAATCCACAGCTGATTATGACTGACTCAGTATAACATGCTTAAAGAGAAAATGAATAAATAGGAATAAGTTGTAAGAGATTGCTGATACCAGTCGATACACACGCCAACATGTGAATAAGAGGAGTACTGGCACTTCTATGTTTCCACTTGAAGTCCTGGCACTACACGGCCGTGCACCAGACTACCTCTCAGAAATGCTTTTGGTTTATGAACCCCCCTCTGGTTCTTCTCTTTTAGTTGTTCCATAAAGCAGAACAAAAAAAAATTGGCGATGCTGTTTTCAACCGCTTGAACATCCCTTCACAGGATCTGAGATGGACTTAAAATATTGATATTTTTAAGGTTAAACTAAAAACCCATCTATTTAGTGTTTTACAATTTTAGTGGTTTTATTATTTAGAATATTTTATATTCTATTTTACTCATTTTGTTTCATCAATATTTTACTACTTTGAATAACTGTTGATCATTATGACATTTGTCAATTTATAAGTCAATCGCTTGTACTTTGAAGAGATTTGTTCGAAAGGTGCTATATAAATAAAGTTTGATTGATTTGATTCTCAAGCAGCAAAAACGCAGCCAAACCACTTCTACTATATACTGTATAATTACAAGTATGAGAGATTTACTTTAAATGAAACACACTCCACATGAATTCCTCTAACTGATGTTATCTGACACTGACGGCTGTCCTGGGAATTCAAAGTCTTTAAAACTAAGAAAAGTGCACTCAAAGTTAAATTGGCAACTAATGATGCAAGTTTCCACCTATGCTGCATTTCTGTCATAATTTGGCCTCCACTGTCAAGCAGCATACTGGAGGGTGTTTTTGTTCTCATGCTAGCACCCAGTTTCCTGGTGCTGGTAGCAGAATTTGATATTATTTGAGGCTTATTCCTAATCGTCCAGACGGTAAATATTGCACACTTCTTCTGCGGTGGCCTAATGGGCATGTAACTTTATAGGCAAACATGTGAAGTGGTATTCCTCCAGTGACTGGGAGCTTAGAGAGAGTGCCAGGCACTCCCTGAAGATGAAAAACTTGTCAGATGGCACCGTCTAGCTCCGCGCAGACACTTATGAGAAACAGACCTTCAGGAGAGGCTAAGTGTCCAATCTCTTGTGACTAAGAACAGTAATAGAGCACAATCGCCAGTAAATGGAGGACTATTTCAAAGCCAGGAGCGCAGCTCGCCTCCGTGTTTTGGCGACGTCCCCCTGTTGAAACGTACACCTTCACCATCCCTCACCAGGAGTGCACCGCGGATTATTGCTATTATTACACTTCATAAATCCCCCTCTGTTCACATGATTGATGATTTTCCACCCCGCGCTTAACACGGTGTGGTGGATCTTTTTTAAGAAATTTGGTTTCTTGTTCTGAAGTTTCAACTCTTAAGTGATAGTTTTTCAGCTGAATTCCATTTGGCTGTCCGTCTTCTCTCTGCTGGGCTGAATTAGCATGCAGCCTCGATCATCTACCCCCTCGTCTCTCATGGCCCGGTCCGCGGTCCCTAATGATGAAATGAATTACACCGTCTATTGTCAGAGTGCTTTAATCATATTAGCTTCTGCTAAAATGACAGAGCATTGTTCAGGGCCCCAGACAAAAGAAGACACCTCTAAGGTACAATGGAGCTCGGATCTCTCTCAGTGAATTACATTAATTCTAAATAACGTCACGTTAAGCTGCCTGTCCAATAGAGGTGGTAAAAGAGGTTTGGCTGGAATGGCATTTGCACCTTCATCATTGCTCTTAATGAAACAGTAGAATACTGATAGATGTTCACTGACATGAGGGAGGGATTTTTTTCACACTTAGGGAATGGGTTCATTACATCTGCCTGTCTTATTCTCAGGTTGATTATTGCATCGGTTGTACTATATCTCAGTATTTGATGATTTTACAACCAAAATCTAATTAAACTGTAATTAAAGTGCAAGAATGGAAGAAGTTTAAAGGCCCAGATCTGCCACACTACTGGCATTATATACACTATATGGCCAAAAGTGGAGTGGAGACCCCTTTCCACATATGTTTGTGTACTTTTGGTCTGGGGTTTTAATGGTTTGGGCGAGGCTTCTTAGTTCTAATGAAGGGAAATGTTAATGCTACAAACTTGAGATCCTTACTGGTGCAACATTTTGGAGGAGGTCCAAAAGAGATCCATGGAAAATCAACCCAAACAACACATTCTCACTGCCAACTCGTCAAATACCGATGCATGGTCATTGGCACTACAGACGCTCTAAGTAGGCTATCCCTTTAGCGTCAGTTTTGGATGTGTCACGGACAGGGTGTCAGTTTCAACTCATTATATTTCAAAATAAACTTCCGTGTCGCCAGGAAACATACAGTATCTGCTCATTACATGCATACAGTGTCCTTTCAAAAGAAAATTCCAATGTAGGTTTACTAGTTTTTAGGTTTACTGGGTTAGGTTTAGGAAACAAAACTACTTGGTTAGGCTCAGGAAAACATTGTGGTTTGGGTTTAAATAATTATGTCTGTTACGTAACTTGCGTACACGTTGTTAGTTAAGTGTATAATTGACCCCTACTTCTCACTTGATTTATTACCTCAGTAAAACTTTGTAAACATGAGTTTATGGTCTCAATCGCTAGTTTTAGATCTTCTTCAATACAGCATGATGTTCATTTAGTAAATGATGGTCCCATTTATAGTCAAATAGACCATAAAGCAGGGGATGCTTTAGGGCGTACCTTGATTGGTCACTACCACGGCGTTGTCCGGGCTGGGAGGTGTCCGTGTTTTCATCTTACAAGTTGTATGACGAAAACACGATTTTCAGTTCATGAAAGTAAATTGTTACATTTTTGTCACCGAAAAATGTCTCATTCGGCCTTCGGTTGTACTTAGCTCCACCTCCTCGTATCACCCCTTTGGTTGCAAAAAACCAAGATGGTGACGGCCAAAATGCTGAACTCGAGGCTTCGCAACGGCAAAAACCAATAGGTGACGTCACGGTGACTACGTCCACTTCTTAAACTACTTCTTATGCTTTTTTAAATACATTTAAATACATTTAGGTGGAAACTTGACTATAAAAAATGTATTTGGATCCAATCGGGTATTAGACATTACACAGAAACCTGATCTCTGTGGGAATGGGTCGCTACCCAGAGTATAATTTAGACCTGGCTCAAGTCGAATCTCAGATACTAAGACAACCAAGAGGAGCCATTAGGACATCTACTAGAGCATACTAGGATGTTTTAGACAGTAGTGTTTCTCCAAATTTGTGTCAGCATGACAATTCCACAAGGCCAAAGAAATGCTCTTCCCAGTTTGGTGTTGGAAGAACTGGACTGACACCTTGACACCTTTGGGATGAACTTGAACCCCGACTGTGAGCCAGACCTCATCACCCAACATCAGTGTTGGACCTCACTGATGCTGCCGCCAGGTTCTAACATCTGATGGAAAGCCTGAAACCAGTGATTGAAGAGTGGAGGCTGTTATAACAGCAGATCAATGCCGATGGTGTTCAAATGAGGAGGTTGTGATTTTAAGGTGTCCACATACTTTTGACAATATAGTGTATATCCAGTCAATGTTCTCCTGATGCTATAAATACACACACACACACATTGAAAGCAGACAGACACACACTCATGAATGTGGGCCGGCTGCAGCCTGGGCTGTGGGGGAATTGCTAAACGATTGGCCGAGTCCTTAATTCAATAATTTCTACTGGTTAGCAGCCCACCCCCGTCGCTGTTCATTGATGACGGCGCTTTAAGGAGAGCAATATTTAGCATATCTGGCTAAATGGTCCTAACAAGCCCCAGCTTGCACCGTGTTAAAAATTAATAAATAATAAAAGAAGGAGAAAGCGTGATGTTGCCAGGGAAATAATTTGCCTCTCTTGAACCGATGATGGCATGCACTTTATGTAAATTGGTGTCTGGGGACAACAAAATCCCTCTTATTACATATGCAGACTTCATAAAAGAGAGAGAGAGAGAGAGAGAGAGGAGATGAAGAGCGAGAGAAATAGAAGTTAAGAGGGTGAAAGAGAGGCGAAGATGATAAATAGCAAGTCAGCACAAAATTGGATGTATGTGAATGTTATGTCCATAAAATCAATGTAGAAGTCCAATTCTTCTGATAGTAACATTATTGGCTGTGTGTGTGTGTGTGTGTGTGTGTGTGTGTGTGTGTGTGTGTGTTCTTCAGGCATCCTGAAGTATGTGTAATAACTCACAGATAACTGTAGGAATACAACTTGTTGTTATACGGTCCCTTAAGAGCACCTCAGTGAGTATTGCTTTATATTACAGCACAGTCTGTCTTCAGCTTTACATTATATTTCATAACGCTCTGCGTGTGTCATATTTCTTATAGAGTTTAAGACCATTGTGAAGTATAATGATTTGTAATTATTAGGGCTGTCAAAGTTAACGCGTTAACGCAAATTCGTTTTAACGCCACTAATTTCTTAAAGGCATTAAGGCAATCAATCTTTCGGAGGTTGAAGCCGGCTCAGATTTAAAGCTAGAGAGTGAAGATACTGACGTCATATGAAACTACAAAAAACCTAAGGAATGCATTGGTACCAACCCTGTCATACTAGCTTGTCGCAAAGGAGGTTAAATAATGCTACATGTGAATGTAAATGGGTTCTATGGGTACCCACGAGTCTCCCCTTTACAGACATGTATGATAATCACATGCAGTTTGGGGCAAGTCATAGTCAAGTCAGCACACTGACACACTGACAGCTGTTGTTGCCTGTTGGGCTGCAGTTTGCCATGTTATGATTTGAGTATATTTTTTTATGCTAAATGCAGTATCTGTGAGGGTTTCTGGACAATATTTGTCATTGTTTTGTGTTGTTAATTGATTTCCAATAGTAAATATATACATACATTACACATAAAGCAGCATATTTTCCCACTCTCATGTTGATAAGAGTATTAAATACTTGACAAATCTCCCTTTAAGATACATTTTGAACAGATAAAAAATTATTAATTTGCGATTAATCACGATTAAATATTGACAATTGACAACTCTAGTATTTATGCATACGTTAGAATATTAATGTATAATATAACATATAATAATAATGAGTGCAGGAAGGCTTGTGACAAAAAAAAAAAATGACACTTTGCCGGTGAAATGCTCTTTGAAAGTAATGCAGATGAAGGAAAATACAATCAAAAACAAAGATATAGAGATTTCCATGGAGGGGCAGTGTGGAGTGAACAAACAAGCACACAGTGTATGGATGCACACACACACACACACACACACACACACACACACACACACACACACACACACACACACACACACACACACACACACACACTCTACATACACAAACATGTTCTCCATCTCGTTGTCCCCTCCATCCCCCCCTCCACCAGCTCCCCACCACACCCCGCTCGCTCTCTCTGAGGAAGTTTTGAATCCTGTCATTCCGGCTCGGAGTTCAGCTCTTCTTTCATGTGTGCCTCGACAGCGGGCCTCTCCTCCTTTTGTATTGTTTTATTATTTATGCATGGGGAGGGGTTGGCGGTTGTTGGTGGTGGGGGGGCAGAGCGTCTTAGGTATAAGCAGCAGCGGCAGCGTTGGGACAGATGGGGAGGGTGTGAGAGAGAGAGGGACTAATTCATATTCTGTTTCAGCAACATCTTAGCGAGCCGAAGAGTTCAAACATTCTCCAAGCAAATGCAGAGAGAGAGAAGGAATGAAAGGGAAAGGCAAGAAGAGAGGGAGGACAAGACACTAGGGGAAGGTGTGTGTGTGTGTGAGAGAGAGAGAGAGTGTGATTTTGCATTCACTCGTCCATATGCCTGTGTGTGCTTGTGTGGGTATATATAGCGTATACAGTAAGTGAACAGATGGAGAGAAGAAGTGTGTGAGGGAGCGGGCACAAAAAGGCGAGGGATGCAAAAAAAGGGGGAGACAGTTACACAGATATAGAGTTAATAAAAAAAGAACACAACTTTATATATGGAAAGAGATTAAAAAAAGATTTCGCTTTTGGTGTGAAGGAGGCCTTAGGGGGATATTAAGAGAGAGGTGTGAATGAGACTGTGTCTGTGTGAGCGCACATGAACTACATTGTCGCACAGACTCAGACAACATGAATACGTGAGCTGTCTTTGTGGAAAGTTCCAGTCAGCCGGGGAAGTTGTCAGTCCTGGAAGAGTTTCAAAAAATCAGGACAGGATCTGTGACAGAAAATATGATCAAAAAGAAAGTTTAATTTTCAGTATTTTTGGTATGCGTTTTAGGCCTAGAAACCTCCAGTTAACACTCTATACCATGTATTTGTTCTGTTATTTACAATCACATTGGTAAGTAAATTAATATAGTTTGTAAATATAGTATACATGTGCAGCAGAATATGTTTAGTGATGTGTTTCTGGACATATAAAATTTACATAAAATGAATGCATGCTGTGCTGTATGTCCAAAAAGATATATTCAGTGTGAGACATATGATGGTTTCAAAAAGATGCTTCAACGTGTCAGATCTGAACATGCAGTACTTTTTAGTACAAAGTTTTTGAGGTGTAAATAAATGAAAAAAAAAGAAAAAAACTTCACGTGCTTTCCTTACAAATGTTTTCAGAACTACTTGTGAAATGTGAAAATCTGCATAATGTAGTAAAATAAAGCTTAAAATGAATAAAAGTGTCAGTCTGTTCCTGAAGTGTTGTCAGCACCTTTTATGAGACGTAGTGTGGCTGAAACTGATGACTGTAATCACAGTGAGTGTGAAACAAAAAGAAAAACAGTTCTAAGATTAAAAATAAAATTAAGAAACACATTTACTAAGTTTGACAACACATCCTCGGCATAAAGAAACACAGCTCCACATGGAAAATAAAAGTAATTCCTGGCACTAAAAACTGATTAGCATGCTAACGATTACTAGAAAAATACTGCAGCCTGGTCTCACTTCTAGGGCGTCAAATACATCTGTATATATGTCTGCATGAGACGCACCGGGCTTCCAGCTAACTCCAATTTAAACCCATTTGCATCGTTATGAGACGCTCAGAGCAACGGTGTCATGATCTACACAGCCCTAAGGTCATGTGTTCTTTGTTTCTTGTCATGTGTTCATAGTTTCCTGTTTTATTTTGAAAGACGCCTCTCCTTTCGTTTCACTTCCTGCCCTCGTGTGTTTCCCGCCTCCCTGATTAGTTTCACCTGTCCCTCGTTAGTCCTGCACTCACCGGACCTCTGCTCACCTGTTGACGTGTATAACATGAATGTATAAAGAGAACTGGATACAGCGTTGTAGGTGAGCTCCCGTTCATTCCTATGAGAGTTGCTCGGTGGCGCATGATGCCAAAATGGCTCGACTGCCGAGTGATGAAGTACCCGTATCATCCGGCGATCTTCCGCATTCATCGGGCCCATAGAGCAGGCGCAGTAGTGTTTCCTTTAACTCCAGCTCGCGGTCCAGCCTCGGTCTGGGTCTCATTCACATGAATGGTGGAAGGGAAATAACTCTGGATTTGGCTATTAGTGCATTATACAACTTTTAGGACCAAACGGTTTAAATAAGGGCTATTCAAGTGTTCGTACTGGGAAGTTGATTTAACTCAAAAATAAATTATCCACTGATTTACAGACGTCTCTTTTCCAATGTAAGTCTATGGTAAAAAAAAGTATTTTTGGGTCCAATGGCATTTCGTGACGGACACTGAAGTTGTAGTACCGCCGTTTGGCCACTACAAAAATTTGCTTCACAGCCCGACACTCTTCCTGGGGGCTTGGCATGAAACTAAATGTTGAGTTGTTTTTACTGATGGCGTTTTGTCACGTGATCCTACATCAATGAGTCACATGACGTTCCTTTTGTAGCGTAATTTCTATAACAGAAGCACTTATTTTAAGTCAAAACATCATCTTTTTAATAAACCTAACCAAGTAGTTTTGTTACCCAAACCTTACCGCCACTCTTTCTTAACGCTAACCACGTGTTACAACATTTGCATCAAGATAAACGTCTGCGTCACTATAATGACATCGGGGATGAGATGTGTCTTCATCAGCTGATGGTGTTTGGCCAGTTGTCATGTAGATGTTCAAAGTTCCATCTGGGTGTTTTAAAGACCTCTTGGTGACCTAAAATTAAAACAATCTGCTGATGAAAAACCATGAGATACAGTCAAAAGCCTCTGTGCTGTTACTGTACGTAACACAGTTCACTTTGAATCATTTGAAAACAGGAGATTTTCAAATGAATGGTTTTAATTTTGGAATAAATGTCACAGAAATATGTACATACAAAACTGAAATCCACCTAATGCTGCAGCGCCTCATCACACCACTAAACCAGCGCGTAGACCGTGCCGAACCTTGTCACTCCTCATACGTTAGCTGTTCTCTGGCCAGTTTAGGCTGCACTTAACTAAAGCTGAAGCCTGCTGTGGCCTCGGGGTGGCCCTGTCTGTGCCAGCCATATCAATAGTCACCACAGCTGGGCTCGGCTCTGACACTGTGCTGGAGACTATTGCACCATCGCCTTAACACCCAAACCATCCAGGCCAATCACAATCAGTGGATGTATGTTGGAGCGTGTGTGTGTGTGTGTGTGTGTTTCCCCACTCTTCCTCCACATCTTCATGCCCTTGAGCATGTGCAAAATGGCTCAGTATCAAAGAGTGATGATTGAACTGAAAACATACTCCACTCGGAGAAAAATGAGCCCTCAGTGTGCGCCTGTGTTTAAGCGTGTGAATTCAGTGTGTGTGTATTTGAAATGGCAGATGTGTGTTTCATGAACTAACTTGTGTGTGTGTGTGTGTGAGTGTCCAGTGTAAAAACAAAGGGAGGCAGAGAGGCAAGGAGACATTTGCTGAGATGTATTGAATTTCAATAAAAAACTGCAATGAGGAGTATGAGGCTCGGGCGATTTTTCAATCTCTCATTGCTCTGTCTTGAATTAGTCGTGGTACACTCCATTTTCACCATGCCCGGCTAATCAGATCTCCTGCCGTCCCCTGGGTCCTCCCTCATTTGGTACGTCCCATGAGTCATGTGCCAATCAAAATGCTCATCAATGTCTGTCTCTTTCTTTTTTCTTGGTCTCCTGCTCCCCTCCTTCTTTTAAACCATTTCATTAGACTGTGCCATAAAAAAAAAAGAAAACAGTTATTGAAGCTGAGCAGCATTGTTACGTTGAATATCATGTGAGGGGGAAAGCCAGGTCAGTCCAGTGGTGGTGATCCGCCTGTTTTATACTCAATTAAAGAGTCTTGACCAAATTCTACGACGCTTGTTTGTATAAAACTATTTAAATTCCACTAGATGAACTTGATGTAGGTAGTCAGGTGTCAGTGCTCTAAACCTGCAGCCTGCACATGCAACATCTGGGGGCAAGAATCATGCACAACACTTGAAAATTGATTATTTCCATTTTATGCTACTTTCTACTTCAATTCCACAACATGTCAAAGTGAATTATTGTACTTTTTACTCCACTACATTGATTTGACAGCTGTGGTTACTTTGCAGAGTATGATTTTACATACAAAACATATGATGAGCTTGTAAGAAATATGCATTGTTATATATTAAACTATGGTATTAAACAGTATATTAAGTAGTAGTCAGTGCCATCATCCAATATCATAACACTCGCAGGGGACTTTTTTTTTTTTTTTTTTTGCATAATGGGTATTTTTACTTTTTAGGTGTTTTACTGAAAAGACTTTTGCTTTACTAATATTTTAAATGCAGGGTTTTTACTTGTACTTTACTTTTTTACATATATTTACTTTATTTTTAACTTAAATAAATGATTTGAACACTTCAGATCATACAGCTGCACAACTGTGCCTCTTCTTGCGGCTTGTTTGGGCAGGAAACAGGCCTGGTTTGCTTGATGCTAACAACATCATACGTACATACACACGGGAAGCAGGAGTGATGAGGATGTCAAACTTGACAATACTGGTTTCATTTAAAGTTTCACTTAACATTGTTCAAATCCACAGAACTGTGGAATGCGTTCTCACTCTCAACTCGTCAAACACGGCGGCTTGGTCAGTGGCATACGCATGAAACTATAACTAACACTCCATGTACCCCTCTAGCGTCAGTTTTGCACGTGCAGGGGGAAGTCAGGTGACGTAGTATAAAGAGCAACAAAGTCTGCGTAGGGGGCAGGTCGGGGTGGATCAACACGTTATCATCCCAACTCCTCACATACTGCCCCTTGGCGTCACTTTATTTTCAGAATCAAAACCACTATAGTTACCTTTGGCGTCACTTTAGCTTCAGGCAACAAAACCTCTACAGTTAGGTTTAGGAAAGAAGAAAATACTACATTTGTAGAATGAAAATTACACTGAATGTTGTGAACACGGGACACGAATAAACAGCTGTTTGTAACGTGACGCACGGAACAAGAACAGCGGCCTCCTGGATGAACGACTTGTGTTTGTTGGACCCCTCCCACCCACCCGGTGTGTCTCTTTGCGCTCTTTAAACTACGTCGCCAAACACGCCGCACTTTCTGGGAGCGTTTACTGTTGCCTCGGATGGGTTTACATTGCAGTTAATGGAACGCCCAGTCCGTTACATACCGGCGCTAAAGGGTGCCTTGTGTGGCGGTATCGAACTCCGACACCCGTGACAAAGCCTCGGTATTTGACGCCCTGGGAATGAGAACTAGCAAGGTGGACTGATGTGTCAAACTACTTTCACCTAGTTTGTGTCAGCGTTGACTTATTTTACCTTACATGTACGTAAGTTAACTTACATAACGTACTTAACTGAGTGATGTACGTAACTCAAGTTGTGTAACAAACATACTTATTTTAACTTTAACCATTATCTTTTCCTAGACCTAACCAAGTAGTAACAGTTTTGTTTGAATTCCCAACGTTAATCATGTGCTGAAGTCTATCAGACTGCCCTGCATATTGAAAAATGACGCTGTATGGGTACCGTGCATTAAAAAGTGACGCCAAGAGATCCTGATCAAGCA
This sequence comes from Sebastes fasciatus, assembly GCF_043250625.1. Classification (NCBI taxonomy): domain Eukaryota; kingdom Metazoa; phylum Chordata; class Actinopteri; order Perciformes; family Sebastidae; genus Sebastes; species Sebastes fasciatus. The sequence goes on along the minus strand of NC_133803.1, from coordinate 26,832,784 downwards.
TTTGTATGTAACAACTTGGAAATGAACAGGTTGGTTGATCAGTTGTGTAAAGATGGATGCACCTCTATCATAAACTAAATACTAAAACTCAAAGGAAGTTTTCAACCAACAGCAGCGGGCGTTGTCATGAGTGGCGACTATCTGTGCTATGCCAGTGTGCCAGTGTTTATTTTCTCTGTTTTAATATCGTCATATTGTTTGGCTGACATAACGTCATACGGTGCCACAACGCGCTTTTCTGCTGATTTTATAATATTTTGCCATAAAGCTCATCTAATGATTTAGACGTGTATGTGTGGTCAGTCGGGTTTTAGAAGACAGAACTCCACAGCATTAGTGATATTTTTGTGTGGAGTGATTAAAGTCTCACCTCTCACACTGTTCCAATAGTTTCAGATTAATTCCTGGTTTCTTATCATTTCCTGGATAAAGAAAAAAAAAAAGTTCTTTCTCTACAATTATACTGTTGGAGGGAACAATGTCCCATTTGGGATTTTAAGCCATTTACACAGATGATTCCAGTAATGCCATGCAAATAGAATTTAATTCAAAGTTAATTCGCCCGCATTACTTTTTAATAAAGAAATGATAAATTATAATCTCCTCTGCAATTTAATCTATTTATGCTGCTTCCATCGCGGGAAAGTGTCCACTGCTTGTCTCTCCATTAATTGGGAGAGAGACGAGGAAGAAAGAGAGAGCAGAAGAATGAAAGAAGTGGGGAAAATAGAGGAGGTGTAGCAGGTAAATTTGTTATCTCAGCGCCGGACAGCGTTTGAGAAAGAAATAAAGGGTGTAATGAATTGATTTCATATTTAGACTCAGGCGTGTTGATACACATAGATCTCTAGTGGTCTTTCAGCGCCTGTAGCCTGCAGTATTTTCTTTCCTTTCATTAAGGTTGAGATTCTGCCCTTTGATAGTGTTATCGATTCTGCCTCCGAACACTGTGGCACCCCTGTGAAGTTGCTCTTCAGGTAAAAAAAAAAAAGAAGAAGAAGAAGCTATTATCTTTGGTGTTATCCTGTACCAGTGTAGTGGCGATTCACAAAACCGCTTTACTTACCAGCGAACTGTTTTCCTCGCTCTTTGTTCTTCCTCGCTTTTATTGAATCCAAGGGATAATTACAGATTCTGCGGCTGCCGCTGCCGCTCGGGCCTGCCGTAATTTCAGCAGACTGAGAATTTATTGCTTAAATCATTATGATTCTCTCGCCCGTATCTGTGTTTAAATTCTATCTGCCCCTTCAATCTGTTCCAAATGTGTATGAAGAGCCGCAGCAGCTTAAGTCCAAATTTGACCTTAGTTTTTATCATTATATGGAGAGCAAATATCAAGTGAACATTGGCTCCTTCTAATCTGATAGTTTGGTGACCTACATCTAATAATTCATCACCTTCACCAAATAATATCCTCTCTGTCCTCAGTCGAGGCTCCTTTTCGTCTTTTATGAGAAACTATACGGGGACTTTCCAACCGAGTTAGTGGACACGCCTGCCGATCCTGGAGCCATCTTGCGATTCAACAACTGTAAAGTCCAACGTTATATAAGTGTTTCAATGAACTGTAACAATGCATAACAGACAATATAAAGGTGAGATGATTTTCAAATAATGCAATGTACAAAAGTCAGTTTTTTATATCTTATATATATCTATATATCTTACTGCAGATATACTGGTATTGTGTATATGTCAGTAGATCAGTAATAATACATTGCTGTACAGAAATATCAAGTATATGCTTGAGGATATTTTAAAACAGTGTCACCATTACACTTACCATTTTTATGGTTAAAAATTAAAATCAAATAATCTACAGAAGAATATTAGGGCCAGGCATAAGGAAAAATAATGAGAGGAGGAAGACTTTTACTTTGCATTTCGAGAATGATGTCGAAGTTTCAGTATATGCGCTAATGCTAGTATGATTTATTGTCAAAAGTCCTACGTTTATTCACTTCAACTTTATTCTCAACATTTCAACTTTATTCTTAACAGATTGTTTTTATTCTCAAAATAATATTTCAACTTTTTTCTTAACACTTTGACTTTATTCTCAAAATGCAAAAAAGAAAAAAAAAATCTTCCTCCTCATTTTTTCCCCTTATGCCGCCCTTATAATCATTATCATATTCTTTCAAAGTCTTAAATCAATAAGGCCTCAAAAACTTGTTTTCGAACATGCTGTGGTTTCAAATCCACCACATCATCTTTCTGTTTCTATTATCCAACATCAGGATAACTGTAACAGCTGATGTGGTTTAAGGCCACACAATTCAAATGGACTTGGAAGTATGCTTTGCACATGAGAAGTAATTATGAGAAAACCATGGCCTGGGCAAAGTGGGCAGATCCCGACCCTCAGGGACCTTGAAAGCTCCATATTCATTGTCATTTGGCCTTTTTTCACAGCAGGTATTTTAACTTCTCTGAGTAGAAAAAGCACAGACTATTACTAATAACATTAAAAATGGCTCCGTTCTATTCAAGTAAGACATGACGGTGTGGCAGTGAGCCAGCAAGCACAATACCAGGACCCTGGAACTGAAGCAGTTAGATGGAATTCAGCCATCATTCATTTTATTACTTACAGTATTCCTGTTTTTCTTCTGTCTGTCAAAAGGCCTTACAAGTATTTAAAAATCCTGCTCTCCAAATGTTAGTAAAAGTACAGAAGCAAAACTACTCATTATGCCTCCTCTCACACTGTTATATTATTAAGTGTATATTATTTTATTAACACTGATGTTTTAACATGTAACCAGCATTTAAATGGTACAGCTAGTCAGGATGGAGCAAATGTGTTATATGTTAAAATATGATCATAAATGTTGTAAAAACAAAATCTTAATCTGCAAAGTAACTAGCTGTCAAATAAATGTGCTGGACTAAAAAGTATAATTTTCCCTCTAAGGAGCATGAAATAGAAAGGAAAGCACAAGAAGCGAAAAATTGAGAATTGCACAATACAGCACTCCACTTCACAAAACACATTTAGTTACATGTCAGATTCTGCTGCTGTCTTATAGAGTAGCCCTTTGTCCAAATGTTTATTAATATATTATTCGGAATTTTTGTTTAACCAAATTGTTAAAAACATTGGATCAACAACTGTTGTTTTTTTTGCCCCAGGGCCAACAATTTGATTATTAATCTACTAACAATATAAAAAATGTGTTCACTTCCTGCTGCTGGTTTTAGAGCTGCTGACTGAAATGCTGTGTGTCAAACTCAAAACAAAGGAACAAAAGAGCATTGCATCAAACTGCATGACAACTTTGGAAGCTAAACATGCAACATGCAGCTTGAATAACCGACTAAAGTGGACAAAGGAAGAGGGAAATATTTAACATTTATTGTTGGACTACTGGAGACTGTCAGACAGCGAGTAGAGTTTGAGGAGAGAAAGAAAAGGTGAATTTGAACATTTGAACAATGGCATTAATGGGGCGCCTCTACATCATTCCTCTTCTTTCTGGTCATGTCCTCTGTTACCATCTCTTGGCTGGATTATATGTAAAGCTGCTAATTAGCACCCCTGCACACGTTACAGTGCTATGAGTGGGTCGCTATAGCTAAATAACTTTAAGAATCAGAGCTAAATAACTCTTCTGCACAGCCGTCAATATCCAAAAATCATGTTTAAACTGATGTGATTGTATTGATATAAAGCCTGTATACGAGCTTGTGGGCTTGTAGAATGAGCAGGTGATCTAACGTCTGGAATGCAAATGTACATCCACAAAGATTTGAATTTTCTAACGCATGATTGTAAATGATTTTCTTGGCATTCTATGACATTTAATCTATTTGTTTTTTTAATGTTCATGTGGCACGAAATATTCAGAAAAACAAGGCAATCACTGAATCGTACCGTCGGTGAATCACCGTGTCAGTGATTCACAAAATAAAGGAATACAGCATCCCCGCTAATCACTGCAGAGACTATGAAAGAATTTAGACATTTGGCTGATGTATCCACTTAAGAAAAAAAAAAAAAAAAAATGAAAGAAAGGAAAATGTACACGCGGCAGCCAAACCAAGGACATAAGATCAAACGTGATAATGTAGCAAAGCTCATTTTCCTCAAAGATCCTAATTGATTGGTTGATTATGCTTTCTCTGTTCCTCCATCTCGGTGGGTCTTCTTTAATAGCTCCATAATGACGCTACTGAACTGGACGTGTACGACTCAGCCAATTAGAATAGTAATAGGCTCTAATTAAGTAAAAAAAAAAAAAAAAGGATTTTCAATAAAAAAGGAGGAGATAGTGAATTTGATTACTCATATTCATTAACTTTTTTTTCTCTTCTCCCCCCCAACCCCATGCCATCCCTGGAACTTTGCTCCCTTCATTGTTATGAATATTTTATCTTGTGTGAAACATCACAATACACGCCGTCCCTGGCAAAGGCCAAGACATAACAGCAGAGGAGCCTTTCTTCTGCTCTCATTCAAAGAGCCTTCCTTTGTTTCTGCATAATGAACAAGTCGCTGATGGCAGCGGAATAAATTTTAATTAGAGCAGGAGACTTGTAAGGTTGATAGGTTGTTTTAAATCAAAACTTGACAGTGTGAAGGCTTTTTAGGAATAAACCAAAGTTAGGAGTGGAAATGTGTTGCGCTTCTGCGCCGAGTGTGTGTGTGTAAGTGTGTGTGAGTGTGTGTGTGTGACAGACAGTGATAGAGAGTCGTGTTGTGCCAGCAGGTATCTGTGACGGTGCATCAATAATTTGCAACAATTTTAACCAACTCCCTCCTCCTCTCAGCCTCTTTCTCCCCCCCCCCCACCCGTTCCCTCTCTGTCTTTCTTGCCTCGGGTCAAGTTAGCACCACTTAAGGACTACAACACTGTGCCCGATCACCATATGTTGTCTGTGTGGATGATGCGTGTGTGTGTGTACTTGTTTTGCTTGTTCCCCTACCTGATGCCTCCCGTCGCTCGCAGCCAAAGCGTGTCAGCTTTTGAGAGACAAAAACAAAAAAGAGAAGGGACACCAGGTACACCAGCATGTGTGTGTGACAGTACAGGATGTGTGTGTGTGTGTGTGTGTGTGTATGCGTGCGTCCTGCGGGCTGGTTCGCCATGAGACAGGGCCAGATGGTCACCCCAGGCAAAGCAGGTTGGGCCTGTTTACCTGCTTCACTCTGGGTCATGTCAGCTTCGTTTTCAGCTTAGCCGCAACACGGCTCAAGCCTCGGTGCCAAAAACACCACGTTTAACTCCCCTCCTCCTCCTCCTCCACCTCCTCCCTCCTCCTCCTCCTCTCTCTCCTCCGCCTCCTTCTAGCTCCGTGTCTTTAAAGGGATACATTTTGTCCTTCTGCTCCCCTGCAAGTGTATTTTTAGTGGTGTAAGATTCTCTGAGTCAAAACTGAAAGAAAATAACTTTTTTTTTAGACCAAATCTGCCGTCACAGTTTCTGCAGAATCACACAGCAAATGCTGATTATGGCTTTGACGGAGTATTATTTTCATTACCGATTATTCAATTAATCTATCAATTCTTCAATTAATCCAAAAAAAAAGCTAAAAAATATTGTTTTTCAAAATGTGAAAACAGACCATCACAATGTGACATCTTTAGATTGCTTATTATTCCATTAACACTATAACAGTGAGTCATGCTTTTCTCACCACGCTCGGAGTTTCTCTTTTTAACACTATTCTATTTCACAAATGAATTTCAATCACTTCTACATTTTTGTTGGGAGTTAAAGGAACACTTTAACCACAAAATGATCATTAGTATATCAATTGCTCGCCCCGTGTTACCTTGAATTCTTGAAGGAAATCTCTTTCTCGCATGCCTCCACGGTGAACGATGAATTCAAAAGTTGATAAAAGTCTTGATGAATTGAAGTAAATGGCTATAACGTTAACTACATCAAAACATCCGTTTACAAACTCTCACACAACTCGTGCGGTATAATCCAAGTCTCATTTATCCAGTCGCATGCTCACTACTTCCTAAACACATGAATCTAATGCGCTAAAACCTTACTATTTAAAACACTTTGGACTCGCACAGAAACGTAGCACGCCTGTGCAAGCGTGAGACTGTTGATGTGAACAAAGACTGTCGAAATCATGCCCATAGAGCCACTAGAGTGCTTTCAATGTGAAACGTTGTAACATTATTAGTGGAGTTTCGTTTCAGTGAGAGATAAAAATATAAATAAAAACAGCAAAGTAGATGCAACAGTTTGTGAGTAGAAAACGGTATTTCTGTCAAAGAAGATAAACCCAGATCAGCTGAGTGCTGAGTATGACATCATTCTGTTGTTGTACTGATTTAATGCTGTTGGAAATGTAGATTATTCTAAAATGTATCAATACAAAAGGTAAACATGGAGGAAGTCTGCATTCATAAGTAAACAGCATCAACTGCATATTAAAACAGGTACAGTTCAGAAAACATGATATGGTGTGACAATAAAACCAAAACCCAAAAAAAAGGCCTACTATATATTGTAGTTTCTTTCAGTCAATAAACACTTCCTGACGATGCTTCACCTTAAAAGTCTAATTTGACTAAGCCCTTTGTGCATGTCGTCGCATGACAAATTCGAACCAACTGGAAATAATTTTTTGAGTGAAAAGAGTATTTCTCTTAAAAAGAAAAACTCAGTAGTATTAGCAGTAGTACTAGAGTAGTATGGCATATAGTTGTTGTACCATACTGTACTTAACTAACACTGTGGTAATACACATTATGCTGAATTCACCAAGTGTTTAAAGTCAGCATCAACAGCAACATTAAATTAAACAGGACTGTCTCAAATACAAGCCTGTTTAAGATAAATGACGGACTCGTTTTACAGTTAGTAGAAGCCACTATTTGAGAATTTACGGTAATACAGTTTGACACATTAAAAAATGTTATACAATGAAATAACACAAAATCAATGTTTCAATTTTTTTTTAAATGAATATGTTATGGTTACTTTAAAGTCTGTTTTTTTAAATAAATACATTTTACTGTAAATTACATATATCTTGACTCATATAAACATATTTATTTTTACATATAATAAATTATATATAAATGTATAGATATTTATTTATTCCACACCAGTAGTAGACCAGCAGTGTAATAGGAGGCTATTTCCATCAGAGCAGATCATCCCCCTCTCTCTCTCCCTCCGTCTGCCCCTGTTAACCCCCCGCTGTAGCAGCAGTTGTTGGCACCGTGGCTAAGCATGATGTCCGGCTGTAGCAGTAACAGGTGCCTACATGTTGCCTGCTGGCATCGTGCCGCCGCGCCACAGCAGCCATCTTGGCAGCATGTTCAGCCCTCACGCCCGAGCTCGCCGGCTGTAATCTGCCTAATCTCGACCTGCATGCAGCTGCCAGTCAGTTCAGAGCGGTCACACACACACACACACACCGAGGAGGACTCCGCATCACAATAATGTGAGGAAAAGTACAGTATTTAATATATCGTTAAAGGGTCACTTTTGGATTTGGCTCTGTTTGTAAGTCATTTCACACACAAATCTGCCTCCCCTTTAACGTCAAACCCATCAGCCACACAGATCCATCCATCCCCCATCTGTTTTTTTTCCTCACACTCTACCACCCGCTACACCCCTCCCCTCTCCTCCCACACCACTGCCCCTCAAGCCTACTGTCACCCTTTTGCACCCAACATCTCCTACCCCCCTCCACCTCTCTCTCCTGCCTCCCACACCCACACACACACACACACACATGCCCTCCACCCTTTTTCCATTTCAGATGCAAAGCTGGGGCCGAGGCGAGCCGTGCATATAGTCACAGCGGCAATCTCATCTATGTCCAATCTGTCATGCCACTGCCTTTCATTATTCTCCTGCGTGGGGGGAGAGATAACGCCGAGGCATATTTTATGGACAGTAGAGAGGGAAGAGTGGGAGAGAGGGAGAGAGAGAGAGAGAGATAGGAAAATAAAGGGAGAGAAAGATGCCAATATGATGGGGTAATGGTTGCAAGATATGAGGGGTCCCGCTCTGGCCAGGGGAGAAGTGTCACTCTACTTCATTGGTATCTAGGTCAAGGCGACAGAGAGAGGGGGGAGAAAGGGAGAAAAAAAAAATAGGCAAATGAAGTGATGAAGTTATTGAGGTTTGAGGGCGAGAGGATGGAAGGATGGAGAGGGGAGCGCTGGTCATCTCGTCTCCATTAAAAATTGACAGCCCGAGGGCCTGGAGGCTGGGTGTAAATAGGCGGTAGCCATTCTTCACGGCCACTCGATGGCCCCATAAAATCGGGGCTTGTATGCATGCATGCATGCCGCTGTTGTTGAATATGGAGGAGTGAGGGAATGCGAGGGGGAGGGATTGGATGGAGGGACGGGTGAATGCACCGGGGTCAGGTATTCTCTTCTGTCACCTCTGAGTGGCTGACTGGTTGTCTCTCTGCTCAGCGCGCTGGAATGATTGGGTCCTGGTCTGCAGAGAATGGGCTGGCCAGTTTTACATATATACATATATCATGGCCATTGTCATGCTGTGTGTATGTGTGTGTGTGTGTGTGTGTGTGTGTGTCGCATGTGCATCGTGTGTGTTTGAATATGCAAATTAGATCCAGCAATGCCTTTGATTTTGTGCGCGTATATCCTCGCGTGCGTGTGTGTGTGTGTGTGTGTGTGTCGCCGCAATTGTGGAACATCCAGATGTCAGCGCAGCCTCACTCGGTGTCTGTCATTGAGACAGCGGGGGTGGGGTTAAGGTGACCTGTTTTAAATATAGACAGTGTCACGACAACATGCCCGACTCGACTTATAAAACCCATTTGCATAACGTTTCTCCCTTATCCCTCTCTTTCTCCCTCGTCTTTTTTTTTTTTTTTTTCCTTCCCGGGAGACAGGCAGTGCACACGCGTCATGTTTTGCCTTTGTCTCGGCCGTTCAAATGCAAAAAAGGATGTCATGTCAAGTCTTTCTTCGACGCAGCAAGACACAACTGTATACCTGAGTCGCAACAATGGAGAACGGGACGGAACACAAACACGGAGGCGATGAAGTGCGGCGCGTAAAGACAAAACAAGTTTCCCCCGTGACATTACATCAAATGATAAAGACCCACCAAAAGAAGCTTGTCAGTGCCGTATGTCCCCGCTAAATAACACCAAGACATGAAAACAACTGACAAGACTGTAGCTCAAATGACACCGCCAGCTTTACACACCTCTCTCCGTACACATATTACTCTTCTTTCCCCAGTCACTGGAGGTGTTACTGCTCCGCTGCTAAACAAGCTAGTATCTTTGAAAAAGTATTTGGGAAAAGGTTTGAGCGATGACACCGATGGGGCATTTTTAAACAGACCTCATAGACCTTGGACTTTGAATTCTGCTTAACTTTTGTTGCATACCCTGTCCTTCTTGAGCATTTGTGTGCACAAGCCTTGTCAGCGTGCCCTTCAATTTGAATGCACACTTCACTCTGGCAAACTAATTAATTATTCCCCTCTTCACCCTCCTTTATTCATCCATTTGTTTTTTTGTACCTCTGCGAAGAATACACGCCACATTCCTTCAATACATTTCCTTCTCTCAGACTCAGCACCTATTCATTAGGAATTCAAATTAATCAGTATTTACTGTAGCACTCGCCAGCTCTGCTCTCAAGTGCAATTTCTATCAACAAGGTTGAGTGGGCTTTCGTTTCTCATAGCCAATTGGAATAAAGCTCGCTCTCTCTTTTTGTCCCTCTCCCATTTTTTTTAGATGTTCAATTGAACGCATCAACTAGTTTGGCACATAAGATGGACTTTTCATTTGACATTCGATGAACTCTGAAATTAAGGCGCCGCAACAGTTGGAAAATGAATCCAGGCTAATTGTGTGGTTTTTTTTTTATATCAATGTGAGGTGCATGGTCACAACAAAAAAAAATCACACCTCATTCAAACAGAAATGCCTTGAAATCGATGTTTGGTTAAGCTTAAAGGATATTTAACTTAATTCATATTTTATTTTAGGTGTTTTGGCCATTTTTATCAGTTATGGTTACGCTGTACAGCTATGGAATTGTCTTGGTGGAGTAGTCCAACGCAGGTTCACGGCAGTTGGTGAAATAATCACAAAATGTAATCTATTTGATTCATGTACACAAACATAAATTTCACTTTTTTGTTCGTGGCGCTCAGCACGACTTTCAACAATGTATTTTTTTTTTTTTTCTTTCTTTTCAAAATATCCAACAACACATGACTTTCAACAGGGAGACCGGTGTTCGTGTCCCAAAGTGTTGAAGTCACTTTAGTGATGTTTCTGATGTGTTTTCCCGTTATTTTAAGCCCAACCATGATGTTTTCCCTAAACCTAACTAAGTGGTTTTGTTGCCTAAACATAACCATGACCTTTTCACGGTAACGACGAGAAGATAAATCACACGTGAAAAGTTGTTTTGTGACGTTAAGCCGGTGGCGTAAATGACCACCAAAAAGCCTAAAATGCCTTATAATGACACGAGAAATGTCCTTAAAATGTTGTGCTATTTATACGCCTACCCATGAGACCTGGTTGGAATCAGACGGCGAGGGGCACTGACCAAGCGTTGGGATTTGATGAGTTGGGAGTGAGAACGGGTGGTTTCAGATGCTTTTTGAACATTTCCGTTGGAGCATATTGACTCTTTAGACTGCCTGAAAAGAGATGTCAGAACAACATTGTAGGTGGCTGACAAATGGCGTTATAGGCGTTACTCCAAACATCATGCAGAGACTTATTTCCAGGAGCAGTGCTTCTATTTTCTTTTTTTTAAATAAATACTTATATCAACATAAATAATGTGTTCTTTTTTTTATATTCGCATTGGGTAACGTGCCCTCATTCTTGAGTGAGTGATGGTAAAATAAATACTTTTATAATTAATACCTTTAACTTTGACTGACAATCTTCACAGACAAACAAGCCAGCAAATTAAACAACTTTATTTGGACTTTAAACTGAAAGAAAAAAATATAAATGACGTTATAATAAACTGGAATTATCCTTTAAACTTAACAGTCACACAGCCAGCAACTTTTTAAAAATGTTGGTCCCAATACTACACTGTCAGAGCCGACATTCCTTCCGTTTATATCATTACCCAGTGAAGAGCAGTATAGCTGTGTTTGAGTACATGTCCATGTTTATGCGTATCGCATATCTCAGCATCTATATATTAATACCTTGATATACATTATGTGTTTGTGGGTGATAAACCTGCTCCAGTGTGTAATCACCAGTGTTAAATGCAGCTCTGACTAACAGAAGTGTGTTTTACTGTGAACTTGTACTGACCTATTCTACACTATGTGTTTAAAACACCTTACATAACACCACATTAATTTGATGAACACATCATTTTGTTACCTGAAGAGACGTATGCTAATAAATGAATCTTCCATGGCACTCAGTGACCATGAGTCCTGAAATGGGTGATTATTTTTAATAATCCTAGACTGTAGCGCGTTCGCCATGTTAGTTCTCAGCGTGTGAACTGTATTTTTCTACATTACATTAGGAGTTACTAGGCTTACATTTTTCCAAACGCCACTTTTTGTGTGAGCCGAGGTTGTGATTACAGAGAGCGTTACGGACTTCTATTTTAAGTTATCGACCCCTGGTTGGAGCTAGCCTTTTGGCCTTTGCAAGCTTTCCCTTTCCACAACTTCTTACTTAACAAGGCCAGGCTGAAAAACCCACAGATCTAATTGAATATTGATATGTGTGTGTATAGAGGGCCAGAGCGAGGCTCACCCATGTTAAGCCATTCAGTGCATCCTCTTGATTGAAATTCCATTAGCTTGTTAGTGGAGGATAGTGGAGAGTCTGTGAATACTTAGCCTTGTTAGCCGAGGCGCAGGCTAAATGAGTGTGCACAGGGTCATTGTCCACTTAAAACTCGCTCTGCAAACTGGCGGCCAGCTTGAATAATTCATGGAGCATGACCCGCGCTGACTGCTTTAAACGAGTGTAGCTTCTCTTTCTGTCTGTTTGGATAATATCTCCACTCTGGAGTTAATTAGGTTTTCACTTTTTTTTTTTTTTTTATTTCAACCAGCTGTGTGTACAGCGGTCAGGGACTTGTCCCCGCGGACACACCGAGAGACAAATGAAAAGAAAATGGAGCAAAGATGATTGTGATGTAAAGTTGTAAATGCTGCTTTTTTTTCAGCTCCAGTATGTTATCATGGGGAGCATACTAATCCAGAATGTAGCCTGACATAGCTAATGTAGGATACAGAATATTGTTTAGACCGTATTTATACTACTGGAGTAAATGGGCACATATTTACTCTTTAGTAGCGAGCAGACAGGAACAGATCATTCAGAGGGTCTTTTGGAAAAAATCCTGCTTTGAGAGGAAAATGTCAGGGCATTTTTTTAAACTCACTAGTTTTACTTACCGTTTTATTTCAGCAGCAGGCAACTGTTTTTATTGAAAACTCTGATAAACCCACTGTATGCTGGCAGACAGTTAGGGTTGTGTGAAGATGGTAACCCTTGATTTGTGAAACTCTGGCGAGATGGTTGAGGTAAGGCATTGATCTCGAATGGTAAAGGTGAGATCATCGGGCAGCGAGTGTCACGAGAGTTTTTGGAAGTTAGCAAATAGCTGGATAGTTAGCAACTTAGCAACCAGGTTGGTGAATAGTGGAGCATTTATCAGTTAAAGAGCCAGATATTTCCATCAAGAGTTGGTGGAGACCAAAATGGAGCTAAAAGGAGAGAGAATATTGGACTCATGCCTGGTTCATGCTTGGGGGGCATAACTCAACCAATATCTCTGTTTCTCTAGGGTTCATTTGAGTCTCTATTGCTGGTGTTGAACATTTGGATGGATGAGCTGCTTGGTGACCTTACGGAGGAGATGGGTAGCGATCAGTAAAAGGCCTCATGTGGAGAAGAAATCCTCAAGTCAATCAAAGGAAAGTAAATCTGTTGTTTAGCAGGAGATGATCTGATGGAGAGGATAGAGGATTGGCCAGCAGCCAGGTGGGTTGGACAGGACAGGACAGGACAAGTACTCTCCTTTGAACCTGCTTTGGCCCATGAACACTTCATCATACAGAATGTAACAATTGAAACACCAGCCTACGGGAAATGGAAAAACGCTTTGAGTTACAGCCTTCCGATCCCCCTAACCAGCCTCAGAGGACCAGATACCACAGAATACCACAGAGCAGGAACCATTAGGCTCTGGATCTAGTCCCATATTATCATTAAAATGGGAGAACTAAAGAGCACAATGCAGAAGTGCTAAAAATGTAGTTTGGGAAGATCATCCGACAGTCTGTGCAGGTCAAACCCTAAATGAGTAAAGTCCTCAGCCTTCACAAACATTGGAGTTTTCTTTATTTTTCAATTTCTAAATGTTTCTTCTTTTATATTTTCATCTCAATTATACATGAGCATATGTCTAAAATTCCATGACTTTCAAAATATCTTGGATTGTGATTTTGCTTTTGGTTTCAGTATTGGTTAGTTATTAAAAACTGGTTCAATTGTTTGTTTTTTTATATAGTTGAAATTACTTTTTGAATGTGAACCTTAAACTTCAGGAAAAAAAAAGACAAATCTCTAGTAAAATCAACAAACAAAGGATTAGGCGAGTGCCTGTTACTGGTAACTTCATAAAAGCAAATACAACTCTCTAGAAACTCAATAAAAATCAGGTTTGAATAGAAACAGTATATACAGTCAACACAATAAGTTTGGGATCAGATTCAGTTCAAGGAAAAATGAGATAAAATCAGCACCCAACCCAACTCAATGCATCTCTATCCAGTGAGCAGAAGGTTGTCTCTTTAGTGACCCCACTGCGACCTGTCCATTAGCACCAGCCCTCTAACACCACCAGCCTTTACTGTCTCCTCCTCCTCCTCTACTGTCCTAGACATTGCCTCACCCTTCCTCTTCCTCCTCCTCCTCACCCCTCCATTCTGGTAGCTGTCATCAATCTTGCTAAAATGACAGGCGACAGATGTTAGCCTTTGCAAAGATCAAATCTGCTGCTTCAGGGCGGCCTAGTCACATGCGCCTACACACACACACACACACACATTTTCACTCACATGCATACACACATATAGGTATGCACACATGCATATTGCGGTCACACATGCCCAAACATGCATGCGCACACACTATAACCACTGACAGGTCACATAGCCCACGAAGGCATTCACTAGACCCCTCTCTCTCTCTCCTTCTGCATATTGCTAAATCTATTCTGACACCAGAGAGACAGAGAGGGATGGAATGGAAGGACGGTCACCATGCATGCACATGGTCCATGCACACACACACACCCACACACTAATGCATACACACACTTTTTTATGACTGCAATATGTGCATTCCTTCATTTATAATTTCATGTTTCTTCTCAGTGGTATACCAAATACTGCACCTGCATTTGTTTTGTGAGTGTGCGTCGCTGCATGTGTATGTGTGTGTGTGTTTGTGTGTTCGTTGCGTGCATCATCTCCTGGTTTTGCTGTGAGTCACTCAGGCCAGACGGAGGGGAGAGTGTTCCTTGTGGCTATGTTGAACTCAAATATACAGAGACTCTGCAGCACCTGCTGTGTGCTGGCAGCGCAAGCAAGAAAGCACAAAAAATACAAAAATAAAGTATAGAGGGTCAGCTTCCAAACATGTCTCATTACATTACTGCTTCAAAATATCGTTTCCATCTTATCCACTTTATGTACAAGAGACTCTTGTCAAAACAAGTTGCGGTTATCGAACATGAGACAGATTATTGGCAAATACGTGTTTGTGTGTCATTAGAAAATATGAAATTGAAGTTGGTTTTGAATGGTGTAGCAACATGTTTGAGTCGGGGTCTTTTTCTCAGACTTGAAACTTTGCACCATTGTCTGAATACACACATATAGATATTATTTTCTGTGTTTATATTTTGTTGAGTGCAAAACACTCTTTTGCTTTCACTACGCTTTTATTGGGCTTGTTGAAAAGCATTCTGGGTAATATAGGACATCCAACACGTTCTCATCCCAACTCATCACATACCGCCGCTTTGTCACGTCATTTAGCGTCACTTTATTTTTAGCGTCAAAACCACTTTAGTTAGGTTTAGGAAAGAACGACATAGTTGGGTTTAAAACTGCTACGTTTGTACAATGAAGATGACACCGAACGTTGTGAACACGGGACATCGATAAACCTGGTGCGTTTCATACCGTCTTGTGCAGCGGTACTGAACGCCGACAGCCGTGACAAAGCCTCAGTATTTAACGCCCCATTTAACGTGATAGGACATCAGTCGATATTAAAAAAAGGCAAGTTGATGGAATGTGGGAAGACTAAAACAGTAAATTGCCACATCAATAATAAGTCCTGGACTCCACTGAGCATCGCATGATTAGTCCCATGACAGCAAAATAAGAGAGTGAAAGCCTCGTCACGCCGGCATTTACAATGCAAACCAAAATAAATATATTCCAACAGAAGCCCTGCAATCTGCTGATTTGCTCACAGGGTTTCAACTTTGTTGAACTTCAACACAGAAAACTGCACCATAGCAAACCGTCCTGACAGCAGCAATCCTTGAGGGTCGAAGTTACAAATACGTCTCTTGTAAAAACTGTGTGACCTTATTTTTCTCGTTAGCAACCAATCTAGCTAGCTTGCTAACTGTCAGTTTACTGTCAGTTTATATGACCTCAAGAGTAGTCAGGGGCCGAGGGCATTGATGGGAAGACACATTCCTCTTTCTGAAAAGTTGAATTCAGAAGAAATAAAATCACCCTCTTGATCAGTTCAATGCACTCTGTGTGTACATGGTTCTGTTTTGTTTATTTGATGGCTTTTCATCACTTGCGCTTCACTGTTACACAATGCGACGCCCGTCTCTGCCCCGTCTGCCATGTTTCTTGGTCTGCGTGGCAGCTTTCCCTGCTGCTACTGGAGGTGGGCGTGGCAGAGGGTCATCAGTGAAATGGCAACACCTGAGCTCATCAGCATTACTAGCAACACCTGAACACGGTGTGCAGGGTTCAGCTCTTTTAAAAACCTCTCTTGGAGCTCAGTTGCTGGTTCTCTCTCCTCCATGAGACCCATTGAGTGCAATATTGTATGGTGCAGTGACATAAACCATAACATCAACCAAAAACCAACACACTTTTCCACTCATGCACCCAAATACACTGCTTACTGATTCCACATGCCACTGTTAGTTTACATTGTTGTTCTTTAAATCAATAAATAATGTGTTAATTGGCTTGGTTGTGTGCATCTCCCTCTTTTGTTAAGGTTGTGCGGGTCGCTTTGTGGCATATAACATGTATTTACCATCATCTCGTATTCCTCACTGCTGTTCAGCAAAGTCACATTAAAGCAGCTTTAGCTTCATTCCTTCGTAGCCTGATTATCAGACTGAAGTGCCATTTAATTTCACTCGATTCATTCAGTCATACATGTTCATGTTAACCATTTTTTGGTCGGGAGGGGTGGTATGATGTATCTGTCCAACCAACATCCTTTTCAGTCAACACTCATGCAGCAGTGACGGTTATTAGAAGTAGTTTCTGCATTGTATTTTTTACAACAATCAAAGAAATAAGTTGATTTAAATGTTAGTTTTGTAAGTCGCCCTACAATAAACTGCACAGCTGCGTTAATCTCATCTGATGTGTTTGTTTTTCAGTCACTGTTTTTCGTGAATGTAGTTATGTAGCCAGGTAGATAGCTGCTAAGTAGAAAAATTATGTACCTGTCGTTAATCCTGCATGCAATGCTCTGATTGGTTCATCTCAAACAGATATTTGCATATGAATGCAGAATCTGTAGACAACGGGACAAGATTTTGGTATCGGAAGCGTTCTGGTTTCCGTTTGTGTCTTGACCAATCATGTTTGAGCGGGCTTTGGTTGCATGCAGGTAAACAGTCCATATGGAGAGCAAAAAGAGCTAAAAGTTCAAATGGAGACTCCAGTTTGACCCTGAAAAGGAACAAGAGGGCTTCACATATCAGTATTTCAAAATAATCACAAGACATATTGAAGCTGTGGTTTAATTATTAGTGAAAGGTCAAGTTCCAAACATAACTCTATCCTCTATTTTTATGAACACAAGAGAACCTATTTATTCAAAACGGACAAGCAAACTTATTTCTCTGTCATCTCAACACACCGAAATAATAACAGCTATGTAAAGTAGTCCCACACAGCACCATTTACATCTTCATAAGCAAAGATTATGGTACAATCACATTAGGCTCACACAACATGAGGGTTTTTAATAACACAACTTTATTGCCAGCAACTCTGTGTGTGTGCTTCAATATTGATGTCCATACTGTATAGTGAATACACACACACACACACGCACACATAGACTTAGTACTAACATGTTCCAACAGAGCAGAGAGCTGCACTGGAGGAATATAACTCTCACTGATTGTGTGAATGTGTATATACAGGCTGAGGGAGTGTAAGGATACTAAAGCTGCCTTTCCCAGGAGATGACAGAGAGGCAGTGTTGTCATGTCTACATACCATGTGGTATGAATACACACACACATACACACTTTGCATCTGAAATGCATGGCAGTATATCACAATTTTTTTTCCAAGATGCACTGCATTACATTTCTTGTTTTGCACAAATATGGCACATTCATTCACACCATAGCACATAAAAACACGCTCACTGTAAACAGACATTTTACATAGTCCATACTGTATATTAAGGTCACCCTTAAAACAAAATAGAATGAAGTTGTTGTATTCAACCCACCAAAACTCTTGCTAACTACAAAGCAGGATTATATAGAGAGGCAATCACAACATGCAAATACAAAATAATGTGATGGCATGTTTCGGTTGACTTTTTGAAAATGAATGCCCCTTTTTGTTAACATTAATTACCGTGGCCATAAACAGCATCAAAAATAGGGTTTTATATAATGAAAACTGTATGGACCATAACTTTAATTTAATGCAGTCATCAACTTTAACAAGCTGAATCGAGGGCAATCAGTCAAGTCAAGACAATTTTATTTATATAGCTCAATATCACATGTCAAAAACTTGCCTCAAGGCGCTTTACAATCTGTACGGCATATGATCAAATCTGTCTTTAGACACTCGATTCAGATAAGGAAAAACCCCCTTAAAAAACCCTGAGGAAGAGTGACAGAGGAAGGATTCCTCTCCCAGGACGGACAAACATGCAACAGATAACCAACATAGTAAAATTACATTATTTACCAAATTATAGATAGGTTTTTAACTTTGACTTTGGATCGGGGGCAACACTGAGCAATTTCAGGTTTCGCCAAACAGACCTGAGCCACACAACCTCCTCTCCACCATGGAGGCCTGGACTACTCAGACATTTTTCCCTTCCTTTCAGCCCTCCGTTCAGATTAAAATTATTTTTTTTCTTCCTCCCAAAAAAGAGCTTTTCCAAAACGACATCCAGAGCGTGTACCTTAAAGCACTGGCTTGGTGTTTCAGTGAGTAGGCCTATGGAGTAAACACAGCTTTTCCAAAACGAGGACATGAACCAGCCCAGTGACGGTCAGGGGCTGTGTGAGAAGACAACTTTTAGTTGCCTTTAACTTTCTCTGTGATCCCTCATTTAAATGTTAATATAGATGAACACACAGCAGATTTTGTGAATCATTGAGGCGACCTGAAACACTAACACCAAAACGGTGTTTCAAATTTTAGTCGGCTTAATGTAGACGTGGTCTGAGTTCTCATTTTGCATCAGTTATACAGAGGTTTAGTCGTAATGTGATCAGTAATCTCTGGTATCATAGAGTGGTTACAGGTACAACGGAGTACACAAACAGTTTGGTGTTAAGTTAAACTTTAATGACTTACGTCTCTTCTTATTTAGATCAGATGAATATACTTTTCACTGGTGTTAAAGGAACAGTGTGTAGCATTTCGGGGATCTATAAGCAGCAATGGAATATAGTATTCATAACTATGATTTCATTAGCATATAATCACCTGAAACTAAGAATCGTTGTGTTTTCGTAAGCTTAGAATGAGTCCTTCATATCGAGCTCTTCACAGAGTCCGACGTGTTTCTCCGCCATGTTTCTACAGTAGCCCAGAACGGACAAACCAAACTCTGGCTCTAGAGAGAGAGGCTTTTATGTTTATACATTACCTGAAGGCCACCGTAGTTCTCCGACATGTTTGTGAAACTGCGGTAACGTGAGCCGCAGAGTGCAAAACCGTGGTACTGTTTGACTTTTGTTGCTCCTAAAGTAGTGTTATTATGATAAGGATGGCCTCTGAGCGAGGCGAATGACGGTTTGGCACTCGCAGTCTTGGAAAGGGAGGAGTGAGTGGAGGGGTACTCAGATGGTTGCAATCTGCAACCACGCCGCTAGATGCCACCAAATCCTACACACTGTCCCTTTAAGTAACAAAACAGTAGTGCAGTGATGTCTTATTTCTTTGCCCAAACGCAGCAAATCTGAAGGATCTCAAATAGCGAACACCTCTTTGATTATTGAGGTCAAGAAGACAATTGCATCTTCGTGAAAAAAATCATCCTTTGTACGTCTTTAATGATTTAAAAGCCTCAAAAGTATGACTCTGAAGAATCATTAAACCTCCCCCCCTCTTCAGCCTGATTCAGACAGAACAAGAGTCAACCAAGTATTTCTCCTTGGATAGTCCTGTGATATTTGCCCTGTGATATGGGAGTTGCTGTTTCCAGCCCCACACATACTGTATTTCTGTCATGGGTGGGGGGACACAGTATTGACCAGCACTGTGCGTGCCCTTCTTGGTGACTTCAGGGCATAGGGAAGGTTAAATGAAGAGGAGGACGCGGAGAGGAAACGATAAGGAGAGGCAGAGGAAAGGGAGATGACAGGAAATGGAGAGAAGAAGAGAGGACGAGTGGAAGAGGTGGAGGAGCCGGGGAGCCCCGTCACATGGGACCGAGCTATTGATTGAATTCTGACATTGATTAAGCATCCCCTGATTCACAATGTCATGTGTTTGTGCATGAGTGTGTGCAGTCTATTTTTATCTATGAGTGTGTGAGTGTGTATGCGGGAGGATTATATTTACTGTAAGTGATAAAGTGAAAGAAGAGATGAAGAAATAAGAAAGTGTTTATTTTCATCACAGTGTCTACTTGCATTCACATGCATATACAGTGATGTGTGCTCTTTAGAAACGTGTGTGTGTGTGTGTGTGTGTGTGTATAGATCTGTACCCCTAGGAGGCCTGACTTGCAATACCACTTCATCCATCCTTGTGGGATAAAAAAAAGGGTCTCTCTTTTCTTTCGCTCTCTCTCTCGCTCACTCTTTCTTTTCTCCGCTACCCCCTCGCTCTCCTTTGTGTGCACTCCTTTTCTTTTTTATTCATCATTAATCCTCCAGTCTGGGTCTGGGATGTCACAGCCTCTCCCTCCCTCCACTGCCCTCTCTCTCCATCGCTCTCTCTTTCTCTCTCTATCCGTTATTGTGTATGTGTGTGTGTGTGTGTGTGTGTGTGTGTGTGTGTGAAGGGCAAGGGCTTGTCATCCCGTTCCCCTGTCATTCTGCCTCTCCATTCAGAGCATGGCACCCCCTTTTGCCAGGGATAATTACCCCCCCTCCTCCCCGCCTCTCACCAACCTCCTCTTCTTCTTCCTCCTCCTCTTTTGCCACCTCCTCCTCCTCCTCCTCCTCCCCTCACTTCTCCTCTCCCATTCCTTTTGTCAATATTTATTTTCAGAAAAGGGATGAAACAAATATATTTCACATTTGAATCATGTTGCAGTAAGTCTTACATAATCATCAATGTTACAAAACGTATGGCTGTAGCTCTGAAAAAAAGCCATGTGGATAATTTAAAGCCAGTGAGGGGCATACTTGATGCCCTAGTAACTTTTATGTGTGTGTGTGTGTGTGTGTAGACTGAACAGAGGGCGGGTCATGGACGGGGTGAAATAGGTCAGGTGCTGTACAAGGCATCGGCCTGGGAGCCACACATGTAAACACAAACAGGGTCGACTGGTATGCAGCGCCTGTAAAGAGTGGATGTTGTGGTCTAGATGCCACAACATGAGTATGATCAGTAATGTAATTCTGTCCAAGTTTAAATCTTATAACATGGAGGCAGTTTATTGGGCAAAATCCTGATAAATACGAACCTTATAATATAATATATATATTCTAATATCTTATACCATACTCATACATGCTCCATTTAAAACGTATACTCAATAATCACTCAGTTATATCCATTACTTTTACCACATTTAACTGAGTGCCGAAACTTTTATAAACTTATACCTTTGTATAGTTTACTGTTAGAACATCCATCATTATATAAAAATAATTTCTTAAGACTCACTTATATTCCTTCGCTACTCTTAACTGATGTTTTTGCTCTTTTGTTTTGTGTCGTTTCTGTTGTCATTCCTATTTGTTGTGTAATTGTGCCGGTCGCTATCTCCCCTGTTGGATATTTTCTGCATAATTGTTTTTAATTGTTTGTTTAATGCTTTGTAACTTTTGTTTTGAAGAGCGCTATATATGGATATATCTAAATCCTTCCTTTCTATTTGATCTGTGGGATCCTTAATGAGAAACAGTACCAAAGCTCTGTTTTACATGAAATACATTGAACATAATTACAATACTATTTAAGATAATCATATATTAATATCTTATCTTAATATTATTATTGGATTATGAGTCAGTGACGATGGCAACTGTAACCTTGGCACCATTTAAACTTGTGCCGCTACAAGTGCAATAACAGCTGCTATCTGTAGACACAAGACACTTCACCCATCACCCAATTCATTTTTTGATTTTATTTTGGTAGGCTATATTTAGTACTTTTTTTAATTTATCTATGCATCTGTTTATGTACTTTGTTTTTCAGTTGTGACAGTTGGATTTCCCTGCATGGGATCAATGAAGTGTATCTTATCTTACCACACAAGTACAGTAACACCATGGAAACCCTGAGGCAAGTGAGAAAAAAATATCCATTTTCCAAGTCTGATCTGAAGAGTTGTCTCTCCTGTGGTTATGACTTAAGAACAAGTGGAAAAAGGTGTTTGCCAGGATCATCATGACTTTTATTCCATGTGTGAAAACAGGTGGAAAAAAAGTTTTGTCAGATGAAATTTTTTTTTTGTTTGTTTGGAGTTCGAAATAGGACTAAAAGCGTTCATGTTTTTCTTCCACATGCGTTTTAATCTCCATACACTCTAAACACAAGGTACATATACTGTATTTAGTGTTAGCAAGTTATGTACCATTACTGTCATGTTTTTCTTTTGGCTAAATGTATGTATTTTAATCAGGGCTAATCTGCTGTTTGGGAAAACATGAATGCTTTTGTTCCAGTTTAGAACATGGGGTAGTGGTGCACTTCAGCCTCTTGTGGCCGAAATGAGTATTACAACAACAAACACTGATCCTGACAAAAAAAGAAAAAAACAAACTTCGAAAAATGATCCTGGCAAAACTTTTTTCCAGATTCACAGATAAAACAAATGAAAGATCCTGGCAAAACCTTTTTTTTTCACCTGCCCTATAAACACAGAAAACAAAACAATTTAGATCAGACCTAGTAAATGGATCCCCAGAATTTTTTTTTTCTCACTTTCCTCTCAGGTTGTCCTTATATTACAGTAATGTCAGAGTTATTTGTATGGACAAAGACTTGGGAAATAATCTTCCTAAATAGTGATAATTACAAGATCTACCTGAGTGGAAGTGTAACCCTTCTGAACAGCCTGTGTACATGTGTGATATATGAGTATCTATATGTGTGTGTGTCTCCATCAGACACACACACATATAGATACTCACATATCCACATGTGCTGCACACACACACACACACTCTTCCTCTGTGCTCTCTCTTCTCCTAATTGCTCTTGAATGGTGACCCTCATAAACAAAAGGCAGTTCAGGAGCAAATAAACAAAAGCTTGTCTTGTTGTTTATTATCGCTCCTTCATTCTTTTCCTTTTATTTCTGCGTGGCCTCTGGTCGGTCAGAGGGGAGGAGGGGGGGAGAGTGGGAGCCAGCTCTCTCTCTCTCTCTCTCTCTCTCTCTCTCTATCAGATGCCTGGTGTGTTGCGCGTATTGATCGCAGAGGCTCAGTAGCAGAAAATAATGGGGTGGTGAAAGCTTAGTAGAGAGAGGGAGATGGAGAGAAAAAGAGAAAAAGAGATCTACAAACATGTGTGTACGCTAACACACACACACACACAAACAATCATATTTCCCTGCCTCGTCTCTGCCCTGTGCCCTCATATGAATATTGGTTCTCCCCTAACTCCTCCATGTCACCGTTATGTGTGTGTGTGTGTGTGTGTGTGTGTGTGTGTGTCCAGGCGGCCTCATTTGCATATGCGTGTGTGTGTGTGTGTGTGTGTTATCTATGCGAATAAATCCTTCCAAGCCCCGTGCGCCTCAGGGTGATGTGATGCGGCCAGTGCCCGAGCAACCATACCCTAGCTAATTTACAACCAACCTAGTGTGTCCCCCCACTCCCACACACACACACACACAGACATACACGAGGCTTGATGACACCGCGGTGAAACATGTCGTCTAGACGACATTGAACCCTGAGTCCGCCCAGGGTAATTGTTTTATGCAAATAGGGAGAGCTAGGGCTGACATGATTGGGCCAGACTTGGTGTTGATTGAAGTGTCTGTTGTGTGTGTGCGTGTGTGTGTGTGTGTGTGTGTGTGTGTAGCAGTTGTTATGGATGTGGCCATGATTGTGGTGTAATGCTGGTAGCCATTAGTATTATTGTTATTGTTGGAAATGTTCTATTATTCAGAAGGGCAGGGCGGGGCAATATACATAACATGCAGAAATATGGAGGCGGATGACATGAACTGCACACACACACACACACACACACACAGTCAATACATACCATAACATATCTGTGTAATATCCGACTTGTCATTGAGCTGAATCCTGAATCCACCATCGGGCCACACGTCACACTGTTAAAGCAAATATGAATCATAGCAGAAATACTGACGCATCCCTGCAAAGCCACTTAATGAATGTGTTAGAGTTTGGAGCATAAACACACACACACACACACACACACACATACAGCACAAGCAGGGCCATGTGTTATCAGGGCAGCCATCAGAAGGGAGTGTGTGTGTGTGTGTGTGTGTGTGTGTGTGTGTGTGTGTGTGTGTGTGATGTGGTCCAAGTCGTAAATTTAATTTCATGCTGGATTTGCGGAGCTCATCTGAATTGCATGTGAGCACAGCCTGATGGGCCTCAGTCTCAACGCTGGAGAGTCACACACTAAGACGCAGATGCTGCCATTGATGGTGCGCATGAGCATACACACACACACACATAAACACATAAAGACATACACGCACATGCAGCAGTTTCATCTCAAGGACATGATACCATCATGACCTCTAGGCATGACCCCAGATATCCAGGCTTTTTCAGTAATGTGAAAAATTAAAATGTATAAGATGTAGAGTTTTGTAGCATCAATGGTGCAAATCCTCATAAACTGGTCTCAGATGCCAGGTAGTGAGTTCTGGCAAACTGAAGCTAATCAGGCTAATGGCTAATGGAAGCTACTCCGACAGGATGTACAACATTTAGTTTAGTAATCCTCAGAATACAACACTGAATGCACAAGGAGCATAAATTCGCTAATAAGGACCTATCGACCTGAATTACAAACAAATTTTTTCTTTACACAAATGATCAAGTATGGCCCAAACACTTGACGGACTAAAAACTCAAATCTGTCTTTTGTTTTCCCAACTGTTCTAAAAACATATCAAACCATGATCCCAAAACGGACCTCCCAAATCCTAGAATTTGTGTACCACTGTTTTTGTAGTTCTTCTGTAGTCTATTTTGTATAATTCCATGCTTTGTTTCGCCTCTCAACTCAGGCTGTTCTTATATTTACACCTACTAAAAGTAATTTAAAACTATAATTTGTATATAACCCACGTAATCGTCAGCCATGACGTGCAGGGCTGTCTCAAAGAAAGTCATGTGACTTACAATAGAAGCCTATAAACAGCAACAAAGTCTGCGTTGGGAGGAGGTCGGGGTTGGATGAACGTGTCACACAAACAGGACTTTCACCCAGGAGATGCTGCTGCAAAAGTCATTGACTTATTCTACCTTACTTTTGTTACGTAATTTACGTATTTAACTAAAGCCGCGTACATAAGTCATCCCAATTTGTCATATACTGACGCCTTGTCATACCGAGAATGGGCTGGATGATTCATGTTTCTGGACATCCAATAGAAGAACGCACGGAAGATAACAAATAACTTTTCGTAACAAACCACACAAACCGTTGTATGAGGATACGTTACTCAACTAGATCTTTACCGTGAAACTGCAAAGTGTCCATAAAATTCTCAACCGTCTCCACTTTTAATAAGCTCAAACCCCAAACCCGCCACGACCATCATCCAACATCCATTTAGATAAAACACTGCCCTCATTTCACTCCTCCCTCCATCTCTTCTCAATAATTTACCCCCTCCCTCTCTCTGCTCTGTCCTTCCGCCTGCTTCACTGAGGTCTGAAGTGGAGAGAGAGCGACCTTCCAGATACATGCAGGCTAAAGTTAAAAGAGAGAACTCTGCAATTACCCTGTTACAAGGATTGGTGCAATTAAGGAAATGTACAGTTCAGACGGGTTCACGGTTTCAGATGCCCGTCAGAGGCATACAGAAAGCCTCATAAAACCATGAGTCATATTTAGCTGCTCAAGGCTCTTCACACACACACACACTAACACCCTGGCATTACAGCGATTGTTTAACCCTTCCCGACACACCGAGGGGATCACCTCCACATCTCGCGTTTAATAGTGCAGCACTTTTAACTGTGTAAAAATCCTGTTCAAAGAGAAATTTCTTTATTCTTTTGGTTTACTTTTCTCACTTACTGCTTCACTGTGCAAAAACCTGCCGAGGTCAGTGGTAATTCATTCTGAACAATCTGAAGGACAAACGAGGAGTTCAGTTTTAGAAAAAGCCTTTGTCTTTCTTTTTTTAAAAGAAAAAATACTATTCAGAGCACATCAAATTTGCTGAAAAGCCAGAATCTGGTGTGTGAAAGTGTTTGCATTTTGTCTCTGAATAACTGTCACTACCTGCTGTCATCTCTGGTTCCTTTTTAATTTTGTGCCATCAATCATCGCATACACAAGGAGACACATTCTTTTGAAAAATGTTAACTAACTTGAGAGGGAAACTTTCACATTTCTCTGACTTATTGCTACAAAAACCTTGCAAAACAAACTGGATGGACACTTTAAACCCAAGGCATCTCCTGAAAGACTTCCTCTTTCTTTTTTCTTCCTTTCCTTGAGAGTATGAACATGCTTATTGTGGAGGATCGTCTCTCTGAGCAGAAGGACAAATTGAGATATTCGCTCGATGGTCTTCACTTTAGGCCATTTGGGCTAAACGTTTTTCCAGTTGCTCCAGTCATTGACTCAGCAGACAGTCGGAGTGTCCCAGGACAGTTTACAACAGGAAGATATCATTGTTACAAATAAAGACATAAATATTTTAACATCCACTGAAAATACTCATCTTTTTATTTGCAGTTTACCATCATTTTATGCTGACATGAATCTTTATGAGCTGATTCCTACATCATGGTTGTTATGATCGGTGATGGAATTTTGAACTTAGTTTTTCTCAAGTGAAAAATGAACGAAGGTAGTGGCCCCAGTTCAAGATCTTTTAATGCAATCATGCAAACAAACACACAGAAACCTGCACACAGTATTACACACAACGTTAAGTTACCAATTTTTTTGGCTTTGTTTTATAGATGATGATGATGATTAGAAATGAGAATTTAGGAATAACTGTGATCAACGTTCAAGCTAGACAATCACTGGATTTAATGGAGTAAATGAAAGTATATACATGGTTATTAAATCCAATTAATTTAACTTCAAATTAGTGCGGAAACTCTGTGAGTGTCTGTGGTAATCACAGACAGCAATGTTACAAATACAGGAATATTATAAGAATATTACAGGGTTAGCAACAGGGGCGGACTGGCCGTAGGTCATAGAGTTTTTATTTTTCAATTTCTGATGTCAGTAGTTACTGTATGATCCTCGGCCGCAGACAGCACAGAGCGGAACGCTGCCTGTCATACTGGGTCAATCTAATATGTTCAACATTGAGGGGGCCCATCCTAATTTGGACAGATCATTGTTTTTGTGGAAATCTGAATTGCTCAATCATTTTCATCTTGAACGTGCCAAACCGTGACTATTTTTCCAGCTCACCTAGGCTTCCCTGGCCGGTCTTGTTTTGCTTCAGTGCAGTGGTGACATGCTGATACAAACTGAGGGAGCACATGTCAGTCAGCAAGACATCCTGAAGTGTCTTGAAGGTCTTCAGCATCATCAGATTCTCTTTATAACACAAAAACTGTATAAGTGTTAAAATTACTGCCAAAATATTGCAGGCGCTTGCATAAAAGTCCCGTGCTGAATTCCAGTCCCAGTACGTCTCTGGTTGGCAGCAATACTGTGATGGTCCCAGGAATTTCAGTCTCACTGCATATTTATTGTAATTTTCAAGGTGTCAGATTTCCAGGCAATGATATCCAGGAAGTTCAAAAATAGACCACAATTCAGACTTACAATGAATAATTATTACAAAATAAAATTACAATTTCAAACAAAAAATACACAATTCATCAAAAGTGGAGCTCAAAGAAAATCAGACAAAGTAAGAACACATTTTTTTTCCAGAGCTTTCAATCTCACAGTCTTCCGTAGCAGATAGTTTGTTCAGTTTTACTAGCTTTTTGGAGAAAAAAAACTAGAAAGTGTAACTGAGTTAAGATTAGTTTGTCAAAAATTATTGCAAATTTTCAAAAACATAATTTTCATAAACCTTTATTTATAATAATAAAATCAAGGCTTGACACATCTATGTCAGTGAGGCATGCACATATATCAGTCTGGAAAAAAGGTCGGAGACATTACAAAAGCCAGAGTCAGTGAAGCAACATGGATGGGTTTATGTTTAGTTCAGAAGGGTCAGGAATGTTACAAAATAGCTGGACAAATCCCCGACTGGGACCTTTAAAGCTTTCAGACATTCTTCTAGCATGTTGTCTGTTAGAGACATTAAACTTCATTGGACGAAGAGACAGGAGCTCCTTGTATCTGCCTTCACCGCCCTGATAGGAACAGAGAGGCAAGTAGAGATTTACAGTCCGGCAGACAGCAGCTTTACTAAACTCCTTTGCATTGACCTCCGGGGGCCAGAGGTGTCATCATTTTAACTTTGTGGCTAACTGTATTCTGCAATTAAAAGGTAGTAATGTTGAGTGTAGGTGTGCTGAACCACCATTATATGTTACTAAAAGTTAAGAATCTGAGCTCTAAAGGGATGTACTGAGGGAAAGTATGACTTATAAAAGATATTTCTCACTGAATGTTGCAAACGTAAAGTATGAAAGAGGCGGCCTTGAGATAAAACAAAACAAGCCTCTACAAACATCTAAGAAAAGATAACTCTCACAAACATCCTCCATGGCTCCTCTCCCAGGATGCTTTACCTTCCAAAAGCTGCTCCAGTAACGGAGACAAAAGCCAGACACACACTTACAGACACACACACACACACACACACACACACACACACTCTTCTTCCCCCTCGCCTCGCCTCGCCTCGCCTGGCCAGTCTCAACATCCCAGCGCTCTTTGAGGCGACGTCCCAACAATTCCACCGGGTCCCTCATTAAGGCCCAGGCGCCGACTCTCCAGGGGAAGTAGGGGGGGCGGTAGGGCTGCTGGGTAAACTTTGGAGAGGTCACCTCCTTGTTTCCATCTCCCGCCTCCTCTCATCCCTTGTTCCGGCCCATCCTCAGGTCCTGTCAGCGGAGAGTGTAAACAAGCAGAAAGGTTAGCGCTGTTCTCACCCGACGCCGTCTTCTCTCATTAGGGACAAGGGACGGCGAGCCAGGAGCACCAACAACGCCACACTTTGTTGTTTTGAGAGGCAACTTCTGTCATGATCCCTGCAGGGTCCGGAAATGTGTTAAGCAGTAGAAGAGGAGTTAGGTAGAAGCTGGTTTAAGTGAAGAGTCAACTCAAGTTGCGCTAAACTGAGGTTTAATTTACAAAAATACTTCTGAAATATTTTGTACTTATGTGTGATCACAAAACTGAATATTAAAGGACCATACCAGTGGTTTTCCACTAGTGTTGTAGTGCATTTATTACAAATCATGAACGATTCAGGGGAGCCCCGCTAGCCTTATGGTTCAACGTATTCTCATACAACGGTTCGTATGATATCTTACGAAATGTTATCACCCATTTTTGTGCATTTTCCTACTAATGTCCAACGTCAATTTCCGCTCCAGTCCTTTCAAAGTAAACTTCTTTCTTCACAGGAAACAACTTCATTAGGTTTAGGCAAGAAAACGATTTTAGGTTTAGGAAAGAATGTAGTTGAGTAACGCCACACCGGAAGTGGCATAATTCAAGTACGGAATTTACATGACAAAAGCGACTTAGTTAAGTTAAGCAAAATAATGTGATTTGAGTTCAAATAACACCGGAAGTGGCATAACTTTAGTACGGAAGTTATGTGACAAATAAATCAACACTGACTTCTGGTTTCACATGGGACACGAACACCGGTCTCCTGGTTGAAAGTCCGGTGTTTTTTTACCCACCATCCACGCCGACCTCCTCCCTACGCAGCGTTTATCGCTCTTTATACTTCCGCTTTCACATTTACGTGAATTACATACAAATAGATTTTGTTGGCTATACACAAATTACACTGCATTTACTTTTCGTAACTATAGCTACGTGTAAGAGAACAGCCTTTATGGTTAAGGTGCACATGGCCGCAAGAACCCACCTGACTATACAAGTATAAATGAACACTTTTTACATAGTTTTTCATCATATTTTGTTATTATTTTAGTTTTATATTGCCATTTAATAATATCTTACACTGAATTTCTATAACTTTCAGTGCATGTTTGTGCATGTGAGCGTGCCCCACTGGCTAGCTCCTGGACGCCGCTCTGCACTGCTCTCATAGTCAATTCAACTGTCCACCTGAGTTAAGATGATGCCGTGTGTTTTATTACCGAGTCCAGGTATGCACCTCTAAAGTAGCATCTACCTGTATACAGGAGAGAAACACTTTGGAAAACTTCATTACTTCACTTCAAAACTCATGCAGGACACATTGCACCGCATTGTCCTGGGGACTTGACACTGCACTGCGCACACAAAACGTCCCAAAACTGGAATGACTGTGTGCATAACCTCTGCATACCAATAAACTAAAAGATCCTATTAAAACTCCCCCCATGGCAGTATTAAAACCTCCTGCTAGAGTCATCCCTCCTCTCCTTTATAGCATCTCTGTCACTGTCCATCCTACACACACACACACACACACACACACACACACACACACACACACACACATAGAGAGCCACCGTCCAGCTCCAGTGATGACTGTCTCCCTGCCTGCCTGTCTCTGTGTTTGCTGACTGGCTGTGGAAGAAGCCATTTAGCATGCTGAATGTCAAGGTCAGCGTGTGCCGTCCTTGTCATCACTCTCCGCAGCAGAAGGTCAGGGGAAAAGCTCCCCTCAAATGGCCAGCTCGAGACAAAGAGGAGCGCTGGCAGGGGAAAAAAAGGAAGATATACAGAAAGAAAGGACACAAACAAACAAACACCTCTATTTTCAGCTCCAGTTAACTGATACTCCATTCCCCTTGGCTCCAGTAACGCTGCAATTCAAGGTATTATTTTGTGTGTGTGGTCCTCTAATTGTGCCATTATGAGAACCAAATGTCTCGGCGATAACATAAATATCGGTCACTGTTCCATTGGGGGCTAGTTTAGATTAAAACCCAAGTTTAGGTTTAATTTGGAATTTGATTTTTTTTTTTGTAAATTAGATTGTTGGAAACTATTTCTTTTGCTGTTCTCAAGAGAGTCTTTTCATCGCCGGGTCTTGGATGTATTTGAGATATTGAATTTGTGTCCAATAATCATACAAACTCTTTCCATTCCCCTTCACGCTGCCCTCTGCCTGAGCTGTATTCTGTATGTTTGCTGTCACATGGAGTAATGACCACTGAAGGAGACGACCGTCGGCCGTTTCAAACGTCACCATTCCCCCTGTGATCCATAACACACAGCGATTTTAATGCAGCGAGTAATTACAATATGCCCCAACCTGCTCTCTCTCTCTCTCTCTTACTTCCTTGTGAAGAAATAACTCCTGCAATCCTGCATGTGCACAAGGACCATGATGCACTAATGCAAACACACTGAAAGGTTGCACAGCAAAGCATAAACTAATTTAATTTAGTGGTAAGTCCTAAATGTTTGCACAATGCAAAACGCAATTAACTTTTAGTGCGGTAGAAAATACTGTATGTGCTTTACATCAGCACCTGGCAACTTACTCAGTTTATTATTTGGAATGTAAACTGACAAAGTTTACGGGGGAAATAATAGGCAGGCCTAATGAAGGCCAAGTAAAAACTGTGAAGAGGAGGAGACAGCTGTTCGTGACCTGTGTTCACAACATTCAGTGTAATTTTCACCACACAAACGTAGTAGTTTTAAGCCCAACCATGTAGTTCTTTATTAAACCTAACTATAGTGGTTTTGTTGCCTAAACCTAAAGTGACACCAAGGGGAGGTATGTGATTTTTGGAAGTTTGGATCAGAACATTTTGGGGGCTACTCGTAGTATAGAGCGACAAAGGTCGCATAGAGAGAAGGTCGAGGTGGATGGATGGGTCAAACAAACACTTGACTTTTACCACTGTTCGTGTCCCGTGTGAAACCAAGTCATTGTTGACCATACTTTTGTTATGTAACTTACGTACTTAACTAACGCCACATGCGCAAGTTACATAACAAGCAAACTTATTTTATGTAACAAACATTTTATTTTTGCAGAAAATGTTGAGTTTAATTGACAGTAAATTAACACTGGTCCAAACCTCCATAATTAAAAAAATATATAAATAAAGCAAAAACAGCAATTTACTGGAATTACTTAGTGAATAAAATAAAAAATAAATAAACAAATAAATAAAAAAAAATTCAAAAATGTGGGGGTTACTTTAGTGCACTTCCAAAAAGTTTTGGATACTCACAAGAGACAGATTAAAACAAGAATGGTCAAAATTGAAATAGTAGAACCCAAGATATCCTGACGTTTAGTCCCCAAAACACTGAATACTACATTTCCCATAATGCAACACAATCGTGTCTTTTGTTAGACGCTCCCTTCCGTGCCCACATCTCTCAAACTCCCATGACGACAGTTTGTTTTGCAGTTTTCCTTAGATATTGGACAGCTGTATAAATCAGAGAATAATTAGTACTCTCCATGTGGAGTAAACTGATATTAAAGTTTAGATGTGGATTTAACACAGCAGAAATGTACATTATCCTGTATTTATCAAGACATATATACATACATAAACATGAAAGACGTGTTGAATTTACAGAAAACATCAAATTAAAACACAGTAAATATATTAGTAAATATATAAAACCGAGAAGGCGGTCACTAGTATGAGCCTGTTTCATATAAAGTCCTGGCTGCCAGCGCAGGTGAAGTAAATAAAAGCCAGGAGCCAGTTGCACAAAACACCCTAGTCTTTTTCTTAAGGTTTCCTTAAAAAAATTTCCTTAAGTATTTATGGTTTTCTTCAGTTAAACCGTTGGATAAATAAAAAAACTTGTGGCCTATGGTGAAAAATGAAGAAAATGACCGCGTCCCCCAGGTCCTCTATTTGAGACTTTACGGTACACATGTAGGTAGCAGCTATTTGCTGCTCTCCATCCTACCCAGTCCTTCCATCATTGTTTCTCTGTGCTCGTGCCTACTTTCCACAGCTTGAGTAAACACTGCCAACTCTTTCATTAGCCCTCTCACCACAGTCTCTCTTTCACTCCGCGTGTCTTTCATCCCCTCTCACTCTGTCTCTACACGCCTCTGTTTAAACAGATGAATGTGATTAGAGCCAGTTTTAAATGACATTGGAAGTTTGTGTGTTCAATGACTCAAATAAAAGGCGCGGTTATTATGTTTAAAGATAGGCCTTAATACGACGTCTGTGAGTGCCGCTCTGTGTACTGTGTGTGTGTGTGACACTCCACCACCACTACTGAGTTTATTTTAATGTGCAGATTGTCAGATGATTGACTGTAATGCCTGGCTTATGCAGTGGTGTTCTGTACATCAACACCAGCATGCCTCGGGGCCACAAAACACATCTGGGTTCACGATTTACTCATTAATTCAAGTTTTTTTTATTTTTTTGTAGATCCAGCTCGTCAAATGTGAAGCTATCCTTCCTAGTCGTGCATATTATATTACTTTTGATGCTTGTAAAAGTGCTAATAGTTTGGCTACCTTAATTTACAGGCAATAGCATTGACTTTTGTGTGGCCTTGTTCTCACCCAATCTTCTCCTATTGAGCACAAATCAGTGCCACAGTTTCCACCACAGAGGCAGGGAAGCTGGCTGTTTGAGGCTGTTTGCTCACTAAGCTATTCAACAGCATGCAATTTTATTTGCCTTGATTGAAAGGTGACTTTCCTGCCTTTAGGTTACCAACACATGAACCGAAATATAGTATTAGTTTTTAATTTCCCATTGAGACCACACTTGTATGGTGCAATACTTCTAGCGAAGCTACCTAACCCGAAGATCCAACAGAGATAGCATATTATGAAGCTTATTAAGTTACAAGTAGGAATGTGTTGTCATGTTCCAAGGCCAGATTTCTATTTATTCACATTTTTTACAAATGTCAGTGGGTTTTGATCAGATCGCAACTCTGAGGTCTGAAAAATGAAGAATGCTGAAGTGGCTTAAACTTGCATTCTTTCTAACAGCCAGCAGGGGGCGACTCCTCTGGTTGCAAAAAGACGTCTGATAGTATAGAAGTCTATGAGAAAATGAACCTACTTCTCACTTGATTTATTACCTCAGTAAACATTGTAAACATGAGTTTATGGTCTCAATCGCTAGTTTCAAGTCTTCTTCAATACAGCATGAAGTTCATTTAGTAAATTATGGTCTAATTTAGAGTCAAATAGACCATAAAGCAGGTGATGCTTTAGGGCGTAGCTACCTTGTGATTGACAGGTTGCTACCACGCTGTGGGTTTAACTTAGCGTGTCACTTGTGTTGGCAAATAACCAAGATGGCGACGGACAAAATGCCAAAGTTGAGACTTCAAAATGACAGTCCACAAACCAATGGGTGACGTCACGGTGACTACGTCCACCTCTTATATAAAGTCTATGGTTTTGAAGGAGGTTTTCCTACTTCTGGAACACAACCTGGATGTTGCGGTTTCACTTCGGCTCTCTATACCAAAACAATGAGCTCAAAGACGCTATAGGCATATAGAAAAACACAGATTATAGCAGCTTTAAAGTAGATTTAAAAAATGAGAAAAAAAAATATTCCTGAAATTGCATTTAGTTTGGAGTTTTTTATCCAAAAGTATTTTAAGCCAGGAATCACAGTAACAAGCCAAGATTTTGAAGTCATTGGCACTGGTCAACAACCCTCTCAACACCAATGGATAGCCTATATACTGGTCATTTTGTGCTGTGGGAGAATAAATATTTCCAAATTTCCTGTTAACCTTTGGCTGGTGCATGACAAAATGTATTTTTTTGTCCCAAAGTATTTTGAGCTCATTCTCAAATTCCTTAATATCAAGTTTTATAACCTAATCAGTGACATTAAGGCACAACCATCTATGAACTATGAGCCACAGCATTAAAGTAGTCATGTGTTTGGATCAATGACGGTCACAAGGCGGAACAGACTTTGGAAAACAGAGAGAGATGCTTTCCGGAGCCCTTCTGGGGAAAATATTTTAAGCAGATTTGTTGATGTATGATCAGTGGTCAACCCCGTGATGAAATAAATTATACTAGCGCCAGGAAAGATAAGGCATGGATCATAAAGTCGTCTGAGAGTTCAATGGAATCTGCAGCATTTTCTTTGAGGGGAAAGGTTTTATTTTTATGGGCCATTCCCTCATTCGTAATGCAGCGTGTTGCTATAACACATTTAGATAATGGGGCATGTTTCCTTTCATTCAGTCTTTTGTCTAATGTCTGAATTAATCTTGGCTTTCGAACCCAACAGTGCCTTGAATTGTAAAAATTCTACCTGCTATTCTACATGAATGTAATCCTTTTAAAAAATCTGTAGGTCTACTATATGCTCTACTTTAAACTTTGCTGCGATGGTTGGTTTTATGTTCGAGACTGAAAGGTGATTTTGTCGACCAGTGTTTTGTTTGGTGTAAGTTACATTTTTTTCCGTACTTATGTTACTTTGTTTCCATACGTTTCTTAACCTAACTGAATGATTTTTTTGCCTAAACCTAACTGCGGATATTACCGTAGTTTATTTGTGTGCAGTACACATGACGCACAAAAAGGCTAAAATGCGTACTCATGACACATGGAATGCATGTGTAATGTTGTGGCTTATTCTCTGCTGCAGCCTGTGTCGATAATGGTTTATGTACAGTAATCAAAATCAATGTATTAATGTTTATTGATGACACAAGTAACACTGATCATGTCACAAAGGTGAAAAAATTAAATTTTGTTGTCAAATATTAATGTTAGGACTTGTTAGATGTGGGTTAATGCTGTCACTTTTTATTTTAAATGGTAACAACATGGGAAAAAAACTAAATATTCAATCTGTAATCATCCATTTGATTTTAATCCAACAGGCCGTGCCTTGTTCTCCATTTCCTAAAATGCACTGCCCATCTGTTTGCCAAATGAGTAAAAACACAACTGACAGACAAATCAATAGGTTTAAAATAATAATTCACAGTTTATTTATGTAGGATAAATTCCCACGTTGTCATTCTGGTGCTGGGAATGGACTGTGGTCATGCATGCCAATACAAATTGTTGTAATTTCCGAGGTGTACCTCCACCAGTCTAAGGGTTTTCAGTAATATGAAGACAGGTCTGTTTTATTTCAAATACAACAGGGTTTTGATGTGTTGTTGGCTTTATGATCATAGCAGCTCCTTGCTGGAGGTCGCCTCGCTGGTGTTGCAGAAACAGACACCATTCGTCATTCAGTCTCTGCAGCCTGATTGTCTTGGACCGCACGAAGCTTTCCAACCAGATCCCACAAGCCCTTTTCTCTAACATCTACACTGCAGCTCGGCCGCTACTAGGCCATGTATAATAATACTTGAAAGATTAAGAAGTCTTGCAGGCCTCTTTGTCATACCACACACACACACACACACACACACACACACACACACACATGCATGCAAACACATCTGCCTGTACCTGCAACACCCTTTGCACTCTCATCTGCATATCCCTTGCTCTGCACTATAAATTCCACCAGAAACGGGCACTTATACTTTCATAAATCTCCTCCTTGTCACTTTCAAATTACAGAGATTTATTCACAGAAGAACAGGCCTGAACACAGTCGAGAGAACAAGGAAGAAAAGGAGGAGAAGAAAAAAAAAACACTTTAAGACCCGGCACAGCGGTGTGAGGGGATTTGGAGAGTAAGTGTTGTTGTTATGTGGAATTGCATGTGCAGCAATGTATGTTTCCACTGTGCTGTATGCACATAAATATAATGTCAAGTGGGACTCCCCTTAAGCAGCGAGCATTCATCGTGTGCGTGTGTGTGTGTGTGTGAACAGTATGTGATGTAAACCAGTTTTAGTCACTTAACTGTGTCAAAACCCTAAAGTGCGATTAAGTATTTCCTGTTAAGTTGATTGAAAAATATGTTGCCATAGCGATCTATAGAGATCTCACCTTTGTGTCGCTTGACCAAGTTTTCTAGTGCAGCAACTTCTTCGACTTATTGTGGTGCGCCAAGCCGTATAATGGGCTCACTACTGCCCCCTGAGGCCAGAGGGCACTGGTACTTGACAGTTCTACTGGCTGTTTTTCCCTCAACAGCCACAAGGGGCAACGGTGAGTCCATTCCACATATGAAAAACAGACTTTATGGAGAGTCATAAAGGAAGGATTCATGATTTATTAGAAGTATTTTGAAGCTGTATTTTTAGTTTTTACAAGAGAAAAGACCGGTTGGTTTGGCAAATGCACGTCTAACTTCCCCACTTCTGATTATGAGCAGACCTTAATGAGGCTTGACAGCTAGCCCCCAAGTAGCTTAACAGTTCTGATATGATTTCCTCTCTTAATAAATTGTATTTGCACAGATTTTAAATGATACAAACTTACAAAGAGCAATCACAGATTAGACCTGGTTAGCAAGAAAAAAGTACAACATAGCTAAAACATAGGCTCAAAGCAAAAAAGCAAAGATGCAGAGTAGACCTACCTCTGTACTACAGTTTGTGGACCAATTATAATGCATAACACTGTGGTTATTGTACTTCCTGTATGTTTTATTCTGAGAGAACAGAATTCCATAAAACTCTTTTCTTTCATTTGGCACTCTCTGAGTTGCTCGCCAAATTAATGCTGCATTCTTGTCATGTGGGATGGAAAGTAGTGATGGGAAACTACATTAATAATCACCAGTGCTTACGTTGTTAATTTGGTAAGATATATATTAATTGGCCTTTAATTTCATCAACAAGAGCCATCCATGTTTTTTTTTGCTTTTATAGGCAAGTTATTTAGTGCCAAGTTGGACAGATTGGAGCGTTCTCCTGTCATAATCATAACTTAAATGTTGATGTGAACTGTGTGAAGTGGCCCTCTGTGTCTTGATACCGATGTGCATGGCTACCTTATGTGTTTGTATGAAAACACTGGGCTTTCAACTTACCCCAATGTAAACCCATCAGGATTAATATTAGACACTCTTAGCAACGGGTGTATAGTATAAAGAGCGAGAAAGTCCACTTGAGAGTGGAAGGGAGGGGTGGTGGATGGTCAAACACAGACCTTTCACCCAAGGGACCAGCGTTCGCGTCCCGTGTGAAAGCAAAAGTTAAGTTATTTTTACTGATGACGTTATGTGATGTTGATGCTACGTCACTGAGTCACATGACATTACTTCTGTAGTTATCTTAACCCAACCCATTGTCTTTTCACAACTTTAATTAGTTTTGTTGCCTAAACCTAACCATTTCACAATGTTAACCTTGTGTTAACGGTAACCACACGCAAAAGTCCTGCGTCAAGATACTACGCAAAACGTTGCTTGACGTCGGGGACTTTTGCCAAAAAGGCAAAATATGATGAATCGGAATGAGATCATATTGTGTATTCAATTCAAAGTCAGAAACTGGCAATAACAGATAACTACCACATGTACATAGCAGATACCACAGTCGAGCACTATTTTGCGTGTTGACTTTCTTCAGACTCAAGAAAATACACTAATCACAAAAATTGAATTTCAATGAAATATATACAGCACATAATTTAATCATCTACTTTCTCTCCTCTTCTGTGCATTGCTATGACGTCTCTAACCTTCCATTTCTCTCTCCCTCTTCTTCTTCTGTCACTTTGTCAGAGGTGTTATGCAGTTTGGTTAAACGGAGAGACCTTTGAAGTTGTAGTTAGTGAGCTGGCAGCTCTGTTCTCCTCTGTCTGCCTCTCTCCCTCTCACTATAGGGGAAGACTGTGATTCATGTACTCCTTGTGAAGACCACCATTAATTTCTTGTAATACAGCTTTTATCTCCATTCCTGGGCCCGCTATCGTTTCCATTTTCTCCCTCTCCGACTGTCTTACCTCATGTTCTTTCTCTCTCCGTCCTTTCTGACTTCGCCCCCTCACTGTTCCCTGCTTGTATGGCCGCTTTATCTCTCCGCCGCCCATGGCTTCTCACCTCTACCCTTTAGCTCTTCATCGGAGGAGGACTCATGACATGTTTGTCCCCTCTATTTGTCACTGTCTGTCATAGCCATTGCCATGTTCTATGTGAGAAAGTCTTTCTATTATCATTCATTTCAATGCCGTCTGGCGTATATTTCGTCAACCTGGATTTTGATACATCCATCATCACCATCATCACATCTGTCATCACTATCTTAACAGCATTAAGGCCTTGACACACAGCGTGCATGACAAATGAACAACAGGAAAATGTGAAATACTTGCCTGCAAATATTATGTCTAGGGCTTTTATTGTGAAAGGTAAGAACGGAAGTTGTGAATCTGGTCTGCGCTGCCTTTGTCAAGGTTGAAAGGACTAATAAAGTTTGCCGTCCTGGTTTGGACTGCAGAGGCTCCTTGTTGTTGTTTCATAAATGTAGGCACAACTCAACTCGTTCCGCACAATGTGATTGGTTGATGCCTTCGCGGTGCAAAAGCTCAGAAAATCGGCCTTGTTTTGAAAATAAATGACGTTGCTTTTTCTCCAATGTAACATTCACATTCTGTGTGATTTGATCTGTCAAATTATTCATGACAAAAATAACAGTTCGAAAAAGTCATCATCATTTTTATCATTGTCATTAAAATCACCATTGATCACCATTATAGATAATTCACCAGCGTTACCACCATCATAATCATCACTCAAATATTACCTTCACCATAAACATCACAATCATTATCACCATGAGAATCATTGAAATCATCTAAATTCATATCATCATCAGAATCATTGAAAGCATCCCTAATCTCACCATCATCAAAATTGTTGAAAGTGTCAAGATAAGTCAGCGTCATCGTTAAAATCATTGTCACAGTCAGAATCATTGAAGACATTCAAATTCTCCTCGTCATCATTATAATAATCACTGAAAGTATCTTAATTCTTCTCTTCACGATCACCATCATCAATATCATTGAAAGCATCTTCATTCTCATTATCTCCGCCAAGAAGGTTAATGTATGTTTTTGTTTTGTCAGCAGGATTATGGGAAAAACTGCTGGCCCGATTGTTATGAAACTTGGTGGAAGGGTGTAGCATGGGTCGAGGACGAATCTATTACATTGGAGTGGATCCGAATCATGGGGCGGATACACATTAGTTTTAACTTTCGTTAACATCGCGAGATAGCACATGGCCTCGGCGGAGGTCTGCGCTCTCCGAGTGTCCTTCTAGTTATTATTCTTATCAATGAAATTATTTAAACCCTCCTCATCCTCATCATCATCATCAGAATAATTGAAATCATCTTCTATCTTATCATCATTCTCATCATCACAGTCATCATAGACAACACCAGCCCTCTGATGTCATTTTAATCATCTAATCAACTGCCATCATTACAGGCTTCATAACAATTAGTGTCAACATAATCAAAATTTCACTCATTACCATTTAGATAAAATAGCGTCAGTCATTGTGATCTAAAACATCGTCGCCAATATTACAACCATTAATAGGGTTTGTATGTGCAATATGTATGTACATGATTATCATTACAATCATCATCAGAATCATTATTATCATCAGGGTTCTAATATTGATACTTGTCAGGAATCACTTCCATAGTTGTCTTGTCATACGCCCGAACTCTCTCCCCACACACAAACACACACACACACATATACACCATGTCACATCCATTGCTCTTGATTGCTACCACCTCCCCACCCCTCCTTTTATTCCCCCCATAGAGCCTGCAGTGGCACTGAGCCGTGGAAATGTCAGGGGTCAAGTTTACGTTGACGCTAAAGCGCCGGTCACCCTGGGCCACGGTAAAGGTCGGCACCATGGCGACAGCTGGTTGATATCGTCGTTGGGGAGGCACTCATGAGTCACTGCTCCAAATCCTCCATGTGGCATTAACATCATTTTCTGATTTCTTTCTCTCTCTCTCTCTCTCTGTCTTTTTTTTTTTTTTCTTCAGATGCCATCTTGACAGATTCGCCCTGTGCTGGATGTGAAGAAAAGGTCAGCTCTTATAGTTAACACAATTTTTTTTTTTACTTTTCTGGTGCATAATATAGTGAAAATAAAATTAATTAAAGGAAAAAGTTGGGTTATTAGCATCACATTGGTTTCCAGTAACTTGAAATTCTGAAAAATGACACATGGAGTGAAAGGAAATCCGGGTTTATAATATGCTTAATGAAACTGGGACTCGACTCTAAAATAGCTGATGGTGGGTTTCACCCTATTTATTCAACCATCACAGCCTACATGTATGCATTGATTAGGAATGGAGGTTACGGCTAATGAACAGTGGATAGACAGTTCTGCCAACAGTGATGCCGTGTTCACGTCGTATCGAATTTCCTGTAAATACAAGCTGTCATCTGGGTGAAACCATTCACGTCACTCTGCTAGGGGTAATTACCAGCACGACATGGGCTTTTTTTTTATAGCCTACAATGTCTTAAACTTGAAATTATGAACGAAACGTGTGACACACAAAGCAAACATGGCTAATGATGATAGGAGAGGGAAATTACAATCATCACTTTAATAGCCTGAAACTCAACATAATAAAAAAAAAAAAAGTGATATCTGGTGTTGTTAAGTTTAGTTCATATTATGATAATTATACCGGTTGTTGCAATGTCATCTTGTCATCCTGCTCTTCCACTTCTGATATGATGAGTGTGGCATCTGTGTATAAAATATGTGAAAGTATAAAAAAACACAATACACAGAGTGAAACATCATGGTAAATAAGACAAGAAAAAATTAAAATAAAACACAATTATAGAGCAAACAAACTAGCACAGCACAGCAGGGAGTGACAATTATATCTTCCTTCCTGGGAAATGTACAGTTTATTGCCTGTATTAGCTCCCAGGCATGTGATTAACGTGTGGCAAGACCTATGACATGCCACCGATACATTACCAGAGTTTAACTGAGGTAATACTGTTCTCACCGGGGATGACCATGGATGTCGACTGATGTTGACCGGCTGGTTAGGTAAAGGTGGCCACCACAACCCCACTAATGAGCCCTTATATCTCTGAAAATATCAGAGCGTGTTTTCAAGTGTGCTGTGTATATAATTTTATAAACCAACCTCATTTGTTATATAAACTTAAATTGTTAATTTCTTGCAGAATAATACTTTATTTTAATTACTTAATTTTTCTGCTTGGGCAGCCTTTTTTTGCGTAGACTCTTAATGCAGAAGGTTTGCACGTAACTAACATTGTAAAACGGTCGTGGTTAGGTTTAGTCAACTAAACTACTTGGTTAGGGTTAGAAAAAAGATCATGGTTTGAGTTAAAATAAGTATATTTGTTATGTAACTTAAGCTATGGACGTAACGTCATGTGACTCAGTGACGTGATGTCATGTGATATACTGACGACATAAAAACAATTCAATTTTTTCTTTCCAATGGGACACGAAAGTCTTTATTTGACCCATCCACCACCCCTCCCTCCCCGAATTAGTGGACTTGCCTGGTGCGTCTCATACAGATGCTAAAGATTAGTACCTCCGCCTGTGCCATGCCATTATTCAGATGGCCCATTATTGCAAAACCCAATGACCCGCCCACTCTGCCTTTGATTGGCTTACCCAGATATTCTTACCCTAACCGTAATCACACTCACTCCTCATGCCCAAACCTAAGCAACCCAACCAACATAGGGCTGAGGAAACATAGGGTTGTCCACCAATAAAGGGTGCATTGTGCGTCTGTATCAAGACGTCGAGCGTCGGATTTGATGCCCTGGGAGTGAGACCAGGCTGAAATACAGACTTAGGCGTAGTTGGGCTGTGACTGATGATGTTATACAGTTCTATGAGAATAGATAGACAGAGATAGAGACTAAATTAAAAACTGAGAAAGGCAGCTCCTGTTGCAAATCACCAAGTATTACTTGTGTCTTTATTTTAACATGCCTGATGTATCAGTGCATTTAAAACTACAGTCTGTGAGTAATCATTCACCATTAGCATGGACATCACAGCAGGTAAGAAGGAAGCTAGAGGGCCTCCACATTGCCAAATAATGAGCTCACCAACATCTCGGTATATTTTTTTCTTCTCTTATATTTTTTTCATCTTACACAAGATATAAAAGGAAGGAAAAAGATGACACTGTAAATGCTCACAGCACTGTGAGGCATATTTACATGCTCTTACTTTGGAAAAGATATGGAAAGCACTTTACATGCAAACAATACAGAGTGTATTTAAATGGCCTCTATATTCCTGCCAGTCCACTTTCTGTTCTCCAGCCTTCACCGATTGCCTGGGCCCCTTTGTTGTTCCCCCTCCTTTACTGGCAGAATGAATATCTACACTCTGCAGCACCACAGGGGGTCTAATGCGTGTGTGTGCTGGAGGAAGGGAGGGAGTGTTTAGACAGCTAACGTATGTAGGAGCACCAGAGCAACAACCACTCTCCCTCCTCACACACACCCACAGACATACGAGGGGTTAATATGGCCACCAGCCGCGTGGCGTGACTCACTGGCCCACCTTCCATCTTGCCCAGCCAGGCTCCATGCTGGGCGTGACACGCCCGCTTGACAGTATGCATCCGCCAGGCCACGACGGCTCGCATATGGAGACCTTCCACCAGCGCCGGGGAGGAGGGAGCGGGGAGGACAGCGGGGTTAGGTATTTTACATACTGTAAAAACAAATACATTTCATACTTCAGAGTGTCAGAAATGGGCCCAAAATATACAGTATGTCTGTATGTGAGATAGCATTCATTGGAAACCAATCATGGCATACAGAGAGCCTAAAGCTGCAAGATGAGTGAAAGGATGGATGGATAGATGGACCCAAGAACACATTTTGTTCATGGATACAGTAAGCTGTGTGAAAACAATTCACTCACATGGAAACCTCCAGCTAGAAAACAATTTGTTTGAGGAGAATCTTTGCACCACAGCTTTCCTTGCAGACCGAAGAGAGGTGGCTGCACACTGTAAGGAAAAGGCCTGTGATTAAAGTTTGGCTAATGGTCATCGGCTCAAAGATCATATGATCATCATGAATGAAACAAGATTAGAAAATCTAAGGGGTCAACGTACTTACATGTATTTTACATATGATGAAAAAAGGTAATGTCATGTTAAAAAGGTCATTTGAATACAGTACTTATCAGCCTTTTTGTGAAATATAGTGGTCTATTGGATTTCTGACCTATTTAAATAGTTTCTCTTTTGGTCGTTTTATTATATATAAGTCAATCAAGCAGCCAATTAACAAAACAAGAAATGTACATTAATCACAATAATAGTAAAACAGGCAAAGCTTCTGTTATTCATGATGGATCAAAGAGTAGAAAATTGGTAAATTACAGTAAGACAGACGTCTGTCACGGGTACCGTCTTCCGATGAACCAACAGTAATAAGCTGTTGATAGTTCACGAAACAGAATGTACAGTAGACAGTTGAGCCTTTTGGAGTTATCAAACATTCAGCAATAAACTTCTTGGTTTCAGCGCGTGATCTTCAAAGTGACACTCGCTGAATCACTTCAACAGCAACCAAACAGAGGATCTCCACTTCGTCAGCTGTAAGGCGTAGTGTACTTAATGTGTCCGGTGTATTGTACGTAGTTTGGTGAGCTGCCATTTGTTAAAAATCTGGGTTGAGTGAATTAAAAATTGCATCTGCTGTTGGCGATAGCTTGGCTATCGATGTCTAATGACTACTCTATGTCACCAATTAGTGGTGTGCAGTGTTTTAACTCCACCTTCTAGTATCGGCTCAGCTCGCTTGGCTTGGAACCTCAACCAAGTTGGTACCAAGAATGGAGCGGTTCTATTG
This sequence comes from Sebastes fasciatus, assembly GCF_043250625.1. Lineage (NCBI taxonomy): Eukaryota > Metazoa > Chordata > Actinopteri > Perciformes > Sebastidae > Sebastes > Sebastes fasciatus. Next base: position 26,788,102 of record NC_133803.1, on the reverse strand, counting down.
GTACCATCCACAACTTTTGCTAATGGACATGCAATAATAACCGTTCTAATGTGTAATGAACTGAACTGAACTGGACTGCTTGGCGGAAATGTGCCATAATGGGCCTTTTCAGAAGTACCAACTCTGAGGAGTCAGTAAGGAGATGAAGGACCGGATCAATCAGAAAACTTCTATTAGTCGTTATGCTAAAGGAGCATACTTTGGGGCAATCCCATACATTGTCTATGCATGTGTCCCGTGTACCAGGTGGGCCCGACCCATAAGATCTCTTACCCAATGTGTCAAATGACAAGACTTAAAATGAAAAAAATTGACTACCTTGGCACAATACATATTTCTTTTAATTTGAGGCATTGGCATATTTTTATGAATGACAAACCTTTTGAAGAAAGAGCTCAAAATAATTAAAAAAATGCCAAGATAAGAAGAGCAAAAAAACAGGTGTTGACGTTGAACTGTGTTAAAGGAATGCTTGAAAAATGTCAGCTTTCCTACCAGAGAATTATTGATCTCTTTGAAAAACAAAATCATAAAAAGTCATGATCAAAATAACAAATTATCGTCTGTTAATCTGTCTCTCTATTTAACCATCAAAACATCAAACAATCAGATTTTTTACACTACAGTTTCCCTTATACGGCCATAATATAACCCTCAAATTTGTCCTCTTTAACAATCTCTCAGCAAACCAACACAACACAAGACCCAGAAAGAGACAGATAGCTAGATGCAGAGGTGAGTGACCCAGGTGGTGTGTGTGTGTGTGTGTGGAGTGTAGCCATCTGCAGTCCATCACTTCTTCTCCAAGTCTCAATCTTGCTCTCGTCTCTAGCATTTGGAGGCACTAAGGTCCCTGATGCCATCAAAGGTCAGAGCCGGTGATTTATTGGTCCTCTTCTGGGAGGCCGTCTGTGGACCTGAGAAGCCTGCCGTGCCCCTGGATCACAGCCAGCATCCCTGACACCAACAACATGCTGCCAGCAGATGAAAAGCTTATTTTCATTATTTTGGGCATATTTGATATGTATGTGATGAATTAACTTGAACAGCATTAACAGATACCCTGAAATGATGTCTGTATAATGAGTGAGCACCTTTAGCCTTTCACAGTGGACTTCTGCAGAGTTCATCTTTCATGTTGTCATACTGAATAGACATACCTATTGTATAATAGGTTTATACATCATTGGTGTTGAAGTCAAAGACTGTTGCTGGGGGTTATTCCACTGTTATATTAATTGGTATGCTGACCCAGGAGCTTGTTAGCTCTTTCTTCTTCAATCCTGTATTTATGACAGGAACATGGGCTTCAAAAGCCAAAGCTTCATGGCTTTGCCAAATCATCATACATAATTTTGTACTGATTATCCTGAACATTAATTTCCCAATGGGACACAATAACAGTAACGACGGAAAAGTTGTGTTGTTTCAGAAACTTTTTATAACAATTAAAACAATCTTAAACAATTCTCAGTCCACTGGTTTACTTAGCTTGCTGTTATAATTAAAACATATGCACAGTGACAGAACAGCACTAAACAAACTAGACAAACAGGACACAATACAAAGTTGCACACATGTGGTACATCACACACACCATGTCAGTGGTGTGTATGTGCATCGTATTCTCATACAACATTTCATATGATATCTTTTGATCGTTTTTCTAGCAACACGTGTCTAGAAACGTGTTCGCTCATAACATACGCTCATAACATATAGTCTTTTCAAAATAAACTTCTTCATAGGAAACAACTTTCTTAGGTTTAGGCAAGAAAACTTCTCAATTAGGCTTAGGAAAAGATCAACTTGGTTAGGATTAGGCAACATAACTACTTAGTTAAATTCAGGACTAGATTGTGGTTTGGCTTAAAATAACAACGGAAGTGGCATAATTTAAGTACGTAAGTTACGTGACAGCTACATCAACGTTGACTTCTGGTTTCATATGGGACAAGAACGCCAGTCTTCTGGGTGAAAGTCTGGTATTTTTTAACCCACCCATCCTACCTGACCTCCTCCCTATGTGGCGTTCGCCGCTCTTTATATTTCCTGGTTGACAATTGCGTGGATTTCCTACAAATTGATTTTGTGGGATATACATGAATTACAGTGCATTACTTTTCATAATTATAGCTACGGACAATATATGAGACCAGCCTGGTATGTGTGATAAGTGTATGTTGAACAAATTAAAAGCAAGGACGTCCTGTGAAAAATTACTATTTTTCTGTTGATCTGGCTGTAATCAAGAGCAACAACTTGGTAGCTATACTGTCAACCAGACACAATTAACTTTTCCCTAATCCCTAAAGGCTTATTTACCTTAAAGTGAGCTATTTGGCTACCCAAAGAGGCCTCCAGACCTGGGCCCTGAAGCCTTGTTTGGTTTTATTTTATTTTGTGAAGCACTTTGTAACATTGTTAAGAAAAGTGCTATAAAACTAAAGTAATTATTATTATAAAAGCCTCCTTGGCCACAGCTTGGCCGGAGCACAATATGTGATGCAGCTGTCTCACACTGCATGGGCGAGCTATTCAGAAAATCTGATTATCAGGGAGGAAAACTGTGATTTAAAAGTGCACAAGCATGACATTCTTTTACAATAAGAGCTGACCTTAAACACAGGGCTCCAACTAAAATAAACCACATGAATAAAATCCAGACATTGAGCTCTTCCATGTATTGTGACTGTTTAATCTAACCTAGCGGTTAAAGCATTTTAAGTCTCTTGAAAATATAAATGATGAAAGGAAATTGAAGCCTGTTGCTAATTACTATTTAATATTTAATTTTGAATAAGGAAATGATTAGGATATGGCCTTGTCATGCCAAAAACCTCATCAAGTATGGACAGTATGTTGCCAAGTCAAATCCAGAAATGTATGCAAGTAAATGAACTCCTGATGTCTTCCCACTTGGCCGATCAATGGTATTGATCAGCTGCTAATGTCAGGGGGAAACCATGGATTGTACAGCCTGACATGACAAGGTCTCCTAAAACACATGAAAATGTAAATGATGATGAACTTTTTAGGTGATTTAGGAAAGCCAGTTGATTTACTGTAAACTTAAAAAAAAAAAAAAATCATTAATACACGGGAAGTTGGAGCAATTCCCAGTTTCTACTCGGAACCCTTTGACTAATTGTGCAATCAGTGAAATCATTCAAACAGAAAAACTAGAAGGTGTTAATAATTTTTTTTTACACCCGACAAAGACAAACGAGTGTTTGTGTGTTCTTGTATGTCTTTCTGTCTGCGTCTAGCTTTGTGTCCAGGACATAATTGGTGGAAAATGAAAAACAAAAAAGCATAAAATCCCATGAGGCCCCGCAGTGTGCTGAGTCTGGGCCTACAGGAGCTCTGGGATAATATGCAACAATAACAATAGATAAAGTAGATAAGCACTCCTAAAAAAAACAGGCTTCTTTGGACGTTTCACTTCAGAGCTGTTATGCTGCAAAGCGCATAACACACACATGGCAACCACAATTAAGTGTACTATATGATTCAGCAAACTCAGACAAGTGATGCAAAACATATACAATGTTAAACAGATAGATACTGCATGCAGTTAAGAGGTAAGCATTAGCATCTTTCAGACATTCATTTTAGGTAAATGTGATGGCAACTTTGCATGCTGGTCTCTTGTCTGCAATCTTACCAGGTCGAACCTAGGCACTTCGTCGTCCAACCTTTTCTCACTCACGAATCATCAAGTAGCAACGCTTGGTCTGTGATCCTCGGCATCTGTTACCGTCGCATCGAGGCACCCTTTAGCATCTGTATGAGACACACCAGGCTTTCAACTAATTACATTGTAATCCCATTCATGTCATTCTTAGACGGTCGGAGCAACTGTCGTAGTATAAAGACCGAGAAAGTCCGCTTAAGGAGGAGGTCGAGTTGGATGGTTGGGTCAAACAAACCTTACTTTTGTTGCGTAACTTACATACTTATTTTATCCCAAACCACGGTCTTTTCCTAAGCCTAACCCAGTACTTTTGTTGCCTAAACCTAACCAAGTACACTTAAAGAACATACATTGAAAGTTTATTTTGTAAAGACAATGTACACATGTAATGAAATTGACACGCTGTCCTTCAAATGTCCAAAACTGACGCGAGAGGGGTAATATTTTGTCTAGTTAAACTTTCAATTCTGTAAACGCCTTCTCGAGCACTGTAAACCATAAAACATGCCATGTTTCCCATCACATAGTGTTATGCGCATTTTGAAGTATCACATTAGAAAAGCTGTATGGAAACAGCACCAAGTTGCCCAATTGAAACACATTCCTGATGACCTCTCTCCATTTTTTTTGCGCCATGGAATTTTGTTGGAAACAAACAGTTACAGTATGTCTGTCACATTTCTTGGGATGTTACTCTCAGTGGAAAAATTAGAAACTATTGGCAGGAATGTTTATTGCATGTAGGTCCCTGCTACAAACAAATCGAAGACCCACTTTTACAAGCACTGCTCCATAGCGCTACTAGTCAAAAACTGCACAGGGTACCTTTAGTGTCTTCGCTTAGGCACTATGGAACATGTAGAAGCAGAATTCTCTATCAAGCATTGTTGTTGTTTCTGATCCCGTCCTGTCATGTCTGAGTGAAGTCGTAACGGACAGCTATGCGCTGTCTGAATGACAAAAAACTGTCATGTATTCCATGACTTAAAAAGGCAGATATAAACTCTCATTGTATGGGTATTTATTGCTAATTGAGGAGTAATTTCACTTTATAGAAGTCAATGTATTTCCATTAAATGTGTTTAATGTTTGCTTTCTTTTTCCATTTCCATTACATTTACTTTGAAGCATTTAGCTTCAATGCTATTACATACCTGTCCTCTGCTTTCTCTTTCATTACATATTCTTATTCATTATGACTTTCCTTTTTTCAAGAGTGACACTCATAATTCTACCTTGCATAGCTCAGTGTCAGAGCCTATAGCTACCCGGATCTGCAGAAAAACCAAAGTGTCATTTCAGTGAAATACAGTGATTTCTAGGTGAACTAATAGATCTGTCTCTCGAGCCTTTCAACCATTATCTAACATGAACCATTGAAGGTACAAACTCATTATTTTATAGTTGACACGACTTCTATTCTGTTGGATTATAAGTGCAGTCATTTAGTGTATGGTATTTTATTGAGAACGTTGCAGTGGAGGAATGCTTTTTTCCCACATCTCATCCCTGCATTGTGGCAAACCTGTGAAAACCATGACTGGATAACATAGCTGCTCTCCAACTAGAACACACAACCTCTCTCTCAGCTTTCTGGCAGCTAAGAGAAGCCACCTTCAGCTTGTTTGCGAGATGCTTGAGTAGTTCACCAGCTCCTATTCAACGGAAACACTGCTTTTGAGTAAGGCAGCAATAATGTGTTGAGTGCACCCGCAAGGTCTTTAAAGGCTCCTGCAAAAAACGAGAAGAAAAATGTAAGGAAAATAAATAAATGTAGATGTTTGCATGAGGGGATTTAGCAGCGCATGCACGCTGACCTCAATGGAGAAAAACAACCCTCGACCTTCATCACAGTGGTAGTAACGCTTGACAACAGTTCACTCTCTTTAGAAAGTGTTGAGCACTGAGTCTTTCCACTCTTCAATATAACCTTTCAATATACCCACCTGTTTACTACACTAGTGCTGTATTACACAGGAATGATTTCTTGGTTTGATTAAATAACTGCCAATTTTAAATATTTGAAGATCTTTGGTTTGGTCATTCGTAGTACAAGCCGAATACGTCAGAAATTCAAGTCTGGTCAAAAGCATGAATGCACAAAAAACATGAAAAGGTTTCAAGGACAGGAACAGATATACTTTGAAGTTATGGATCAACACTAAGGCTGTGTATTGAAAAAATCTGACAATATGATACGTATTATGATACAGGCGTTACAATTCAATATGTTGTGATATGTTGTGATACTCTAAGCAAGGCGATATATTGTGATTTTACCCAAGTTTACGGAAACCGTCATAGTATAAAGAGCACACCACTATATGCGTAAAATCAGAATAAAAAAATTTACTTTTTAATGCAATCAGAACAATGTGGCCTACATTTGTATTTATCTGTATTTGTCTCCGTAACATCCAACATCACAGCACTCCTTTTTGTGCAATCTTTGCCACTGTCTGCCATGAATCTTTGCATGTAAACTACTCAATAAAAAGTGTTTTTGAGAATCGATACAATATTGCATTCACACTTATTTCATTGAATACTACCATGTTGGTTTTGTATAGATGATATTAAAGCCTATGTCATTTTTATTGAACATTGGCTAGTGCTGCCATAAGTGACAATTACAGGGTAATGGCACATTTTCTTTCATTTCCCAGGGATCTCTGGCGTCAGGTGCTTAAAATACTGCATTCACACAATGTCGGCAGCAAGTGAAGACTGGGAAAACCTCCCGTTATTGTGACTTGGAAGTGTTCATGCATTATTTGAAGATTGTTACCCCCATTGCTAACCTTTTAGTCCATATGTGTAGTCCATATAAATACTCTCAAGTACTTTTACTGTTACATATATGTGGTGGTTTGTTAGCAAGTGAAACCAGATAGAGTGTATGTCCTTTATAATTGGTTCAATCACCTGAATTAGAGTTGATATTGGATTTCATTGTTTGGTTTTGCAGAAAACATGGCAAAGATTTGTTGAAGCTTGTTGAAATTTGTTGAAGCTGGTCATAATGACAGTTTGAACAATGTAACGTGAACGCAGCAAAGGGCATCATCATAGGTGACAAGACAGAGTGAGTGGAATGGGACCGCAAACAATAAACCTCTTATTTTTACTTACTTGTTTCTTTTGTGATGAAACCATTGAAACATTTGTCTTTGATCTGATGAACAGTAGCACAAATTGAGAACGGTCAAGAAGTTCACAAACTTACTCAGCAATGTCAGATAAGCCACAATATCTAGCTGAAGTTTGCCAACACTAGCTAACATTTGCTACTTTAGGTTATTAGTCATACCAAATCAAGAAAGGCTGTAGCAGCAAGTGCATTGAATTGAATAAAGCTGCCTTTTATTGCATATAAACTCAACGTTTCTCTTGTAAAATGAAAAATGCAATATTTTTCTTTCAAAAGGTACATAGTCCTGCTAACAAAGTAAATATTCATAAATTAGTTACTGAAAACAGTTTACAGTTGACAGACTGTGATTGTTATCTTTGTCATATAGAATTCCTTCATTACCACTGGCATTTCTTTTCTCTTTTTCGAAATACCGCTATGTGGAATGCATATGTAAACCTTTTAAGGCACAGCAAACATGGATGAACACTCTACCCTTTCAATATTCAGGAAGATTTCAGATGAATCTATACATTAGAGGTGAAACGCTGCAGTGGAAAAAGGAAAATATTCCAACTCCGGGCCAAAACGCCTTCCCATCTCCCAAATTAGAGGCTCTTATTTGACCATAAAGTACTTCCTGGATTAGAGGTGGCACACAACCTTACTCTAAACATTAATCGAATAGGGGGCTTTCAAATCTGGCATTTAGGGAAAAGACATACTACTTTGCTGTCATGTGAATGAATGGGAGAGGCATTTAGTGACGAGGTTGCCTTTTCCCTTTGCCGTGTAATTCCAACGTGGTGGGGGAAGGCTGTAGCTTTATCAAACTCTCTGAATGGCTAAATGCAATAGTTATAACACTGTGAAAGTGCTCATCATTACAGTGTGACGGGAAGGAAGGAAGGAAGGAAGGGAGGCATGAACAAAGAGAAAAATGAGGGATAACTTTGCTGGTGGAAGAAATATTGAGAAATAAATCACAGAAGAGGATAGTAAGATTAATTTCCAACATATCTACGTGATTAAATTAACTTATAGGATAATGAAAAGACGCAAAAAAATGAAGATTCTTTCCTGTTCTTGTTTGTCAACCCTCTCTCAATTCGACAGATGTCTCAGCGGTTGTTAACAACCCCTCCCCTCCTCTGCCTGATGGGGTGAAAGGTATCCGCTGCTCCCCGGGACAGAGGAGACCTCATTTTTATATGTGAACGGCTGTGAACACCGCTGAATGACACACTACAAAGGTTGGATGTGCCGCTGCCCTTTCTCTCTTAAATGGTACGTTGGCATTTAGCTTCACACGTGTCAGCGGAACACACACCTCTCAAGAATTTGCACCCAAAATGTGTGGAAGTGTGTGTGTGTGTGTGCCCGCATCAACTCGGAGGATTTTTTTTATCAGTTCCCAGACACAGGAAATAAGGAAGCAAATGTGTGTGTGTGAGGGAGAGAGAAAGAGAGTATGATAAGACAGAGAGGAGCAAGAGAGCAGATTCACATGCACATTACATTTCACAGAAAGACAATTTACATTTTGAGTCCATATTATGTTAATTTTGAGTGGCCTCTCCAGATAATTCTATTACACAGATAGCTCTCCCATGTCGTCCAGGGCAGAAACATCATTTCACCCTGGAACACACACCTGCTGACGAGCGTCGCTACATGACGGAAAACAAGGGCTAAAGGCAGGTGGGTGTGTATCTGCGTTGTGTTTGTGTGTGTGTGAAAAAGGGATGTGTGTTCACGGAGGCCTGCGAAGAGCAACTTATCTAAACGACTTGTGATCCATTGAAATGGTTTATCAGTTTTTCTTTCAATACAGGATGTGCTGCCAGAGAGTGCGGCCGGTACACAGTATTATAGCTTCTAGGAAATCATATCGCTGCTGCAATCCCACAAGCAACCAAACTGCTGTAATTCCCTGTCATTCTCCCACAATCCTACTGGCTCAGCACGGCCTGAGATGGCATACAGTTGAACAGACTTTTTCATGGGGAAACATTTGCTTTTCAACATGACTCATGAGCAAACAAGAATCCAATTTAGCATTTGTTGTCTAATCAATTCTAGAAAGAAACTTTTTCAAGACGTTTCCCTGTTCCGCACCATCACAGCTTTTCAGGGATGCTGTCTTAGCCACATTAACTAATGGCAACAGTGGTGGCAGTTTATAGAAGAGCAACTGATGTGATTTTCATCCACCACATTTTGGATTGGGTCTAATTATCCCTCGGGTCTGCTCGGATCAAACCAACTGTCTTCGGGTTGCATTACAGGGACTTTTATTTTGACAATTCATTCATGTACATTTGGTGTTCCACAAGCCTATTTCAGATTGGGTCCAAAATATTGGACTTGTGAAGACCTCTACTTGAAACTGTGTGAAGTCATGTCAGCATTGAGCCACATCTCAACTTAAAGATGCTCCGTCGCCCGTTGAGATTCCAAACATCATCAACATTAACCAAAGAGGGTATCGATTTATGGCCACTATTGGCTGCTGTAAGGTGCACAGTGGTTAGCACTGACTGCAAGAAGGTCCGGGGTTCGATTCCCAGTCTGGGCAGGGCCTTTCTGTGTGGAGTTTGCATGTTCTCCCCGTGTTCGCATGGGTTTCCTCCGGGTTCTCCGGTTTCCCTCCCACTACCAAAGCACTGTGAATGGGGCGCTTGCGTCAGAAAAGGCATCCAGCTTAATGCCAAATCAAATATGTGGATCATAAAATCAGATCTCAGTTGGTGCGCTGTGGTGACACCTAACAGAAGCAGTCGAAAGATGAACATGGGCTGCTGTAACAAAATCGGGGAGTGTCCTCTTGTGGTATCTTTACATTCAGGTTGTTTGGGTTTTATTAATCTAGGTTTACAAGCTATACAAGGTTTCATAAGGACTATTTCTTTGGCAGAAAGTAGTTCCAATTAACCTATTAAGAGTGATGTCTAGGGATTATCATAAACTGGCTGTTCAAAAAAATCTACAGGATTCAATTAGCTTGAACGCAGGACTAACTCCAGTTTAACTTCCTTCATAACCCAGTGTTTATAACAAAAGATCACTTTTAGATGAAGAGCTCTACAGAGTAATATGTTCCTGGTCCCAGTAGGGAGTTATTTCCTGATCATGATTCTGTGATATTTTCTGTACTAATCTGTCATTGCTCTGATTCGTGAAGACTGAGTTTCTGTAAGTGTCACCCTCTTCTGTGTGTTCAAGCCACATCAGCCATCACTGCTTATGCTAACTACTCAGTTTTTTTTTCTGTTCACCACAAGCATACTCGAAATGTAAAAGCACCAATGCGTGAACTCTACAGCAGCTTTTAGACGTCGCGGTGAATCCTTAGGCTTGTTCATCTTGTGGTTTGAACATGAAACGCTACACTGTCCCACATCCATTTGCACGCCTGATAAATCTCCATCCATTTCTAAAGGACTTGCAGGTAGAAGAAATAATAATCACATCCACTTTGTTATAGCTTCCATTATCTTTTCATCTTTCTCATCTGTCCTGCAATATACCTTTAACTGTCAGGCACTCTATTACCTATTTTGTTGTGTCTTGATAAAAATAAGTCCAAGCCCTTCAGGTTTCTCTGTGGCCTGTCAGAGGCCACTTTCTCTGGCCCCTCCATCTCTCTGAGCAAGTAGGAATCATTAATGAAGTGGCCTTCTCATGGATATTGACTAGCCTGTCAGCTGGCCTGCCACACTCACTAATAGGAGCCATTGGTCTTGGCTTAAGACCTGACAGAGGAGAGGCTGAAAAGGAAGAAAATGAGTGAGCCTGTTCCTTCACCTCAAGATGGGTTTTGGCTTTAGCCTTCAGCCAGCAAAGTTTGGAGTCTGGGTTGGATGCAGTCAAGGTTTCTCCCCCTCGAAGTGCAGGAAACTTCCAACATGAGAAAATAATACTCATAGTGAGAGGTGAAAATGCTGTTTTATAATGCCACGACTGCTCGTAGAATGTAAGCAAAGCCACAGTGTGTGTCGTAGGAGCACAGCAAGCCACGAGAGCTCATTAAAATAGATGTGATGGTAAATTGGCACTCTTTAGAGCCTGAGGGTTCTCTAGGACTTTTGGTGAATTTAAGTAACAATATGTGACATTTCCTTATGAATAAATGGCCGTGAATCACTGGTTGATATAACAATGGTTCACTGTAATCAATGTCATTCAGTCCAGTTCATGAAAACTGGGTTGAATAGAACCGAATATTTGCGGTTCCAAACTCTATATGTCATTACTGGGAAAAGTGCTCCATACAGGAAGAGGTTTTGGTTTTGTCTGAATTAAACAATACAATAACCTGGTAGGCTGAAACATGGGCAGTCATAGCTACTATAGCCAAAGAAAGCCTCCATTATGCAGCTAAAGTATCTGCACTCTGGCTCTGCCATTCTATATCATAAAGTTAAATGCAGGCTAACTGCAAATCCTCACCTCTATATCCAACGGTTATATGTTTTAGTGCTACTTGAGCCAAGTCATTGGCTGAACTTCAGTTCAACCTCATTTGCATTAAAGAATGTGATAAAACAAGGCACTGCAACCACTGAGCAAAATACATGCCAGCACGTGAATTCTGTCATACTTGCAGTGCTGAGCTAATTGCTAAGGTCAGCATGCTAACATGCTCACAAACATGCAGATGCTAAGTAAGGGATAACGTACAGCGAATTGGTCATTATTGCAAAATAAACAGGGCTTGCATCATTCTGAAGGGGTTTATTTCACAACAATGACCCGCTAACTGTACATTATCCCAACTATTACACAGCTACTTATTTAAGAAATCAATAATTTGACACAAAAATGGTCCTCCAGAGTCCGAGATCAGAAATGCATCCATAGCAACGGTCTGTTATACATAGCAACGGTCTGTTATACATAGCAACGGTCTGTTATACATAGCAGCGATCTGCTATAAAGAAATAACAGACCGTAGAACGCGGTGATTGACCAATCAGAATCAAGTATTCAACAAAGCAGTGTAATCAGCAGATACAGTGATTACTTTGTTATGTCTTAGAATAACATGTAAGCATGCTAACAGTAGCTAATTAGCGCTAGATACGAAGGAGAGCTGATTGAAATGTAATCAGTTTTGTAGGTAGGCCTATTCGGTCATAAACCAAACTATTGTTAACCAAACTTGGGCAAATTTTTATTTTTACCTTTAGGCTTATATGAATAGTCAGAGGATGACCGAAGTGTTTACAATTCATCCTGAGGGGGGAAATAATGTCTGTACAATTTTTCATGACAATCCATCTAATAGTTGTTGAGACATTTCACTCAAAACCACAAGTGTCAACCTCATGGTGGCGCTAGAGGAAAAGCCAGGAGATCAAAGTCATCAGGATCAATTATCTAGGGAGCATAAATGTCTATACCAAATTTAGTGCTAATCCATATTGTAAATATTGAGATACTTCACTTAATGCCAAAAAATGTCAGCAGTGTGTAAGTATGTTTTAACAAAAACTGTTTTAATATATATTTTTCCTTTGTTTCTGAACCAGTGTCAGATTGCACTGAGACACATTCAGAATGAGTTTTCTTGTTTTCTTTTCAGCCCACAAAACTTTTTTTCTGTTAAAAAGAGAAGCAGAGCAGAAAAGTCAATAAGAAGTATGCATTTGACTTGCACCCTTCCTGTGGGCGATGGGTCTACAGGGAATACCTGCCCACAGCTAAAATTAATCCAATCCTGACTGTTGGTTTTCTATTAAACACTGAAACACTGAGTCCAACGGGAAAGTGAGTAATTCCCATAATGCATGTTAAAATGTGTCATTAAAATAAAAAAATCCAACAGTCATTAATTGGTAGTTTGACCTACTATTTTCATAGAGTACCCTGCTATATAATGCCACAGATATAAAGGAATGTAATGGCCAAGATCTGCAATGAATAAGTAATTTAAAAAAGATTAGCCTTAATTCTTTTTTTTACTGTTACTGTAGCCTTTATGGATTAGAATTATAATCTGCATGAATATGAGTTTTACTATGCATCAATATGAATGATTATGTGGACTTGGGAAAAGCTTGCCTTTCTCCTTTTTGACTAGGCCCTGTACCACAAAATGAACAGTGTTTTGTATCTGCTTGATTATTAATTTCAGTCCAATGTTTCAGTTTATATGATTTGATTTTTATCAATTAAGGTGTATAAATGACACAAGGTTGTTTAGTTTAGTTGGTTTTATGGGATTTATAATAAGATTTGTGTTGTTCTGCCTGGGATGTTGGGGTAGATCAGCAGCAGCTCAATCAAGGAAAACGCAAACAGGTGTGCATCATTATGTCTTGTTAGCAGGGATGGGCTGGGCACTGTTAAGATGAAGGAAGATAGGTGAGAAAGTTCTGCAGTCAATAACATTCTATAATATTTGGTGTGTTCATTGGTGTGGATGTGTGTCCATAGATGGATTGAGGTGTCAGCAGTAATTTATAGATATTGTGTTAATGGTATGTTCATTATTCTGTGTGATTTGGATGCTTGCTCGGTTTAGCTCACCCTATTTACCTGGGCAGGCGGTAGGTTCCAGTTAGGTGTGGCTGAGGAAGTAAAATGCCATTCACTGGAGTAAAGGGTTAAAGGAGTTGGCAGCTTGCTGTGAGGCTGCAGCTTTCTTTTGTTCTTTTTCTTTAGTTTAATTGAAATTTCCAGGTTGCATTTTTGTCCGGTAAACAACAACAACAAAAAGTCTTTTTTACCTTTTTCAGACATTGTTTTGGACTTTTTTTTCCAACATTTTTCAAACTTTTTTTATACATTTTTTTCAGACTTTTTTCAGACTTTTTTCAGACATATTTCAAACTTTTATTCCAACATTTTTCAAACTTTTTTTTAAACATTTTTCAAACTTTTTTTTAAACATTTTTCAAACTTTTTTTTTCCGACTTTTTTTTTACGGACAGTTTTTCAGAATTTTTTTTCCAGCATTTTTCAAACTTTTTTTTCAAATATTTTTCAGACTTTTTTGGGACATTTTTCAGACTTTTTTTTTTTTTACTTTTTCAGACATTGTTTTAGACTTTTTTTTCAAACTTTTTTTTCTAGACATTTTTTTCAGACTTTTTTCAGACATTTTTTCAGACCTTTTCAGACTTTTTAGGACATTTTTCAGACTTTTTTAAAAAAAAATTTTACTTTTTCAGACCTTGTTTTAGACTTTTTTCCGACTTTTTTTTTACGGACAGTTTTTCAGAATTTTTTTTCCAGCATTTTTCAAACTTTTTTTTCAGACATTTTTTCAGACTTTTTTTTTTTTTTTTTTTTACTTTTACAGGCATTGTTTTAGACTTTTTTTTCAACATTTTTTTCGGACATATTTCAAACATTTATTCCAACATTTTTCAAACTCTTTTTAAATTTTTGTTTTACTTTTTCAGAGCTTTTTTAGAATTTTTTTTCCATCATTTTTCAAACTTTTTTTTTCCGACTTTTTTTTCCGCCTTTTTTTTAAGACTTTTTTCCGACTTTTTTTTTACGGACAGTTTTTCAGAATTTTTTTTCCAGCATTTTTCAAACTTTTTTTTCAGACATTTTTCAGACTTTTTTTTTTTCTTTTACAGGCATTGTTTTAGACTTTTTTTTCCCAACATTTTTCAAAGACTTTTTTTTTTTTTTTTACTTTTTCAGACATTGTTTTAGACTTTTTTTCCAACATTTTTCAAACTTTTTTTTTAGACTTTTTCACCTTGACTCAAACTTGATGTAGGAGGATATCATGTTGGTTCCAACAGCCCATTGGCCGTGTGATGTGATCTTTATGGAAAATACCCTAATTTACTCTCTTATACACAAGCTTTAAATAACACTACTTTAATGACAGTGTTTCGCTCATTGAACCTATCATCGCCTTATGGGGAAAGCCTGTTGGCTTCAGACACCAGAATCTTAAGTTCCACGACAGATACAGTAGATCTTACATGTCTCTGCATAATGACAGAGCCATCCCCAATCACTATCATTTCTAACATGATATATGTAGACTGTAAAATTTGTGGGTTAAGATGTTTTAGAAGAGTGAACGTTTTTTCCGTCCCCTTTTCTGGTTTCAGAATATGCATCAACACTTTGGAATAAACTTAGATATCAAAGCTAGCAAGCCTTAAAAATGAAGTTGAGATGAAGGAAGATTTAGTATGGAGTATGAAACCACCATACTCTCTCAAAATCCTTAATTTTTTTGTGTCAGTTTAGTGTGTTCAAAGTTGTATGAATAACTCACCCATATCTTTTATAGTCTTGTGGTTATTTATTTTATTTATTTGTTTCACTTTTTTTGTTTCTTTCTAGTATAATGACAGAGGCTCTTTTTGGCATTTTAAGACCACAGTACACTACCTGCCATCACAAACGTCAGTAACTTAACTTACAAAACAAAACACTGGTCTCGAAGACCGGCCTCCTGGTTAAATGTTGTGTGTTTGTTGGACCCATCCACCTCCCCACCTCTCCGCCATAAGCGATCTTTCTCGCTTTTTATTCTACGTCTCTGAGCCTGATATATTTACGCGGATGCATTTACATTGAACTCAAAAGAGTACATTCCGTACAAATGACACGCTAAAAACAAGAAAGAAGGCGTTCGTATTGCACGCTAAATGCCTTGCGCATTATCGTACATACACATTTTCGATACAGAGGTAGAAACCAGCTAGTGAGCATAGTGGAACATTTAGCTGCTACAAAGTCAAATATTTGTTGGTGAGTTGGTGGAGACCAAAACAAAGCTAGAAGGAGAGGGAATATTGGACTTACAGTGCATGGTTGCCAGAAACACAATTCTAAATTAATGCTAATGTTGCTCCATGTCTGCCAGATGTGTGAATAGACAACTGTTTGCTAAAATGTCCACCATACAAAAAAATATATAATTTCATAATGTTGTTTTTACAGCTTGTGTTGCCCCCAAAAGGTAAAAAAAAATGCAGGTTTAAAGGATGCAAAGTGAATTATCAACCGCTAGAGTGGCTTGTGGTGTAAATAGCCATCCCTTTGAGTTTCAGTGTTTTTTTCTAAGACATCAGAGTTTACGTCTCCATTCAGTAACTACAGTATGTAGTCCTTTAACAAATAAAATGACTGGACATTTAATTTCTGGACATAATTAATTTGCATTTGACCTTGAATGCAACTGAAATACAGCAGTAAGCCGACAATAGTCATAAAAAGGGAAACAAAGCCTGATATAATACAAGGAGACAAGAACCTTAGACAAAACCAGCCAAAATAGATAAACATAATTTTAGGAAGAGCATGGCTTGGCAGGAAGTAAGGATAGTGCTGCAAAGGTTAGTTTGCTGGCCTTTCTACAGTAGATCACCAAGTGTCTGCTGATGGGAGGGTCCCTGAGTGGTGGAGGGCTGAGTTAGCGTGTGTGTGTGTGTGTATGTGTGTCAGGGGAAGGGAAAGGCTGATGAACTTCACTTTCTATTAGCAGCCGACAGGGGCTCGTCGGCTCGGTCGGCAATCAATAGGCTGAAGGACAAGGGTGTCAGGAAAAAATTAAAGACCCTTCGCTTTCCGGCTGGCTACGAGAGAAGAGGGGAGAGGGGGGGAAGACAGAGATGGAGGGAGTGTGAGACTGTGAGAGTGTGAGAGAGATGCCGGGACGAAAGAAATTAAGAATAAAGCGAGTGTTAAGTGTGTGTGAATGTGTAAGTGTGTGTGTCAGCTCCAGAGCACGTGCATGGATAACTTGTTCTGTGCGAGCTGTCAGTGTCAGCAGGGTGAGGAGGTTATCAGCCGAGGCAGAGTGTCTTCCCCCTCTATCTTCAACTCTTTTGTTTGATCTCTTACAGCTACAAGGATCCCAGGAGGTCTACAGCCTACTTTGTGCTCAGTGGAGAGCCCCAGCAGGTCCAAAACCATTTTCAGGTCACATAATGTGACTGGACCTCTCCTATCGCTAATCAGATTATCCTCGAAAGTGATAAGAGTTGAAGACTCCAATGAACCCAGAGCCATGACATTGTACTTTCCATGTGTTTGAATTGTCTGCACAAAGACGTAGAAAGTGGAGCTGTTGAGTATTTTGTTTATGCTGAACATGGACAGAAGCTGTCTAAACCCCTTTCTAAAGCTTCCCGCTGCAGCAGATCCACAGTGATGCTCCTCCACACGGAAGCTGTACAGTATACTATAGAACACAGTGCAAAAAATATAATAGGAAATCATCAAAAGAAAGTAAACTATGACTGTTTTTGAATGAGAAGTTAACTGAAATGCAATTTGAATGCAATGAAAACCCACTCCACATAAAGAAATGGAATTATCTTTTCTCATGTAAAATGTACAAAAAAACACTTTGTTTTTTTTTAGTCTTTTATTTTTTTTTTCTTCTTTTGTCTTGTAAAGCAAATCCTGACATCAATATTTTACGTGCAATATCCTGGATGTGAGTGCACATCAAGCCTGTATGAATGTAACACAACTGCCTTTTCCTCCGGCCCTGTCCTCCTGACTAAAAGCCTTTTTGACATGAATTAGCATGTCGTCCTTAAAAGGTAGACGGGTCCAATTTTCCCCTGAAAGGTCTGTCTCTAATAGGTACTCCTTCACAAATTCCAGCCTGATCTAACCTTGAATAAAGACCCATATACTTTCTTTTTTTTTATCTTTCTCTACACCTCCCTCTCCTCTTCTTTCTCTCCTCTCTGTGTAAAAAAACACATAAAAACACC
This sequence comes from Sebastes fasciatus, assembly GCF_043250625.1. NCBI lineage: Eukaryota > Metazoa > Chordata > Actinopteri > Perciformes > Sebastidae > Sebastes > Sebastes fasciatus. The sequence continues at coordinate 26,770,560 of NC_133803.1, read as the reverse complement.
AGCAGAGAGAAGTTGTCATATCAAGGCGTATATGAAAAATACAACAAAGATTTAATTTCCATAATGCATTCTAATGGATGGGCGATGTGTTTCAGCAGGTGAGACCAGAGGGCAAAGGCTTCCCAGACAAACACAACAATAAACCTGACAAGCACCATTATGCCGTAGATATTACAGGCTGTTAGGGAATGGAAATGATGATAATTAGCTAATTCAGCTATAATCTCATTTGTTTGGCCTCACCTTTTGCTAATACGACTTTGACCCTGACGCTTGAATGTTCCAAACGGCATAAATGAGAGTGCCAGGATGCTAATTTAGCAGGCATATATATTGGCTGTTGTATTGTTGATGGGATATTGTTTTTTTTTTATTTTTTTTTAAGGAGGCGTTCAACTACAAAATCATGTTGTGCTATTAGATAACCTTAGGTACATGTTTACAATATTATGCCCCATTGTTTATTATGTATGTATAAGGAGCATAAATGGAAGTAGAAAACTATTTTACACAGAAAAAGACTTATAAATCTCAAAACAGATACAGATTGTAGCTTTATGTTCCACCCAAAATACACACAGTATCAACTAACACTAACACTAACACTAACCCTAACCCGTGCATTCCCTAGCCCCTTACCCTAACCTTAACCATCACAACTAAATGCCTGACCCCAACCCTTACCCTAACCTTAAACTAAACCTAACTCTAACTTGAATCTTAAAACAAAGTCTGAACCCTCAAACAGGTGTTTCGAAGGTCTGTCCGAAGGTGACGACCTGCAAAAAATGTCCTCACTTTACAAAAATGTCCTCACTCTGACAGTCTAAAACTCAAATTGGTCCTCACAAAGATAGCTGTACAAGCACACACACACACACATACACACAAACCATCTTTAACATGCACATGGATTAAACACTCATACACAATGTGGACACACCAACACGTGCACATGTTTTTACCGCTCATAAAGGCGTGCACATTCAGTACAAATACTGCACACACTCACACACAAATAAGCACCTTCCTTACAGATACCTCCGCACTGTAATCTGCTGTTGACCAGGCACATTCCTTCAGCCCGGGCCACGCCACATGGCGCTCCGTCTCCTCTCTAATAAACACTCCATAGGCGCTCGGCAGCGGGCCAGGGTCCAGGCGGGGGGCCGGTGGGGGGGTGAGCTACGGTTATGTGTGTGCGGTTAGACCCAGGGTTTCCAGGCCGGCCTTTCATCCAGTGCCAGCCCCCGGCCGGGTGTGAGCAGCTAGGGGTTGAACTTGAGGATTTATTGGTTCCTCTGGTTCCCTGCTTCATATACTGCGAAACCCAGGATGCCGGGATGGAAGCAGCAGTTTTACGATCCACTTCCCACTGCACCGCCACCGGATGTGGGTCCCGAAAAACTCCCTCTCTGTCTCTCTTTATCCCTGTTTGAACAGGACTAGTATTATGTGGGCAGTATGACATTTTCTGAAATCACTCGGTTCCCTGGATACAGCTGAGTGAGATTAATGGATAAAACTCAAAATCTGACTTTGGCGTAGATGTTTTCTGTTCAGATTTACCTGATGAACGGCTGCCGGTTCCCCGCTGCTGACGGTTTAGGCTGCCGTTGTTGGTCGCCAATTCACCGCTGTGTGCTGACTTTCTAGTTAGTGCTGTGGTCGACAGCTGATGGCTTCTTACGTCGCTTCTCGGCAGTTTTGTCTGTTCTGTGCTGGAGAGTCCCTGTTCAGGCGTCACTGTGGCAAATGACCCCACCACAACGCTACCAGGGTTTAACAGCACAGGGATATGCACGTTAGCCACAGTCCATCATTTTATTCACACATGAAAGAGGTTACTTACTGTACTTTCAGTCCTTTGGCCTCAGTAGTACACTCATTCAACCACACAGAGTAACATGTAAGTAACAAGATCTCTTTCCTTCTTTCAGTCCCTCTGTGTGTCTCAGTGTCGGTGAGTGGGCTCAGGTGCACCGGACGGCATTGAGGGAAATATTCAAGCATCCTCTCCAGTTCCAACTGGCAATCAATACACGACCGCCCAGACCACACTTATCAATTACCGCTGTGCTTCACTCAATCATATTACTTTTAGATCTCAGATATTACTCCTTTTTTTTACAAGTCATTTCAGCCTTCATTCAGTAACAACAGTGGAGATACAGACAGGAACCATGGCGGAAAAAAGAGGGATGAAATCCAGCAAAAGTCCGCGGACAGAATCAAACCGTGGACTTTGTGGTTATAAGGTATCTTTAGCTTCAAAACCGTAGTCCACAAACCAATAGGTAACGTCACGGTGACTTGTATTTAACCACATTTTAAGCAATTTAGTTACTTAATGCCAAAGTCCTTTTCATGATGTATTTACATCATTATATCTAACCTCTGTTGGAAGTTAGACTCTCGACTTCTCTACATCTCAGCACCTAAAATCATCTGACCTTTTCCTTTGGCCCCGACAACCCGACTCTCTCTTTTCACTTATGCTCTCTCTTTTTGTTTCACTTCCTCCAAACGCCTCGCTCGTAGCCTCCTTCCATCTCTCCCGCATCTCCTCTGCTCGAGGGTCCCATAATGCACCTCTCAACGACATTCATTAGCTAACCCCCACCCCCTCCTCCATTTACACATGCTGTACCTCTCTCGCGCGCACCCTCGACCCCCATCTCCTTTGTGCTGTGATATGAATGCACTTTGATGCCTAATAAGTGGCTCTGTCCTTTTTGACATGAGCAGCCTGTGCCTGCCCTGTTCAGCCAGTAATTAGCCTGCTCTCCTTACTTAGCAGCCATGTACAAATTAGGCCGCTCCGCCCCTCTCTCTCTCTCTCCCTCCCTGACTTTTCATTCGGGTACTGTCTGTTCCCCTCTCCTTCTCCGTCTTTCTCTGTCTGTCTCTCATTTGCTTGAACTTCTTCATAGGCTCCGTTCATTTCTTGCTCTTTCGTCCTTATTGTTGTCTCTCCTTATCATGCCAGGTCATGTGGAAGAGGAGCAAGATGTGTTTAATTAACATCAAAATGTCCTTATAAGGATGGAAAGCTGCTGACCCACTCTGGATTAAACCTTTGAACCCTTTTTGTTTAGCGCTCACTCTCTTTATTTACAGGGTTATGGCATAGTTGTCTTGGGTAGGCAGCCACATACTGTATCTTACGCTACTCAGAAATGGCCTTCTTCATCAAGCGCAAGTTGTGCTGATTCCAACAAAAGAAAGCTATTTTCTCAATATTCAGTGATAAACCGACTCCCAAAAACACACCGGATGGTCACTGAACGCCTCCTGATTCATGTTGGTTTACATGTCAACCAGCAACAGTGAACAGCTTACACATAAACCAGTACGTTACTGCTCTTGTTGACGAACACATCTGGTCATCTGTCACCGGTTTGTTGAAAACTCCGTCTGTAAGTTGATGTGTCACTGAACTGTGTTGCTATTAACCGAACAGGTTATCAACGTGTTACTGGTCAGAGCGCACAGACGCTTGTAGGTGGCAATTCTGTAACTTGCGTGGGCATCGGGGGTATACATCGTATCTGGCACATGGTCCTTATTGCTCTGTGTCCTGCGTGTGTTCTGTGTTTTAATGAACATCCCATATAATTGTTTATCTAACTATAAAGCAAGGAATCTCTCTGTGTCTGTCTGTATGTGGGTGTGTCCTTCGCATATCTCAAGAACAGTTCATTCAATCTACTTCACACTTGGCGGCTGTATTGCTGGGAACCCGAGGACGTGCAGTGTGGAAGGTGGTGCAATTTGGACAGGGCAAGGATACGCAAAATTTGACCAAATTGCTGAAACTTAGAGAGCAGGTGAAAATAACACTGCTATATCATAATCTTCACGTGTGGCATCTGCCTGTAGTTTAGGAAGAGAGCGTGAAGCTCCGGGAGACGGACCTTCAGATAGCGGCGGTAGCAACTCTACGGTGACTCACTATCGCCTCTCGAGGTACAAGTGGTATTGCAAGACATGACAGGCCGGGGCTAGCTGGTTAGCATACTCATTTCAGTAGATATCTTTGCAACACAAAACATAAACATCTTTGACATAACGTCAACACTGTAACCTCTTCATTCTGGTGATAATGTTAGTTCATTCATTGAATGTTTTAAACTAAAAATCTCGCCAGATCTTACACCTTTTAAAGTAAGATATGGTTTAGGGTTGCATAGGCCGTGATAGTCCTCACAAATGTAGCAAATGTTTCTGAGTGAGTGTGAGGCGAATGGAATGATGAATAGGCTACATCTTTGAGTGCGTCTCCAGCTGCCCTGACGACCAATCTTTTACAACACACCCACAACAGGACAGCTTCATTCAGGTAGACAGGCTGTCTGCCCTCACACCCCACTCCCCCCCACACTCCTTATGTGCCCCCAAATCAATAGAGATGTAAATAAGTTCATGCACTTAGGGACCTTTGTTTGGGGCACCCACACTGGAGAGGCTTCCTCTTATGGAGATGAGATGCTGTTTGTGCATGTGCATTCACATGAATGTGTGTGTGCGCGTCTGCTCCCATGAGTCCTGATGACAAAAACAAATAATAAATCAGTAATGGCACCCATTTAGCCTTGTAAACATGTGTCACCAGTTGCCTTTAAACACAAGACAAAATCTGAATTTGAAGCCTAGTATAGCTTAGCTAGCTTCTCGAGAATAACTAGAAACTGTAACACATCTGTATTTTAGGCACAATATGGCTGCTTACGAACCAAAGTGCAGTATCGTCTCCAATTACACAGGCGACCAGTCTCAGATCGCTAATTGAAGAGGTTGAATCACTAAACATCAGGGATAATACTATCTGCATTTATTTCAGAGCAATTTAGCCCACTTTAATGGAAACGGCAAAATAACTGGATGAATTAAAAAAGGCAATATGAAGGGACTTTATAACTAAAAGCACCAGGCAATCAGATGAAATCACAACAGTTATGAGTTTGGCAGGCGTACAACGTCCAAAGCTTTTTGCTGTAATGGCTGGCGCTATTATGAGCATTAGCTCAATTCCCTTACGAATTCAGTACTCAGTGGTGAGATGGGTCAGAAACACAAACACACACACACACACACACACACACACACACACACACAAATGCATCCCCCATGTGTCAGGTCCGGTTGGGTGCTGCGGTGGTGCTGGGAGTGTTTGTAGGTTGGCTATTGAGGAGAGGCAAGAGGGCAAAAGGGACGTGCTGGCATAATGCATTTACTAATAACTATTTATTATTGTTGGTTCCCCAGGGGGAGCACTTTATGGAAATGGCTGTATATGAAGGGCAGAGGTGCGAGAAGGCCACCGGGAAAATTAGCTTTTTAGATTCCCCCTCAACGTCCTATCAGCGTCGTACCTTGTCTGCCTGTGGTGTGAGAGCTCCGATCATGTACATTTGTTTGTTTATGATAATGCACATGCACAAAATGAAGGTGGATTATGAAAAACAAAAACTTGCATTTTAAATCCAGGGCAATTTGTGTGTGAATCCTGCCTGCCAGATACATCACTTTCCACCCTCAACCAGCTCATGTATCTCCAGTTCACACTTTAAAAAAGACAGCGGACCTTGCACAGCACACTAATTAATACACACACACACACACACACACACACACACACACACACACACACACACACACGCAACACACAACGACACTGTCTCGTACTTTGGCAAGGTGTGATCTTGCACTTATTTGCATACATTTAATTAAGTGCTTTGCTTCTAATATCACAAAATGACAACCGCACCGCATTAATGAATCGACTGTTCCAGTGACACACAACATGTCTTTACAGTAATTCTAAGACTTTGCATATTTTAACACAGACTTGTAACCAACAGGAACACTCTCAACACATAATGCAAGAGCGCTGTTATGCACTTTGCACTGTAGAATACATTCTGACTACTAAAATCTCGTTTGGATATGTAAATGTGATCTTTCAACAGCAAATCTTATATAAAACATGCACTGATTTAGGAGGAATTTCCTGATTTCTACCCCCCAAAAAATGTGCAGCTACTGTACAAAGGACAGATGGTTGATTTGAAGGTTGATCAATAAAATGCGCTCTTAAAGGCAGCCATAGTTGACAATCAGCTGTCATTCATAATGCAACTCAATTGCTTTAATTACTAAAAATCTTGCCACCAATAAAGCATAAAAAAAGTGAACTGAAGTTTTGCATACAGCACTTTGAGATGGCCGGTATAACTGCAGTTTGTTTAATCCAAATTGATTCAGTGGACAGTAAACCTGCACTTAGAAAAACAAAACACATGTGGATTTATGACATATGAAGCCATCGACAGATGATGAGTCAATGGGCCCCTAGGCACATAGATGTAAAAGGTCGCTTGTGACGTACTTCAGTGACTTACTCCAGCCTATATGCACTGTTCAGCTATATTATGTAGGCAATATATACAAATATAATGAAACAACACAGGGTTGGAATTTTTCAGGTTGTTTTCATAAACTCTTCTTAGCTATATCTAAAAAAAATGATGCACTGTAATCCGTATATATCCAACGAAATCAATTGGTATGTATTTATTTGTCACTTTTTGTTTGTCACTTCTGTAGTTATTTTAACCTAAACAAAACAGCTTTAATGTACCTGTCAATTTCAAATTCAATTCAAGCTCAACTTATTATATTTGTTTGTGAAGAACATATCTATCACCACTTACATGTAATTTTTGGAAGTTTCTCAGATGATACATTGATATATACATGATATAATCACATGATTTTGATAAAACAAAGAAGAAAAAGTGAATTCATGCGTGAACTAACAATTTACATATGTGTGCTTTTTTGTAAGCACATATACATAGGGTGACATCACACTCTTTTTTTCACCTTTATTTATTCAGGGGAGGTTCACTGAGAGAAATGCTCTCTTTACTAGGAATGCTCTGATCACATTCACACAGTTACACCTTGAAGCTGCCCAATACAACCACAATCTGATCTGCTGGCCAATGAGCAGTTGGGGGTTAAGGGCCTTGCTCAAGGGCATCTCAGTGGTGGTGAGGGAGGGGGTGCTTCTTCACTTTCCCCGCCCAGATTTGTCCTGCCAGTCCGGGGGATTGAACCGAGGACCCTCCAAACACAAGCTAACTTTAGGCCACCACTGCCCCAAGTGGTTTGTTCTTTAATTAGATAGGAGCCGCCCAGCCTAGCAAACAGTATTACACAAATGTACATTCAGAATAGGCCGTCATCTACTGCTGAAAACACAGCATGTGATCCGATTCCACGGATTAAAACTGCCGCTGCATGTCAAAGTTTCAGCTGTATATTAACTGTACACATTATAAAGCACCACGATATGGAAGGTTTTGTTCACTCACGGCAGAAACAGCCTAAAACTCAGCAGCGAGCCACATTATTCACCTCTGACGACACAGACAGATATAAAAGCAGCAGGATATACGAGCACATCCTGGCTCAGAGGTAGTTCATTATGTAATCTTTTTTTGATTTAAGGAACCAGGGAGGAGAGCTTAATGATGTTTGGAAGAATTTAGAAGGGGAAACGCTGCGTAAACTACACATCTGTGAACAGCATCTCATCTCCCTAAGAGGAAGCCTCTCCAGTGTGGGTGCCCCAAACAAAAGGTCCCTAAGTGCATGAACATATTTACATCTCTATTGATTTGAGTGGAGTGGGGTGTGATGGCAGACAGCCTGTTTACCTGAATGGGATGGACGTGAGGTCACGGTGACCTTGACCTTTGACCACCTAAATCTAATCAGTTCATCCTTGAGTCTAAGTGGACGTTTGTGCCAAATTTGAAGAAATTCCCTCCAGGTGTTCCTGATATATCACAATGGGACGGATGGACAAACAGAAAACATAATAAAAATGAAAGGGATCATGTGACCACACACAAGAATACAAATATATTTTAATCTAAACTGTAGGGGAACATTTTTTTAGATAAAAAATATCTGACAATATGCCTGTTTGTTCAGAAATAATTTCACTACACAAACCTATTGAAACAACTTGCTCTTCAGGCAGTACACTAAGGTCATTTTATCGAACATGTGTTGAAATACGCCTTGCTTAGCAGGATCGTAGATAAAAACATTTGTCAAGCCTGATCATTTTTGCAGAGTGTGTGCTCGTGTGTGTGTGTCTGTGTGTACAGTACTTTGCAATGATACGGCTGGTTGAGCCTGTTGACCTCACAGCGAAGCACCGGGAGAGTCTATTCCCCCTCATCCCTCAGAGGAAGTCGGAGTCCAAACCCCGCTGGTTTTGGCCGAAGGACGTGTTTGTTTGCTGTGTTTGTCTTCGGACGGTCTGCCGGCGGTCGGCACGAGTCCGCGTGAAGCCCGAGCCAGATATGATCGAGTCTCGACCCAACTGGACCACATCGTGAGGAAACACTAGACGCATGGTTAAACACATCATAACAGTGTCTCACTCACTGTTTGTCTACATGTGAATGTATGAAACAGAAAGAGACGTACAGAAACAGATATGAACATGCACTCAGTTGCCAGTTTATTAGGTGAAACTCAGCTCATTCACTGTTCTGTACATATACCTACGAAAGGTAATGCACTATAATTTGTATAAAACCCACAAAATCATGAGCCAGGATGTGCAGAGCTGCCCCTCAAGTCAGTGAGTCAGGTGAAGTAGTATAAAGAGCAACAAAGTCCGCGTAGGGAGGAGGTCGGGGTGGATGGACGGGTCAAACAAACGCAGGACTTTCACCCAGGAGACCGCTGTGCATGTTCGGTGTGAAACCAAAAGTCAACATTGACTTATATTATTACTTTTGTTACATAAGGCAGATACTTACGCCATCTATGTAAGTTACATTTACTAGTTAGTTTTAACCCGAACCACAATCTTTTCCTAAACCTAACCAAGTGGTTTTGTTGCCTAAACACAAAAGTGCGCAGTTGCGCTGATGGCTCGGGCCGCTGGCTCATGCTGCTGGACATTCGTAGGAGAATGCACAAAAAAATTCAGGCTGTTCTCATAGTTACGCCACTTCCAGTTTGCCGTAACTTAACCATGACTTTTTCCTAATCCTAACCAAGTAGTTTTCTTGCCTAATCCTTACTAAATTGTTTCCTGCGAAGACAGAAGTTCATTTTTAAAAGACTGGAGCGGAAATTACACAAAAAAACATAAAAAATGAGAAATAACTTTTCGTAAGATATTATACAAACCATTGTATGAGGATGCGTTGTATTACTTGGTATTTTTTGGTATCGCCCAACCCCTAGTGCACACAATTTCTCTGTGGAATGAGAGATTATTGATGACATTTCAGGTCCACTCAGTCAAGTTTTACCTTTTGAATAAAGTGGTTTAGATAACCTGCATAAACTGTTGGCTTGTTTACAACCTGTCAGGTCATCATGACATGTTGTAGCGATGTCACTGTGTCCTCAGACTACTTTGGTGAACAAAATGTTTTTATAACTGATAGAAATGATGGCCAAAACAAACAAAAAAATAAGATCCAACATTGAATGAATCGGTCTTGGTCATGCATTCTTTTCTGATTTAAAACTTCGAAAGAATAATAAAATATGTCCGATGACTGAACCTTTTGTTAACCTCGACCAGACCACACCGATATTTACTTTACTGATGTCAACTCACAGGAATTTGGGGTAATCAAGTCCTCACAATTTAACTAGATGATTTTGGGGCTGCTACAATTGGAAATTGCCTCATACATTACATCATGTCCCTTTTGCCCTCTTTGCTCTCCTCAATAACCTACAAATGCTTTCTTTGTATCACCCACTAACGTATGTGTGTGTGTGTGTGTGTGTGTGTGTGTGTGTGTGTGTGTGTGTGTGTGTGTGTGTGTGTGTGTGTCTGCATACACATTTCTGTTGACTAAAAGTCTAAGGAAATACATACCTGATGGTTCCAGCCAATGTTTTCTCTCCAGAAATGACAAAGATTGATTGGCGAATAAAAAAGAAAGATAAAAACAAAGAGTCTAAACCCAGACCGAAGGAAGACATACCTTAACATGAGGAAGAAACGGCGAGGCAACCAGGCAGGCAGGCAGCCGGCCTGAACTGTAATTAATGAACAAGTTTCTCATGATTAACTTTTATTAAGCGATACTCCTGAGTCCTCCAGCCGGCAGGTAATAGGAGAGGCCTGGGGAGAGGGAGAGAGGGATGGAGTGAGGGAAGGACGAAGGAGGGAGACACTCGACCCCATTATTTCTCCTCAGCTGCTCGTAAAAACAGCATCCCGTAAACTCATAAAACCCTTTCCCACTGTAACTGGGCCCTTAAGCTGCGGCCTGGTGAATTAGAAGGGCACGCAACGCACGGTGATGGAAGCCTACTATAGAAGGAATGTTACACGTCTGCATTTTGACATGTTATTTCTCATGTGCAACACTTCATTGGTATCATGAGAAATGGTGATGATTCCTCTTATTATTAAAGTACGATGAAGAAAGAGGGAATACTGTACCTGATTGATTGATCGCAAAAATGCTTTGTCTTGTTTTGGAAGGGGAAGTTTGGGGTCCCCTGCTGGAGCTGTTGCCCCCACGACCTGACCTCGGATCAGTGGTTAAAGATTAGATGAGATGAGAAATGCTTTATGCTGAAATACTAAATAGCTATGGCGCTCTGACAGTATCACGCACAAACACCGTTACCGGCCTATTCGCACAAAAAGATGTAAAAATGCCACGATAATGCGTAAGGCGTTTAGTGTGCAATAAGTACACCTTTCTTGATTTCCACCTGTCATTTGTATGCCATGTATCCTGCACTGACTACAATGTAAACGCATCTATGGTAAGAGGTAATGATGTAGTGTTTGAGACCGTTACGTTACGTTACGTTAGTGACGTTAGTGACATTTGTCACCTGTCGATTTCCACGTGTTTTTTAGTGACGTTTATGACATGTTTTCCGTAGTTATGTTACATTGTTTCTATACATATTTTACTCAGTTTACGTACTTATTTTAAGCCCTACCGTGAGGTTTTCCCATACCCTAACTAAGTGGTTTTCTTGCCTGAACCGAAGTTAGTGGTTGTATTGCCTAAACCTAACTGCTGACATTTGTGTGCCGTACAAATGACATGAGAAAAGCGGCGAAATGACTTGTGTAAAGGCTGAAATGTGTACTCATGGCACGTGGAATGTCCATGTAACGTTGTGGTATGTATACGCCTTCCCATGAGACTGGGTTGCCATTGCAAATGCACTAACAGTCTTTTAGAGAGATCCAGGCTAGCTGTTTTTCCCCGCCTCCAGACTCTAAGCTAGACTAATCGTCTCCCGGGCGTTAGAGTGGTAACAATCTCTTCATCTAACTCTCAGAAAGAAAGCTAAGAAACTTTTTTTTCCCAAAATCCTGAACTATGTATATCCTATATTCTATCATCATTGTCATAACTCTGCTTAGCTTTAAACTAGCTTGTGATGATGTTGAAAAATGTCATGGCAACAGACTTGGTTTAGTTTACGTAGAGGTATGTGATTGGTCCTCTTTTTTTTTGACTTGATTTAAGAGATTGGCTCTCCCATTAGGGGCAATGATTAACATGATGTAATATATAAATACCGTTTTGATTAATTTAATGAAAAAAAAGACAACAGGATATTAATAAAAGAGCCACATATATGAAGGCAAAGAGCATGATGAAGCTCCGGAGCGGCAGCTAGGCCACCCTCAACTTATTGTACTGATATTCTGATATAGGTGTCTTAAGGCCAACACAAATCACAGATCATCGATATCTTTAAATCTGCCAAATCTCCTCGAAAAAAAAGCCTCTGGAACAAATTTAGACACCGTGAAAATGGAAAAACTATACTGACCTGAAAAATATGTGATTTTAAGTGAACATTATTCATCCCCTGAATATCAAACCCTGCTGGGTAGATTTCCCCATGTCCAACAAAACTTCCACCAGCCGCATCGGGCTTTGTGAAATATATGGAGAATCACATCAAATCAAAACGGAGCCCATATTTCCACATATAATAAACACAGATCCGGGGCTGCTAACACCTAGCGAGGTCTGTGTCTCGGTCGTCTGAATCACACGGCGTAAAGCCGCCGCGGTCTCGATGCGGGAGCATTTCATAAGGCGAGCATCCTCCTCAGACGCCGGCACTTCATAAAGGAGCATTAGCCATTAGACACGAAGGGCTCACGTCTCATCCGTGTCTCTTAGCATGCCTGCTAGCATGTTATTAAAATGACACCTGCTTTACGACAACTCCGCACGCGGGTCACAGTGACAGTCGTTATTACCTGCTCGGTGTTTTTTGAAGAGATGCTGCATGTTAAGGTCAGGAGAAACAGAAAGTATAGAATCTGTTTGAAAAGCAACACCACCGTATCTACCTGATAATCTTTTGTCCGTCACATTGTTACAGCCATATCATCCATTTGTTTTATGTTGGCTTCTTTTCTCTCTCCTGTTACCTCTGTGCTGCTCCCTCACACTGCATATACACACTGCAAACAATAAGCCCCATTGTGCATAACAGCAGACGGAGAGGGACATCAGTTATCTTACGCAAGTGTGTGTGTGTGTGTGTGTGTGTGTGTGTGTGTGTGTGTGCACATCTGTGTGTATAAGAGAGAAAGGTGCATAGTGAAGGTGAGGGCACACAAAGAGAATGAAGAATTCAAGTGAATAGGGAGGATGTGTGTACATAATGTGCATGTATGTTTCTGTGCAAGGAAGGACACGGCAAGAAAAGAACTTGTTGGTATGTGCATATGGTACACACTTCGGTATGGTTGTGTGTGTTCGCTTGCATGTGTGTCTGACATTGAGCACAGAATAACACCTGTATGAAAATGTTGACATGCATGTGCGTGCGTTGAGTTTGTGCGCCATGCTTCATGCAGATGCTGCAATATCAGGACAAAGGAGCTCACGGGAGCGACGGGACGAGCTATACGCCCAACAGACAGACACACTCGGGCAAATGAATGCATCTTGACTGCCAAATGTTGCACCCATTCAAATGCAATTCTACTTATCTTTGTTAGCGGCAATGAAAAGTGCTTCGAATACCGTCCCGACTGTATCTGTGTCCAGCCATGCCCAGCATAACAAGTTAACCTGTTGTTTATGGATATAATCAGGGAATCGGCCATCGCTATTGCTACCTGCCAGCGTCAGACTTCGACAATAGCTCTGAATTTACGCTCATATATTTCAGGATATCTGTGTATGAAGTGAAGACACACAATAGGGCTGGCGGCTCGGCTGATGTATCAGCTTCCAGCCTTCCGCGGGTCAGGCTGACACCTCTGGAAATTGAAAACGGTGAGGCCCTTGTTCACCGACGAATGGTCCTACGGTGCGGGATGCACACAAACACACACATACGCGTCCAGGCATTTCCCATTCATGGAATATATATTCCCATGCAGCCCCTGCGCGAGAGATATTTTAAAACATGAATGAAATCTAAATGAAATCTTAACATACTAGCGCGGCGCCACGCATCCCTCATGCCCCGTGTGGATTGCACGCTCTCAGCGGAGAGTTCACAGCGGGGCAACCTCGGTAATGGAGGAGCTGTTTGCAATGCAACATGGGTTTAATGTGAGTGACTGCAAACTCTTGATACATACACACCTTTCTGTTGCCGCTTGCTGTGATACAAGTGTAGCTGCATTTAAACTGCTTGGGGAAGACATTACTATCAGTTTATAAGCTGCACCAGTTATATATGGTTTAACATTTTGTGTTTTTTCATTTGAATTTATGGAGGATGGAAGCTGCAAAAAAATTAAAAGTAAAAAAGTAATTTAATATGCCATAAACATAATAATACATAATATAATATATATTTTTTCAGCTCTATGGTCTTTACTGTAGAGCATGTCAGACATGAAAACATTTTAATCCAAAGAATATAAACAAAACAATACTGAAATAAATATGTTTTGGGAAATAAATAGTCGAAAATGCATAAGTACCTAAATTAAAAATGAATGAATACATCTGACAATAAATTAAAAAAGTCTAATTTAAAAAAATTAAATAAAAATAAATAAATAAAAGTCAAAATTAAATAAAAAAAGTAAATAAATAAGGGATATTAATACAAAAGTAAATAAATAAAGAAGCAAATTAAAACAGAACATTTAAATTTATGTCACATTTGATCAGTTATTAAATGCCTACATTTATTTTTATAGCATTTAATGGGATATTTATTTATTTATTTATTTTATTTTGGCAGCTTCCGTCCTCCATATATTACATCAACTGTAATTACAGGTATAAGGAATACAGGCCTACTTTTAGCCTTTACAGACAGAAACCCTGCAGTGCTTCCACAGAACATCCTGTACATCACCCAACCTTTACATTCCACTCTCCCATTAGCAGCGTTATTTAAATCAATTTGCTGTTTCTGTAATAAAATCAATGGAGTAAGCCTTCAGTCCTTATTCAAATAACGTAGCATGTATTAATGTCACAAGAGTTCCATCCTGACATGTCAGAGCAGCCACAGCTTATTGCTTATTGCCTAAGCCATTAATTGATTTTTTCCTCCAGATCCTATAATTTAATATGTCCAGTATATGTCAAAGTGTTCACTGAGCAAACTGGCTCTTCTAGTATGGAAAATTAAAAAAAAAAAAAAGTCAGCGCACCGCATTAAGTCAGACAACTTAATTCCAACAGTGCAAATTGCATTCTTTTTCTATTGTTTCAACTAAGTGGTTTCAAATGTGGCTGTGAGCTGTTTCCACTTATGTGCTCTTAAAAGGCATGACTCATCTTAAATACCTCCATGAGTGCACTTAGGGACAAAACAACTTGATTTGCTTTTAAATGCGTTAATACTTTCAATACAGTGCAAAATATGACATACGTATATTGTGCATCATGTTAACATTACATTATATATCTTTAGCAGCAAGGATATAATGGAGAGTACACCTATTAAATATGTTGTATGGATGGACTCAGTCTTTGTGATGTAATGTTAGGTTATAGAGTACACAGCAGTAAGCAGTATCAAACTGAGAAACAGGCCGCAGCTACCGTTGAAGGCCACTGATGTCATGTCCTCTGTATTTTTGGTGTGAACTTGTGTGTTGTAGTAACACGATGGGAGTTTATATTCTGCCATTAAAAACGTACACATTGTGGTTATTTTACGGGTATATTTCTGTATCTTCAAAATAACAAAAAATACTTAAATTTTACCACTTTTAGGCCAACAAAAGATACTTTATTACAAAACTAAAGACGGGTATAATTGTCGGTGCCTATACGACATCTTACTTTGAGGAATATTAACCACTTTTGAACCTTTTTTTTTCTCCGTGTTACAAAATAATCAATTTATCAATGCAGTAAACACTGCAGTATCTGACCATAGACTGTATATGAAGATGGACGACATGACAGCTCCCCAAAAGTGAAGCCAAAACATCTGGATCGCCCCCTGGTGGCTGGCTGCAGTATAAATCATAAATCCCGCCCCCGTCCCTGTTAGCGGATGAGACATGGGCCAAATTACAAAGTCAAAGTACACATCAAATAATTTTTTTTACAAAGATGGTTTCTGTCATTTTAAGTAGTTCTGATCATGCTGATGTACAGTATGTTCATTTTTCTGATAAGTTTGATTTTAATGAGTTAATTGATGCTATAAAAAGTGGGTGAGACGTCATGATTGGCAGCTGTGAGTCTCTCTTGCTGACAACCTGCGGCCGCGCTCGGCTCGCAATTGGTTCATGCAGCTCCACCGCCCGATTTCTACTGCACAGATTCTGGCTCCAAATTATGTACAAATCTCAAGATGGCAGCTCTCGTACCTGGGATATATACAGGTACGAGTATATATATACAGTCTATACGTCTGACCAAACGTTGAATGCCATCCTTCAGTACGTGACAGTGTTTGATACTCAATGCCATGGACACATCATTTTGGTTGATACTCAGAATGTATTGAGATTCAACACGCTTAAAACACAGAAGACACAAATGACCACAATGATAGTATGTTAACAGTGTCTATGATGTCACCCACAGGTTTCTGACGGGCGTTGTGACGAGTTTGGGTTTCCCACTTGCTGCCATATAGGAGCTGGAAAATCTGAATCTGAAAGGGGAGGAAGCCTGTGTGGAGCTGAGCTGGGACCAGCAAGCCTTGGGGAGCTGTGATAGGCTGAGACAACTGTCAATCAAGCAAACCCCAAAACAACCAAGTTTATCTCTGGCAGTTTGGAGATGGCATTTAAACAACATTTCGACCTTCATGTTGAGAAATTAATTTTGCAGAACATATAATTGAACATTTGGCTAAATACATAAAATATATAACATCCAAATAATAAATTAAATAGAGGGGTGGAGGTTGCATTGGTGGAACTTGGAGTCATGACCTCAGTATTTCTAAAATCCTGGTTACGACCCTGCTGAAGGAAGTTCAATTATTGAAAATCTTTTGTTTTTTGTTTGACAAAAATAATTCAAACTTGACTCGTCTTTTGATTCCGTACATCCCAACTTTTTTTTTTTTTTTTTTTTAAAGTATATTACATATAATATAATATTACATAATGATCACAAATGTACTGAAATTCACTCATTCTTTCACAGACTAGTTTATAAATGACACTTTCATCTACAAACGTCACAACTTGTAATAAAAAAACACCTGAGACCATGTTGGCCCCGCCACATTTCAGCTCACACTATGAAGTCACCATCCGAGCTAACAGATTTTTTTTCTCTCTCTCTCTCTACCTCTTCCCACCTCTGTTTCACCTTCCCCTTTTTCTTTTTTTCTTCTTCTCCAAGCTCTTTCTCACTCATCACTCTGAGTGACGAGCCTCAGCCGATGAACCGGAGTCGGAGAGTCAGGCGGCGACACCGGCCCACCGATGTCGCTCGGCGATGTCGCCCCGCCGTCCGCCGTGTTGACGAAAACAAGGATTTACACATATTAATGAATAAGACACCGTGACACCTTGGGAGAGGTCTGGGAGAGAGAAAAGAGAGGAGGAGGAGGAGGTGAGGGGGGGAGGAGTGAAAATGCAGAGAAGGAGGGGTTGGGTTCATTCGGTATCAATTTAGTTGGTATTCCTTAGGGGATATGCTAATATTTTCTGAGTAGCTGTGTTCCCTCTCTGTCTCTTTATTTCTGTCGCTCTCTCTTTGTGACCGCTCTACCTTGTTAGGGCTGTGGCCTCTTCCGTGGCACCGAACGGGGAAGCGGCGGCAGAGAGTTAGAGATGAAGAAAAGCCGGCAAATAAATAAATAAGTGGAATACAACAATAAAGGACAGGAAAGGAAGAGTGATAGAGGGAGGGAGGGATGGTAGCACCTTGACGCCGATGTACAGCTGCTCTCTCTCGGCGCGCTGGTTTCACCTTTCCAACCCCCTCCTGTCTGTCGAGTGACGCGTTTGATTTCGCCGCATTCATACATCAGTGCGCCCGTGCAATGCTGACACCTCATCTCAGCCTGCCGACTTTGGCTACCGAGGCCCTGCTTTGCATAGTGCGTACCCCCACCTCCTCCTTCCTCCCCTCCTCCTCCCCCTCCTCTCTTCTATGTGACACTCTGCCCATCTTTAAAGAGAGAAAGATAGATCAGGAGTAGAAGCCGGGCTTGGAAGGAGGAGGGAGAGCGAGATTGCAAGTGACAGAGGGGAGAAGAGAGGGAGAGGGCACCTGGAAGAAGGAATCAGAAGAGAAAAGAGACGCTTCTCGCTAATTTATGCCATTGCCATCCCTCATCTCTTCATTGTTGCTCCCTGTCTGTTAAAAAAAGACACTCCCGCAGCTTTCTTGTTGATATCTTTTTTTTTGGTGTGGCAACCATATGCTACGACTTTTACCTTTAATTGACTGCACATGCACACAGTATTTAAAAGAAATGCTATTGTGACGAATTAAAACGACGGCCGTTTGCTCGGAACTCAATAATTATGTTTGTCCAATTAGTAAGCAGCTCTAACTGTTAAAGTACTTGGAGCTGCATCCTTCAGAGAGCAGTTCTTATTATAATCCTGGACCACATGGTCAGCATGGAGAGCTTGGCACACGCTCAGGACAATATGACAGCTCTGGCTTTTTTTGATATGCATATTTTCTCCGCTACGTGCTTGGTAATTGTGTGCTTATTAGTTTTAATGGGTTTAGTGAAATAAATCGGGTATGCTAATGTGAGGAAATACTTGCAAAGGCCCAAACCGGAGGTGTTGGGTTAATAGCTGCACTGCTGACAATGAAGCTGCAGTTGAATAAGCACCGCTGCACAATGCGAGCGTGATAAAGGGCCGTTTGAAAAGTGATCGGACTGGTGTCGCCGTGGCCTTGATTGATTTCAAATATCCAGATGAAATTAAATGTCCTCATACTTTGCAGCCAAAAGCTATTATGTTAGAAACTTCACATTCCCGGCTGAGGTGCAAAGTTCGGTCTTGAACCTCGGAAACCAGCCGTTGAGAAAACAATCACACTACAAAGTCTATTAAGAATCCGTTCTGCAGTTCTTTTGGTCACAGCAGAAGATCTCATCAGCACATTCATGTTTCCAAGGTCAAGAATCAAACTTTCAACCTCAACTTTTAAGTCATGAGACATTTGGTTCTGGTCTAAACTATCAGTCTAATTTAACTGAATTTACAAAAAATGCAGTATATTGAATAGATATTGAAAGGATGGCCTCTACCAGTGAATAGCGCAAAAATCCAATAAAGTTGGCACAGTATCCATTGTCTAATATAACTGCTACCTAGATACCTTTATGATATAAAGGGTTTCCAGCTTCTCTGGGGAATACCTGGTATCTGTACCTCTGGCTATGACCAATGAACGCATTGTACAAAGACTACTGGAACTCGTCAAATACCGACGCTTAGTCAGTTGTCAGTTGACTTGGTTTCACACGGGACACAAACAGCAGTCTCCTGGGTGAGAGTCCTGTGTTTGTATGACCCATCCATCCTCTACTCCCAACGACCTTATACGGACTTCCATGCTCTTTATGCTCTGACCGTCTAAGACTGACGCAGATGGGTTTACATTGGAGTTAGTTGAAAGCCCGATGCGTCCCATACAGACGCTAAAGGATGCCTCGGTGCGTCGGTATCAGACGCCAAGGGGCACTGAAGAAGCGTTAGTATTTGACAGGTTGATTCACTTTGTTGGTGCACACAGGCTGCATGGGAGTGGCCCCTTGGATGCAGTCCGGAAACTGGGCGACCACTTATGGTGCTCTCATTGCTTTACTGTGTGGCTGGTTTAAATCTCAGCCCAGTATCCAGTACTTTGTTGCCACGTGCAAATATTGTTGAAACTGAGAATTTTAAAAAGCCATTACCATTAGATGAAAAAAGAAAGAAAGGATATTGCACTTCTTATTCAATATCAACATTATTTTCTAATGATAGGGTTATGGATGGTTTGTTGAGGAATTGTACTGGTCATGGAAGACACAGACATGCTTGTACATACAGTACAATGAATGAATGAATAATTTATA
Organism: Sebastes fasciatus; assembly: GCF_043250625.1. Taxonomy (NCBI): domain Eukaryota; kingdom Metazoa; phylum Chordata; class Actinopteri; order Perciformes; family Sebastidae; genus Sebastes; species Sebastes fasciatus. The sequence continues at coordinate 26,751,024 of NC_133803.1, read as the reverse complement.
CTCGTAAACATGAACCTCCCAAAAAATACTGCTCCAGGATATATTTTATATATTTTATTTTATATTCTTTCCCTCATGTTAAGCGCTACCTCTGTCTGTGTCGCCTCATTACTCAAACACAGTCACCTACATTCCTGATAGTACAGTAATCCTCCTCTCAAAGAGGCAGTATAGTGAAAGCTACAAATGGTAATGAAAGTAAAGTTGGGCAGGGGTCGGTACAGAAAAAAAAAAGTCACATATATTCATATGGATATAGATAGCCACTTACTAAATCTAGCAAGGCTTTGGCCTAATTTTTGCAAGGATAAAAATTGAATTTTAGAGGCAGTGGGTAATTGGTACGTTGTAAACGGGCCATATATTATCCCTCGGGGAATGACTCGTTTAGAGTCTAAAAAAGGCTAAAAATGTGCTAAAGGTACAGATTATTTACCACACTGAATATGAAATATCCCGTTTACGGAGGAAAAGTAGTCCAAACACAGCATGAGTTATGAATGTGTGTGTGTGCTGATGGATGAGGTATCATACAGGCATCAAGACTAATGTCACTTATTGACACCTTTTCCCCTCTTTTCATGTGTGTGTGTGAAAAAGTAAGAGGGAGGACAGGAGAAGAAGGGAGTGTGAATGTCACTTTGAACTGTCACACTGTTGCACCCCCCATATAACACACACACACACACACACACATACACACGTCCTAATGAGACAGAGGGGCTTCCGCTGTGCCAACCCAGGGGCCAAGGTGGGAGAGACACTTCTCTCCCTGCACCCATTGTAAACACCCCCCCAACACACACACACGTAAACACACACTGAGGCCTCACAGGGCCTGACAGGCTCAGATAAATCAGGCTCTCGACACTCCTCCGCCCTCTCCGCCTCTCCATTCCTGCTGCCCCTCCCCTCGCCACCTGGGGTGGGAGGCGAGTGTTAATTTTCTTCAGGGAGAAACGGAGGGGAGGGAACGAGCGACGGGGAGAGGATGAGTGTGTACGCCGGTAGGGGTGTTAACCCAGACTTCTAAACACCTGCTTGGAGAAGTGGAAAGTCACACAACCATGTCAGTTGTTCTGAGTCATTCACGTCCATCAGCAAGTTTGTATCCTGTATGTCAAACATGAGATCACAAAATGTACAGCACAAAGGACAATAAAAAAAAAAATATATATATATATATATTAAAAAAAAATCTGTTTCCCCCAGATCACACAAACAATTTAACTTTCTTTTTCCAAAGCAGCATATCTACTGGTTTCAATCATTTGTGATCATTTTGAAACATAGAGTCACACACTATTTGAGCGCCTATATCACTTGTTATCAGTTTTAGACTTTGTTTGTCATTTAAACAGTCCACTTATAACCCCATCTCCTGGTCTTCCTCAGCAGATGTGGTTGAAAGCTCAAGAAAATAGTGAATAGTAGTAAATGGACCTTGAGTTGACAATGGTCCTGTTTGCTCCTGAGGTTCTGTTTTTCTTTGTTTCATTTATTCATATCATTCATGTTTAGTGTTTCCTGATTTATTTTATTCCTGCCTTTGTGTGTGTTTTCCCGCCAATTTTGATTGCCTGCCCCGCCCTGATTAGTTTCACGTGTCCTTCATTAGTCATGCAGTCGCCTCACCTCCTGCTCACCTGTTCTCACTTCCCCAATCAGTCATTCACTACATATACCAGCACAGTTACTTTGTTCTTTGCCAGTTCGTCCCAGTACATGTGTGTCTAGTGTTCCTGCATATTTCCTGGTGTTTAGTTTTGCCAAGTATTTAGTGGTTCTAGGCTGTGGTCATAAAGTCAAAAAACTATGTCTAATGTCTTTTCCCAACCACTTTTCCTTGACCTTGATGGAAAATGACGTGAGGTCAACAAAAGATGTGAAGGAGAATTCAAAAGGATTTAGAGAAAGACAACCGCAGTGCAAAGAAACCGACTGCACTTACACTATGCAACTTTGGATGTTTTGTTTTTTTAAAGCAACTTTATTTATAACACATAGAAAATGAGTAAAGTGAAATATGCAAAGCTGTACAATTCAAGTAAGGATTCCTGTCCAAAACAGTCACACTCCCCAAGAAGGTTGTTTTCAATTTATGCATAATGTACAATTTAACAGTGACGGCAGATATTGATGGTCAAATGGTGCGTCGCTTTTGATGATGCTGCATCAAGGAATTGTGTTAAGGCATTATCTCATTTCCTTTCATAAAGCATGGTCCAGTATGCTAAAGGAAATAAGAAAGAAAGCATTGATGCACCTTTCCTTAGTATTTAGAGAATTTGACCAGCTCTTATCATGGCTGCCACTTAAAAACGTTCACTCAGTTAGGCCTTAGTGTCAGTAATGAGATGTTTTCCTGTTTTCTTCCTTATTCCCTGCCTGCCGGATCGACTGCTTCATTTGGACCCTGTAAGCCTTTTCATTAATAAATCACTGAAATCATTCTGCTGCCTCCTCTTCTGTCTACATTTGAGTCCGGCTCCTGTTTTCTACATTACCAACCATGACACAGACTCTTTTTTGGCTTTGAGGTCTCACTTGCAGGATTCCTTATATCCCCTATGTAGTCCGCTACCTGGTCCTGCCATATAAAAAATAAATAAATCAATAAACAATGATATTATGATTGTCATGATTTTAGATATTTCAGATGAAAGAAATAATAGCCTGAGAAACATGTTATAAACCCATGCTGGATAAGAGTCAGTCCCTTTGCCAAATCTTCCAGTCCTGCTTCTGGCCACAAAATCTGATGACTGACAAGATATTATTTGATCTGTGTGATAAACCATGAAACAAAGGTCAGGATAATGTATCACTTCAGAAGGAAAATTGGTTCTGGGAGGTGCTCTGATCTTTCTTGCAGATGTAGCATCCAGAGGAATCTGGTTATTTTTTGGTCTTGACCTTTGCCCTCTATTAAAATGATAAGAACTACGAGATGCATGTTTGGACTCACACAGACAAACAGTAGGGGGAAGTACGTAAGGGGTCAACAAGCAATGTTGATGCCAACACAGTTCCACTGCTATTTGGTGCAGAAGACTCACTGAAATGCTGTTTTCCATCCTGCTAAACTGGCCTCTGGGGCTAATTATCCCGTTGGCTGGGTTCAGATGCCACACAGTGTGAGAAGCAGAGGGGGGGTGAAGGGGCACGGGGCAAGGGCAAAGACTGAGGGGGGTCGAGGGAGCGCTCACACCCAGGTGTGCAGTCTCCGCGCTGGTTTCCTCTTTGACCTCAGGGTCAGAGCTGCCGCAGCGCCGAGGCTTTTCCCTCACCTGGATTTACCACAGCTTGCTTTTTCAGTGCGAGAGCGAGAGCGCACTTTTGCAGCCGGCGCCGAGCTGGGAGCCGCCCAGTACAACCACAATCCTCCACCGGTGGCCAATGAGCAACTTGACTGGAAAAACAAAAGGCTCAGACTTAACATGGACGCAAACAAAACCCATCTGTGTGTTTTTGCATGACGGTTAAGACAATGACTGTTTGGGATTTTTTAATTGAAAGGGAGATATGGCCCCTCATGGCAACCCATCTGTTCAAAATTGATATCTGAGCGACAGTTGCCCTCTCATCTCCATCGACGAGCGAGCGTGAGATTTCCAAGCCCTATTTCATTTATTTCAGGTAATTGAAATGGGAGGCACGCTCGCGGGTCGATAACGACGGAGGGAACTAATAAACAACACATTGTGTTTATTGTTTTAATCACACAGGATGATTTATTATTTTCTTGTTTTGTTTTTTTCATGACTTTACAAACTTCAAAATCCCGCCACTAGCATTGCAGGAATCAGGTTTTAAATTTGAAGCGTAAAAGAGGAAAAAAAACAAACTCCTTGTGTTGGACAGGTGGAGGAGAGCAGGATGAGGACTGACAGGGAATCTAACCAAGTACAGTATGGAGAGATGACGAAGATGAAAGGGAAAAAAAAGAACTGCAAACAGATGGCGGAGGTGCAGACGAGGAAGAGGATGAACAAGATAGCGGGAGAGGGGTGTGGGGGGGACGAGAGAAAGAGGGGGAATAATACACTGTGGAGAGAACCTAGGAATACGACCTGCCTGAGTTAAAGGAGAGGGGGGGAAAAATGCTTGCATTGTTGTTTTCATTATCTGGCTGCTGTCATTCTGCAGGCTTTGTATCTGTGAAATGAAAGCGAGGGATGAACGAGAGAGGAGGAGGAGGACAAGGATGAGAAGGGGAGGAAAGAAAAGAAGGAAGAAGGACGGAGGGGAAAGAAGAAGAAGAAGAAGAAGAAGAAGGGGGAAAAAAAGCTGTGAAATTAATCTTTTGTGCCTAGCCTTACACAGCCACAGACATGCTCAGACAAAAGCCCGGACCTGGAGAAGCTGCCTGGGTGTGATTGATGAATAAAGTAAAGGTGTCAGAAGTGTATTATGTAAATTAGCCCAGGCAGGGACCATTTCGGCGGCGAATGAAAGAGCGGGACGTACGTGGGTGTGAGAGAGAGAGGGAGAGAGAGAGACTGTGTATGTGTGTGTCACGGAGGGTGCGATCGTCCCCCGAGCGCCACAGCCGTGCCATCTTTCATCTCGCAAGACAACCTCGGACGGCAATCTCTGCCACGGCTGCTGGTTTAAACCTGAGAGAGAGAGAGGATGGACAAAGACACGGAGAGAGGAAAGGAGATGGACAGATGAAACGTGCCTGAATGAGAAAGCTTTATGAGAGAGAGAAGATGGGAGGGTGTGTTTTTTTGCATGAATACAACCCTTCTGATTGACCAGTGTGGGACATCTCTCATCTTACGTATGCTCTCCCTCCTTCTCCCACTGTAGTAAATGTATACAGTTACATTTCCTACCACCACTCTATCTCCCACCGGGGAATACAGTTATTTCAGTCGGAGTCGTAAAGACCGCCATAAAGAGCCTGTCTGTCTGATTCCCAATGACAGTGTACAGGCTCTGGGAGGGCAGATTGAGCTGTGCGAGGAGGCGGGGTGTGCGTATCCGCCAATGATGTTATGGACAGAAGCAAGCTGAAAGTCTTTTGTGGTATAGAGTGTGATTTTCATTAGATATCAAGGTCTGTCATGGGAGAGGAAGCGAGCGAGAGGGACATAAATTGTGAGAATGGGCATATTTCTTATTCGCTATGCAAACACAAACACACCATCCAGCAACCTCTGGACCCGACGGGTGTGTTCCAACCTTTGCCGTTAGCGCGCCCGGCGTCACTTTTAATAGGCTGACAAAAACAATCTATCACGCACTCACCTACACAGAGCAATATAAAACAGGTTAAGGGAAATTGATGGCATCCTCGGCCCTAATTCTTACCTTGAGTGGCGTCTCCCCGTGATTGAAACAGACAAAGACGTATAGGGTTACCCCCACGCTGCGGATGCGCTAATTGCCGGCACTTGTCGTTCGCCGAAGCATTGTCTCAGAGGCTAACTAGAGCTAGCCCCCTCTTTTCCTCCCGTCTCCATTGTGTGTTTGTGTTTGCGCGTCGGCCACAGACAGGCTGCTGAGAAAGCTGTTTTCATCACGGCAGCCGCACCCGGTTATTAACGGGTTCATAAGTAAGCCCGGGCCCCGGCTATTTCTCTGCGTTAGTATTTATTAGGAGTCCACAAAGAGAAGCCGGGGCCCATGCCTATAATGAATGAAAGAACCTCCGTGTAATTGAGCCTTATTAGGCCACAGTCGAGAGAGAGGCAGAGGAAAATAGGACAGCAAGGGCTGAGAAGAAAGGGATGTGACGAGAGAGGGGAGAAGGAGAGAGAGACTTGCATTGTCAAAACTCGTTCCGCTCCCGCGCCTCCGTTTATTAATTTCGTCACCGAGGCACGAGGCGGAGTAATTTTCAGATCCCTTCCACTACACTGCTTCCCATATTTACAGTGTAAGTATGAATGACAGTCCGAAACTGTGCGCCGTGCCGTACCCAGTGGTAAACACTGGCAAACACGTCAGGCTGGCATGATCTGTCCAGGTGCTCTGATTGCTTGCGGTGTTAGTGTGTGCGGACGATCAGAATGTGAGTTACTGTTTTAGTGGTACTTTAAAGATGTTTCAAAGATTTACCACTCGAGCAGGTGTTGGCCAACACAAATTGAAACTGAGTCTGAGTTTCTACCCGAGTGTGTATCCTCATGAAGTCGGTGGTGCTGAAGTTTGTTGACGTATATGTTCACCTCTCATAGTTAACACAGTTGGTTCAATGAATAGAACATAGAGCAGGGTTATGTCCAATTTGATGGTGCAACCCAGCTAATAACTAATGTGATAGCTTCCTTCATTTTGGACATCTAAGGCCAGCACTGCAAAGAGATTGGGCCCCAACCAGGTCTCACAGGAAGGCGTATAAATACCACGACATTACACGTGTTATGAGTACACATTATTGCCTTTTCGTGTGCCATTTGTACGCCGCTTTTCGCGTGTCATTTGTGCGTTTAATTTTTGCGCGTGTCATTTGTCCACAGTTAGGTTTAGACAACAAAACCACTAACTTAGGTTTGAGCAAAAAAAACACTTGGTTAGGGTTATGGAAAACGTTGGGCTTAAAATAAGTAGGTAACTAAGTCAAACACGTACAGAAACAACTTACCACAAATACGGAAAACACGTGACAAACGTCAATTAAAAACACGTGACAAACATCACTAACGTAACTTACAAAACAATCACCGGGTCTTCTGGTTAAAAGTCCTCTGTTTGTTGGACCCATCCACCTCTTCACCCACCTACCACAAGCGGTCTTTCTCGCTTTTTATATTGCAGTCAGTACAGGATACCTGGCGTACAAATGACACGCGGAAATCAAGGAAAATGTACTTATTGCACACTAAACACCTTGCGCATTATTGTGGTATTTACACTCCATTTCGTGCGAATGGGCTATGGGCCCTGACGCAGTTTTCAAATTTGTACCCATCCATCCACCCCGACCTCCTCCGTACACAGACTCTGTACACGGACAACATCACCTGACTTCCTCCTTCTCTCCCGTCATAATTCCTAGAGGGCTTTGTCACTTGAATGTCAACATACAGTTTAGGACACTTGCTTGAAACGAGTAATGCTGTCATTCTTCTTGGGAGGACAGTTTCTAGAACTTCAGCTGCACGAGACGATGATTCGATCACACAGTCATGCACAAAGGTCAATGTTTGGTTTGGAAACATAGCCTCCCTTTCAACAGGTCTGGGTCAGATCGGCATGTTCTCATATGACCTAACAAACTAATGTGGAAAACCACCGCTGGGTTTCAAATAGTTGCTGTAGACCAACTTGGCGTGATGATACTCTGAGCTAACCATAGAGGTCAAACTGTCCAAACCACATTCTGGGCTTTTCCTACTGTTACTTTTTAGACCTACATTTTGTCTTAAATGTGGTGGGATCAGTAATATGTTTTGATAATAACATTGGAATGATAGTTCCAGTCACTGTTGTGACAGTTTGTTTTAAACATGCATTAAAATATTTGATGTGTAATGTAGCGTATTTCCGAAACACCCCTCAATTCAACCCTAATGGGCCTTTTTTTACCGCAGACATTTTGGCATAGCGGGAACTGCACAGGTGTAATTAATAACATGAATTAATGATAGCTGTTTCCACTCTAGGGCTCTACTATTAAGCCTGCTGACTCAATGGTAAGGTTTACTGGGACACTTGATTGGAATGGACTCTTCATTAGTTTTACCACTTACATGTGTGCTGGTCAAAATGGCAACACACTTCCATCCGCCCATTCCATTGACGTCCAAACAATAACATCAAAGTGTTATGAAATAGCTCTGTTACTGGAAGTCACAGCTTACCTCACATATTCGTACATTCACAGGTAGAATGGTAATTCCCCCTAAGTTCCTTTTATAAGTCTGCTTGGCTGTGACAGTCAGAGGTCAGTGCTATCCTCAGGCTTACTATCTCTCTTTCTTCACATATTCACCTTTCTTTTCTACTTCCTTTACACTGCCTCTCTGTTTCTTCTTTCTCTTACTGTAGTGAAATATAAGCATTACATGTGCAAAATGCCATTTCATACATGAAGATAAATGATAATGACTAATTTGTGAACTATGCATTACATAATAAACCATAGCTGGAAAGGTCCAGTGTGTAACATTTCAGGGATCTATTAGATATGAATATTATATTTCATGTCTTCTATGTTTTCTTCAGTGTATAATCACCTGAAACTAACAATTGTTGTGTGTTCGTTAGCTTAGAATGAGCCGTTTATATCGAAATAGGGAGCAGGTCCTCTTCACGTAGTCCTCCATGTTGCTTTGCCATGTTTCTACAGAAGCCTAGAACGGACAAACCAAACACTGGCTCCAGAGAACCTTCTGCGTTTTTACATTACCTGAAGGCTACCGTAGTTCTCCGACATAACGTGAACCACAGAGTGCAAAACCCTGGTACCTCCAGCTGCCGTCTTACTTAGGTTGCTCCTAAGTTATTATGGTAAAGATGACCTCTGAGCGAGGCGAACGTCGTTACAACGGTTTTTGCACTTGACGGCTCACGTTACCGCAGGCTTGGAAAGGAAGGAGTGAGCGTAGGGGTACTCAGTTGGTTGCAATCTGCAACCACACCACTAGATGCCACCAAATTGAAATAGTTCTCTTGGCTGTTCTCATACCCTGTTTGTGTCTGTGTAGGGAGGAGGTCAGGGTGGATGGGTTGGTCTAAAAACACTGGACTTTCACCCAGCCGTTGTTCGTGTCCCGTCTGAAACTCAGAAGTCAACGTTGATTTATTTGTCATGGGACTTCTGTAGTTATTTTAACCCAAACCACAATCTTTTCTTAACCCTAACCAAGTAGTTCTGTTGCCTAAACACCGCAGGGGCCTGTGCAGGCGCACTGATGCTCGTGTTGCTGGACATTCGTAGGAAAACGCACGAAAAATAACTTTTCCTAAGATATCATATGAACCGTTGTATGAGGATACGTTGATGTGAACCAGGAGTTCCCTAAAATGTTGAGCTATTGCTTTAGTGTACAAATCACTTAATGTCCCATTTAGTGCACATTGGACATCACAATGACCTTTTGTCTTTGAATGTGCGTGTCTATTTATGTGTGACTGAACCTGAATACAGGACAGCACCTTGTAGCTCTCTCTCTCTCTCTCTGTTCGGGATCTTCCAAAAGGCTGAGCTAGTCATATTCACCCACCTGGCTATTTTTCAAAGCCAGACGACGTCTTTCTCTTTATTCAGGCCCAGAATACACACACACACACACACACACACATAACACACACCACTCGCAGTATGATACATGTTTGTGCTCACACACATTTTTTTCCTTTTTTGTTTCGATGCTTCTATGATACACACCCTTCCCAGTTCTCCACACACCTCACTACATACTTGCCTCTTTTCTCTTATATTTTCTTAATTCCTTTGTTTTCCAATGTATTCTTGGAACAGACCGATATTTTGCTTGAGTGCTTGATTTTAAAAAAACAGATCTTCTCCAATTAGTGTTTTCCAGCCCTGATGTGATACAGTGCAGAGTGTTACACCTTTACTAGTCTGAACTTGGTCAAACATGGTGTAAAATACCAGCGATTTTTAATCCCCAAAAAAATCTGTGTTCATCTTGAAAAGTCCGACATCAGTTAAGCCCTATTTTTTCTCTTTTTCCACTCTTCCTCATTTTCCCTGCATGCCTCTCCAACTTCCCCCCTCTCTTTTCTCTCATCTCTCTCTTCTTCTGTCTCACTCCCCTTCTCTCTAATTCTCTTTCTCATTTGCCTCCCTGTTTCTTCTTCTTCCACATGCGGGAACTGTCATTATATGTTATGGCGTATCGGCTCTCTGCATGCATATGAGCCCCTCTCTTTCTCTCTGTCTCTTTCATGTTTCCCTGGCAGTCATACATTACGTTGGAGAGACAATACCTCCTCCAGATAATGCCATAAATGATGGAATTTACATGCATATGCTCGCATATGCAACCGCAGCCTCTCATATCTGCCGCACTCAACGCATGCTGGATTTCAGCTCTGTGTGTGTGTGTGTGTGTGTGTGTGTGTGTGTGAAGTGGCGCTCCAGTGGGACCATCATTAGAGTGGATCTAGACTAATGACACAGGAAACTGATTCACACTGAGAGAACTTCTGTAGCCCCCACACACACACACACACACACACACACTATACTGTATATCCTGCTTTCAATAAAGGAAAAGTAGGATTACATCTTCTCCACTGCGAAAATGTTATGACTAAATAATTTACCAATTTAACTGATTGTAATCCTCTTGATATTAATCAACTAACCACTGAAAAGTTATTCCACATTTACACTACGCACAAACACACACACGGCGAAGCGTCAGAGGGAGTTTCATTAAAAAGCTAGAATTTATATATTTCATACGCGATACATGATAATAAGTAATTTGCTTTAAAAACTATAACGACTAACTATATGCTGCATAACATTAAATAACAAACCACATTTTCAAAGGAGTAGTTTTTCCAGAATTTTTATTTTTTCCGAACAAGAAGAGAAAGCCTTTTATTATAGAAATAGAGATTCTGTGGTTTCTCTGGTTCTGACTATGTGCAGCTTCCTGGATCTTGGCTTCCTCCCTGTACACAGACCTACACTAATGCCGGCTTACTGTTTCACTGAAGGTGCTGTACAGGAGCACTATTAGGCGGATGGATATACTCTGTTTTGTCAAGAAATAGTTCCGACACATACATTAACTCCCCCTAAAATATAAAATTATAATTTTTACATTTCTTTACACATACAGGTTAAACAAGCTAGAAATATACAACACATCCTCACTCCCAACAACTGACGTGACAAAATAAGTTAACGTTACCTTTTAGTGGAGCAACTGACGTAGTATATGGAGCGGCCATTACTGAAAGTTACGTGGTGTAATAAAGTATAAAGAGCGAGAAAGTCTACGAAGGGAGGGTGGAGAGGATGGTGGACGGGTCCAACAAACACAGGACTTGCACCCAGGAGACTGGGCAAACAAAAGAAAACATTGAGTTTATGCTTGCTACCTTACAAGCATAACAACGTTACGTAAGAAACTCCGCTAATGACGATTGTTATTGATTTATGCTACGTTACTTTGTTATTTTAACTACAACCATGATCTTTTTTTCTAACCTAACCAAGTAGTTTTGTTACCTAATCCTAACCAATCGTTTCACAACATTAACCATGTGTCATTTTCTGCAAGCGGGATGCAAGGCTGATATGAAACGTATTTATGAAAGATATTTTTGGTTCAGAAACATCCACATTTTTTGCAGAAATGGCAAAAAATGTTCTGGCAACTGGGTTGCAAAACTACAGCAGATTTTAAACTACGCTCAAGGATAAAAAAAAAAGGCTTGGTTTCCAAAAAAGAGAAATAGAGTTTCTACTTGTATCTATTTAATCAGTTTTTTTTTTTTACATGTATGTGCTGACTGCTTGGGTGGGGCTTTATCCTGCTGTTTATTGTATCTGATTAATGTATTTATGCATGTTACATCCACCGCTGTGACTTTAGCTTCATAGGTGTATTTCCTAATAACTTATTTATTTAACAGCGTCGCTTTTGCGTCTTTGAATCCATTGAGGAAAGCATAACATACACTGTAGTGTGCTGCTTTAAAAAGCACAAAATCTTGCGTGATGGATTCTTTCAGACTTGTTTCAATGTATTTCCCAAACTGAAGGAGCTCACCATGAGAAAACACTGAACAGATGTTAGTTTGAACAGAAAACGCTCACTTGTGGACCCGCTTTAATCCCCATCTCCCTCGACCGCTGCCGAACACGTAACTGGGCAGAACCTGTGAATTAGCTCAGAGACTAATTGTGCCGTGTTGTAAACTTCTCCCGTCACGGACTGCAGAGAGTTTGTTTAAAGACGTCTCTACCAGGACTTCACCACAGTGGGATTAACGGCTGCTATTTACACTTGTTTGACTACCTTCTCACCACATTTCAAAGATAAAAGGTGTGTTAGTGAAGTTAAGAAGCTCATGTAGGTCCTGTTTTCCTTATCATTTAGGAAACAAATCATTTCGTATTCCAACAGTTTTCCTCCTTTTGGCTAGTAAGTCCACAAAAAGCCAACTTCAGATAGTAATAAAGTCATGTTCCACAGTCAAACAACCTCCAAATGACTCAAACAAGCAACAGAGAACAAAAAACAAATTGTCAATGAACCTTTCCACTGACTCGTCCCATCTCTCTTTTTCCATCTGACTCTTCTCTTTATTGTTTACTTTTTAATTAATCGCGCCGGTTCATTCTAAACATGTCAGAATAAATACATTTTTCATCCCGGTGATATCGGCCCGCCGCTCCGTTATTAATGCTGCAGAGAATTCAGCCACTGTTTGCAAATAATATCCTCAAATTGAATCATTGTTGCATGAATATATGCAAAATATTCATTTCAGGCGGCGTGAGGGTTGAGTGCTTTTAAATTGGAGAGATCATTCATGGCTTCACCTTTTCAGGCGAGATAAAGTCGTGTGCAGTAACATTACAATGTCAGTGGAGGGGAGGACGGGGGTGGGGAGAAGGCGGTGTGGAGAAAGGGATGAAAGAGAGAGGGATGAGAGAAGGAAAAGGTAGAAATAATGACAAGAGAAAAGCAGCGCGAGTCAATAAAAACAACTAAATCCAAAGCGAATGAGAACAGAGGAATGTAAGACAAAGGAATCAGAACAAGGACAGAGTGAAATAAAAGCCGATTCTCTCTCTCGGTCTTGTTCCATCACTTTGTAAGCATCGCACAGCGGGGATCAGTGTTTGTATGTGTGTGTTGTTCTGATATTACAGGTTGGTGTTATTAATAAGTCAGGTAAGTGACAAAATTAAACTAGTAATGACTCACAGAGCGCACGCCTAAGGCTGCAAAATCTTCTATATTTGTAATTTTAACAGTAGAAATTTGCATATTAATAAAAAATGCACAAAGAAAATAGCAAAAATACTTAAAAATTCTCCCCTTTGCATTAAGAAATCCTTTAAACAATGCTTAGTTGATACCTACACAAACAACTGATTATTGTTCCATCGCTCACGGTCTAATTTGTCCACCAAATTTTTAATCAAATCTGTTTACAAGTTTTGCGATATGCCCCTAACTGACAGACATACAGGCGAAGAGACAGACAGAAAAACAGTACAGGAAACGTAACCTCAGAAATGTAGAGAGTTGTGGCAGCTCTTCAAACAAGAGAGAGACAATGGATGTCAGTGAAGGGATATTAAATCACTGCATGTTCAAATGAAAGAAGTACTGCCACATGTATGAATGAAACTGTGGTTCACAAATCCGTCAACCAAATCAGTACGAGTAAGACTGTGCCTAGCCGTGTTTCATTTACATATTTGTTTTTGCATATTGAAGTATCGCATTAGAAAAGGTTTTTAAAACCTTTAAAACAAATTTTAAAAGTTTTTTTTACGCTAATTGAGGTGGTTTTTGCGTTTGTCGAAAAAGAGCATATTCGCCAAACAGGTTTTGGAACACCTTTGCCGAATAAGTTCTGATGTAGCGAACATTTAACCCACATGGCTGATCAGCTGTTTCTGCTGTCGGCGTCTTCTCGAATATTCCCATAATGAGCGGAACATCGCAGAAAAGTATTCTAGCTTCTAATTTTAGAATATCTCCGAAACGCTGCGTTATAGAGACTTATTTTAAATTGCAGCCACTTTGTCTCAGCTGTAGCTTTCTAATGAGGCGTAGGTAGTGATTGTATCCCTTTCAGACTGTTCTTACTCCAGCTTGGAACAACAGTGTTTTTTTAGAGACTTCATAAAAGTCATAAATCCAACAATGGATTTCTTCTGTGAGTATTTATCCATTTATCCATTTTGAAAGTCACAGACTCTCCAAAAATATGTCAGCACTTTGAAGGTATAATGGTATCATTTCCACGGGGTTGGGACATAGGGCACATGTCAACTGTACTTTTCAGTTCAGTTAATATTCTCATAAAATGACGCTGGATTTGAAAATCAGTCACAGGTAATGTAGTTAATCAGGTGTAGTAAAAAGTGGAATACAACATTATTTATCAGAAAGGAAACCTACTTTTAAGTATGGTTAGTGCATTCATTAGTGTAATTTACATAGCTTTTCTAATGTTTATTTGTTATAATACCATTATTATGAAAAACATAATGACCAAATTATTACTAATATATTTGCTAGACTGATATAAGTGTATATAAATGTAGGAAATAACGTTCACTTTTTTATGATTGAGAAACCTCAAACCTCATTGTGGTTCTCCACTTCTGAAACTAAACCTCTACACCCTGGTTTATTGGTCTTATTAATAAACAAGGATGTGGGTTTAGTTAGATGGGCTAAATGGCTAAACCTTATTACCAAAATATACAGCCAAAATTAGGCCACATCTGCATTGTTCCATGCATCTGTTCAGGAAACAAAGCGTTGATTTTAACGACTCCACCAAACCTACCAAACCAAAACGGCCATCAGATAACCCCGTAGACCATTTGCATGTTAAGAGGTTATTCTCCACCCTCTTCCCACCCTGCTGGCTTGCACCATTTAAAAGTTTCTATGTCCTGTATCTAATAGGGGGTGGGAACAAAAAAAAAAAACTAATATCCAAAAGCAAATATTATTCTCTCCCCCACCTCTGCCCCCACTTTCTTCTCTCTCATGCAGCTGCAGATTAACAAGTCTAAACGCGGCATAATCACCACCAGAATCAAATTCCTCAGATATGAATGCCGATGCTGTGCTCCCACCAATATTTTATGGTAATACAATAAAAATGTAAAGTTGAAAATAGCAGCTCCTCTTCTCCTTCTTCTTCTTCTTCTTCTTCTTCTTTTCCTTCTTCTTCTTCTTCTTCTTCTTCTTCTTTTTGTAATGTAAAAGGTAAGCTGAAGAGTAGAAGAGGGAGGTGTGTATGGGGTGTTTGGGGAGGGGGGGGGGGTTCATCACATGGCCCGGCCTCGCCGAGGGATAGGCTGTCGCTAGGAGACAGAGGCAGGGAACGGACCAGTGGCAATGATGTATTAACTGGCGAAGGTGGCTGACAGTAATCTTTGTCACTAGATGCAGTGGCTGTCTAAGTCCTGTCATTTTATGCATCTCATGCAAAACAGATGTACCCGGATACTACAGGCTCAGGGAGAGAGAGGGAGAGAGATCCAGCCAGGATGGAGGATGGAAGGGGTGGAGGGTGGCGGGTGGATGAGGCGGAGGAGGGGGGTATAAAAATCATTATACAGCTAGAGGTTGGAAGGGCTGTCACAAAGAATTTCATTATTTTTCATCCGGTATCGAGAAGGTGGATTGTGCATATTGTAATTTTTTTCCGCCACCATAAGCCTCTAAATAATTTGGGAAGTTTCCAGGGCAGAAGTTTTCCCTTTTTCTCTCCGCTCATTACCCAGAGTTCAGGGCAGAGGTGCTCAATCACCCCGGCTGAAGGAAACGCTTACACATAGAAACACGCCCTGCCACCGCCGCCGCCACCTCCTTCTCCTTCTCCTCCTCCCTCCTGTCCTCCCCTCCGCTCTCTATCCACACTCCATCCTTTACCACTCCATCTCCCATCCCTCCTCCTCCTCCTCCTCCTCCTCTTCTTCCCCTCGCAACCATTGTCCTTGCCACTTGCTTGGTTCTTCCTTTATTTCTCTGCCTTTCTTCCGCTTTCACGTGCTTCAACGCCGCTGTCCTCGTTCTCTCCTTTTTCTTCGCCTCGTTCTTTGGTTCTTTTTCGTTTTTTTCTCCCCGCTCCTCGTCACCATTGCCCTTGGTAACCTCTTTTCTTTTTTTGACTTTCTGTCCCCCCCGTAGCTTCTGTTGATAGCTCCATCATCTCTTTCCCTCTGTCATTCAGTCTTCCTCTACCTTTGTCCAATAGCAATGAGCAAAGACTCCCGTATCTATATTGGGTGCTTTTTTTTTTCTTAATCACCATTAAACCTGTAAGGATTAAGAGCTCAGTATTCTAAATTGATAAAAAAGATACCTTCAATCACACATCCTCATTTTCTATCAGCACCATTCTTGCTCGTGTCATCCTTCCTCGGATCGGCCTCCAAAACTATCTGTGTACTTTTACAGCATCCTTTCATATAGTTACTACAAGGAACTTTATTGTAGGGTTGATTTTGGTGGTCCTTGTGGACAAAAGCAGTAGTGTTTCCGAGCACCAGAGTCCCTT
Source organism: Sebastes fasciatus (assembly GCF_043250625.1). NCBI lineage: Eukaryota > Metazoa > Chordata > Actinopteri > Perciformes > Sebastidae > Sebastes > Sebastes fasciatus. The sequence continues at coordinate 26,734,821 of NC_133803.1, read as the reverse complement.
TAGAAAACCTCTAATTTCACTGCAGCAGGGTCTGACAGTCTGCCCCGCACAGTTCTGGTTCTGCCGTGCCTCCCTTTCCTCCAGCGGGCCCAGCAGTACAGCCTGGGCCTCCAGCAGTGCGGTGTCGGTGTTGGCTCCCAGCCGAGACCGGCGCAGGCGAAGCGTTGGAGGTCGGACTGCAGGTCAAAGGCGGATGCAAAGCCGGATCGGTCCACAGCAGGCTGGTCGAACCTGATTTCATTCCAACCAGATGGCACCGATGACGAGCATTAATAATATCTATATAGAAATAGCCAATCTTCTCAATGATGGTCTCGTTTACTTATGTAGGTCATATAGAGGCATCAGTATTAAATTGAGGTTGTTTTATAACCAGTTAAAAGTTCCTCACAGTGACTCAGCAGAAAGCATCGATCACAGTGTGATCAACTAATGCAATTTGTGTGTCTGAAGATTTAAACTAATGAGTCCAGACAGTAGTTCAACTTTAAACGTGGGAGTATATCTTCTTCTAGTAACAGAGACCTGACCTGGACCTGCTTTGGGCTGGGTTCAAATTTGTTTCAATCAGATTGGGGCGGGGAGGTTCTCATTTTTGTTGCAGATCTTTGGTCTGTGTATCAATATGTCTAACACCAGAGTGGATCTCAGTTGATTCATTATCAGCTCTGATCACATAGTGCGTCAGGATTATCACACCTTCATTGGTGGCGCATCATGTTGGTGTTCTCTATTTGGGTTGGTTTGGGTTAACCGGAATTTGGATGAAACCGGGTCAATTTGGATCCAGTCTGACTGCCATCGGTTCCCTTTTAAATCATCTCTTTTAAAAAAGTAAATTTATGCACATGTGGTTTGGGTTGGTATTTCATAGGTCCATTTCGGATCTGGTCCCTCAAAGGCCTGTTGAGCCACCCTGTATGATGTGTGTATGATAACACATTCCTCAATATGTTATGTTTGCTTTATGCCCATAATTAAGATCTCTAAAGGGCCTACAGTATTTGTAACATTTTGTGTTCACAACCATTAAGGTCCTATTTAAATAATTGGTTTCTACACGGAAAAAAGAGAATTGTTAACCAACTTTAAAAACATTACTTCAATTGGTAACACACTGATGAATTAGGTTTTTCAGCTCCATTTCAAAGTGATTGTGTTTGTCTAACTTGTTAACTTGAAAAAGGCCCAACTCATTTGTGTTAACAGTTTAACAATTCCCTTTTTTCAGTGTATTACAAAGAGAATGATAGCACATATGAGCATGTATTGACAGATTAGACTTGTCTTTTCAGTCTTTGAGTTCATTTTTATAAAGAATGCCCTGAACAGCAGAATATACAGCTGAAATCTCAAATACTATGGTGTCTCCCTTCATTCCAGTAGCAGTTTTTCAGTCCAACGGTAATGTTTGAAAACTTTCTGTCAAAATCCATCACAAGTGTTGAAAGTGTAAAAATAGTCAGTTTATTTAAATGTAGGTGGACCATCAAAAGGAGGGTGGCTACTAAAGCTGCAATCAAGCTTAAAGTACACTGATTCAGTCCAAAAGTTTTGAACAATAAACATGAAATTTAACACACTGCATCATGTCAGAGATACACAGTATATACTACACTGGCCGCATACAGGCCATCCCAACTGTACTACATAAAGTACACTACTTATATTTTACTCTTTTTCTTCACGCTAAAGCGACACAGTACCTTAATTGCACATCTATTTGCTGCAGAGAAGCACATCACATATTAACGACAGTGTACATAGTGCATGTAGACAGCAGCAGAAGGACGATATCTTTTTATCTACCTGCAATAAAACTCACCCTCTGTCCAAGCCATGAATAACACTTATACTGCCAGCTCGTTCCTTTACCCAAGAGAGAGAGAAGGGGACAGATTAGGGAGGAGGAGGCAGCAAGGAAATTAAGAAAAACTGCATGTTTAGATACAGAAAAGGAGAATAGAGAGTAACTCTGTAGGGGAATGTAAGCGCTTTGGGTTAAACATGTTTTTTAACGTAAACTGTGACTTAAGTTCTCCATCAAACTGATTAAATTTTTTGCACATTGGTCACTTTCCCAAATTGTTGACACAAAGTTGGCAGAATATCATTGTATGATTTAGCATTAAGTTTCCCGTTTATAAGAACTAAGGGCGTTTTCACACCTGCCTTGTTTAGCCAGGTTGAATCGAACCCTGGATCATTTACCCCCTTGGTGCGGTTCGTTTGGGCGGGTGTGAACACTGCAATCACACTCAAAACAACCGGACTGAAACCTTGTTGAATAGATGGTCTCAGTCCGGTTACAAACAAACTCTGTTACAGTTTGGCACGGTTAGTTTGTGGTGACAACTTGATCCAACCTCAATCCGACCCAATTGGATTAACCCAGCTCCCATAGCCTGCTACACTGCGATAATGTGTGCCTTCTCCGGAACTGTCTTGTCTCCAGTGCATCAACACATTATTTTCTAGTCGCAGCTGTGCCTCATTTTCAAAGTGTATCGTTTGCCTGAAGTGATGCATGCAAATGATATAATAAACGATGACCAGGGCCAAGATCAACCTGCGTAGTCCCTCCATTGTGAAATTGGAAAGTTGAGCGTTGATATATTTCTGGATCAGTCTGCTCTTCTTTTACTCTTTGTTTACTTCCAGGAATTTTCCCGCATGGTAATTCTGACCAATCAAAGAACAGTTTCTTTACCCATCACAAACTTTGGTCCACTTGTAAATGCTGTAGTATGAGCACAAACCAAACCTGAGGCGATATGCACCATTGGAAATTGGTCCATGATTCTGACCAGAGCAAAGGAACTATGGGTGTGAAAACACTATAAAGAACAGGGGTGGTGTCCAAGGCAAAGGAAGTTCAGCATGTTGTCACTTAATTATTGGTAATTTGATCAATTGAAAGTTCATTAGAGCTAAGGTGGACCGCTGAGCCCCTGTTAACCCCCTGTTCCTTCCACACCAATCCCAAGGATGCTGGGTGGTAATTTGATTAAACTCATTAATTTACACAACACATGAGTACAAAACTGAAATAATGATGGTCTTAAAACCACATTTGACATAGGGACCTTTGTCAAAACTAACCTCAAGGTCAATAAAGCAGCACCCACCTTAAGGCCCTTATGTCAGGTTAAATTGTGCTTTAGTGCTATATATGTTTATTCATACATTTTCATTTCGATTGACACAAACCAGTTGATAAACAATAAGCCGACAGCTTTTGAAGGGAAGTTGTCTGGTTGGTAACCAAGCTTTGAAGGTATGGTGCATTGTTAATTAATATTGTGCCACATATTGTAGAGGGGATGTGCCTAAACCTAGTTTTAACACCTCTATTATTTTTTATGTATTTACTGTGCTCACATGGAGAATTTTCTAAAAATGAAAAAAAAAGTTGTGTTTAATATTTTTTTTTAGAATTGAACTGATTTACATTTGGGCAAATAATGAAGTGGGTAGTAGTAGTGATGGGAACCAACATGACCAGAGGGCAGGAGGTGGGGGTGGTCAAAAGGGGCCCAACAATAATCCGACCATGTGGGTGTCCACATACTTTTGACCACACATTTGAGTTCATCCACATCCATTTTTTTTTTACCTCTACACCGCTGTAGAAGAGGGAGAGAGAGAGGCAAGAGGGAGTTTAGTGAGAGCAAAAAAATATATGTAGTCGAGTGAGAAAAACTCACAGCAGTGAAGAAAAAGGGGGGAAAAAAGCAAAAGAGTGGAGGAGATGGGGGAGAGGAGATGGTCAAAGAATAGAGGGATGATAGAGAGATAGAGAAAGAGAGGGAGAGAGAGAGAGAGGGAGACAGAGATGTAAGTGGGCTCTGCGGAGGCCCCAGTCGGTGGCAGTCTGTCTCTGATTTCCATTCATTGTTAAGATGGATGAGATCCCAGCCGGACCAAGAGCAGACCGCCGCATTTCTTCTTCTACTCTTTCTCTTTTTTTTTTTTTTGGATAGGGGGGCATTATTCAAAACAGAGCTTATTTTTGGCGGCCATTATGCATGCACACCTGATCAGCATGTCAGCCTGGCCTCCCCGCATCGCATGATGGAACGGCCCAATTTACCTCTTTCACCTGCCTTGCATAAAGGCACACTGAGCGCACACCGGCAGGCACTCGCTGTACTGTACAACACACACACACACACACACACACACACACATACACACACGGTGGAGTGGAGGTGGGAGGATGGAGTCGAGCGTAAGTGTGCGTGATCATACACTGATGCAGACACAGAAACGCACACACACACACACACACTGCTGTTTATTTGCAAAGTGTGTATGAAAGTGTGTGCTTATACTCCATAGAGCCATCGGAAGCGTTGTTTCTGACACACACTCACGTGCTGTGGATACACACGCACACACACACACACACACACACAGATCTCCCACACAGTCTCCAAACTGTGTCAGTTGTTACAGAGTCAAAACTGAATTCATTAACATTCTCTCTCTGTGTGTATCCAGTGCTACAGCCGATATAGGGTTAATCTTGACTGTACAAAATAACAACTACATCAATAAAATCTAATTTAAATGGTCAATCATTTCTAATTAATCAACTGATAAATGAGTAAAAATTTTATTTACTGTTCCCATGCTTACTTTTGTACATGTGAGTGTAGTGCATTCATGTTCGTCACCACAGGACTTCACCATATAACCGCTGGTGTCTATTCGGAGAGTGTATCCCATACGGAATGTGGATTTGGTCAAGTATGATCCTCCGTTTGACCCTTAAGTATTAGTCTGGGATTTGTTATATCTTCCCAGTATGAGTTTTCTTTTTAATTTGGTCACGATGCGGCTTGGCCAAATTAGCTACAGCTTTCCTGAAGCTTTGCCCAAGCCTGTATTTATGTTCTTACTCATCTCATCAACACTGGCAGGCCTACAGTAAGAAAGCAGACCGTGATGTATGTTGTGGATCTCGCTGTGAATGTTTTGATCCTTATTTTTCCATATATAAATCTCCATTTTACTACTATGTACAATGTATGGGCTGTTCATTAAACCCCTCCTCTTGAGAGTGATCATCCAATCACAGCTTAGCTAGCTTAACAAGGCACATCAGGCTTTGGGTTTCCTCACATGTTGAAGTGGTGTGCATAGGGCTGTAGTAAGAGACTAACTTACTTTGTTTAGCCTTTCCAAAACTAACACAACTGCTTAATCACTGCTAATGTAAGATGGAAACAAAAAACTAGTTTACTACCTATTTTATTTAACAAAGCCCCTGTGCACTATGTTTGCCTTGAATGTGTAGCTTTAGCCGTAACGCCGTTTCTCACAGGGCGATGTAAAAATGTGGTGAGGGAATACGGAATATCAGCATGCAAATTTTCCGTTTGACAACTATGATTTATCTGCGTTTCTGTGATCCATTTTCATAGAAATAAAATCTTAAATCGTGCCCATGTCCTCTCTATACAACAAAAACGTATCCAGACAGAGAATCTTTTAGGGGCTAATGTACACAATACATAAACTAATTGACCCCAAATTTGATGCTAATGTAAGAGTATAATTGTGTGATGTAAACATAAGTGTGCAAACATAAGTTTAGTATGTCATTGATGTCATCCTCTTCTTTACACATATTTAGTATTTACAGTAACGTTTAGTTGATGTTCTAGATATTGCCACTAGGCAGTGCTGTTGAGTTGAGAAAGAGTGAAGAGGAAGAAGAAAAAGGGAGAGAGCGTAGTTTGCGGGGATCGAGCAGATTTATTCCTTACATTCACGTCGCTTACACTAACGCTAGCTGTTGTGGCTAGCCCTGTTCCATGACCAACAATAACATTAGCAAGTGCTTCATCGTATCAGCTGCCGGGCGATCTCAAGCCATATATTGTCCTTTATTTGGTTGTTGAGGTAACGCAAGTAGTGTTTGTTGTACATTATTGGGTGTTGAGGAACCAAATTGATTAGATGTTCCCCCATTTTGGCAGCAAGCTTCATTTCATTGGTCAAACATATATTTACACAGGTGGAAATCCGCTGAAACAGAGGTCCATCTGAATATTTTTCCCCCGCACGAATGTAGGTGGATTGTGTGGAATGGTGTGCAAGCACTCATAAGAATCCACAAAATCACTTTTTATACATTTGTGTGATTTTTTTCGGACAAAAACCCGTGCTTGGTGTGAAACAGCTTTTAGTATTTTATGATATCATGTATGTAGCCAAGAAAATACATAATCAAGACCATTTTACATGGCTCTCATTTCTAAACAAGTCAACTTGCTAGAAATGAGAGGGTTGCTTTTGTTTAGTTCAGTCTGAAATGAAGAAGTGGTAAATCTGCTATCATTGTACAGAGAACGGACAGCATGACAGGTGTATTAACAGTAACTAAGGGGGCGGCGGACAGGGCTTAACAAAGGGTCAATTGCCATGACAATATATAGTGACTCAACCTCTATCAACCATAACAAGGATTTCAAAGATTGCTGCTTTATACAGTATAAGAGTTTCAATTAACTGGAGCTGGAAGAAAAAGTCTGAAACAAAGTTTCAAGGGAAAAAAAAGAAAACACCAATATGCCAAAGATTACTCACTGTCATATTTTTGGTAACTTTAAAATGACTGAAGAATGTCAGCCTTTCAAAGTGTTATTTCATGTTGAATGGTTAATACAATAATGAAATGTCACCGCTAAGATATTCTTAAAATGACAGCTTCAGCTTCAAATTGCAGCCTGATTACCTGACAAGCCTGATTTTCCCATCACAAAATAAACTTCTACTGTCTACCTACTCTGGTGAAAATATTTGCCGAAGCAATATCATAGACTTTTTCATTAAATGATGAGCAGATGTCCATAATTACAGACAAAAGTTTCCCTCACAGGAAGACTTATCTGATATTAATGTTCATACAAACAGCAGAAAGAAGAAGTATCGCTGGAGATGTGTGTGAAGCTTTGATTCAGTTCTATGCTTTCTTTGATGCCCTTTACTATATCATTCTCTCCTGTAAGGTTATTCAAAATAAAATCTTTATAAAGACTTTTCATTTTAATAATTGGTAACTTTGATTTATTGTCACAACATACCGAATGAGCAGCTCTATTTCTGTTCCTTTTGTCCATCCTTCATTCATTAAAAACTTGTCTTTACTTTTCTAGTGGCAGAGCGGATATATGGTTTGTTTCCATACCACAAAGTAGTTTTTTTTTCTATAAATAAGTAAAAACATTAGATAAGTTCTCTTTTCATAAGTGGAGGAGAGATACACAATTGATCAGACAGAGTGTAACAGTACACAGTATGTGGTAGCAGTACTGCTGCAACCAGGATCACATTTACATCTGAATATATTCCACTATGTTGGAAGTTCATTCCTTTCAGATGAGAGGATCTGTTAAATGATTCAGCTTATGTGTTGATTATGCATGCATTAACTCAAATCATGCTTTGTTGAAACACTTTTTTATAAGATAGAGTTGCATTTTATTTAATCATAAAACAATTAATGAGACATCTGATAAGGTAGTTTTCCAGCAACCCAGATGCACTAAGGGTACGTTAGATCCTGTATAGGATTGAAGATGCATTTTAATTAGGAGAAAAACTACTCCTCTTTACTGTCAATACTCAACCACAAACATGTAAGTACGACATTAAAGGGCTGAACATGATGCTGCCTTGTAATCTGGGGCAACATCATGGATTTTTCACAGATTTGTTTTGTGGTTTGTAGGGAAGCAGTGCTGATTTTCTCTGGAAAACTGAAAATGATATATTTTTAGAATGAAAATTAGAGACAACACGTTCTCACCCGCACTTCAAACTATGACGCTCTACATACTCCTCTAGTGTCAGTTTTGTACGTGTCAGTGTCCGCTCATTACATGCATACACTGTCTTTTCAAAATAAAATTCCGTTTTCACAGGAAACTACTTGGTTAGGTTTAGGAAAAGATCGTTATTTGAGTTAAAATAAGTTAAAAAAATAAGTTTGTTACGTAGTTAAGAAGGCTAGGCTACGTTATATATGCAATGTTGTAACATCACGTAACTTAAGTCAATGTTGAGTTTTGGTTTCACGTGGGACAGGAACAGGGGTCTTATGGGGGAAAGTCCTGTGATTTTGGACCTAACCATCCACCCCGGTCTCTTCCCTACGTGGACTTTATCGCTTTTTATACTACGTAACTTCACTTCCTCCTTTATTCCTGCCACAACTATGGTCACATAGAGCGTCATAGTTTGATGAGTTGGTAGTGAGAACGGGTTGCCATAGACTATAGGACCAGAACCAGTAGAATAAAGTGACTGTTTCAACTTTAGATTGGCAGAGGGGTGGTAAATTGATTGCTTGCTCTTCTTTCCTTCATTATCATTGAACTATCATATTAGTAATTATTTAGGTTTTGTATTATGGTTAGTGTAGTTTTTAAAAGCGTTATTGCAGATGTTTGTCCTCCGATAAGCAGAGTGGAGGTGGGTGACAAAAAAAAGGGAAAACAATTTGCTGCACATATAAATTAATGAATCAAAAAACAGTCTTACTTTTAAATTACTCTTTAAACCCTACGAAAATGCTCACAAACTCAAGGCAAAAATAGAAAGTCCTCACAAGTGAAGTGCGAACATGTTGCCTCGGACAGAACGCACTACTTGTTAAAAGGAACCACCTGTTCCTAAAAGTATCCAAACTGTTAGTCGGTTAAGCAAGTCCAGATGACGAGTTAATCAGTAGCTACATGAGAAATAATCAACACAGTGAGAGGACAGCCTCCCCATCTCCAGTACAGGTGTGCCGGATACGTGTTTGTAGTTCGGACGCCATGTGACGAGAAAAGAGAGGAGGAGAAAACAGAAGACAGTGAAGTGATATAGCAAATAGAGGTGAAGGCGAACAGAGAAGAGGACAGACAATGGAAAGAGGCTACTATAGAAAGGAGGAAAGGAACTGAAAGAGAGCACAAGAGATGAGAGGGCAAAAGGAGAACGCATCAGCAAAACGAGGGGATGAGATGAGAAAGAGGTCAGACGGAGGGATGGCGAGAAAGCAGATAGAGAGAAGCAGCGGGGTTGACGTGATAGAGATGAGCGCAAGGGGGAGAAGATGGAGGGAGGGAGGTGAAGTGAGACGAGAGGGCAGGAATAGGAGAGTGGAGGAGAGAGGGATGAGGGAGGTGAAGCAAAGCCCAACGGAGCCTCCTCCAGATATTTACGGCATCCGACTCCATCTCAGCCCGGCCAGCTGGGGAGAGCAGGTGGACCAAACAGGTCAGCTCATTAACACGCACACACCCTCACACACACACACACTCTCACACACACACACACACACAGAGTCACCATTGTCCTGTTTCAGCTAATGTTTGAGCGGGGCATCAATGCGGCCGCGAGGTTACTGCTTCTCTCCCCTGTGTGAAAAACAGCTTGGCTGTTCCATGCGGGCCGGCCCAGGTGTGTGTGTGTGTGTGTGTGTGTGTGTGTGTGTGTGTGTGTGTCATTGCATTACAGGGGTTAAAAAGACATGACCCGAGTATGGGACAGAGAGGAGGGATGATGGTGTGTGTTTGTGTGTGTGTGTCCATTAATCATAGCTGTGCTCCAGGCCAGGCCCTCTGTCCCACCCTTTCACACAGCGGACCACACTCACCTCTCTGTGCAGCACCTCCTCACATCCACACACACAGAAACAGAGAGAGAGAGTTGCAGTTCAGTGCTGCATAGAAGCATTTTAGAAAAGCAATTTTCAAATATGTACCTCAACTCCAAAGAGAATCAGGTATTTATTTAAAACAGGCTTGACCAGTGTGTAACAATTAGGGGGAACTATTGGCAGAAATTGAATATAATATTAATAAGTATGTTTTCTTTAGAGTATAATCATCTGAATATAAGAAATGTTTTTGTTACCTTAGAATGAGCGATTTATATCTACACAGAATCCACCATGTTGCACCGCCATGTTTCTACAGTAGCCCGGAATGGACAAACCAAACACGGTTAACTTTTCCTGCTTGGGCCGGAGTCGATAACGTTACTTGCTGCAGTCGCCGCCGCTCTCTCTCTCTTGCTTCACCACTCACTTCCCACATACAGACACACACTCTACGCACTGGCTCTGCTCCAACTGGCTTTAGATAGGGCCATTCGCATTTATGCATCGGCCACCATAACTCTCAAACACGCTTGGCGCACGGGAGAGGCTTCAGTTGGTTGCAATCTGCAACTTCACCGCTAGACACCGCCAGATCCTACACACTGGACCTTTAAGAGACAGGCCCCTACTACACATTAACAAATATATTTTTAAGACATTTGGTAGTTTTCTGATCTGTGGCTTCTTTAATTTGCTGTTGAGGCTCTTTGCCTTTAATGCAACCTCAAAATGCAACCTCAAAACGTCCTTTGTGCTACTTTAATGTTGTCTTGATAAATTCAGTCTAATGTGAATAACAGCACATTGTCCAGTCTAAATTAATCTCTTTTCACACAAATTCTGTTCTCTTACTCAATAATCAATTGCAGTCCTCTGTTCTACTTTGCTCTTTTCGCTGTTTTTGTTAATTTGGTGTGAAGCTGCTGTCTGAGAGAAACTCAACACTTCCATATCCACATCCAGCAGCTCAAAGGACACAACCCCTCCGTTTCCTGGTGGGCTTTTAATGTGGAGCATCAACTCCAAGTGCTGCGTTTCAATGAGAGTTGCGTTGCGTTTCTTCCTTGTATGTATATATATGTTTTTGTATAGATATTGTATTGTATTATCATATATGATTTTCTCAAATTTTCTTGACAATTTTGCATCATGACTCACCCTGTTATTTCTGGTCCTACTGCTTCCACTAAAATGTATGAGAAAATATGAATTACATAACAGAGGCAAGGAAAGAAACACTGTTTTTAATCTTGTTATAATCAAAGTTTGTTTTTATGTAAAGTAATTGCGTGTGTTTTCCCTGCTCAGCCCCGTCCCTCACTGTGTATCTATTCACAGGTAAGGCTGTGACAGTGTGGCCAAAGGGTGTGAATCTGCCCCCCCCTCCTCGGGGTGACAGCTCGGGTGTCAAAGCCTGGTAATTGGTGGCGGGTAAGGTGTAAACAGGGTGGCGAGGCTATAATCGCCCTGCTGGTGGTGTGAGCGGAAGGGAGGAAGAGGAGGATGAGGAGCTGCTGTGACAGGGTGTGAGGCCGTCACAAAGTCGCCTGTCCAAATTAAAGTCTATGGACACACACACACACACACACACACACATTATCATGCACACATGCAAATACATAGAAACACATATGCTCAACGACAGGTACACAAAAATAGACATTTATATATAAAGTATATGCACACACACACACACACACACATAATTAGTGTGCATGCAAGTTCTTACAGTGCGTCATACACCTACACATGACGTACATGAAAAGTGTATATGTAAAAGCACCCATACAGTATGTGGATACATACGTACATCAAGGGCTTTCAAATCACACACACGCCGTGTCTACCATGTGACCATGTACAGTGGGCCTCTGAGACGTTGTGATGTACGACATGAAGTAACACAGCTTCTGTGAACCGTCCGCTTCCATTTAGATAACATTGGAAAAAGAGTGTGTGTGTATGTGTGTGTGTATGTGTGTGTGTGTGTGAGAGACATTTTTCTCACCCAGAGCATAGATCCTCGGCCTTGCATTAGTGCCAAACCAAATTACCCTCCTGCCCGTCTGGTGCCCTCAGCCCTAACCACACACACACACACACACACATATGGATTTGTGAGGAACGGAACAACGCTGCAAGTAACATTTTATGTTGGACAGTCCCTCTCTCACACACACACACACACACACACACACACACACACACACACACACACACACACACACACACACACACAGTGCAAGTGACTATGACACAGTATGACAGGCAGCAGTAGCCTCGCCTGCCCTCTGTCTTCTTCTTCTATCCACTGTGTTTTCTCCTTTTCCTCTCCCTCTTTCTTTCATCCCCACCCTCCTCAGTCCTCTCCCGCTAGATTTCCCTTCCTCCTTTTTATATAACTCGCTAAAACTTAAGAGCAGTTACCAGGAGGAGAAACTAGACGAGTGTGTGTTTTATGTGTGTTTTGTGAGAGATAGCCTACAGTTTATGCTGCCTCCTCTGGCGGTCCACACAGGCCTGCAGTCATACTGCACACACCCAGTTCACACACACACATACAGTTCAAAGTGCTGCTAAGTTAGACAATTAGCAAGAGAGGGTGCAGGGAATTAAATACTTCCCGTTCTTCTTTTGCTTTCATTGCCCATTCACATTACATTTTTCAGTTATTTTCTTTTCAGTTTTGTTTTTAAACTAAGTTTTAAACTTTCTTTTAAAGTCTTTTAACATGTGTAACTCACATTTTCTCATCCCAACTCGTCACATACTCACTTACTTTCTCAAACACCTCTGCGTCACTTTTCAGTCGCAGTAAACACATGCCTGTGAGTTGAACAAAAACACTTATTTAAGATTAGGAAAAAACGACATGGTTGGGATTAAATAACGTAATGCACAGGGCGTGAACAGCTGTCTTCTGGTGGAAAGCCTTATGTTTGTTGGACCCATCCAACTCCCCTCCTATCCGCCCTGTGTGGCTCTTTTGCTCTTTAAACTATGTCACCACAGCACTATCCCTGAGCATTTAATGTTACCACAGATGGGTTTACATTGAAAGTGTGGTGCATTTCACACAGGCGCTTTTGCTACGTTTTGTATTATTTTTTCTGGCTAACTGGTCAGTTTTGAGGGAAAGTTATTTTCTTCACAAATACGTTTCTAACCATAGTCTGCGGAACTCCACATAGGGAGGAGGACTGTTAAACAAACACAGGAAACCAATGTTCGTGTCCCGTGTGATTTTAATTTACGTCTGTAACCTAAATAACATAACGTACTTGTTCTTAGCCAAACTATGATGTTTTACTAAACACAACTAAGTGGTTTTGTTGCCTAAACATAACCAAGTGGTCTTGTTGCGTTTTTTGTTTCATTTTGTTTTGTACCATTACATCACTGTAGTATTATTTCCTATCATATTTGATCATTAAATGCTGTCATAAAGAATACTTTCTCACTTTGTATGATGTTAAAGTATTAGCTTTTCACTCTCTACCTTAAATCAAATGTGTCCATTCTTTACTTGACCTTTAATTCATCGTCTCATAATGTCAAACTCAAACCAGACTTGTGTCTCTTCTTTCAGCATCATCCAATCCTCACCTCTCCTGTTTCTTTCCTCTCTTCCTCCCCATCTCATCATCTTCCTTTTGCCTCTCACTTTCCTGCTTTCTTCCATTTCCCCCCATCGCTTATTAAATTTCTCCCCAAATGTCTTCCCTTTCTCTAATTTCCCAGCTCTGCTCCTCTTTCGTCTCACTTTCCCAGTCCCTCCTGCTCACATTTACTCCCATTAGTCTTTCTGGTTTCCTTTTCTTCTTCCTGTGTCCTTCCTCCTCCTCTTCTTTCCTCCCCCTCCTCCTCATCCTCTCCCTGGCGTTTCGTGTCGGGCCGCTGCCGCTGAACTCTTTGTGTCTTGTCCTGTCCTTGCAGAAAGCCACGGTGTCCCTCACTGGGACTGCGCAGGGTGACTCTACAGCTAACCCAGATGGACTATCTCTGTTCTACCAGAGACTAAAATAACATAGAAGCATGTTAGCATCATGGGAGGAGGCGTCATGTGCCCCCCATAACATCATCTGCTGTATTATTCAACACATTCAGCCCTCCCTCTGTGCAGAACTGGTCCCTGACCTTTTCATATGAGCCTCTTACAGCCACACTAAGCTCTGTGATCCACATCAGAGACACAGAGGGTAGGATTTACTAAATTTATGACCATATATAGGACCATAACATTGAATAGCGGTAAGTTAAACTCAAGGTGATCTAGCATGTCTGGCAATTGCTGGATACAGAAACAATCCAATTGCAACAGCACGAATCTAGAAGGTTTTGGACAAAAGTAAAGGGGGTTGATGAACTGATTAAAAAGATCACACCACCAACAAAAACACTTCACATCAAAAATGAATTCTGTGACAGGATGTCAATGCCCTGCATGAAACTTGGATCCACCATCCCGACTTTCCACCATGCTACATATAGGGCACACTGCTTCCTGCATTGGCACCGAACGTTGGCATTGGACGTTAATCATGAGATACACGATCATTCAATATGGATGATTAATTCCTGGGGATGCTGGGCTTATGTAAAGTTCCATAATACATTTGCAATAACAACATGCAGACCTAATGAATTACTATTTTACTGTCATGTGATTGAAGCTTTCAGATATCTGACTCCCTGGTTGGTTTGCTGTCCTGATCATCTCTAAAGAAAATACAGTAGTGTTAGTCTCTTTGGCTTGCTTGCTACTGAATGACACTTTTGACATTCATTGGCAAACCTATCACATAAATACACAGACGCACACACTGCTTATATAACAATGCATGTTTATACTGTCACATAATGCAAATTATCTGTACACAATGATTTATGGATATTAAAATGAAGGAAAAAATGCCTAACAACAGTCTTAAAATAATGATCCATGCTTTTTTTAAAAATAGAATCGATCGGTTCATTGAACGTTTAGTGTTATAAAGATCCCAACAATTCCCCCTACTACAGTAAAAGACAAAATAGGTTGTTATTACCCTTCCTAACAATCCATATTAGTTGATGGCGCCACTATCGGCAACGACATCATTTGTCAGTGCGTTCCAAAACCCTCACATATGCAACCGCTATAGTTGAGGTTTGGTCATGATCATGCAAATGATTTAAAGACAGTGACTGTTGGTAGGTTTCGTGGCACTAAGAACTACTACTACTACTAGTGCTACCAGGCTACTACTATGAATCTGTCAGGTCATTTTAGGCTTTTGGACAAATGACAAATGCTGCTGTTTTTCTTGTGGGAACAGAGAAAAACACATTAGCCTCTGGTAAGAAATAATCAGTTTACCATTTCTGGCTTTGGACATGAAGAACCGATTGGGCAGTGTTAGCCAGAGCTATCACTCGCAAAGAATCAATGGCACAGACAGAAACTCAAACTTTATCAACAAAGAAATGAAGAAAAAATACATCACAGTGTTTTAGTGACCACCAGGTGAACACTTGAAAATGTTGTTCAAAATATGGATGAGGATTTTAAGGAAAAACAATAACCCAAGTACTTAGTGATTTGCATGGATTAGACAGAGCGCTGCATAGATAAATGCGTGGCCCCCGGCCTGTATGGAGTTGTCCCTGACACCCAGAGGCCTCATCATCCACCATGATCCAGACTCTGATGCATCGACCCGAGCCCGAGCCTGGCGTCAATAAATCCATCCCTCCTCCGACGACTCGACTTCATTCTTCTTTTTCTCTCACTCTCCTGTGACCGGGGAGGTGAGAGGTGTCCTGAAAAAGAGGAATGAACACAGCGACAGTCCATCACGGCAAGGTCGAACCGTGTCCAAAACTGTG
The DNA here is from genome assembly GCF_043250625.1 of Sebastes fasciatus. Lineage (NCBI taxonomy): Eukaryota > Metazoa > Chordata > Actinopteri > Perciformes > Sebastidae > Sebastes > Sebastes fasciatus. The sequence continues at coordinate 26,719,292 of NC_133803.1, read as the reverse complement.
GGACACACGGACCGAGGGGGGGAGTGAGGGATGTGGAGGGCGAGTAAGAAATGGGAGGAGATTTGAAGGAAGAAATAAAGACAAAGAGGCTGAGACTCTGTCAAACTATGCTCATATTGTCATGTGTTGAAACTGAATTTTCAGATTTTTTATTCAGCCAAGTTAGCGGTGTGGCGCTGGGGATGAAATATCTCAACGAATATTGGATGGATTGCCATGAAATTTTCTACAAACATTCATGATTCCCAGACAGTGATTCCTAATGACTTTATTTATCCCCTTACATTTACTTTATTGACATCAATAGGTCAAAAGTTTCATTTATCCAGTGAGTTACAGCATTTTAACATCTTCTAAATGGATTGGCACCAAATTTGGTACATACATTTGCAGCCCCTGTACAATAATAACCTGACTTTTTTTTAAAGTTAAATGTCGTCTCGGTGCTCTTGTGCTATTTGCACGTTTTTAAATTAGGTAATATGCAGACATTTGGTGCAAAATTTGGTGTAAAAATTTGGTCCCCTTTCTGCAAATGAGCCTCATAGAAAAATAGTCCAATTCACAAGATCAGCGCTAACAGCCAGTTACAGTGAAATTATTAACGTCTTCAGAGAGTTGGTGGTAACTGAAGCTCACAGAATGGGATATTAAATCCTAAATTTCATCTCTTTTTCTCTCTCTGCCATTGTTCTGCTTACTGTGTTCTTGGTGCAAAGGCAACATTTATCCTTTGCCACGTTGATTATTGCAATACGACGCAAAAGAAATTGCACTCAGCTGCAAAACAGTATAGGTGTATTTGCACTGTAATATCACTAGCGCAATATCTTTTGTGAATCGGACCTTGAGACGAGGCAGATAATGATGCGCAATTCATGGTGCTATCAGTGGCCACATGTGAATTCGCCTGTCAGTGTTTTCTTTGAAAGCCTGCACGTTGTGGCATGTCGACACATGTTAACTCTCAAGAATAGCAGGAAGTTTATCACATTCACTCCCAGAATTGGCACATCCCGGCTACTATACCTTCCTGGTTCTGTTTGTATGGTACGTTCCGTGCTTTCAAAAGGCGTCACTTGATGTGCAATTGTCACACTCAATGTGTATCGTAATTAAGCCACGTTTTGTTTGGTTTTCCAGATACTCACAGTGGATAGAGAGAGAAATGACTTCGTTGCCCTGAACAGATCCAGCCTGCAAAGCCTCCAGCCAGACTGCACATGGCCCTCATCAGGCTCCACCAAACAAAGAGAGAGGTGTGTTTAGGCTTTGGTTAGATGATTGAGGTTAGGATCACAGCCATGTTTGGGTCTGCCAATACAAGTGAAGGAGGTGGAATTAGTATTCGGCCTGAGAGGACTTTGTCAGGGCAAAATGAAATAAATATCCAGCCCGTTCTCATTCCCAGGGCATCAATCCGATGCTTTGTCACGCTGGCGGCGCTCGATACCGCCGCACAACGCACACTTTCGCGGCGATAGGAGATGCAACGGACCATTAATTACAATGCAAACCCTAAGCAAGTGTTTTTTTTTAATTAACAACATTAAGTACATGTTTACGGCGACCGAAAAGTGACGCCGAGGGGTGGTTAAGCACTCCTTTAGTGTGACAAAAAAATGACGCCGAGGGGTCTGACAAAGCGTCAGTATGTGACAAGTTAAGATGAGAATGTGTTGAAATAACCCCAATGAAGCTTTCAGTTGGATTTTTGTCAACTCAACACTTATTCTTATCTGGATTATGACAGGGCAGCCGCAAGAGCAGCCTACTCAGCATGATTTCAGACATTTACCCAGGATCCAACTGTGAAATAGAGGGGACCAACTGGACTATAAAAAGGGAGGTGGAATGACATGCTCGGCCTTCCATCGCATTCTCTACCAGGAGTCCTGGCAGTCCTTAAGGCAGTTCAAGGGATCCTTGAGGGTTGTTAGAGCTTCTCCGCGAATAAGTGAAAGTTAAATTTCATTTACATTTAAGTCATTGCAATGATCCTAATTACTGCATGTTTTAAAAAGAACACACATAGTGCAGAACTCTACAGTTCAATACTGAATCAGACGTGTTTGGATGGTAAAAAACAAATCAAATGTGCAGCCTCATTTGTGTTTAAATATTTTTGGGGTTTGATATAAAAACATGTACAAAACCGCACTATGTGGTTTATCATCTGCTGCATAAACTGCATCATTCAAATCAAGAACCACACCTCGGAGATAAGAAATGAAGAATACTGTCTTGACAGAGAACACACACACACACACACTCACACACACACTCACACACTGGGCATAAGGATGGGGGCTTAGCCAACTTCTGCGAGTCGTCCTGACTTAACTTGAGCTCCAGACCGGGTCTTAATATTCCGTCGGAGTGGCGGAGCCGTTCTTCTGCACGACCAATCCCATCGTCAAGTCAAATTTGCATTAGCAAATGGGAAAGCAGCGACGGCCTATTTGTTAATCTGATCTTTGTTTACCCAACACTCTTGTAATCCACTTTTAATTAAATAGCCGCCCAAATATGTGCGAGCAGCAGTTTGACTTTGTCTGTGCCCACATAACCAGACTGAAGCAGACAGAGAGACCGAGAGACGGAAAGAAAGAAGGAAAGACAGAAAGAAAGAAAGAAAGAAAGAAAAGAGACATTGGCTTTCTGTCGTTACGCTCGCTGCTGAGCTTGCTTGAAAGATGTAGTTTTGCACACGGCACACATCTCCTTTTAATGCAAAGAAAACTTTAAATCTGAGAAATGATTTATTTTCTAAAGCACTCCCAATGTCACACACACACACACACACCGTACGTATACACTGTCCATATCCTCCCAGGGTTTATGCGGGTCACTTCTGGAGATGCAGCTTATCCCATTGTCTGGTCAAATATCTAATTCTAACCTCACAATAGATTTGTATATCCTATCTGTCATAAACCACAGGCTGTGTAGTTTGAATAAATCAAATAACACACAAGCAAACACACTTTCAAAAACCCTCGCTGGCCCTATCACCCACCCACCAACCCACACCCCTCCCACACACACACACAGACACACTACACAATATGGCTGCATAATGTCCTTTATCTATTTATAGTTAATGCCATCCCAGGCCTGATAATGCAAGCAGATACCTGGTAGGCAATTACATCTTCCCGATTCCGTCCGCAATAAAAATGCACTGGTAATAGAAAAAAAGGGGTAAATAACACAGCGGCGTGAATGAAGCTGGCCTGGCCTGCACTATACATCCCCAATAAGTCAGCCCGCGCTGACACGAGCCGCATTGTCATTCATATGTGCCTCCTCTCCTGTTTTTACATGTAAAGGGAAGGCACTGGCGGGGACATTGTGTCTCTACCTGGGTATTAGAGGTGAAATCACATTATCCTCATCCCTTACACATATCTAAATAACTTACTTCTCGGATATTTTTTTCTCTGTGGTGGTTTGTATTCATGCGTCTGTACGTGCGAGTTTGAAAGAGACAGAAAGCGCGACGCAGAGTGTGTGAATATGTGCGATTCAATGCTAAAGAATTGGTAACATCGGACAAAAGCCACATCGCTTCTCCGAGGTGTTGTGAATGACAAATCCATTAACTGGAATTTGTGTATCTGTATGATTTAGATTCACAAAATCCAGAGGTTGGACAAGAGGAATCGGGCACAACAGAACCGCGTCAACGGAAGGGAACATGCTCGGTTTAAACCGACGGGTCACAATAAGGTTATTTGTTAGTTGCCGCTTTAAGACTTTAATGGCGAGTGTTTAGGATTGAGGCTTCATGCACCTCAAGTGAGACGATGAAGAGAACACCTCCAGGTTTTGCATGTTTTTGCACTCTCCAGCTCGGATTTTGAACCAGACTAGGAAACATGACCACATTTCACCTATCCTGGCTTCCTTATACTGGCTACCTCTTGCTTTTAGAATTGATTACTAGAATATTATAATAATATTACTGATAACTTACAAAGCCCTGAAAGGCCTCGCCCCAAATTATTTATCAGATCTATTATTGCCCTATGTTCCTTCCCGGACTCTGAGATCCTCGGATGCGTCATTCCTTGTGGTTCCAAGGTCCAGATGTATACACAAAGGTGATAGAGCCTTTGTAAAGACTATGGAATGACCTGTCTGATGAGATCAGGGCTGCAAACTCTGTTGCGTCTTTTAAATCACTTTTGAAAACACACTTCTTTAGAATTGTTTTTCTGTAATTTTATTTATGTTTTATGACATTTTAGTTGTTTTACTCTTTGGGTTTTATGTGTTATGTGTTATCGGCTTTTAGTACATCACATTATCCTTGTGGTTTAAATGTATTATTTTTTTATTGTGAAGCACTGTGTGTAACTGTGTTTTGAAAGGTGCTATATAAATAAAGATTATTATTATTTACCTTTTTAATACAATAAAAAAATACTTCTGACCATTTTCCATCACGTTTCTAAATGTTATTTTCTCTTCCAGGCAGCTGTTTGTTTTTATAATCGGTCGCTAAACCTGTTCATAATACATCTTTCTCACTTTTATTCTTGTTAAATGATAAGTTTGGCGACAATCCATATTGTCTGTGTTTGCAAAGCCTGATACGGCTTCTTCCTCTAACCATAGAATCCCATTTGCTTTCCAAAAGCTGTTAATAGCACATCAATGAGCCACACTGTTGGCTCAAAGTGGCTCGGGTTTAACTGAAATCTGCCAGCCAATAAGACACACGTACATACAACAACCTAAACATATTGTAAATAACAATATTAAATCAGATACAGTCACTGTGATTGACTACCGAGCTCAGCGTCTACAAAAGTTTGATTCACACATTACAAAGGAAAGGAAAACAATGGCTGCCTGGAAGGTGAGAAAACATAATTAAAAACTCTACTGCATGACAGCATGTTTTGGAAAACGATCAACAATACTGTAAAATATATGCATGATTTGTAGTAAACAAGTTTAAACCTGCAAAAATGCTGTTATGGTTATTTTTGTATTTGCATTATTTGTGAAGCTGGGGTTGATATCCCATGCCCGTTGCCAAATATCCTGTATTGTGTTATTGTATTTTTCTAGAATCTGCAGGCGGTGTAGTTTTACCTCGACATTTCTACACCCTCCTGTAAGCTCTCTGCCTTGGAAACACCGTCAATTCTCATTGTAAACAGAAACCGTTTGGAAGAAGTATTTAGCTCCGTCGGACCATGAATATTCATTGACGGTTCACTTTTCTCATAACGCTGCAGTCATAAAGGAGGAGCGGGCTCTAATACACCCGCCGTTCCAGGGAGAGAGTATTAAGGAGAGATTTAATAGAGGCGTGAGTATGGACGGACTCATTATCTTTCTATTAGCCCTGCTGCTGCACGCTCTCCGCCAGCAGGGTTATACCGACTTCTATTAGGTTAGCGGTCAGATACACACAGTCACACACGCATACATTTACAAAAAAGACCTGCTAATATAGGCTAATTTAGTAGTCAGTACTGCCCAACAGTAATGGTTCAAGCAAATGAGTGTCCTCCTTGGGACTTGATTTACGAGGCTGGTAAACCTGCCATTTGTGTGTGTGTGTGTGTTTAGTGTTAAAGGGGGAGTTGTTAAATATATCTGGAAAACAGATACCTCTGATATGAGGACACACGCTTTTTTTTTTCATTTACATACTCCCTGACCAATATGTATTATTTTTCCCCCTAAAAATATGAATGATGGTTTATTATATTTGATGTCACGTACTGTATGTTGCGCTCCACCACCTCTTTGTCTATGAAGCCATGACATATCACAGCTTGGTAAACAACTACGCAACTTAAATCCAGGCCTATTCACCTGCAACAAGGCCTTTAAAGTAACTGATCCCAGCCACTGATAGGAATTAAACATAACATTTACTGACAGGTTTGTTTTGATTTTCAGATAATATTATGTCTTCTTAATTTGAAATGAACCCCCAAGAAAGTAAATAAGAGTAAGTGAAAAATAACCAAAAATATAATTTAACATCACAATAATTTTTCTAGTTATTTTAACAGAATAAAATATATAATAAAAAACAATATACCTCCCCAAAAACAATTATCAACAACCCTGCTGTAAGGTACACAAAATATCTCAAAGCAATTATTTCCGGAGTGAGTGAGTGAGTAAGTGAGCCCACATACCCACACTCTCCAAACATTACCCGTCTGTACGTGGCTTGGGTGCAGTGCGCCAAATGTATTACTTTTTACTCAGTCTGTGTTAAAAAAAAAATTAAACATTCCACTTGTTTCCACTTGTTTCAGCACCCAAAGACTTTTCTGGTCGCCAGTGGCACCTTGTAACATTTGAACAGTCCAACATGGAGGCGGACCAACACAGGTTTTCCAGTCACAATGGGGTCTGAGATTGAATCCAACGTCAAGGTCAAGGTCAAGGTCACACTTGTCTGTGGTTTACTGATTCACTTGCCAACTTGAAGCTAATACAAAGTCTGATGCCAGCTGATACACTTAGGCAGTCTACAGCTATCTATTAGCATTCTGTTCCTGCTAACTTAGCAGTTAATCACACATTCAGTAACTCACAGACCTCCATTCTGCGTAATTATGAATCCCTCTACTTTTCTTGGCAAGACCCGCCCTCAACCCGCTGGTTGAGGTCAGCGCCATTGGTTGAGGTTAGGCATTGACCTCGAGTGGTTAGGGTCAAGATAGCCTTTTGGTCAGGGCATAAGACCTGAACAAATCGGGTTAACGGTTCCTCGTGCGAGCCTGGACGACTGGCCTATCCCAGCGCTTGAATGCGACTAAGGGCAAGTCTTGAATGCAGATAACCGGCTCGGCTGGAGAAGGACCCGTAAACATGGAAGCATAAAGAAAGCCAACCAGTGAGCAACTTTCATAGGAATTAATCTTTAAACGCTGTATCCAGTTCTTCTTAATACATCCATGGTCTCTGTTGCAGCTCCTCACCTACTGCCAATAACATCAACGACTGACCACCAACAGTGACCAATAAAAAACCCAAAGAATCCAAACTTAAGGTATAATCTGTGTTTGTATATTTGAGTTAAACTTAACTATTTCCCTCTGTTATTATTTAGATCTAAATTATGATTTACTTACATTTACTTTACAGTTTACATATTTCTTTATTTCATTTTCCCCATTTTTTCTAGCTTTATTTGGAACAATATTGCTTTTAGTTTTAGTTCTTCCCTCCTGACCTCTTGGCTACATGTAAATATTGTATACAGCACTCCTTACTGCACCAAGTCCTCCATAGCAAGAGGAGCAATGCCCCAATAGAGATACATTACCAGGCACTTATATCTTCAAGCTTACACAGTAAATTCCCTCTTATAGATCCCGACTGCAGTTCCATCGCTGCCCTAATTGAATCATAAATACATGTATATGTATATTACCCATTAATAAATAAAGACACCATTTTTTATTAATGAAGTGGAAAATGTGGTATGGTGAGACATCAATCATTTAGCATAAAAACCGTGTGTATTAGTGGGGCGGGTGATACGGAGCAGGGGGATAAAATTAGACCCGTTAAATAGGGAGCTCTGTGTGCATTAGTGTGAGTTTTTACATAAGCAATTATGGAAGCCTTCAATGTTAATTTATGTGTGATCAGTGAACAAGAAGAGGGAGGGAGGGGGTCATGTAAGCGGGCGAAATAAATAGATGGAAATGGGAGAAAAGAGGGGAAAAGGGACAGTGGACTGAGAGATAAAGAGGGAAGTGAGGAGATGGGAGAGAGAGAGAGAGGAGTGGTACAGGACGGAAGGGATACATTAGCGTGGAGAGAGACATGAGGGAAGATTGTGTGAACAACAGGCATATTAATGAGGCAATATGAATCACACTGATTACAGCAACAATTAAGGATGGGTCGTCTTGCAGCATGTGGCAGAAGGAGGGATGAAGGGAGGAGGCAAAGCGAGACAGGAGCTTGTCAGAGGGAGGGCTGTGTGTTGAACTGGACAGAAACCGGTGGGTTATTAAAATCTTATCTCTTGCTGCTCTTCATCCACTGCTCTACCTGAGCTAATCAGGAACAAAGGAATATTATATATGTCCTGTAGAAAAAAAATGTCCCCTTATATTTCATGAAAAGTTGTATTAAAATCTAATATATCCAAACCATATCTGTAAAGGAGCAGAGATACATTTAATATAACTATGGGAAGGGAAACAAACTGTTGCACATAGATCCAACAAGATCACAGCGCACAATCAAACTAGACAAGACTAGTTAGCATGGACAAATGTGGATCCAGGCAGACCAGAAATAAGCCAGACAAGGTGATTACTGACAATTTTAAAGAGGTTATTATCCACAGAATGTGACACTGCAGAGGTAAAGCAGTGTGTAAAGATATATTTCTAATCAAGCTGAATTGTAGCTAAGCAAAAGATGCAGATACAAGAGTGATCAGATTGTGTACAGCATTACTAAAGTCTCCTAAATCAGTGCTTCGGAACTCACCGGTACGCCGCTACATTCTACTCTTTGTTGTTCCCTGACTTTTTCTTGCACACTTTACAAGCTGCCAGTACGATTTTCTGCCCTCCATATCAGGTTCTTTGGGCAATTCATAATGCAGGGTTTTCCAAGCCATTATACAGCACCAGTGTTTTTGCGCCGTGCCTCATAAGTCGTATGAACATAAAAACAATGTGGAGAGCATCTGGACGAGGGGGAGAACGAGGGTGTTGTGATTTATTGATACAATGTTAACATCCTTTTTGTAAAATACCTATCGAACTACAATCGTCAACCATATCACCGCGCAGAAGACGGCGTGCATCTGCTCATGGACGAGAGGCTCGTGTTCGGAACAGCACGAGATGTAAACATTAATTGCATCCTCCTCAGCTGAGTTGTAACGTTAGCTACTTCAGTGGTGGTAGGTGAGCTAGCAGTATCGAGTATAGACAGCCAGTTCTCATTCCCAGGGCGTTAAATACCAAGGCATTGTCACGGCCGTTGGTGTTCGGCACCACCACACATGGCAATCTGTAGCGCCGGTATGAAACGCACCATTCCATCAACTACAATGCAAACGCTCCGAGAAAGTGCACCGGGAGTGTGTATGGTGACGTAGTTTAAAGAGCGAAAGAGACACACGGTGCGGGTGGGAGAGGAGGTGGATGGCACCAACAAACACAAGGCTTTCATCCAAGACACCACCATTTGTGTCTTGTGGGTCAAGGGGCGTGACGCCAACGGCCGATATGTGACGAGGTGGGATGAGAACATGTTGGTATAGATGCACGCTTCCTTCTGCACGGTGGCTCGGTTGGCGTTTGGTCGAAAAAAAATAGTTCCTATACATGAAACTGCTCACAACAAGGTCTGTGGATTATCTTGAGTAGTTCCATCATATTCGAGAGAAGGTAAACATCTCTACGGACGATATCTCCAACACCGAAACAATCTATGTTGATAAATAGCACTAGAGATAAAATCTATGTATTTTTGATTTTGGGGTGAACTGTCCCTTTAAGGCATAAAATCCCAGAAGATAAGAGGAATACATTTTTGTTCTTATATTTTTGGTTGCACTTAGGCCTCTATCCATTTGTCAGCTTGTTCTTGTTCCTTCCGTCTTTGTCACAACAACACAAACTGTCTTTTATCAGAGTTCGGGGGGGATGGGATGGCCATGTTTAACTCCTGCTCTCCTCGGGCAACTTGAACGCTCGCAGATCACATTAACAGACAGAAGTGAAGCTACAATAAAAAAAAAAAAACTAACACTTATTAATAAGGCTCGGCTTGTCAGATGGTCGAACAGCGCCTGAATGAATTCTCTTTTAACTGGTCGGTATCCTGTAATGCTAATATCATAGAAACGGCTCTGCCACTACTCAGCCATTTCAGCCCTTCCAGATGGTGTCCATGTGAAAAAAAGCAACATTGGTTGCCACTGTGTTCTTGAGCAGGTGTCGTCTGCCTCATGTTAATGTACTTTCACTTTTTGTCTTTTCTTACATCGCGGCTGCTATACTTCCCTGCTCCGTCGCCTCTCGCCGTCCTTCCCTAACATATTCATTTATTATTTTAATGTTAAAATGTTGTTTTACTGAGTCGTGATTGAAGAATGATACTGTGGGTTGACGAGCTACTGCAAAACAAGACAGGAAGCAAAAATAATCAAAAGCGTGGAGGAGAAAACAAGAATGAATGAATGTACAGTATAAGAAGATCAAGGCTTATTTAGAGTCACTGTTCTTTGTAATATGAACAGGAAATGTCGTTCTGCTGTTTAAGTGTGTATAATGTGTGACCTGCAGATGTTCCTGAGCTATACACTGGTCAAGGCCTTTAAAGGGTCAGCTGCAGTCTGGCCCTCTCTCTTCCTGTCCTCACACACACACACTAGATAAAGGAGAAAGTGTGTGTGTGGTCGTGTCCGTTTCTGTGTGTGTGTGTTTGTAACATTGACTGTGTGTACGTGTGTGCATTTGCCTGCATGCACGAATGTGTGTGTGTGTGTGTGTGTGTGTTTTTGTAGCCTCTAAGCAGGATGTGTGCAGTAATCTAATTAGGCAGTAACTTGGCTTGCCGTGACCTTACTAACCATAGTGAGACCCTGCCTGGCCCCAGATCACACAGAGGGTCCCCTGTCTGGACGACACACACACACACACACACACACACACAGGCAGACAGAAAGAGATACGATACACACACACATATGAAGATGGACAGATGATAAATGGTGAGTGATACAGAGAGGACAGTGTCAATTACTAGAATTGTACACACAGTTTATATAGAGATCCACATTGTGTTTGTAACGTCTTCTATTACTTACATTGTGTTATTCTCATGCTTTTCTTATGCTTTTCTTAAAGCAATTTGAGTACAATTTTATATACAGATATATACTATTATATTAACATTCAGGTTTATGGTTCAGGGTTACAAGGTTAATTTATTTGCCATTTGATGATACATAAGTTGTAGCCTCTTTGTTCTACACACACATAGAACATATACACATATCTGAATAAAATAAAATGAAATAAATGGAAATATACAATACAGTTATTTACAGTATGTACAAATCCCTATAGACCATTTCACAGCTGTAAACATGTCCCAGTTTATTTCCTGTTGCAGTGCAAGGAACCTATAAAAGAAGGATAAGTAAGAGTCATTACGTGACTGAACTCGCATTGGTGCCAAGCCGGCAGCATTCTTGACTGTAAAAGAGCATCCTTGTTATGTATGGGATAATGCCTGACAAGGTTAATTATTGGTCAACTATATCTGTGTTGCACTAAAATAAAAACTTGTATATTTTTTTGAAAACTCTTGATTCTTGTGATTATGTTCGACCTCGTCAACAAGCTTTTCTCGGGGTCGTAACACATGTCCATATTGAAAAAAGTTACCGGCGTCTAATTGAGACCTGCATTTATACGTCAAAACATGTAGCCACACCCGGCGAGTAAAAGGGACTCAGCGTCTAATAGGGGCTCAACATTTGATTAAAGTTTTACGGTATAACCTTATTTTTAACAGCTGTGGTTCATTTGAAAGAAAACCACTGAGCCATTTCTTGCTGCAGCTCATTAGCAATACATTTGAACATTTGACATGATGTTTGACTGCAAAGAGTGAGTTTTCTAGTATTGAACTAGCACACATTGTTTTGCCTTGTCTTATTTAAAAAGGCTATTTAATGCAGAAATGCAGCATATGCTTTGCACAAGTTCAGTCTTCTTTTCCTCACTCCTTTTTTTTCTTCAATGCCCTGTTTTCATTTGCCCTCTTTGTTAATGTATGCAACAAGGCAAATTAAACTTCTTTTAATTTAGCTTTGACAATATATTAAGAAAAATGATTTGGCCATGTCACGCAGGTGAGTATTCAAGCCTGTCAATTTCTTTTTTAAACTGTGCATGTTTACGTACGTGTGTGTGTTCTGTGTGTCTCCAGGGCAGAGGAAGTAAGGGACACAGCTGTCTAAAATCACCATTGGGACAGAGAATAACCTGGGGTCTGCCTGGCCTTCACACACACACACATACACACACACACACACACACACACACGCACACACACACTGAGCTCACGGAGGAAGCGTGGTGTACAGTAGAGCCTTGGGGTCAGAACTCACTGGCCTTAAATTACATTTCTCAACATGACAGAACAGAAGTAGAGTGGAATTATTGTTTCACTTTGGATTTGGCCCGGGTGTTAAGGTGCCCTGTGGCACTACACTACACCACTTTGCTATGTTCTTTTTCCATTGCACAAACACACACACACACACACACGCACACACACACACACACACATACACATACACATACACACTGTGAAAAGACTCCCTCTATACGTTTTCACATGCCCACATTCCGTACATTTCCTACTGCACCCACAGTGATCAGGCTGAGTCAGGCCACCTGCGTCTAGTTAGGCACAGCAGGCCAACAATTAGTTGATTTATTTTTAATCAATAAGATATGCAATTAAACAAGTTTTCCTTAACCAGGGTTATGGTTTATGGTATTAACCTGAGTGATGTTTTCTAATAGTGATTTTCCCTTTCTTTTACTAGTGTCATTGTGTTCACTGGTAATCTGGGCTGAAGAGGAAGAGGAGGGCCCAGTAGTCTCTCCCTCTTCCTTTGTGTGTGTTACCAGACACTGTTGGCTAGTTAAGGGTGGGGCAGCAAAAACTCATGTTAAAAGGAAGAGCGTATTAATATTTGCTCACCTTTAAATATTGTTGACATTCAATTGTTTGTTATGTTCCTGTTAGGATCAGGTTTCAGTGTGAATTACCCCCATTGGTTTACCTATAACCCCCATGCAGTGGTTCAGTCCAATTAGGGTGGAGCCAGGTTGGATATATAAAGCCACTTAGGCATTGACTGTGGGAGAGTTGTTGTTGTTGTTGGTAGCAGCTTGCTGCGAGGTTGTGATTTTGTGTTTTGGGGATTTTTTAGCCGATTGTCTCTTTGTTAATTTTCCTGAGGCTTTTGTTCTTCTCCTCTGTTTCATTTTTGGTTAATAAAACCATTTCCTTTTTTTGTACGGTTATCTCCCTCCTTAGCCATTTTTCAATTAAATGATTTCTACTCACCTCCAGTGCCAGACAGCCATATTATCTGTATCAACACATTCTCACTCCCAACTTGTCAAATACCGCCGTTTGGTTAGAATCCCTCGGTATCTGAGACAGACACACAGGCTTCACCTTTTGCGTTAGTTTTGGACGGACCGGGGATGGTGTATCAATATACGCTGGTTACATGCATAGTGTAATTTCAAAATCAACTTCTGTTTTCACAGGAAGTTAAGTTGAGGCAACACAACCAGTTAGGTTTAGGAAACGGTCGTGGATGATGTTAACTTCACTTTAGTGACTAGAAAGACAAAATAAGACAACGTTCCTTTTAGTTTTACACACAAAACGAACACCAATTTCCTGGTTGAAAGTATTGGGTTTGTTTGACACATACACCATGCCTCCCGCCCGCCCTGAACGGACTGTCACACTATTAATATTACATCACTTGCTCCGACCATCGAATAACGCCACGGATGGCTTTACATTTGAGTTAGTTTAAAGCCCGGTTCGTCACATACAGACGATAAATGGTGCCTCCGTGCGCCGGTTTCTGATGCCATGGGGCACATACCAATTGGCGATATTTGATGAGTTGTGAGTGAGACCAAGTTGTCTATATCTATATGTAGAGTAATAGGAAAGTGGTTACCTACACACTTTAAATGCACTTTAATTTTTCTTTTTTTTTTAATCTGTAAGTTTTTTTTTATCAAAGTTATTGCTATCAAAATGAGGAAAAATTCAAAAAAGGTACCATCCACACACCGAGAAAAATCCATACAGACACCAGTGTCTTTCGCTCGTTAACAAGGGAAGTTTTTTGGTGCACTATAAATAAATTCCCATGTTTCCCATTTACCATCTACAGTTTAGTTTATAATTGAAGGTGTAATAGAATATGGTTAATTGTTATTTTTTCATTAATCTCTCATTTCCAATCTCAACTACAGTACTTCATTAAGCATTAAATGAAATGAATGATGAAAGAATAAATAAATGAAGAACACTCTAATTCCCCAAGCCCTCTGTAGTATATTGTGGAAGTTTATTTTTAATAGAGGGTTCATAAACTGAAGAAATCCAACTCCTATAATAATATACTGCTTATTAATTGCTGTGTTACTGCACCATTTTTTTTCTAGTATTCTGAGTTTCTTACTTGGGTAGTTTTCATTACAGTGTCCTCAAGGCTTATGGCTCCAAATATATTTTTACAGCCATCTGCGCCAGTTGGCTATTCTTAATCGCTGCACTGTGTGTGTTTGTGTCTTGAGTGTGTATGTGTGATTTTACCAACCCTACATACTGCAATGGATAAAGAGAGTCATCAGCAACACTTGGCTCACGCGCTGTGCCTCTGTGGTATACACTGTGATGCCAACATAAATGGCAATGGAGGAGTCTAAATGTCACTCATGCACACACAGACACACATGCAGAGTTTTGAGGGATAAGTCTTAATGCAGTAGCATGGGCTCCTTGGCACAGACTGCTAGCCAGACTGGTATGTGGTCTGGGGTAAGTGGGGAGGCGTTGGCTGGGCTGCCACACTACCAGACGTGACATACTGCACTCTATTCTCTCCTTTTCTGACTGTTGTTCTGTCTCTGAGCTGTGCAATCATCTCTGTCCTCAGACTGTTTTATAATAATCGCAGTAAGTGCCTTACATGATGAGTAAAAATGTGGGCAAAAAGTCTAAATTACACCAGAAAAAAATGTGATCAAGAGAAGAGCTTCTCCCAGCGTGATCTCATGGGAAGGCGTATGAATAGCACGCCACTTTTAAGGACACATTTGTCATTTCAAACCACAGTTTTAATGTCGTGAAGCATCTTTTCACGTGTCATTTAATGCCACGTCATTAACATGAAATGGTCGCGGTTATGTTTAGGTAACAAAACTATGGTAACGGCCGCAGTTAGGTTTACCACTTGGTTAGGGTTAAAAAAGCATTATGAATGGGCTTGAAATAAGATTGTAAACTAAGTAAAATAGGTAGGTAAACAACGTAAGTACGAAAAACATGTCACAAACGTCACTAACGCAACTTCAAAATAAGTCAACAGCACTTTTGTTTTCCCACGAACACTGGTCTCCGGGGTGACCCACCCGCCCACTTCAATTATATTTATCTTCATATTGCATCAAATCATAACAGAAGTTATCTCAAGACGCTTTTCATATAGAGCAGGTCCGGACAGTACTATAATTTCATCAATTTCATCATCACTTGGTGCGACAGTCGCAAGAAAAAACTTCCCTTAACTGGTAGAAACCTTGGGCAGAACCAGGCTGGCCGGCCATCTGCCTCGACCAAAAAGGGGAGGTGGATATATGTCACTTGCTTTGAGGGTCACTTGTTGTTCTCGTTATTCTACATCACTAGCTCTGTGCGTAGCATATTCACGCAGATGGGTTTACATTGATCTCATAATTGAGCAATGTAGTCTCTTCCTGGCTTGTATAATACCCCCAACCCTACAGATTTTCTTATTTTATACTACAAAAAGCAAACGATCTGTAGAATGTATAATTAAAAGACTGTGTTTAGGTTCTCAAAGTAGGTTTCTATATGTTTCCCTTTGAGACCTATTTGATTATTATTTGGGTCATATATGTTTTTCTTTATGGTTAATTTGAATTATTTTGGCAGAGGTTAGGGTAAGAGTTTGGTCAGATGTATCTTGGTGTTACCCCAAAACCTTTTCTTGTTGAATCCACATTTGAGTCATCATGCCAAAACAACAAAAAGATGGTTTGTGAGTGCTTCCAAAATGACTGGAAATGACTGGAAAGTTGGGCAGGGAAAGTGATCTGGTAAAAGGCAAACTCCACTAATACACACAGAAAGACTGAGCATTTACCAAGCAAGCATATGACTTTATCTTTGAAGAAGAAATAACAAAAATATAGCCCCGCTCTCGAGACAGGGGTCAGGTCTCAAATTTGGGAGTACCAGGCGGGTTCTGTCAGGTCGGGTCTGGAAAGCATAAGTATGGGTTGGGTTTGGGTCTTAGTTTAAGGCCTGTGGAGAACTCTACCTTGAGTCATATTAAGGAGTAAAAGTCAGGATATCTTCAGTTTTCGCTATTCTTTTAATCTGTCTGTTTAATCTGCACAACCCCAAACTAAATACTACGCAATACTAAATCCGACCTCTTTAAATATGAAATTAAAACAGAATTATCCAAGACAACATCTTACCCTCCTTCTCTTGATTCTATTTCCTCAGAAATAATGACCATCCTCTCATAGTAATCCAGTAGGCATGAAAACTACTTTGTAGAAGTACAAAGGTCCATTGGACATCATCATTGTTTGGTTCTCTGATCAGAGCAGAGAGAACAGGGGAAGAGATGCTGTGATGGCCAATTTGGTAGCCATAATAGAGAATAAATCTAAGATATTATAAATAATCTACTAACGCTGCCACATGCCCAACACTGAGCCTGCTGTCCTTGGTTGGAACAAAGTGACAGAAGCATTCAGGGGTCCAATGACTGTCGATCTGAGAGCTTTCTCTTTCTATTATTGTCTCCCGTTGCTTTCTTTATGCCCTCCCCGGACGGCCCTCCTTCTCTCAGATGAATTAGTTATATTAGAGGGATATAGTGTTTGGCATAAGGGAGCCATTACCCACACCGTGTGATGCATGTGCCAGTTTAGCCAAGGTCCTTTCTGCCTCTCCATTCAAGCCCAGCCTGGCGGGCCACGCAGGATGCCAGGCTCAGCCAGCCTGGCTTCACTCCCAGCTTGGCCAATGGATGACAGAGGGCTACCAGGGATGACTGGAGACAGACAGAGAGAGGAGAGCTAAAAATGTGCCGAATGGAGAGAGAGAAGAGGAAGCCAGCGATAGAGCTAAAGAGAGGGGAAGACAGAAGGATTGCAAGTACTCGAGTAGAATCTTGATCAAATGAAATTCCTCATGTAAAGTGGAATGAAGTATATTTAGAGTAGAACTTGGGTACTGAGAGTGTGGCCAGTGCTGTGACGTACTCTTTGAGTATGGTTTCAGTGCATGGTTATGGTTGGCTCTCGCATCGTGCAGTATATCTTTCAAATCGAGGCTGACCTGACCAGGAAAATGACAGCATCAGTCACTTGTTTAAATGCCTGAAACAACCTAGTGCCGCAAAACACACACAGAGCCGCTAGCATGGCTGTAGTCTGGTTCAGAGACATAAATCTGTCTTTTGTGAGTCTCCCATCTTTATGGAAGTGCAATATAAATCACTGGAGTACTCTTTTAACATCCACATTTAGGCAAAGACCCACCACTTTCCTTACTAGATACATAAACACCTGGCTCCATAAGACTACTGAACAGAGTGTTGATACCCGACCCAACTCCGGGTTTGGATAAATATTTACAGATGATGTTCCTATTCAGGTCGGGTTGCTTCTATTTGTTTTTAGAGAAAATATATTGTAAAAATGAATAAAAATGGTGGACCGACTGTCTGTGTTGGCTTACTTCTTCAGTGTTTGGTTTTGTTATTTATGTGACAATGCCCACACGTGTATAATCAGGGTATACAGGCAAGCAAACCATGGCAACAACTGTTTGACATGATAACACAAATTATCATTGCTTCAGCTTACATTAACTGCACTGTGATCATTTTGGAAATAAAAAAAAACAGAATGCCTGTCAGGTTAGAGGCGGGCTCAATTATGGCAGATCTATCTATATATCTTTCGGACTCGGGTCGGGTTCCGCACTCTAAACCACACACACAATGTTCAAACCCTCAGGGCTTTTAATATGAAAGCAGGAATGGATAACATAGGTGGTAGTTGATGTTTTGTGTACTGTTCGAATTGTTTTTTATGTCTTGAGTCATTTTAAAAGGTAGTGTATTTAGTGATGTGCAAAAATGAACGAACAAATCTTTTCGAACAACTCTTTTTAGTGTCTTGTATGTACCGGGTCGAACGGACCGAGTGATCATGAATCCTCGACTTTTCCCACTCGCTGTTATCGTAGGGTACTGCTCACGCTGCCTGCTAGGGTGGTGCAGTCACTCAAAACATCGGAAGCTACGTAGACGGACCCAACGGCACTGAATGAACGAGCAAGGACCGTTTGAATTGGACTCGAGGCGGGACGGACGGTTCAGCAGGTTAATGGTGCATTCATGTGCTCCTCGGATGGTCCACTATATAACGGAGAGTCACGAAAAAAATTATGCTATATTTTGCAAAAAAACTCGACAGTTGATAAACTGTCAATTCATTCAAACTAATCAATATATTTACATGTATTAACAAGGAACCAATTCTGTGAAAAGAGTCTGTCTGTACATCACTAGTGTATTTAAACATGTATGGCATTTTCATGTATTAGTCAGGAGCATAGGAAAAGCTTTGTAATCAGCGAAAAAAAATTATAATTTAAAATTTCTTTGCCCATCAAGTCATGCAATTTTTTTTAAATCTTTGTTTCAAAACAGATGTAAGAGTTTCCCTCTCACATTGTCTAACTCTCTACAGCCCTGAGCTTCTGTCGTTGTGGACAAATGTTCTGCCCCCATCACAGTTAAACCTCTCAAAGTGCAGCCATATGTACACTGCCATTGTTGAGAAATCTGAATTATTTGGCCAGTTGTGTTGTGAGGGCATAACATTTCAGCATACGGGAGCAGGAAAAAGGCGCTAACATGTTCTGACACCAAAGAAGCACTGGGTTAGAAGCTACCCTGCTGACGTGGAGGGCTTCAGACCCCGTGGCACAGGGAGGCATTAATGCCATCGCCTTCAACTTTCACCTCTCGCCTGACTGGCCATGAGGATCACCGCCACAACGAGACAGCTGAATTGAACTCTGGCAAAGAATATAAATGTTTTCACAAACCAAAACGGAGAATATGCACTGTGAATATTAGTGAGTTCAGGAGTATTTGGGTTTTAAGCAGGAGCTGTAATGAAGGGATTACAAGAGGGACTTCATGTTTGTTTTTCTGTTTTTGTTGCTCCAAATGGTCAGCATCTGCCAGTCTGGGAAAGGAAAAAAGTTGTTGGAGACTTCTGACCATATTTTCAGAGAGTGGTTCATCCAAGAGTTAGAAAGACAAACAGTGTTAGTGATTAATGAGAGGCGGGAGGGGGCACAAGTTAATTATCGTGCCATAAGTGCCGCTTTCAACTTTACACACAAGTCTAGAGATACGAAGACTGTTATTTTTACGTGCACGTGTGTGCGTGTACATAGGCTGTATCGCGTTACTCGCCTGGCAATGGGTAGCACCAGGGCTGGTCCTGGGTAGTACACAGTAAAACATGTCATTCAGTGTCATATCAGTGTTAAAATAATATTTTTTTCTGATATGTCAAGAAGATATTTCTAGCCATAGCAGTTTGACATCTCTCAGAAATTGTCATATTTTGACATATGGCAGAATATTTTGAGACAACTCACTCTACTAATAAAAAACATTACACAAGAAATAGCAGATATGCATTATAGCTGAAGTATACCATATTTTTTTACCTATATTAACAAAAATGCCTCAATGCTGTTAAGATGGATATGTGTGTGCTGTAGCAGAGGATGCATGTGTAGCTCTGTGGTAGGTGTGTGAAAGAAGGAAGCCATGGTTTTGGAAAAAAAACTGTTACCATGAGGAGGTGTGGACACGACAGAAAGCCTCCCAGTAGAGTCAAGCTGGGAATCCATCCAGCTCCTTCTTAGCAGTGAAAACTGGACTTTAGACAAGGTTGGAACTCGGTATAACATGACATTTTGAATGTTAGCCTGCCTGTGAGGCACCATGGACATCAAAAGGCTGCCAAATAGTTTTTACTCTCAGATATTTTAATATGCTGTAGTGCACTTGACTTTAAGATGGCATTCTGTGCCAGAACATGGAAAATCCACTTTATCAGATGAGAGTTAACATTCTTTTGTTTAGTTGTTATCTCCGCAAGTACTTTTCATTTTGTGCCGTACAGTAAAGGGCGCACTATTTCCTGTATTGGCACTGAACGTTAATTGTCGTTCATTATGAGTGTAATTTCTAGGAATACTGGACTGCTTTTCAAGTTGGAAAGTTCTAAAGATAGAAGAATGAACAATACGGAAGTAGCTTTATTAATTAAGTTCAAACTACCTGCATTAATCATTTTATAAATCCTTGTCAACAAGTGTCAGTACATCATAAATAAATTGTATATTGTCATGTTATTGCTTTGGTGGGAGTAAGAACCCATGGTAAGACTGAGCAGTGTATGTCTGCTGATTCCTGCCGTCTGTGGACTGAATTTCCACAAGTTTTGTATTTTGCTCCAGAGTTTTGATTTGTCATGCCATCTATGCAGAGCCAAGAGTTCTTGGCCTTCTCTGACCGCAGTGGTTTGTTTGGGTAAAACCAGGGAATCGTAGACGTTGCAAAGGAGTAAACTTGTTTTACTTGTTCAGTCTGAACGAATTAGTTGTGTTGACAATAGGGAAATATTATCATTATGATATTTACTAGTGGAATTTCAATGATGATGTTGACGGTGAATGTGTATAGCAATCGTCGTGATCATAGACTGTATATAAGAAGTGGAAGTAGTCACCTTGACGTTACCCACTGGGTTGTGGACTGCTGTTTTGAAGCCTCGACATTTGGCATTTTGGCCGTCGCCAACTTGGTTATTTGCAACCAGAAGTGTCACAAGAGGGTGGAGCTATGTGCAACTGAACGCTGAATACGACCTTTTTTAAGCAACCAAAGTGAAACAATTCAGACGACTCCCACACAGGACAACGCCTTGGTAGCGACCTGTCAATCACAAGGTATCCACGCCCTAAAGCATCCACTGCTTTATGGTCTATTTGACGCTAAATGATACCTTAAATGAACATCATGCTGTATTGAAGAAGACTTGAAACTGCTGGCTATTAGAAAGAATGCAAGTTTAAGGCACTTCAGCATTGGCTTCTCTTCTCAGAACCGGAGGTTGCCGCCTGGTCATGACCTATAGAGTAGGCCAAACAACCTCAGGTGACTCCTCCTTTTTTTCTTTCCTCTCCATAACTCGTCTTCCTTTCTTTTATCATCATGTCTTCATATATCCTCTGCTCATCTTCTCCCTCTGGCTCTCTACCGTCTACTATTCCTTTCAATCATCTCTTCTCTCCATTCACCACGTCCTTTTCTCTTTTGTCCTCCTCAGCCTCTTACCTCTCTCAGCATCTCTCCTCACTTGTTATTCATCTCTCTGCCATTTCCTCACTGCTCTCTTACTGATCACTACAGTAAATCAGCTTTAATACATTTGCGAGAAATTAATACACTCACAAGTATCATCTGAAACGTGTGATAATTATCTGTTTTAAACCACATCTAAATGCTTAAATACTTTACACATGACCTCTGTATTACAGTGGGAAAAAAGAAACTCCTTGATATGCATTATTTCATGTGGTAGCATTCATACGGGGAGAGCTTTGATACCATTACTTTGAATGGACTCTTAAGGAGGCCTAGCTTTCTCCTCGTGTATGTGCACGCATGCATCCACATCTTTCTTTAATTCTCCCCTCACTTCATTGAAGATAAATGTCTTGATTTTGGGTGCGTGTGTGTGCTAGGAGATGTCCTCAGTACTCAGCAGGGAACCGTTCCATTAAAGTTGGCGAGAGGATTTCATGGGGCTCCTGTTCAACCCTGCACTCGTTTGGCTCTTGATCTCACCGTGCGCCGAACGCTCGCGCCACATTAAATGAACGGGCCCGGGTCCCCACTGCCTACGGAGCATACGGAGATGACTAGGTAGAAGAAAAAATGTAAAACACAGACTCCCCAGGCTGCCACATAAAGCAGGCTTCAGAGGGGAAACTTTTTTTTTTAACTGCGTGGTGTAAAATTAGAGCAATGATTAAAGGAGAATTGTTGAGTATTGTTTAAAGGAGAATGTGAGATATATGGAGAAATTAGTGAGGTGTATGAAGTGTATGTGTGTGACTGATAATGTGTCAGCGTTAAAGAAAGGTCTGGCTCCACACATTTTCATTCTGCTACAGGGGGAAAAACACTCTGGCTTGTTTGTATTTCTTTAAACCAATCCCAATCGTCTTGAGCGGCGCTAAGCACAGGACACAGCGATGATGCCCTTGCAAAATAGATAGGAGAATGCCGTGGGAGATACGTAGCCAATGGCAGACTTAAACTCCCAGTCTACATTCGGTGAGTCAGACAAAATGGAGTCTAAACTTATAGTAATAAGTAACACATGCCCACTTCTCCACTTCTTGGGCTGCCTCCCACCGCCCTCCTCGCGGCCAAGGTGAACAGAAGCAACAGAGTGCAGAGAGAGCTCCACGTCAGCAGAGGGCTCCTGCTCGGATTGGATCAACAGCGCAGAGATGTCTATTGGAGGGAGCGCCTCGACGGTGATGGTCGTGTTCCACGGGCCCCCCGAACGATGTGTTTGAAAAGATTTCCGTCCCCTCCCTCCTTCCTCTTGATTCTGTTAATAAAGTTGTGTAAAACTATTTTGATTAAAACAAATTACATTTCTCAAAGAGCACATTCCCCTCTCGTCCCCACTTCCACAGCTCTCCGTGACGTCTCGTTGAATTCTGCTCGAACTGTTTCATATGAAGCCTCATTGCTGCCCAGTGTCAAAGCACACACACACACACACACACTGGCCATCCCTGCCCCACCTCCAGTAAAGGAGGCCGTGGGCTTGACCGATCACGCAGCATCAGGGCCGGTGGCAGACCGTTGTGTCCATTCATTGAACGCTATAACCGAAAACGTCAGAAAGCACACCTCACCCAGTATAGCGGCTTTGAATAACTCCTTGTTGTGGCCGACGTTACTGTGTTACTATGGATTGGTGAGACAAAGTACAACGGAAAACAGACTTAGCAAAGAAATCATGAAGTAGCCTACGTGAAGCGTGTGACTTGAAAAATAGCAGCAGACAAAAACGTCAGACTGTAAACTTGCTCAAATTAACACATAAAACAAACAAAAATGCCAAATTCACATCATGTTTTCCACATTTTTCCATTGTTTGAGGTTTGATTGGTATTCTTTTAATTAAATTATCTTGTTTGTCCTCTTCCTCCGCAATGCATTAATGGTAACTAACTCGAAAATCAGCACCATCAACTGTTTATCTCGACTCTCCCAGCTCCTTATATTCCCATATCAGTAGTGGATAGATACACACTTTCTTTGTTTATTTTTTGGAATTTCGGTTCAAATTTGCTGACTAATGTATATATAATATATATATGTTTAACAGCATAATATATATTGTATATTTTCTGCCATTACAATAAAGATCAGGAAGCCTGTGAAGAGGCCTTTCAACCATGGATCTCAACAACAACCGAGTCATTCATTAATTCTCCAGTCGATATATTGTCAAGCTAAATCACTTGCACCGTATGAAGTGGACTAATTCACTCGTGTGTTCATGCATATATGACTCGGTGTCCTGTAAGCCCAATTAATATCAGCTTACGGTGAATCTATGATGAGCTGCTCTGGGATCAGTGGCTCTGCTTGGGGCTGTATTTGAGCCTCTGCGGAGGTGGAGGCGGTCAGTTACCGACCTGACGCTGTGAGCATCTCGTATGCCACAAATCATTGTCATGCATCTGCAGGTGAAGTGACAGCCTTGTCTTTGAGGTGATGTCACCTCCGCTAGAATAGGTTTGGACATGCTGAGCTGGTGTGTGTGTGTGTGTGTGTGTGTGTGAAAATGAACAGGTGTTTTCAAAATGCCCATACTTTTTATTTTCAGCTTGTTCTTAACCCCATGCTTGTCAATGAGCGGTAGGAATTGCATATGTTTTTTGAGCACATATGGTGGTATATGTGAGTGTGCATTTGTGTGCTCACTCCAAGGCTTGTGTGTGTGTGTGTGTGTGTTGTAGGTGTGTTGACACTGCTCCCTGTCAAAGGCGATTTGAGGCCAGTTCAGTCACTGTCAGGGCCGAGGCCAACCGGGTTGTGGGGCGTCTGTGTTTATCAGCTCTGTTAGATCCTGTCATCCACCAGGCTCAGAGCAGAGCACAGGGGACCGATCATCATCTCCTCCACCAGGTAAAGAACATTGAAGTGACAGGAAAGGACCTCCAACCACACACACAAGTACATGCACACACACACTTGAAGAAAAAAAAAACATCCAAACTGTTGGCCGCTCTCAATCCTGGCTAAACCTTTAGGTTTGGAGGAAAGGTGTGTGTGTACGTGGGGTTTGGTGAGTATTAGAGTCACTCCCAAGTCTAATTAATGGACTGGTTTTCTTCAAAAAGCTTAATGTCCAAACATTTTTGTCTATATGTAGATATTAGCTATAGCTATCAGTCATACAGGAATCTTACAAACTTCAAAATGCGTCCCATACCAGCTCCGTCTCACGGCAAAGCGTGTAATAGACACACCAGAAGAAAGCGCGTCAGTGTCACGTTTTGTGTCGCCGAGACGTGAATATTAAACGCCTGCATGAAGGTTCGGTGTTTTGTAGTGACGGTTGTCACGTGCATTTATGAGTTGAGTTGTGACGGAAGTCTAACTTCAGAGTTACGTAGTATATAAAGTGAGAAAGACCACTTATGATGAGGTGTATGGGTCAAACAAACACAAGACTTTAAAGTGGCAGATCGGTGTTCGAGACCGGTGTTTTGTTTTGCAAGTTACGTTAGTGACGTTAGTGACGTTTGTAACGTGTTTTGTAGTGACGATTGTCACGTGTCGCCCGTACTAACGTTACATTGTTTCCGTACGTATTTTTCTTAGTTTACGTACTTATTTTAAGCTCAACCATGACATTTTCCCTTAACCTAACTAAGTAGTTTTCTTGCCTGATCCTAAGTCAGTGACCATGATGGTTTCCCTTAACTTCACAAAGTGGTTTTCTTGCCTAAACCAGTCAGTGGTTTTGTTGCCCCCGGCAGGTACTGCACATAATACATTTGTGTAATATTCACATCTCTGCGAGGCAAAAAGTGACACTGACACCCGCCTTCCCACCAGAGGACTTTTACACACTTCGGCAGTATATCGGGTTGCAAATACACATGACAACAGATTTCACAGACAACGAGTATAGAACAAAAAAGATGATGTCTCTGGTTCTGCTTCATCGATTTTGATAGTTCTTTAAAAACTGCCCATCGGGAGTCTGACAATGTTAAACAAGTTCAGAAAGTTTTGAAGAGAAACTACCATAGTGATTTATCCCGGTTCAGTGTCTCGTTTCAGATACTTCACTTCCTGCCCAGGTGTGTTTCCCACTTGTGTGGCTACCTACCCCACCTGGATGAGTTTCACCTGTCCCTAATCACCCTTCCTCCCTTATGTATTTAGTCTGTGTGCTCCACTCTGTATGTGCCAGTTCGTCTTTACTGTTTTATTTTCCCAGTTTTAATTCCTAGTGCAAACAACCTTGCTTCTGTACTTTTTGACTATGTCTTTGCCTAGTGTTTTTTTTTTATACCGTTGCCTATCTTTCCTGAACCTGTTACCTGTGAGCTTTGTGTTTTCGCCAAGTAAAGACTGCTACCTGAACACTTTTGTCTGTGAGTCATGCTTTTTGAGTCCTTTTCCGGCTGGTTGCCAGTGCATTTGTGATAACTAGAGCGTTTCCACAGTTACCCACATTTAAATCACGACATTGCTGTGATCTCAACATTTAATAAAAAAAAAAAAAAAAAAAAAATTAAAGAGGTTAAAAAATATATAAAAGACAACAAATCATATACATCCACATACACATCAGCCAATGGGGCACCAGTACGTCTTTTTTAACCTTTTTTTAAAAGAAAATTGCTTCATACCCATTCTAATTAAATGTTCTTTGTAATGTGTTTCATGATGACCCTGATGAAAGCCAAAAGCCGAAACGTGTTGGTCTAACAATAAAGTTGTTCTGCATGCTACAAGGGGCAGCATGGCTCAAATGCTTGTAATCAGACGGTTCCTGGTTTGGTATCAACATGTCCTTGAATAAGACGCTAACCGCTCCTGAAGCACGTTGGCGCCTTGCACCAGTGTATGAATGTGTGCGTAAATTGATGAATGTTGGCATGTATTGTAAAGCGCTTTTGAGTGGTCGGTAGAATAGAAAAGCGCTGTAAAAATTCAGTCTGTTTACCATTTACAAGTATTGCTGCAGTTTTGACCTCTTCAAATGAAATTGTATAGCCATATACGTCAATTCCTTGACATGTCTCTGAATAGAGATATACTGTATTAATCTCCTTGAATGTCAACTCGAGTAGTTTTGCTTATATTATGCAACATCGGAGGTTCGCAAAGGAAGATTTTGGTGTTGGAAAGGGACAATTCAGCGCTGATCTGCCCCCTTGTGAATAAGAGTTTTAACCCTCCAGGTACACAGAAAGTACGCAGGCAAGTATGCGAACAATGACGCTCACATTACCGCAGCTTGTCTACGGGTATGCGTATGCGTTGTTGAAATTAAGTACAATGTCTCTCTTGGTGTAAATAGTTTGACTTCCTTGTATAGGTAGGAATACAAAGACAAGTATACAGATGCTGACTTTACCCACCGCTCCTTTATGAATGTGCAGTGTAGGTGGATGCTGCAGTTACCAAGCATAAACATGTTTGAGCTCATTAGGATCAGGGTCTGATCTAAACGCTCATTCACACACCGATGGCACAGCCTTCTGGAGCAAGTTGGGGTTAAAGGTCACCTATTATGCAAAATGCACTTTTCCATGTCTTTTAAACATCAATATCTGTCCCCAGTGTGTCTACAGGCCACCATAGTATCATAAAAGACCATCCTCTCTCTTTTTCTCCTCCTCCGTTTGTCCGGAAATGGGTGCAGAAAAAAAAATCGCTTTTTTTCCTTCTCTTCTGACGTCATTAGAGAAATGCAAGCCATGTAAGGGTTTCCTGGTCGAACCAGAGAGAACCTTCAGTAGCTGACCCCGCCCCACAGCGCGTCACTGTCTCTCCTCCTCAACCTAACTTGAGCAAAGTCTGCAAGAACCAGCAGAACAGGCTTCATGTACTCCCATCATCTAAATATAACATGTTCTTTCACAAAGGCTTTATGTAATTACACTGTTTAAACAGATGATATTTATATATTATATATATTTGATGTCATGCATGTAGCAGAGTACAGGTAGTAAATAGTGACTTGTAAGCAACACAACACATTTCTGTTTCACAGTCAAACTTTATTTGAGTTGACAGATGACAATATTAATTATTCACAGCATTTGTAATCATCTCACCTGTTAGTTAGTTATGTGACATGGTACAGGAGAAAGTCTTTCAGCTCTGGTAAACTATGGTAAGCTAAGCTCCGGTGGTCTGTAGTCATGGTAACACAGAGACAGCTACTACTGTAAATAATATACCATTACTCTGATCTTCCATACATTTATCTTTTAGCAGAAATAATGAACTGACTACTGTTTCACATCTTCTATTTTCCACCCTGATGGTCGCTGTGTTTACACACCGTGTCATAGCGGTAGCATGTAGCTAAGGTTAGCTCTGTATCTCCCATCTGCTTTCAGCTATCTGCTCTCCTCTGGGATGATTCTGTCGGTCATTTCTCACAGATGGATCTGTAAAGACAGACGTAAAACAGAGTGTATGTTTACGGTTTACAGAGTTGATGCATGAGGTAAACACTGAGTTAACTAACAGAGATATAAATAGTATTATTTACCTGAGAGAAACCGTCAGGAAAACCTGGAATCTGGACCGCAGATGTTCATCATGTGTCGCCGATTTCTGATCAGATTCCTCCGGTAACGTGCGCTGGGTGAAGTTTCTGGTTTATAAACTTTAAAGTGGTTTATAAGCTCTATTCTAGCTGCCTCTCCCTCCACTCCTCTCTCCACTCGTCTCTCTCTAGAGAGCTGCTCCGGGAGGGAGGGGGAGGGTGACGCTGTTGTTGTTGAGGACGTTTGATTGACAGAAAACGCTGACCAATCAGAGCAGAGTGGGAGGAGACAGGCTGTGAATCAGTGGTTTTCAGACAGAGGCTGAATTAGGCTCTGAGGCAGGCAGACTCAGGCTGCAGTATGAGAAGAATAAAGGGTTTTTTGAACATTGCAGCATGTAAACATGTTCTAGTGCAACATTAAAATACATCTATGAACCTGGAAATGAGCATAATATGTGACCTTTAAGTGTCTTGCTCAAAGACACTTCGACATGTGGACTGAACCTCCACTCCATGTATACTTCAGCATCAATCAGCATCGTTCCATTCATTTTGTCTACAGAAAGAGGCAGAAATATGTCTTGTGCAAGTCTATCTTATTTTTCATTATTGTTTACTGCATGTATGTTTGCATTTATTAGGTGATAAATTAAAAAGCTGCTCTGTTTACGTTTGAACAGCTCTATGGGATTATTATTCTAGTTAAAGCTAAGGTCAGTAATGTGGAGAAACTAACGAGAGTACGATAGATTTTAAAAATGATCCAACTGAAAAACCCAGCCGTGTTGCCAACTCTTTTAAAATGAAAGTAACTAGCAGGACTAGCTCCAAAAGTCCCTAAATCGAACAAGAAAGTTGCAAAGTTGGCAACACTGACGGTCTGTCCCTTCAGGGCTCCCTCCAAAGCTACACCCCCAAAATTATCTTTATGAACGTAAACAACGAACATGGTTATTGTTAGTACTTGCAGAGTTTGGTGAAGTGCACACAGGTAGGCAGGCAGGTAGGCAGGTAGCTCGTCCAATCATTTCATTTGGCCCGAATTAAATGATTGGACGGGTTTATTACAGTCCTGCGACAACCACAGATACCAGATTTTTTTTTCCTTTTTTTATTGTCAGAGCATTTGATCTATTGATTGCTCTCGGGATGTAAAGAAATTTCAACCAATATAACAAAAAAAGTATTTTGAAGGACACCACCCAACGTTATAGCTTTAAGGTTTCTGGCAATCTCACAGATTTGATAAGTGGAGCTCTGTGCAGCCCTTTTCAAGGCTGATCCAGTAGGAAATGACTCCGTAATGTACACCATGTGTACGGCTACATAACTGAAGTTCAAGGACAGATTGCAAATAAGTGTTTCTAATACCCTCTGGAATATCAAAAAAGCTGCAACCTGTCAGCAGGGACCATTTCTTTCCCTTTTTGCCTTCCTTCGTTTCATTCTTTGCCAAATGAGAAACGATGTGAAGCTCAGTTAACTCATGAATTGTTGATGACAGAGTTTTGTAGGTACAGCCCCGGCGCTCTGGTGATTTTCAGATTAGCTGCACCTCAAACACCGTAGTTCGAATCAACACTATCAACTTTAAAAAAAATAATTGGTCAAACCCTGGTAGGGATTAAACAAACTCAGAAACAGCAGAAATCAGAAAACGCTGGCACAATTGGTGTGCGTGCTAATTCACAGGTTCTGCCCAGTTACATGTGTGGCAGTGGCTGAGGGACCTGGGGATTTAAGCCGTTCCACAAGTGAGTGTTTTATGTTAAAACAAACATCTGTTCAATGTTTTCTCATAGTGAGCTCACCCACCGGACAAAATTACCCAGGAAAAACATGCCCATCAAATAGTGTTTTTTTCTTTTTAATATTTTTTTTCTCTCTGAGTATTAGCCTTCAAACATTCACTTCAAAGAATCACTCAAACATTACTTTTTTGATATTTAGAATAAGGTGCAAAACAAAAAAAGTATGTAAAAAAGGGACATAGGTATAAGGAAAGAGAGAATGAGGTAATAGTGGATTTATAAATGTAGAAGGGATGGAGATACTGTGGAGCGGAGGTCAGGATAATGACTGTGGACAGGTCCAGAGGAGTAGACCGCCAAGCCTTGAGTTCCACCACTAATAGGATTAAAAAGGATGGGATTTCCCCTGGAGGACTGGACACACTCACACCAGAGAGAGATGGAGGGACCGACATCTCTGCCTCGCCTGGCAATACACCCGCAGGACTGGGTTTAAGTGTGTGTGTGCACAAGTGTGTTGTAATTCTCTGAGGATGGGGATATAAGGACCAAAATGACCTCGCAAGGATAGATTAAGGATAGGTTAAAATCATACATCAAACAAAAATTATTAAATGGATATTGCCATTGTATACTGTACATGTAATATAAAGTACAAGGTGTCTAGAAAGGTGTACAGAAAGTGAGTGGATTATCCTGATAACACCGAGTCCAGTTTCGGGGAGACAAAAAACAAATATAAATGTTTTTATATATTAGGGTAGTACATTTCTTAATTTAGATTTCAGGTTCAAGTTTTTTTTCCAGAAAATATTTTGTATAATCTTATTTAAAATAACTTTACTTTCACTTTCATGCAGCATTCTACTTCCCCTTGTTTTCTTCTAGGACCTTCATTCCATTTCAAGTTTAATCTGTCGGAGTCCTCCTCTCAACTCCCCCGTTGTTTACACACTTCACGGTCACTCGCCTTCAACTTACCCAAATTGTCACTATGTGACAACAACACAATAATGCACGCAAATCTCTTTCTTTTCCCTCCACTTGTTGTTCACCTCCTTAAACCAGAGGGACGTGAGGAGAAAGAAAGGCCTCTGTGTGATGGCGAGTGATGGTGACACGGAGCGCTGCCTGGGAGCCTCTTCACGGCTCTGTCCACATCAACAGAGAGCCGGAGCATCACATAGCCCGCAACACTTCTCTGTCCCTTCTGACACACACACACACACACACACACACACACACACACGCTTTTCTAATACAACACTTTATAGTCTTCACTGACTTTGTTCATCCTCTCACGGCTAACCCCAATTTAAGTGTATAAGTGGAGGTGGAAAAAAGTACAAAAAACTTTATGCTAGAGTTGCAGAAACAAGTAGCCAATGCAAGACTCGATGAACTCGATGGCCCACCATAGTGGAAATTATAACCAGACCGATACTGGATATTTGAGGCCGATGCCGATACCGATACCGAGAATCTGTTGCATTACTTATTGGCCAACATATACTGTATGCTAATATCAGCTGCGTTATCTCGTAGCAGTTTATTGGTCAGACTGTCGGTGTTAATTTGTTCACGTTATCTTTGCAGAATACAAACTTGTTAGGAATAGAACATTAGAAACTAGAATTACCGGATTGTGATTGCATGCCTCCGCCAACCAGTCAGGTTGCCACTTACATCCATGTCTGTCCAAAGTGTCATCACTTCATAATTTTTATCCAAGTGGATGTTTGTGCCAATGTTGCAAGACATTCCCTCCAGGCGTTTTTGAGATATTGCGTTCACAAGAATGGGACAGACATGAGTCACATTGAGCTTGACCTTTGGCCACCAAAATGTAATCCGTCAACATGTTCTCATCCCAACTCATCACATACCGCCACTTTGTCATGCCCCTTGGCGTCACTTTAGGTTTAGGCAACAAAACCACTATAATTAGGTTTAGGAAAAAAACTACATGGTTGGGCCTACTGCGTTTGTAAAGTGAAAATGAAACTGAACGTTGTGAACACGGGACACCAACGATCAGCTGACTGTAATGTGAAAGTGAAACGTAACGTGTGGTCTCCTGGATGAAAGCATTGTGTTTGTTGGACCCATCCACCTCCCCTCCCGCCCGCCCTGTGGTGTCTTTTTGCTCTTTAAACTAAGTCACCACACCTGTGTTGCAATTTTTCGGAGCATTTAATGTTGCCACGGATAAGTTTACATTATAGTTAATGGCCGTGACAGAGCCTCAGTATTTGACACCCTTGGAATGAGAACAAGCTGAATCAGTTCATCCTTGAGTTCAAGTGGACGTTTTTGCCAATTTTTTTCTGAGATATCGTGTTCACAAGAATGGGATAGACGGACAACCTGGAAACATAATGCCACCGGCCACGCCTGTCGCCGGTGCAGAGGCATAACAATGTCTACCTAAAACAACATACTGTACAAGTATAATGCAAACCTACGCACCAAATAACTGGTGTAGATTACATGGTTAATTTGGGCGTTTATTTACAACCTGTGTCATCATATTCCTACTTCTATACCTCTAGACTCTGATATCTCTACTGTCCCCAAAGGAAAGCAACTAACTTGATTAATAAAATGTGAACATAACCAATAGGAATGATTGGCAAAACTATGAAATTAAGAACAGTAGAAAAACTGAACTTTCGTCATCACAGCCTAAGTAAACATGCTTCCCAGCTTCTCAGTGAATTGTCTCTTTGCTTTCTGGTGTTTAAACGTTGTGTTTGTGTTATGTAAAGCACTTTAAACTGTTTGCCATTCAACTTCAGAGTCTCTTTTCACTTTTCAGCTACTGTTGAACACAGTGAATTGCTCACCTGACTCAAATATTTACTGTAGAATAATTGCCTCTGTGGTCCCATCACTTCATGCTACGTTAGTGAGCCATTCTCCCAGAGGACTTTCCCCTTTAACCTTTAACCTTAAACCCTTACCTTAACATTAATTTTATCCCTAACTCCTAAACCTTAACTAGCCCCATGTAGACGTAAGCACCAGTAAAATGTCCTCCTCTTGGTCTTTATCCTTGTATCGCCTTTCGGCCCTCATAAGGATAGCACTACGAGTAGCCGTACACATTTGAACACACACATTCCCATGGGTGCCCTGTTTGAACACTCCCCCACCCCACCCACCCTCCAGCTCAGTACTTAGGGAGCATATGCTGGGTGCTGTGTCTCTCTGTCCTCGGGGGCCCGTGGGACCGAGGCCCCTGCTCGCCTGCCGCGTCTGCCTATTTATGACCAGAGCCAACAGGACAGGGCTGACGGATGGGCCCCTGAAGCTGGGGACAGGCCAGGGAGAGGGGAAGGGAGGGTTGGGAGGCGGGAGAGAGGGGCGGAGGGGGGGGTGGTCGCACTCCGTCCTGGGCAATTAGAGGGAAAGAGTGTGTGTGTGTGTGTGTGTGTGTGTGTGTGTGTCGGAGGGCAGACGTAGTGTGAGTTGGACTTTTCTAATCCATTATCGCCAGGCCTCGCTCCAGGTGGCGTTATGTCGACACGCTGAACGGCGAGTGTGTCGTGATGTGACAGGTTCGGGTGTGCGCGCGCCACATTTTTCTGCACCCGTGTGTGTTGGAGAGCGGACGCATCTGATGTGCGGTAATTGCTGCCCTTTCAGTTAACTGTTAGATTGTCTTGAGAGGGGAAACTCAGTTCAGTCGGCCCACACTTTGTCTCCGCCGCTGCCAAACTTAACTTGTTTCTTTAGGGGAGATTCAGACTCAAGAGGAAAAAATGGTAGTAGAAAGAAACATTCCTGCTTTGTTTCGGGGCGCTTTGAGCGTGTTGTAGCATGCTGTGCAGAATGTATTTTTGACTTGTTTGACTTCCTGCAGTGAACACACTCGCTGTTGTGTTTCAGTAATCGACACCTTCACACCAGCAATGTGTCTCCATTAAAAGCTGTGGCTTTTGGAGATATTCTTCCTCTTAATGGTGCTACGTGTAGCATTTTTCAGTATCAATATATCGCTGCCAAATTAATTGTGACTGCTTCATATAATTGCTGTACAAAGTAAAACCACAGAGGAGAAAAGTGGTAGCCGCTAAGTGACCACAGTTTGAAGAAAACATATTTTTTTGCTGTTGTCTTACAATGATACAGATGTTTGAGGGGATTTTCTCTGTAAACCTTCCACCTTTTGCCAGAAACTCTACAAACCTTAGCTCTGTTAGCAATGGAACAATAGTTATGTTTCACTAAATACCTCTTCCTGTTTGTGCCATAAAGCAGCTTTCCTTTGTACCATAGAGTAAGAGCTGATTTCTTTAGCGAGGTGAATGACTTGAAGCAGGTATGTGATTTGGAATTTAGCTGGCCAGAGATGGACGAACAGGTCTTACACTTACTCACAAGAAAATTGCCCGGAAAGATCTTTTATTTTTGTAAAATTTCACACATAATTTGGGTAGACATCTAGGGATGTCACGATACCAAAAATGTAGTAGTCGATACCAATACCAGTGAAATTCCATGATTCTCAATACCCATTCGATACCACGATAAAAAACAAAAACAAAACAATAAAGATTTAGTTAAACAGGTCCTAATTCCCTCTCTAATATCTATTTATATTGCTGTGAAAATATCTCTTTCAAACAAATGGATTTATTCAAGTTTCTCACAAAAAAACAAACATTTTAGAAGATTACCTTTGAACACATTATGGTAACGATATAATTTACTTTTGCCCAAAACTCATTTTTACTGATTGGAGTTTGAACGCAGCATAATGTAACACAATGCAACCTCTGTTATTATTAGCTGCTAGCTCCGTTATTTAGCCAAGCAGGACTGTGTTGCCCGCTGGCTGTTAACAGCTAACGTTAAGTAGCTCTTGTCATGCCAATTTCAACACAGAGTTGTTGTTATTCACAATGTAGCATCATCATTTGTCTCGAGCCCTGATGTCGGGTACCTATGGTACTGTAGAAGAACAAGTACCATCACATTTTCAGAACTTTGGTACCAAAGTATGGGTTACTTTGACATCTCTAGTAGGATCCTTAGATAAGTTATTGGTGTAGCCGTGTCTCTGATGTATGTTTCTGCATCCCTAGTTATAATGTATTGAATATTACATTCTGTGCTAATTATTTTTAAACATATGCACCTCTATTATATGTTTGTGTTTTATCTAGCATGCTAACATCGTCTTCGTGCAGCGCACTCGCCTGCCTTGTTATTAGAACGGCATGGTTTAAAATACATACAGAAATCAATGAAAACGTCTACCCGACAAAACTGAATGTGAATGTGAGTTGTAGTGCATTTAATTATTCAATTATTCAGTCTATATACCTAATTAGCATTACGTCGCCCAAGGCAAAACATAGTGAAGAATGTCAAGTATATTGTTTATCATACAGTATTACTGATAAACATGTAGAATTAAACATGATGTGTTTTAGATTCATGGGTTTTCAGCATCGTGTGAAGTGAGTGATGAGGTATGTATTTTAAATGTACATTGCAGTGTTTCAAATTAAAGTCTCCTCAGAAAAACAAATGGCTCAACTCAATGAGAATAGGATTATTGTGTGTGTACAGTCACATCCAGGAAGCGTTCAATTTCACATGATGTGCTTTACAACATGTTAACTGTTGATTGTAATCATTATAAAACCCCATTTACATAATGCTGCTTATAAAAGTGCCATTTGCGAAAGCGTGTGCTTTTGTGTGTGTATCTTTTTTATAGTTGTGGACTTGTAAAGGAAGTGTAGTAATTACATGTTTATGTAATTAGGTCAGTAATTCAAAGGAATAAGCTTGTGGGTTTCCCATTAGTAATAAAGTAGCCCTTTGTGGCCTATATCTGTCACAAGGAGGGTTGCTCTTCTATTAGTTAACACACAAATAGAATATATCTCTTTACCAGTAGTGCTTGACACACACACATAACACACTTTCACACACACACCACTTTTATCTGGGGACACCTGCAGTTATGCAATACACACATTTAGTGATCACAAATGAGGGTGCATGTCCACAACAAAATATACTGGCAAAATGAACATGGTCCCATTTTCTCCCTCCACTGGCAAAACCAAAAACACACATGCACGCCTTGTAATGCAATAAACACACAACACATTTATGCACAAATGCAAGGAGGCACACACATATTTATCATTCTAAAAAACACACACAAATGCTGCATTTGAAATGCACAAATATACACACAACCAGCCCCATATATTCACACAAATATACTTGCATATGTACTTTGTAAACCTTGCATACACACATTAAAAAACACAGAAAAATGCTTCCACGCACTTACTATTGCCAGACTCACACATGCCCACAACATGCTCACACTTTCGCCCTCCATCAGCAAACCGCGATACACACTCAAAGAGGCTCAGCTCTCTCCACTTCCAGGCCTTCAGAAGGTATTTTCTCTCTCTCTCTCTGCCTCATCAGGCCCTGTAGCAGAGGGCAGGCAGTAGCTAATAATAGGTATTGACTGGTTCAACGTGGGATGAGCAAGGTTCAACCATTGGATCTCCAAATGCGCCCGGGGGTCACTCGCACAGCGAACACGTCTCCCCGGACCCGGCTGAAAGAGAAGGCATTTTAAACTTTCATGACTTCTCTGAAATCGCGGCTGTTTCGCCTTTCAGGCCTTAACTCTTTGTACTCAAAGCGCTCGGCCCGATCAATATCCGAGAAGGAGAGAGAGGAGAGGAGAGGAGAGAGAGAGGAGAGAGGAGGGGATGAAATCCAGACGTCTTTATTTCAGTGGCTAAAACTGGTCTGCGCAACACACACAGCCCTGGGTTTGTTCGGTCACTGCTACTGTGAACTTTATGTGCACACTGTATTGTACACACACGCACACACACTTGAACTCTGCAGATGTAAGCACACATACACACAAATGTTAGCAGCAGAAGCGTTAAAACTCTTTAAAAGTAGACACACATTATCAGTTTATAATGGAACTATTAAAAGATATGTTTAGAATGTGTTCAAGTTATCTTAATAAAATACTCTTGCAACCAAATGTAAGTTGAAACAGTGACGATAATAATTCCTCCTGTCCATACGGGCCATAAAGCAATATGTTTATGGTGACTACAATGTAAGACAAGAATGAGGGTTAAAATCCACAGTTGTTCTTTGCAAAAATACATTTTAAAGTGAGATTATGCAACTTTTTAAAGAAGAAATAACAATTTTTTTCTTTTACAAATTTGTTGAATTTGTAAACAATAAAACTCACCAATTTTCAATTTGCTGGGTCTGGTATGACCAGTGAGCTTGTTCTCGCTCACAAGTCGTCTAAAATAGCAGCTTGATCAGTGGCCCTACGCGTCAAACTATGATGCTCTATGTAGCCGTAGTTATGGCAGGAGTTAAGGAGGAAGTCAGGTGAAGTAGTGTAAAGAGCGATAAAGTCGAGGATGGGGGAGGTTGAGGGTTGATGGATGGGTCAAAAAACACATGACCTTCACCCAGGAGACCGCTGTCCGTGTTCCGTGTGAAACCAAAAGTCAATGTTGTCTTATTTAAAGTTTAGTTGAAGTTCAATTTAACTACACTTAACTACATAACAAACCCAAAACCAAAATATTTTCCTCAACTTAACCAAGTAGTTTTGTTGCCTAAATTTAACCATTTTGTTTCCTTTTGAAGTTTATTTATTTTATGTAATGAGCGGAAACTGACACAAGCAAAACTGACACGTGCAAAATGATATGTATTTGACGACTTGGGAGTGAGAACGTGTTGGACCAGTAGCTTTCGGTTGCTTAACGTTAGCTAATGTGAGAAAACTTCAGCTAGATATTGCTCCATGACCGACATCACTAAGCTAGATCCCTAACTTTATAACTCGACTACTACACTATTGGCATTTATCATTATCATCATTCATCATCCCATAGTTGTCACTTGTAGGAACAGTGGCTACTCCTCAACAAAAGTCACATAGTCAACATTCAGCCAAAGCCAGTAGAAGGCTTCAGCAGAATTAAACATGGGTATCTTCCACAGTTAGTCTTTTTAGTGTGTGTTTTTCCATAGACAGACAGTGTTTCCTCGATGAGCCACAGCGAAGGGATAAATATTGACAGTTGCATGTAGTTTTTTTGATGAACTCCAACATCAGCAATAATCCTACACACAACTGCCAGAACAAAGATACCCACTTCATCTGGCTACTTCAGACTACTGAAGCCTCATATTAGCTTTGGTAGAACTTTGAGCATGGATGGTATCCATGGATTTTGGTAACCCATTTCTTATAGTAAACTAATTTTACAGAGTAGAGCTTCATGGTATGGAGAGGAGTAATGATTACAACAACTTTCACAGAAACAAAACAAAAATCCGCTAACAAACATGTCCATACACCACCAGTAACCATTACTTGAGTAAAAGTTTCAGTACGACAGTGTAAAAGTATAATCTCAATTTGTAAACCAAGATGGATGAGAACTCCTTAAAATGCTAAAAATAAAAAAATTTAAATTTGAACCTTTATAGCTCTATGACCACTGGGCAAAATCCACGTGCTGAGGAGAATCATGTGATATGGTCCAAAAGCTCCAAGACAACTACTAAATGGACCACGCAGTGAGATTGTTTTGTGAAAAAAAGTCGAATCAAAGTAAAAGTGCAGAGGTATTACCAGCTAAGAGAGTATCAAAAATACTTGTGTGGCAGAATAGCCCCTGTCTTTGTTGTATTATACTATGTTATTATTATTACTGGTGTATGAATATGTAAAAAAACATGTTTGTAACCAATTTAAATGGAGACAATTTTAACTATTTAAATGCTATTGGGAAGTTTAACCTACTGTATAACAAATCCTGATATTTTTATATGTTCATTATAGGTTGTTCTTTTTGTTTTAATCTGCAAAATAACTAGTAACTAAAGCTGTAACTGTAGCGCAGTATAAAGTACAATTCTTTCCCATGGGTACCATACAATGTAAATATTAGAAAAGCACCTTTTAGGTACAGCACTGAAGTAAATGTACAATTTAACAAAACACGCACTGTGAAAAAAACTAATATTTATGTATATAGCACATACACAGAGGCATAAAGTGCATACAGTATAATTTAGCCCTCAGGAGTTTATCATACAGAGTCAAAAGACACGGTACATACATGCAGCGATGGTGTAGAAAATGTTAAAAGGACACACTGTCAGATTTATACAAAGCAGCAGGCAGACACACAGCAGAAACCGAGTGTGAACCGAGCAGCAGAGCCCTCGTGATGGGCCTCGGGCTGTAATGGACATGAACAACCTCTGTGTTAACAGCAAAGAGGCCTGTTTTGATTTCTGACACATTTAGCACAGAGAAGGCTTTCTCTATTTTAAAAAATGGTTTCCAGTGAGCTGACTCATACTGGTCCTGGAACAGTTGCTTCAGCTTTATAAAATCTCAAACTGGAGGAATTTGATGAGATTCCAGACAAATACACACAATGCACAGTGCCATGTGGGATATGTGTGTGTGAGTGATGCCTTCAGGTACGGAGAGGTTTCACCACAATGTGACTCCAGCTGCTACAGAGAGGGAAGTTAATACCCAGGGCAGGGGGACACTGGGGAGTGTGTGTGCATGTGTGTGTAAGAAGGGCACTACAGCTGCGGCCCCGGCACATCTACAGAGTGGAGGTGAATGGGGCTCGCTCAGAGAAAGATCTAAACGCCACAATAGTACACAATAGTACACAATAGTACTCTAAAATCAACTATCAAACACCTCAACAAGAGCTCACTCATACTAAGATGTAAGCATTTTTGTTCTTGAAGGATAGCCATAATACAGATAAGAAATACAGCTTTTTACGGGTCCACTTGATTCCATAGTACGGTTCAGGAAAAACGTCATGATTGAGCTTGAAATAAGTACGTAAACTAAGAAAAATGTGTACGGAACCAACGTAACAAAAAAAATTGACAAAAATCACTAACTTGAAATCACTAGCTTGCAAAACAAAACACCGGTCTTGTGGTTAAAAGTCCTGCGTTTGTTGGACCCATCCACCTCTCCACCTGCCTACTATAAGTGGTCTTTCTCGCTGTTTGTTCCACGTCACTAGCTCTGAGCGTACCATATTTATGCGGATGCACCATGTGGATCAGCTCTGACCACATGGTGTCTTTCTCCGATTGGTGGTGTATTTCATATTCATCTATACAAAGTTTTGGTCTGAACAGCATTTATTATTTTTGATTTTCTTTGTTAAATTATTGTATGAAAACAAAAAAAAAATAGCTCAATCAACCACTCATCTTTTCTTAAAATAATCCACAAAACATAAGTACATTGCCAAATGTTTAGAAAGAAACAAAAGGCAAATAACTTTTTTCATCATACATAAAAGAGTGAATATAGTTGTGTAGTCATAAAATGTCAAGAATGTTACATCCCAGTCCTGTTTCTAAGTTGTTTTCCTTGTTTCCAGTTTTCAGTTATTTCCTGTTTTATTTTGCTATACTCATCTTTGTCTCTCGTTTCAGATATTCACTTCCTGCCTTTGTATGTTTCCCGTTTGTGTGATTACCGACCCCGCCCTGATGAGTTTCACCTATCCCTAATCACCCTTCCTCCCTTGTATATTTAGTCTGTGTGCTCCTCTTTGTCTGTGTCAGTTTGTTTTTACTGTTTTAGTGAGCGGTCCAGTGATATTTTTCCCAGTTAAAGACCTTGCTTCTGTATTTTTTGACTAAGTCTCAGTGTTTTTGATACTGTGACCTGTCTTCCCAAGGCAGTTTCTTATAATATACCGTGTGTTTTTGCCAAGTAAAGACTCTTGCTTTCACTTTTATGTTGTAGTTGTGCTTCAGGGTGTATTTTTTTGCTGGTTGCCACTGTTCCTGTGATAAACAGTGATTGCTAAATATTCATATTCTATATTCAAACTCGAAATGCTAAATCTTCTGATGGAAATGTAAGCGTGGTAATGAAATGCTGACAATTTGTAATTGAAACCCTTGACATATTTGAAATACTGAAAGAAGTTGAAGTGGCAGGATATTTCAGTCAGGTCTCATTCCCAGGTTGTCAAATATCAACGCTTTGTCACACCCCTCTGATACCAACGTACTATACGTAACTTATGTCACGTACGTAACATACTTAACTCACGTATGTAAGTTACATAAATATACTTCTTTCAACCCAAACCGTGATCTTTTACTAAACTTAACCAAGTAGTTTTTTTGCCTAAACCAAAGATGCCAAGGGGTCCTGACCAGGTTAAATATTTTCCTCTACGTCAATATGTCTTAATCAGTTACAGATATTCTAAGGGAAAACATATGGCAAAGTAAACAAGACACAATACGAACAAGGAAAGAAAATCAGACGAAAAAAAACAGTGTTTTTGTGTTTCGAGCTGGGTGGGCCTGCCAGCCTGTTAAGACGCGGTGTTATGTGTTGTGCGACGGTGGCGGTTGGCTTCACCATGTGTGTTTGGCATTAGTCTGCCAGGGCACCACTGTAAATTAGAGCCTGCTTGTCTTGGATCCAGTCCATCCAGATACACCACTATTCCCCACTGGCAGCTCCGCCGCAGACAGTAGAACATTTGTCAAAAGTTAGTCGAGGAGAAGAGAAATGCCCAGACGTTGAAAAATACTCAACATCTTGGTAATCGTAAGAAAAGCAAGTGCAATGCCGGGGTGGTTTTAATAAGCTGGTTTCTAGTTCTGTCTCAGAGGAGAGTCTGAGAGTGTGGGTA
The DNA here is from genome assembly GCF_043250625.1 of Sebastes fasciatus. Lineage (NCBI taxonomy): Eukaryota > Metazoa > Chordata > Actinopteri > Perciformes > Sebastidae > Sebastes > Sebastes fasciatus. Next base: position 26,678,018 of record NC_133803.1, on the reverse strand, counting down.
AAACACAAGAAAACTGAAGAGAGGAAACTGACTGGGAAGGAGTGTTTTTTTAAATAGAGAACATGAAGTGAATGAAGACAAAGATAGAGCGCGCATTTAGTGAACCAGGGCAAAGGTTTTGAGTCTCCAGATGTGTCCTCTGTTCCTCCGTATAGTTGTGGCCATCATCACTGTGTACCATTCTAAACAAATACCAATGTCTGCATAAACTGCAACATTTACATCTACTGTGGAAATTACATTTGTTCAACTTTAAGCAGCAGTAGGCGAGATTGGAGCAAATATGACTAAAAAAAGTAACAAAACGCTCAATACGAATGCTCTCTCTCGGAAATGACCTGTGATTGGCCAAAGTCTTCCGTCACAGGCTAGATTTTTTAAAGCCTGAAAACAGAGCCATGAGGAGGTGCAGAAGTGTAGTCATCTCTCAGAGCACTTGAATTACAATATGTTGAAAGGCTATTATGGAATTTTTGCCCAATGATGCCAAAACAATTCTGGCCTTAACTGGACTGTAAAGTGGGACTTAGAGTATAATCATCCAAAATGCCGGCCCCTAAAGGCATGGTGTCCTCACTAGTGTGTTATCAGTGAGATCATCTGCCTGCTGTCGGTATTTTTAAGCTACAAATGCAAATTTTACAGTTTTATAATCAATGCACCATCAATGCAGAAAACAGATATCATCTTTATTCCTGATCATATCAACGCACGGCCAGCCATCACGAATCAACACATCTGACAAAATGTGACGTCAACACAACACAGAACAGTAGAGCACCTTTCATGTATTTCTATTGAAGCATTTCCCTCCTTAAACAGCAGTTGACAAATATAATCTCCACCAAAGGTCCACTTGTGTGTTGAACTTTTGACCATATCACATGGTCTTCATCAGCAGATGAAGTTTTCCCAAGTGTCATGAACCTCTAGATGTTCCAACTGCCATTATTCTGAAGAGGTTTCACCAAGTGATACAACTCATTCCCAGGGCATCAAATGCCCAGGCTTTGTCACAGCCGTTGGCGTTCGATATGTTAAGGAAACACGTTCCATTAAGTACAATGTAAACCCTTCCAAGGCAACAGAAAATGCTCCTGGAGTGTGCTATGAGTGTGGTGACATAGTTGAAAGAGGGAAAAGACACACTAGGGGTGGGCGGGGAGGGGATGTGGATGGGATGGATGTTTGGATGGATGGGTCACAAGGCTTTCATCCAGGAGACCGCTGTTCATGTCCCATGCGTTAAGTTTCACTTTCACATTACAATCAGCTGTTGATCGTGGCCCATGTTCAAAACGTTCAGTATCATTTCACCGTTAAAATGTTGTAGTTTTAACCCATGCAACCATGTACTTTTTTCCTAAACCTAACTGTAGTGGTTTTGTTGCCTGAACCTAAAGTGCCACCAAGGGGCGTGACAAAGCAGCAGTATGTGACGAGTTGGGATGAGAATGTGTTGGATACAATCAAATATCCTGAACAAGCGAGAAAGTGGACTTCGAGGGATGATTGTTCTGTCAAGCAGAGAAGTTAACTGTGTGTCTGTGAATGTCCGATATCATGTAACTTTACTCTCAGATCCTTGGATTTGAAATCTATCAGAAAGGACAGAAAAAACAGAAAATTCTGTTGTTAAAATATATTGTGAATAGATAGATAGATAGATAGATAGATTATTTATTGTCCTTTTCCAAGGAAATGTGTTGCTGCAGTCTGTACAGGGCCTCACATAAATACAGGTAAATTATACACCCCAACATAACTGCATGGAAGACATCAGATACATCCACATATTTTCCAAATAAACCTCACTAAAGCAGCAAGATGAATGGGGAACTCGTCAGTAAAATCACCTGCCGTAATATTTGGTTGGAAGAAAAATAACTGCTTCATTAGAGCTCTTGGGTGGCCTACAGTAGAAGTGATAAATGTACAGTGTGTATTAAAAGAAGTGATGGTTCTTTGTTAGACCTGTCGTTACCAGCCAGAACAACCAGAACCTCAATCAGTCTTTTTTTTTCAGCACTGCTGACGTCAGATTTTTGCAATCTTGAAGGTCCATTCCAGATTTCCGATACAGCCTGTGTTTTCTGTTCTTCTTTTCTCCGCTCGCTCCGTGCCCCTAACCGCTAACCCCCTCCAGACACGCTCTCTTTCGCTCCCGCTCTCTGCCTCAAACACACATATACACGGCGTGGGCGCTGACAGTCCCTTGAACTGTTGACAATAAGTTGATGGGCTAAAGCCTCCAGTAAACATCTCTGGTGCCACCTCTACCCAGATGGAGCTACTTAGAGAACACACACACACTCACTCTCTCTCTCTCTCTCTCTCTCTCTCTCGCACACACACACACACACACACTTTCCAGGCCTGAGTTTCATTAGTCAGTGTGTTTATGTCTGCGTTCATGCGGCCTGGCGAAGAAACCTCCCCGTTTCACTGCCCTCTTTGGTTGCCTCGGTGGGGTTTTACCCTGAGCAGAAAGCGCACACAGAGATGGAGAGAGTGACCACAGTCACCGTTCCATGTTTCATGTGTGGACAGCTTGTGTGTGAGTGTGTGTGTGTGTGTGTGCGCGCGAGGGCACCCAGTCACCTTTGATGTTAAAACACATAGTACATGCTGTTCTCATTTCTGATCCCACCCTTCTTACCACGCTGACATTGCCGGCCAGCCGCCCCGGGGCAGATGGCTCCAGGGTGTGTGTGTGTGTGTGTGTGTGTGTGTGTGTGTTTCAATATAGCGAGGAAACAGTTGACCCGCAGGTCGCCGGCCCTAGACAGGCTTAATTTTTAACAATTAATCTCCCTCAGCCAGGAGGGTCAGAATGAATCTAAAAACTCTTTCACACACCATCTCTCACACACACACACACACACACACACACACACACACACACGCACACAGAGCGGCTGATGATGACAGGCATCAAACCGCTATGTCTGTCTGTCTGTCTGTCTGTGTGTGTGTGTTAATCTGAGATGTGAATATGAGGAGATTAGATGGACCCAGGGATTAAAATCTGGCCTTTACCTCAGAGGATCCGTTCCAGCAGGGACAGCCTGATGGACACACAACCGCACACGCGCACGTACACACGCACGGACACACACACACACACACACACACCAGTCCGAAGGTCCAAAAAAAGAGAAATGTTTGGATCAAAGAGCACAAACGAGTAACCAGAGAAAGCACATTATATGTATTTCTAACAGACAAGGAGAGAATGAAAGACAGATGGATGTAGGAATGATGGAAAGAGATGAAGAAAGAGAGAGAGACACACACACACACACACACACACACACACACACACAGTGGCGTAGCAGTGGCGGGCATGCAGAGGGTTTTCTTCTTTATTTAAAAACCTCCTCACTGGCTCGGAAAATTAGCCCCGGTCCTCTGTTTATCGATGAGGTGTCACACGCGACGCGACGACCTCCAAATACGCGGCAACCATACATGCCGTCACTCTATTTCACTAAAGCAACAAGCAACGTATAAATATCCAATCCAACTGGAATTACAAACATCTCTTTTTGCAATCACAAATCATATGAAATGTGTTTTTATTCGCATTTGACTGTGATCTGCGCCGGACTGCCACATTATTGTAATTTATTATGCATAATTTTTTAATGTTTTGTTCAAAGTTGGCGGCTCTGTTTGTGTTGTGTTTCTGGATCTAATGATAGAACGGAGACAGTTACTACTTTATGCAAATTCAAAATGATTTGATTTGATGTATTCAAAGAGTTTCTAGGTAGAAAGACAACAAGCAGCATTGTGACGTGGAGACAGGCGGGCGAATATCAAAGAATATAAAATATTAATTTCTCTCTTATGGGTAAAGATTTTTATCTTTTGTGATTTACAGAGCAGATCTGTGTTGTAGCAGAAAATGCATGCAGTTTAATGTCAGTTGGACTTAAAATCTCAGTTATGTTCATTTCTTTATGTATTTATAAAATATGTATTTTATACTTTATGTATTTCCATTTTCTTATTCTTTATACTTTTATTTTTCAGATTAGGATTTTACATAGAAAACATGTTATAAATTTATAGAATATGATGGATTGTTAAGATTAAACTACCCAACTGCACATCAAGAACTTGAAAATAAATAAATAAATTGAAAATAGAAGATTAAATAGGACAGTAAAGAAATAAATTAGAGAATTAATACAAGATTAATAAATTAAAACAGAAATCAATTTATGCCGCATTGTATCAAATAATTAATGCTTCCATTTATTTTTTAATACAATTTTTGGTACATTTAATTGCATATTGATTTATTTTTCGAGTCATTTATTTATTTATTTTTGGCAGCTTCCGTCCTCCATACATAACTTCTTTTACTTTAATATAATTTTGTAAATGAGTATTTTTACACTGTGGTATTGATACATTAACTTAAGGAAAGAGTCTGAATATTATAGGGCCACGTGATCTCTCAGTTTCATAAAGCAGACCTGCCATCTTCAAATCGAAGAATGTGCCTGTCCTTGTATTAACAGTCATTAGTACAGAGAATATCAGTATCGCAAACTCTCCCAAAAATGGCCAAATCAAACACTGAAAGGAGAGGAAAACATGCACATTCTCAAAATTGTTTGTGGTGCTGGGAGTAGATCCCCTCCAATATGTACTTTTTCAAAAAAAATGACCTGCTCCCGCACACACTTTTCTCTGCTTTATTCGTCAACGTTTCGGTCAACAAGGACCTTCATCAGGACATGTCCTGACAAATAGAAATACTAAACAAAATATCTTGAAATAAAATCTTAATAAGTAAAATAAGTAGTATATCAACTTGAAAGTAAAATTTTCCAAAATAAATTAAAACTTCTAACTTAAAAAAAGGTAGGGGGTGTGACTTGTAAACGCTTGGAAAACTGCAATAAACGAATGTGTTATCCGGTGCACTTTTTTGTGCATGGTGTGTGTGCGTGCATGTCGGTGTATGTGTGTGTGTGTGTGTGTGTCCACTCAGTGTCGTGCTGGGCTACATGAGGAGACAGGGAGCATGTTGGAGCTGACAAGGCCTGTAGGGTCAACATCAAGCCAAATCAACTGCACTGGGGATCAACCACTGCTCCGGCTCTGTCAAATTAGGGCACCGCGCCAACACACACAAACACACACGGACACATGGACATGCACACAAACAGCTGTCAGGCACACACACACACTCGTGACTGCCCACTGCCCCGGAAACATCAGAGCACATCTCTGCCCCGAGGTGAGAATTGCAGTGTGTGTGTGTGTGTGTGTGTGTGTGTGTGTGTGTGTGTGTGTGTATGTGTGGGTGTGTGTGGGCAGTCACAGGGTCTGTGTGGTGATTGCTGGAACATACTGGCTGAGCAGCATGAGATTTGTGTTGGTTTGTGCATGTGTGTAAGTGGGGACATATTTTTGTGGAAATTATGCATTTAGCGATGTTTGGACTTGAGTGAGTCATTCCTTTACTACATGTGTGTGTTTGTGTGTGTGCTTTCAGTAAAACACAGTGTGTGTGTGTGTGCATCTGCAAGAATACAAAATGAGAGAGCCACAGCTGGATGTGCATGTGTATGTTTGTGTGTGTGTGTGTGCGTGGGTGCTGTATATCAAAATATTGTCCAGGTGTGTCTTTTGCAATGTGTGGTTGTATCTATGTCTTGGTGTGTAATACGTGTGTTTATATATCTTTACAAATGTGTGTGTGTTGTGTGTGTGTTATGCCCCAGGGGTGTCATCAGCGGGGCAGTTAATGGGCATCTGTGCGTGGTCCAGTGGAAGCCAGCCGGCTAACTGGGCCACCTCTGCCAGCTGTGCCAACGGATGCCCGTTCTGCACTTTATCAGCATCATCATTATTTCAGCTTCACACACTCTGCCCCAACCGGCCACCATCATCACTTCAGCCCCACCCATCCATCGCTATCCAGTCTTCCCGTCTGCTATACATAAAACCTGAAAGCTAGACTTTTTAAAGACCAAATGACCAAAGAGATGAAGGAGATGTCTGTGGACATATTGGCTGGCCTCATGTCTGCAAGGCAGCAATACATCAAAAACAAAGCCGACGGCTATGGATGGTAACGTTAGACAGTCTGACACTTTGTCCTTCTGTCTGTTGGTCCATCCAACACTTAGGCCAGCTGCTTATATATTCGTAGATTGCTTAGAAGATCCTTTCCCTTCCTTTCCGTCTTCTTCAAGACATAGCATGATGTTCATTTAATAAATTATGGTCCCATTTAGAGTCAAATAGACCATAAAGCAGGGAATGGTTTAGGGCATGGCTACCTTGTGATTGACAGCTGGCTACCACAGAGTTGTCCAGTCTGTTAGTTGTCCGTGATTTTGATTTACAACTTTAACTCTTTCACAGTGTGTTTTCAGTTGATGAAAGTTAATTGTTACATTTTGGTCGCCTAAAAATGTCTTATTCAGCATTCAGTTGTACTTAACTCCACCCTCTCGTGTCACTTCTAGTTGCAAGTAACCAACATGACGACGGCCAAAATGCCGAACTCAAGGCTTCAAAACAACAGTCCACAAACCAATGGGTGACGTCACGGTGACTATGTCCACTTCCACTATATACAGTCTATGAAACAGACTTTGTTGTGTAAAATTGGTGGAGCTCCCCTTTAACTCAGCCACACATTGGGCATATAGGCAAAGAGCTTGGAATCAAACCCACGCAGCCGTATCTCTGTCCTTCGTCTCTCTCTCTCTCGGAGGCTGGTGACAGCCAGGTCACAGTGAATGCTTGAGTTGTTCAGGGTGAAGCTGCAGGTCAGTCGGTCTCCAGAGGTGCTACTTCTGTCCACTGAGGTGTTCATAACTCACCCGTTAGAATCACAATATGCATTTTTCCTCTGTTTGACTCCTGCTCAACTACTGTTGTAACGGACTACAGACTTTGGATTCATCTTCTTGTATTCCTTCAACCAGTCTTAGAACTTCAGCTTCTAACTGATTTGCATGAAGGGTGGCTGGATCATGGGTGGGTGATGATATGATATGATTTCCGTTGCCTTGTTTTGTAATTAAGGCATATCCCTCTGGGTGTTCAAATATTGAACCACATGTCAGAAAAACAGCACAGTCCCATCCCATAAATGCCAAATGGATGTTTTGCTATTCAAATGCCTAATTCTCAAACATATATAACAGTCTGGGGAAGAAATTAGATGCAATGTACCTCAACTTAACATCATATAATTAGCATTTGTCCTTATTCTATATTTCACATTTTGATTTTCCTTCCATCATTATTGACTTTGATTTTGACGTTCCTAATCTATTCTAACTCCTATACGATGAGTGTATACAGTATGTCTTTTGTAGTGTGTGTGTTACTTTAAGCCAGTCTGTGTGTTCATGTATTTGCTAATAGGTCTGCATCTGGTAAACTTTTTTTTCAATTAAAGGAATACATTTGAATTTTACACAAGGTCAGAGGTCCAGAACAATGCCATCAGCATGCACCAAAGTAAAGTTCTCCCTGCCTTAGACTTTTTATTTTGTATTTTTTGTTCTTTTTTGTGTAGTAAAGTGTCTTTGAGTACCCTGAAAAGCGCCACATAAATCTGAATTTTTAGTAGTATTAGCAGCCGATCTTGAACTAAAACTGCACACACAAGCCAAGACAGCACGGTGACTTGACTTAATGGGAGAAATGGCACTGTTTGTAACCAGTATCTTGAGCAGCTGCAATATGCAGGTTTATTGCTCTCGATCAGTTTTTCAGTTCTTTGTGAACTTTGAGAGCAACATCTTGATGCGTGCGTCAGCAATAACATCCCTGACTGACAATAGCCAAACTTCCATCCAAATTTATAGCACATTTATTTTAATAAAATTTCCCGAAAATTGGCAAAAGAAAAGAGAATGTAGTGTGCGTAACTGTCCATGACTGTTAGGCGAATATTAGTCCATTGAGACAAACAGCTGGTGGTGAGTCACAGGACACAACCAGAGTGCAAGTCAAACCTCAAACGATGGAAAACATGATTTAAATATTGTATTTTGCTTCATGTGTTAATTTGAGGAACGTTACAGTCTCCTCAATGCTCCAGACGGATCCGATATTTTTCGTTTGCCAACATGTTTTGTCTCAGCAGTCACAAGTGATGTTCAAGGGCTCATGCAGATTACAAGACTTTTGTTTGACAAATTACTTTCACTTCATTCACTTCTTTCGCTTTCTTCATTTTCATTCACATTTTTCTAATGTTTTTAACGAAAGTACTGTACATCCCTACTGTAACAAGAGGAACAATTTAAATTCCTAACTACCCCTAAATACAATTTAATTTTACAATTCTATATCTATCACCCTATATGTATTTACTATTATTGTGTAAAAATATTTAACCAAAACCTTTGATAAGAGTGCATTTAAGTAAGCGAAGAGATCAGTACAAAAACGTATGATGATATATCCAAGTATACAATAAATTAGTAATACCTTCTGAGTACTTTTATCAACCTGCAGTGATTGGGTGTGCAGAACAATTGAATATCTTACTCAAAGACACTTCAGCTGGGCTCATGGGAATCAAACCTACAACCTCTCCGGGTTATAGCATGGCCTCTTTAAGCCAACAGGCCACCATGCTACATACAGTATGTGTGTGTGTGTGTCTGTCCTTTTGTGTGTCACTGTGTATAGAGTGGTGTGGCAGCCAGGGACTCATGACAGATCAGGGCATTCAGGCCAGTGACATTCCTCCAGAGCCCCAGATGCATCATGGGCCAGCGGTGTGAAAAATGCTGGTCGGCCTGATCCACTCAGCCGCAGATGAATGGAGCGCTCGGTGCACTCACCCATAGATGAATGGAGCGATCTGTCTTGTCAGCGGAGGTCGACCGAGAGGTTACAGTATCCAGCATATACCTGTGCGTGTACGTATGTGTGTGTGTGTGTGTGTGTGTTCGTGCGTGTGTGTGTTTGCTGACTTCGGAAACTAGCTACAGTACACCACACAAAGTGAGAAACAAAGACAAACACAGATGATCACAAATGAAGTATGCACATCTGCAGTACAAACACACAAACATGTTTCTCTTACTATGACCTATTCAGATATAGCCTCATACCTGAACCCAAACGCTATCCATACATGTGACTACCCATCACTATTAACCTTTACCGTTATACTAATTCCAGCTTTTAAATATTGAAGGAACATTTTGCAAGATTTTAGCCTCATATCCATGTATTAATCATAGGGGTTGCATATCTAGCCATATTGTCTCGTAGCCTTTCGCTCGAGTTGAAAAATTCCCTGCTGGGAATGCACAGCACTTATGCTGCTTTTGGGCTGAGAAGCAGCACTATTAGGTGGGATAAAAGAAACAAGGTATGGTCCCACCAGAAAGTAGTACAGCGAGATTAATCTGTGCTTCTTTGCAAAATATATGGTTCTAGAAGCTTGATACAGTGGCTGTACTAAGGCCCTGATCACACCAAGTTTCGCTGCTAGAAACACGTTGTCAGCAAAACGCGTCACCAGGAAAGCCATTGTTTTCCTATGGCTCAATGTTTTTCTAGCGTTTTTTTTAGACACGCATAAAAGTTCAAATGTTAGCTAGCTTGAGTCGGAGGCTGCTGCAGTACAGTCATACAGTAGGCTATGACAGCATTAGACTGTTGTCTCCAACCTAGCCTAGATTAAACAGTTGGCAATCAACAGGTTCTTCAATTGTTAATATGTTAAAATGTTGTTAAATATGTATAGATCTCCCGATAAGCCATATCAGAAGACTGAATGGGCACAACGGCAGTCAGATCAACCTTAATTTATTCAATTGTCAGGAATGCTGAGCTTCAGGCAAGGTTGCAAAAATAATCATTAGATATGTCTATAAAACAATGTTTGTTTAACAAGAAATAAATGCATTCAAACTTGTCCAAACATCTGTGAAATTGCATTGACATCTTCAAGATCTTCGTTTTTCTATCCCGTATGTGCCGGTCTGGTCTATGGTCAGGTGGCAGACTCATCAGCTTGTTAGCTTTGCTTGGTAGCTCACAGGACAATAAGTTCACGCCGTTCATTCAAAAGACGTATTTGTACCATTGACTCTTGTATCGTCAGTGCAAACCATTGTTCTTTTGGTCAATTGTTTCTACTCCAACTAAATTCAAATAAATGGTGCAGGACAGCTGATAAGCTATGAGAGCTTGCTCCATTTTGAACTCTCTGGCGCTCCATATCCTCAAAGGTCAACGCTGTCAAGATGGCTCGCTATTAGTCAATGGCGCAAATTCACAGGTCAAAGTTCACCAATGTTTCATGGATTGGAATTCACAGCAACATTTTGCAGTTGTAAGAAGCTGTAACTAGTGCATGTTTGACTTTTTTGCTTGTAGTGATTCCATCTACACATTTGTCAGCTGGGCCACTCTTGGGGGTTGAACATTAAAACATCTTTGAAATGCATGCTGGTACAGGTACAGTAGAACAGGCTCTTTCTTATTACTCAATAAGCCCGCAGCACAAGTAATTATAGTGTTAGTGGACAATAACCAACCAGGACAGACTGAGCATCTGGATAATAAGTGGTGAAATGTCCCTTTAAAATCCAGCTTCTAACAGCAAAATAACCATAAACTCTCAAAATCTTAATCCAAAATCATAAACCTAAACTCGTCTCTTGGTTTGCAGGATTTTTCTTAGATTTACTATCATTGTGAGGACATTTGGGGTACAAAAAATAAGCATGCACACACAGACACACACATTGGGCCCCCATCAAACACTGCCCTGGTGTCCCTGAGTTTGTCACACACACACACACACGCACTCTCACACAGACACACACACACAAACAGCGAGCCCATCTCCTCAGCCATCAGCCCAGAGCTCCGGCGCCCCGAGCAGTGGCTCTGACACGTCTATATGTTTTTCCACCTGACCTTTTGCCGTCCTTTCTGCCACAGCCCGTAAACCATAAGCTGATATATGAAGGCAATTTTTAGCGGTGCCACTTGTATCTGAGTGATTGCGTACGCTTTACATTTGGGGCGCCTGCCACCTTGCCACCCCTCCTCCTCCAGATCTCTCTATTTGGATAGCGGGTGGTGGTGGTGGTGGTGTGTGGGGTGGTGGGGGCAGAGAAGAGGAGGGGGACAGAGGGGATGAAAGGATGGGTGGATGGGATGCCAAATACACACATCTATCTACTCCTAGGGCAAGGAGTCTGCTGTGTGATAGCCCTCCACTCGGTCAGGCAGAACCTAAGAAGCTTTATGGAAGGACAGGTCTGACTGCAGCCAGGTTGCAAGAACATTTTACAAACATCTGTGATATAGAATAGATACATTTTATTTTTGTAATTAGATCTTTGATGTTTTGAATGGATGATATTTTTTGCCAGACCTTGGGTCAGCTATCAGGTTCAACCATGGATCAGCTTTTTCCGCACTGTTCTTTTTGGAGTTAGTGTTTTACAGGTGCAGTGGAAACACAGGCCTGCATGTGTTCAATACATTTTATTTATTTATTTTAGTAAGGCAAGGCAAGGCAAGTTTATTTATATAGCACATTTCATACAAAAAGGCAATTCAACGTGCTTTACATATATAAAAGCGAGATAAAAGAGCACAAAGTGCATAAGATAGAAACAAATAAAAGAATATAACAGTATAAGTTAAAAGAAAAAAATTAAAAGGATAATAAAAACAATCAAAAGACAGTAAAGTGCAGCATTTGATCAATTAAGAAAAGCGTCTGAGAACAGTTTGGTCTTGAGTCTAGATTTGAAAGTGGCCACCGTTGGTGCATCAAGTAAGAATGATTCAGATTTAGTTTAGGATGGTATCTGTTTGCACTAAAGAGCTACGGCAGCTTACGTTAAAGAGGACCTATAGTGCTTATTTTCAGGTGCATACTTGTACTTTGGGTTTCTGCTAGAACATGTTTACATGCTTTAATGTTCACTTTATTTTTCTTAAACCAGCCCTCTGTCTGAAACACTGAATTCAGCACCATGGCCTTGAAAAGCCTCTGTTTATTGTCCCCTATATCGTTAATGTCGGTGATGGGGTCAATTTGATTAGCATTAGTTCATGTTCCAGTAATGGACTGAGGCTCGAGCTCGTTAGCATTTTAACTCCTGTTTGAATAGGCAGCAATGTGCCCCTTTAGGCCCTTATCACAGCGGCAGATTGAGCTCGTTAGCTTGTTAGCATGAACTTATGCTATGGGAGCTATATGGCATTAGGCCATGTTACATTATCCCGACGCAATGACACTTGTTAGCTTATTAGCATAACCCCCTATTAGATGGACAAGGGGGGTGTGCGGTGCATTAGCCCGTGTTACAGTAATGGAAAGGCTTTGTTAGCTTGTTAGCATGCTAAACAGGTAGGGGTCTGTGAGTGGCATTATAGCCTGTTTAAGAGCACTGGAACGAGCCGCCACGGTGTTAGCTAGTTACCATAATCTCAAGAAGGGTGTGAGTGTGTGTGCGCGTGCAGGAGTGTGTGTGCGCGTCTTTCCTCCAACACTTTTCAATTACAGCTGCTCATTGTCAGGTTGTAAATGGCTGGGTCAGCTGGCTGGAGTTCTGCCTTTGAACACGGTGCTGACGTCCCTACAAAGGCATCATTAGAGAGGCTTGGCCCAGCAAGAGACACCCTCACTTCTCTATCACCCCCGAGGAAACAACTCAATAATGTGCCAAAGATGAAAAAATTAACAATGTATAAAAAAAAAAAATTCCCCTGCAAGAAGAAATAAAAAAAAACTTCAATCTAATCCCCTCTTTTATTTTCCCTGCTCTGTTCTGTGCCCTTGCATAATCCCTCATTTGATAGTTCTTTTCTTTTATCATTAATGTTGAGACATAAATATGTTGAAGCAACTTTGAAAAGACATTTCTCATTTTCTCTTGATCTAAATATTCAGTGACACCCCCACCCCCACCTGTGCCCCGAGAAAAAAGAAAGAAAGGCTTTTTTCTCTACGAGGTTAGAGGGAATACAAACAGTACTGGTGTTGCTAATTACAATGGGAGATTGAGAAATGGAGAGAAAAAAAATAATAAAAAGAACACTCATGCATTTTCAATGTGATTTGCATTTTGATTCCAAGTTGTATTTATGCAACATGTCTTTTTTTTGCCTTTCCTTTTTCTTTGGTTCTCGCTAATATCTTCCAGGATCAAAGGCTTCCGTTGGGTTTCTCTCATCTCGTTTTCCTCCTCCAAGCATTGTTTGCCTCCCAGGACCACAGCAGCACAAGTTCTGCTCTACTGCCAAATTTGTAGGGAAGGGAGAATTAGCTATTCCAGGACTAATTTGACATCAAAAAGGGGACGATCCACAGAGGGCGCAGATAAAAGACGAGGCCCATTCTGACCGACAGTTACCTGCAGTGTACTGTATGCGTGTTTTCATTATACATGCAAAAGCCAGCCGCCTGGTTGATACTGCCCTGACAGTACAGAGCGGGATTACACTAACTTTTGTGTACTAACTCTAAATTTTATTGTATTTATGTGGGTTGCATCTTCAACACACCTTTCAACCCAAGAATTTCATTAGTACGGTATCAGTAGAGAGGATGGTTGCAAGGGTCCATGTGGCATAAATGTTGTCCGTGAAGCTTCTTGCTGTCATGATGTTGGGTGTCGTCCACATCCATATTGAAGTGTGGACAAACTTTAAGCCTTAAAAAACCTGAACCACAGAACCACTTCCCACAACCAGACTGGCCAAAAACCTTGTCCATCATCTTGAGCTAATAATTTCTAAAACTGACTTAGGGAAATTTCATGGTCTCATTTTAAGACTCTTCAGTTTTCGGTGTGGTGTAGTAATTGGCAATAATCTTGTATCTGTCAAACATTGGAGGGTACTCAAGAGGACTCATGAGTCATTGAGGCTGACGACCACAAACACCAGTATTGGAGGAAAGTCATTTTTTTGTAACAATTATGAATTCTTTGCACTTATGTCCAAGGTCAAATCCTAAATGTTTCTTGCCAGAACATCCCCAAGTCTGTAGACAAAGTTTTGAATGATATTGATCAAATTACTGTGGATTTGTCAGATCGGACTATTTTCCCATTGGCAGAACCAAAGAAAGTTAACTAGCTGTTGACTTACTGAAAAAAACAAACTCCATTTCAACGCTATAGCAAACTTAAAAAATGCTTGTTAATCTTCGCACTAGAGGTCAACAAGCTGGTTGCTCATTTCTGTGTGTGTTTATGTATTGGAACACGTTCTCATCCCAACTCGTCACATACCGCTGCTTTGTCACACCTCTTGGTGTCACTTCATTTTTGGCATCAAAACGCTATAGTTACTCTTTGGCGTCACTTTAGGTTTAGGTAACGAAACCACTAAAGTTAGGTTTAGGAAAGAAATACTGTACATGGTTGGGCTGAAAACTACTACGTTTGTACAGTGCAAATTACACTGAACGTTGTGAAGGCGGGACACAAACAGCCGTCACCTGGATGAAAGCCTTGTGTTTGTTGGACCCATCCACCTCCACTCGCGCCCGCCCTGTGCACCTCTTTCGTTCTTTAAACTAATGTCACAACTCTCCCGGCGCACTTTCTCGGAGCGTTTACTATTGCAGCGGATGGGTTTACATTGTAGTTAATGGAACGCCCGATGCATTTCATACCGACGCTTAAGGGGTGCCTTGTGCAGTGGTATCCAACCTCGACGGCAATGACAAAGCCTCGGTATTTGACGCCCTGGGAATGAGAACGGGCTGGGTAACCTGTTGATTACGTTTGGCCATATCTCAGTTAAATACTCACTAAAGTATCAATATAAATCTTAGAATGCAACAGCACCCTTAAAAAAAATGTCAGACAGCGCAAGAAACACAATCTACTGGTTATAAACAAACCCCAAGGTTAGTCAAGCTCATTTGACAAAGGTGAATCCAAATTAATCAACCAAACTGTACATTATAAAAGACGATCACAGACTATGGACTGAGTTCCTAGTTCAACTGTGACCTACTCTACTTGCCCCAGTTGTGCAGATAAAAGTTTCCTGTGATGGGCTTTCAGAAAGGATTTTCAGAAAGTATCTTTTAACTTGTCAACTCTTTACTCTCTGTATTATCATCACATTTTAAACATCTAGTTGGCTGTTAAAATAGCTGATGAATTTTCAGATATAGCAGCCCCTGAGGCTTGTATCTCTGAATGAGTGAAATCTATGATCATAATTCCCCTTGCCCTGTTATGTCAAACTTCTAAATGAACAACGTCCATCCACTAAGAAACACTTAAAACTGAATAGCAGTGAAATTAAACTCGCCTTGGGTCTCAAAACCTCACTTTGTCAGCCTCTGATTAAAAGTCCACCTTTTCACAAGTTCACAGTGCTTTTTCTATTATAAATGACTGGAGCATTGGCATTACCTGTCTACAGTGGGAATATTAAATCTCTGTGGAGACAGATAGCATAATGCAGATGTCTTAATGAAAACTTCATTAAGATGGAGGATAATTACTGTGTCCTTAACGATGCACTCGCTGTGCTTTTAAATAATTGAGGTGCTCAACTTTTGATGTGTTTATACTGGAGTAATTTCATCATGCAGACTTCATCAGAGATAGATTGGCTTCAGGACACCATGGGTGTAAATAGATGAATGAATGCCTGCATAGATTTTCATGTTGACTAATTTTGAGTGCAGTCTTTTTATTTTTTATTTTTTTACTCATGCCAGCGGCGGCATTGACCATTTTGGTCCTGACTGAAATATTTCAACAGCTCATACATGTTCCCCAGAGAATGTATCCTTATATTCCCTTATCTTCTGACTTTCCCTCTTGACATTTGTGGTTCACAGTGAAACGTCTCAACAACTATTGCGTGTAAACCTAATGCTGCAGACATTCATGGTTTTTGTTTACTTTGCAGTGTCTCTTTGGAGACTTTGTAAAATAAATTCATAATGATAAATCCAACACTGAATGTTTTCTGTGATTATTTATCCATTTTCCTGTGTTGAAAAACAGTTATTGTTGTTAGCAGTCCACTAGCAATTCCTGATGCCTTGTGTTGAGTCTGTCAACCAATAAGAGGCTTTGTTCCTGACCTTTCAACCAATCAAAGGCTGTGTTCCTTATACGCTAATAATGTATAATATGGCAACTGCGGTCTATATGACAGTGGTAGCGGTCAGAGGTATAAATACTCAGAAGTCTTTATTTTATTTTATTTCAGTACCTTCTAGGCCTCAGAAAACATGAAAAACACACATTTGGGAAAAGTCATGGGCTAAAAAGGCTTGTAGTTTTTATTTAAACAGAGTTATTTGCATTATAAAAAACCCAAACGGTCTGACAGACCGTCTTGGCGGTCCTGATAAATCAACAACACCGAAGTAGCTTTGGAGGCCACGTCTCTAGACTCTGTTGCTACGCCATAACCCTTTAATGTACTGCTATTCTTGTTTTAATCCAGGTACTTTGTGTGTGGAGTACCTGCATTTGTGTGTATGTGCAAATCATGCTACTCAACTGTTTTTTTCCTCATGAAATGTTTGTGTGTGTGCATGTGTGCGTGTGCGTGCGTGCGTGTGTGTGTGTGCGTGTGTCTGTGTGTGTGTGTGTGGGCATCTAGGTCACAGCTGTTGGAGATGGGCCAATGTCATGTGGATCTTAACTAGCCTTTAGGTTACTGTGCCTCCAACACTACCAGGTCGAAGCTCAACACTCGCTCAAAGCCTTCACCTGGCTCCACACAACACAATACACAAACACACAAACACACACACACACATGCATGCTCATGCAGACAAATGAATACACTCTCAAACAAGTTATAGTTGTCTTTCTTTCCTCTCACTCTACTCACAGACAAATAAATCTACTGAAAGCCAAGACTGTGTAAATTTGTTTCACCGTCTCACACACACACACACACACACACACATGTCAGACACACATGCCAAAACATATTGTATGTCGCCACTGTCAAAATGCAAATCTGCACGCTTCTCGACTCCTCACCGTGCGTTATTTCTTTTCTACCGGTGACTTCATTAGAGAGGAAGCGGAAGCTGGGTGACAGCATTAATTACAGGTGCGCGCATACACACTGAGAGCTATTTTCTCCTGACTCGACCTAATCATCATCATCATCAATAGCCTCGTTATCGCCGCCGCCATCCACCCCCACAAGGCCGCCACGCTGGGAGCAGATGAGGGGCTTTGAACAACACACATGTACGAGTCAACACCCAGACAGATGTAACGCTGAGAGAGAGAGGCTCTCCAAGATGTAACTCTTCGAGATGTGAAATGGTTAAATCGAGGCGGGGTGAGGGGACGAAGGAGTGGGTGATGCTGATGTGTTGGAGGTGAGGGTGTGGGTGTATGTGTGTGTGAATGGGAGGGTTTGGGGGGGTTGTCGGGGAATAATTGCCTGGAGACGGTGCAGAAATAAGCCCTAATGGTCAGTAATCCAAGCCTGGAGAGGGCCTCTCCACAGTGCTCCACTGAATGCCGGTAATGGGCTTCCAGCTCTGTCACTTACATATGCATAGATCTTTCTCCATTAAAGCTGGTTTGAATGACAAATATGGGTGGGTGTAAAAAAAAATAATAAAAAAAAGAAGAAGAAGTGGAGGGAAAGAGAGAGAGCGAGCGGGGAGAAGATTTTCTCTTGGCTTGCAGTAATTTGGCAGCCGCTCAGGCCCCTATCCTTAAATCTCATTAGCCCATTGTTCGCATGATGCCGCCTGGGTGAAGAACAGGGGCAGGAGGTGCTGCTTAAAGTGGGCTAGATGATGATTTGGACCCGACACTTTTTTTTTATCTGCCTGTGTGTGTGTATGTGGGATACTTTGATGCTAATACTGATATTCATAATGTTACGAGAATGAGTGCTAGTTTGGTTACTGGCGTGTCCAGGGCAAGTTCATTCCCTAACATAAAGTGTGCGATCCAAAGAGAAGGCTGGCTGGCTGGCTGGCTGGCAGTGGGTCGCGTGTGGGCTTACCTTCAGTCAACAACAGCGGCTAGCTCCGGCTGAGAGCTCCATATGAGCGGCCGGCCCAGACAGCGTCAGTAGACAGTTCTTGTTTGAGTTTTGGTTGTTGGTGGTTGGTCCAAAACAAAGCAAAGCTGGATGTAATAGGCGTTCTCTGGATCAGCACCAAAATCCCCTCTGGACGCTTCTACCCAGAAGCCTTACCACACCTAAGCTACTGGGTTAATTGTTAAGCCCCGCCCAATACCTGCCAGCAAAAAAAACAAAAAGAAGGAACTACTAATACAACTACTAAAGATCATACTGCTCAACCTAACAATACTGATACTCACTTTTGTACTGTACTGTTTTTTGTACTCATCTTTACACACATTTTGCCTTGATTTTTGTCTCTGTCTCTCCTGCTGTGCTGTCAGTGCTCAACTGGTTTTAAGATTTGGATTTTGCTCTTATTGCATTCCCAAAAAAGGACAGATCAAAACGCAACGTTTTAATGACAACACCGTCAGTTCAGAATGAAAAACTTGTTTCTTCAATCTAAACACTGTGCACCCCTCAGAGATTCTTAGAAAGAGTTCCCTTCCTTAAGTACAACACATTTTCCTTCCTCTGCAGTAGGTAGACAAACTGCTAGGTACCACTTTGATTATAATAAAAAAAAACTTTATAATCAGCACAAGCCCGCTTGTGCGCAATCATGTTACGTCACACATGTTAGGTCACACACACGGACACACACAACCACTCCAAACAACTGCAACTCCCATCCTGTAAACCAGCCTCATATCAGCACCACGGACAGCAGCCGCAGCGCCAAGTTTATCATCGCTATTTTAACGGCCTGCCCTGGACTCAGCGGCCCAATGTTATCACAGACATAGATTACAGTAGGTGTGCATTTTCCAGAATATGAGAGGTACCAAGTATATTGCTTTACATTTAAATCCCTGATCCCAAAGAGAAACCTGAACTCACCCGTTAGAACTTCATCCTACGGTTTAGTAAAGTCATTAACAACACTCCTCAAGAAGACTGCGTGAAACGGCACTCCACGAGAGGGCCGCCCATCTACAACAATAAAGCAGCAAAAAAATCCGTGGCCCCTGACAGCTTCTGGGCTCCTGTGCTCAATTAATTAACCCAAAACTGTATATAAAGTAAATTTATCGAACTGGGTATATTGATATGATGAATCATAAAGAAATGTAGATCCTGTAGCCAGGATTTTAGAAACACTAAGTTCATGAGCCAAAGTCACCCAAACAACCGCCCCACCTCCAATAAAAAATACTTTTATTATTAGGATTATTATATTTCCTGTACGTTTTATTTAAACTGAGTGGTTATTTTTTGGAAGGAAACAAGCCATCTAACTAAAATAAGTCTCAGAACAGTGTCTCTCTATTCCCCCTACAATAAATACCAGCCTTCTCCACAAAACTTATTAGTAAATTATTAGTAAGTTATGGACCCATAAAATGAAGCCTCGCCCTTTTATTTCCCAGCGTCAAGGTGTAAATGCTGTTTCAGAGCCCTCTCCACACTGCCAGGATTTCATTCTGGTGGAGAAATACTAAATTCTGGCTGGTGTAAAACATGGGTCAAACAATATTAGAATCAGACTAAAAAAGTTCTTTACTGTAGAATGTAAACTCCTAAAACTTCCCAGAGGAAATACAGACATGGCCTCACTGTCTCCAATGGTAGCTTTAACCCCATCTACACCCTGCATGTCCCAGAGATCATAGACGGTCAAACACTTTGGGCCTAACAGTGACATCTTTGATGAAAAAGAACACTGCCTACAGAAACTCAACCTTTATTTGCTTTCAGCCATAGATGGACTCACTGTTCATGACAACTACATAGTTGTCTTCAAGTTATTTCAAACATATGACACAAGCAGCAGAGGACCTTCACACAGTAAAGACCTGCACCGGACAGAGTTTACAGAAAGAACAGAGAATGGAAAAGACCTTTTTAATAGATGAAAATTCTTCAGTTAATAAAATTACTTCCTTGTGCGTTTTGTGGCTTTTTATAAAAAGCAGGTCCAGGAAAATATAATAATATTTCAATTTTAAAAAGCAGAGAAGCTGTCAGTTGACCAAACTAGAAGTTTTTTTTTGAAAATGTTCTCAACTTTAACCTTTATTCATATTCTATAAAGTCGTTTTTAAAAAGAAAATACCTCAGTTTATTTTTATTTTATGTTTAAAAAATGTGAAAATCAATGCAAAAGGACTGTGTTGGACAGTGTTTTCTTGCAGCAGGAAATAAAATATAAAAACAAATTTAAACAAATCAGGTTATTTAAAAAAAAAGTCAGTAAAAATCTCAAATAGCCAAAATATTTGACATATTTCATAATGTATATTAATTAAATTATCGTGCCAACTACAGTATTAATCATATATATAGTATGTTCTGATGTCAGCTGTGTCATTAAGCCTTTTTTTATGGAGCTGAAGTTATTGAGAGCCAAAGCCAAAGTTTTGAATGAGGCCAAGAAAAAAAGTTCACACTCTTGAAGCCAACAACAGAAGTTGGTGATGGACAGGAAGGAGGTGAAAAGACGCAGGCTGTGTATGTGTGTGTATGTGTGTATGTGTGTGTGTGTGTGTGTGTGTGTGTGTGTGTGTTTGTCAGTATGGGGGCGTTGAGCGAGGGATACGGGGGTCTGTTGGGGCCACAGAGGGGAGGGCACAGTGGGCGGAGGAGCCATCATAACGGGAAGCACCCCCCAGCCTCTTCATCCTCCTGAGCTGCCAGATGGCACACACTCAAACCCCCAGTGGGGGAAACGGCACACACGCACTTATGCATATTTGAACACAAGCATTGTGAGCCACAAACACACGTGCACAAACACATACTTAGAGGAAAGGGCTGTTTGAAATCGGTTTCAACCAGCTAACTCACCTACTTTATGTCTAAAACAAAAGCTTTTCCGTTACAGAAGTCGTCGTCGTTCTCCTTCAAAGTGCTCCACAGAACGTACGGCTGCTTATTGCATCCCTGATATCAGCGGGCCCCATGCTGTCATTGAAACGTGTCACCATATGGGAGCAGGGACACTTAGGAAATGCATCACTTTGTGACGTTTTTGTCGCTTGCTGTCTTAGCTCTATTTCCAGACCAAATGTGTCACTCTTTGAGACCATAAAAAGGGAATCTGCACCGAGCCGGGCTCGTGTGCGTGTAACTGTACCAAGTGCAGAAGTTCAAGGACGTACACGCTCTGACATGCAGGAATGAATGTACCTGGATCGCAAGATAAAATGCTTCATATTTCACCATTGCTTCTGTAAGTGCTGGGACTCTAATAGGAAAGATGTGTTCGTATGATATGAATATGAGGGTATGAGTGGCGTGACTTTGTTTTCGTTTTGTGTGTGTGCGTGTGTTTGTGTAGGCATGAACTTGCATGTAACTGTAGATGTGTGGCTGGATGCATGTGACAGATTTGTTCATAAAGATATTTGTGTGCTACCTTTATTTGGACAGCATACACACACACACACACACACACACACACACACACACACACACACAGAGCAGTAATAGATATCCAATAGCTGGGAGCTGTGGAAGGGTCCTGCTACATCTGTCAGCGCTGCCTGGCAAAGGCGCGGCGAGTTCAGATGCTATCGCCACAAACGGCTGCATCAAAAGATTTAGTGTCCCCACCATCCCTCCCACCCCGAGGTGGGCTGTGTGGCGCAGTCCGCCGGGCAACACAACAAGAAGGAGGGGGCGCCGAAGAAAGACGGCAGGCGGGGGACAGATAAGAGGGAAGCGACAGCAATATCAGCCAGGGGGGTTTGAGGTGGAGGACAAGGAGGGGAGGAGGACCAGAATAAGAAGAGGTGGTGGAAAGAAGAGGCACTGTGGCTTTTCTTTTTCACCTCTTCATGAGCTGCACTCGAGAGACCACATTTTAAAAGTCTTAGTGCTGTGTAAGGCGGAGAAAAAAATGTTTATTGCCATTTTATTTTTCACCCTGGGTGATGAAATTGTAAAAAAAAAAAAAAAAGAAGCATTAAATCCAGATGTACATACAGCCGAGATGCATCAAATGTCTGATTATTATTCAAACTTATAAGAGGTGGGACATATTTGAGCTAATTTTCAGCCTGTTCTCATTCCCATGGTGTAAAATACCAAGGCTTTGTCACGGCCGTCGGTGTCCGGTACCCTTTAACTGTTTAACTGTAATGTAAACCCATTCGTGGCAATAGTGAACGCTCTGAGAAAGTGTGCCGTTATAGTGCGGTGACATAGTTTAAAGAGCAAAAAGACACACACCGGGCGGGCATGAAGGGAATGAGAATGGGTCCAACAAACACAAGGCTTTCAACCAGGAGGCCGCTGTTTGTGTCCCGTACATCACGTCACAATCAGCTGTTCGTTAGTGTCCCGTTTTCACAACGTTCAGTGTCATTTTCACTGTATAAACGTAGTAGTTATTTCCTAAACCTAAGTATAGTGGTTTTGTTGCCTAGTTCTAAAGTGACACCAAGGCTAACTATAGTTGTCTTCATGCCAGATATAAAGTGACCTTAAGGCATACTTGCCAACCTCAAGAAAAATATTAGTTTCAGAGACTTTGTTTCCTGCATTCTGCTGACTTTTAAAGAATAAAAATGACAAAATAATAAGACTGCCACAGCATTTTTAATCTTCAATACTTTATATTTACACTTTTAATTCTCAGGAAAGAAAACTGAATAATTTGCCCCTCTGGCATAAACTTTTTTATCAGTTTTTTTTCATTCAATCATTCATTTTTTGCCCCTGCGGCACCAATCTGAAACCTGTTTTTTCCAATAGCTTGCGCCACTTCAGGACGACTATTCGCTGCATCGAGCAAAGCCCAACTTCAGAGCTCAGAGCAGCTCAAACCGCGTTGTGTCTCTTCTGCCAGTAAACAACATCAGGTGTAGCTCTATTGTTGTCCGGGTGGAATACGGGAGAATTGTGACACCAGGAGGAAACCGGGAGAGGGGAATGAAAAACATGAGTCTCCTCTCTTAATGGCGTGTGTAAATTGAGCCTTTAAACAAGCTTCCAAACCAAATTACTGTGCATTGGCCTCATCTTTATGCCTATTCATGACTGTGCAAGAAAAGAGAGATGGATGGAGCGACAGCCAAAGACAACAGGTAAGTTTATCCCAAAGGGAAGCCAACTTCTTCATATTTGACCCTCCGTTCAATTGACCTCAGCTTCTTTGGTGTTTGGACGTCACCTCCCTCCTCTGTTGGACTCCAGCGAAGGATGATCCAATCCAATATGTTGGTATTACATTTTTCTCACCTATAGGTCTGAATGGGCCTTTAGATTTACATTAGTCTGGCATGACGATGGGGATGTGGACGGGGGAAGAGGAAGATGTGAGGAAGCGTTCTTATTTCTCTCTCCCCGTGGGTCAGCTGCTAATCACAACTCTCCCGAGACCCCACTTCCCCACCCGAAAACCCCCCTAAAGCCACACACACACACACACACACATTGGAGACACTGATTCCTCTGCTCTTGAATAACCTCACCGGGGGCGAGTGACGAGGGAGTGGGGGGGCAAAATCACCCTCCTTATTTAGAGAGAGAGAGAGAGAGAGAGAGAGAGAGAGAGAGAGAGAGAGAGAGAGAGAGAGAGAGAGAGAGAGAGAGAGAGAGAGAGAGAAGAGAGAGAGAGAGAGAGAGAGAGAGAGAGAGAGAGAGAGAGAGAGAGAGAGAGAGAGAGAGAGAGTCTTTTGAAGCCTTCCTCGCTTAACCGCCACACAGCTACGGGGCTGTCGACTTGTCGAGGATTTCTCCTGGATGTGTGTGTAAAAAGACCCTCCCGTAGAGAGAGAGAGAGAGGGAGAGAGAGAGAGAGAGGGAGCGGTAGCCCTGATTAAATGCTGGAGCCGTCATGCCTGCGAGCCAGCCAGGAGATTAATATCGGCGTAACCTGTTACTTAATTCATTATGGGGATACAGGCTAATTTGATTTGATATTATTTTAATAAAGTTCTGTGATATCCAAGATTGTTTCAGGCTATCAAAATAATTTTCCAGTTATTACAGTTCGCCAGGCAGGTCCCTTTGATAGCAGTGGTTGGCCAGGCCTGTCCTGAATACATTACAACCCCTCTCTCCGCACACACACACACACACACACACACACACACACATACACACCGTTTCCCTTTTTTCTGAATCTAACATTCACACACACTCATGTCGAATCCCTCTCTGCTCTCTTAAATCTCTTAATTTCTCATTTTCTCTTCTTCACTCTTCAGCTTTTCACGTCTCTTCTTTTTACCTCTCTCCCTCCTCAGTAATCCAGACCTCGACACATAAAAATAGTAAAGTAAAAAAAAAGAATAAACAAGGATAGATAACTGGAGTGGAGAATAACAAGACATTCAGTGCGCCATTAGAGAAGCGAACTTACGGTTCACTGGTTGGATCCCAGGACAGGCAGGTAGGGGAAGTGAAAGAGCAGCACCTTGCCCTTCTCTCATTACTACTTTAGCCTTTGAGCAAGGCCTTTAACCCCCAACTGCTCCTGTCGAGCTGTGTTTGCCCTGGTCAGCTTCCAGGTGTGAGTATGTGTAGCTCCGTGAGAGCATTACACACACTTAAACACCCCTGATTAAATAAATATAAAATCATTTTAAATAAAAATCTATCCAACCATATGTCCACTTAATCATTGGGAAAGAGGCATTCACCAGTCTATCACAATGCTCACATTTACCAATGCATTTACATTAATGGGCATTTAGTTTTGAGTTTCTCATTAATCAAACTGGTGTATCTCTTGGGAGGAAACTGCAGCACAGAAAGAAACCCCATGTCGATACAGGGAGGGTGCACAGCTGGAAGATTCCAAACCCAGGACCATCTACTGCTTAAAGCATGCCAGGGGAGTCCACCCTCTGCCAGTAGGACAGGAGGATAACCAAGTGCTCAGACCAAAAGCAGTTTTTTAAAAAAAAGGGTCTGCATTGGCGGCATGTGGCTTTAGGTGCCCACGAGGCACTGAAATAAGATCCAGGAAGGCCAGTTTATATAGTAGCTCTGAGACTTTGAAGGGTTTCAAGATGCCAAAACACTGAACCGCAATGTCTCTCTGGGGCCAGTTTCACCAAATTTGCAACATGAGATCATTTCTCTCTCACAATCATTTTGCCATTTTTCACCAATCAAAATAAACGCAGTACTTGCAACCCATGCATGAGCATACGACGGGCCCGCAGGCCTGCACATTTATCTGGAAAAGTTGAGAGCGACAATCTTTTCTGAAACATGACTCTGCTTTCACTTCTTAAAACTTAAGTCAAGTCAAGTCAATTTTATTTCTATAGCGCCAAATCAAAACAGAAGTTATCTCATGTCACTTTTCATTTAAAGCAGGTCCAGACCATACGCTTTAATTTACAGAGACCCAACATTTCCCCACGGGCGGCAGTGCAAAGGAAAAAAAAAACCTTTTAACAGGAAGAAACCACAAACAGAACCAGGCTCTGGGTGGGCGGCCATCTGCCTCGACGGGGTTGAGATCAAAGAGAGAGAGAGAGAGAGACACAGAGATGCTCAGCAACAACAACAACAACAACAATAACGAATATAAAACTAATATAAATATGAGTAATAATAACAATAGTTGCAGTGGGCATCAAGCAGAACCACAGGAAATAAGCGCAGCCACAATCACAATCACTAAAACTCCAGGGCAGATGCCCTGAATTCCCCCGGCAGTCTAAACCTATAGCGGCATAACTAGGGGCTGGTCCAAGGCAAGTCTGAACCAGCCCTAACTATAAGCATAATCAAAGAGGAAAGTTTTACTCCTAATCTTAAATGTGGAGAGCTATGAGCTGGTTCTACAGGAGACGAGCTTGATAGCTGAAGGCTCTGGCTCCCATTCTACTTTTGGAGACACAAGGAACAACAAGTAGCCTTGCATTCTGGGAGCGTAGTGTTCTAGTGGGGTAATAAGGCACTATGATTAACAACTGACCCTTTGCGTCAGCCCCCTACAATGTGGTGGCCTCACCGAAATAAACGACAGCGCTCAGCGTTGTGAGTCTGAACACGGCCTTACTGCCTCCAAATAGTGGATGCCAACTGATACTTGTGAGTGATCCTTCCTCCATAACAGCAGACTAACTCACGGAACTTTGACCATAGCACCATTACAGCTACTGTACCACATCTGGCCCTATCCAGCTGAGGCTTTCTCTGGCAAATAGTGCTGTGTCAATATGGCCAATTACCATAATAACTCCTGCACACACAGGTAGTGCTGGAGTGATAATTTTTTTTTACGTCTAGGGAAATTAATTAACACCGAGCCTTGAGGCGATAACGGCTACTTACAGGCCACACCTGTTGCTGACAGTAAAGAAAGGAACCCGGTCTTACCTGCGCCTTACTACATGTAACTCTTCTCTAAAGGCATCACCTCACATGAGCTGGGTGGTGCCCCAAATCCTCTTGTGTATCAGCAACCATTCAACATCCATCATCCTCTCACTTTTTATACCACCTGCCATTGCCAGAAACTGAAACTTTTGCACTGAAACGTTTGTACTGGAAAACGTCCCACGTTGCCATAAAGCAATCTCCCTTTCTGCACTGAAGAATTTCTGCATATTTCCTGCTTAATCTGACCTTGTAGCCCGTTATTTAAAATGCATGCCAACCTTAACAGCGTTCACAATAACACAGCTAATGTCTCAACATACGTTTTGTTCAGTCGTATTGATGTTAAAATACTCCACAAGGCTCCTTTAATCAAAGCTCCCTCTTTCTCCCCAGCTCTCTTTTACTTTTTGCCTCTCTTTCTTCCATCACCAATGTCATCCATTCATTATTAAAGCTCCCCTCGCCTCGTCTCTCCTGCGCCCGGCTCTATTAGAAACCCTTGTATCAGCTGCTCCGGGCCATAGAAGGACAGAGGAAAGAGGGGGAAAAAATAAAATAAAGACATGTTCGGCTCTTTGCAGGGGGGCGTGTAAGTCGCCTGTCAGCCTGTAATCACTGTGTCCGCGACTCTGTATGCTAATTCATCTCTCCATACTGCTGACTAGGACATGCAATATAAATGAAGTTTGTTGGACTGCACAAGGGCTGACTTGAATAAAAGATCAGGGTCCTGAGGAGATTCGGGGGCTGTTATTAGCCATGTGGAACTTCACTGCCACACCGCCAGAGACCTAATGTTGTAATGAAGGCCTTTTTTACATGGAAATTGGCATCTTTATCCCTGTCAGACATGGGATTAGTATATATGACTGTAGCATCATTGTACATTAGTGATTTGAATGAATGCAAGCTTAAGAAAAAATAGGAGCCAAGCATTGGAAATGTGTGAAAGACACACTTAACGTTTAGCCAAAATGCACGTTCATTTCTGTGTGATGAGGTTGAACACTATCTGAAGATGGTTACACATACAGAGCAAACTACAATGTTTATCAAGTAGGACACTGTTGATTCACACATACAGAATTAGTAGAGCTGACAGAGGGTGTGGATGTTTACTAGAAAACCAGTTACTTATTTGTCCAGCAGCTATTACACTCCCAATATCACTGTCCTTAGCTGGTATATTGAATCATGCAGAGACAAGGTTGTACACCAGATACAGGCTAAAAGGCTGAACAGAGGAAATGTCATAATGTTTATGATTGGACATAACAAGCAGTGCCTGTCCACCATCCACCTCCAGTATGGTAGTAGGTGATGCTTGTAGGTGAAGGCTACGCTCCAAATCACATACTTTTTATTTGTATTTTTAGTACACGCTGCCCTTACAAAGTAAATACCTTTGCATGCAGTATGCACACAATTTGGAGAGATTTCTTCATCATAACGTTGCATCTTGAACTTTGACCCTTTTGCTCATATCAAATCCGCACTGCAGAGGATTGTGAGTCAGAATAGCCTGAAAATCATGCTGGCTTGTATACTGCAAAATGTGACCGGATGTAAATAGGACATCCTGGTATTTTTGGCATACTACATTTGACACACTGTGTATTGGGACATACTTAATCTTTTTGCACTGTAATTCATGCATATCCCACGAAATCAAAGTGTAATTCATATAACCGTGAACCAGGAAACATAAAGAGCGGCGCACGCTGTGCAGGGAGGAGGTCTGGGTGGATGGGTGGGTCAAAAAACATCGGACTTTCGCGCAGGAGACCGGCGTTTGTGTCCCGTGTGAAACCAGAAGTCAACTTAAATAATGTCACTTCCAGAGTTATTTTAAGCCAAACCATGATCTTTTCCTAAACCTAACTAAGTAGTTTTACCGCCTTAACCTAAGGAAGTTGTTTCCTGTGAAGACAGAAGTTTATTTTAAAAGACTGTATACATGTAACAAGTGGAAATTGACACGTCTTGCTTGACAATTGTTGGAAAACGAACGAAAAAGGAGGATTAACTCTCTCGTAAGATAACTTTCAAACCGTTACATGAGAATACATTGGAGTACATACGTGGAAACAACAGGCATTGCACTACATGTATGATGCCAGGAGGTGTGTTAAAGATTAAGTCAGCTAAAAACAGACTTGGGAGGTCAGTGGCTCTTTCTGTCCTGAAAACATACACTCTCCTCTGTGGATATTTGGACAATGTGGAAGCATTTTGCTCTACACTGAGTTAAGGTTTCGAGGTCAAGGCCTTCAGTCCCCCAGAGCCTCTGAGAGGGGGCAAGTGTGTGTTTATGTATGTGTGTGTGTGTCTGTCTGTGCTTAGTTCCCTTCGTAAGGATTCCTCTTTGCATCTTTGTGTCTAAATATGTTGTTTTTTGCAATTATTATAACAGTATGTACTCTCTTTACCCCTAAAAGTGAAACAAGAGGCAGCAGATACCAGCAGACCTCCATCCCTTGTTTCTTATTTTCCTGGTCCCTCCTCCTTCCCCCCATCCCGTCTTTGTTGATGTTTCACTGTAGCATGGATTATAGGGATGAAAAGAGAGGAAGGAAGCAACAGCAGAAAAAACACCAGCGTTAATATGGTGAAACTGAAATCAGCTGTCGCTTCTCCTCCATGTGTTTTTCTCTTCCTCTAAGTCTTGTTTCTCTTCTGGGATCATCAGGTCAAACGTTTCGCTGCTATAGTTTTCGGTTGCACATGCTAGTTGTGAGTGTGGCTGAGTGATGGTGCCAGCAAATCAGATGTTTCTGACAAACAGTTTTGATACACACTTAGTCATGGAGTCTGTCAGACACCTTTTCTTGGATATCGGACATGTTGGTGATTGTTTGTGCGCTTAAAGCTTCTAAAATCAATATTTTTGTAGAAACAGTTTGACAATGTGAAAAGGGATCTCTCGTAGTGATGAAGTAAAGTGAATTATCATTTTTGCGTGTTATCACTATGCATGTTTTGCTTTTTGAGTGTCATTTCACAGCCCAGCAATATTAGATGCTCAGAGCAAGTGCCCTGGAGTTCAGGTCATGTAGTATAAAGGGGGACAGAGTGTCCACTTATGGAGGAGGACAGGGTGCATGGACGGGTCAAACAAACACGACTTTCACCCAGTAGGCCGCTGTTTGTGTCCTGTGTGAAACCAAAAGTCAATCACTGACTTATTTACCTTGACTACTTCACTTATGTAACTTAATTTACCCAATAAACCTACTTATTTTAACCCAAATGATCTTTTCCTAAATCAAACCAAGTGGTTTAGTTTGAATTCAGAACGTTAATCGTGTTTAAAACTGTGTCTGATGAGTTGGGAATAAAAAAGGGGCGTTAAATGTTAAAATGCGTAGACATGACACACTTTTTTTAATTTCCTCAATCAAGTAAAAACATATCAAATCAAGGGGAAAGGACACCTTCATAAAGTGGTCTAATTAAAATGAAACAAAAATGTCCACTACCTACTACTACTAACACCCAGAATGTTTCATCATCTGTCTCTGTATCTTGTTTCTTTTCCCCTGAGGCTCCAGTCTAGGTAAGACCTGAAGGTCAGCAGGTCAACAAATACAACAATTACTGGGTCTTATCTGATTTCCCAAATTCCAGACCAGAGGAGGGGCCTCTGCTGGACCCCTGTAGATACTACATATACTAACTCCACTGTTTGTACAGCCTGCCTTTACAGCCATGATAATTGATATGCATGATGGTTTGGATGGATGTCTGGTTAATAGATAAGTTGAGCGATTTCAGCTTAACCTTGCCATATAACACTCTATATAAGCAATATAAATAATATGGAAAGTAAAGAAAAAGGAAAACAATTCATGATGTTTAAAAATAGATGAACAATTAGCAGAATACTTTTTTTAACGGTTACTAGATATAAATTCAAACTTGTCCTGTGAAGTGCTGATCTGTTGGGAGCATGGAGTGATGAAAAGAAAAATCCTCATTTGCATACCTTGATGAGGAGATAAGAGAAGCACAAACAATTTTGTTTTTCAATGGTTCTCATTATTTGGACCACAACAGAGACTATCCTTTTAGGTACAGTAAAGTGGGATTTATATTTGAATTGCAGATACTACAAAAAAAAAAAAATATTCTTTAAACATGTATATTTATAATGATAGACAGAACGCAGCAGATTAGGAGCATTTTTTTGGAGGACAAATACATTTATAAATCCACTAAAGTTCATTGTGTTGGAACTAAACATCATAACTGATCTGCATCTAAGAAATATAAAACCTATGGACTCCCCTACACCCCTGCATGTATGTCTGTAAAAGAGACCACTCCTTTCCCCCTCTGTGCTTAAAATGACAGACTGTAAACCTGTCTTTCACGTGGCTATAAAGAAGCCCTTATCCTTTTCCAGGGTCTGGGAAAGTGCCAGCATTTTTTATGCATTATTGTACTTTTTTTTTTTTTGCATTTGTATTTATTGTTGTTTCCTTTTTGTCCTTCAGCATGTGTGGCAGGGCAAGGCTGGGGAGGGGGATAAGAATGGCACGGCAATAAGCATGGAGATTGAGTTGTAAAATACATTGACTGTTTGGCTCTGGGGAGCTACTTCCTTCTCTGTGCGTGATGACTGTCACTGTGTGGCAGGAGACAGAATACAAAGACTCGACCGGCAGGCTCAGCCTCCCTGCGCTCTTAAATAACTTCCTCTTTTTTTTCTCTTTTTTTTTTACTTTCTTCCCCTAACATATTCATGGTTTATTTCCAAACCCCACATCAGTCTTTAAAAATGTTGATGCATGATTTAAGGACCAATGCTACTGAAATGAAATGCCAGTCACATTTGTATCTTTCAGACGTGCAGAAAATGTCATCTTGTTGGCTCTTTCTCTACTTTTAAAATGACTAAAACAGTGGTGGCCGTCATACTAACCAGCTGTTGTGTATCTACAGTGCTACTTTAACACAAGTGAGGACGGGAACATTGTCCTGACAACCCTTCTGTTTGGTTCCTCTGCTGTGTTTGTACTTTGCACACCTGAGGAGTGTGATCAGCGTGGGACACACCTGGGCCCGGTGTGTTCCATGCATAAAAGCCTGAACAGCAGCAGCAGTTCTTTGTTAGCAGATCTCCTCTCAACACATATCTCCAATCTTTCCTTATTTTTACAGCACAATATCCATGCAGCACATTTTCACGCATCCACTCCCTATACTACTGATTTTAAAGACTCCTCCAATCCATTTTACTTGATTTATTTTGACTTCTTTTTGGTTAATAAATCACTGATTGTAACGTGAAAGTGAAACAGGACACAAACAGCGGTCTCCTGGATGAAAGCCTTGTGTTTTGTTGAACCCGATTTTCATATTATTTATGCAGCAGAAGTTATTCAAGGTACTTTGTAATCGCAGTTCTCTTTATTAAGTGGTGGAGTCCGCCTTTCCCACTTGGAATTCAAATTGTGTTTCCATGCCCAAGGGATTCATAGAAAATGATGCATGCATGTGCTGGATGTAATGCAGACAACAAAAGCCACACAATGGGGAAGACCACATTTGGATCTTGAGTTCAGTATATTAGCATGTCAGATGACATTGTTTACTGTCTTCTTTAGTTTTCTTTATTAAAATAACTCTCACTCTCACTGAGTTGGGAGTGAGATCGGGTTTGCTCAAGACATGTTTGCTGCCCCAAGCGGTAAACACAATACAAACCACAATAAAAAAATGAACTTTGGGACCTGTTGTTAAAAGGCTCTTGTCTTTTCGACCAGTAACCATGTGTTGCCAAATCAACCAGGACTGTTTCCAAAAGCATCTTAAGACGAAGATGATAGTCAAATCTATTTCGCAAAACTTCTCAAGCTTAATAGGTGTTTTCCGAAAAGCATCGTAACTCAAGACACTCTTAGAAATTATCATAGATTGATGATGGAAAAAAAACATTTGCACTTAGTTACAAACCATGACACTTTTTTTGTTTATTGTGTGAGTCATCTTGGCAAAATATGGTCCTGGAGACACCTACTGTAGCGGGAACTACCACATTGGAGGTTTTGAGTATTTTGCCAGGTGTTTATATTTCTGTCTGTCTGTGGACAGATTTGGTTAACGCGATAGCATCACAACCGTGCATGATGCTTTCACAAAACGTTACAGGTGTGTAGTTGAGATCAAAATGCCGAGTGTGGTCTGAACAAGGGCGCCGGAAGTAGGGGGTTAGGAAGTCGGGAAGGGACCATTGGCCCCACAACTTCACACCCCTGACCCAATTTGGCGCCACGGCTAGTGTGATCCCATCACAAGATGGTCTCTAGTTATGTATGTATTCTTAATATATAGCATACAGGCATTAAAATATGCAAAATGACTTTAAAGTGTATCATATTCCGCATACGTTAAGCTGTTAACTGCGTGCGTGTGCACTTGTTCATAAGTTCTACTTTGGGAAATTTAAGAGCATCCACAGAAACACTGGTCGAAAATTCTCTCAACTCAAAACTACCATAATAGAGCTTTACTAATAAAGGAGACCTCATGTGCTGAAATGTGTAGAACTCAACAATTATTATCATAAAATATACAACATGCAACAAATGTTGAATCTTCCAGGTCCTTTTGTTCTTTTGTTGTGGGGTTAATGCAGATGCAATCTCGACTGTAGCTTCATCTGTGAGATTTCCTCTGGCTGTGAACGTCTCCTTCGCCGAGCCACAAGGGGTTGTGAGCAAAGTTCTCTCCGTAGCTGCCACTTCCACATTATGAGTTCATGCTTCTATTAAAGAATCATCAGAC
This sequence comes from Sebastes fasciatus, assembly GCF_043250625.1. NCBI lineage: Eukaryota > Metazoa > Chordata > Actinopteri > Perciformes > Sebastidae > Sebastes > Sebastes fasciatus. The sequence continues at coordinate 26,644,814 of NC_133803.1, read as the reverse complement.
ATTGGTAAGTCATGCCCTCAATCGATAATTATGCAAACACAGGCCCTAATCAATATGTGAAATATAAAATAAGGACAAATGATGATATGGAGATGGAGCTCATCTCATTTCTTCGCCGCTCAGATGAATATGTTTGAATAGCAAACATTAGAATAGCAAAGCATCCGTTTGGCTTTTATGTGATGGGGCCTTGCATCTTAGTTGGCACACGGTTCAATATTTGAACAGAGAAAAAAAGTTTTTAACTCTAAAATGATATTGCTCGGAGTGATAGTGGTAGTAATAAAGAAGTTATTGACCAAATGATATTGATCGACAACTCCTCGGGCAAAACGAGCCGACCTTGGTCTCCCTCTGTGCCTTGCCCTCCCTCCGCCTGCCTCCCCTCTACTCTCCTCCCCCGGAATTCAATAATATATTATTTTACACAGTTTAAAGCCGGACAACAAATAGCTACGCAGCACAAGGTGAGGAATTACTGGTAAATTTTTCATGGCTATTTGCCTGTAGGAATTTGGCAAGGGTGTGCGAGGGTGATTAAAATCAAGACTCCAGTCAAGGCTGGATTAAAGGTTGCCATTCAACAGAAGGCACGGCACAGAAAGAATGAGAGGGAGAGAAAGGGAATTAAAAAAAAGGTTAATCAGAAGAAAAAGGAAAAAACCAGAGGCTATGTGTTCCTTCCTCTGCTCGGCATAAATCAGATAATGACCTTGAAGTCTTTGCAGGAGAGAGGCAGCGGTAACTACATCCAAGATCTGTCCCCTGGTTTATTCACAAGGTCAGAGGAGGGAAACAATGGCCATTGATTTGGCCCTGAAGAGGCAGGGAGAAAATGCAGACGTGATTGTCACATTACATTCTTAAAAAAATTTAACCGTTTGTGTAAAGAAATGCTTTCAAAATGATCACGGTTTGGAGATGTTGTGTCTGGAAGCCCCTTCCAGTGTCAATAAAAAAAAATATTTGACACTTTATTGGGAACAAAGACATATTTTTTAAGAGTTCAGGTTTGTTCAGGAGACACATGGCTTTCCTGGAAATACAGATGATTGCTTGGGGGGAGAAACTATCAGATTGATTTTCTCTTGGGACAAGCCAAATGGTGAACAGGTGAGAACAGGTCACCCTTGACTGTTCACCTTGACTGTAAGTGATTATCTGCAAGTCACTTCTTTTTTTCAGCAATATATTCTCCAGAACTGCCATACCTTAGCTGCAATGGATCTAAGTCATGGTGTGGAGTCAGTTTCATAAAGGAAGATGTTATGAATTGAGCATTGAGAGATTAAATCCCAGTCTGAGGTGGTGGCAATACGTTTGTTCCCAGAGCTTTCTGCTGCCTTATTCAAGAAAGTAATTTGTGTTTTATGATTCATGATCCATTGGCTGATGAAAACCACAAAATACTGTTGAAAGCTTCACAAAAAAATACTTTTGAGTTAAGATTGTTCTGTTACACTTCTTTTGCCAGGGTTAAAAAAATGAATTTCCATGTTCAAAGTTAATTAATTATGTCTGCTTCTGTTGTACAATCAGTGCATTTAATTTGTCTATGACTAATAAGCAATGAGTAATTAATCCTATTTTTAAAAATAACACTGATTGGGACACATACATACAGTACAAGAATAAGCAGCAGGGCTTCCTCTGCAGCAGGTGAAGTGAAGCTTGATTACTGCTGGCAGAGAGAATAAGCGAGGAATCAAAGAAGGGAGGGAGCATCGGCTCATCGGTAAAGCGTGCTATCACCCTCACCTCACTTATCCTGTGTGAACACGATCGTCTTGTTCGTTTGCATGTCAGAGATGCTGATGGAGAAAGAGATGGCGGTTATGCTCAGTAAAATATTCATTCTGCTTGCAGGCCAGCCAAGTGAAACATCCAGCTACTTGGCAGACATGGGAACTGAAAAAAAAAAAAAAAAGAGAGAGGGTGGGAGCGAGGAGGGGTGGGGGGGGTGCATCCATTATTGAAGTGCCAGGATGTTATCAATTCATACAAGGTCAATATGGAAGATTTCAATTTGTGCTTGTGTCAAGACAAAGATTTCACCGTGTTTGGCTCACACGCTCTTCCTCTCTCCTCCCTTCTACCTTTCCTCGCTCTGTCACAGTTCTTAATATAGTCACAACTTCCACCGCTACCACACTGTGTGTGTGTGTGTGTGTGTGTGACATTGTCTTGGTTTTGTTCTTAACTGCATTGCAAGTCTTCTGAAGCTTGGGTGCATGATGGTACAAGATATGACCCTACCTCTGGCAACTTAAAATTCAGCCCATTGGTCTGTTTCCTCTGCAACACACACACACACACACACACACACACACACACACACAGAGACACACACACACACACAGAAGGACAGATTTGCACAGTGTTTGCCGTGGGAGAGCTCCTCATTTACATCAATTATGGATAGTCAACTTCCATCCTCGTGGCCCGGCACTGCATATTTCATGGAGAGGGGGGTATTTTATGAGTTAATGTGTCCAGTTGACATGCCTCTGAAAGCACTGGCCTGTCCCTTACACCACGTGCAGGGCTGGGGAGAGCACGCAAACACAAATCTTGTGAGCCTGAGTGTGTGTGTGTGTACCCACTCAACCTCTTCCCTAGCCACATCATGCATCCAGCGCAAATGTGTCTTGCAACCTCAGTTTCTGCTACAAGGGGAGGGAGCGAGCCTAGTTTTTGGAAGTGCTTCTTTCTTTTGTCGTTTGTTTGTAAGTTGGTGAATTCATGAAAAAAAGTATATAGTAGCGTACAACAGTTTCTCAAAGTGTGTGGGATACTTAAACGTGGGAATTAGAACACCAAACACCCGACGCAACTTTTCAACCCCTTTTTCTAGAAAGGCCTGTAAACAAAGCTGATAACAGCTCTCATTATGCCTGCTCTCCTCTCCGGCGCTCTCGCTCCCTTCTCACTTTTTCATCACCCTCCACCCTCCAGCCCACCCACCCAACCATGATCCCCCACCGCCACCACCCGCTCCACCACTATTTCTCTCCTCGCCCTCTTGCCAGCCTGTTGGGGAGGTGTTACCAGCAGCTGGTGCCTTTGCATAATGTGCAGGGTGTTTATGTGCGGTTTTCATCTTTTCTCCCTGTGTGTGTGTGTGTGTCGGAGAGAGACACGGAGAGAGAATGTGGGAAAGAACGGAGGCTGTTCTCGGATGGTACAAATTGCTTTTTTGACCCGGTAATTAGTGGCAGAAGACACTCTGAAGGAGCCGGTGATGAAGCTCCCGTGGCCGGATTTCAACATGGACGCATAAATTATCATTTATGGAGCACTAATGGCCTGTTGAGTTGTCCTCTCAGACCTCACTCTGCCACGCCGGCTCTGTGCTCGTCTACAGCCGAGCCTGGTCATCCTTTATGCGTTATCTCGATGGCGTGAACGCTAACTATGACATGAAAGAATGCCAGCTCTCCTCCCATCCCCTCTGCTTTCTCTTCTCCTCTCTTCTTCTGTCATCTCCTGTTTCTTCCAGTCTCTCCTCCTCTCTACTGCCTTCTCCTCTTCTGTCCTCTCCTGGGTTCACTTCTTGCTCCTCTTTTCTGTCCTTCCTTTAATCCTTTCACCAATCCTGTTTTTTTTTTGTCTTTTCCTCCCTACTGTCCCCTAATGTATTTACCTCATTCCTTATCACCTCACTACTTTTCTGCTCCTCTGTTCTTTCCTTTCTCCTCCCAAATGAATTCCCCTCTTCCTGTCCTCACTCATTGCCATCTAGACTTTCCCATTTACCTTTATTTTCTCTCCTCCTCCTCCTGTCCTTACCCTTTCATTCTCTTAATTTAATTTCTGTTTCTTTATTTTTAGTTTAATTGCACATCCCTTAGGGAGCTGTTCTTACAGATGCAAGGTTAAATCTCACGCTACCGCACGGCGCTTTGCATAAACATCAACCTTCTTTTTTTTTTAGCTTTTTTTACAAAGCAGCTATATTGCATTACATGCACACATATGTGGGTTAACATAGAGAATGTGTGTGTGTGTCTTTTAATGTGTATGTTTCTTGTATGCTGTACAGTGTTTGACACTCACAGTGGGTGAGGTTTGCCCTTAAAACAGCTGTCATTACAGAGCAGAGTAGAAAGGAATGCAATTAGACACGTCAGCTCTGCGATCCATCACTGGCTATTATGGCTTCCACAAGGTGAGGAAAGGAGAGACTGGCCAATACACACTGCAAAGACCACACACACACACACACACATATACACACACACATAAGTGGGCCTCTGTGTCCGACAGCTTTGTGACCAAAAATGAAAACACAGATGCGCTCATCAGCAGGAGAACAAGTAAGCAAGTCCACTTATACTCACCATCACTGGAGAAACTGTCCTCCCTCTCTTTGGCTAGCGTGAAGTCTCGACCAGCTTATATGGCACCGATGGAGGAGGTAGACATTATAGCTCAAGGACACTTTGACAGATTTGCATAGAAAATCAAACCATGCTATTGAAGTAGAGTAGGTCAAAGTTGAAGCCGGACAGCTTTGTCAGATCTAATGGACATTCAGAACAGTTTTGGAAAAGTTCACCCTCACTCTTTCTTTCTAAATAAAGGCATGGTCACAGGGGCAAATGCACCAAAGTTGAACTCCATGCGATGCGAATATGCAAATTTACATTGCCACTGGAGGCGAATGTGTCATTCGACCTTTGGATCGCATAGAATGGAATTGACAAAATTGACAAATTGCTGTGCACGTCTGTTGTGTGGAATGGAATCCATTGTAGATGATGTGAATTCAATGGCCACTACTATATCTATGAAGAAGGAAACTCCTAATGTATGAGTGCTTTTTTGGGCCTTTCAGGATAAAGTGTTAAACATTCAAATGATAGACTTTTGTGGATGTATAACTTTAATATAAATCTGTAAACCCATTAATACTGAATAGTCCTGAAGAAGCCAGATAAAGATATCCCTTCTAAATATCTGGAAGGCCAAACTTGGTCTAAGTGACCCAATAATCTTACCACTTGGTGAGTCAAAGAAGAAAGAAAGGAAAAAAGAGAGGCCTAATAGAAGGCTGCAGAACTTCCTGGACTGTTATAAACCGTCAGTTAGCGGAGCCCACCACATCTTCAAACACACTGCCTTAGTGTGATGACTTCCCCGAAGAGGTCTGCGGCTACTCTGCCTTGAAAGCACCCAGATTTTTGCCAGTGTGTGCACTTTTAATTGCACTCCCATCGCTTGCCCCCCAGCCCCTGAAATCTCTCTCTCTCTCTCACACATACTGCCCCTCGCTCACCCTTTCTCCGCCAGGCCCCCGACTGCTCACTCCTCCCCCTCGTCTCCTTCTCATTCTGTCGTTTTAGCCCTTTCTCTCTATCTGTCCATTCTTCAAAGGGGAACTTCATTCACTTTATTTTAATTTCATAGACGACCCCCTAAGGGGAGGAATGAGCGATGGCGGCGTGAGAGGGATGGAGAAATAAGAAACTCTGCTTTATTTTAGTGATGGCTCTGTGGTATTGGGGCAAAGCCTTTGATGGTTGGTTACTGGCCAGCCATGGGCACTGCCTAATAAACAAATGAATAACCCCTAACAGAATGGTGTTACTGGCTGATCTGCCTGTGCAGACATACTGTATAGTGAAAGGATACTTCTGGTTTATTACAACTTAGGTCTTATTTTCAGAGTTATGGCCTTGTTTCTATTGGTTCTGATCACAAAAAAGCAATTGCTGAGATCTGGTTACACGGTAACATTACTATACTGAAGACAGATGGAGCAAGAAAAGAACAGCTAGGACATCAGAGAAGGTTGGGAACAGACCTTGGGATCAATGCCCCTTGGCGTCTGATACCGACACACCGAGACACCCTTTAGCATTTGCATGAGACGCACCGGGCTTTCAACTAACTCTGCGTCGTTATTAGACGGGCAGAGCAACTGACATAGTATAACAAGCGAGGAAGTCTGCTCTGGACGGGTGGGAGGGAAGGTTGGAGACCGCTGGAGACCGCTGTGTCCCATGTGAAAACAAGTCAACGTCGACTTATTTTACCGTAGTTTTGTTACCAAACTTATGTACTTTACTAACAGCAGTTACGTAACAAGCGTAGGTAATTTAATCCCAGCCACGATAGTTTTCGAAAGCCTAACCAGGTACTTTTGTTGCATGAGTAAACCTAAAAAACAAATAAACCTAGTTAGAAGTTTATTTTGAAAAGAGACTGTAAGCATGTAACGAGCAAGGAAAGTGACACTTTGTCCCTGACACGTCCAAAACTGATGCTAGAGGGGTACCTAGAGCGTCATAGTCTGACCAAACGGCGGTATTTGACGCGTTGGGAGTGAAAAGGTGTTGACAGTGTAGCAAAAAAGTTGTGTGATAATTCCTCTAGACAGGAAAAGCGAGTGCATGCACAACCACGGTGCAAACTATGGAGGAAAAAGTGTCTTCAACAACAGACCGTGTGGTACATCAGGATGACTTCTTCGAGCTCCAAGATAAGACTGTTGGAGAGTTTGGTGATGATGGCTTTAAGCGGTATTATGTCATTGCTACTCTGGACATGGATGCAATGATGAGTAAGATCTACACGTGGTTGGAGAACCCGGTGAAGTTTGAGAAGTTCAAGTTTAAGTAACTTTATTTTCCATTTTCACAGGTACAGAGTACAAGCACATGAAATTCTTGCACAGTTCTCTCAGTCAAAAAAACAAGAAACAAAGAAGGGGAGCAGGTCGGGTGAAGGACTATGAATTCAAATGAAGTGTGGCCTTGTATCTTCTCCAGCCTGACTGTCATTAGCCTTATGAAGCTTCTGCTGAACCTGCAAGCAGGCATCTGTGTGTGTAAATCCATTACGCCGGTTACTCAAGAAAACTTCATATCTCCAAAAGGTCAGCACTTCGTGATGTACAAAAACAACTTTGTTTTTAGTTCGACCTCCGTGTATTTTTGAGCTTATCCATTGTAGTTTGAAAGGTTTTCATGAGCCTCGAGGGTCATAGATTTCTCTCGGCCCATACCCTTTCATTTAAGTTTAAACTTGTTCATGAGGTTTTTACACATGAACACAGCTACTGTTGTATGTGCAAGTGAGTACTGTAAATGTATGTCCCCGTGAGGGCTTACAAGCCTGCGTATGATGCATCTGTGTGTCTGTGTGTGTGTGTGTGTGTGTGTGTGTGTGTCAGCATGCAGGTGTACAGGCAGTGTGAAAGATGAGCCCTGACGACGGGCCGTCCACCTTGCCCTTTGGCTATTTCTGTACCGTGCCTTCCCCGGTGTCGGTTGCGTAATGATCTGGGAGATAGAGATCGCTCTTTGTTTGTTGTCTCTATCAGCCATAACTGGGCCTTGGTGCCAGAAGGTCAAGTGTACAGAATAAGAACAGGCTTACACAACACAGAAAACACAGACACACCTTTGATGTGAAACAAGGGATGTGTGTGAGTGTGTATGTGTGTCTCCCAGATTGAGGGCGGTGATTGATTTCAGACAACAGAAATCTAGCCGTACAGAAGTGGACCTGCAGTATACCATTTCAGTAGCAAGCACCTTATTTAGGGATGTTGAACAAGAGCCGGTGTTTTATCAAGATCCAGGGATTATAATAATTCAGTTCTGAGTATGTACTGTATGGAGGATCATTGTAGTAATATAATAAGATAATCACTTACAGTTAAAATTAGAACAAGGCTTTGAGACAACAGTTCACTGCAAAATCCCTCATCTAGTCAAACAAGGACTGTATGTTTTTTTATCCTAGAAAGTTTTTAATTTCTTCTTTATAAAACAAATTTTAAATTAAATATCCTAGAAATGAGTATTTGTGTCTTATAACAAGAAAGAGTAATTGAGAAAAATTAAACTTGATTTCAGAAAATATTTAAAAGAACTTTGATAAAAGAAAGGAAAGCTTTCACCGGCATCCCATGATCTTCTTCAGCAGATGAAGGTTGATTTTTTTTTTCACCTTTATGTATTCAGGGCAGGTTAAATCACAGTCTGATCTGTTGGCCACTGAGCAGCTCCACTGGAGCGGTTGGAGTTAAGGGCCTTGCTCAAGGGAGGGGCAAGCGCTGCTTCTTCACTTTCCCCACCCAGATTTATCCTGCTGGTCCGGGGGATTGAACCACCAACCTTCCGGTCAAAAGCTTGCTTCACACCTTTAGGCCAACTCTGCCCCAGTTTAAACTCTGCTGAGAACCAGATAAAGAAAAAGCGGTCCTTGAGTTATGTTTGGAGCATAACTCCATCCAGTGAGATGTTGTTTTAAAGGTCTGGGAGACACCAGTAAGGGGGTAACCTTGAATTAACTACCTGATGAACACAGTGAAGCATTTAGCAGCTCAGTCCATTCGCACGAAAAGGCGTATAAATTCCACGATAATGGCCAAGGCGTTTAGCGTGCAATAAGTACGCCTTTCTTGATTTCCACATGTCATTTGTACGCCATGTATCCTGTACTGACTGCAATGTAAACGCATCCGCGTATAAATGCTACACTTAGAGCTAGTGACGTAGTATAAAAAGCAAGAAAGACCACTTCTGATGGTGGGTGGGGAAGTGAATGGACCCAACAAACATTGGACTTTTAACCAGGAGACTTGTGTTCGAGACCATTGTTGAAAGAGGTTTTGTTTTGTAAGTTACATTAGTGACGTTTGTATTGTATTTTATTTTACTTAGTTTATGTGGTTTTCTTGCCTAAGCCTAAATGCGGGCGTTTGCATGGCTTACAAATGACATGCAAAAAAAGACTAAAATGCATACTCATGACACAAGAAATGTCCTTTTGTTGTACGCTTTGTATCATGAGACAGGGTTGAGCAGCTAAAGAGCCAAATTATTTTCTCCGGAGTTGGTGGAGACCAAAAGTGAGCTAGAAGGAGCATGAATATTGGACCTACATTCATTGAGTGACCAGAAACACAACTCCAAAGAAATGCTAGTGTTGCTCAACATTTGCTAACATATCAACTTTATATGGTGATAATATGTCAATGTTGTGCTTACAGATTTTTGCACTGCCCCCAAGTGGCCAAAACATGTATTAATGCAGTTTTTAAAGTAGTTTTTAGAGTAAGTTTTTTTGTCCTTGACATAGTTCATGCTTCGTGTTAGTGTATCAGTATTCACACCTGGTAAGAAGTTTGACAGAGGTACATTTTGGCACTTAAAACAGGAGAAAGAACAAACCTGTGTGGGGTCTCGGGTAGAATGCTGCGGGGATAGAGAAAAGACATAAATAAACATCAAACGAAAATGAGATTTACCTGTTTGATCATTAACTTTCTCCAAGTCCTTACCTTCCAACAAGGACCGGCGCTGGAGCGCAGGAAGAGAGAGAGATAAAGAGGGGGAACAAGAGCGGCGAGGAACGAGAGCTGAAGGCAGAATGTCCGCTAGGAATACAAGCGGTGCCTTGCCAAATACAAAAACAGGCCTCTCTCTCGTCTTTCTTTATCCTATTTTATTCCCTTTGTTAGAGGAACTCGGCGTACAGGACTTCAGAGGAGGCTGCAATGAGCACATCAAAGCGGGCCGACAGATTGTGGCCCAACGGACACACTCGAAGTGGGCATTAATTTCTTTGTTGAAAATGTAGAAAAGGCGACCACAAAGTAGGGAAATGAAAGCAGCTTCTTTTTCTTTTGTTATTTTTCGCCTCCTTCCTCTTGTTTCGCTGTTGTTTCAGCATCTTTTTCCTCTAAGAGTTCCCACATGTCGAAGGTGGTGAGGGTCAGGCCGGCACCTTGTTTTTGTCAGATGCTCGTTTGGGGAGGTTTCCGTCCTCCCTTCTGTCTTTCTTTCTTACTTTCTTTCTCTCTCTCGCTCTCCCCTCTCGCCGACTCTTCTGACAAGCTCTCTTTGAGTTCAGCCCACATGGCTCTGGGCGAAAATCAATGCCCATATGTGTCTTCAGCTGCTCTACACTGTGCTGATGAAGGTTAGAAGAGAGAGAGAAAGACAGATGAGCAAAACCCAGAGACTCTACGATAGAGTCCACTGATTACAGACAAAATATTCATCAAACTGTTCAGCTGTTTACCAAAATAATGGATGAATAATTAAATGAGAAATGCTCTCTTGACCCTTTTTTTGTTTTTCATTCCCGTTTGCCCCAGGTGCCTTTTTTTGGCCAGTGATGGATGGGGCAGAATGAGGATGAGGGCAGACTAATTGTGGAAAGTGTCAGAGCAGGAATTAAAGATTATTACCGGAGGATTCAGCCAGGGATTCATTCAGACTAGCATTCAATGACCATTAGCCTACATAGTATGCTGCGAAGTTCACTGACCTCGAGTGGTGAATCGCAGACTCGCTATTGATCGCCATCACGGTGCTTCATTGTTTCGTGTCATGGCTGAGGCCACTCACTTGTTTAATTATTTCTCGTTGAATTGTAAAGTAGTGAGTGGGAGGCAATTGAAAGAGGCTTTAAAGCAGCTTGTGCTTTAACAAGATAGTTTTAGGAGAGACCAAGGCAAAGATAGGGACAGAATCTTACTTCACTTCCATTGTCACACCTTGCATAGAAACCCTGACAAGCTTGAATGAATACTGGGACCAAACATGGCTTCTAAATACAAATTCAAATGCCGGTTGTTCACGATGACCCAAAGTTCAGAATTCAGGAATTCAACAGGCATCTGAAAACATTTCGAGCATGATATCTTTTCAGAGCATCACAGGAATTTGGTGCCATTGGGCCTGGCATAGCCCCTCAGGGCGATGTTTCATCCCATTCTTCTTCTAGAGTAGCCGGCATTTCGCAGCAGCATACTCCTCCCGGTTTTGATGCCTTTTTTTTCCGCTCGCTGCGCTGACCCTTTTAGAAATTCTGCAGAGACCACAGATACTTCCTTGGACTGTAGATGCTCCCCGGATCTTTCGCTTCACGTCGACCTCTTGGCCTCGTCTCTCCGGTTTTGATCTCCCTTCTCCAGCTCCTCTGCCCCTGGAGGGTGTCAGCGTTGGCTGAAGGGGCTTCCAGAGGGCTTCAAGGGGCCTTTCAATCCTTCATCCAGGTCTTAGCGTTCAAAGACCTTGGCCAGTCATCCAGCTGCACACACACACACTTAAACACTCACGCATAAGCTCGCACCCACACACATTAGTGTGCACACAAGCTGAACTGATAATAAAGAAAGAAGGGAAGACAGAGAGAAAGCGCTAAGAGAGAGAAGGAAGTGGTAAAGAGACAGAGCTGCTCTGAATTTCAGAATAAGATCAAAAAGAACTCCTGTGAGATATGGCCTTAGCACCGTCAAAATGAGATTAACAATGTCAAGTGAGTCCAATGTACAGTATGCGAGTGGAATATAGTCGATATTCTCCCTCCTATAAACAGAAATAAAGACACACACAGTCATTCATATTCTCTGCCCGACCCCCTCCTCCTCTCTTTCTCTACAGGGGTCTCAGGGTCACGTCAGAGCCAGATTACAGCCGGTCCGTAACGTTGTATAAAGCTGCAGTGTTCCCTAATTTAACGCCGCCTTCTGGGACCCAAACGGCTAGAGTCTGGATGGAGAAAGCAGATGTGCCCTTCCACCAAGAGGAAATAGTCGCTGGCCGATCAAGCGTAAAACGCCACAGCTTACCGACAAATTTCATGGCAAAGTGATGGGCAGGTCTGGAGGAGTTGCAGCGGTAGCTACTCTGAGATCTATCAGAAATGTGTATCTCGACCTGTGGACTGCTGGGAGGGTGATTTAGGAGGCGACAGATTAGAGGGGAAAGGGGGAGCGTGAATGTACGCAAGTGTGTGATAGAATTTTCTGTGTGAATAGTATACTTTCCAGTCTATGAAGCCCCGTGTGTGTGTGTATGTTTGGGTGTGTGTGTGTGTGTGTGTGTGTCCTTCAGTGGGATAACTGTGTGTGCACAAGGCTTGCGAGGCCTTATCTAGATGTCCTAGTTATCGATTGGGCGACACGGCAGATAAGAAAGGATGAGTACCCCCTCCCACCAACCCCCCCCCCATTCCACCACCTCCCCTCCCCCTGCTGCTCTGTGTGATACAGATGGGCCGATTGAAAGCACTTTACTGTAACCTGTTTACATCCGTCCAACCTCATTTTCAAAACGACAGCAAATTCTGTATTTGGAACTCATTTGGAGCTGATAACGTCAAAGAGTTTTTTTTCTCCGTCTTTTCCCAAATTTGATTAAGCCTTTCCACACGACCAACGCTGTTATGAGCAGCGCATGAAGCAGTATATTACAGTCAAGGCCTTATCTGATGTTTTCCATTACTACAACCCTTTATTGTTGAGTAAAATCTTTCTGAAATCAATTCAAATCTCATTTTTCCACCTGTTAAAATGAAGCTTTAATGTGTCCCAATACAACCTTGTCTTCCACAAAATCACATTCCCGTACAACTTAACTGCATTCAATTACATTTCAAAGGAAACATATTTTCTTCCGGATAACGGTTGTGTTTTTAAATAGTTTTAAAAATGTGGTTAACATTGTAAATTGAACCAAAACTTAACAAAAACTTAACAAAACTACTTGATTAGGTTTAGGCAACAAAACTATGGGGTTCGGTTTAGTAAAAAAAAACATAATGGTTTTGGCTTAAAATGACTACGTTTCACTCGAGACGCAAACATCGCCTCTTGGGGGAATGTCCGATGTTAGTTGGTTGGAAAGTAATTTTTAGGAGACAGGGTTGCCCAATAACATAGGACACATTAAACTCCATTAAACGTATCAATGCCAACATGTTCAACTATACTTGCTGAGATGCTTGAATGCAACAGTACAACCAGCAAATACTACTGAAAGGTGAACATGGTGTTTGGGCATTTTAAAAGGTATCAGCTCTATGGAGAGTTTCATTGTCTTTCAGCTCATTGTGTTGGTTTTCAGGCCCACAAATGTACTGTTTTGATTCAGATTTCAGTCTAAGCTGATAAACCCCAGTACACTACCTGCTTAGTACCAAACAGCTGACAGACAGTTAGTTAGCAGCTTGCCCTCATTTCCAATGCATGGCTCGGCTTGACTTGACTCAACTCACTTACCAGGTATTTATCAGGTACTTATCAGGTACCAGGCCCTTTTCTCTATTTCATTTTCCACTGCGGAGAGTACCCCCTCAGTTTAGGTGAGATTCTCAGCTGATCGCCATAGTGAAACTGCCAAGCAGGAGCGATTCTAGGATCTCAAATTTTGAGCATCAAACACTTTATTTCATGCATTAAGATAAACTTTATCCACAAATTTCTGCATCAAGTTATAGTGGAAATGCCTTTATGTCTTAAGGTCAGAGGTCAAGGGCCCCCCTTTGAAAATCGCCATACCAGATTTCCCTCACCAAAATTCCTAACAAGTTAATATGACATTGATTGATACCAATGGTTTCCTTAAGTTTTCTGATTATCTTCACTCTAGATTTAAGACAGAGCCCCTACAGCCTCATAAAGTCAGTAATATCGGCCGGGATCGCCGGTGATCCCGCGGGTGTCAGAGGGTTTGATCATTATTTTTTAGGGGTGCTGAGATGAAATTTAGGTGTGCTTGAGCACCCTTAACAAGAGTCTAAAATTGCCAATGCTGCCAAGACATCATCTTCAATGCAACACTGTTCCTTATACTTTCATCGGCAACCAAGCAGAGGAACATTTAAACTTCGTAAATTGTATGGCGTAGTGTATGACAAAGTTTTGCAGGCTGACATTTCTTTAAAATCTGGGTCAAGTGAATAAAAAAAATTGATGTCGCTGTTGACGGTAGCTTGGCTATTTAACCAATCAGTGGTCTGCAGTGTTTTAACTCCACTTTTTAGTAACGGCTCAGATCGCTTGGAACCTAGACCGAGTTAGTGCAAAAAAAAGTACGAGTTACTATCCACAACTTTTGCTAATGGAAAACCAAAAAAGAGTTTTTGAGTTGAGTACAGCCGTGTCACACCATGCAGTGGAAATGCGGATAGTGACATCCACTGACTGTACCTCTCTGTAGCGTGCCCACGTCTGTATAAACCCTCAACCATCAGTTTCTTTGATTAGTCAGGTTGGAAACTGACACATTATTAAAGAGTGGAGATAGACTTTACTGGTAGAATATGAAAGGTAATGACATTAACAACACCTTCTGTCAAAGTAATAGGTGTCACTTCCGACCGTCTCACACCCAGACTAGCATCTCTTATTTCTGATTTTGTCATAACAGTATAATGTTGGTAAGTTACATGGGATTCAGATGTGTCTTCTATGTATGGTGAAATATTATATCTCTAATATATTTCATTGGATTGAAAATGTTGTGGGTCTGTTAGTGAAGCCATAAATTATGGTGTGAACACACAGGGCAGATGGAGCGCACAGAGAGAAAAGGCAGAGCACAGGCTGGATTATTGCCAAAGCAACTTTGAGATTGACAGATTTCCCAATCGCAGAGAAAATGCAGTTGTTAGAGTTCATTTCAAGTCCTGAATGGGAGGTTTAAAGAGCAAATCACTGAAAAAAAGGGAACTATAGATTGGCAGCAGTTGTCTGTGGGAATGAATGTGAATTGTTAAAATGCATGGGTGAGTATGGACAACTTGTAATAGAGGTTGGGGAGTGCTCAGTTCAGATTATCTGTTAATGATAAAGCCATGTCGTTCAGACCATATGGCTTTTGTCTTGGAAAAGATGAGCTGAGAGCAGCATTTACATGTCCAGACAGACAGGACTTCATGAATACTTAAAGCTGCATTGATCAATATATTTTTATATTAACAATGGATCAAATCACTATGTGAAAGGGGTCATAGTGATTATCAATCAACTTTGTAGTTGAGAGCTCTTCAGTCTATCTTAACTCATTGTTTTGGTTTTCTGCAGGTTGGGATTTGTAAAAAAATCAAAGGGGGGATGTTTTTGAAACATTTTTTATTACAAAAAATAAATCCAAAACGACAGTGAGCCTATAGACTATGAAGCCTGTTAGGTTGCTGATATAGTCACATTTATAGAATAATTGTGAACTTCAATAAAACAACTTCAGAACTTGAACTTAACCACTGCATTTGCAGGAATATTTTAACCTGAGTGTTTTTTTCTAATTTAATCAAGTAGCATGATATGTTCACTCTCCTGCCTTGTCCTTTCCTCATGCGGACACATATGGGATGTGATCATAGACAACAAAACAAAAGGTTAAATGCTAATTTATCATGCAAGAATTAAATCCCCCTTTCAGTACCATGGATAGCGCCACACGACCAGGCGTGTCAAAACACCTATTTATAAACTTTAATATTTAATTTGAAATATTCTCTAAATGCAATAGCACAGTAATATCACAGCAATAGCACAGTATTCAGCTTTCATAGCTGCTATGAAAATAAATAGGTAGGCTAGAGTAGGCTATGTTCCTACTTTTTAGACTAAGAAAACTGAGATGAACAGCAGACTGTTCAGCATGGAGACGTTCATCACGTATAGACGCGGTGTCACCTCTATTGTCACACAAGCCATCACTACGAGCCAATTTTAAAACTTAATTTAATTGTCACTAGTAAACATTAGTGTGCCACAATGTTATCAGGCTTCAGAGCCACAGAAATTGTCTAGGCTACGTTATTTAATCAAGTGCAAGTTAAAGATGTTCTGAAATTTGTAATTTGCTCTGTGGAGCAACACTCCAATAACAATGGTCCCAATTATATCCCATTAAAAGCTACAGTATTTATACAAGAACTGCAATGGTACAGGAGTGTTTCTTGATGGATTGTATTGTGTAGGTCATATTTGTAGATCATGCTGCATATGTTCCATCATATTTTATATTCTACACCTATTTTTTTGGGCCTGCTTTCAGTGCTGTTGTTCATTTTATCATACATTTCACACCTTGTTACTTTCTACTATAATCGTCAGTAGAAACAGTTTTTGTAGAAAGCGGCTTTCCAAAAAGTCATGTGGCAGATTGTATTTTCTTGTTCTTGTTCTATATCACAACACATGTTTTTTGTTTCAGTGGGATCAATGAATCTTTCATGTTAATTCTGGATTTTCCTTTATCGTACCAGAAGAACAAATGTTTCACAAACGCTGTTTCCTTTCTCCAGACAGTCTCACTTTGGCAGTTCAAAAGGTCAAAAGATGAGTTTGATTAATTTATTCATTTTACACATCCAGTACACATGAGGAGTCGTAATTTCCTTTTATTTTTTTTATTTTTTTTTACTTCCTTTTTCACGCCTGCTCGGGCTCATAACAGGAAAACCTGTTTATGTTTTGTAGCCTCACGCTCCATTTCACCCTCCTCCTTCTCCTCCTCCTCCTCCTCATCTTCACTAACTGCTGTCTTGTTGCTTCTGCCTGAGTGGCTCCCTCTGAATACGCCACTTGGTTGAACAATTAATTATTCCAATGATAGGCCGCTACTCAGTGGTGCTTTAAACAGGGACACCGAGAACGAGAGAGAAGAGAATGGTACAGATACAGACAAGTGTCTCAAAAGTAGGCGAGTCGGTCCGCAGTCACATTTTATTGGTATTTGTAGATGGATGGATAGATGGATAAATAAATGGATGGATTGGTGAGTGTAAATTCCCATGTTCCAGTGCAGTGATGAGGGTTAGCCAGTCAATAGCCCTGAGCAGAATCGATTCTGCAGAAGCCTTGACCATTTGACCAGACATCAGCTCTACTACGCTGCCTCCAGGCCTCATGCACACACAAACGCACAACCTTGTACTTCTATCTGTGTGAGGGCACTCATTGACATAATGCATTCCCTAGACCCTGACCCCCAACCTTAACCCTGACTCTAACCTAACCCTAACTCTAACCTGAACCTTAAAACCAAGTCTGAATCCCCTAACAGGCCTTTGGAGGTCTGTACCAAAGTGAGGACCGGCCACAGTGTCCTCACTCTGAAGGTCTAAAACTCAAACTGGTCCTCACAAAGATAGCTGTACAGGTACACAAACACACACAGTATATAGGCATGCAGGCAGGCAAACACACAAACGTGCACACTTCCACACACAATTAAATAATATCTTATCATATATATTTTAAAATGAAATGGGTCAAATACAACACAGTCCGTACATACACACACACACACACACACACACACACACACACACATACACATAGACAAACACACTCTTTCAAAGCCCTGTCAGATGTCTTACTTCAAACTTCTCATTCCCAGGGTGTCAAATACCGATGCTTTGTCACGGCCATTGGCGTCAGATACTGACACTCTTGAGCGTCGGTATGAGACGCACCGGGCTTTCCATTAACTACAATGTAAACCCATCCACGTCAATATTAAACGCTCAGGGAAAGTGCTGTGGTGACGTAGCTTAAAGAGCTCAAAGACACACAACGGGCGGGCGAAAAGGGAGCTGGATGGGTCCAACAAACACAAGGCTTTCATCCAGGTAACCGCTGCTCGTGTCCCATGCGTCATGTTACAATCAGGTGTTCATTTGTGTCCCGTGTTCACAACGTTCAGTGTCATTTTCACTGTACAAACGTAGTAGTTTTAAGCCAAACCATTGTTTTTCTTACTTACTTGGGCATTTGCTCCCAACCGTGCCCTCCACACAACCACCATCCAACCCGTTTCCTTCTTCCATGCAGCCCCCTACCCAAAGAGTATAGAAGGAAACAGATGAAACTACAGTGTTTTTTGACAACAACCGCTGCCGCCATTTTGGACTGAAAACGCTTATTATACTTACAATATTTCATTGTTCAACACAGGCCATTTTTGGTAGAATATGACAATAGAGTAGAAACAATTTTGTTTACTTTACGTATGGAAGTTTTTAGGCAGACACACACACACACACACACACACACACACACACACACACATGACACAACAAGACTGGTGTGAGCCCTCCCACTATACCTGTTTCCTCTTTATCCTTCCCCATGCTGCTTTTATTGTTTGCCACTTAGAGAACTCATGTAAGTCCCGATAACAAAAATGTACGCCCCCTCTCCCCATCCCCATCGTTCTCCATCTCCTCCTCACTTATTACTCTGCTTCGTTTTTATTAAAAGAGAGTGAATAATCTTCTACTTTCCCCCTTTCTTCTTCTCCTTCCTTGCTGACTGTTGCTCCACTACTCGCCGTGAATCCCTCACGGGCAAGAGGGGAAAAGGTAAAGAGGAAGAAAGGAAGAGGAGTAGGCCGAGGGAGGGAAGAGAAGAGAAGAGAAGAGATGGTAGAAGGGAGGGAGGAAAGGTTGGTAAAGGGGGAACAGAAGAAGAGTAACAAAGGACAAAGGAAGAAAGACAGAGGCCAGAAATAGCAAGAAAAAAGGTGTCGCCTTGAAGCGTGTTGTCATTGTCAAGGCTGTGCCAGTGTGCCAGGCAGGCAGCAGGCAGTCAGTCAGTCATTCAGTCCCTCTGGCTTCAACAAGATAGATGCCCAGGGTTCCATTTGCATATGCTATTCAGGGCATGGCCGCACCATCTCTCTCTCTCTCTTTTTTTATTGTTTTTAATCAGAGGCGAATGTCAACAGAATAAATGAAGTTGCGCGGCGAAGTGAAATTTTTATCACATCAGTGGTGGTTGGGTGGGTGTGGGTGTGGAGGGAGGGGTGGCGGGTGTGTTGGGTGGGGGGTGGGGGAGCATGATGATGATGCCTCCACACATACCTCACACTACACACCCCTTCAAACACCCCCCCATCCCGCCACACATACCCTCCACCTCCATTCATCACAGGCCATATTGAGGGAGTGAAATTCAGTGGCGGTGCCGGTAATCAATGGAAGGGCTCCATATGGCGGGGATCAAAGGTGTCACATAGTGTGTGGTTCTGCTTTATTGCCAGCCAGCACTGTTAATTGGACAACAAGATCAGAGGCAATATTAAAATCCAATTAAATTGATATGAACAGATTGCCAAGTGATGTACACTAATGTATAATTGAGTATCAAGCAAATGCGAGTGGCCCGTCTCGAGCGCCGAGCTGCTGAATAAATGATGGGCGAGCCGTAGAGGACGGAAACAAGTTTGCACATTAGCCCCCCCCACCAACCCGCCAACCCCTTCTCCTCTCTCCTTCCCTCCCTCGCTCTCTGGGCCTTCAGATGTGGAGGGACACAGGATTTTTTTTTTTTTGGAACTGGCTGACATTCTTAAAGGGACATTTTTGTCCTGCATAATAAGGGCGGAGGAGTGTAGGGCTTTTCTGCGTGCTTGATGAGGGCAGAGGAGGAGGAGAAGGTGTAGGCTCGCGTGTGTGTGTGTGTGTGTGTGTGTGTGTGTGTGTGTATGCGTATCCATAGGGAGGGGTCGGGGCTGACGTGTAACATTTTAAACGGCGTAATTCCATCACACGCACACGGCTTTAATTTGAGTTTAATAAAATCTAAATGATTTATTGCCTTTTTTTGCTGGAGCAAAAGCAAGTGCATGTTGTGGTGCTTTGGCTAATCAGGCATAAACACGGACAGCCCCCCGTCTCAGCGGAGACGCTCCACGATGTGGAGTGCTCTTTAAGAAAAAGAAATAAATAAGCAGATAAAGAAGGATGCTCTGACACTATTTAACAGACCAACGAGGCCTAGTCCAAGGTGACATTGCCTGATAAGGTACACTTGGACTGTCGCCCAAAATAATCAAAAGTTCATCACCACTCATTCATTTATTAATTGAATATTTTTAGCCTTGATTTAATGCGCTGAGCTGTAGTGCTAATTCGTGACATTGGGAGGCCGATAAGGAGATTTACATTTCAAATTTTAATGATATTTTGGCTCTAGCGATCACTCCCTTTTTCGGGGGGCTAATTATTTATTTCTGTTGTTTTGGTTGCGGTCCAGCATATGCTGTGTTTTTTATGTCCCCGCCCGCCTCCCCTCTTTCTTGCATTAAGCTGGTTTCCTTAATTAAGCGGGCACGGGACTCATTAGCTGCCATGGCGATGGGGTGGCATGATGTGCCCGTCTCAGTTCCCGCCGGCGATGCCCGGACAAAGTGCCTGGGGAGCAGGTGCTGACAAGGTCGCGGTGGCAGCGTGCCATCTGGACCGAGGCTCGGGCCCCATCGCCGCCTGGCTCTTTGTAGCTATAGCTGTGGCTAATGCCATCCACCAACAACCCTGACTCAAAGACATCAAAACAGCGCTCCGGCTCTTAGGAGATCTGTGGACTTAACAACCGCTAAAACAAAGGCGCAATAATTGGTTTTGGCGCAATCTGTCCTTCGTTTGCCACTCAAGGAGCTTTTGTGGTTAAGTGAGCTCGGAACAGAAGGCACATTGAAGGTTTTCTTCATTTAAGCGTGATGCACCTCCATTTGCATAACATAGATGTCCATGGCAAACATTGTGCACATCCATTTATGCATAGATTACAACAATACATAGCTCTGCGGGAATAAAAAACACCACTTAGGTGCTGTATGAAAATGATAAATTATAATTTATCAGTGATAAATCTGACTGTTTTGGGTGAGCACAGAACGACCTTTTATTTATGTTTATGTTCCTGATTCTGGTTTTTAATGTCCCTGTTTTCTTTTTGTTTTTTTATATAAATATATAAAATATATACATTTTTCCCAATTTATTTATTTATATATATATATATATATATTAAAATATTTAAATCGTGATTAATCACATGATTGTCCATAGTTAATCGGAATTAATCACAAATTAATCAAATTTCTTATCTGTTCAAAATGTACCTCAACGTACCCAGAAGATTTGTGAAGTATTTAATACTCTTATCAACATGGGAGTGAGCAAATATGCTTGCTTTATGCAAATATATTTATATATTTATTATTGGAAATCAATTAACAACACAAAACAATGATAAATATTGTCCAGAAACCTTCACAGGTACTGCATTTAGAATAAAAAATATGCTCAAATCATAACATGGCAAACTCAAACCCAACAGGCAACAACAGCTGTCAGTGTGTCAGTGTGCTGACTTGACTATGACTTGCCCAAAACTGCATGTGATTATCATAAAGTGGGCATGTCTGTAAAGGGGAGACTCGTGGGTACCCATAGAACCCATTTTCATTCACATATCTGGAGGTCAGAGGTCAAGGGACCCCTTTGAAAATGGTCATGCCTGTTTTGCCTTGACTGTTGTGTGTGAAATACAGTATATTGCCTCGTAACCAGCAAGCCAGAATTTAAAGCACCACTGTTCTAGTTGGTATAGGTTTATGCGTTCTTAGTTAACTTGTCCAGGGGTACCAGGAGCATTATACTGTAGGTGTGTTGTTGTGTTGTTATTATGTACTGTTTATTACTGAGTAGAGTAAATTAAAACCCACAAAGTTTGTTTCCTCTTCTGTAATGGACATCTTGAGGAAACGGGTTTGTAAATGTCACAGAATGCCACACAGGATTGTCTAAACTCTAACCACAAAACGTTCATCACAAATGACCAAACCTTGGGACTTGGATGTCATTCAAAAAAAACCTCCTGAAATGAAGGGAATGTCAGAGAGCAAATGTTTCCCCGCTGTGGGATGAAGAGCTTGTAATTTGTCATTTGCTTTAACCTGCTGTACAATTTGTCATTAACGTGTCGGTTAGGGTGGTTTCAGAAATACAGAAGAGGCTTCCCGTTTTCCTCCCTGACACCGGTGTGGTATCACCTCCCTTCCCACCGAGCGGTACATTGTCACACAGTTCTCAGGCTTTGACTTATGAAGCTGCTTGTCGCACTCTATTTGAGGCGACCGTTCCACTGTGGGGCTCGCTGATCACAAGGCCTGCTCACACATAAAGACATGTATAACCCAGAAGGAAAACCCATACTTAAGCACTGGTCATTCCCCACTCACTCCCTCCCTCCCTCCCCACATTATTTTACAACCTCTGTGGCCTCCTTGCCAGAGGCATTGGCTGTCATTATGCGGTCCAGTGTTTGGCTTTGCAAGCGTTCACCCTCTGATTTAGTGGACGGATGCTTTCTTTAAAAAAAATGAAGGTATAAAACATGGTTTAATCCTTTTTGCTTAAACATAAGATGTCATGGTCATTAAGGGCCCCGGACCTTTCAGTAAAACACGGGGCCCGAGCACCACATATGGATGTTGTGACGTGCACAAAAAGAGCGCAGATGTTTATTTTAGAGACTTCTCGGAGGCTGGTTTGTGGTCAGCCATGTGGTACAAGACCATACATGAAAGGAAATGTTGGATTTGAATGCAGGAGACTAACAGGCCCGTCGCACACAAGCTCTCCAAGTAGACGAATGCATACTGTGAAAGTCTGACACATGCAGGGAGTAAAGAGCAAATATGATATGAATCACGGTGTTGTGGTTGTGTGATAATGGTCCGACCATATTAGCAAAATACATGGAAAGGCCCATAAGGGACAATTACAGTTCTTTCTTATGTTTCATGCATTTTTCTCCTACAGTTTTACGACCCAAATTAACGGATTGCACCACAAAAGTATTAAATAAACCAAAAAGCCTCTCCAAATTCTTACATTTTCTGACAATGACTACATTTATATGGACAAAATATTCCATTTTTTGCCTTTATTCCAAAAAAAACAATTGTCCTACTCAGCTGCTTCCATGGCTAATGAAAATGTCGCTAATATTCCACTAATATTCCCATTTACATGCAGCCATAAATGTGGGCCTTTCTTTTGGGCATGCATCTCTGCAAACTATCGGCAAGTTTTGTGTACAACGCACAGAGCTGGCCGTAAACAGGCAAGAGGTTACAAACTGTGGTTAAAAACCCCAAATGAAACACATATTCTGAATGTGCTTTACACATGTCCAAAGAATGCTCCTAAAACCTGAATAATATCGCCACGTTCCACATGTCTTAATTAGAAAATGCTCCATTTCCAAACGGAAAATGCTGTTGACATGACCCGTATCAAATTTGGAATATTGTAATATTCGCAAAAATAGTGGAATATTAGTGTGCATGTAAATGTATTGTATCATATCAATGATCCAAGAATCAATTTCTCTCAATCTTTCTCTTTTTCTTTTCTCTTTTTGCAATGTGTCATTTGATCAAAACACCCTTTCTGGTAATTAAATGTGCATAAATACTTAATGTACTTTGACCACTGATACACACAGCAGTATTTATGGTTAAGTTAAACTGGTGTTTGCCTACACAGGGATAAACACAGCGGAGTCTGAGGGATTTTCTTGAAGTCTCCTAATTTAATCCTCCAGTCCCTAATCTGGTGTGAACCCCTAAACCCTTCCGCACACAAAAACTGACCGACATAATCCCCGGAGTACAGACATGGCCACTCATTCCCTCACTCTTAGGACTGCGAGCAGATAAAACGACTGCTGCGTTCCTTCTACCATGCACATTTGTACATGTTTATCATCCTCTGCTCTTTTTCATTCTGTTGTCAGTCACCCCTCCATCTGCTGTCCATCTTCCCATTGTCACAAATGTGTCTCAATATGTGAGGAGAAGGAACGGAGAAGTACAAGAGGTACAAACCAAACTGTGCAAATGACAGAATGTGAAGAGAGACTTGGCCGCAAGTTATTAGCACTTGCTCTGACACATGTATTTTCCTGTCACATCATTTCCCTGCAGCACATACAGTAAGAATTAAAATGGCAGAAATGGACAGCCTTGATGAGCTTGACTCCTACCCGCCCCTCCCTTACTCAAATAAACACATTATTTGGAGAAAATCCATGATTAGGGCCAAAGGAAAAGAAGGCCCCTCGCTTAGGGGGCGAATGGGTGAAAGAATGAGTGTCGGAGGGAGGGAAGGTTGGTGGGTGGAGATGGACGGGTGGAGTGTGGGGGGCCCAGTAGGGGGCTAATTCTCCCCATGCCCTGCTGCAGCTGTGCCCCTGAAACTGACTGACAGATCCCTGTGCGTAGGGGGGGGGGGTTCTGCATATGTCAGAACAGTGAGGGGCCTGCCAACTTCCTGTTACAGTTTTCACACTTTATATAGCAGTCAATCTTAAACTTTCTCTCTGGGGAGCAGCATTTTCACAAATATTTTTCCCCCTGGCCAGAAGGTCAATTTGGTGAAGGTCTATTTGTGAAGATCGCCTGAGGGAAGTACAGTTATAGATTAAAGCTCATGTCAGAAAAATCTTTTTGTATTAGAAAATGTGAACATAATGATACAGCTATTATGCATAGTTTCTCAAGATGTAAACTTGTAACTGTGACTACTGATTGAAACTTGTTGAACTGTAAATTTGGGCGCACGGCTGGCTTAGAGATTAATACGCCAACCATAGACTGCAACTCCCTGGTTTCTGGCCAGGGACCTTTGTTGCATCTCTCTCCCTTATTTTCTGTCATCTCTCTAATAAAGACATAAAATGCACTAAAGAAAAGCAAGCATTAGCTACGAAGCAATACTTATTAAAGCTAAGTTATGTCCTTTACCATTACTTTTCATTCATGTTATATCTACAGCGGCTGCTCCTGCACACTTAGTACTGTGTTTTTCATGCATATAGAAAGAGAGGGTGTAGCCGTAACTGTCTTTTTTTCATGGCTTCAGAAGTGTTCATGGCAAACAACCAGACTGTCAAAACTCACACCGACAGCTAGTCGTGTGATGTCAGTCGTCTGTATGGCTTCCAAGAGAAAATACAGAGTAACATAAGGAGTATAGCGTATACGGAGTAACACAGGCTATGGAGTATAGAACAGCCACTGCAGAAAAATATTAAAAATTGAAATGACCAAAAAGTGGAAATTTAAATTTTATTTAATTGACCCACACATTCATTTCATTAATTATTTTTTATTTAAGTAACAAACTAGTAGATTGCTTTCTTAGAAAAAAATACATTACAATTTTATTTTATTTTTTTCATGAGATACATGTTGAAAATTTGATTTAGTAGATTTAGTCCTTCTGTAGTCTGTCAAGTGTAGGAGAATAAAATTGAGCATTCTCCTGCTAACAGACACTGCATTAAATATAGATACGAAATAATTATGAGGACAAATGTATTTTAAACAACTAAAAAACAGACTTTGATCCATGTTCTTTACTTGGACTTTTATTGGTATTAACTTTGTCTGTAGGCTACAGACTACAATAAAGTAGGAAATAGCAACAATAAACAACTGATAAATATTGTTAATTTGAAAATACCAATAAATTATTTTGTGAAATAAACAGCTTTTTTATTTATTTATTTCAGTGACAAAAATCATCATTAACACTTAAATTGAATTTATCATTTCGGTGGACTTGAAATCTTTTTTTTATTTGATGGCCTGGCATCTGGTCAAAAACCAAAGGCCAAGTGGCTTTGCCCTTAAAAGGATGAAATTCCAGGCTATATCCAGGTTATAACGGTCTCACAAAACTGATCTGAAGTTAATCACTTAATGGTTTGATCATTTTCTAGGTTACTATATACTACTGTAAAGTCTGTCATTCAGCATAATTGAGTTACAGAAACACAACTTCGGTGAAATAGTAGCGCTGTTAATTTAAATCCTACTGTCTAATTTGTGGCACAGCATTTATTTTCATTGTGAGCCACCTCACAGTTTGGATGCTGAACCGCTTTATATTGACTGTCTTCATGGCTGCAGCCCACTAACGATTCCATTGCTAATGATATAGTCACTTTCTTCCTCTTCTGTCTCTAACCTCCTCTCAAGTAAACTCAGATGACATCTCCCAAAACCGCACACCATTAGAAGCAAGTCTCCGAGAAAATACCATTCCAATTATGTCTGAGGGGAAAAAAAACATGAAGTAAACGAAATGCTGACTAACTAGAAAGAGATTAGTACTGTGACCTTGATGGGAACCTGCTCCGATAAGGGCACCCAGGGCCAAACTGGAGAGGATCCTGTGTGGGCATTTAAAATAGGAAGACATGAAACAGTGCGCTGTTAGAGCAGCCGCCCCTCCTGTGGCGGGACCCTAAGCGCAGTAACCTTATATCAAAGCCTGGCATGTAGCAGAGCAGCCAGGGAGGAGCACATTAATTATTGAGGAGCATACGGTAACAAGCTGTGAGCGCCAGCGACGGCCTTTTGTAAGGAAGACTAGCACCCCATGTCCGATTATCTATTGTTAACCTCGTTCTTTCCTGTCTCTGTGAGCACGCCGGCTATGAGCGGGAGAGAGATATCCACTGCCGTTCTCTCTCTCTCTCTCTCTCTCGCTCAACACACATAGAAAAACACATACGTCAGGATAAGATTGGGAGGGGAATGTGTTCCTTGGCTTTCTATTATACTCTAACACAATATCCACTCACACACACATATAGCTGGGTGGCAAAAAGGGCAAGATATTGGCTCAAACAGGGGAATAACATGTCAGCCTCGGGGGATTTTGACCGAGGTATGGTAGAGCAAAAAGGCTGTTTGCAACCTGTACGCTCTGTACTTCACTTTACCTTCAGCTGTGAAAGCTGACATGCTGCTGGCTGCTGTTCACTACCTTTACTGGGAATCTGAAGGGGAGAAGAAGATGAGAGTTCGGTCTAAGTCCCAGTCGTTATAGAGTGGTGCAGGGATGACGTATTTTTGTAGGCCAACCAAGAGCAGTTTGCATCTTCTTAATTCCCTTGACAAAAAAACAATACGATTTTACCATTAGCTTTCGGATTATCGCAGAAAATAAGCTCTGTGGCAAACAAACGTTTATGATACGTACACATTTTGTTCAGCAAGATAACCACTTTTTTACATTTTTGAAGCATAAATGCAATCGGCAGAAGTAAAAACTTAACATAAGGCTTTTAATGAACTACACCACGGTCGCATGAGCGTGAGTATGTACACAACAAGGCTGATGAGTCGGCGTTTAGTAGTCTCATTTAGCCAATTGTTAGCAAACGCATTCTGTAAGACACAAAGGCTTCAAAATTCATGAGTTATTACTCATGTATTTTGCAAATTTCCCCCACTGCGGGACAAATAAAGGAATATCTTATCTTATTTTATATCGTAGAACGAAACGTTAAGCTTAAGCTTGTGTTAACCACAGACCTTATTTCAGACATCTAACTAAAAACCATTCAAAACCCATTGACTTCCAGGCGACGGAACCGGACGTACAAAAATGCCAGCTCATTTCCCGGAGTCACACACTCTGTATGGATACTCAGAGAAATATGTTGTGTTCTCTCTGCAAACTTGTGGGCCTGTAAAGCCCTTTGAGAAGACATACTGTGATTTGAGGCTCTAGTGAGCTGCAATATCAGTGAAGATGGAGAGAAAATGTTGCTTATAGTTAGGTTTAGTTGGCAGCGGCTAGCTCACTGCAGCTCACGGCTATGGTTAAAAGAAGGCTAAAGTATTAGCAACATTTTCTCTCCATCTCTGAAATGCTTTGCCGATATTGTCATACTCTCTTTTTGATAAGTCTATCTCTCTTTCTGGGTTGCTTTGCAGTGTAGGCAGTTGTTGCCAATGCTGGAATAGCAACTTTTCCTGCAGGATATTCCGCCGTTGAATCAGGCTTTCACCATCTGATTGGTCAAAGTCTCCCTCCCAGGCTAGATATTCTAACGCCTGAAAACAGAGAAACAAGAGGTGTGAAAGTGTAGTTTTCTCTCAGACATCTTGAATTACGATATGCTGAAAGGTTATATGGATTTTTTGCCAAATGATGCCAAAAATAAACTGCCTACACCCCAGCTTTAAGTTTAGATTTGTTGACAAGTGCTTTGTGAACATTTTAGTCTATTAGCATTTTAGTTAAACTTCAAACTGCTTCGAGATTAGAAACCTGTTTAGTTTCAGTCTAAAAGAACCGCTGTTGAAAAGTGACCACAAAATGAAAAGGTTGCATTATTAAGAAAGCAAAAAACTTTTTCAGAAATGCAAATAGGATGTCAGTTCTCTGAAAGAATCGTACAATAAATTATTCCAGACATGAACAAACATGTTTTTGATTAGCATATTTATTTTGAGATGCGACCAACATTAGGAGTACTATCAAAAAGATTAAAAAGAATCACTAAACAGAACATGAAGTGCAGCCCTCAGATACTGTAATGAAACAATACAAGGGCAACAAGAACTAAAGGCAATGAAAACCAGCGACCAACACCAACAGTGACTTTTCCACAAACTGTATTTGGTTTTCAAAAACCTGTATTTTGCTTTACTTTAAGCAGTTTGATCCTTCCCTTCATAATCCTGTTTCACAGTAACAGACCCAAATAATGTCAAGACCCCTTCAAAAATCTGCTAATAAACTAAAATGCAAAACATAAAAAAGCTGTTTAAAAGCCACAAACTACATTGGACTTTTTCTTCCAAGTCCAATGTTAGTTTTATTTCTTTTTTCCATCACCTTGTCACTGAGCTCCTGAGGCTGAGGCGTTTGGCTAGCTAGCTTCATAAACTAAATTAACACTACAATCAGGTAAAGAGTACCATTCCTCGGTGCCATCAACCCGTGCCCCCCTGGACAATAAACCTCTGTTAGCACTATCTCCATTGAGCTCCTTCTGCATATATCAATGCCATCACAGACAGATATTTAAAATCCAAATGTGAAGAGAATGGCTCCAGTGGTCACATATCCACTGTACAATAACAAAGTGATTTCTGATAGTATCAAGGCTGAGAACTGAGTCATTTGCTGAATGTAGTGCTTTGCTGTTGTTAATGAGAATTTCAAGCATCCCCCCTCACTGTTCGGCGTTCATGGCCAAACAGAATTAGCCCTTTGAATTGTGTCTTGGAGGCTCGGCAGCCGCAGCAATGTGTGGGTCAAACTGAGAGAAATGAAGAAACTTCAATGTGTGATATCTCTTACATGAATATTTAACCGTAATTCATAATTATTATTATTTTTATTATTATTAACCATAACAAGTTAGTGCTATGATTTTGAGTGCATGCAGAGATACAGAATAAGTGCAGAGAAAAGTTTGAACAACGAGAAAAAAGAAGAAAAGTCGCAAATTTAAAAATCGGAGAGTTTGATTTGAGTTTGAGTTAGTTAAAGCTTCAATACGCAGAAGTTTTTGGTATCATTGGGCAAAAATTCAATAATAACCTTTCAGAATATTGTAATTCAATTGTTCTGAGAGAAAACTAGACTTCTGCACCTCCTCATCGCTCTGTTTTCAGGCTTTGAAAAATCTAGAGAATTTAGCCAATCACAGGTCATTTCAGAGAGAGAGAGCGTTCCTATTGGCTGTGCTCCGGGCTGGTGGGTGGTGCTTGGTGTTTCTTCAACAGATCTGCCAGGTCACAAACTTACACGTACACTACAAGATGATTCTGGAAACATTTGAGGCGAGGAATAGGCATTACAGTAACAGAATATTGATTCATATTTGATCAGCGCTGCCTAGTTTGACCATTTGATCGGAGTTTGCGAGTGATTGACTGCTGCTCAGAGAAGGCAGGCTCTGATGTTGTTTTCTTCCGGTCTGTGAAATCTTGCAGATGCCATTAGGAGCACCGGAGGACACCGGAGGATACAGGAGGACACAGAGGCACATGATTTCTTTCAGATTACCTGTCTCATGCACTACTGTCAGGATATCGTGACCGTTTCTACCCACTGCCTCTTTAAAGATAAAAATCCTGTTGTGTTCTCTGAGCGCACACACACGCTATCACACACACACTGACACACACACAGCTGAGGTTAGCTTGTAAAAGTGAATGAACTCAGAGGGCCTGACCAGTGTTGACCGCCCTTTGATCACAGAGTGGTTTGTTTCCTCAGGCCCATGACCTCTGACCCCTGCCGGAGAAAGGTCGAGTGCCTCTTCAGCTCAGTGCTAATGATCCGTTTAACACCCTTCAGCTGTGTTAGTGTGTGGCATGCCTTTTGTATGTGTGTGTGTGTGAGAGAGAGAAAGAGACAGACACAGCATGCTGTTGTTAAGTACTTCAAGCAACACTTCGACAACATGTAACCTTAGACTTACCAGCACGAAATGACAGCTGACACGGGCCGAGCTCGCGCTTTTATGAATTTTTCAGTCACATTCGACAGCCGCAGAATGCGTACATCACACACGCTGATAATATCATCCTGTCGCATGGCAGACTGAAAAGAAAAACTGCAACCAACCACAACTTTTCCAAGGCTTCCAACTTTGCACGAACCAAGTTATGCACCCTCCGCCACACTGCTTCCTTTTTTAATAACACATTAAAAGGGATTTTATTAATTAGATAGAAGAAGCCAGAGTGCCGCACATTCAGCATGTGCTTGCATTTGATGTGATTTCTGTTAAAAAAAGGAGCATTCCCACATGTCGCAAATCCCCGCTGCCGCTACGCCGCAAAAAACAACGGCGAACAACAAAACAACAAAAACAGCGACTGAGTCAAAGTGGATCCCTCTCTGTAGGGGCCGGGGCCAGAGTCCCCTTTCAAGTACAGTTGCAACAATTATCTTAAAAGCTGCGCCGAGCGGGAACCTTTGTTTTCCTCCCAAATCCGCATGGCTTGAACCTGACCCTGTTTCTTCAAGCCTGGTGGAGGATAACACGTTCCTACAGTTTGATAGCAAGAGTACATTTTCTTATGACTTATTCATCTTTTTTTTTTTTCCTCTCTCCCTCTCCTTAATTTATAATTCATTTGATCTAAAATTTCATTAATTTTCTAAAATGTTCCAATTGGGGCCTTGCTGGGCCGAGGCGAAGGTTTTTTTTTTCTTTGTCCAACCCTCTTTTGTAGTCGGCTATTATTCTTTTATGTAGCAGCCTTGTAGAGGTTATCGTCTTCTGAGGGCAAACAGCGCTCTCTGGAAAAGTTTTAATCAGCTTTAATGAGTGGGGTCAGTGCTGGAACCAGAGAGGGAGAGAGACGAGCACGCAAGCCGGGAGAGAAAGTGAGAGGGAAAGATAGCCGGCCTCTGAAACATATGGACATTTTTATCTTTTTTACATTTCCTTTCTCTCTCATTTGCACTTCTCACTTTTTTTTTTTTGCCTGTCCTTCTTCTGATAGCCAGATTTAGCTCAAATTGCACCGGCATGTTATGCATGGGAACAGATTATAGATAATGAAGGAGGAATTCATTTTGGGCCCCTTTATCTTCAAAGTATCATTCCAATCAGACACGACAAGACTGCAATTAGAAGGTGAAAGTTAATTTTTAAAGTCGTCCATCAGTAGCCATCCAAATATGTCCAACGTGACTGAGCCGAGGGACGGTCGTGTGAGAAATCCTCAACCTCGTCTGCTTTAAATTCCTCCACAATGATAAAGCTAGTTTAGTCTTTCTGCTTCTACAATCCCTGGCTTTTTATCATTCCCTAAAATCCTCAGATATCCCTCTTTTACCTTCTCTTCTTTAAGTTACCTCGCCTTTCTCCGTTCAGTCTTTATCAAATGTTAGCTGCCATTCTTTTGGCTTTAGCCTTGGACTCTAATCTTCTTCCAGGCGATAGTCTAAGCCATTCCATTATTAGCATTTTACAGCCAAGGCCGACTGGCTCATTGTGACATGGTCTGTGTCTCCTTTTAGGCCGCACGGCAATGATATGACATGCCTCGGATAGACGTAAGGCCACTGCGAAGGATTTACTGTTTCAGAAAGAATTTACATGCATAGATAGGACTTTATGGGAAAAGTTGGGGTTCTCAGGGAAGTTCGTCTGTCCCTCAAAACCTCTGCACTCTATAGAGTTCTTTACCAGTAGTATTTTACATCATAAGTGTGTGACGTATCATTACCTTCTGCAAAGTCTATAGAAAAGACTAAATGAAGAGCTGTCACAGAGAAACTCATAATAGTCACAACTGGAATAAATGTAAAAAGTTGATCTTGCATGCATTTATATGTGCATGGATCTGTTTCATATGATTTCTACAGTCCACATACAGATAGGTGATAAATGAAAGGCAAACCCAATATGGCGTCTTAGTAAGATGTTGTACAACCACAAGCTTCCAGAAAAGCTCCACTGCTCCTTGGCATAGATTCTTCTAGTCTGTGGAACTACACAGATATGGCCAACACCTTCTCACTCCCAACTAGGTACCACTTTAGTTCAATAGTCTTCAAAATGTGGTTAACGTTATATTAATTACAAGACATAATTTAAGTAGGTTAGGTACGTAATGTAAGTTAAGTATGTTACATTACGACATGGTTAGATTTAGGCAACAAAACTACTTAGATAGGTTTCAAATATGTATGTTTGTTCCGTAACTTGATTTAAGTCGGTAACTACGTTACTTAGCCAACGTGACGTAAATTAAGTATGTTAATTACATTATTATCGTACACGCTATGTACATGATGTAATTTAAGTATGTTACGTTACTTTAAATAAGTCAACGTTGAGTTTTGGTTTCACTCAGGACACAAACAGTCCTGTGTTTGTTTGACCCAACCATCCACCAACCTCCTCCCTACGCAGACTTTTACTCTTTATACTACGTCACCTGATGTCATAATTACTACGACCACTAGAGGCAGCCCTGCACGTCCAAAAGTTATACAAGAGGAGGAGCATCATAGTTTGACTCCTATGGCCACTGACCAAGCTGCCGTATTTGGCGAGTTCGGAGTTACAACGGGTTGATATGGCCTCAGATGTGTGATTAACTTTGCTTTAACTCTGTGATTGAATGGTGACCTTGATTGATGCGTTTAAAGGTTATAAGTACTGCACTCTGTGACCGTGTTTGTGGAGTATTTATTTCCCTTCAATTACTTCTGATTATTACTATTATTTAGATTTTCTAGTTGCTTTCTGTTTTGATGCATTATTACCTGGTGAACTGTATTCATTGTATCAGTATTTTGTACCTGCATTGGACCGAGGTGAGGAGGGCATTCTTGTCTCAAAATCTGATGCTTGTGGCCTTCTTGCACCTTAGCATTGTGTTGTGAGCGTGGTGATCTTCTCAAAAATAGTCTGAGTTGGGATCATGACTGTGGTGGTATCGTAATGCAACTCTAAACTGATCAAGAGCCAACTGAACGAAAACTTTTCTTTGGCTGAAGTAGGACGCAGCAGGTTGAGGTTCACAGCCACAACAGGGAAATGTTTCTGCTGAATGTGAGTTGCAGACTGAGGCAGTGGTCCGTTCTCCACAATAGATGTTAGATCCCAATATGAAATTCCACCTTCCTCAGCTCACCTCTTTCACACCATGAGGCCACAAAGCCCCATTGATCTTCCTCTTGCCAGCATTTCTATGTTTTCCTCTCTTGTATGCCAAGGGAAAAGGTTAGCGTGTGTGTGTGAGTGTGAGTGTGTGTGCATATACTTGTGCCCGTATCTCCATCATCCCTATTATCTCTTTCCCCACTCATCCAAATGTCACTACATCTTTCTTGCAAATGTCTTCCTGTGTGCATGATTTGCGAACGCACGTGTGTCTTCTTTACATGCTTTCGTGCGCGCCTGCTTTTCATTCTTTGTGTTCGTATATGTACGTATGTATGTGTGTACTGAATGTGTTACAGGTTGAGTGTGTGAGCATTGAACTGTGCATGTATGTGTGTGTGACCAGATCGTGATGCGAGCTAGCCTCACCGCGCTCCCAGCGGTGCCGGAACCCGAGCTCAGAGGGCCGGCGCTTAGCCCCGGTGTCGATAAGCGGCCGCTCTTCAAAGGGCGCTGAGGAAAACCGGCTCGGCCCTGTCAAAGCCGGACAAATTCCCCGCTAACACCCTGAGCCTCGCTGCTCCAACAGTTTAAAGAGCGAGAAGAGGGAGAGAAGCCAGGAATTGAAGGGAAAAGGGACGGCTAGGTTTTTATATATATATAAAACATCAGCTTTTTGCTTTTTGAGGTGCAGTCAAGGTGGACATGAAGCACAGTAGTAGCTGTGTCATTCTTATTAAGTTGTATTTAAAAGCTCTTTTTAGTAGCACATTTGACAACATTTCCTAAAAGGGCATGATGTAATCAAGTATGCGATTGAGATATAAACCTCATTCAGTTTGTCTGAGAGAAATCTTTCAACACAGAACCGCCACAGTAATAAACACTTAGCACCAAAGATGGACAGCAATGACACAAAGGAATGAATTGAATAGTTTTTTCGAGGAAATTATGTCTACAATAATGGAACTGTACATTAAACCATTTCAAGTTATAAGGGGGCCTGATTTATTACTGTGGAGCTCCAGCCTCACAGGTCACAGCAGGAGCTTCTATACATAGAAAAGTCTCCGTATGCATTTTCTCTAATGTGGACAATACTCTGCACGTCTTCCATATTTGGGGTCACTACAAACAAAGACGTACTATTAGGAAAAAACAAACTCGTCAAATACCGATGCTTGGTCGGTGGCCCTCGGCGTCTGATACCATCGCACCAAGGCACCCTGTATGAGACACACTAGGCTTTCAACTAATGCCAATGTAAAGCCAACCGCGTCATTATTAGACAGTCAGAGCAACTGACATAGTATAAAGAGCAAGAAATTCTGCTTAGCATGGACTGCTTATAAAGATGTGGACGTTGTCCCCGTGACGTCACCCATTGGTTTGTGGAATGCCGTTTTGAAGCCTCGAGTTCTGCATTTTGGCCGTCACCATCTTGGTTTTTGGCTGTCGGCATCTTGTTTTTTTGTAACCAGAAGTGACACTAGAGGGGGCAGCAACCGAATGCTCAATATGACATTTTTGGGCAACCAAAAAGTTACAATAGACTTTCATGAACTGAAAATACACTGTGAAAGGGTTGAAGTTCTGAGACACCCAGACTGGACAACGCCGTGGTAGCGATCTGTCAATCACAAGGTAGCCACGCCCTAAGGCATCCCCTGCTTTATGGTCTATTTGACTCTAAATGGGACCATAATTTACTAAATGAACATCGTGCTGTATTGAAAAAGACTTGAAACTAGCGATTGAGACCATAAACTCATGTTTACAATGTTTACTGAGGTAATAAATCAAGTAAGAAGTAGGGTCATTTTCTCATAGACTTCTATACACTCAGACAACTTTTTGCAACTAGAGGAGTCGCCCCCTGCTGGCTATTAGAAAGAATGCAAGTTTAAGGCAATTCAGCTTCACTTTTCAGAACCAGAGGTTGCCGACCGCTGCTTAGAGAGGACTTTCACCCAGGAGGCTGCCGTTAGTGTCCCTTATGAAACCAAGTCAACGTTGACTTATTTTACCTTAGTTTCATTACATAACTTACGTACTTAACTAACGCGTTTATGTAAGTTACGCAACAAATGTACTTATTTTAACCCAAACCTCTATCTTTTCCTAAACCTAACCAAGAAATAACAAAAAACTAAGTAAACCATTGGAAGTTGACTTTGAAAAGACACTGTTTACAAGCGGAAACTGGTATGCCGTTCCTGAAACATCCAAAACTGATGTTAGAGGGGTACCTAGAACATCACAGTTTGACCCAAATAAGGCCACTGACCAAGCGTCGGTATTTGACAAGATGGGAGTGATGATGTTGGAAAAATACATTTGACTCATTCATACATAAAAGGGACAGTGTGGCGGAACATGAAAATGTCTTTGTCACCGTCTTAGGTGGAGTGACGCTATCAGGCTGCCTCTGATTGGCATCCATAAAAACACCAGTAACAGCACTATCAGGGCAACTATCAGCCTTAACTCACTTCACCAGTCCGTCCTCCCAACGGTGCGAACAGCAGCCACCAGTCTGCAGCCCGCCTGCTTCCGGGAGACGTTTTACTCCAGAAACACACCAAAATGACCAGTTTCGCCTGTGGAACAAAGGAACATGTGATTTGCGAAAGTTGTACAAAAAGAAGAAGGGGGGGGTGAAAAAAGCTTGGCCTCAGCAACTCCACTTTTTAACACTGGCATTAATTTCTTCTCGCGAACAACAAATGATTCTCAGCCGCTCTTGTGAAAATCTTTTATCTGCCTCTCAGACATTAATTATATATTTATATATAGAATATGCAAAAAAGAGCTGAGGAATGTTGGGGCTGATTAAAAATTAAACAATGCAGAAAATCACTCTGTTACCTAAAGGGATACTACAGTACATCTCTCTAGTTTTTTTTTTTTATCTTTATCTTGACTCCCTCTCTCCCTCGCCGCTTTCATTTGTTGTTTTTTTTCCTCCTTCTTTTTTTGGGGTTGGAGATTTCTTTAAAGCTGCCTTCTCCGGAGGCACGCATGCTTCCTGGCCCACAGACAGTGGCAGAGTGTGTGTTCTGCATATGCCTGTCTTCTCTGCGTGCATGTGTGTGTGTGTGCGTGCAGCAGCATCCAGGCTATTTGTCATGGCGTAGGCTGTTTGCTGGGTCAGTCCAGATAAACTAATGTGTCAGTGCAACGGGGCTCCGCCGCTGACCAGAGCGCCTGCAATATGCAAAGACTTTGAATTATTTCTCTGCCCCGTGGCTCCCCCGCTGAACACACTATGCAAAAAGTCGAGAAAGAAGACGGGGAAGGGGGGGTGGTGAGAGAACACGACTGGGAATAAGGAGGGACAGAAAGAAAAAGGAGTGTGATATTGGAGGGCAGTGAAAAAAAAAGAGGATTTGGGAATGGTGTCGACAATAAGCAGAGGAGAAGAAAAACAAATGGGGAGAAAAAGACAGAGTGAAGGAGAAAAGAGACAAGAAAGATAGAGGTGGGGGGCCAGTTTGTGCCAGTGTTTGCCCTCATGGAAAGCATTAGCCAGCCTTGGAAGAAAGACAGAGCGGCTTAAGTGCCAGAATTGAAACTAACACTCACAAGGTCACAGGGTCGCTGGTCACACTGATGACTTTGAACATCTGTATGAGTGTGTGTGTGTACCTGTTGATGACCTAAAGCCCTTCTTGTCAGTTGTCAACAAAGTCCAGCGGCAAAAAAAGCAGCCTCATTTCAGTTCCTTTGATCATAATGAAAGTTATTACATTTTGAATAGCAGAATGAGGAAATTGAGTATATATTAATTAAAATCTCAAAGCGTCATATATCATGTGCATAGAGCGCAAACACTTCAACTGCCACCTAAATATATCACTTACCAACTTTCTCAGTGTTGTTTACCACTTCACCGTTCAGTTATTCATGTGCACTCAGCTCCTAATTATGATGTTTCCAACCGCACTTGAAGGCAGCGCCTGTTTTGTCTAATGGGGGGGGTGTGGCTGCGAGTGCAGACACATGTGTTGATGTGAAGACTCACAAACAATCATACATGTACATAGTGTACTTGTGTTTAATGTTGGCAGTCTATGACCACACATTAAAACATATAGTTTCTGTGTGATGTGGACAAGAGACTTGAGTTTGTACATTTTCCAAACACTAAAAACATAAAAAAAAAAACATAAACAAAACAAAAGCAGCATGTTTAAACAGCTGCATTACAATCAGATGAAACCTCACATTGTCCAATATGGCACTGGACCAAAGTTCAAACTGTCGTCCCTCCATGGACTTTCACACTACTGTACATCACAGCTGCTTTTCCTTCTCTCTTTGCTTCTGTTTTTTTAGCCAACACCAGGTAATTAACCTGCTGTGTCTCTTTAAATGTGTCTTCATACTGATTATGGAGTTAAAAGTTTTGTACGTTTGCATGTTTTCACACAGTGAATGAGCCAACACAACAGTTTTCTCTTGACTGGGAACAAGATTGAAAATATCATGAGGAGAAGATTCATTTGAATTCAATTGAAACTCACTTGTAAATGTTCTGCAAACCATGTTTTCTATGTGATAGAAGTGTGGGGAAAAAAGGAGAACTCTGTGAGAAGAACCAGAAACCGCTATGAGTGAAGTGAATGCATTAGACGTTGGATACATTTACATAAATAAAATTGACTATATATCATATATTATATTGCCGATATTGGACGATTCTGCAAACCCAGGATTATTGTGTTTAATATTTTCTTTAATTCTTGCTTTTTTTACAATGTCTGCTCATTGCAAATACAATATGGCCAAGGGTAGGCATATATTGTGGTTATAGCAAATAAGCTGTAAATGTCTTGTATAACAGTCAGGATGTAATATCACTTAACAGCTTCAGGGTTGCCAAGTTTGTGAAAGCTGAGTAGAATTGCAAACCAACTAAAATGTTCCTGTTTATTTAATTTTTTTATTGGAATTTTTAGTGAATCAAACAAAGTTGATTACTACCAAAAATATAAACAATTGTAATTGTATACCCCAGGAGACAAATGTTTTGATTGGTTACTCAAAGCTCATCATAATTTAGATCGAGTAGGGTTGTCCCCGACTGAGAATTTACATTGTCAAATCTTATAGGTCAAGTCTTGCCTATCGTCGACTAATCGTCATATCCTTCATTTATCCCGCTCTGTTGTAGCTTTATTAATCTACAAAAAAAGTAGCAAAAACAACAAAATTATAGGCCGGGATACATGTGACTATAGCTTAGCTGTTGGACAACAATGCTGTCTGTTTTGTGTAGGGTGTGTGTGTAGATGTGGCCCTGCAAATTTGGACAGTGCAACTCAGTCTACATTGTGATTTATTCATGCACACTTAGGAGATTGATTACAAGCAGTTATTTTAGGTTTAGTTAAAGAGTTATTTTTAAATTTGTACAGTATTAAAAATAAAAAGGTCATGAGGGAGACATGTTTGCTCTTTACCCTGAGGTCTTGGGAGTCTAAATGGTCAGCTTTGCTCTATTAAAACAAGTGAGGGTGGGACAGCTCACTGACGCTGTGATGGACTGTTACTTTAGTTACTGACAAAAGCAGATGGAACAGTTGTTGTTTTACCCAAATATATGTAATTTATGTGCCTTGTGTTATACCAGCTCAATGTCCCAGTAGTTTTTTTTTACTATCAGTAATAATAAGTCCTGTCGGCCGTTAGTTTATTATTTATTTTTAACCTATTCTTGCAGCAATAATCCACAGAACAGGCTGTCACCAGGGACTGTTTCTTCAGAAGAAAGTGGTTCCAATGGAATCCATTGTATTGGGGTGGTGTCAGAAATCCCACATATAGATATTACAAAACCTGGGCAAATAAAACCAAAACCATTTGCATGGCTTGATACCACTAGAGCTACCTAAGAAAGCATTGTTTTGTGATTCGGACCCTTTAATCTAGGTTTCTAGGCAAGTAATGAATGCTGTTTTGGAGGCTTTTCCATCCTGAGAATAAAAACATGGGGGAATACTGACAACTTGGATTTTGTTGTCATGAAATTGTCTAAAGATGGGGAACATGCTGTAACAGGAGAGAATATCAGCTCCAACCCCAAAAACGTTGGTACCGGCCTTCAAAAAACCCCATTAGTCAAAAAGAACTGGTAATTTACCCCAAAGTTACTATAGCTTTGTAATCAAAATGACCTTGAAGGCACATGTTTGTGTGTACACGCCTACACCCCCACCCCTCCGTCATAACACACACACAGTTACCCTAAACACACACGTACGTACACAGCCATACAGATGCTCGCGATCATTACGGTCTTCTGTTTCGTCAAACCTCACATTCGGCCTTCTTGCCTCTAGCTGACAACTGTGTGAGGGGAGATTTTTTTTTTTTGCTCCGTTTTTTGGCAAAGGATCAGACAAGCTGCACAGTGGTGTATTAAAATGTCAGCTTAAAATTGAAATAAACAACTTAGGGGTGGAAAAAGGCGATACCGCTAATATCAGCCCCACCCCCGGACAGACTTGGTATGGCCCTGGGGCAGAGAGGAGATTGACAGGTGGGGAGGCTGGATCTCAAAGCCGCAGGGGGGTTTCCCTGTTTGAACGGCAGGAGCTTTAGGTCTTAGTTTGAGAATCTAAGAATAAACAACGATAAGGCTCAAACTTCATTCTGCTGCACCCATACATATATGCACACAAATATGTGTCGCAGCGCAAATGCAAACATGCCACAGCGGCGTATCACTATATCGGAAAACACATACAGTATACTGTATTCTCTCAAATGTTAATGAATAGAAAAGTGTGAAAAGTACCCAAACATTAGATCTGAAACTTTCTGTGTGCTTTTCTGTATGAAGGCGTCGGTGTGCTTCAAATGAAATGCTTGTTGTATCATGGAACAGTGTCTGAAACCTCCTCACCTCACACCTAGAAACTTTCAGAAACAGAGAATGTGACGATCACGAGTGGCCTTTCAGATCAGGTGTGAACACTTTAGCCTTTAGATGTGTTCAAGAGACACTTTGTATGAACTTGTTTGTTTGAAGCATACTGAACCCTTAAAATGACCTTTACACATATCGCATGCACTGTACAAAATGTGTTATCATTACATAGTGCATTAAGTAGTACGTAAGTAGGTAAGTTTATTTATATAGCACCTTTCAAGAGAAGGAAATCACAAAGTGCTTCACAATAAACAAATTAGGCAAAAGACTTAAAAAGAGATCATCAGGGTACATTGCAGGAGCAGCCCTATCTCCTACAAAATTATGTTCCCATACAACAAAACTTTATTGTCAATTATGTTTCCCTTGAAATGCAACTGACAATGAAGTTTCGTTGTATGGGAACATAATATTTAAGAGACCAGGCTGGCAGTAGATGACTACAATATAGAATAGTTCTGTACATCTAGTATTTGTAACATTTTATAGAGCGTCGATCAACCAGAGGGCGTCGACAACTCAGATGATATTATTAGTGCATTCAAAATTTCAAGTTTGATTTTATCTCAAATGTTTCCCGGCACTATCAGTTTACTTAACACTGCACCTGCCTATAAAACATTCTATAGAAAGATACAATATCAGTGGAAACACTGTACAGTTGATAATACATTTATTCTATGATATGACACAAAACCACTGCGGTATCAGTGCAATACAAGTTACACTAAAAACAGAGAAAGTCTGTGTTGCAGGCTGGTCTCATATGGAAAATAATGCACTGTAATTTGTGTATATCCCACAAAATCAATTTGTGTGTACTTCAAGCAATCGTGAAGCAGGAAATATAAAGAGCGGCAAACGCTGTGCAGGGAGGAGGTCGAGGTGGTTGGGTGGGTCAAACCATACCATTGGTGTCCCGTGTGAAACCAGACGTCAAAGCCCAACCACGATCTTTTCCTAAACCTAACTAAGTAGCTTTCCTGCCATAACTTGCTACACTGCTTTTTTTTTGGCTTACTGTGAAAAAGCAGCAGGAAGTGCTTACTGTAGTTGTGATTAATAGGGGAAGCTCCTTTTCCTTTCCATCAGATCAGTTTTAAACAGTCAGGTGAGGAACTGTAGGCAACTTTAGATCTCCAACATACAAATAATCAAAGTAACACTTTTCCTACAGTTCCACTTCTTCACCGCATCCATCCACACACCCCACCCCCAGGAATGCTTCTTCATATGCTTGCTTTTATTTCTATTTGACTAATTGGTCTCAAAACTGTCACCTTTTTGCTTTCCATTGTAACACAAACTACAAGTTCAAATGTAGACTCAACTCCTGAAGGGCTGACGAACATAAATGGTGGCTGTTATCGACGAAGACGCTTTAATCACCTCTATACCTTAATTTTACCAAAACCCCTCCTCTCCTTCCTCATCTCCTAATTCTACATCCTAACCTGTTAATGAATGCGTTGCCTTCCTCGCTCCCCCCTGCGTTTCCCCCCTTCCTCCTATTGTATAAATATACGATTAACTAAAAAAAGACATCATTTGTTTGGCTCGGTGCGGTCCCCGAGCGTGTTGTTTTGGCCCCGTGTACAACACAGAGAGTGTTTGTTGGCGTTAACTAGCACACGTGTCGAAAATAAACACCTCGCTCGACAACGCTCCATTAATAACACGCCTTCGCTTTGTTTCTGCTGCTGCTGCGTTTTGTTACTTCGCCGTCTTACTTTCCCTGTCTTTTGTAGGGAGTGTGTGTGTACAGTAGTATGTGTGTGTGTGTACAGGATGCTTTAGTGTCTGTCTATGCTGTACCTTGCTTGCAGTGTGTATACAGAGATGTAAACAGATATGAAAACACGCAAAGCAATCAGAAGATGATCAGATTGTACATTTGAATTGTGGGAAAGAATAGAGCGTGTGTGTGTGTGTGTGTGCGTGTGTGTGTGTGTGTGTGTGTGTGTGTGTGTGTGTGTGTGTGTGTGTGTGTGTGTGTGTGTGTGTGTGTGTGTGTGTGTGTGTGTGTGTGTGTGTGTGTGTCGGTGTGGCTTTTTGCCTGTTCCTGCCCGCACCTGAGCGTCATAGACCTCCATGCCTTCTATGTAAACAGAAGTCCTGTATATGTACATCATGCGTATGTGTGAAAGAAAACTAAGTGACAACGATCAAACCAACAAAGGGCACCCTGGATCGTCCTTTCCTGCCATTCGTGCACGTGCATCCTTGCAGTAAAATGTGCATGTGTTTGTGTGTGCATGTGAGTGTTAACCCTATAGCTGGACTATTTTGGGTGGCTGGCATTCTGGAAAAACTCGCAGAATGTCACAATAAACAAATAACCCTCACAAACACACCATCCCCCCCGCAAACAACAGAGATAAAAAAAAAAAAGAAAAAGTTTTCCTCTCATGAATATGCAAATATATCACAGAGGAGTCAGCGCTTGTTTGAAGAACTGCTGCTTTTGTTTCCAGCAATTAATAGTGCAAACAACTGCCTCTCTCTCTCTCTCTCTCTCTCTCTCTCTCTCTCTCTCTCTCTCTCTCTCTCTCTCTCTCTCTCTCTCTCTCTCTCTCTCTCTCTCTCTCTGTGTGTGTCTGTCGTTCTGTCTGTCGTTCTCACTTGGTCTATGAATATGGTTAACAGAGTTGATGCAGCTCTCTCCTCACCCAGCTCCCTGGATGGAATGAGATTAGCAATTGAAATGAAAAATACATAATGTAATAATAATAATAATGCTATTCAGATGGATGGATTTGGAAATATTTAAAAATGAAAAAATGACATGGTCAGCTTCTGGATTGTTTATATATTTTCAAAAAGTTTTTAAGTAAAGAAACTTTTACTTTTACAGTTTAGAAAATCTAGTTAAGGCGAGGCCCTAAAGGCAAAAACATTGTTTTTCATGCACTGGTCAATTTTGAGATTTTGGGCTATTTTGCTTCCATAACATGTCTTCTTTCAGACTAGAGGAAAGGAAACATCCAAAATACACATTGGTGTTTTAAATTACTACAATTTGTCTATTTGTGTCTGTAGATTTCTCCTAAATTCACCAAAAGTTAGCGTAAGATAATGCCTCATTTGCACATTCAAACATACACTTTCAGAAAACTTGTAATACAAAAAAGAATTGTCTTAATGTAAGTAATCAACAGGGGAAGTTTCACGGTGATGTCTATTAGTTCATTTTTGACCCCATTCAACTGGAGCATCTTGCAAAATGTGTGGAAATTTACAATACATATCTTTAAATGCCGTTTTCTCTAAATAAGCCCCAAAATCTCCACTTCAGTAGCACTTACAACCACCAAACTACTCAGTTTCATTCCTATCTATATTCTGAAGGTTTTCACAGAGGGGTTTGTTCATATATCATTCATAGCCTGATTTGTAAAACATTTTATCCCTAAAAAAAATGGCAAAAATGGATTTTGTTGACAGTATTTTCTGATTTATGTAGTGATACAAAGAGATATCCAAAACTGCCTCTGAAAAACCTTTGACTCTAATATGTCAACAATATGAAACAAGAATTTGTTCAGAATGTTCAGATTTCTGTTTCTGCAAATTAGCACATATTTAATGAGATAATGCCTCATTTGCATATTTAAACATACAATTTCAGAAAACTTGCAATACAAAACATAATTGTCTTGATGTTTTCTGTAGGGGGACTTTAATTCCCTAAACTTGCCTGACCCTTTAAGAAGAAGGAGTGCACTTCACCTTTAAAATGTCTTTGTGGGTATTTATTTCCTGCTGTAATGTTAGTCAGCTCCCAAGAAGGAAATGTTTACTTGTTTCTCTACCTCACTAACAATATGTATGTTTTGTTTATGCCTCTTGAGAGGATACATTTGATTAAAATCTTCTGTCAAAGTGCATTTCACTACCACCTGACTCCAAATGAGGGCAG
Source organism: Sebastes fasciatus (assembly GCF_043250625.1). NCBI lineage: Eukaryota > Metazoa > Chordata > Actinopteri > Perciformes > Sebastidae > Sebastes > Sebastes fasciatus. The sequence continues at coordinate 26,600,963 of NC_133803.1, read as the reverse complement.
GTTGATGCTACCTGGGTTAAAGTGGCACTAATTCCAGAGCTCCTCCCTGATTGGCCACAGACATCAGGTGACCGGGTAGAAAAGGTCATGGAAGACAACAAACTGGTTGGTCTGTTTCACTCTCCATACAGGGAAATTGAGGAATGCCAGTGTTTTGTGTACTGGAATTTTTTTTTTTCTCATTAATTGTCTGCAGTGAACCCAAAGTGATAAACCTGATGAAATGATTTATGTTTCTCCTTTTGAAACATAAACTGAATACATTTAGTTTTTCTGGAAAATCAACACCTGCATGCTGGTCCATTGTTCCCACTCACACTACCAACTATCCTCAAGTACAACAGATATAACAAAAAAGTATATTTTGCCTTTTATATTCATTTAATATATTTGGATGTTTCCTTATGCTTATTTCGTCCTAAAACCATATTTGGGAAAAACAAATTTGACTACTAGTCCCCAAGGCTTAAGAGTCTACAGCCAAGCTAATGGCTCTGTGAGGCCCAGTGCTGCTTTGAGCTAAATGCTAATATCAATGAAAATAACAATGTTAACATTCGCTATTCACTCACATTTGCTAATTACTACTAAACACCGAGCTGAGGCTGAGAGGAATGTCGTGGAGTTGCAGGTATTTAATCACAAATTAAAGTTTTGCCATGATGATGGGACTAGATGAAAAGTTAGGGGATCACCAAAATGATTACGGTTGATCCTTCCAGATTTCATGGAAATCCATCCAATCGTTGAGATACTTCAGTCTGGGCCAACACAGGTGTGAATGATTGTGAAGCTTATATGAAACTGTAGATGCCAATCCGTTAATACAAACGGGACTTCAGTGCTCTGCAGTGTTCAAATGAAGGTGGAGTGAAATTTGGAGGCGGCGCAATTGCATACCATTCAAAGTAAAAAATGTTAACTAGCTACAGCTCACTACTGCTGGTCAAATGTGCATGAATAAAGTTGGCCAAAAGGTATCCCTGTTTTTGATCTGAATGCACCTTGGAACCATCATTTGATCAAAATTCAAACTCCAGCCCCACAGTGGTGTTGTTTGTGATCTTGGACGTATCCATCAAAATTTAAATCCAAACCTCATTTCCCCCAGTTTAGACACATCAGTCCTCATATTTTGATAAACAGCAGAGTGGGGTGGTGGGTGTGGGGGGGGGTGAGGATGTGCCCTGTCACATTTCATGAGTAGCTGAGTGCTGAGAGAAGAGGGCATCTGTCCGCCCTGCACAGGCTACTCCTCAAATATTAATAATGATAACGAGCAAAGGTCTGACCAGGGCCCGGGGCCCACAACTAGCATCCCCCTTATTAGAATAACCCCTGCAACTCTCCATGTCACACACACACACACACACACATATGCACTCAAGTGAATATGGACATGAACTCGCGCACATGACAATATGACAGGCAATATGTACATATATGCGCACGCAAATGCATGCAAGCCAACAAAGACGTATTATTCAGGGGATGGATAACGTGAGAATATGCAAAAACACACACAAATGGGACAGACATGCAAATGGTAACCCATTGGGACTCGGAAGAGGATTCCCCTCTGGCCAGAGAGCCCATACTCTCCATCACCCCTACCCCCCCTACCCTCCTGACCCATGTCACACACAATCAGAATCCTCGTCCAGCACACACACACACTTAAACTCTCCCTGTCTGTTTCCAACACACCACATCACCCCCTCTACACACAGTGTCTGCGTCTCTCCCACGCGTCCACACACACACACACTGAGACATGGCGGGTGCCCTGCCTCAACCCTGGACCCCGTCGGTCATTAGTATGGAGGCCTGTCTGTGTTTGTTTGGCTTCTAATGGACCATTTAAATGCAGAATATTCACAGCAGACAGGGCCATCCTCGGGGACAGCGCACACGGAGGCCTGAATATGCTTCGGCTCCATTATCCTGGAGGAAGTTATCCTTATTATCATCACACAATGCCACACTGACTGGCAATGAGTTAGTGTGCTCTGGCCCTCGGCTGACTCTCTCTCGTCCTCGTGTACCGCGGTGAGCGGAGCAGGTTTGACCGCCAGAGCTCACAGCACCTGCAATACTGACTTCTTATCGTTATCTGCTGGTGTTATATATCTTATTTTAACATGATTCTCACTTTCCTTGATAGATATAGCACTTTGGGCGACCGCACTTGGTCAACTGCGGTTGTTTTTAAACATGCTGTATGAATAAAGTTTGACTTGACTTGACTTGAGAGATACAATAATTCACATTAACTCTCGGTCTCAGTAATTTTGCTTTTGTCTCCGTTGACATCGCAGATTGATGTCGCACAAAAGTGACTCCACCTAGACAGGGAGAATGGTGCACACTTTTGCTTACTATAATAACTCTACTTTAGGAGCAACGGAAGTCAGACGGTGGCTGGCGGTACCACGGTTTTGCATTCTGCTGCTCACATTACAGTTTCACAAGCATGTCGGAGAACTTAAAAACGTGAAAGTCTCTCTCTAGAGCCAGTGTTTGGTTTGTCCGTTCTGGGCTACTGTAGAAACATGGCGGAGCAATATCGAGGACTCTGTGAAGAGGACCCGCTCCCTATGTAGATATGAAGAGCTCATTCTAAGCTAACGAAAACACAGTTCTCAGTTTCAGGTGATTATACACAAATGAAAACATAGTTATGAATATTATATTTAATTTCTGCTAATAGATCCCCCTAAATCCTACACACTGTTCCTTTTAAAGTCGCAATCTGAGCAAGTGAACTTGTTTCAAGAATTTTTTTCAAATTTCATTTCACATAATTGTAGCGTAGCAAATTGCCTTGTTCTTTCTCATTTCAAGCCACAGACATTCTTATTTCCAGAAGATTTTTTTAGAGTTTACACTTTTTAGAGTGTACAAAATGTTCTCTTTTCCAGTATGAACACACTACATAGTCAAAACTTGCATATAGAGTTAGTTGTAGTATGGAATTGGCCAATAGGTCTCTGGAGTTGTGTGGTCAGCATGTAGTTCCAGAGGATTTTACACACTAAAAAGCATGTAATTGTGAAGAAATTGTTAAGTGCTTGGCTTTTTTCTTTTTCACTATAACATACATGTAAAGAAAGTCATTGCAGAATTACATTTTTCAGTAGGTTCAACAAAGATATTCGTAAACACAAACATTAACCTTCGGGAACTTATATTTCGGGGATTATGGGAGAAGGTTTACACAATAAAAAGGATTCACAGAAACTCTTCTGAGTGACTGCGAAAGGTAAAAAAGAGAAGATTAGATGAAGCACAAAATCAGAGGAAGATCACAATGAAGCAGAGTACTGAAGTTTTATCCTCCTGGGTATTTAATGACTGTACTGCTATATTTTGGTTATGCCTTTCAAAAATCCATATCAGTCAAACCCCAAAACATGAGCTAAATATTGCTTTTTATCATTCTTACCTACGGGCAGATATGTCTAGCGATGCAGGACATAAAGCCTGGCCTGCTTATTTAACTCTACTGTCAAATGGTCTTGTCATTTGTGTTTATATTAGTGGATGTTTCAAAGTGTTGTGAAGCATCAGAGTGAGAGAGTAGGTGTTGCTGTCCAGTCATCTTCTCTCAGAGCAGAATCTGTCTCCCTTTTCTCTCTCTGTCCTTCCTCATGGTTAATCTTATAAAAATGAAAGGGACTTTGGCATGAGGCCGAGCAGAGTGCCATCCTCTGCCGCCGGCTGTAGATTAGCATAATATTTTAGAGTTTAATGTGTGTGCCTGTAAATTGTGTGTGTGAGTGGGTGTTGTGTGTGTGTGTGTGTGTGTGTGATGCATGCATGTCTGTATGTGTGCATATTGTGAATTTACCTATAGGTATCTATGTGTGTGCATCTCTGCATGCATGCGTTTGCATGTCTATGCTTGTGTAAGTGAGGTGTTGAAGTGTGCAAATCTGTATGTGTATGTATATTTTTCAGTGTGCGTGTGTGTGTGTGTGTGTGTGTGTGTGTGTGTGTGTGTGTGTGTGGGTGTGTGTGTGTGTGTGTGTGGTATGTATGCTCAGTGCTCTCTGGGGAGCGGTGGTGGTGGTGGAGGAGGAGGGCTGGAGGGAGGCTGCTGGCCCAGCGGGAGGCTCCAGATGTGGGGCTACTGAGCTGACAGGCCTGGGCCCCTCTGGGCGTATGTGTGCCAACCACAACCTCTCTCGCTCTGCAGCAGCCCCTTCTGCGGTCTGGTTATGGTGTATGGACAAAGAGGGGAGAGAGAGCGAGAGAGACTTTGGGTTATGAAAAATGAGAAAAACAAAAAGGGGAAAAAAGAAAGCGGGGAGGTGGATGGAAGGCAACCGGGGAGAAAGACGTCGGTTAGTAGATTTTTAACATGCAGAAGCTTCTCAACATCCAGGCTGATTTGTATTGATTTGCTATTGCTTTTTACCTTAAATCATGCAGGAGGAGTTGATGTAGGTAAATTATATTAGCTTCTGTTACTCAGCCCATGCGTCTCTGCCAAACGTGACTTCCAACAACTCCAAAGCGTCACCAACATGTCACATGTATTCAAACAAATAGCTCAACCTTTTAGGAAATTTGCTTTATTGCCAAGAGCTATATAAGAAGATTGATACCATGCTCAGAGCCGATCCTGACCTCCCAGGGGCCCTAAGCAAAATTCTGCTAAAGGACCCTCCTACAGCACCTGACCCGTGAGCCATGGAAACCATTTGCCACACAGTCACACCTGACACTCCAGTGTTTCCACTACAATCATCCCTCCTTTAAAACAGTTTGTTCCATCTGTCGGCCTGCAGAACATAATGAGGTGTAAACAAACTATATTTATTGAATAGAATGTTTTCTATAGAAGCTTAAGATAAGGTCATATTAACATTAACATAAAAAAGAAATTGTAGAAAATATAAAATGTAGAAAACAATAAAATATAAGACTGAGCTTTGGTTCTGCATAGGGCTGGGTATCATTTAAAAACTTATGATACCAGTACCAATACCAGTACCCTTAAAGTGATACCGATACAGTACTCCATTTGATACCTTTTTTACCTACTTCATTTGATACCCATCATGTGAATGGAAGCATTCAGTTGCGTAAAATGTCACCATCACTGCATTTATATTTTTCAGACGCCACAGGCGTGTAGTAGAGCCATACTTTCCAACGTTTTGGTGGAATCTCAGCACGCAAAACTGCTAACTCTGTCAAATACACTGCGCTTGACATCACACCACAGATTGTATGGGTTGTAGCTGCTGTGGGCCAATCACACGTCTCATTAAATCGAAGAATGTTTGCGGTGATTGGCTTCGAGCAAAATCATACAAATAGCCTTTTTTTCTAGATCTGGGAACAAAAAGGATCAAATGCAGGTATCGTTTGACTGGAGAAGTTTTGATACTTCTTTGTATTGGGTTATATTCTGTAGATATCGTAAAGGTGTCGAGTACCGACAAAAAACGTATATTGACAAGAGGTGAAAGTCAGTTGTTCGTTCCGTTGTCCATTCCATTGTTTTCAGTCCAAAATGGCGGCTGTTGTCAAAGAACACCAGACTTTCGTCTCTTTCTTCTATACTCTGGTACTGATACCCAACACTAATCAACAGCTAGCTTAGCCTCAGAGACTTTACTCACCCTCCAACTGAATATAAGTGTTTTTTTACTGTAAATGTAGGCTTAATAGTAGTTAGCTAGCCAGCCATAAAGACACAACATGTAAACGAGAACTTTGGAGTTACCGGAAGGCCTTTAGCATAAGTTAGCTGCCTATCCCGACCTCTAGCCCCCACGCCAAACTAACAGGTCCCGGACCAGTCCCTCCACTGAACACTCAACATTGATATCATCTCTTTCAGCCAAGCGAACAACCCCACCAATGTAATTACTGAATTTAAAAATGTAAACCCTTACATTACTCGTTACGGAAAAAAAGTAGTCACATTACAGTAACGCTGCGTTAGAGTTTTTCTAAAAATCGGATTCATACTGCAGTCCTTTTACAGTGCCCTTGAGCAAGGTACTAAACCCCTGACCCATCCAAAAGAGCTGCTCTGTCATCAGGAGTAGAAGCTGTTGCTTTACTGGGCAGCTCTAAACTTTAAATGTGTCCAAGAATGCTCATTTAGTTAAAAAATAGAAGAAATACACACATTAACAAAGTGATTCATGGGCTGAAGCCTCCCTAGCAGCCGTGGTGGGAAGCCTTATTGAATCAGTGGAACAGCAGAGTGGACTGCAAACACAAAGAATTTCTTTAAAACTTTTTTTTACGGTAATAACCCCTCATAATCTTCTGTAGGGAGGCACGCTCGCAAACCCATGTGCAAAAGATTGCTCCCAGACACACAGATGTACACAGTTTATAGGCCTGTATGTCCACACACACACACACACAGACGCACACACACAAATTCGACTGCTACAAAACACACACAGCATTGTGTGTTGTGTACAGTGCTGTGTCCAGCCTGCAGCAGTTCTTCCAGTGAATGTTATCTGCTCTTATCTGTATGTGTGACTGGCCTGGTAACACTGGGCCTGCTCCGTTCGCCTTATCACTGGGACAGGCAGCAACCCCCCGGACACACACACACAAGACATACACACACAAATACACACATACGCAGACATATATGCACACATACCATACCCAGACAAAGTCAGGGGGAGAAAGCCTACAAACTATCAAGTAAATGGCCACCTTGAGTTCACACAATAAGGAAGGTAAAGCACTGAAGATGGTGTCTGGACTGAAAAGGTTAGCTGCACTTGACTTGTGCAGGAATGGAATGGGTCCAAATATCACATATTGTTGGAGGAGGTCTTGTTAGAGCAAAGACATGAGTGGTTTCCCTGCAACACTATCGGCAACATAGTGGAAAGTGAAAAGGTGGGTGAACCGTGACCTCCAGGTTGTGATCATAAGGCAAGTAACCAGGGTCGGAAGGACAAATCAGTTGTATTTACAAGTTCAATGCTTAATAAGAAAATAAAGAAAAAATGTTTGTGATGAAATAAATTGCCTGGATTAACAACACAATCCCAATCCGCACCAACAACGAATTACTTTTTCCTTGGATCTAAGTCATATTCCACCAAATTTTGATGAAACATGTTAAAAAAACAACCTTTTCTTACTTTACTTTACCATTTTCAATGAGACTAAAAGTGTTGGGACTGTACGTTCCAACCGAAGTGCTTGTTTGATGGTCAAACAGATCTGAAACCTCTCTGCTTACCTTTTTTTACATTGGAATTGGGGAAGGGGACTACATTGGACAATTTCTGTAACTTTCTGAAACTGGCAATCCAACAATCACTCCCATTTCACACAGCGAATGGCCAGCTGTGAAGAGAAAAGAAAGTAAGCAGCGTTGCTAGTTCTCTTTTTCATTCTTGGCACCACTACTTCTGTCACTTTTCATGTGATCAACCCAGTGCAACACTATGAAAGGCTTCCAGGAGAGATTGTCCAAAGGTGTGCACCATTATCCCCATATTTAAACAATTACTGCGTCTCGCCCCTCTCTATGCTTTTGCCCCGCCTGCGAGCGTGGCCAATCAGAACCACTACAAACACTTTAGCCTTCTGATGTAGGCAGATGAAGTAGTTCTTTAAGAGTATACCCCCACCTTAATGGGGAACCTGATGAATCCTTTGGTACCAACCATGTCAAACTAGCTTATCGCGAAGGAGCCTAAGTAGCGCTCCAAACTTATGCTAAACTTTCACTTTGTTTTGTCCACTTTCAAAGGGATCCTTTGACCTCTGACCTCAAGATATGTGAATGAAAATGGGTTCTTTCAATAATAAATATATACATACATTTGCATAAAGCAAGCATATATGTCCACTCCCATGTTGATAGGAGTATTAAATGCTTGATAAATCTCCCTTTAAGGTACATTTTGAACAGATAAAAAATGTGTGATTAATTTTGGATTAATCACGATTAACTATGGACAATCATGCGATTAATCGTGATCAAATATGTTAATCGATTGACAGCCCTAATTTGAGTACCTCGAGCAAAATTCCATTCACCTTTATTGCATTTGGCCGGAAGCAGAAACCATGGCATGTCTTTCTCCATGGCTAAATCACTCGCTTATTATCAATCCAAACAATTGTGTTGTAATTTAGATGAACAATTTGTTTTAGATATCCTGCTAACAAACAAGCAAACAAATAGGATAATACACATCATCCTTTGCACAGATACAAATTATGCTTTTCCATAACAATCTACTTTAGGTAACTTCCTCAGTCTGCAATATAAGGTTCATTTTAGCCCAGAAAAGTGAAAAAAAACAACATTAAACAGTATACAACTTCATCTTTTCATTCCAGACTTGCCAGACAATCTAAATATATCCAGTAGGCCAACAGTATATATAGTTTCAAATGAAATGAAACAAGGAAAAGAAATGAAAAAGAACATAAAGGCACTTTTGAGGCACCATCTTGATAAACAGGCTTTGAGAAACTCAGTCCATGTTCGGTCAGCCCACCATCACTTTGTTCACTCTCCTGCACTTTCACACACAATGTGGACACACACACACACACACACACACACACACACACACGTATGGGGCGCACTTGGTTGCCCCTGGTGTGCTGGAGGCGGGCGGGGTGGGGGTGGGGGGCCAGCGCCTGAGGCCATATGGCAGAGACACAGACATTTACATAATGTCATATTTTATTTAATTAGCCATTCTAAATGCAATCAAAAGCTGATGAGGGCTCTGAGCTGCCTTGCTGATTGGCAACATGATAGCGCTCTGACCCCAAACACAGCCGCGCCGCATCCCAATGATGCAATATTGAAACCATCCCTGTGCTCCTACACAAACCCAATTCACAACTCAGAGTGTGTGTGTGTCTGAGAAAGAAGGAGAGAGAGAGAGGGAGAGTGTGCGTGTGTGTGTTTTGTTATTGTGAGTGCATGAGAGAGGGAAGTAACTTCATCATTTAGTAACTGAGAAGGGCTGAGAGAAAAAAAAACACTTCTGGTAAACAGACAAAGAAAAAAAAAAGAATGAAAGAGAAAGAAAAGGAGCGAAGGACAGGTGTGAAAGAGAGAGTGGGTCAGCCAGTGTGTATCACATGGTTTGGGTTATATTGGGGCCGCTTGGCGTGATGGTGCAGGTGTGTGTGTTTCTCAGAATCAGGAACTAGACCGATAGACTAGTCCTTTAGGACCACCCTGCTCAGTCAAGTGTCAAGCACACAAACACACAAACACACACACACACACACACACACATACATTGAAACTGCCATCCCAGAGGTGAGAAGCGTTGGTGGGTAAAGGGACCAGGTCCCCTTGAACAGGAAGGAAGGAAGCAAGGCCTAACGCCACTGTGAACACACAAACACACATATATACACATCAGATGACTTCACAAGCTTGAATGCACATGTGCTGTATAAACCTATCAAAGTCGATGTTCATGCACACATCCACACATCCACACACACACACAGACACACAGCAGTGCTCTCAGCAGCAAGTCAAATAAACAGTTTGAGCAGGGCGGTCAGGTACTGCATGGTTTAACAAGGCCAAAGTGTTTTAAAGAGGCTGCTGAAAGGTGCTCAATATGGAATGGGCTTTTTTTCTGTTGGAATAAATCACTCTTTGTAGTCCTCAGCTCACAAAACAGCCCCGGTAAAAGCATGCTCCAGTATAAAGTATGGAAAATTAGACCTGATGCAGTCACTGCGGCATTGTCCATACATTTGATTATTTGATATCATTAGTTTAACAGAGTCTGCAGAGTTAAATCAACTGATCTTATTTGGTTTTACACATTGGTGACTGAGGCTATGGATGTGAGTATAGATTGTGATCAACACACAGCTGACAGACATGTTTGTTATCTTATGATCACATGCATTAGAGCAATATAGATTCATAAGATTGCTCTTATGCACAGACAGAGCTTACTGTACACTTAACTGACAGAATATCTCAAATGTGCTGATAAATGACAATGAAAGAGATGATGTGGTTTCTGGGGGGCAATATTATAGTGGGTATAGTTATTCCAGTGGGAAAGCATGCACAGTAACAGACTATGGAGATCCAGTCATGTTGTGTGAGCAGACAGACAAATTACTTTTTTGCGACTTCAAACACAGGGTAAACAAAGTAGCAGGTCTGTCTTTCCTCCTCAGTCCTCACTTCTGCAAACTGCCTTATCAGTAAACCACGTCAAGCCCTTTCTGCAGTACATTGTGCAGTGGTGAGCAACACACACCAACATGCATGACCCTGAGGCCCCCCTGGGTTAACCGTACCATCCAGGTCCTCTACGTTGTACTACTCTAGCGGGGGAACACTGTTTAAGTACTAATGGAAATACGCATTGTGTGCAATATCTAGTGTGTAGGCAGAAAGAGAGAAAAATAAACAGGTTGAATTTTGCATTTTCAGTTATGGAATCATAATCATAGCTCCTAGAAAGACAGGAAGAGACAAAGCTTATGGTTTAGGACACCCATCATCCAACACGTTCTCATCCCAACTCGTCACATACCGCTGCTTGGCGTCACTTTAAGTTTAGGCAACAAAACCACTATAGAACTACATGGTTTGGCTTAAAACTACTACGTTTTTACAGTGAAAATGACACTGAATGTTGTGAACACGAGACACAAACGAACAGCTGATTGTAACGTGAAAGTGAAACTTAACGCACGGAATACAAACAACGGTCTCCTGGATGAAAGCCTTGTGTTTGTTGGACCCATCCACCTCCCCTCCCGCCGGCCTGGTGTGTCTCTTTTCGCTCTTTAAACTACGTCACCACACTCCCGGCGCACTTTCTCTATTCGTTTACTGTTGCCGTAGATGGATTTACATTGTAGTTAATGGAAAGCCCGCTGCGTCTCCTACCGCCACTAAAGGGTGTCTTTTGCAGTGGTATCAAACGCCGACGGCCGTGACAAAGCGTCGGTATTTGACGCCCTGGGTTTAAGAACGGGCTGGAATAAGTAATAGAAGGTAACCAGTGTAACATCTTCACTGGGCTCGATGCTGCGTTCTACTGTTTACTCACACTGATTTTCCGGCGCATTCGTGATGCAGAATGTGACACACCAGAAAAAAACAAAGACATACTCATCTACTGGCAATAGGAAAGGAGTCTATTTTAACGGGTTTTTCTGTGTTTAAAAAACCTGCAAATACGTGCTAATTTCGGTGGAAAAAAAGGGTATAACACACACGCACACACACACACACAGTCTTTTAAGGTTCTGGTGGTCCCTCCTATTGTTTGCAGAACCAGCGGGGCTCTGGTCATTGTGTTTAGAGAGGGGGGGTGGGAGCGGGTGGTGGTGGTGGGGGTCTGTCTGATTAGGAATTGATTCAGTCTGGGACTGAGACAGGGGTGGAAGGTCGTAGCCTTGACGGTGACCCCCCTGCCGAGTCAGTGATTGTGTGTGTGAATGTGTGTGTGTTCAGCTTCTATATAATCATTTTAATAATCTGAAGATCATTTCTGTTTGCACATGTACACATAAATGCTGTTTGTGATATTTGCATTCAAACTAATGCTTTTTTTTGTGTGTAGTCTTTGTTTGTGTGTGTGTGTGTGTGTGTGTGTGAGGGTGTGTGTTGGTCCCATGATGAGGAGTGTCTCATTAGACCCAGGAGGAGGCGCAGGAGGAGGCGCAGGGTCACTCCAAAGGGAAAGAGGAGATCGATCAGGAAGGTTACCCCCCACCGCCACCACCATGCCCGTCACCTGCTACACACACATGAACAGATACACTCTTACAGCACCCCCAAAAAAACAACTAATTTCACACACTCTTAAGGTCGGTCATCACACAGACAAATTCCACTCCAAAAATATTTAAAAAAAAGTCCCATAAACACTCCGAGACACACACACAACCAGTTAGTGTCCTCTCTGTTTACTGCACTATTTCTGGCGATACCTCAGGTTCCTCTGCATTGACACGTGATAGACAGGCGCATTAACAAGTAAATGAATACAAAAGAGATGTAGGCACACAGTGAAGGACAAACACTGCGCAAAATGACCTCAACGTACACACATATGCACGCACACAACACACAAACACAAACACACTCCAATCTAAATTACGGGTGCAAATTGGGTGAAGGGGGAGACGCAGGAGGGGGTTGGAGGCGACTGAAATGGAAGAGCCGGACTGATCAATACTGCTGGAGATTTTCCTCCCTCTACTCTCCTCTCAATTGTCATGCTCCCTCCAAGCAATTAAAGGCTCTCTGTCTCTCCGGCTCTCTCTACCCCCTTTCTCCTCTCTTTTTTCTTTCTTTCACCTCATTCCCCCCTTTTTCTGCAGCTCTGTGTTCACGGTTTTCAAACTGTCTCTCTCTCTCTCTGTGACTTCTATATTTTCTTCAGTTTCAGTCTCGGCGTCTCGCAGTATCACTCTTGCTCTTCTTCATCCCTTCAGGACACACACAGTCACATCTCGAACATTGTATTGCACTGACTGTTTAAAATAAAAGAGCTAAAAAGTTTCAGAGCAGATTTCTTTACTGGTCAAAGCATTGCATGTTTTCCTTCCCTGTATCCAGAGCTGGAAAAAAGTATTCAGATCATTTACTGAAGTAAAAGTACTAATACCACACTGTGAAAATACTCCACTACAAGTAAAAGTACTGCATTCAAAGTGTTTTATTATCAGCTAAATATAGTTAAAGTACTTAACGTAAATGTATTCATTGTGCAACGTTGCTAAAGCAGCAATACATCATCATAAATACTGTTTTACTATTATATATGATGTTTCTGGATCAATTTTCTTGCTGTATTTTGTTGCATTCAATGCTGTAGATGTTTGTAGTTGTGCTAATTTGAACTCCTTTACAAACTTGTGGATAGTTTAACTACAGCATTGCATCATATTCTATAAGATCACAATATGTTTGTAGTGTCGCTGCGAACCACGTATCTCTAAAAAGTCGACTGATCCAAGATACTTTTTAAATAATTGATTTACCTTAAGAAGTAGGAGAATTTTCTCAACACATAAAGGAATACTTCATCCTTCAATTTATCACAAACTTTCAAAATCAACACATCTGGAGATACATGGTTTTGACTGGACAGGAAGGCAATGAAAAATCTTCTGTAAAGTATAAATCTGTCAGATAAATAAGTACAATATTTCCCTCTGAGATGTAGTGGAGTAGAAATATAAAGTAGCATAAAATGGAAATACTCAAATAAAGTACAAGTATCTCAAATTTGTACTTAAGTAACCAACAGTCCTGAGTAAATGTACTTAGTTACATTCCACCACTGTCTGCACCACATGTGTCTTGCTCCTAAGTAGGTTAAAACAAGCCTTAGTCCTGACCCAGGCCTGTGTGCTACTCTATAACACCTGCACTTAACAGTACCTATAAATAAAAAAAACACAGACCATTTGACCAGCTCATGAAAAATTTAGTCTGCAGGATACAAGGGTCAGGGTTGGACAAATATAGGTTCTTATTTTTTGTGGTTTATCCTTTTTACTATTATTTATTATTTTATTTTATTTTATTTTATTTTATTTTATTTTATTTTATTTTATTTTATTTATAAATATATATATAATATATATTTATTTATGATATATAAACTTAATCTCATTGTTTCAAGAAAAGCCTTAAAAATCAAATATTTAAAAAAAGAAGTGTGGTTTATGTACATAACAGTCAGAACTAAGAGGGAAGAGACAACATTAAAAAATGTGTGGAAAAACAATATTATTTTATATTTTCGGAACTGTAATGTTTACCATCAGTGTTGCAGAAGGACTCATGTGACCTGTGGATTTCCTCCATGTCCTCCAGCTGCAGAGCTTCCGCTCTCAGTGTGACGATCCCCATTTTGCTGTGAGCGCCACACACCAAGCTGTGGTTGGGCTTTGATCAGCTGCTCCGCCAGTTACCCACGTATCCATTTGAGCCCTTCTAAACTGCTCCGTGAATGGAGTAAATGGGAAATGTGTGAAACACATTGTGTGCATGTGTGAGTGTGTGCGAGTGTGTGTCAAAGTAAGACAGCCACACTGTATTTTTGTTCCCATTTGCAGCTGCACTAGACTGTTTTTTTACATTTTTGTATGTTTTGAAGTCCATGCTTCAATAATATGCTCATCATGTGTGTGTGTGTCTTACATCTGTGTGTGACCTTGCTGCGAAACAGGAGAAACTGCCCATCAGGTGTGTGCTTGAGACACACACACACACATTTCCACCCAAACACCCACACACTCTCACCCACACACACATGCAGCACAGCGGGTGGCCACAAACAGAAGCATACAGATGCTAGGTCAGGCTGTACACAGCAGGTCAGTGTTGGCTTTGTGTAACTCAGCATGGCACCAACATAGATTAGCACCAGTGTGTTGAGGTAACACTTTGTTAAAGAGCTGCTACAGCAGCATTGTAATTACTCATTGACCCCAACACCCACAGACACGTGTACCAAAGCCAAAGGACATTATGGTTTATGATGGAAATAAATGTGTTTGTCTTTTGTCTTTTTTCTTTCAATAAGCTCTATTACTTTTTATTTTAATCTACATTTTATTTGTGATTAAAGATTATTGTGTTTTTGTACGTATCAAAATGGTACCTATTATTACCTTCCCATTTCTCCGAAGTTGGGAGACGTACAGTAGGTATTTTAGCTAGTGTGGCTTAGCCTGATGTGTAGCTGGTAACAAGCTTTTTCCTGTCTAGGAATCTTTGCAGTCGGCCTACTTCACTTCTGGCTAGTGTTAGCTGCATGCTAGACATGACAGGGTAGATACTGTACTCCATATTAACCATGTGTTGGTGCCAGTTATTTGGTGTGCTACCTTAACACGCCTCTTGTCTCCTCTTCAAGTAGTGCAGAGCGTCACCATTTCCTTTTCCAGATGAGATATGAGTTATTTTTGCTCCGAAAATACACACTCTCTATGCAACAAACAGAAGCACATGGCTAATTTTTATGCAGAATGACATCATCGGACATTCCCGTCTCATTGGCTTTTATGCTTTCATTGGATTGGTTGGTTAGGTTTAGGCATAAGGAGTGAGATTAGTGAGGTTTAGGGTAAGAATATTGGGGTCAGCCAATCAGAGGCAGAGTATGGCGGGTCATGCCATATGGTAGGAAAAAATATATCACGATTGAAAAGGTCATATGACGTCTTTTGCAGCATAATTAGCCATGTGCTTCCGTTCGGGATAACCGGCTGTCCTGGCGTTTTTCATACTATTGGGGTTTTCAGAAAAATGGGCCATCGGAACAGCGGCATGGCATTGGCAGTGTATCCAGACATTTATCCAATCAAATCTCTCATTGGATAAATGTCTTAGTTTGTGGATCGCAGTAGCAAGCGAAGTTATATCCTCTTCAGCTAAAACTGGCTGTGGTTCACTACTGTTATCTTAAATGTGCTCAATACGGAATTCAAAGCATATCAGCTAAGACAGCTGAGCTGACGGCTCGTTGCTAACAGCGCCAACAGTGCAAACAACAGCAACAGTGCTGACAGAGCTAATAGTGTTTACCTGAGAAGGAACCCGAGGGCGGGTGCTACGCTTTCACGACGACGCCATGGGTCGGGACAGCGTTATAAGCGGTACCCGCCATATGAGCGGAGTGCAGCATGCCGGCCCGGCTATGTAAACAAAGCACAGAGAAGTTGGATTACAACACACAGAGAGGGATAGCGACTTCATTCTCTACTCAGGTAGACATTACTCCTACACAAATAGTTGTTTTTTATATAAATGCTCTGAATCCCATTTATAGAACCTTTAAAGTCCACTTTTGGGAGATTAAATTAAATCTCTGTACAATCTGATTAAATCCCACTAATCAGTTATTTCACTTGGAAATCTGTAACATTACGGAAGTTAAAGATAACAGCAATTTCCCCGTGTCTTAACAGTAGCAATGGTTGTACTGACACTATTAGTAGCAACTGTGTTGTAGTAGTGATAGTAGTAACAATAGTGAAACCAGCACTGTCTGTGGTATTTGTAAAAATACTAGAATCAGTTATAGAGTTACATTGTTGTTGTTATTGTTGTTATTGGTGGATTGAAGTGTCTTCCCGTTCTTTATCCCAGCAGAGGAGTCTCTCAGCGTCACTCAGGCTCCCTTAGGTGTTCGGGGTGGGGGCGCAGCGTCACTAAGAGAGAGAGAGAGAGAATTGCATTGTGGTACTCTGAGTGTGACGCTTCGCCTTCACAGACAAATCGATTAGAGACAGTTCAGCACCGTGGATGCTCGAGGCGTTTCACATAGAGAAAGAAAGAGAAGGGGAGGGAGGGAGGGAGGGATGGTGCGGAAGCTGGCCCTCCCCCAGCTCATTTTAAGGGAGGAGAGCCCAGCCAAAAGCATGCAGACTGAATACATCGACACTTGGACAGTGATGCATTGTCTATTGTTTTGGCTCCAAATTAATATTACTTTTGATGACATGGTGACATCAGTGTTATGCTCAAGGAGTGATGTACTGCTCATTTATGCTCAGATTTCCTTTAGGGACAAGGTTTGGAGGTTTTTTAACTCTGACAGTTCAAGTTCATTCTTGCCACAAGGTCGATTTAGTTGTTGTTCTGGAGCTTTCGATTGCTTTCAATCTGCAAATGTGCTAATCTCAACATCTACATTTCCATGGCAACTGGGACAAAATATCTTGAAAGCTCCAAAACAGCTACTAAATGGACCTTGTGGTGAGACTGCTTTCTCAGCCACTGTTTACGAGGTCAATAATGAACTTTCAGTCTCAACCTTTACCCATACCTGGATGAGAATTCCTTAAAGCACTGAGGATTTTGAACATCTACCATTTCATGACAAGTGGGCAAACTCCGTCTGATCATGTGACACAATGAAAAGCTCCAGAACTACTAAATGGACCTTGTCTTGAGATTGTTTTCTCAACTACTTGTTCCAAGGTCAGGGATAAACAATCTCAACTTTTCAGCCAACATGGACGAGACGTCCTTGACATGCTCAGAGAAATGGAAATTTGAACATCTACAATCCCATAACAACTCGGAGAAACTCCAACCCTAACCTCAAACTCCGACAATTTCTGATGACATTCCGCTTTACATAGCCAGGTTTATTCACTCCAAACCAGTATTTCTAACAAAGTATTAAAAATCGTTGTCCAGAATTTAAACAAAGATGGCCAGAGTATAAGGTTGGTCATTCCCACGATGTTAAATACTGAGGCTTTGTCTCGGCCGTCGGCGTTCGGTACAACAACAGTAAACGCTCCAAGAAAGTGTGCTGGGAGTGTGGTGGTGTATTTTAAATTGCGAAAGACACACACTGAGTGGGCGGGAGGCGAGGTGGATGGGTCCAACAAACACAAGGCTTTCATCCAGGAGGCCGAAGTTTGCGTCCTGTGCGTCACGTTACAATTGGCTGTTCATTCGTGTCCAGTGTTCACAACGTTCAGTGTCATTTTCACTGTACAAATGTAGTAGTTTTAAGCCCAACCGTTTAGTTCTTTCCTAAATCTAACTTTAGTGGTTTTGGATGTGATAAATTGGAATGAGAACGTGTTGATATTTATTATAATTTCTATATTCTGAAGTTTAATGAATTCATTAATTGTAAACAGATTCAGACACATTCTCCATCTTGCCCACACTCTCTCTCTCTCTCTCTCTCTCTCACACAAACACCTCCTCTTTGCCCCGTCTGGGCTGAAAGGTCAGTGTGTGTCTGGGAAAGCCGTAGTGGGATCCCCTCCACTCATTAAAGGTCACTTGTATTCACACCAGACACACACAGACCCATGAAGACACTACCTACACTTCCATACTCACATTCAAACATGGACGCACAGCAGATTCAGGGCCTGAAATGAAAAACGGCCTCGCAGTCCCATGTGTAAATTAAAGGACGACACACTCTCAAACGAACCTGCCAACATGCTCTATAATAAGCCTGAATTCAGACAATCATGGTGAAGGATACGAGTACATGTTGTTGGTATTGTTGACATACACTGAGAGGTTCAAGTACTGATGAATGGGAACGTGGTTGTTGCTAACTTTAGCTTGTCCTTAAACAAAGTCATTTCAAATCAGCGCTATTGACATGGCAGGTGAGAAACTTGTGTTGCCAAGGTAATATACAGTACATACTGTACAGTATCAACTATACAACAGTAGTGACACTGGCAGATGGCTTAGTAATTAAGCTGAAAAAAAATCAAAAATAAGTGTTATGTGTCAGAAGTAATACGATAAACAACTCTTCCTCTCAATCAATTTCTTTCTTTCGTCCTGTGTTTTAACGCCCCATTCTCCCTCCTGTAAAGAGTCCTCGATAGAGCTGATTGCAGACCAGAGGCCAGAGCTGTGCTAGTTGATTATGATAATGACAGACCGTGTTAACGAGGGGCCAGATCTGAGATCAGAGAACGAGCTGTGGTTATCCAAAAACTGACCCTAGTTTAGCATAACAATGGAGTCGAGGTCTGGTCTTTGCTAGACTTTCTCTCTTTCTGTCTATTCATCCTCTGCTCTTCATTTGTCTGCAGCCGGCAGGCGAACAAGAAAACAATTAGAGTGATGTAATATATATGTATATTTTAAGGTTGGCCTGTTGGTCAAATTAACTTTGAGAAGTGATGAGAGCAAATCATTATGACCCCGGTAGATCACTGGTATTTCAGTTCTCCATGTTAAGACATTAGCATAGACAATGTGTGATATGGTCATTTGAACAACATTCATGCTTTAAAGGGAAAATCCAACAATTTTCATGTGGATGTCCAATCACTGTTGATGGTAAATGTAGTCATGACAGTCCAGTTGCAGTTTACATCCATGTCTGTACAAAATGTCATCACTTCATCATTTTATCTCATTAGACGTTTGTGTGAAATTGTCATAATTAGAGTATGAATTCTTGAGTTATGGCCAAAAACATGTTTTGTGAGGTCACAGTGAACTTGACCTTTAACCGCCAAAATTGAATCTGTTCATTCTTGAGTCCAAGTGGACTTTTGTGCCAGATGTAATGAAATTCTGGCGAGGCATTCCTGAGATATCGCGTTCACGAGAATGGGACGGACATGAGCTCACAGTGACCTATGACCACCAAAATCAAATCAGATTATCCTGGAGACCAAGTGGACGTTTGGGCAAAATTTGAAGGAATACGATCAAGGCGTTCCTGAGATATCACAAGAATGGGCCGGATGGATGGACGGACGGAGTTCTGTGATTTGTTGGATTTGAACTTTAACATTGCGTAAACCTACAAGTTTGGACAAACGCATTCTAGTTTTTCTCTGAAAAGTTGCTCTTCAGGTACAAGAGCTAAAAATCACTGGAGCAGGTTTTCAACCCAAACAGTAAAATGCAGATCAGTGATGGTAATAAGCTCCATACTGTGATACAATAGGCAGATACATAGTTCTGTCTGTATCTGCTCTATTAACACATACAATCCCGGGTTTGTCCTGACATCTAACATCCCAAAACAGAGAGGCAGCGGCCCAACTGATAATCCATCTTTTATTTATTTATTTTTTCACCTTAAATCACTGTCACACACATACATGAGTACTCGCACAGACCATCACACTCCACTGTCTGGGGATTATTCGAATAATTATGAATAATACATGAGTGTCTCCCCTCCCCCTGGCTCCCACCGCTGCCTCTTATTGGCTTTGGCACGCCGCCACTCATTCACCACTGTCGGCCGGTCGGTCTGTCTGTCTGTCGAGCTGTGGGACCTCGACACAAGACGCGCCTCCAACAATCAGACCTCATTTTCCCTCGTAAAAAGGAGATCAGTGCAGGCCCATGACCACAGCAATCACATTAGCAGAGCCCTTTCTTATGGAAACGGGCCAAGTTTAGGGAGAAGGGTGAAATTACGGGGAGCGTTCAATCACCAAAACAGAAATATATTGTTCCTACGCTTTTGGTTGAGCTGGTAACCATACCAATCATTTTGGTTTGTTGCTGCTTTTCGACAATACTTTGTGCCAATATATATTTTCTTTATAAATTGGGCTTTGATTTATGTCAGTTTTAAAATATAAATGAAGTTATTTAAAATATAAATGAAGTTATTTAAACATAGCTCTAGAAACTCTGCTTCCCATCTCCTTGCCTACCTGTTGTGTACATCATTGACCTCCCATCTTCACCACCATTTTAAATACATGATTTAGCCTGTAGATCTTATAGAAACCGTGCACTGTGATCCACATCCAAAGGTCCTTGATGACTATGCTGGTGCAGTGACGTGCCTGGTTTTACAATTGCTTGAATAGACAAATTAAACGGGAACCTCAGGACAAAAAGCCAACAACACCTTGACTCCTTTCAGTAGCACAAAGAGATGAGCTTAGGATGCTTCTGCCACTCAATCCTCTATAGAGAAATCTACAGTAGAGGCCTGCAAGAACCACGCAAAGGTCTTTGCTGCTGATCAACTATATTCATTATAAGCTGTTGGTGGAGAAACACTCCAGTGCGTTGGGTCTTGACTTCAGCCCAATGAGCTTGATATTAGACTCATGGTATGGTTAAGATTAGTGAAAGATCATGGTTATGGCAAATAAACTGTAATTAAATTGGCAATAGACAACTTTTTTTGCTTTAACTTATCAATGGCTATAGAATAAAGACACCATCGGCGTTTGATTTGTACCCTATAAGCCTCGCTTACACTATGCAATTCACCGAGTTTGATCTCCTGGGGCAATGAAGGCTCCATTTAGGGCACAACATTCAGAACCATTGTGCAAAAAAGAGGGAAAAAAAGCTATCACTAGCTCCAAAAGTTGGTAATAGTCAGCGGATGATGTCATACGCTCATTTGCATATTGGTGACGTCTTCACACATTCATTTGCATAAATCTTAGTGGTTGTGGGGCATCCTGGTAGCTCACCGGGTGGAGAGCGTACCATTAAGGCTGAGTCTGTACCCCAGTGGTCCGGGTTCCAGTTCAGCCGAGAGACCTTTGCAGCATGTCATCCCTCTCTCTCCTGCCATTCCTGTCTGTCTGTTGCTTTCAAATAACGTAGAAATGCCAACAAAAAAAATCATCTTTAAAGTTGTCGGTCAGAATGAGTTGCCACTACTAGTAGGCTCTGAGGGAAACGCAAAGCGATCCGGTTGTCTTAACAAAAATACTAAATGCGACTAAATCATCTGGCTAAAGTTAAGAAACAATTGTTAAAACATCAGTTGCATGCCTGGTCTACAAGCTCTGACCTTCTGCAGGTCTGACGCACTACATATCCATCCACCACCGCAACCTGCACACTCCTACTTTACATCTCTTTACATTGAAGGCACACTGCTTCTTTGTGCGTTGGCCCTGAACGATAAGCATGTGTTAACACGTCAATACATGCAAAACACCCGATCCGGTATAAACAGAACGGCGTGTATAGTATAAATAGAACAACCATTGTCCAGCTGTGGATTGCTTCTCAAACTAGTTCTAGAGGATATTAAAAAGATTTCATACTTTAATTTGAACGTTTATTCATTATTTCACATCTAAATGTGAAGACAAAGAAATACATTGTGTAGTTCAACAATGAATGCTGTCAAGACTAAATGACAACAAAAGCTTTTTGTTTAAAAAATTGTGTTTTGTTTGTTTTGCAATATGCCATTCATCAAGCTACTATTCTTATTTTTGACTTTATTGTTGCTAACATTTTCCACTTTTTAGTCAATTTTGCCATATTTTGATCATCTTGTCTAATTTGTCTCAGTTAAGAAAAGACAAATGTTGTTTTGTTGTCTGTTGTTTGTCATAGTTGATGCTGCCTCGAGAC
This sequence comes from Sebastes fasciatus, assembly GCF_043250625.1. Taxonomy (NCBI): domain Eukaryota; kingdom Metazoa; phylum Chordata; class Actinopteri; order Perciformes; family Sebastidae; genus Sebastes; species Sebastes fasciatus. The sequence goes on along the minus strand of NC_133803.1, from coordinate 26,579,122 downwards.
AAAACTGGAATAGCAGATTTTAAATTGATATTTACACTCAACAGCAAAGTTGTAGTAAACAGATATTCACCAAACAAATGTCACTACACACTAAGTAACAAATATGTTCCCATCATGATTTATTGCATGATTTCAAATGCCATTTTTACCACCTCAGGCTAGTAATGGGCTTTTCATCTTTTAAAAACATCAGAATTTGCCATTTCTATTCACATTTTGTTTTAAATGTACTATAAACCCAACTTTGACATTCGGATAGAATACTACTTTTTGATAAGTGCTCAATTTTTTTTATTTTTTTTCAAAGTTTGTGATTGTGTGTCTGTGTGATCTCCTGCCCATGTTGCAAACAAGCAGGAGGGAGGAGAAGGTTGGAGGGGAAATCAATATCTCCTCTGAGCTCGTTGCCTGACATAACCTTGTCAGACCTGAGCAAGGGTACGTTAGGATGCTAAGGGAAAGAAGGAAGAGAGTTCATTGTAAAATGAAAATAAAAAATACAATATATGCTTTTGAAGCGGGGAACAATTCATCTTTCAACAACTACTGATGGGGAAAAGTCTCCCCTATAGAGACTATATTACCCATCAACCATGTCTCCTATATAATTATGTTTCTTATCACATTTTGAGGGAAACACATTGTCTCCCAGATCCGCCCGTTTGCACGAAAAGGCGTATAAATCCCACAATAATGCACAAGGCATTTAGTGTGCAATACAGTAAGTGCACCTTTCTTGATTTCCACGTGTCTTTTGTACGCCATGTATCCTGTACTGACTGCAATGTAAACACATCCGCGTATGAATTCATGGAAAGAGTTACTGACGTAGAATAAAAACCAAGAAAGACCACCTATGGTGGGTGAGGAGGTGGATGAGCCCAACAAACACTGGACATTTAACCAGAAAACCCGTTTTCGAGACTGTTGTTGACCGGAGTTTTGTCTTGTAAGTTACGTTAGTGATGTTTGTCACGTGATGATTGTCACTTGTTTCTTTGTTGACATTTGTGATGTGTTTTCCGTAGTTGGGTTACGTTGTTTACGTACTTATTTTAATACGTTTCCGTACCTATTTTAAGCCCAACCATGACGTTTTTCCTTAACCTAACTAAGTGGTTTTCTTGCCTGAACCTAAGTTAGTGTTTTTTTTTTGCCTAAACCTACCTGCGTACACATGACACGTGAAAAAGCTAAAATGCATACTCATGACACATATAATGTCGGTTTAATGTCGTGGTATTTATCCGCCTTCCCTTGAGACTGGGTTGCCCAAATTACGGTCGCAGTTTTAAGCATGTGCAAACAAAACATCATGGTTTGACTTAAAATAAGTCTGTTTATTACGTTATTTAAGTTACGGACGTAAATAAAAATAAGTCAACATTGACTTTTGGTTTCACACGGAACACGAACAGCGGTCTCCTGGTTGAAAGCCCTGTGTTTGTTTGACCCATCAACCCACCCCGACCTCCTCCCGACTATGATTAGAAATGTATTTGTGATACGTCAAAAACACCTCGAGACGTAATCTGATAACACATTTCACCACAAGTCCATATTGGTGATACAAAATGTGATCAAGGTATGTGTGTGCGTGCGTGTGTGTTGACCCGGTCAGTCAAAGGAACCAGTAAGCGTTGAACCCTGAGACCTATTAACTGATTATCGCTTGGACGTCACGTTATCTCCCCCGTCCTTGTCACGCACACACACAGCGGTCATCTGTACAGTAACATTGTCCAACGGTCTGATGCCACACACATCCCTGGCTCAGACGGTGCCACATGGGGGATTTGGGCCAAAATCTCCACGAGGTGAGAGGTGAGTTTGGGTCACCACACTGTGTGGGTGTGTGTGTGTGTGTGTGTCATGTAGTGTGTATGTCCGTGTGTGTCCGTGTCTTTGGGGATAGTACATAACAAGCTTGTAAACAAGCATGCGCTCCCTCAGACGGGTAGCCGGAGGCTTTAGGAGTCAAATCAGGTCAGTCGTGTGACCGGAGGACAGGAAGCAGTCTGGTGTCTGAAACACACACACACCATCTTCTTTCTCTCTCTCTCTTTCCTTCTTCCTGTCTTTTTTTCTTTGCACCTACAGTGTTTTATAAGAGGACATCATTATGCCGCAGGATCCATCATCTGCGTTGACAGGACCATGTAAAATACATGGCGCTTGTCTTGGCTTAATGTATTGCTATGGAAGCAGAGGAGACCAGCCTAATGACCACACGGCTTCATTATTTCAAATATTAATGCAATTTCCCTCCTTTGTGCCTCCAGACCACCATCATGGCTGCCCTACTGTAGGACATATCTACATCTAGAATCAGGCCTTTTACTGAATGTAAACCAAGTTTCATGTGGGTCAACAGTCTAGCAGTAGCTGGATGAAAAAATTGTGTAAACTTTGACTAACTCTAGTTGGTGATTATCATTTAACCTTAAAGATAATAATACATCCAGAAAAGCATTAGTTGCCTCAAATACCCACAAGTTGATACTGTACTCACTACAATATTTGATTTATGATGTTTATGTTTTCTGTCACACACTAAAAGATTTTTCTATCTTAACAGATTTTGAAAATGTGAGAGACCTCACACATAACGACATGTTGAGAGAAATTTAACTGTTTTGTTCATATAGTGTTTGGCCTAAACAGCTCAACACACACTAACAGATTCCATTCATGAACAACAAGAGTCCCGACTCAAAAGAACGGAAATCTCACAAAATCTCTCGTGATCAAACGTGATTTTAGTGTAAACAAACTACAGGCAGGCAAGAATTAGTGATATTAGTTTTTGCACTTTGACTGAAAATTGACAAAGAAAAAATATGGAAGAATTCATGGAGACATGTTAAATCAAGAAGTTGGTCTTCCATTTCTGAGGTCCATTTTGCTACTTTATTCTTCATGTTTTGCATTAGCTCATGCATTTGCATCCTTCCTTCTTCCGTCAGCTTGGTTCTCAATTGGCTATCGTTCTTTCCCACGTGACTGCGTTATCATCTGTCCTCGGGATTCCCCACACACAACAGGATATCTGATAGTAAATACTGAACATGTTTAATATTTGCGATTTGAAATCGATGCGTCCAGGATGGACTTCTGAGTTGGGGATGTAAAAAACACTCTTAACATACCTCACAACGCAGGAATATCTGGCAAGATAATCTTTAGAACTATCAAAAAACTCGGGGCTTTGCTGACCGTTGTCGGGAGATCAGGGAATCAGACCCCAAATCGTCTTGATTCTCGTGTAGCGTGTGCCCGGCAAAGGCCACATATTTCTGCAATTCTACTAGAAATCAAACTCAAACAAATGTCTTACAATCCCGTCTCTAGATTGCATAGCTCTTTCCAGGAAACTACCAAGGAAATTACGAGGAAATGATGGACCCGCAAAATAAAGCAGAACCATTTCATTTCCCAACATGATGGTCTAAATTCTGTTTCAAAGCCTTTCTCCATGCTGATAGGATCAAAGTTCTCTTCATCCTTCCTCAGCCTTTTCCTTCACCATTTATTCAACCTATTCCGTGTCACTCTTCCTCCTCCTCCATCTCCATGCTTCATCTTTATTCCACCTCAACCTTTGCTGCTTTTCCTGCTCCCTTGCTCCATCTGTTCCCCCTCCCTCACATCCTCCTTCCTCCTTGACACTTCTTCACTCTTACTCCTACACCTCTATCATATGCTTCTTTTACTCCTCTTTCACACCTATTTTCCTCCTTCTCTTCCCTCTCCTCTTCCTCTTCCTCCCACTCTCCCTTCTTTCTTCCTGCTCCTCTCACTCTTCCCGACATTCTACCATTTTTTTTCCCCCTCCTCATTTCCTCTCCTTCGCCAGAGAATCAATTTCTGCCCCAGGCCTGGCCGACGCCCCCTTCGCCACCCCACAAACACACACACACACACACCTTTTCACACTCTAACGCAAATAAGAATATGAAACATACAAACACACATTGTCATATGCACTCAAACACACACATACTCTTGCAAACACACACACACACACACACACACCATCCCCTCGGTGTGGTCAGGCGACTGGGGCTGACCTTTTCACCGATTCCCGTTATTAGAGAAACTGACATTCAAACCTCCCCAGCCCCCAGGACACTGAGACCACTTCTGAACCACACACACACACACACACACATACACACACACACACACACACACACACACACACACACACACACACACACACACACACACACACACACACACACACACACACACACACACACAGGTCTCTCTGCACTTTTTTTTGGTCTCAGCATCTAACCCGTCTATGCCTCAAAATTCATCCAGGAGAAACTCCAAAAATCCATCTGTGGCTGCCGGTTTGATGTTACTTTATTCAACCCAACGGGAGTGAAAAAGTGTATGTGAGTCCAAGACAGGAACTCAGCACAGCACATGTCTTTGGCCACTGATACAGATTGCAAACACAGCAAAACATACTCCTTTATAAAAGTCAACTAATTTTTTTTAAGCTTGATCAATGTTTTTGGTTTGGAAAAAAGACGTGTTTTCCTACTTCTACATTCCTTTACTTAGAGCCATCAGTGGGAAAATAAACACTATTCAAGATTTATCAATTTATCAAAACTTTCAACTTCAGATCACTGTTACTGAAAGCAGTGGAAAATATTCTGTGATTACAGACCTGTTTGGGTTTCAGATGAAATCCTCACCACACTACAGATTGCCCCGTATTGATGTGTGTTTACAGCAGCGTTGTCATGACTTTTATATTCTGTGTTGGCAACAAAAGGCAAAGCAACAACAGTACTTTGAATCAAAATACCGATTTTATGCGTAAAAGTCCGTTTTCTAGTCATGGGGAGTACTACTCAACCTGTGAACAGTTGTATGATGTCTTCTGTTCAATGTCAAGTCTGAGAAAATAACCCTAATGATGTCACAAACAGACATAAGTGGCTTTCATCCAGGAGACCCGCGCGTTAAGTCTCACTTTTATGTTACAATCCAACCCGGTATCACGCCAAAGCGTGTAATAGAGCCGCCTGTCAACCAGAGGATAGCGTGTCAGTGTCCCGTTTTTCCTCGCAGAGAAGTGAATATTACACGCATGTATTAACGTGCAGTACCAGCAGGAGGCAACAAAGCCATAGACGTAAGTTCATTCAAGAAAACCACTTACTTAGGTTAAGGGAAAACATCATGTTGGGTTTAAAATAAATACGTAAACTAAGTAAATCACGTACGGAAACAACGTAACGTCAGTGCGGAGAACATGTCACTAACAAACTTATAAAACAAAACACTTTTTTAAATTATTTTATCATTTCATCATTTCATCAATCATTTGATTACCTAGTTTGGCAGTTTGATCAGAGTTTGCGAGTGATTGACAGCTGCTCAGAGACGGCGGACTCCAGCTCTGCTCTGATTGGTTGTTTTCCTCGGGTCTATGAAATCCTGCAGATGCCATTAGGAGCACTGGAGTGCACCAGAGGACACTGGAGGACACAGAGGCACATGATTTTGTTCATACTGATCTCATGCACTACTGTCAGGATATACTGACCATTTTATAAAAATAACTTTTTTTAAATCATATTTGCTTCATTTCTACCTCCTGCAGCTTAAAGCATATGTTTATTGAGACCAAAAAGGGGACCAAGGGGTCTGATAAAAAGTCAGTATGTGACGAGTTGGGATGAGAATGTGTTTGAGAAACTGAATAAGTAACATACAAAAAAGAAGTAACCAGCGTAACATTTCCACAGGCCTCCATGCTGCTTTCTACTGTTTACTCACCCTGTTTTCCGGTGCGTTTGTGACATTAAACGTGACACACCAGAAAAAAACAACAAGAAAACAGAAAAGCATACTGGTCTACTGGCAATGTGAAAGGAGTCCGTCATGGAGCCTATTTTCTCCACTCTGAATAACCTATATAATTTCCTTGATCGGTATGTATGCTGAGAGGAAGGTGCACATTCCTCTCGCTCATCTGTTCAACATTTCTGTGAGCTGTGAATGTTTGAGAAATGCTTGTTCACTTGTGTTTCTGCTCACACAGGTTTTCTGTAGGGGGACTTTAATTCCCTGACCTGCCTGACCCTTTAAGAAGAAGGAGAGCACTTCCCCTTTAAAATGTCTTTGTTGGTATTTTTCCTGCTGTAATGTTATAGTCAGCTCCTAAGAAGGGAATATTTACTTGTTTCTCTACCTCACTAATAATATGTATGTTTTGTTTATGCCTCTTGAGAGGGTACATTTGATTAATATCTTTTGTCAAAGTGCATTTCACTACCACCTGACTCCAAATGAGGGCAGATTGATGCCACCTGGGTTAAAGTGGCACTAATTCCAGAGCTCCTCCCTGATTGGCCACAGACATCAGGTGACCAGGTAGAAAAGGTCATGGAAGACTACAAACTGGTTGGTCTGTTTCACTCTCCAGGAAAATGGAGGAAGGCCAGTGTTTTGTGTCCTGGAAGATTTTTTCTCATTATTTGACTGCAGAGGAGCCAAAGTGATAACCCTGATGAAATCATTTATGTTTTTCCTTTTGAAACATAAACTGAATACATTTAGTTTTTCTGGAAAATCAACTTTCATACTGGTCCATTGTTCCCACTCACACTACCAACCATCCTCAAGTACAACAGAGTCTATTCCCTATTTTTAGTGGGTTTCCCACATTTAAAAAAAACCTGCATACATGCTTATTTTGGTAGAAAAAGGGTATTCATTTGTAATAATTTATAACAAAAAGCCAACAGTACAAACTGGAGGTGTGGAGTTTGAAAGACATGGGCATTTTACTGAGCCTCTACCAAAAATATGTTGAGTTGCATTATTGGAAATGTAGGATACACCATCTATGGAGCTTGACCCTAAGGGACTAAAGGCCTTTGCACACCAAGTCCATATTTTTCGTCCAAAATTATTGCATGCTTAAAAGTAAATATGACTTCACATTGTGTCAATCACGTTTACACACTGACTGAAAAACTTTCCTCGATCATTAAACCTTTCAGGACAGGTTTGATTTTCTGCATTTTTTCGCATCTGTCAAAAGGCAAAGAGGGTTGTTTGACTGCTCAGAGCTACCATCCATGCAAACGTCATCATCCAAAATGGCTTTTTAAAAGCATTCACTTTGTCTCCCAGCACAAAGCACTTTACAATAAAGAAATATAAGAATACAGAGATGCAGAATTTAAAGACATATTGCGGCAGGTGATTGCAGAACAGCTTGGAATCAGGGATGGTTGCAAAACAAAAGATTAGACAGTAGTGATTGTGTTCTATTGGCAGCTAAATGATAGCTTCTTGCTAATGTCATTCATTCGTTAGCCCCCTGTAGGACTAGCGCGATCTATCGCACCCACGTAATTAATTCAGTTTTGTCTCATATTGTGAATTTTTGCAGCGAATAGAATAATAAAATGCATCGGAGTCAGTGAGCAAGGTTTCTGTGCGTAATGTTTTTTATCGGATGATGGATTAAAAAAACACAAAGAATTACGAACTTGGTGTGCAACGACCTTAAAAGTCAGAATATCTTGTTCTTTGCTGCTTCGGTCTTGACCGTCTTCTTTTTTTATCTGTCCCCTGTGAGTCTCCTAACTAAAATGTACTAACTGATATCTAAATTAAAACAGTAGCGACACATTCTCCATAGTAGGAGAACATTTCGTTGCATAAATATCAAACTAATGTCACAATCATGACGATCCAGCTCGTGGTCTTATTTTGTAAAATAGAATTAAGTTTTGTTTCTATTGGTGGTTGTTTTCCCTCTCTTGATTAAACCCTGTAGGTCACAGTGTACCCACCTTTATCATTTACAATTACATTGACGGTTTCTATTATTCTTTTGCTTTTAGTGTATAAAAACAAGCAGCCATCTGCCGTAACCCTAACATTTGTGTAGCTGGGCAAAAAGCATAAATATAGTGATAGAATTAAGCATATGCACGTGTATGTATTTATTTGTGCATGACCTAACCACAAACAGTAATTGAGCATAACAATACACTCACTTTGGTCTTATTTAAAATGGGCCAAACTGATTACTGTTATTACAGTGAAATGGTGCCCAGTTTAGCGGAGCTGGCCTCAACTCATTTGAAGTTACACACACACACACAGAAAGAGAGAAAGAGAGATGAAAATAAACACAATCAGCTCGGGCTGCCATCAATCTATCATTACTTTGTTATACTGTGTTTTAATGGGCTGATGGGTGGATGAATGGAAAAAAGAGATGAAAGCAGGGAAACATGGAGAGAGGAGAAAATGTTCACATCCTTTCTCTCTCTCTCTCTCTGTGTGTGTGTGTGTGTGTGTGTGTGTGTGTGTGTGTGTGTGTGTGTGTTTGTGTGTGTGAGTGTACATATCTGTCTATTGTTTGATAATCCTAACTTCCAGCATGTGGGCCCTCAGCAGCATAATGGAGTCAGATTAAAGCTCTCAATCATCTAAAACCTGATGGCAACTACAATAGCCTTTACGCAACCAAACAAGTCTTGGAATGATGATGACGCGCAAATGTACCTGTCTGACCCTGTGTGGACGAGATGTACTGCAAGACATATTTGAGTGCGTCTTTATCCTTGTGTGTGTGTGTGTGTGTGTTTACTTTACAAAGAGCCTCCCAGCATCCCTGTAATGTCACTCAACACCTTGGGTGTGGCTGATAACAGGTGTGTGTGTGTGTGTGTACCCTGCGTGTGCAATCTCGTGTTTGTACAAAGGTGCAGATGGGCCAGTAGAACAGGTCAATCATATGACCAGTGCTCAGCGGCATACTGTGTGTGTGTGTGTGTGTCCTGTGACAGTTTCTAGGAACACAAAGAGACAAGTGGCACACAGCCAAGTGTGTGTGTGTGTCTGTGTGGGTGTGTGAGTGAGCATTTGGAACGAAACCAGCCGGAGGGAATGGGACAGGTAGCATACCTTCCGTGTACACCTTTTTTCTCTCTATCTCTCACTATCACTTACTCTATCACACTGCAAAAAATGTCCATCTTAAAGGGACACTCATAATACTCTTTGGGCCAATAATTTCAGAGTTGGTTGGATTATACATTTATACAAAGTGCTAACAGCTGAGGAAACATGAGAAGAGTGAGTTGGGGCTCTAAGGGCGCTTTCACAAGCCGTAGTCCTTTTGGCCAGTCCGAATCAGAGGGAAATTGATACTTTTGGTTTAAAGTAAAAGAAAATAATTTGCTGAAGAGCGTGTATAAAGGAGCAAATTAATCTTTTTCATATTTAGAGCTGCTACTTCTATGCAGGGAAAAAAAATACTTTTGTAACAGAACCTAAATCATCACCTGCCAGATATGAGCTTGGCTTGGAGGTGCCGTAATCAACCAGTAGGAGTTGCTGGGGCAGCAACAATGACGAGAAACCTCACTGGCTTCCCACCAGGAAACAAAGGCCCTGTTCAGAGCTGGTATTAAGATCACAAGTAGACAGCTTAAAGTACGTCTGTTCACACCTGGCATTAGAATGCGTCTCTCTTGAGTGGCCACTTGTGATCTGATGTCACTTCCCCGCTCTATATGCAAATAAACACGCAGTAAACCCATGGCCAATAGAGCAGACGTTGTGACGTAATACTACAGGAATGTCAGTAGTAATATCTTGAATTCGGTTACATTTATATAACATCAAAATATAAGGTTATTGGACCAGCGGTCCCCGGGGACCTTCACGCCACTGACACCGCTGCCTTTGCCAGATAACAGCGGAGTACAGAGCTTCGGAGAGCGGGGAGGAGAGAGAGTGAGAATGTGTTCGGGCGGGTGGGCAGGTTTCAGCTCCGCGCAAAGCAGCGGAACAAAAACACCGACACATCTCCAACAGTATGATAATAATGCACTTCCTGTTCCCAGTCTGTAGACTATGTAGCCTATAGATAAGGTATATTTTAATAAAATACAGATGTACCGACAGAATACAGTAGAGCAAAGAGGCCGTTTCCATGCTGCGAGGCTTGTCTATTCACCTGAGGAGCGCAGAGATCCCGCGGATCCCAGCGGTACATCAGATGAGTACGCGGTCCTTAATGTGGCCCAGGACACATTTGCGTACACACTGCTAAAAGAATGTGGTCATATGTGGCCCAGACCACCTCTAAATGTGGTCTGAAAGATCCGATCTCAATGCGCCCCCAATGCGTCTTGAGTGCGTTCACACCTGTACTTAGAGCTGTCAACTCGTGATCCGATCACTGAGGATGCATGTTAATTCCAGGTCTGAACATGACCAGTCATGTGTGTTTGTTTGGTAACATGACAAAGCTACATAAAGGAGGAAATACAAAACCAGTTGTCCATCAGCAGCTATGAGGAAATAAAAAATAATTAGAACCAATGTAACCAATTGATCACACCATAATCCAGCACCTTGTTGTGTTTGCTGTCAGTGCAAAAGCTTTTTATGTTAGGATGCGTATCCAACTCAGAATGTCTAAATGGTTTAATGAGATTGACCTTTTTTACAGTGTATCTCTCTCTCTCTCTTTCTTTTATGTTACTCCTCCATGACCCAGAAAGAGAAAAAAGCCACCTCATCAGGTTCACCCTCCACCTGTAAGTCAAAAATAGAGCTTGTTGAGAAGACAAATACTCACACTGCTTAAGGGGAAAAAAGAAAAGTAAGAATACACTACTTTAATAACAGCACACCTCCTAGCCAACACCTACAACTAACTTTTGACAAGCAGCCTTTGGGGTCAGTTGATTTAGAGTTTCAAGAGCCAGTTTAACCTCATTTCTTAGAAGCATAAGCAGTTCGAAGAATAGAAAATACTGATGATGACACCTTGACTGCCCAACCTACCGGTTCATAGCTGTGGGAACAGAAATGAAACAGGACCTGGCTGGTTTAAGGCGGTTGATGTTAACATTTGAGCCTTGGTTTCACATGCATGAAAAACAATACAAGTTGTATTTAAACCCTTAAACTATGTGGACGAGTGATTTCAAACCATTTTGACAACAAACTGTGTTGTCAAATTAATTGGAGCTTTATTATGTGTAAAGCTGCAACAAGATAGATAAACTGGACGGTTAAAACAACACTAAAGGAAGAAAAATGTAAGGGCTTATAATAGCTACTTACTATGTGGTCTTTTATTTCAGCAGCTTCAGTTACACTGCGCAGGTGTTGTACCCCGGCCTCCTTCAATAGGCCTTGACCCCGGCCCGTCCTGTCTTGTCATACCACTTGTACCTTGAGTTAGTTGTTGGCTTGTTTTTTTTATTTAACTTAATGACTGTGAATTTAGATTGTATGGACCCAGTAGTAGAGTTGAAATGCTGCACCCTTATTTGTTTGAAGAATGTAGCCCGTTATTCCACATTGCACCTTTTATTGCTCCTACAAAGCAATATCTCTTTATATTTGGCCTTTGTCATGCTCAAATGGGGCACGGATTCCTGTTGAATTCATATTGAACAACACCTTCAAACAGGCTTTAGACAATTGTGAGACACTAATTAAATTCCTTGAGGTGACGCAGCAGCTCCTGAAGACAAGGTGAGGCTGGGTTCTCCCCAGGTTTCACCAACGGACTACCCCTGCAGCTGTTGTGGGAAAATAAAGAAGCAAATTCATTGTGTGTGTGTGTGTGACACATTCACACGTTCCCGATCACACGGCATTCAGCAGACATCAAAACCTGGACCTGGGCGAGGAGGGGGGGGGCGGGGCTGTAGTCTGTTGTCTGTGTCCACCGTGACTCTGAAGTAGACACAACATACCAAATACGCACCCACTTCACCGTGTACGCACACACACACACACACACACACATACACACACACACATGTTTAGTCTTCCCCCTGCGGCAGGCAACAAAGGTGTTCACTCATGTGAAACCCAAGCCTCAAACCCGCAGGTTGACCTTTGACCTTTCACACACACACACACACACATATGAACCCAGAGGAAGAAAAGGAGTGGAAGAGATTAAAAGAGAGAGGAAGAGTTGTGTGTGTGTGTGTGTGTGTGTGTGTGTGTGTGTGTGTGTGTGTGTGTGTGTGTGTGTGTGTGTGTGTGTGTGTGTGTGTGTGTGTGTGTGTGTGTGTGTGTGTGTGTGTGTGTGTGTGTTGTAACAGGCTTGTAGACATGCAGGAGGGTCATAGAACCATATACAAAACTGGTTACAGACATAACAACCTCTCACACAATGTTCTCTTATCCACATGTGTGTTTGCGTGGGTGTGTGTGTGTGTGTGTGTGTGTCTGTATCTCTCTTTCCTGCACACACATTAATACATATTCAGGTTTATGCAGTGTCCCATCTCTCTCTCTCTCTCTCTCTCTCTCACAAACACACACTTTTCCGGCAAAGGTGACACAACCCCGTCATCTGTGTAGCTGCAATTAACCTCCATAACCCTGGTGTGTGTGTGTGTGTGTGTGCGTGTGTGTGTGTGTGTGTGTGTGTGTGTTGGAAAGTGTGTGTACTGAACTTGGTTACACAAGACAGGCATGAGTCTCCGGGGCATGTCGTCACACGCACACAAACACACACACATACCCTTACACATGCACACTGATAATCCATGTCCAATTCCTGGACATCCTTTTATCCAGCTCAGGCCCCAGGGATTTTCCGTTGGCCCGGCCAGGCCGAGAGGCCTCTCTCTGGGGTCAGAGATCAGAGAGATGCCCTTCATGACCCTGGAGGATCCAAGCACGGTATCGCCCCAACAGCCGTCACTGCGCTGTGAGGTCAGAGGGTTAGAGCGCTGTCAGGGAGGATGATATAACACAGATCATCATCTTATATAGTTGATGAGTGAGTTTTTTTTTCTTTTCATCATTCAGCCACAGTGTAAAAAAATCAGGTTATATTTGATTCAATGGCGTCTTTGTGTTTTACAGCAATGAAACCAGACAGAATGACCAATAGATAATCCTGTCCTTGAAGTGGCAACCCATAAGACACCATAAACTGTTTATAAGCACATTGCAGTTGCCTGATAATTGTAGTAATTGGAGCGGGAGGTCATAAACACAATGTGCAAATGATTTAAGGTGTGAGATCATGTATGGGACGACTGTAAAGTTAATGGCATGCTTAAATGAATTTCATTTTCTCACGTTTGTCTGACGATTACAGTGTACCATTTCCTAATCTTGCTTTTAAATAGGCTTTAAAACTGCATGTAAAAAAACCTGTATAGCACCTTGAAGCACATTAGCTTCAAAATGAAATGACTCCATATCATAAAAAGCGTCCAGTTAATATTACATTTAAAGAGCAAAGATTTAAATAACACTGTTGAAAGATGCTAATCTATTAACAAGCACATACACAGAGCATGCACATTTGACACATGTTGCTCTGCTCCCTCCCTGACCCTCCCCCATCCCCCCATTCATTCACTCTTTCATTCATTCACATTCACTTTGACAATGAATTTGAACTTCAGACTGAGTTCAGGAATGAAAGACTGAAAAGAGAAGAAAAGGAAGGGAGGGCACTTTCTTTTCTTCCTCTAAGCCTAGTCCCCGACCTTATGACCTCGCACCGGGCCAGACAGTCCTCCCCTCCCCCTCCCCGGTTTCCTCAACCCTTGACATTCTCAGTTACAAACCCTCAACATGTTCGTTTTTTAACAAACATGAACATGGCAAAGTTGGCAAAGGAGACGAGAGAAACGGACGCATGGACACAACTCTCCACACCTGCCATCGCTCTGTTTGATTTGTCGTTTCTACACCTCGCATTCCAGCACTGATGCTCTATCAATAGACTTTGACCTCTTATGCCTCAGCTTAGCGTTGTGTGTGTGTGAGAGTCACAGAGAGAGAGAGAGAGCATGTGTGTGCTTGTGTGGGATGGGGGTTGTATAACTACTACTCTTAACACTGATTCAAATAGCCCTGGTGATTTGGACAATATTATCAGTATGAGTAGTGATTGAGCAACTGCAGGGTGGATTTGAATTACATAAAATATATATATATATCAATGACACAATTCAACTTTTCCAAATCATTTTAGAAAGATGCTGTAGGAGTTTGAGCCGTGGCAGGAAGACAGTCAAAGCATTGGCAGTAAAAAGGAAAATGATTAAATAACTTGCTAACACAGATACGGTGGTGTGTTCTTTGGATAGTCTAAACAGTCTGTGTGGCCGCACCGTGACATAACAATAAGCAAGGTCAGATAAAGAATAGAGCAATAAACACGTGAACTCTGACCTTTCACCTGCTGACGACTTTCTTTTCGCAACTTCCGATTGTAACATGCAGCCACTGAAAACACACTGCAACAGAGAAATTCTGCAGTATTTGAACTATTTCCAAGCTTATGAATCACAAGAAATACTCATATGAAAACAAAGCTTACAGTACAAGTTTCACTTGGTGAAATCCCCGTCATCAGTGTTTTAACAACAAAGCTAAACCTGTTTGTGATAGAGGTACATGATGTAAGCTTAAAGGGATAGTCTGGATTTTTTTGTAGTGGGGTTGTATGAGGTACTTATCCTTAGTCAGTGTATTACCTACAGTAGAAAAAGACAGGGGTACCAGCACAGGAGCAAAGTTATGTACAGCTGTGGACGGGAACAGCAGCAAAACGTATTTTAGCCACCTAAAATAATCAATATCAGTTTAAATGTACGTGATATTTAGAATATTTGTACCGCTTTTTCTTTCGGTCAGACACCCCTTTCCGACAAGGGACTGAAGCTGTAATCTATGCTCTCTTCAAAGCCACCAGACTCCTTTGACAAATACAGTAATTTTACTGGTTTTGCTGGTCTACTAATTTGACTGCCTCAAACTTGTTTGTGTTATTGTGTGACTTTGATGCCACTTGAAAAAATCTGAACTATCCCTTTAAAATGTTCTTCACACCTGTGCCCTGGTTTTGTTTTTCAGCCCATTTACGCCATTGGAATTTGGCACTTTTCTGTCACATTTCTGCACAGTGTATTTTTACTATGGTGTGTCTTATCTAGTTTTTCAGCCTTGGATCCAAATAATGACAGAGGAGTTAATATATCTTGTCAGTGATGGTGTTCTTCTTTTAAAAGTTGCATATGGTTTTGACTACTGTAGTTGATTATTATTTAGTCTTAGTTTGGGTCATGATGATAATGATAACTTTTACTCATCAAGTTAATTCCTGAGATTTGGGAATGCAGCAAAATCATTAAGTCAGATGGGGCTAGAAACACAAGCAGTGAGATGGTCCAATCTGTAAATAACACGTGGGGTCGTCCAGCTAAAAACTTGGCTCAGCTTTTGCCAACATCCTCTGCTTAGGCACTGTGTTGGTCAATAAAATAAAAGTGCACATTCCTGGTAGATTGATTTGCAACTTACAACACTGTATTTCTAATGTTTACCTAGCAATCAATGCAAAAAATAAGTAAATCTTTCCTCAGTGTGCAGTGGTTTGGCATCTGATAAGCCTTCATCTCATGAATCTAAAACACAGACCGACCTTCCTGGATAGTATTTCATCTCATCACTGGTACCTGAAGCAACATGACCCCACTAACGCAGCCCCTTGCATTTGTTTTTTTAAATGCAGGGCTGTTTTGGGACCAAACACACAGTTAGTAAGGCTTATTTGGAAGAGAAAACAAAGAAAAAATTGATAAACTGTCCATTGTTAACATCAATCACAGTTTACTTGTTCAACTTTGACCTACCATATTTGCCACAGTTGTGTGCAGAAACTTGCCTGTGTTTACAATTGGACTTCATTGTAGCAATGTCGCCATGCTCCTAGATCACAGCTGGTGAGTGTTATGATATCCAATGAAAATGAAAATTTACAAAATAAGACCCACGTAAACAAGAAATGTCCATGAGGAAACATTGCTCAAGTTCCCAGAAGTTCTTTTGTGCGTGTCTGAGGCCTACATGTTTCCACCAATCCTATTTTTGCCAGCCCTGTAGCCCTTCTTAGTGTGCAAACATAGAGCTTATTCAAGTTGACCAAGCGACCTCACCACCATGAATTGATATCAGGTCAGAGATTAACTTTTTTTCCACCTCCGATGATTGCACAGAGTTTCATTCCGCGGTTAAATCAGTGTCTTAACTCCTACACCGGGGCATTAAGTGTGTTGTGGTCAAAGGCGGTCAATGTCCATCCATTATTCCTTTACTGGCTTTGATTGCAGATTTTTTACATGCTGGACTGGCCTTGTGGCCATTATATGTGCTAAGTAATGTTCAACGATTGTCCATTACAGTAAGAGCCATTTACTTTGCAGCCAGTTCCTATAGACCGCAGTGGTCAGCATGTATTAAACCGCTCGATACGTATAGAAGTAGCTACTCCTCTGTATGGCAGACGGAGGCTGGCCAAGACAAAATGCACTTCTGTGGCATAGCACAGTATGTACACAGATACCAAAGTACGCTTAGTAGGAAGAAAAGCAGACAAAACACACACACACATACATTCCTTTCCTTTATCTAGTTTCCATTGGAAGTGTTGCGCCAAGGCCATACGGTGACAAAAGCGGTGTGAAAACATGCTTTCTCTTTGGAGTATCTTTTATTGTTAAAACCCTACAGGCCAAAGACAAATCCATGGGAGTTTATGGGGGACTGCAGGCCATGGTTGTATAGATTTTATAACGGTGACAAATGCATTATGCTTTTCACATAAACCAGCACAGTAGAGCCCCAGTAAAGCAGAAAAGGCCTGAATGCTTCACGGGTTTATAACACAATGAATTTATCACAGAGAGAGGGAGGAGGCCGAGAGAGAGAGAGAGAGGCAGAGAGAGAGAGGAAGTGGAAAAAAAATATGGTGCTGATTTGTTTTATTTGCCCAGGCGGTGCTGCTGGTGGCTAGTCGCATTGCTTAACAGGGAGTAAAGAGGAAACTGCTGCCACTTGTGGGTCCTGAGGTGGGAAATAAAGTCTTACAGACAGTCCTCCCATGTCCAACACACCTGAACGTCTCGCGACATTGAATCTCCTCAAAGTCGCTCTTGGGGCATCAAGGTGGCTTGGCAGACTAAGTTGCGTAAAATGAAAAGTCATTGCTTTGAATTTGAGTTATTCGTGGTTCTTTGTGACCATTTGCAGCTTTTTATTCTTGCAGGGAAATTTAGTGCTCTTTTTCAGCAACAACCTGCTTCACATTCACACCTGGGAGCTGCCCAGTACAACCAGAGTCTTCCCCTGCACTCCTGCAGCAGTAGCAGGAGAAAGTGTAAAGGCCTTTGCACACCAAGTTCGTATTCTTTGTCCGAAATTGTCGCACGTTTAAAAATAAATACGACGGGTTCCGATTTTCTGCGTTTTTTTAGCATCCGTCAGAGCTGTTTGACCACTCAGGGCCACCGTAAATGCAAACGTCATCCTCCAAAATGGCATCAGATGAGCTGATTCCCTTCGTTCACACGTCTCCCAGCACAAAGCACTTTATGACAAAAAAAGTAAAGAATACAGAGATGCAGAATTTAAAGATATATTGTGGCAGGTGATTGCAGAACAGCAGAGATTCTCAATTTATTTTCAGTCACGGACCCCTTACGAGATAGAGAATATACGAAAGACCCCCTCATGTACGTCCCTCGGAATAACTTGACGTACAGCATATTTTTTACACTTCTATCGTCTTAGTTATGTGAAAGAACAACACAAGAGAAATGTGCTAGAAAGATATTAGACATGTATGAAACATAGTTGCTTATTTTAAGAGTTATAGATTTGTTAGATTATAACGTAATTTATGAACGGACCCCCTTGCAGAGTGCCACAGACAACTGATCTATTGCACCCACGTAATTAATTCAGAGTCCGATGCATTTTATTCTGTCTTTTTTTTTTATGTGATTGCTTTTAATTATGAGTGTCCCGGTATGGACGGATTATGAAACACTTTATTCTAGCACTTTATTTTTTATTTTTATTCTCTTTGGAAAGTCAAGCCCAATGAAAAGTGTGGATGCCCCATAAGGAGTATTTTTGGAATTCCTTTTCCCAATCTAAACCGTATATCCTTTTTTAACGATTGCGTCCTCGTGCTATATTACGTCCAAATTATTGAATCTTATATTATCGCAGGTGTATTGTTGCTTTCTGAGGAGATGTGACGTGTGTGAGAGAGAACAGAAAGGTGCAGTGGTTGGAAGACGTAATGCTGATTGATCCTGACAGCTTTATGAGGCTTTGTGACACAGAGCAAACAGTAGGGACATAATGATATTTACTTAAGTACATTCTGTGAGAGAAGGAGCATATACACCTTCATATATATTGCATGCGTGTGTGTGTGTGTGTGTGTGTGTGTGTGTGTAGGTGTGTGTGCGTGCGTGAATGAATGTGAAAGGCACATAGGGAACAGCTTTTATCAGCAACAGATATAATGTACTGTACTTTGAGGAGTGACATGCATAGCACGCATACTGTATGTGCTCTGAGATAGCGTGCAAACTAAGTGAAAAAGGTGTGAAGCGCGTACACACACACACACGCACACACGGACATGCACTAAAACCAGCTGGGCTGTCTCGACAAACAGGTAGGATGACACTTCTGTCGACACACAGGTGTCTAGGTGTTTTTGAAGTTTTAATGAATTTGCATATACACCTGTTCAGCCCGCCCACCCCTCCAGGGCAAGACAATGACAGTTCACACACACACACACAGAAAGTACATATTGTACAGGGCCAAAGGCTGGGGTGAGGTTGGGGCTGGAGGGCTCAGTTCATTGGGTTCAAGAAACCGTGCAAGACATTGAGGCCTCATTACAGAAAGCATGTTAAGAATATGCCCTGCGCAGGACACCACTAGCACCTGAAACACACACACACACATATATATATATATAAAATACACTTATGAGGATAGGACTATGCTCTCTGAACTGCGTGTCTGTAAATGCTGACTTGTGAAAACTCAATTTGAAGTGATTTATAAGAAATAAACATTTACGTTAGAAACATGTAATAAGAATGTGAGTGCAGTTGCAGGTAAGAGATACCAACGGACTCTAGGATGGTGGGGGGTGGGGGGTGTTACACACATACTCATGCACACACACTTGATTTAACACACAGTGGAGATAAGCGACAAGTGCCATTATACTTTCATTTTTTTTATTAATTGTTTTTCGATAAAGGGACAAAATGGGTGTGTGAACAGGATTATGCAGACATCTGCCAGAAAACACAGACAGTGGTTTTCCCAATACAACTGAACAGAGACCCCAAAAGTACAACAGAAATTAAAGAGCTAGGTTTGTCCAATGACCATGGGCCACCATTACAAAATAAAAATCCAAAATTATATTATAACCAAAACAAAATAAAAAAAATAAAATAAAAAGAAACCAAAAATAAGGATCCATTCCATGTCTCTGTTTTGAACAGAGCATAAAGGTAATAATAAATAGTAACTCCCATAGTAAAAGATAAAGTTCAAGTTCAAGTTACAACAAACAGCTCTCAGAATAGGAATAGAAAAGGCTGATAACAAAATATTCTGCATTGCCATTTACAAAAAAGTCAACTCAAGCAGGCTTCTCCACGTCCCCCGGGTCATTTTTAAATATGCTTTGCATATGAAAGTATACCCAATCTAAATATAAAGCACCATTTAGTATTTGGCAATGAAAAAAAACTGCAAAACATTTAATTTCTTTTTAAATGTATTTATTTTGACGCTTTTTTCGTAATCCATGTACTGCATATGAAGTTTTTTTTTCTTTTTTTTTCCTCTCTTCTTGATGTTGGAATGTAGTCAGGTGGGAGGGGTGAGAGAGACAGAAGCACACAACAGAACAGGCCGACGTCAGCTTGCATTACTGCATACAAGAATGGCAGCGGGGGGGAAGGAGGTCCGAACCAAAAACCAAAGAAGATATGTACAACCACCTCTGTGGACAGGAAACAGAGCGGCGGCCATCTGATGGCCCGTGATGCCTCCCAATGCCACATACTTTAGCTGCTTTTTTATGGGGTTTTTCCTTTTATTTCTTTAAACATACAAATAATTCGCACTATATTATCCTGCCAAATTAAAAAAATATACCGTGGCAGCTTGGGATTTTTTTTCCACTACCAAAAAAAGGTATGGTAAATACCTTTTAGAGAGAACAAGCAACAGTTAAAAATACAAGCCTCAATATAAATACTATAGTGCCTACTCTAAGTGAACATTGAATTCAAATACAATTCTAGAAATACAGAAAAAGTAGACCATAAATGTGTTTAAGCATAGGAATCGACATGAGTGTGCATTTTCCTATATTTTAAGTTCTTTATTATATATTCATATATAATCTTAATCCTTTCCCCAATGCAAATTGTATTTCAACCTGAAGAGCTGTGAAGAGCCAAGGCAAAAGAAAATACAAAACCATCACAGAATTTTTTTTTTGTTTGTTTTTTCGTCTTTTTTTTTTTGTTTCATTTCATATATACTGTGATCGGAGTCTTGAACACCACCAAGACGCTGAGGAAAAGAGAAACGACAACAAAACTTAAATACAGTTTCCCCTAAAAGATAGTGAAGTGTTATTTGCAAAAACGTTTATTTTCATATCTATAATTAAAGGAAGATTTTTTACAAAAACAGATTCTCGCAGTGTGAGCAACAAGATTTGTTGTTTTAGCCAGCAAGGTCTGTAGATTATTCAGGTGTAGATGACAATAAAAGTTACAATACAGCTCCTTAAAAGATGTGGATGTTTGGTGCTTGTGTGGCCAAATGAGAGCCGCATCCATTCTGTGATCGCGTTGGAGCGCTGGTTACGTACGTAACTCGCATCAAACCTTTTTATCTACAGACCTTGCCGACAGGGTGAATTTTCAGCCCAGGCCTAAGCGCTGGGGTTTCTAGGGGTAACAAATTGACAAATGGTCAGAGGTGAAACGGCAAGGGTACAAAGGTCAAGGTTCATGAGGGTGGAGTTGCTGGCAACAGATTATGTGTCTCATCTTTTACTGCTTTTAACAATGGGACCCTCGACATCTGACAGCATTTCAACAGTGTTTTCCCCTTCAGCGTAAACTTGTAAACTGGGAAAATTGAAACAGTGCACTTCATGTCCTATAAATGACAATCTAGCTTTTAGACTCAACCAATGTACCAACATTGCATCAGTGTGGGAAAATGCAAGAGAGAGATGTCGGTACTTACTCCCAGGCAGAGTGACAAGTGCTATACGATGAACAGCTTGAATGAAACTCAACAAGGAAAAAAAACTCCTTTTTGGGTTGAAAAGCAACAGCAAACAACAACAAAAAAATGTGCCCTGCATTAGCCTATGCATACTGATTAAAATCATCGCATTCACTCTTTTCAAGAGCCCTGGAGTACAGATATTTTTTGCAATTCTTTCTTTTTCTTTTTCTCTGCAATTCAAAGTTAATGACCCTGTTTTGATACTAGAAATGTAAAGTGAAAGAGATTGCCTCTGATCCCCCGTAATATGCACGTATAGCTTCCAGTTCTGTGTAGCTTTCTGTCGGTCTAGTTTGTAGTTATTTCAATGCTCTCAAATAAAGTTAGCCTCACTTGGAGCTCATATATTACTTTATGCATTGTTCCACACACTGACATATCGAAACAGCGTCGTAGGTTTTGTGCTAACGCAGATACAAGACGCCTCTCAGCCATGCGCTGTATCCCTCAAGTTCAGGATTGTACATTACAGGTTACCTTTATCTCAAAAGTACCTCCTTACCAGAAACAAAACTACAAATAATTCAGATATACACAATACTGCTTGTACCATGCTTGCCATGAAATCCACATATTAAAGATAGCCTATTGAACATGTAATAGGTAGCTAAATGATGATTGACGAGAACTCTCTGAGCTTTCATCATGAGTTGTCACAGTCCATTTGAGCAGTCAGGTGCTTGATGCAAGGACCTTTCCTGGGTGGCTTAAACCTTTTAGCTTTATCTAATGTGACCCCAAACTTATACCAGATAAGATTATGGCCAATGCAGTCTTGAGATATCAAAGGCACTCTTTCTTTTTCTACCAAATGATAGTACAAATTGAATTATTAGCACACCCTTGTCTTTTTGAAAGAAATTTGAAGGCTGTTGTTACTTTCAGTTTAGTCATCAAGCCAATGCATTGATTATTTTTTATTTTTTTTAACCCCCGGTGAACATGCCGTCTTTTATAAAGATCCGGATGAGTGCATTTCCAGGGTTGTAAGAGGAGGGTCAAGTCACAGACTGTTCACTTTCCATGTCACAAAACAAAACTGTACATGATATGTGTTACAGAATGTATGCAGCATGGATGTATCTTTCTTGTCTTTTCTCTTTTTGAAGAATAAAAAGAAAAAACAGAACAAGAGAAAAACAGCAACACATTTACTCAACAACTAACCAACCAGGGACAAGTTCTTTTCTTTTTTTGATTAGCAAAAACATACTATGCATGCTGACTAATTCTTAAAAATGGAAAAGGAAAACTCAAAAAAGAAAATAGTACACAACATGTAAATTATTGCACAAGAGAAAGGCTCGAAGTTTTGCGTCAATGCAAGAGTATTGCCCCGATACAGATCATGCATTCAATGGGTAATGGAAACGGGGTGTGCTGGTGCAGAGCACATGGTCTTAAGCTTCCACCAGACTGGCGAAAGTGGAGTGTTGGGGTTTGGGGCAAATCTACAAGGGGCTGGGAATAAACAGGGGACTAATGGCGGACATAGCTGCGGGGAAAAGGTCCCATAGTTCGGCCTTCTACTCTGACTTTATTTCGGTACTCAAAGGACGGTCACTGTGCCATTTTTTCATGTGTTTCTCCAAGGTGCTGTAGACACTGAAGGGCATCTTACAAATTTCACACTTGTACACGTCTTTGCCCACCTGACCATGGGTCTTCATGTGGCGAGTAAGTTTGGAGCTCTGGGCGCAAGCATAATTGCACAGGTCACACTTGTATGGTCTCTCCCCTGTGTGGCTGCGCCGGTGCACTGTCAGGTTACTGCAGTTCTTGAACACCTTGCCACAATACTCACAAGTGTCACTCCTGCGGCTCTCCTTGGAGCCGGGCCGACCCCCGATGTGCGGTGTGCTGCCCCCGCTGCCTGTACCACTGCGGCCCGACATCCCGCCGTCCAGTTCCCCCGGAGGGGTCGAGAAACGCAGACTGCCGTTCTCTGAAGAATGCTCAGACGAAGAGGCGAAGGGCGATTGTCTGGAATCCCCAAAGTTCAGAAAAGGATCCTTGAGTTGTCGGGAGGCGGCGTAGCCGGCAAGCCACTGGGAGTAGACGTTCTCTGTGTTAGGGATTGTGGGAGTGGGCAGGTCAAACTCCTTTTCCAGTTTGATGCGTTTGGAGAAAGGACTGAGTGGACTGGGGCTACCCAGAAGCAGTTTTTTAGAGAGGCCAACAGAGGCAGATTCGTTAGGGGACGCTCCCCGCCCGTTGACTGTCGAGACAGAGCCCTCCTCCCCGCGATCTGTTTCCAACACCGAGTTCCCGTCACATATCTCACGATTGTGGTGATGGTCTTGGTTGAGGTGGTGGTGCAGGTGGTTCTCCTTGGCCATGGCATTTCGTTTGTGTGCGCTGAGGGCTTCGCTGAAGTGGTGCATGCTGGCGGCCAGGCCCATCCCCTGCATCACCTCAGGCAGTGAGCGAGGGATGGGCCCCTCCTCGGCGACGCCTCCCAGTCGGCTTCCTATACCACCGTTGTTTTCATGCTGTCGTGTTGCTTCAAGGTTCAAACCAAAATGATAGGTATTGTTGTTTCTTCTGACTCCCCTT
The DNA here is from genome assembly GCF_043250625.1 of Sebastes fasciatus. Lineage (NCBI taxonomy): Eukaryota > Metazoa > Chordata > Actinopteri > Perciformes > Sebastidae > Sebastes > Sebastes fasciatus. The sequence continues at coordinate 26,555,371 of NC_133803.1, read as the reverse complement.
TCTCCGTTCGGCACTTCTTCCTCCTCTACCTCCTCTTCCTCCTCCTCCTCCTCTTCTTCCTCCTCCTCTTCCTCTTCTTCTTCCTCCTCTTCCTCCTCCTCCTCCTCCCCGTTCTCGCGTAGCCTGCGGTTGTTCTCACTTTTCAGCTTGGCCACCACTGACTTAAGGGCATTGCTTGCACTGCCCAAGTGCTCGCTGGTGCCAGGCTCTGGAGAGGACGCTGTCGAGAGACCGTCTTCTGACTTGCCCGCGTTTGGCGAGGAGGATTTGTGCATATGTGTCTTCATGTGGCGTTTCAGTTTGCTAGCCTGCGTACAAGCATGATCGCACAGGTGACATTTGTACGGCTTCTCTCCTGTGTGGCTGCGCCGGTGCACTATTAGATTACTCTGAAACTTGAAGGCCTTGCCACAAAACTCACAACACTTTGATTTCAAGGGGGTTGTGGAGGAGGGTGTTGCCCCTGCTGAGGGGAGAGGGGTAGTAGGAGTGGTCTGAGAACCCACGGGTGACTGCATGGAGCCTGGAAGAGGCGGTGGGGTGGCAAGATATGGAGGTTTGCTGCCCCCTGCACCTCCTCCATTTCCGTTCCCTCCTCCTGTCTGGAATGGCTGGAGCAAGCGCTGCATGGGGCTGGGCCGGCTGGGGGATAGTGGGGGAGTGGACTCTGCATTGTTGCCCGCCAGCTCCCGTAGCCGCCGCGAGAAGTCCATTGTCGGAGGGGGGTCCAGGGGCAGAGGGGGATTGAGGCGCAGCACCCTGTCAAAGGCACTCGGGTGGTGGGCTGCCAGCGCCAGCTCCTCTGGGCTCAGGTGGTGGGGATCCAGGTGGTTCCTTGGAGGGGGGCTGAAGAGGGGTGGCGTAGGAGGGAACCGCTGATGATGGCCCCCACCAGCGGCGCCCATGGCACCAATTCCACCAAGTCCACCCCCCATCCCGACGCTGTCCCTTCCACCTGAGCCCGAGCTAGGGATACGGAGGAGGTTGAAGGGGCTTGCATCAGGAGGCAGATGGAGGCCGTGAAGAGGAGGCTGAGAAGGGCAGTCTGCGCCCCCGCCCAGGGAGGATGGCCCACCCATGCGTGGGGTGAGAGGGCTACCGTGTTCACTTTCCAGGTAGATGCGGAAGCCGTGGGTGTTCTGAGCATGCTGCAGCAAAAACCAGGCGCTGCCGTACGGCTGCTTACATGTAGTGCAGGTATAGGTGGTCGGCTCCTCCTTACCTGTCGTGACAGAGAAGAAAGAATCGGGTTAGGAGGGATTATAACTGAAAAATCAATCAATCAGCAGCCAATATAAGAGTCTGTTAAGCTGTAAAAACAGAATTATTTTAAACATTTCAGTTTTCGTTGAAGAAAAATCGAGTTTTTTCAAATGCTGTTCATTTTGGGAACGTTCCCACAGTTGCACATAAACAGCACTGTGTGTAGAATGAAGTCCAGGAAGGACAACTCTTTTCAACTTGGCTGAACCAATTTTTTATTTGAACCTTAGGCCTAACTGTTACAGCTTTTAAAAGTGGTCGGCACATGGTGTTGAGGGCTTTCCAAATACAACAGTAGCTGTTATTGAGGTCATGCCCCACATGAGTAGCATGTGAGGAGTAGTGTGTGTTAGTGTGTGTGTGCATTTGTTCTTCTCCCAGACTGCTCTGGGACATAATTTCTCCCTTTAGACTGACTGTGAGTCCTCCATTGTCAGCAGGAGAACAAAGAAACAGGGCTATCCCGGCGGACTACCACTTCCCACTGATCTACCAAAACAGAGGCTCGCTGACAAACACACATACACTCACATGCAGGAGCGGCAACGGAGAAGAATCCTTTTTAGACCTTTAAACTAGAAATAGTTTTTTTTTCTAATATAGCAGAGAAATGGTTGTTTTATTATTTTCGAGGTATAACCCAAATACTGGCTCAGAAATGATTTCGTATTTTGGCAGTAAAAGAATAAAAATCAAATGTATGCAAGTTTATTCATGTACACTGTCATATTCTCTTACGTGTAGTGTTTATACTCCTACCAACGCCGATCACCCCTCTGACAAATGCACATACACACACTCACACAGACAGAAGAGAACACCCCAGCCGCCTGAGGAAAGTAAAACAGTAGGAGTGTAAAAACATTTTTGGCTCCGACCGTAGAGGAAAAATAACCCCTTCAGTCCGCCTCAAAGCTTCCTCCCTCAGTGAAGCATGCCGAGTCACTTTCAGACGGCGACGGGAGGAACATTTAAAACAATAATTGCCTTTGAATGGCCTCGGCGATGATGACCCGTGGTGGGACCCGCAGCGCATGTGTAATCTCATTAGGGGACCGAACGGACGGCCATCAGCTCGTTTACAAGATTAGATGACAGACAAAACCCCCGTCGCTGCCATTCAGAGCACTCCACTGTTACGCACAGTGCAATGTGGGTGCGTTTGACAAAGTGAACAAGCAGAGATGCACACTCATACATACATGGAGACACAAATCAAACAGAAATATACTTGAGTGTATAAGAAGTTTAAACATTTACGTTTCAAGCATCAAAAGGTTAACAACGTTCTTGTGACCATATGTGGGCAAAGAGCCACAGAAAGGACTGAAATAAGAGCTGAGAAAAAGTATTTAAGGGGACAATGCTGCTCTGAAGGCCCCTCTGGAATTTGAATATACATTTTTTGTTAATTTTTCTATACTAAATAAAGCAATTACAATACATGAGCACTTACACACATATTAAACCCAATAGCAGGTATATCTGGAGAGCCAAAATACTGAAAGACAGCCCTAACACCCCAGAAATGAATTACTTCATTAACAACTACCAAAAATAGTTTCCAAAAAAGATGAAAATATTCCCTTTCAGGTGTTAGTAGAAAATAAAGTTATTTATGGGTTATATCAACCGCAACAATTATATCAACATCCAAAAGTGTCAAAAGTTGCAATACATAATAAATTGAAACGTGCTGTAATATTCTTGCAAAATCTGAATAAATAAACCGGGGTCATTCTAAGGGCAGTAATATTGATGCTAATTATCTCAGATGATTTTTTGGTAAAAAGCTATTTTGCTGTAACATGTCCTGAACAATAATATGTAAAAGAAAAAAAGAATACACACCAAATAGGACGGATCACTTGCTAATTACGGGCAGAACGAATACGACAAATTAGCGGTGATACTAAAAGGATGTCATGGTGTCCATGGAAGCTTTTATACATCTGCACACTGCAATTTACCTCTAATAGCCAGAAAGAGAGAGTCAAAGAGGTTGAAGTGAAAAAAAAAAACCGATTCAACACAACGCAAAGGGGACATTCGTGTATGTGCTTGTGAGAGTGTGTGTGTGTGTGTGTGCATTTAAAATAGATGTAATTTCCCTAACGCTATGGACTCACTTTACAACATGAACACTAATTTAAATTGACAAAGATACGATTATATTGTACAAAGATTATATTGAAGTGTGACAGGCACTTGAACACATTCACATCTCTACTTGACGACAACACATTGTACTGTTTCTTTATGTAGAGGAAGATTCTTTCATTCCTCCTCCTTATTTTCGACCATCCCTCCCGTCTCTCTCTCTCTGTACACACACACTTATCCCACATGACCAACAGTTTGGAAAGGCAGCTAAATTATGGATCATTAAAATCGGCACAAATTACCACTAATTGTGGCCACCTGCATTGGATCTAACCTGTGAATATCATTTGCATTATCAGGACCACGGAGGCTTCATTTATTTATTCAAATTGTTTTTTCCTCCAGTTGAACCACTCTAATCCTGGACACTGACAGTATATATTGACAGTAACACCGCACCTTTTTCCACTTTAGTCAAATCAGGAGATGGATTATCCTTTCTGTACACATTACATTTCATATGGGAACCATTATTTATCCCGAATGGGGGCAGTCCTTTCCTTTATTGACCAGATATGTAGCGTGGGATCTGCCTTTCTTTTTGCTTTCAATGAAGCATTTCCAGACCGGAGTTTTGGACAGTGTTGCTCTCACTAAGATCAGAGTCTGATATTTGTATTCTTGTACAGAAAAACATTGGACAGCAATGTATAGATGGCTTAATATCCAAATGGTTCTCACTCCCAACTCCTCAAATACCGCCGCTTGGTCAGTGGCCCTTGACATCTGATACCGACGCACTGAGGCACCCTTTAGCGTCCGTATAAGATGCTATCAATTAACTCCAATGTCAACCTGTTCGCATCAGTATTAGACAGTCAGAGAAACTGAAAAAAGCAAGTAGGGAGGAGGTTGGGGTGGACGGTTGGGTCAAACAAATATGGACTTTCGACCAGAAGATCACAGTTCATGTCTCGTGTGAAACCAAAGTAGTTTTGATACGTAACTTTCATACTCTAATAATGCCAGTTACGTAACAAACATAGTTATTTTAACCCAAACCAAGACCTTTTCCTAAGCCTAACCAAGTAATTTTGTTGCGTAAGTAAACCTAAAATTTAAGTAAACCTACATAGGAAGTTTATTTTGAAAAGAAATTGTATGCATGTAACGAGCAGAAACTGTTTCCTGTGAACACTTCCGTGTTTATTTTGAAAAGACACTATGTAACAAACGTAAACTGACACACTGTCCCTGATACGTCCAAAAGTCATAGTTTGAAGCGTATACAGCCACTGACAAAGCAGCAGTATTTAACGAAATGAGTGAGAATGTGTTGCAATATCACAGCATCATTTCCCTGAGAATAAAAACATAGTTTTGTTGTACATAATTGCACCGGTTTGCTTGGAAAGTGTCCTTTTTGTGCCGTATTTACAAGAGTTTTCAATAGTGGAGAAGGACGTCATATCAGAATCTATTCAAAGTCAAAATAACGGGCAAGAAATAGAGGTAGTCACTCTAGGATTTGCAATAACACTGTTCAAACAGGAGTTGGTATTGCAAGCACCCTAAAAGACATCTCTCAGGAGCATCGTAGCTGGGGACAGAATAAGTGTATTATCACTGTTGTTTGCTGAATAAATAGTTTGACAGACTTTCTAAAATAACTTTGGAGCCCTGTCTCCTATGAGAGGAGCAGATGGTTTAATACAATCCAACTTGAGGTCGAGAACCGTCAACTCTTTGGTTGGACTGGTCACACCTTGTGAGCACTTAGTGACGGGAGGTAACAAGTAGCTAAGCTATAATGGTTGCAGCCATTGGTTTACTCAGCTTCAGCAATTGCAAAGGAAAGAACAGTTTGTCTCCAAATGGGTGATTATGCTGAATCTGATACTGGACTTCAAGAAAACTTCCTGGAAATCGAGTCCTTAACTTATATAAGTACCTGAATGGATTCAGTTATTGGATTCATGTATGAACATGGATGTATTGAAAGGGTAAGGAGGCCCACTGAGGCTGCATATGCATCATTTTAGTGCTACATCCCCGATTCAACCACCTCTGCTTCACCCAGGAAAATACTGCCAATTGATGAGAATTAGGCCTGTGAGATGCTGACAGCACAATAATAACACGATGAAAGAAAGACTGTGACAAAGATGTGTGCAAAATATCGAGGAAAAATCAAGTGCAAGGCACAATAGTGTAACTCTTGAGCTAATACGCTCCTTTTTGACTCGTAGCTCCGACTTGTCTGCACACTGATTGAAACTGTAAGGTTAATGGATTTTAGAGTAGGCGACCGCTCCACTCTGTCTCTCTGTAATATACTCCCATCAGCCACTTCATTAGGCAAACTCTCCACCACTGGGAGGTAGAAAAATGAAGTGAGAAAGCGGAATGGAGGACGGTAGATGAAGATAGATCGAGTCAGAGAACGGGAAAGAAAGAGATGAGATAGGAGAAGTAATCCCAGCGATTTAGACGGAGGTGACAAATAACCTGCTGCAACTTTTTAACTTTGGGTACAGCAGGAATGTTAAGAGGGGGAAGAGGAAGAGGAGGAGGAGAGGAGGGAGGGAGGATGGGGGTAAATAATAGCATCCGGTTCTTTACCTGGGATAAATGTCAAAGCCGTACTAGTGAGACTCCGGAGAACACACACACGCACAGTTCCACAAATGTCCTACAACTCAATACCAGCCATGCTACAGCGACAAGCACAGGCATTAAGCCCTATTAAGCCAAGGGCATTGCCTGGACACTTATGTGGTGCGAGATGGGAGAGGGAGGCAGTAAGGCAGCTTGGCTCATGTTTCACGACACCTTTCTGTGAGTGTGTGTGTGTGTGTGAGAGAGGGAGAGAGTGTGTGTGCAGCAACTTCCCCTGGCTCTATCTATCCCTCGCAAAGTGTAGTGCTCTGATCCAATGGCCGTCAAAGGAGCTGAAATAAAGCCAGCGCAAACTGACGAGACACACTGTACATCCAGAGAATGGGGGGTTGTTAAGGCCAAAATGCAGTGGAAGCATCAAACACACTCTTAAATACATAACATCCTATCAATGGCCAAATGCACACTTATTATTACTTTATTTTTGGCTGTAGTGAACGATTTCCCTTCTACACATTCTTGACTTTATAATATCTTACAGCAACATCGTTGTCATGCTTTTCGCTCCAACCAAAGACAAACAGCAGCTACAACAGAGGACGCAGAATTCATGTCACAATGAGATATATTGCGGAGTAGCCTGCAGCTCATAATAGCACAACTGTGCAAAATGATGCGTCACTTTCTAAAGGGTCGATTCATAAAGATCACATAGTCTACAAGAGTTCTTCTGTGGTAGCGTCTGACAGAAACACTTGAGGCAAATTTACATTTCCTGCTGCAAGGACACATGACCGTCCGCAACTGACTGCATGACATAAATTTCGTCAACTGCTCATGTCCATATACACATGTACATCTGTGTAAGGAAGCACATGCTCGAGAAAAGCAGAATCACAAGGTTGCCATTTTGATTTCTAGGGTGCATGTTGGGAACACGTCCGCATGCAGAAACACAAAATGTGGTCCTTTTGTGGTGCTCTATACATTTAAGACAGCAACACATTGAAGAAATCCTCTTTAATGAATCCACCTCATAACGTCAGCCTGCATAACTGTCTGTTCTTCTGCCAGTCATTCTGTCCTGTAAATGAGCTGGATTGCCACCATTACATCCCTCTCCGACCAGCTGGGAAACAAAAAATGGATGCCAGGGCTTGGCTACCAGCGAGGACAGACCTACAACTATCTTACTGGCCTTGTATGATTTTATCCATCTCTACATTCTCAATTTGTTCCCTTTATCCCTTGTGATAATTTCTCTTTATCACTTTCTTCCTTCTATCTCTGTGTTTCCTATCCCTTACTTTCTTTGTACTATATAGGACTCTCTCCTTTACAGCCTTCCTGTCCTCTCCCCACCCCCTCTTCCCCCCTCTCTCTCCACCCATCGGTGGCTCTCCGGTGGTGTCCTTGGCTGGGTCCACCTCTGGGTGAGATGATAGTAATTGAGGTAATGGAACATCGCTGAAACAGGATTAGGTACGCATACTGGGAGTGAGGGACAATGTCCCTTAATACAATTTGGGATTTCTGTCTGAGCCTCAGGCTTTCAGGATCTGCTGCTTGTATTTACATCTGGGCATCGCAGCTCACCTCCTGATCACCCTCTGCTTTATCTTAAAGGGGTACCTGGACATTTCACTAGGATTTTAGGCTTCTATTAAAGTTTTTATGTGTTAATGTCTGCAGGCTTTTGTGGTGCACATTTTCTGTTCATTAACCTGACCACTGACCTCCCTGCAGAGATGGAAAGAAGGAGGATTTCCAACATTTTTACATCTAAAATATAAGTCAGTTTAGCAGCAGTAGCAGAGAAATTATAACAGTTAGACGGTAGCAAAAGAACAAATGCAATGCTTTTATTCCTACAGGCTGTTCTCACACTGTTCGTAGCTATACCTACAAAAAAGTAATGCATTATAATTCGTATATATCCCAATCCAAACCCTACCCCAATATATCCAAAATCAATTTGTATGTAATCAACGTAATTGTGAACCAGGAATTATAAAGCGTGACAAATGGTGGGTCAAAAAACACTGGACTTGTGAAACCAGAAGTCAACATTGATTTAATTGTCACTTAACTTCCGTAGTTAAGTTACGCCTCTTCTGTAGATGTTCTAACCCAAACCATGATATTTTCCTAAAGCTAACTAATTAGTTTTATTTTGAAAAAAACTGGAGCGGAAATTGACACGTGTGTAATGTGTTGCTGGACATTCGTAGGAAAACGCACAAAAATAAATCATATGTTGATTCCTAACATGTTTATCCAAAAAGACTAATGAAATTCCACTGAAATTGTTGTAATGTTCCTTTAAAATAAGAGAGTTTAACAGGAATTGGACTATATTAAGTCATATAGACTGCAATATCATAACCGCATTTGAGCTAGCTGTATTTATTTCACTGTGGTTCACTAAACAGTTGAAAGGGCAGTGTTTTTCCTGCACATGGTTGGTCAAAAACAGAAAGAAATCCCACTGAAATGGCTGTACTATTCCTTTAAAATGAGGCAAATTACAAGGAGTTAACACAATGTGATATGGGCGATAATCTCATGATCACACTTGAAGAATAAAATCATGATTTCTGTTTGTCACCCTCACCTTCCCTCTCCCTCTTTTATAATCCACATATATGTTCAGTGCCACATATAAATGCTTGCTGATCAACACTCAGATACTCATATTTCATAACTCCCACAATACATTTGTACTGTAACTGATACAATGCCCTACTTAAATAAAAACTCTTTCATGACTCTGCCAACCCATATAATGATTTTCAAATGGTTTTCTGCAGGACACGGACATTATCGACTCTATTGTCATAACCCAGCCTCCCTGCCTCTCTCAGTCCTCCCTCAGTCCTCCCTCCATCATCACCCACTAAAGTGCAACAGTTGTGGCTTTCGGCTTCACTCCCAGCAGTCAGTCATACTGCCCAACAACACTTCACCATATCCTTGTTGTCATGTGAAAATCTTGTTACCCTAATTATGGCTATTTTCATGTTTTTAATTTCAGAACTGTGTGTTCCTGTTTGAGCTGGGGGAATTCAATGACCCTTAGGCATATATGTGAAACCATTTCAAAACCGCATGGTGGTCAAGTTCAAAAACAAGGCTGTTATGGAAATGCAGACAAAAATAAGAACATTGCTTCACACTTGAGTGGCATCCTATTAAATTGTCACTGTAATTGCTGTTTGGGCATCATAAACTGTCAGGCCGATGTACTGGGCTGAATTCTACCACAGCTCCCAGTGCAGTCCAGAGAGAAGGGATCTGCACTGTCCTCGTCTCCCCCAATTATTTCCCCCTCTACGCTCAAGCTTTTCTTACTAACTGGACAGCAAACAATTGGAATGCAAACAGTGGCAGCTGGTGTCCTGTCCGCTCACTGAAGGGAGCGATGCAGGCAAATAACAACATGACTACAATTGCTCAAAAAAAAGGCGGCGCTCTGCTTGGAAGGAATCAGCCTCTATTACTGGCTACGAGTCGCCGGCTAGATCAAAGCGACTTCGTCAAACACTGCAGGTACAAGAAGAGTAGGCCAATCCTGATGTAAAGAATGGTTGTGTAATCATAAAAGGGGGTGGACGAACTACAGAAAGCACCTTACAATATATGAATAAGGAGTATAGGGATCAGTATTCCTTGCCCTGCATTCACAGGGGCTGTTTGTAGAGGATTCATTTGTGCATTATAAATATGTATCTGCTGGCCGGGCAGGCCTTTGACCTCATCTAGGTGTTCAAGAAACCATTGTTGGTGATGTTCCTGGATAGCATTATGAGGGAACAGTGTTGCAACTTGAAGGCCTCAGGATGCTTAAACGTATCCTCGTACAGAGGGTCGTATGATATCTCACAAAATTATTCCACCTTTTTCATGCGTTTTCCTACGAATGTCCAGCAACATGTGATGCACGTGTCAATTTACGCTTGTGACATGAATACAGTCTTTTCAAAATAAACTTCCATCTTCTCTGGAAATGTCTTGGTTAGGTTTAAGCAACTTAACTATGGAAGTTACGTGACAAAATTACTCAGTTAGGTTTAGGAAAAAATCTTGGTTCGGGTTAAAATAACTCTGGAAGTAGCGTAACTTAAGGAAGTTACTTGACTTATGGTTTCGCACAGGGTATTCTTCACATAACTAATTCCATCACTTTTCGTGTGTAAAATCAAGAATGACTGTCTGAAAGTGTGCGCCGATATACTCAACTGTACAATTTTACTGCTTCAAAACTACAAAGACACTCAAAAGGAGATCTCGGAGAGAGGTGTAATATCTTCTGCCTTTAGACATTCTCGGACGACACTGCGTACAGTCTAGTTCATTTGAAGCATACTGAACCCTTAAGGTGCACCATGGGCTGTAAGGAACCTGGTTTTTCATTTCCCTGTTTGCATGATTATAATGATCCAGGTTTGTGATTATCTGTCAGACATTTATTCAACTCCTCAACATCTGAGTAACTCCTGCTGCCACTGTATCATGCACTCTCATATCCTATTTGACTTTTTCATCTTATCACTTATCTTGATGAAAGATAAGAGTTAATTTTTCATCTGAATTACCAGTGTCATGGCAACACTTCCACTTCAGCTTGTGGATCATCATTGCATGCTTTATTATCATCATCAACTACATTGTGACTTAAATCAAAGACACCCTTGCTGCGCAAATCAGGTGAAAAAGCTGTTTCCATGACAGAATATCTATCAGAGTATTCCAGCTAGCATGGTTGGGTTTATCAAAAGCAGGATAAGGGTTTTTTATCTAAGTTTCTACAACCAAGCAGAGCTTCAAGAAACAAACAAGATATTGAAAATTCTAGGACACTAGTACATGTAAACATACATACATAACCACAAGGCCTTAAGGGCGCATTCACAAGCCATCATTTAGTACGTTTTAATCAAACTCTGGTGCGGTTTGTTTGGGCAGTTGTGAATGCAGTAATCGTACTCTGGTGCTGACCAAAACAACCGGTCTGAGACCACTTGCGAGAGGTGGTCTCCGTCTCCAAACGAACCAAAACGCAGGCTGCCTGTGTGGGCATTTGTTGAGATGGACACAGGTAAACGACAGGTTAACATGAGTAAACATACAGAATATGCTAAATAAAGTCCGCAAAAATATTGTTGTTCATAAAGTAATTCAAGATAAACTGGAGGAGAAGGGATTCGTGCTCACTCACAGTAGATCAGTGCCGAGTCAACAGCAATATATCAAAGTTCGCGATTCCCTGCATAGAATTGGCAGCTCTTGAGACGAAAAATATAAATTTGCTCATGCGTACACGCCCCTCAGCATTTTTTATTTTTTTTATTTTGGTCCGCTTTAATTTGTGCACTGTGAAACCGAACCAGACTAAATAGAAAACAAACCAAAAGTATCAATTTCACTCTGATTCGGACTAACCAAACAGAGTACAGCTTGTGAAATGTCTTGAACATCTTGACACGCTCAATACAACCACTGGAGTGTTTTCTATTCTTTGTGACAAAATGAAGTTTCTTCAAAGTACTCTGGAAACTTGATAAAACACCTTTTTCATCTTTAAAAGATTCATAGATATTCAATATCAAGGTGGAAAGCAACAAATACTGTCCCCGGTTAAACTCATATTAGTTGAACTTAAAATATCTCCAAACAACTTTTGCAAAGAAAAAAAAGAAGAAGAAGCCTCCAGGCCGGAAAATAATGATCTGGTATTTTTATGGAAGGAAGAACTATGAACGCATTTGAATTACCAAAAACAACAATGGATTATTGAGCCGGTCTGATTACATGCTGTGTGTGCATGGATGTGCGCGAGAATGTGTGTGTGTGTGTGGTCCTGCTGAACAGCCACTCTAGTCTGATGAGCAAAAATATCAATACCGTCTGTCCCTATGTATGTGTGTGTGTGTGTGTGTGTGCGTGTGTCTCTGTGTGTGTGTGTGTGTGTGTGTGTGTGTGTGTCGGGGGGATATATCAATACCTTCTGTCTCTGTGTTTGGAACCCCTGCTGGGCTACAGACTGTGCTATCTGCAACTCTCTCACAAGTAATCTACTTGTGTATGTGTGTGTGTGTGTGTGTGTCCATCCAACCGCCCATTATAGCTGCCATGTGACAAAGTTTCATTTTCTTTCTCTTTGTCACACACACACACACACACACACACACACGCAGTAATGTATCTCGTAAAGTCTGCTCTAATGACACAGCCAGGGCCCTTAAACCGTGTTTATAAATGTAATTAAATGGACCGGCCTTTGTAGAAGCATCCAAGCGCACTGTAGCAATGATCCAGAGTGTGTGTGCACGTGTGTGCGTCAGCGAGTTTGTGTGTGTGTGTCCATTTGGAAGACCGGCACTCACGATGGCAGGGACAGCCTCCACTTAACCCTCAACCGCCATGGTGAAATTACAGAGCATCCAAATTACAACACTTATGCGAGCAGAGAGAGAATGGGGTTTGAAAGAGGAAACTTGGTCATCACACACACACACATGCACAATCCTGACTGACTGAGCCTGCGGACCTCTACATGAAACCCAGAATGCACAAACTTTTTTTCAACTCTGAATCTGTTGCAGATTGGTGACCCTAAATCAGATTTTATGTGGTGCCTTCAGGTTGGTTTTGGCGTCTCTGTCACTGCACAGGACTCATGCAGCCATTTGATTGATTGCATCCGTTATTAAACTCCCAGTTTACGTACGAGATGACATGCTGCTTTAAGCTTTCAGCTTAGAAACAATTGCCCAAGTCTTCCCCTTGATAAAAACTTTATTTTTGGAAATAAATACAAAGATTTCATGAAGATAAAGTAAAGTGTTCGCTGGTAACCAGATGTGCAAGAGTTAAAGGTCTTATTGCTAACATTTTTACGTAGATGAATATATAAAAAAAAATAATAATAATACATCCACAGAGCTTTTAGAAAGGTGCCGAATAAATGGCTTATCCTAAGAAAAGTTATCGTGATTGTGAATTTTTTTTAAATGTTGGCGGGTCCAAAATTAATGTTTTGTTTATCTCTGTGGAAGATATCTGACGTTTGGTTTCCACTTCTAATGAGGCTTGTGAGCCAATAGGATAACAGCGTTGGTATCACATGGTATCTCTGTGTCATCAGCGAGTTGCCAGTTAGTGTGGGAAAAAACTGAGTTTGACAGTAAGTGCCTGGCAACCACTTGTGAAGTAAATGCAATGGAACGGGGGAGGGAGAATGTCAAATCTAGTGGCTAAATGTCATCAATGTTTTCAATAGCACCTTTTAATATGTCTGGGTTCAGACAGACATTAGCACTGCATGACAAAGATGCTAACTGCTCATTCATTTCAATGAGGCTGCTGTGATGAAAACCCCAAAAACACAATGTTGCTGCAAAAATCTAGTCCTGGATCAACTTTTACTGCAAAGCCAATCGACTTCTTGTGGTTCTGCACAGTGTTAGCTGTGACGACCCCTCCACTACACCAGGTGTCCCTATATGAATTATGTTCTCCTGCTTGCTGGCTCTTCTTTGTTTTAGAGGGTCGTCAGCTTCATGAGCCACACCTGAGCTGGTGTGGTTCAGAGGATATAAAGCTCACCACCTTCACACAGAAGCTCTCTGATCCTCTTTGCTGACACAGCTGTGGTTTTGTTCCTTTCAAACATGTTCACACATCCACACATGCTTACATTATTGATTACTGACTTTCCACGTTAGTTCTGTTCTTTTGTCAAGTCAAGTCAAAGCGTTTATTGTCATGTGCAAACTTAAAAACAAGTTTGCCTGTACAATGAAATCCTTCCTTTGCCCTCTGCTCTGACTCACGTTTACAAGGGAACACAAAGTATAAGAAATAAATACAAGAAACTAGATACAGAAAGAGGATTGGGTTATTTTGTAAATAAATGTATATTTATAACTTTTATACTCATCTGGTTTCCCATTTGTGTTGCAGCCCTTGAGCTGGGCTGTAGCCAATCATATGCAAGCTGGGTAGATTACTTTGCAACGTGAATGTTTTGGTGTTTGATAAGACTTGAAGGTCATGGATCACTCAAACCAACCTTCCTGAACATCTTGTCGGTAGCTGAAGCAACACACCCAACAATGCAGTGTTGTTTTTCAGTCTGAACGCCCAATTATTTTAGGTCAGTTAACATCGGAGGTATCCAGTGCGTGAACAAACACATTAACATTGGACCCTCAAGCGGAACCGAGTTGTGGCCAAATCATCACTATCGCTGGTCAAATCAGTAGCTTTTATCATCGTTGCTCTCCACAGTGGTGACTGAGAGTGTCATGGTCAGATTAACCGTGATATATATATATAGTATTTTACACCCTGGTTAAAGGAATGAAAGAATGATGCCACAGAAACCATCATGATGCAATAAGTCTGTTCCAGATTGGTGGCATTCAAACTTTGGGAGAGTTCAAACCAACAACAGATTGAACTGAAAACAGTCCCAAGCAGTTTCATTACGTCACAGCGTTGTGAACAGTGATGCGATCACTGTGAGTCAGCGTAAATAAATCAAACTCCATAGTCGGTGGCTTTCCTTCCTTTGCCCATCTACATACCTCCTCTGAATCAGCCTCATTAGTTCTTCCAACCAATCAGCTCCTTTCTTGTTCCCCTGCCAATCAACTCCCTGCCCATTCCTCAGCCTAATCACCTCATTTCCCTCACCTGAGCTTCTCCGCCCATCTCTCCGCCTGCACTTCATCCTCTCGTCAGATCAGTTTGTATTTAAGTCCTGGTTTTCTGTTCACAATCTTTGTTGGATCCTTGATTTTTGTCATGAGAGTTTCTTTTCTGCCCTTGCCTGCATTGGAGATGCAATTAAAATGTTTTCTCCAAGTTCCTGTTGTCTGATCCTGTTGTGATCTCCTGCATTTGGCTCCACCTGCTCAACTCTCCATGACAGTTTGAGTGATTTGTTGATATTAGGGAGTTTTTGTGTCCCATAAGTGCTCTTCAAAACTTCAAAACCAAATTAAATTATATAGAAAAATTGAAATTGTGTAATTATGAAGATGCTTCTAGCGCAAAAATGATTAATTAAAAAAAAATTATAATATTCTTAATCAGCTATTGGCAGCCTCAGTCAATAAATATGGGTCTGTGTCAGTCTAAAAGTGTGAGTTACCAAAATTGACAAATTAAAGTACTATTTTTTTATAACAAAAAATGCTGCTTTATTTTTCCTGGAAGCTCACACACACACACACACACACACACACACACTTGCGTCTCAAATCCCCGATGAAACAAGAGCACACGCTGAGAGGAAGCAGATTTTCTTTAGTGCCACAAGCGAGAGGTTGGTGGTCACTGAAGACATACACTCCCACACGCACAAACACACACACACACACACATTTATACACAAAGCCAGTCTGGTATTGAGTGATCTGTAGGGACCTGCAACAGCTGCCAAGCAGGACAATTCAGTCATCAGTGTGTGTGTGTGTGTGTGAGCCTTGCAGTGACCACAGTGGGAGATCACTCTGAGCCAAGCAAACACCTCAGCTGGCCGGAGGCCCACACACACACACACACACACACACAGCCCTTTGCTTCCTCTCTTCATCTAATCCCTCCTCCGCCCAGTTGGTTTCATCCTCCCATCTGTCCATCAACATTGCATACAGGTGGCTGTCCTCTTTCTCTCTCTCTGTCTCCTTTCTGTTGCTCCATCCCTCCTTTTCTTTTCCACATTCCATCTTTTCCTCCGTCTCTTTCACTGCCTCCTTTCCTCCTAATGACTAGGCATTGCAGCCCGGTCTCACTCGGCAATTTGTAAGTCATTTCGTGTGCAATAACAATGCCGTTCTTGCTTTTGCCATGTCATTTCACGCCATGTAGTCTGGACTGACTGCAAAGTAAATGCATCCGTGTGAATATGTTATGCTCAGAGCTAGTGACGTAGAATAAAAAGTGAGAAAGGCTGCTCACGGTGTGCAGGAGGGGAGGTGGATGGGTTCAGCAAACACAGGACTTTCAATCAGGAGACCGGTGTGTTGCGTGTTAATTTGAAGTTACATTAGTGACGTTTGTGACGTGTTTTCTGTACTTATGTAACGTTGTTTACGTACGTATTTGACTTAGTATACACACTTATTTCAAGCTCAACCATGCAGTTTTTCCTAAACCTAACTAATGCTGCGTTCCATTTACCTCGGAAGTCGGAGCTGGGAATGATGTCACACCCGAGATGACCTCATTCCCGTACAAGAAGTCGGATAATTTAATGGCGTTTTCTCCAGCCAGGTTAGCCATTGTTAACAATACCAGCTAATAACAATGCATTATGGGGTATTTTGCGCAAACAAACGCCGTGTAGCAACATGTCCACAGATAGATGTTGGGCAGTACTGTGTGTATGACTGATTTAATGAGACATAAACAGTATATTACTACAGCTTTTTTACTATTGATGAGCAGCCATCTTCTATTTTGAGGTCGGGTTTGGTAAGATTCATTTGACTTTCTGATTTGGAAATCCGACATTAGGGGACGTTACAGTTGAAGTTTCTGACTGGGAACTCTGGAATCTCAACTTTCCAGTTCAAATGGAACACAGCATGAGTGATTTTGCTGCCGGAACATAACCACGACTGTTTCACAGTAACAAAGTGGCATTAAATGACACGCAAAAAGCCTAAAATGCAATATCATGACATGCAGAATGTCCTTAAAATGTCCTGCTATATAAATGCCTTCCCATGAGATCAGGTTGGGCATTGCAACAGAAAGGAGAGAGAGAGGAGAGGGTAAATCAAGGAAGCGAATTAGGAATGAGTGAAGATGAATCACCAAAACACAAACAGCCACACACACCCATAACGCCCACACACACACATTTACGGCAACATGTGGACAAGCTGCGACTTGACCGAAGAAGCCGCGCTGCTGCCAAAAAACCCTTTCGCCCGTCTATTCTTTCACTCCCTCCCACTTTCCCTCCTTGTTGTCCTCCATCCATCCATCCCTCCCCTCTTTTAATCCCTCCATCATCCCCTCCCAGGTGGGAAGCACTCAGCGCCGTCTCTTTAATTGTATTCATCCGACAAGGCCAATCGATAGAGGACATATTTAATACAAATTTATGACTATTAGCCATCAGCGATAAAAAGCCTCCTTTTTTTTTTCCTAGATAGTTCTTGCTTGTGGTGCGAGAGAGAGAAAGAGAGGAGGAGGATGAGGAGTAGGAGGAAGGAGAGGAAATACAAGCCATCCTGCTTTTAACACAAACAGCCTCCCACAGTCTCACTGTCCGACCTTGGAGAGATACAGTTTAAGCTGCGAGAAAAACACGAGAATTCAAGATTCTTTTTTTTTTTTCAGACAAGGCTTCAACTTCAAGTGGGTCTCGGGTGTATTTGGGAGGTTTTAAAAGCATTTGATTTTGTTGCACAGTTCACAAGAGGATTTCAGGATGGACTCCAGCACAGCGGCACTCTTTGGCAGGGATAATAAATTATTATATCGACTGGTTATTTTCGAATTTGAGAGAGAAAACTGCTTCTGAAAATGACATTAAGATAGCAACATGATGTATTTAACATAATAAAGGGTTTGAATAACATGCATTTCTGGATGTTTCCACAAATATATTTCCATGCTTAAAAGGAAAAAGAAGGTAAATATTAAATGTCAAAGTTTCCAGATTTGGTCAAGACTCTGTTCCATCCAGAGACAAACAGCAAAGGGAGTGTTGCGATGAGATAAAGCACGAAGACAAACTCCCCTCCAGCGCTCCTTCACAACCTTGTCTACTTAACAAACACATAGGCTTGATTCATTAGAGCTGCAGTCACTACACCCTGAGAGCCCTATCGATCCCCCAGACGTTTTCTACAGGCCGGGAGGGAAAAAACTAAGAGCAGAGAGAAAAGAGAGAGAGAGATGGAGAAATGGAGGACGGGGAGGAAGAGAGGTGGGGGAGAAAAAAAAAGCCAGAGAGAGACAGGCTGAATATATGGCTCTGTTAATACGAAGCGAGCAGCAGTTTACCTGCCTCTTTAAATTCATTCTAGTGTGCAAGGCGACTGTGACGGCTCCCGGAGAGAAAAGCCCCCCGCTCGTCGCCAAAGGAAATCTTTCGCCCTCCAAGAGAAACAAGGTGTGCATGAGCTGGAACCGAAGTCAGATGATGGAGAGATTTTTTAGGTTTGTGCGAAAACCACCAGTCAAATGCACTGGAAAGACAGCGAGGGCTGGTATTTTGGGGGGTTTGACTCATCCTCTGTGTGAGATAGATTTCACCGCCAGTTTTTACTTTATGGAGTGATATAATATTAAATCACTAGACAAATTGTCAAGGAGAGAACTACAAAAATCACCGAAAAGTGTCTCATCCCCATGGTTGTGAAAAAATGGTTTCAGCGAACTTGTGACTGACCAACGCCTGCCCGCATGAGCATATGGTATAGACAACGTCTCTGAATGATAAAGCACTTGTGATGCGTGTGAAAGCCACTTCTGTTTGTGTGTGAAGCCGTATTCATTTCTGCATACACACACACACAAACTCACACTGACATATGCTTGGGGCCTGGCCACCAGCAGAGGACAAAAAGGCCAGTAAATAATTGAGAAGTGTGAAAAGCAACGGAGGGAGATAAAAAAAGAGAGAGAGAGAGAGAGAGGGCAGTGGGCGGTGCCTCAATGCACGCAGCCCTTTTTGGAGCATTTATGAACTTGTATACAACTCTTTATGTGAAATCCTTCAGACGTCTTGAGCATCTACATACATGTGACAAGCCGTGTGAGTATTTCTGTGGGTGTGTGTCTTTATGTGTGTGTGTGTGTGTGTGTGTGTGTGTGTGTGTGTGTGTGTGTGTGTGTGAGAGCCAAAAGATGCTCCATTAGTGATTTGGAAAGTGGTGTGGGGGCCTGGCATTCCCATCAGGCCCAGTATGGCCTAAGTGCTGCACCACACACACTCCCAAACCCTCACCAACCCCACCCTGATGGGCACAGCCTGGATGCCCACCCTCCACCTCCACCACCCTCCTCCACCAACCCTTATCCCACCTAGGACGCCCTCGCAGCGCCTCTCAGCCGGGTCCAAAAACACCACACACACGTAAGCACACACACACACACACACTCATGGTCCACTAATGACCAAACCCAAACAGCTCCCAAACAACTCTGAAAAGCTATTAGGAGAGGGCATTTTGATGGGGAAGTGATTTTTTTATATGCCATTAAAAGCCATGGATAAAATGGGCGTTCGCGTAAATACAGCCACAGGTCGGAAGGGGAAAGCCAAACAAGGATAATTGAGAAACCATACTTCCCCCCTGAGATAAAGGTAGAGTGTCCACATGTTGCTTTCTGTCAAAGTGAACAGTGTGTGGAGTACAGTAAGTAACAAAAAGGACTTTCTATGTTTTCAAGTGCTTTTGGGACGTTCTTTCCATTTTCTGTGTCAAAGATTTGTGGACTTTGCTGTCACATGTGGCAGGTGATATCCAGTTGCTTTTTAAATTCATTTACTTGCTGTTTTTTACAGTCAATCTAGATTTTCAAGCCCAGATTTTGATAAACCAATTGGAATGGGATTAATATAACTGCGCCCTGATGGCCTGCGGGCTACGTCCCCAGTTGATCTCTGACTGAGGTCTGTTGTTGCATCCCCTTTCTTCCTGTCAGCTCTTTAACGATCCAATAAAGGCAGGATGCCCAGGAAATACTTAAAATAATCAACCCAGTCGCCAGAAAAAAATGTCAATGTTTCTTAACGTTTCATAAATAGGTTTCATATCAGCCTCGTATCAATGCTTGCAGAAACACACAATGCCATGTGGTTAACGTTATGAAACAATTGGTTAGGTTTTTTGTAAAAATAATAATGTAACAACGTAGCGGAACAACGTAGCGGAACAACGTAGCGGAACAACGTAAACGTACACAGCGGAACGTACACAGCGGAACATAACAACGAAAACAACAACCGCCCTTAGCGGACTTATATGTAATATTATGTAACAAGCGTAATGCCATCGTTGACTTTTGGTTACACACGGGACACGAGCAGCGGTCTCCTGGGTGAAAGTTCTGTGTTTGTTTTAAATATTGTCTGCAAGGTGACAGAGTTGGCTACATGCTCACTCAAAGAAATGCAAGGTGTCTCTCCAGAGGGAACTTAAATCACTGTATGGGAGCATGAACAAGTGCACAAAAGCCAGTGTAATGGCTGGGGCTGTCATTATTACGTGGGCCGAGAGTGAAAAATCAAACATGCGTGCTCCGGATGGGATTAAAGTCACTGACCAGCACATATAATATTAAACTCAAACCACCTCCACTAATCCCATCTGAATGGGGGCGTAAATATAGACAGTGCAGGCTGCGCAGTAGCACTGGGACCCGTAGAGAGAGCTATTCCCAATACAACAGCCATCGTAGCCAAGCAACTCATTCCACTGTAAAATCCAACACATTGTTGGTAAAAGAGATATCTACTGTATATATCTAATGGTGTGTGTGTGTGTGGCCACTGCCTGCACTGGACACCATGAGGCCTTTTGAGCATTTTTTACTTTCTTGGAGCGTTGGTGTCTTTCACAAGTTGGACAGACAGGTCAAATTCTCTGTCATTCAGATTGTCAGCCATAGCCACTAATGTAAAATTGAAACTTTCAACACTCTCCTGAGTACTTTAAGCTCTGCTGTGCATTTTAAACCCTGAGATTTGAATGCAGGCGGTGAGGCTATAGGAGCCTCCTGACAGGGAGAAAATAGCTCTGGTTCCAAGGTAAACCACGTCCATTCTTTGCAGCACTGGCAATCACGTCAGGTCAGGTTCAGACACGATTTAGAGACGACTACGCACTGAGGCAACTTTTTCCTAGAAGGAGATGGTGGGCTTGGCATACCTGTTTACTACCAGCCCTCCTCCTATTCCTCCTCCTCGTCTTTCCCCACCTCCTCCCTTTCTTTTTTTCTCTTTCACAATTTTGTCTCTTTGTCTCCTTCAGAGCCAAAGAGGCTGAGAGAAAGACAAAACATAAACATCACTCATCACGGAGCGAATACACCTACACACACACACACACACACTCCTGACTCAACCTTATTCAGTATTAACAGCGCATCATTCAGCACTTCAGCAGTGTTTCTAAACCCTCGTGATAAAAACAGAGTGAAAGAACACGAGTAACAAAGACGAAACATTCAGAGCCCCCTCGGGGCCCGACACATACTCCTCACATTTAGGGTATCTTTCTCCTCCTCATTAGCTCTTAATAACCCAGAAGGCCATTATATTCATAACAGCTGTTAAGCAATTCTTTTAAAAAATGCTTCCTGACGAGAAGGTCACTCAGCCTATTAGAAAAACCTGTCAGTGTTTGCTGGTCTAAATCCTGCTGAACATGGGAGTGGCCACACAGGGGAAAATTATATTATAGCCACAAGTTGGTACATGAAATGGCATGAGTCTGTACGGCGTCAAAATGAAACCTTTTTTCCTGCTTTGAATTGTCTGTACCTTAATTTAGATTTAGATAATTTGTGTGATAAGAACTCAAAGAACTGTGAAGGAACTGGACTGTTGTTGCTGGCCAAAGTCACACATCAGCCTGCTTGTTCACACTACAAGACTACACGTGAATAAAGCAAACATATTTAATAACAATCAGGATGTGCCAGACAAGGTTGGAAGGTCAGGACAGTAATTAAACAGGAGCACACCAACCATTTAACTGCAGATAAAACAGGCCTTAAATGAGCTACGAATACATCTCACAGAAAAGGACTGATGTGGCTATTTTAAAAGAAAATGTGCCAGTCATTGCGTGACATTGGTGAATCCAAATTGACCCTTTAAAACACCAAAGTCACACAATAACACAAAATAACACTGTTTTTATCAATGGAGTGTGGTGGCTTTGAAGAGAGAATAGATGGATATAACGGCTTCAGTTCCCCGTCAGAGAGGGCCTTCTGACAGCCAAGTAAAGCAGTGAAAATATTCTAAATTAAGCGTACAAACTAGATTTTTTTAGGTAGCTAAAATATGTTTTGCTGCTGTCCTCGTCCATGATAATACATTGCTTTGCTTCCATGTTTGTACTCCTGTCTGCTTCTCCAAACTCCGGGCATGCCGTGCCATAATACAACCTCACTCCAAACTATCCCTTTGAGGCAGATGGTGTGCAGGTTTCAGGTGGGAGACAAGACGTCCCGACACAACCAGTTAATGTTGTCTTTTATTAACCATAACCACAACCGTAACCTTATACTGTAGTTGCCATGAACAGTTAATGTAGAACATCATAAAACATTATCAGCGAATCGTCCAACATCAAAGATCTTTCCTGGCCATAAAGTCGGTTGGTCATCTTATTGATTAAGTGATGAAAGCATACAGACACCAGCGTCTCCTCAGGAACATCATCAGCCATGCAAGCTTTATGAGTTATGATGAAACAACCAGCTCACCCAAATTGTCTTAACCCTGGTGGTTTATATGTAGATATTTTTGTACATTTTGAGATTTTTTGCCTCCACCTTAATACAATAAAGATTAATGGAATTGTCTTGCTCTCAGCATTGAAAAATTACATTTTAAAAACATTTACGGCGACATCTCGTTCCAAAATCAGTATTCCTCCAGTTGTTTTTCACAGCAGACATTTTTGACTCGTCATAGCAGGTGTTACTAACAACATTAACAATGGCTCTGTTCTGTTAAGTGTCCCAGTAAGCCAGTAAGCCAGCGTGTACAACCCCCGGACCCTGAAAATACAGTCTTTATTAATGTGATTAATTACACCGGTGCTTCTCCTCTTATGACATGTCAAAATGTCTGGATGATCCACAGACCACCCTGTCAACTGTTCTCATTTGAACCAAAGAAATACAGTAGTCTAGGAAAACTTTTCACAGTGGATCATCATGCAAAAACACTGATTATGGAAAGAGATCATTCTTAAAAAAATATACAAACATTACAACAACATTGACCTCCATCGTAGTGGGTTGTAGTTGCAGTGTCTGCACAGCTAAATACCACTGAAATATGCATTTTACTGTCCTTTTGTCCACATTCTCATGTAACCCACATGTCTGTCTTATATATGGAGGACATTTAGTAGTGTGTCAGGTACACAAATTCATATTTCCTAACCACGAACTGCAGTTTTCCCTACGGGCCGGCCACTCCCGGACCCTGTAAAACCCTGCACCACTTCTGTTTAAAACACTTATACAATCGCTATATGTCTTCTTTTCCCAGACGTGCTACCTGTAAACTATACTCCCCCCCATCCCTCTCTCTTTCTCTCTCTCGCTGACTGTCTATGTCCCCCGCCCTCTCTCCCTGTCTCCCATTCCCCGCAGCTGAGCCCTGTAAATCAAGTTGAAACATGGCGCTGCATATGTGTGTGTGCGTATATGTTGCCTACTAACCGCTGCCAAAAAATGTGTCCCAACCGCCCCCTTACCTCCCTATACGTCTGCCTATAGGAGGAGGAAGAGCCGGAGGGGACGAAGGCATGCACCAGTGTGTCTGTGTGTGTGTGTGTGTGTGTGTGTGTGTGTGGGATTAAGTTTGGTGCTATCTGTCAGGGTCATACGGGTTGAAGGAACATATCCTGCACGCTTATCTCAAGTGGTGCAGGGAGAAAAACTAACCACACTGAAGAAAGAAAGAAAGAAAGAATAATAATTCAAGATGGATAAAATCATCAAAATTGTCTAAATATTTGATGGTTGACTACTAACCCTAACCTGCAGCGTCTTGTACTGTAGGGGCCGTTTAAAAATAAATAAATATGCCATTAGTTTGAAAAGCCAGCATCATGAGTTGGAAGTGTATGGAGGAAGTGTAAAAGCAGATTACTGCAGCGCGATAAAGAAAGTTGCACTTCATACAGGAGAAGTATTTCACATCAGGTTGAGCGATACCATGATAAACAAGTGAAAGGATCAGAATGAGGAACAGGTTATGAGCCAGCGGGCCCTTGGGCACAGACAGGCCCTCCCTCCCTCATAGCAAATTAAATTGCTTTACTAATTTTAATATAGGCTTACTGTAGCCTAATTATGCATCATGCAGCTCTAGTTATAGCTCGTAAAGTTGGCAGATTCTCAATATTAAAGGACTCAGATGAAGGAAAAAAAGCATGATTGAGACATCACTGCTGTTAAATAAGCCCTTTATGTTAACAATTCAAACAGAGGATCTGGTTTAGGGGCATGTGCCCATAAAGCCCGACCGGTAATCACTTCAGGACTCAGTTGTATGAAGATATTGAGCAAAGATACTGGCACCATATGAAACTAGAAAACCTGAGGAATCCATTAGTACCAACCATGCCATACTTGCTTGTCAAGAAGGAGGCTAAATAACGCTCCAAATTTAGGCTAAATTTTGGCAAGCAAAAACTGTCATGGCCATTTTCAAAGGGGTCTCTTGACCTTTGACCTCAAGATATGTGAATGAAAATGGGTTCTATGGGTACCCACGAGTCTCCCCTTTACAGACATGCCCACTTTATGATAATCACATGCAGTTTGGGGCAAGTCAGGGCCAAGTCAGCACACTGACACACTGACAGCTGTTGTTGCCTGTTGGGCTTCAGTTTGCCATGTTATGATTTGAGCATATTTTCTGTGCTAAATGCAGTACCCGTGAGGGTTTCTGGACACTATTTGTTATTGTTTTGTGTTGTTAATTGATTTCCAATGATAAATATATACATGCATTTGCATAAAGCAGCATATTTGACCACTCCGATGTTGATAAACGTATTAAATACTTGACAAATCTCCCTTTAAGGTACATTTTGAACAGATAAAAAATGTGATTAATTTGTGAGTAATCGCGATTAACTATGGACAATCATGCGATTAATCGCGATTAAATATTTTAATCGATTAACAGCCCTACTAATATGCCATTTATAAATGTTTCTACACAACTTATGAGACTAAATACAAATAAAATTACCACTGGTCATATTTTATATCTCATACAGTGTCAAGGAAGGGAGTCGCAGTTACTGCTGCAATACAATCCAGATTTACTCTTCTAAGAAAGCAAAAGACTGACGTGATGATGTGCTTACAGCTTTTGTGTTAAAATAACCCACAACTTGTGTTCATGTAGTTGAGTTTTTGCAGAGACAGTGTGTGTGTGTGTGTGTGTGTGTGTGTGTGAGGGGAGAAAGTGTCAAAAACATGCCATATTTAAGCCGGACTGGCACACAGCAAAGACACAGGCTAACTGGTGTTTTTCACATATCACACATATCGTCTCTTTTTACCATCTGCCCTCTCTCTGTGTGTGTCTCTGTATATCTCTCTCTTTTTCTCTGTCCTTCTTTCCTAAACCGTCGCTCTCTGCCCAGCTGATACAGGATCATGTATAACCTCCCACCGCCTCCTTTCTCCCTCTTCTCTCCATTAAAAGTGCCTCAAGGTCTCAACAAGGCAGCGGCACATCCTCACATATCTCACCCTGACGGCCATCACGGCTCCGTAACTGCAGTTTCTGGCCTTAAAATGGCTCCTATTTAAATCGTTTCCGCTCGGCAAATGGTGTAATATCAGGAGTTAAAGGCGGCGACAAAAGTGGCAATATGAGTCAGAAGGCTGGCCACAGAGAGAGAAGAGACAGGGAGAATCTTTCTCATGGTCCGCTGGTATATTTAGACTAGATGACTAGAGCGCACAACACAAACCGCCATGACTCACACAAGTAGAAGAGATTACAGACAAAATCAATCCCATCACAGACGGACACGTTTCGCCTCAACAGACATTCACGTTTCTCACTACCTGTTTTAGTCAGGCCTGCAGCCAGATGTGTGTGCGTGTGTGTGTGTGTGTGTGTGTGTGTGTGTGTGAATGTAAAACCTGTGTGAAAGAGGAACTGAGTGACCGGTATGTGTGATTATACTCGCTGGGGCAGGTGTTTGCAGTCAGCCCTGTCACTGGTCTTAACTTGGTAAGTTCAAGTGACACAGTGAAAATGGGAAATTCATATTGTCCTGAAAAAGTGCAGCTTTCAGTTGAGAATAAAAAGTTCCCAGATTTCTTCAAATTCAGTTTGCAGGCAGGTTATCATAAGGAAATGGTAGAGGCTTAGTTATGAGGTCATATATTGCTGAGTGCTGAGAAGCGGCTGGTATATACACTGCTATATATAGTACACCCTGTACACTGTAAACTATTTCTATTCACACAGTACAACAGAAATTCAACTCTTAGCTGGGTGAGCTCTTAATGCCTCAGAAACAAAAGAACTGGATTCTCTTGATTGGAGCTAGAGCCCAATAGTATTGACTATTATCTTTTTCAACATAAACACAAAATATAGATTTACATGTTTGATAAGAATCACTTAAATTTGGTTATTGAAGAATTGTGGCCGAAAAAATGTACAACACAAGACGTTTCACAGTTCAAAAATGAACGTCTCATTATACACCAAATATAGCAGAACATTTTAAAGGTGCACTCCACTGATCTAGCATGTCGCTTCCATAAAGATGGGAGACTTAAGAGAGATAAATTTAAAAAGGAATGATCAAAATTGAAACAGCAGAAGCCGATATATTCACACTTTTAGTCCCTGGTATGGGTCAAACTTGAAAAACGCTTGATCCTACAATTCCCATAATACAGTAGCATCTTTCTTTATACCTTCTGCCTGTTAAGCGCCCTTTCAAAATACACGCCCTCACTTTATAACTCCCGTCAAATATGTCTCAAGCCTAACTCAAGATAACCCTGATGACAGCATTTGGGGCTACTCCAGAGCCACAGACGACATGATACAGCTGCTTTCACAAATAGTAACTCCCTGCGATGAGTGAACCATCACCTGTATATGTACGAACAAAAAACAGGTTCTTGGAAATGGAAGTTTATTTTGAAAGGACACTATGCATGTAACAAACGCATATCGGAAAAAACTTAATTCAAGATCCACTTAAAAGCTTTTTCCGGTGCTATAAACCGCATCTCATGGTCTTCATCAACGGATCTTGACTGAAATAACTTTGCTTAAGAGTCCATGATAAATGAGCAAACTCCGTCCACTGATGAGGGCCATGAGATGCAGTTACAAGCACCAGAAAAAGAAAGTAAGTGGACCTTGAATTAAAAATGTGTTATTGAATTAACTTTAAGAAGAAGATTAAATAAAATATATTTTCAGAAATGCACTGTATACAACAATTTATCCTTCGTTTACTGACTCATTTCTGTACTGCAACAATTTGTTACTTATTTGCTGAGTATTCGTCGTTTCAGATCTGTCTGTGACGAGTTAAACTCGGTCATATCAGTCGGCTCTAACTGTACTGATATTAAACTGCACCTTTGGAACCTGAAAATATCTATATGTAGCTCATTAGCACCAGCAGACTCCAGCTCAACACCAATTTCACCCCAGTGGCTAAAAACATTAGCATTCCACACGCAAACAGCGAGCACTCCTGTAACCCCGGCCTGAGACCGACGCCCCTCCTCTATAGCCAGGGTTGGGGGCTGTGTTGAGCTAATTAACCCTGTTAATCTAAGTGGCCACTGGGTCAGTATGTGTGTGTGAGTGTGTATGTATGTGTGTGTGTGTGTGTGTGTGTGGCTATAGCTGTCTAACCCCAGCAGATGAGCCTTCACCCCAATCACAGCCCCCTTTTTTTTTTTTGCTGGCAGCCTGCCGTCCGACTTGGCAGACGCACACTCGCGAGGGGTCTGGCGTGCACGTGTGTGCGTTTGTGGCTGTGTGTGCACGCATGCATGTGCGTTTGAGCCTGTGTGTGATTGCACAAGGGAGGGAGGATTATAGATGTTGAACATACACACGCAAATGAGCAGAGGGCCCGACCGGTCTGCATGATGAGCGTGTGTGTGTGTGTGTGTGTGTGTGTGTGTGTGTGTGTGTGTGTGTGTGTGTGTGTGTGTGTGTCTGTGTGAGTGTCTGTGTTGTAATAAAGCCAGCAATGTTTTACTGGCCCGCTGACACAGTGCATAAAAAGATCAGTGGGCCAAATCCATTAGTGGTATAATTGCATTACATGGTAAATATTCCTAAAAGGTCAATATCTCCATTTGAAACATCACCATCATCACAGAGCGCTGCAATAGAAACATGAATTCTGTGATTTTACAGAAGCTGAGGGGCATAAAATACCATTTCTAGGCATCTATTGTAGCACAGATTTAACCAGCAGGACTGATTTCCCACCTCCGAACTGTCCAACAGATTATTGCATAATGAGTGAGGGTCTCAGTTTTACTTTACTTTCCCTGAAACACAACATTTCTTTAGCATGTATTGCCAGTGGTGTCCTTTTTTTCCAACCAAAATACAGCCACTTATCTTGCTGATTCAAATCGTCAAAGTAAACAAAATGGAACTAATGGTTTTGGTTTAAAACAGCAACAGGCATAACTACTGGTTTAGAAGAAACATCAGTCTAAAAAATCCTCCTTTATATCCCTCTCAGACTGGGCACACAGGTCAAACTCTGCCCAGCCTTGATGAGCATCACGGGCCGGGAAAGTGATTTAATTCATATGATATTTGTCTGAGAAAGAGACAGAACTAAACAGACAGAGACAACGGGGGCGCACTACGTGGGCGAGGGTGTGAGGAGAACTGAAAACGAAACTAACTTTATTCGGTACTTATGTAAAGTACTTCTGTGTAATTTTATTGTATGGCACTGAAGCATGTCCAACACACTCAAGACTCTATGTACAGTGAGGACAAGGGATTAAAATGCTGGGTGGAACATTGACCTGAATCATGATCACGCCTCCTGAATGACAGTGTGAGGAAGACATGCACTCAAATCTATACAAACACCACAACGTGACTAACTTCTTAGTGAGTTTGGAACCTTAACGCTGCAGCTAACTAACATTTTGTGATAACAGCGCCAGCAATATTGACTATTTTGATAAAAAGTGAGGAGAAGAACTTCCAAGGTGTCACTCTTATCCCCTATATATGTCCCCCTTACACCTAATTTGTTGTTGTTTGTTGCAAAGTGCAAAGTATGTGTATGTGTACGAGTATGTCTAGTGATGACTTCTGTGATTGTATTTTTGATGAAATGCCTTGTGATTGTGCTGCAAACCAGTTTCCCCACGCGGACAAATAAAGCATCCGTCTATCTCATCCTCTGCTATTCATGACATGGTAGGAAAAGCATGTGAGTTTGACTTTTCGTCTAGAAAAGACAACATTAAATATACTCAAAAAAATCGAAATGCTTAATGAAAAGGGACCCGCAAACGTCACTATGACCATTTTTAATTGGAGCGACGTTCTACAGAAGAAATAGTCCCTGTGAAACTAGATTATCCAGAGCAACAGGGACGGTGTTTCTGGAAAGATGCATTGCTGTTGAATTTTTTTTTTTTAAACACTGTAAGCACCACAGCTTCACTATATTGATGTGAAGGCATAAATCTCAGAGTGAGAGACCTCAAAACCTTGACAAATGAAACGAAAGCTATCTCCGCGGTTAGATATCACAAGAGGGAAGTGAGAAAATGTTTCTTTTCTTATAATTTTAATGAACCGACCCTTTAAAACAGAGAGGCCCTAACTGACTAGCTGACAACATCTATATTATGAAAATTAAAAAGTCAATATATGCGACACAGTTGCGTCACCGACTAAAGAAAAGATCGAGGCTGAAAAAAAAGGTGTGGAGGCAGACAGAGAAGAAGAAAACCAAAAAACGGGAACACACAAACACACAGAGGCAGCAAAGAAGACAACACATACTGTACAGCCTGTACACACAAACACACACACACACAGCCTCCAGGCTATTGTCCTCCACATTTAGGTCAGGCCGATACTAACAGCTTCACACACACATACACACACACACACATACACACACTCCCCAGGAGGCTCTCCTCACCTGCAAAGAGGCCAGTTTGGACACAGTGTCAAAGATTAAACCTGTGTTTTATCTCAGGGAAAGGGGGCTGCTTGGGGGAGAGAGTGTGTGAGCTTGTGTGTGTGTGTGTGTGTGTTCACTCAGTCCTTTAAACCAGAGGGCAGAGGGTCGCTGGAGAATACACTCACACACACACAGCTGCCCTTCTCTGTGTGCGCGGTCAAGTAGAAAGGTGGATCTGTGTCAGGTAGCAAGGGTATTTACTGTTACTGAGACAAGCAGGCCGAGAAAACACAAACACAGCAGAGAGAGAGAGAGAGGGGGGAGAGAGACGTAGAGGGAGACTGAAAGGAAAAACAAGGAGAAATTGAGACAGAAACCAAAAGGTGGAGGAGGAAAAAGGTCGAGTGGGGATGCTTCGGAGGCCTCTGTGGTCAACAGAGCGCAGCCATGTGCGACGTCAGACATGCAAACACACACACACACACACGCGCTGAGAGAGAGAGAGCATGTGTTAAAAGGGCAGAAACTGAGCTGACAAGTTATTTCTGCAAAACATAACTCAGGCATCAGTACACTGCAGATACTTCATTAAAGAAAAAACACATACATTCAAAAGCTCTATAGACACACAAACGCATGCAGTCATGGGTATCAACAGAAAATAGGTCGGAGCTGGAGATGCAAAGGAGTATGAGAAAAGGCCGATGTGATGCAGAAGTGTGTGTGAGTTAAGGCCGGTCCACACTAAAAGATTTCTCAAAATTGAACAGATTTCTCATAACATGCCGTTATGTGTGGGGTCTCTCACATTTTCAAAATCTAACAGTTTTGTTCCTATAGTGTGTGTGGTGAGCAACGATTTGGCCTAAGCAGCACACCACACACTAACAGATTCATTCATGAACAACAAGACAAAAACAAAAAATGAAATCTCGTAATCAAACGTGGACAAACACGGCGGATGACGGACAGGAAGAATTAGCGATGTTAGTTTTTTCACTACTTTGTACTGAAAATTGACGACGAAGAAAAATAATGGATGAAGTCACAGAGACATGTTAAATAAACACTTGTGTTGTTGCCACAAATCAACAAGTTGGTCCTCAATTTCTGAGGTCCATCTTAGTACTACTTTATGCTTCACGTTTTGCATTAGCTCATTCATTAGCCGCAGCCGGTGGTTGTCCTTCCTTCTGCAGTCAGCTTGGTTCTCAATTGGCTATCGTTCTTTCCATACGTGACTGCATCATGAGCTGTCCTCAGGGTTCCCCACAGACAACAGGATATCCGATCGTAAATATTGAACGTTTAATATTTACGATTTGAAATCGGTGCATTCAGGAAGGTCTTCCGAGCCGATTGGGGGATGTAAAAATGACTCTTAACATGCCTCACACCACAGGAATATCTGGAAAGATCATCTTTAGATCCATCAAAAAATCGGGTCTTTGCTTGACGATTGTAGGAAGGGGGGAATTGGGTCTAAAATCGGCTTGGCTCTTGTGCAGTGTGCGCCCCGCATTAGTGTGCGTGAATGACAAAGCAGTCATCCGGTCAGCTCTACTATAACAACGCCCTACATGCTCACTCATTTCTCATCCAAATCAGCTTCATAATATCCACACCGAGGAAACAAAAGCACATTTTCTGACCAGTAGAGCCGCAGTTACACAACTTCTCTTTCCTTATGATCACCAGTGGACTAACTCCTTCATTTGCTCTCACAATAATCACTTTTATGTCCAAACGGACCGTAAGGGAGCATTCACCTTAAACCAGAATCCACATGCTTTTCTAATCTCGGACAGTTTAATTAAGAGGATAAATAAGTGTCTGTTTCCAGGATGAAACACAGCAATGATTCCATCTCTAACACACACTCGTTTTTTTCTCTTCTCTTTCAATACTTAAACTCTAAAGCAGGAATTTCATGGATTATAAAACCTGGTGATCTGAATCTGCGTCCATAATGTCCATTTAGTAGTCAGACAATAACCTGCAAGTTCAGAGGGAAATCTCTTCTATCTGCAGTTAAAGAACTTCATAAGCAATTGATAACGGCAGTTAGAAGATAAACTGATGACTAAGTGTCCAAGAGCTTTCCTCTTGTGGTTAAAGATTAACAGGAGACAGAGGGGGAGCAAGGTAGAGAGAGACAGATGTAAGGAAAGGTTGTTCTTTTATACGCACCATGTCTGAGTTACCAATAATTACTGAAACTATGAGTCAATAGTTGGTCCGTAGAAAACAAATCTGCAATAATTCTGATAATCGAGCCAAACTGCCCCAAATCTGCTGGTTCTAGCTTCTCAAATTGGAGAGTTTTTCTGTTTTAAATCATTCAAAAGTCAACATCTTTGTGTTTTGAACTGTTGGTCTGACAAAACAAGCAATTTGAAGACATCACCTTTGGCTCTGAGCACATTTTTTAACAATGTTTTTGACATTTCATAGACCAAAAGATGAATCGGCGAATGAATCGATGATGTAAAAAAATGCTAAACTATAGTACCCTTTCCTGTCTTCTCAAAACAGACCTTGACATTAAAAAACTCTACTAAAAGTTGGATTCATTTCAAATGTGTTGAGTCAAAAGAGAAGAACTTGACTCAGGTCGGAGGTGGATGATAGTGATTGGCTGATTTCACAAAGCATTTGGCAAAAAAAAAGGAGTAAAAGTCTTTAAAAAAATCATGGTGAACAAACCCTGGAGGACAAAGTCCCATCCCTAAGAGGCTTTTTTTGTTTATCTCTCACTTTGCTTATTTATTTATTATTTCTGCTCTCCTGCCACGCGGCCGGGGGAGCGAGGGACCACAGGTGCTCGGGTGAATCCGATGGACATCCGCAATTTATCATTCATACGCCAGTGACGGCAGGCCAGGCCGAAATATGGCACGGTAAACACAAACCATAGATCATTCACAGACACAGATACACACAGACAGCCGCAGACGCAGATAAACACACACACACACATACATAAAATATGTCTTTGAAGACAGATGCTTTTATGCGTACACGGAGCCGGACACGGGTCACATCACAACGTGCTTCTTTCAGCGTGGTGGAGATATCTTTTTCTTTCCGTCTCTTTATTCCACTTTATCTTTGTCTCTCGTTTTGGGATGCTTGTCTCCCTCCCTCGCTTTCTCTCTTTTTCTTGTGGATTTCTGGCAGACTAAACACTTTAAAGCTTATTTGGCTCCCTCATTTGTACTATAACCCTGCGGACTGCACACGATTGTTTCTCTGGAACAATTATAGCTCTGTCTTTAGACTTTTTCCTGCTAAATCTGACCACATTCATATAAACCACCTGGTTTCCAAACAAACTTGACACTTTAGTTCGATCTTTCTTTCTTATTTCTCAGGTGTAAATACACTGAAGAGATGACAGCTTCCCTCCCAACTCCTACACAAACTCCCCTTCCCTAAACGCCCCGTGCCTCCAAACTTTTAATCCAGGCTTTAGAGGGATGTATTACAGTGGGACATCACTGCTGGCCTGCATCTGCCAGAGCGAGCTGGGAGCTGATTTCTATGTTTACATAAGATTAGAGCGCAGGGAGAAAAGAAGGTAGCCGATATGGTAGCTCCGAGCCAAGCAGCGCTCATTTTTAATGCAGCGAATGCTGCCACAAACAGCCTGCAGGAGAGGGGCTGAGGAGAGATATAGCCAAAGGTAGGAACAGTAAGTTACACCACTTACAGGCCTTAGGGGTGCATGTGTGTGTGTGTTATAATTATGGGTGCACTGCCCCGTCTATACAGGCTTTGCAGCGGCGGTCAGGGATCTTAACCATCGATACATAAACGCTGCTTATTTGTACTTTTTCTAAGTTGGCAATTCAAATAATGAAAAAAGCATTTAAAGTTAAAATATGTTATCGGATTTAAGAAGAACCAACTTTTCCAATTGGACTTTTTGAGAGATAGAAATTCCTCATGAAGGAGCACGCTGAAACATTTCAACACCAACGACCGTATCAAGAATTTCAAGGTGTATCATTGAGGGCAGAAGCTGTGACTCAGACTCAGTCATACGTTAAACATTTAAAAGAAATGCACCATACAAAACAGAAATATGCCATTTTCTCTGCTATAAAAGTCTGGCATGGAACAAGAATCTTGTAAAACTATGTGTATGCTAATGTCAAAACCATGGTGGACAGACACATGAAATTTCTAGGCTCAACAACTAAAGCCTCTAATAAAATAGCTTGAAAAGACCTCAGTTAATCCTGGTTGGTTAGCTGGCTAGCCAATTCAGCAGTGCAATGAATATTAAAATGAATATTTAAGCTGCACCGATCAATATTTCTATATTACCAATGGGTTAAATGACCATATAGCCTCTTTCCCACTGGACACAAAACCCACTAACACCAACTTTGTCTTCAGTGGGAAAGGTTACAATCGGCAATCAGTATTTATCCAGCTCCGATCGGCAGTGATGGAAACATGACACCATGACAAACTCATTTCCAGCCCTTTTCCAACGCTTTCTTTGTCATCTCAGCTACAAATTTACAAATTCCGTTCGTCTCCGTCCAAGCAACGCTCGAACATTGTTCAAATTAGTCTACACCGAGTTTGAATAGAGACTGAATAAGTAACAGATATAAAAAAAGAAGTAACCACCGTAACATTTTTGCTGGCCTCCATGCTGCTTTCTACTCTTTACTGACCCTGTTTTCCGGCGCGTTTATGTCATCGAAACAAGACCAGAAACAAAAAACAAAGGCATATTTGTCTACTGGCAATGGGAAAGGAGTTTATTGACTATTTTAGTGTGTTTTCCCGCATTTAAAAGAACATATATACGTGCTAATTTTGGTGGGAAAAGGGTACACTATGTGATGACA
The DNA here is from genome assembly GCF_043250625.1 of Sebastes fasciatus. NCBI lineage: Eukaryota > Metazoa > Chordata > Actinopteri > Perciformes > Sebastidae > Sebastes > Sebastes fasciatus. Next base: position 26,520,612 of record NC_133803.1, on the reverse strand, counting down.
AGTACTGATGAGTGCACACAGAATTATCCAACAATACAACAACAACAGCTGTTTTCAGCAAAAAAAAGCTCTGACAAACCAACTGTATACTACGTGCTAAGCACCAAACAACAAACAAAGTAAGAGACTAGTTGGAGGTGGAGACCAAAACAGAGCAAAAAGGAGAGTGAATATTGGACAAACCAGACACAAATAAATGCTAATGTTACTATGTGTCTTCTTCATGTGTAAATATGCTACTGTTTCCTAACAAGGTAGCCATATGAACCTTATAAAGTGTATTTTCTGCCTGGGTGTCCGTCTGTGGTGTCCAGTTCACAGTTCATGTTGCATGTACTGACCTACACTGCAAACTAAAGTCCACATACCACCTGCCCTATCATATGGCACACACCCTCACACATACAGTACATACAGTTTACACCCACTGACCCTTGGTAAATGACGTGTGACATCAATGTACTGTAACACAGCCGAGCAAAACTAGCTGTATGTCTGCACTCACACACATATGCACGGTTACAAAAATGCTAAATACATAATATAATCAGAAATGTTTCAAGTGTGTGTGCATCTCTGTGTGTCTTCATGCCTTTATTGTGAAACTCATGTTGAAAGTTCTGATTTGTGTTTGCACCGACCACAAGATTCGACATGGAGGCTATAAAATACTGGCACAAATATGCAGAAATATGGTGCAAAGACACATAGGGACTCCGTTAGTCAAGAGTACATTTCCATCCCCTGGAACATCAGGACTTTCTACACAACTACAGTATGTTGGGTCCAGATGTTACATTCCCATCAACAACAACCTCACACATCTATACTGCACCTTTGAGAGCCGCGGGCATCTGTCCAGTTTAACTAAACAAAGATGAATTTGGAAAGATGTCACTTCTCCCATTATTAAAGTTACTGTGAGGAACTTTTAAGTGGTTTTGAAACAGTCTCAGTTTAATGCTGATGCCTTTTATGACCTACATAAGTAAACGAGACCATCAGCGAGAGGATTAGCTATTTCTATATAGTCATGCAGATTCATCAGAAACTCCTTCAGCTCATACTCCAGCGGGGCCTCCGGCAGCGACCAGCTTGCCACTGGCAGACCTAGATCCGGCTTCGCTGCCGCCTTCAACCTGCAGTCAGAGCTCCGGCGTGCGGGGGAGAGCTCCGCACCTGGCAGCAGCACCTCCTCCTCCGGCCAGGAGCAGAGCTTCATCTCACTGCTCCGCCAGTCCCCGCTGGGAGCCAAAACTGACACTACGCTACTAAAGATCCAAGCCGTATTGCTGGGCCCGCTGGAGGGAAGGGAGGCATGGGAGAACCAGAACCAGGACTGAACAGGACAGACTGTCAGACCCTGTTGCAGTAAAATAAGAGGTTTTCTAAAGGGACTCTGGTGCTCGGAAACACTACCGCTTTTGTCCACAGGGACCAACAAAATCAACACAAAATTCCTCGTAGTAGCTTTAAACATTCACTGAAAGGCATGTAAAATCACTGCATAAGAGCACAATATGCACTTTGCATACAAAGAAAGCAAAAGACAAAGTAGTGATCTTGCATGGTTTTCATGTGTGAAGGATCAGAAAAAATATAAAATATGAAATACTTTTAAATTTGCCAGGTTTCTATATTCTATTATCTTCTTCTTGAAGGTGTGAGTATATTATGAGTGTGAGCTCCTAACCAGTAACTGTACGTTTTATGGCTGCGTCCCTGTATGTTTACAGTCATATTTTAGTCACGCAACCCTCACTCTCCACACGTCACCTTTGATCTTTATTACCAGTGTATGGGACAGTGTGTCCTGTACAACAGATGAAGAGCACATGCTTTATCATATGGGCAGAGAGGTTAAGTACAGTATGTTCGTGGCAATGTCAAAGGTCCAAATCCTAAATCCAGACATTTTCTCAAGCAGAAAATGAACCATTGAAGTACACGTCTACAAAAATGAATGCTGCAAAAGCACCCTTGAGCAAGGCACTACGCCTAAAAGTGCCCACTGGAGAATGACAACAGTGGAACGGGAGCAAGTTGAAACTCAACTGGTTGGAACCACTTTCTCACAGCGCTACAACCAGACAGCCAACCGATACCCAAGTGCCCTTAAGCAAGGCATCAAACCCACTGAACCTGCTCGGCAGCCGGCAGCCAGCAGCAGCAGCGGCAGCGGCGGCGGCTCCGGCAGTGTACATTTACAGAAAGTGTGTAACCCTCCCTCCTTCCTGCTGCACCTCCTGACCCCGGCTGTTGCTGTAAATATAAATGTGCTCCTGCACAGTCAACTCGCACTTCGGTTACACAAGCAGCAGTTCCACAAAGGTTAAAAATATGTATATTCTACTTCCTCCTGCTTCCTTTCTGCCCTGTCTATCTGTCTTTCTCTGTGTGTGATTTCTTTTTTTTTTGCTATCTTTCTGCCTCTTGAAGTGGAGGGCTCGGCGGGTCAGGGGCATTAGTGGAGATCTGCTGTTGTTTTTTTTCTTCTTCTTCTTCTTCTTTTTCTGTGTGTGTGTGTTTGAACTTTTTTGTTGTGTTTTTTTTTTTCATTTTCTAGTTTACTTCTTTAACCCTCCGTGGCACCGTTTCCATGCCAGCAAACTGGTCTTAACTGGTCCTGTTGAACTATGTGTGTGTGTGTGTGAGAGAGAGAGGTGTGTGTGCATGTAGATAAAAAATGGGAATGAGAGCTTACACTGAACGCTAACAGTGGGTTAATATGCAGAGGAGAGTGTGTAGCCCCCACACCCCACACCCACACACACACACTATATGACACCAGTCTCATCAAACAGTTGGACGTCGGCCAAGTTCATCTGTTAATGGACAGCCACCGCCAGGACCCAGCCTTCCCTACCTCGCTCTACCCTCACCCTCTCTCACATCCCCTATCCCCCTAGGGCGCTCTACCCCGATGCCCTCTCCTACTCATCTCCCTGTCTCTTTTTTGTCGTCCCATCCCACCTCTCTCCCAGCGTTGCAGATTGGGGCCTGCATTTCCCTTGTGCTGCAAAGATAAACAGTGTGTGTGTATGTCCCTTTGTCTGTCTGTCTGACAGAGCTCGGGGTGTGCTACACACACACACATTCGTCTTAAGAAGAGCACCTTTGAACAGACGCTTTTCAACAAGCTCAAAACGAAAGAGTCCGAAATCAAACAAAGGCCAAAAGACGGGTTAGGTTTCATTAAATTAAGGGAGATAGAAAGTATGTGTATGTGTGTGTGAGAGAGAGAGAGCAGCGTTAACTACAGTCCAGAGCATGTTGAAACACATCTGGCTTCCAACGGAAAACTGCAGCACAGGAGGAGGGGGAAAAAAAACGAGAGATCGACAAAGAAAGAGAAGGAGAAGGAAGGGGAAGACAGACAGAAAGGGGAGTGAAAAATGAAATAAAGAGCAGGTGAAGGGGCTTTTTGAGTTATTATTATTATTTGCTTAAAAACACACAAAAGACCGGCTTTTCCTCCTGGCTTATTTGTCAAGGAATTACAGTCTCTTTCACACTTCAATATTTATTTAACAAGATGTCTTTATTTTTAAGTACATGTTTTTTTGGGTTTGTGTTTTGGGGGTCGAATATTTGAGGGGAAGTGAGATGAAGTAAATATTGCTATTGTTGCTGGAGCTGTAATTTTGAGGGCAATTTCGTCATTTTAGATTCAGATAAATTATCGCATGATTCCGCTACGGGTAGGCACACACTCTTGAGACTCTTGAAGGGTTTTATACTGTTAAAAAAAACATTTTCTAACATCCCAGTTATAACGCCTTAAACAGAAATCAGTTATTTTTCATGTAAAGCATTGATTTTTTTTTTTTACATAATTCCTTTAAAACACCTCATTCTTATATAATTTGCAATATTATTAATCTACATCATAATGATTCATGTCAACATTAAATATCCTAAAAATGCCAGCATTTTTTAGATTTTTTTTACCCCTTACTGACAATATCAGTTCCCGTTTTTTTCCACATTGACCACACACAGCTGAAATATTAGTGTACATTAGTGTACTACTAAACGCACATGCACACACTCAGACACCAAAAAAAAAAAAACGTCTATAAAGTACATTTTAGCGGTTCTTTATCCGTTTTGGGGGTATAAATTATCCATTAGATTTCATCATATCTTACCGGGGCAATTACATCAAGAAAATGATAGCGGGCACCGGATCAATTATGCATGCCCTTGGCCAAAGACCAAGCATCGGGCAGAAGGAGAGGGCATGTACACACACACACACACACACACACACATGTGAAGAAGAGGAGGATCTCATAGATGTGGCCCATCAGTTCATCTTACTGCCTAAAAAGTTCATACGCTTAATAATTTAGCTGTGCTCTGGATACAGTTTCCCAGCTGAATATTAACAACTTTGAAGTGAGTAACAGCAGCCAGAGGTATATAGGGTGTGTGTGTGTGTGTGTGTGAGCATTTGTAGGGGGGCTAAAAGAGACCTCAGGAAACAGGCCTTGTGAGTCCCACCGGAGACAACCCCTCGAAACACACACACACACACACACACACACACAATCCTTCCCCACGGCTGCGTCCATTACACCGCCGTTTGTAACATTGCTCATTTCTGGGCAATTAAGAATTCCTTTTCATCGCTATGTAGGTTCACATATCTCCCTCACAGCACTTGTACACAAACTGGGAAGACGTGAGGAAAAAGAGGAGTGTGTGTGTGTTAGAGGGGGGGTAAGAAGGGGAGGGTGAAAAGATGAGGGGGGGAATAAAGCAACAAAGGGAATCAGAGAAGAAAACAGAAAGATTAGCGCCCGTGCACCAGTTGTTCTTGTTTGTTGTTGCTGCTTTTCCATCTTTGTTCTCATTTCCTTAATTGTCCGGCCTCATTATTAGATGAAAATTGATTTATTTTATTGAATTTTTTCTTTTGTCTTCCTCTCACCAAAAAAAAGAAAAAAAAACACTTTCAGAAACCTCTTTTTGAGTACAAAGGAAGCATTAGGTGTGAGGGGGGTTTACGCACAGGTGCCTATTTTCTTGTGCACGACAACCGCGTGACACAAACACAAGAAAGAGACGTATTTTTTGGCGAGAAGCAGAACAATGGAATTATTTTTCTTTCTCTCGTTTTTTCTTTTTCGCGAGTTTTCGTCCATGTTTACAGAGAAACTCACTTAGGAAGACGAATCTCCAAAATGGCAGCCTTAGATGGAGTCGGGGAGGGACGAGGAGAGAGAAAAGAGAGGTATCTGACATCTGTTTGTTCAAGGAGAAACAGAGAGGAGGGGGGGCGACTCTAGAAATGAATAGGCTGACAGAGAGAGAGAGATGGGCATTGAGAAATCATTTTACCATGTCAAGACCGGCACATACAGGAGCAAGCCAGATGGTTTGCATTGGGTATACTTTGTGTGTGTGCGTGTGTGTGTGTGTGTGTGTGTGTGTGTGTGTGTGTGTGTGTGTGTGTGTGTGTGTGTGTGTGTGTTTGTGAGAGACAAGCAGTGTAATGAGGGAACAGACGAGACATCATGTAAATTAAATATGTCCAATCTCTGGCTCGGCTCTCAATCTTCGCACAATTAAAAAAAAAATGCAACTTTCATTTATATTAGCCTAAAAAACAGCTCACACACACACACACACACACACACACACACATCTCTCACCCAAGGCACAAATGAGAAAACACACACACACACACACACAAACACCCCTTGACATGCCGGCTCTGACAAGCGTAGCTGATGTGCGCCACGAATGCGCATGGTAATAGGCCAATCAAAAATGCAAAACAATTGGCAATTACTGTGAGGACCTAATGGTCATTAGAATTTACAACTAGGTAATGAACTAAAGTCTGCCCACTGCATGCATATTCATAAAGCTATTTGAGCTTTTGAAGATTAAAGTAGCGCTTAAAATTCAAATGAGCCTCCGCAAATTATGGGAAAAGTCGGTGGTGCTGCTGCTGGTGGCGATGGGGGAGTTCCTTATACATGTTGTGTGTGTGCGTGTTTATGTGTGTGATGTTTTAAGCATTATCAAATGGTATGGTTTGGAAGTAGCTCAGATGCAAGGTGCTAAAGAGAGAAATATATTATCCTGGACGGGAGCCTTAAGTGAAATCCAACAATTTATGTAACTTTATTGTATCATAACACATCAGTATATTATATGAAAATGTATTTGTGGGGTGGGTGTTGCCATTAGTTTGTTTTTTGTTTTTTCATGCTTCTGTTTCATTTTTTTGTTTTGTTTTGTTTTTGATTTTTTTTTTTTTTGGAGGGGGGGGTATTATTTTTTATTTAATTAATATTATATTTAAAAATATATTTCTCAATTAATGTTTTCTTTTAAATTATGTAATTTATGTTAATAATTTCTAATGCATATCTTGAAAATCAATCAAATTTGATCACAAAAAAAAGCATTATCAATACACTATGTATTCCTCGACATGTGAACAAGTGTAATTAAGGGGTTTAAGGTTTAGCACGACAATATCTATATTTTGAGCTTTTATGTATATTTTTAAGTATTACAGGAAATATTTTTAGAGGTAAAATTGTCCAGTAATTCAGAAGAAAATAGCAAATATTAAGGGGGGAAAAGAAACATAATCCAGTGCATCAGTAATATGTCTTCGCTGCTCTCCTGTCAATCAACTTAGATTTGTCTTGTCACTTGTGTACATTGTACATGTGTACGTGTGGTGCATGCATATCTGCATGCTCGTGTGTATTTGTGTGTGTGGATAAACCTGCAGATGTGGGGAAGATTCATGTATCCGTATAATATTTTGATTATGATTATTATTATGTCTTGCCCATCCACCGGTATGTTGAGGTTTGAGGATTGGAGTGGTTTAGATGTGGCATAGAGTAAGAGAAATGATCGTATTTATATTTACAGTATGATGAAACACAAAGTCTCTACATATATTTATGTAGTATATCAAGTTAACTCTGCATCTGTGTGTGAATACAGTAACAGTCAAACCATACACCAGGCCTTGACTAGTACATACAGACACACGGGAAAAGAAAAAAAAAAGTACATGTACATACAAACAGCTTATAAGAAGATGAAGGAGGAGCATTTATTATTACCAATTATTTTCATTATTGATTAATCTGTTATTTTCTTACTTAATAGTTAATAGTTTCGTCTATAACATATCTGAAAATAGTGAAATATGTCAAGCACATTTTCCCAGAGCCTGAGGTGACGTCTTCACGTTGTTTGTTTTGTCTGACCGACAGTCCAAAACAGTCCAAAACCCATGTTCAATTCACAACGATTAAAAAAAGCAGCAAATTCTCACATTTTGTCGCATATCTGTCAATCGACTAGTTGAATTGATTAATTGTTTTATCTCTAGAGCATTTAATCCTTCATTTTTTATCTGATAAATTCACCTGATTTGGAGATAAATCGTTTTTTCCTGAAAAATGTCCATGACATCATCACTATAAATGATTGAGCTTGTGTTTAACTCCTCAGACTGTGTTAGTTAGTAAGACAGTCAAACACATTGTTAAATGCCATTAGGGGCATGCGTGGTTGTCTTGTCTTGTAGTGAGTTGTACATGTAAAAAAATATATATATATATCAAGTGAGCTGCCTGAGATGGTAAGAATTACATATGTTATCCTGCCTTGAGGATGACTTTGTTTGGCACTAAACATGCTTTTGATTTTCTGAGAAGAAGGATGTGAACGTGTGGAGAAGGTGGTGGGAGTGAGAGAAAGAAGCAGAGCTGACGCTCACAATGCCAGAATAAAAGATTATAGAGCCACTCATACGGAGCTGTGTGCGTACACTATACTGTATGTGCTCTACTTTATCAACGCACACACACACAGTTACAGTGTGTGTGTAGTTGTAGTAGTAGTTCAGCCAAATGGGGAACATGAAACCAGAGCAAGGAGCCAGGCCCTTCCACACACACATGCACGCAAACACACACACACTGGCCACACACATATTGCCAGCTCAGCCCTGGCACTCTTTACCAGGGAATGTCCTGCATCCACACTGCCAGCTCACACACACACACACACACACACACACACACTCTTTCATGTTCACTCACACACACACATACATGTAGGCATGCTGTATAAGTAATAACAGGTACATACAAAGAGAAGCACTGGCGAGTGAACACATATCTAGCCAGTGAGATCTGAATATGTGTGTGTGTGTGTGTGTGTGTGTGTGTGTGTGTGTGGTGTGTGTGTGTGGTGTGTGTGTGTGTGTGTAGAGCCAGTCTGTAATCCAGTGGCCTATATAAATAAGCTTTGTAGTGTATAAACAGTTTTATGAACAGGCCTTCAACTGCCTTCAACATAATAAGAGAGCTGAGTTGCATGTGCACCCCCTGAGCAGACCGAGCAGAGTGTGTGTGTGTGTGTGTGTGTGTGTGTGTGTCTATTTTGTGAGTGTGCACAGGAATAAACACACACACACACACAGCGAGCAGCGAGCGAGCCAAAAACAGCAGCTTTCCCTCTCACCACGAAGGAGTAGATGTAGCGTGGATGTCGAATCACTCGCGTAAACACAAAGAGCCAGATCAATAAACAATCCTCCATCACAGGGCGCGTACAGTAGCCCGCTTGACGTCACTGACACACTGTCGCTGCCGATGCGAACGCTGCAAACTGGGGAAATAACATTGGTCTTTTTTTTTTAACGCCTTATTGTTCTCTGTTTTTAGAGACGGCTCGCCGACCACGACAATCTGGGAGATCTTTTTTGTTTTCCTCAGATCTGTCTCCCATCTTTCGGTCATCGCCGCTGCGGTGTGTCTGTGCCGCACTTCCCAGGGATCAGCTGTCAATCAAAGTGCGTGGGCGGCGTGACGTCTTTCTCTTGGATTTTTCTTTTTCTTTTTTTTTACCCTTTGATGTTGTTGTTGTCTGTCTCAGCCGCGGTGGCGGTGATTGCCGTTCATGCCCTGCTCTTCTTCTATTTATTCTAAACCCCACCACCGCCGCACACGGCTTCCTGTGCAACCAGACAGATTTGTCTGAGGAAGAGGCTCCGGCTACTGGTGTAAAATCATTCACTGTGTTCAATAATGGTGACAATGATGAATCTAATTTGCGCTGTAAACACACAAAACAACTTTCAACTGTTATTATGCTGTTGCCTGTACAGCATCCATCTTCCGACCGCTAATGTGACAGTCTATCGATCACCACAGAGAAACTCTCTTGTCTCGACGCTTCCCCCACTCCACAGGTCAAAGGTCACATTGGGAGCAGCAGTAAAAGTCTTGCTCAAAGGCACTCAGCAAGTTAAGGGGAACTCCACAGATTCACAGTCTCGGTTCGTACTACTCAGCCTGAGAAAACCTCTGATGATGTCATTGTGATGTCATCAGGGTTATCTCAGCGTGGGCCTGGAGACCACACACAGAATATAATATATTCTATATATATAACAGAAAGCTTGGTTACAAACTGGAGCCATAGAGAGGCGAATCCCGCCCCTTCTGGTAGACCACCATGGGACTTTATTTCAGAAAAAACATGTATGGTCAATGGCGAGAGACAAAATATTTTTTGATCCCGTTTGAATTGAGCCATGAATCACACATCACACATCACACAATTTTGCAAGTCAAGAAAGTCGCAGTTTGTTGTAAAACTTTTGAAGTGAAAATACGTAATTAGAAAGACTACACACCCAAAAGTTGCGTAGTGACGTCTCTCTCTCTGAAGCTACGATGCCTGTGTGTTTCGTAACGGGATGTAGTCACACCAGCGACGGGTGTTGCTCGTTGTTTTGCTTCCCAGTTGAAAAAAAGACCAGGAGTCGCTGGATAAAACAAATCAGGTCAGATAATGTTACATTTGTGCGTGGAACATAGCTACGTTAACTATCTAGCTAGTGTTGGTGACGTATATTGCGCAAGACGAGAGATGTAGTTCACTGAGCGGTTTCACACAAACTAAATGACACTACGACAAACCTACGACAAAATAAGACTTTCTTAACTTGCAGAATTATCTTTTTAAATTGGCACAATTCAAACGCGATAAAACAAATATTTGTCTCCCGCCGTTGACTAGCGTACGTATTTTTTTCCGAAATAAGGTCCCATGTGGTCCACTGGAAGGGGCGGGACTTCGCCTCTCTATAGATGTAGGTGTTTACCGGGGAAGGGAAGGTTTTAAAACAGTTGCATTATGGGAAATGTAGGCATTTCTGGAGCTTGACCGACACTCGGCACTAAAAGCGAGGCTATCTCAGCTTCTGCTGCCTTCATTTGGACCATTCTTTTTTTAACCTGTCTCTCACGAGTCCCCCAACTTTATAAAAGTGCAATTCTAAATTGCCGGAGTATCCCTTTAAATAAAGAGCCAGGACAAAAGCAGACTAGATTTAGTTCAGCAATTCAATGCTGCTGCCCTAATACTATCTTATGTAACAAAATAGGGGTGTGTGTGTGTGTGTGTGTGTGTGCTGTGAGCATTACAGGATAAAGGACAAATCAACAGGCTCACCGTTCTGGACTTTCCAAGCACATGGCGAGAGAAAAAGCAACTTTAAATTCACATTGAAGTGCTTCACATTCTATTTTGGGCAACACAAAGCATTTCTTTTCCGCTCCTTGTTTTATTACTACGTCCAAAAATTTGTCAGCAGTGAATTCCAAGTTTTTTTTTTGTTGGTTCCGTCTGGATTGCAGACGTGCTCTGCAAACACACACCCACACATTTACAGCAAGACAATAATCAACAGTTCAGTTCAGTCAATATGGAGTTTTTTGTGAGTGCTTGAGTATAAAAACACGGTACAGCCTTGTTGGCCTCTTGGTGGCAGATTATTAGCTTCTTTTTTTTTGTCATTCCAGTGGCCTGCTATCCTGCTGCTGATGTTTTCTGCACACACGAACATGTTTACACGCAGTAAGCTCATTCAAAACGCCGACACAGTCAGACTCTCGCAGCGCCGGGGAGAGAAACGCTGGAGTTCAAACGCACTGCACTCGAGTCCACTAAATAAAATCTTATGTTGAGAAAGAATGAGAGAGCAACAATAGATTAGTAACGGCAGCCAGTGTGTGAAATCTCTTTGTAGGCTCGCCGGGATGTGCTACAGCATGAGACACACACACACCAAACATACTGTAATTGATTCAGTATCAATTGGCTGTCCCGGATTTGCATTGACTGCTAATGTTGCAGAGAGACATGAGCCAGAAGGGAAAAAAAAAAAAAAACAAGAAGAGGAGGGAGAGAATAGACATGAGATAGAGAGAGATCTGACACCGAGCCAGACAATGATTGGGTGTTAAAAATGCACTAATGTGTATTGAGGTGGGTAGCATTAGCCAGTGATGATAAGCTAATTGCTAATCACTAGATCATAGGCTAACAATACTCATGTTACGAGGCTTCAAGCCAGGATGACTCTTCAGTGGGCTGACCATAATGGAGGGCTGAAAACCGGATATTTTTGGGGCTAAAAATATCAGTATGTCTGATGAATTAGCCCCAAGAAATTTTGGGGTTTTATCACCATGCACATGTATTGATAATATCTCTGTTAATGAGTGAATATTGCTCGGCTAATCAGCCAATATTGCTCAATAAAATCAGTGGTCAATAAGATGAATAAATCTTTTGTACTGGCTGCGTATCAATTCCAGCTCATTAACACACATATTAGGGACTGATTTTACATTGAGGAAAGGATTAAATTCCCAATTATGAGAAATCAATTGGCAAAACTGGACAGCAGAAAATTGTAGAAATAATCCACAAAGAATTCATTCTGAATTTCAATTTTTTTTTTTTTTCAATCACAACCACTTTTGGTTAAAAGAATAAAAAGAAAAAAAAGAAGGAGAGAGTGAGACATGGCCGTCCACACACATAAATGTACACACACACACACACACATGCAAAACCCCTCTCTTTTGAGACATTAGCGATGCTGTTTCTGAATGAGGGGCGCCTCAGGGATTATAATCAGAATTTTCATCTCAGTCAGGGATTAATAGAATAAATGGGCAAGAGAGAGAGAACCCTAACCATGTGTGTGTGTGTGTGTGTGTGTGTGTGTGTGTGTGTGTGTGTGAGTCTGTGTGTGTGTGTGGTGTGGGTGGGCGGGCATGCTGCCTTTTTGCATCACTGATCGGCGTTTTTGCCTGTGCAGTGCTCCCTCGCTCACACACACACACACACACACACACACACACAGAGACAGGTAATGTCTCGGCTCTCCTCGGTCGGAGCTGTTTGATATGTAAATAGCAGCAGCGTTCCGGCACAAGTCCGACGCTTTGTGTTCCTCTTGAGCCTCGCAGCGAGCACTCTGACCGTACACATTTTACAACAAGCAGACATGCAGCCATCACAATGCATATAGGCAGAAAAAACAAAACAATATGCAGAGATAAAGGGCGTCTGATTTCCTACAATACAATGCAAATATTCCCTGGATTTCCCAAAGGAGTCAGAATGAAATATTATTCCCATTAGAGGAGTAAATCCCTGAAAAAGACAAGAAGATAAATTGAAAATGATGGCGTATGGATCATGTCTTTACTGATTAAAATCCCTACAGATTGAGCAATATGGACGCAAAAACCTAAACTCAATAGTGTTAAAATTTAAAATATTGATGACCAGTATTAAACTGGCATTAAATCTTTGAGGTAAATGTCTGAACGTGGAATTCATTTCTTCTTATTCGGGTCATTTAGATGCCTTACTGGCTGTATAGTAGAGGCCTCACATACTGTAAGGAAAACCTACGAGACACAGTGGAACACCAAGTCAGCATTTACAAATAAGAAACACACACGCATTCCTCACTCGCCTCCTTTTTTTGTCATTAGGAATGCTTTTGGACGGCGGTAATCGCGGCTGAAATTCCAGCAGATTTGGGTTTTTTTTCTCTGCCTTTCACATATTTACTTCACCGTGACAGTTTGGGGTCAATTAGGATGAAAGCTGGGGGTCGGGGGGAGAAAAAAATACTGGCTTTAATTATCGCCTATCAGAATGGATTGCGTAAATTCAGCATGGGAGGTGTGGAGAGAAAAAAAAAAGCATTGATTAAAGAGCATAGATGTAAATAAAATGATGAATTCCTTGTGCAGATGGATATTTTAAAAGTTTTCGTGTTTAAAATTCCAAACAGCAAACCTTTAATAATGCTCGGCCTGTCTGCTGTTCAGCTTTGACATCAACATCAGACAAGATATATAACGCTGCTGTCCTGTTTTCTTCTCCTGTCTGAGTGTACAGCTGTTCCTACCAAGACGTTCCCACACACAACGCTATTGAGGCAACCAGACGCCTGTATTATGATGTAAATCGCTCTAATAACCCAGTTTAGCTGGTGAGTGTCTGTGAGAGAGTGTGTGTGTGTGTGTGTGTGTGTGGGAGTGGGTGTTGAAATGTATAGTCACTGCAGAGACACAAGCAGCTCTGGCAAAAAACAAAAAAATGTTGCCCTAACTCCTTCCAGCTGACATACAGTAGATAGATTTGTCTCGAGCCGGCAAAGGTCAAAGGTCAAACACATTTTTGACAACAATTTTCCTCATCACTTCCTGTAAGAGTAAAATTTTTACGAGAAACGACAAGCAGAGCCTCGACCAGCGTATTGTGCTTATTTCCTCAAACAACTCCAAAAATGGAAAAACAAACTGCAACATTTAGGATTCCTGAGCTGCGTTCAACGAGCAAAGTGATAAAGTGTATATTTTGCTAGTGTGTTTCCGCTGCTCTATTTCATCTTCACCCCCTTTTTTCTCTCCACCCCCCCCCCCCCTCTCTCTCTCTCTCTGTAACGGCTAATTTAGTACAGGCAGCCCGCCACTAAAAACTACTGCTAATTAAAATGCACAAGGAAGGAAAAAAAATGGCACTGCAACAAATAATTAGTGGTGTTAAGACGCTTTAAATAAACGACTTTCCCTCTAAGAGCAAAACTAAAACTGGCTTTTCCCTCTCTCTGCTCGCCTCTCATTTGATTCTCGTTCTGGGGAAAGGAGACGGGGAAAAAGGAGAGATAAAACCGGGAGGTAAAAATCGTGCGTTTTTACCTATGAAGTTTGGTGTGGAGGTAAAACTCGGAGAGAGGGGGAACAGAGTGAAAGAGATGGAGAGCTGGGCTGCATTTAGTCGGGTAAGATGTGGCGGTGGAAGGGGGGGAAACCACACCGAGAGCAGGACACATCTGCTAGGGCCACATGAGAGAGACACACACACACACACACACAAACTGACGCACACGTTATGCAAGAACACACACTCTGTGCACCCAATCCCAGAGAGAGGCTGCAGTTACTCCCCAGACTGAAAGTCACACACAAACACAGTTTTCCCTACATCCAGTTGAGCCACTGATCTTCTATCTGCACACACACACACACACACACACACACACACTTACACCATTGTCTCATAAGTGCACTAACACACTGACCAGTGGTACCACAAAGTCAAGGTCACCCACATCTCTTTGCTGCTGGCCTGTGGGATTTGATCACCATGGCCGAACTGGGTAAACAGGGAAAACACACTAACACACACACTTTCTGAATTGGATTAGATCTGCTACATTGTTTTACACACACAAACATACACACTGCCCTTTACACTAGTCAGTAAAGACAGAAGACTATTCACACACACACAGACGGAGAGAGAAAGTCATCCTAAATCAAACCAGCATGTGCGCTTTTTGTTGCCAGTTGTTAAAAACAGAACAGAGGCGTTTTCTCTCGGGTTTCCTCCCCACCTGTGACGACCCTCTGTTGTTGTTTGTCTGACAACAGTCACCCCACCAATCCACCTCATCCCACCCCCTCAAACAAGTCCCAGCCAATCAGATTTCTCGCCTATAACAAGGATTGGCATGTGTCCCCCTTGTGCTCAGACTACTACGGCCCCCACAAGGTTTGGATGGAGATCATGGGGCAACATGTAGTCTAGACTACACTGGCTTGTCGTACCACAGCACGCCCACATTGGGTCTGTCGACGATATAAAAACAAAATCTGACTTTTCAGAAAACACCCAAAAATTGACGCCCATGCAGGGCAACACACACACACACACACACACACAAAATGACAATGTGCCAATCAGAAAAGTCAAATCTGGGCACTGAAAGCTGCTTCTGTGCTAGAGGAGTTCAGTTATCCCTCGATGAGTAACACTTCAGCAAATGTTTAGAGGAAAGAGAACTATTTATCGTCTATTTTTAATATTACTGTCAGATTTGACCTCCTTATCACACAAAGGCCGATACATAGACATAATCACATCCTCTACAAAGACAGCCACTGTCTCAAAAGATCATTCATACTATTCACAGGGCAAGTGCACAGCACAACGACATGACGTCGCCTCCGGCTCACGAGTGTAATAAAAAAAAGTGATAACACAAAGGTGACAAAGGTGTGTTTGTTGGTGTGTAAGCAGGTCTGGTTACCTGGGAGGGGCTCCTGTTTGGGGCAAATCCCCCGGGGCAATGAGAACCGGTCATCGTCATCATCTGCCAGCGTGGCCTGGACACCCACTTCCACAGGCCTCCGCCTGCGCAGGGAGCCAAATGCGGGCGACGGGGTGAGGGCCAGGCCAGGGGAGGGCGAGGGGGGCTTGTCCAGTCCCCGGCCCACGGCCAGGCAGGGCGGCCCGTGGCATCGCTTCCTCTTGTGCTCTATGAAGAGCAGGATGTCCGCCAGGGGGAATGTGGCTTGGCACTGGCCGCAGGTCAGCAGGTCCTGCTCCAGAGAGGGGTGAGCATCGTGACCCAGCCGGGCCAACCGGCCCACGGCGGAACCCGGGTGGTGCCCGTTGAGGCTGCCAGTCTCCTCCGAGTGCTCCGAGCAGCGCTCCGACAGCTCCTCCGACGAGACGACGGCCGTGGAGAGGGGCTCGGCTGCTGGCGGAGGCAGAGTGGGGGGAACGAGCACAGAGGAACAGGGAGAAGAAGAAAGGGGGTGGGAGGAAAGAGGGAGAGTGAGCAGAAAAAAGGGGAAATTAGAAGGTGACGCTTACTCTCAGCAAAAAAAAGCAACAACCACATGTTTATATTTTACTTTTTGTCTCTTGTAATTTATATTGATACAACTATTAGTGGGAATAGATGACAAGAGAAGAGAGCACACAAAACATTTCTCTGTCTGTCACATAGAGGATCAGAGTTAAAGAGGCAAAGCTAAGCAGAAGACATGTGGTATACACACAATAAGGGGGTGAGAAAATGTGCCTTGTAATGATAGAAATGCATGTAATGCAGGAGAAATGATTACAACGCGAGCTGATCTGGATCACACATCATAAGAATAAACGGTGGGAAAGAGGATCCTGAAAGCTCAAATCAGATTCCTCAAAGACAACAATTTCATAGCCAATGACAGGGGAGGCTTGGAAAATGATGGTTAAACACAGCGTTCACCAAAAAACTAAATATGTGGATGATGTTTGACTTGCCTAACCTTGTTTGTACAGGTTTTGATCCTGTAATCAGCAGAAAGGGGAAACTGTCACAAACATGTTCAACATATGTGCCGGGGAAAAGAGAAGAAGGGAGAGAGAGTGTGTGTGTCAGGGAGAGGGAGAACTCTTCCCTCGGCTTCGATTACATGTGCCTCACTTATAGTTCTTAGATACCAGCCGCTTGTACAGCGGGAAATCTCCCCAAAATGAGCCGTTCAACCCCGATTCCTCACCCCTCCGAGGCCGGATTAACTCCTGACTACTTTTTTAAGACGCCTTTTGTCAAGCTCCGACCGTCCTGCGGTGGAGGGAGAGAGGAGTGCGAGCAGAGCGGCCCGCTGAATTAGAGGAGCGAAACGGGAGAACATAATTCACTGTCCCTCTTTTTAAAAGGAAATCTTCCAGTCCAAGGTGAAGAGTCTGACTCTAGCGCTAGCCGCCTAATGCATGTTGACCTTCTTTACTCAGCCGCCAATTTCACATTTTTAATGAACTTAAAACCACTGAGAATCAAAAAATAGATTTTAATTTTCACTGTCTGGGTGATTGGTGCAGATTTTGTCTGACAAAAAGGGATAGGGTTCCTGTGCATGCATGTGTGTGTGAGAGAGTGTGTGTGTGTGGGAATGCACAAATGTGTGTGTGTGTGTGTGTGTGTGTAAGAGAGAGAGAGAAAGAGAGATAGATAGGGTCTGAATGTGGACTACATCCCCTCAAGGAAATATCATTTGAACGACGCAATCCTGCGCGACATCTGTGTGCAAACTGGGACATGGAGATAACATGATAAATTCCCGGCTTGCACCACCACCACCACCACCACTACTACCCCTCTCCACCCTATCAACACCCCCCTCCATCCCTCCCTCCTCCTCCTCCTCCTCCTCCTCCTCCTCCTCCTCCTCCTCCTCCCCATCCTTCTCCTCTTTGATTTAACTTCAGGTCAACACAACGCCACGCAAGTTACACAACAGCTCCCGGTGGAGGGGTGGGGGGGCATTAAATTCACGGGATAAAACAACAACAAAAATTCTAATGAAAGCCACATAAGCCCCTCACCTCTTAAGTTGAACTCAAGAGTGGATATCCGGCGTTTGAAAAAAACAAAACATTTTGTTGGATTTAATAGGTGCATGAGGAGGGTTAGGGTAAGAGACCTAAATAAGATTTAGAAGAAAAAAAATCAAAGCAGGTCTCCATGCACAGAGCTCAATTTCAATCAAATAGAAACATGCACTTATTTGTGTCTATTTTTAAGACAGTGGAACTGGGTGAAATAAACAGCACGAGGAGAAGAGAGGAGTGTCTTTACACCACATTAATATGTCAAATCACATTTTCTAAAGGGGAAAAAAAATGAAGGTATAAATATACTCTCGACTGTAAATCATTTTACTACGTTTTAGGTTAAAAGTTCCACCTGTCTCATAAATCTATAAAACTAGAAAACTCATGTAGGAAAATTGTCTCTCTGCCCTCAATAAACTATTTTAAATTTAATTCCATCTTGGCAAAAAAAAATATGAAAAATACTGATAATGTCATTTAAACTGGAGGAGGACATGTAGAACACTGGAAAAACACACTGTTGAGTCTTGTTGCATTGTACTACTTAAATTCAGCCTGATCGTGCAGTTAAAAAGCAAACACTGGAGATATAGTATGTTTTAAATAAGCAAATAGAAATATAGAATTGTTAGAAATAAAGAAAATGGAAATGCAGGTGCTAAAATCAAGAAATAATCAGGGATGGGTGTTTGCTTTGAGAGTGGCAGGCCAGATTCTGTGCTCCATTTGTAACAAATGTGAATCTGTAAACTAAATGAAATGAGTGTGTGTGCTGTAAGGGTTGAGGGGTCTGCAGGCATATTACAGTATAGCTGCATATGCTGATTGCAGCATGCATGTATGTTAAAAATGTGATGCACAAAAGAGGAGTTAGTGGTGGAGAAGGTGGAGGAGGACATGTAGAGTTGTAACACTGAAAAAACACACTGTTGAGTCTTGTTGCATTGCTTTGTAACTGCACGATCAGGCTGAATTTAAGTAGTACAAACACTGGACATGTAGTATGTTCTAAATAAGCAAATAGAAATATAGAATTGTTAGAAATATAGAAAATGAAAATTGCAGGTGCTAAAAACAAGAAATAATGGGTGTTTGCTTGAGAGTGGCAGGCCAGATTCTGTGCTCCATTTGTAACAAAAGTGAATTTGTAAGCTAAATGAAATGTGTGTGTGAGTGTGTGTGCTGTAAGGTTTAAGGAGTCTGCAGGCATACTACAGTGTATCTGCATATGCTGATTGCATGTGTGTTAAAAATGTGATGCACAAAAAGAGGAGATAGTGGTGGAGAAGGTGGGTTTGAGGTGATGAAGAGGAATTGCAGATTTGCTGTAAGGTTTAAGGGGTCTGCAAGCATATTACAGTGTAGCTGCATATGCTGATTGCAGCATGCATGTATGTTAAAAAATGTGATGCACAAAAAAAGGAGATATAGTGGTGGAGAAGGTGGGTTTGAGGTGATGAAGAGGAATTGCAGATTTTGAGATGGGGGGCACTTTCGTCCCTCCCTTCCTCCATCCATCCCTCCCCATGTCTTGTATTCTCTCCCTTTATTCTAAAGAGATCGCCAAATAGTAGTAGATAGGGGTGGCGATGAAACTGATCGGGTTCAGGTTCAGCGCTGGTATTTTCTGATCGTGCTCTGCCTCCTAGCGACGACACATGGCCACACACACACACACACACACATACACACTTACACACTCTCTCTCTCTCTCTCCAAACCAAACACAGGCGACAAGCCAGTCAACATACCGAAACACAATCAAGCACCGGTGCGTAAAGATGCCCAAATATCTCCTTGTTTTATGTCTGCAAGGCCACTTAGAGTAGAGAGCCGCTAAAACGCTGCACGGTGCGGGCACATGGTTGCGGTGATAAACGCAAAACACTTTGCACAATAAAGCTTCGCAGTTTCCAAACACACTTATCTGCTCGATCGTAACATATCACGCTTAATGCGTCTAATAAACTCAAAGAAATAAAGCTTTGGTGATGAATAAACGCCGTGCGTAAAGACGAGTAGCGCCGACTCAACTTCACATTGTTGGAATTTCGCTGCTTTTTCTCTTTTACGCTGCAGCTTTAACACACCGATGAGCTGATATTTGTGTCTTACCTTTAACTGTGCATGAAGCTTTAGAATCCTAAACTGGAATTTGTGTTTGTTGGTCCAAATTTGACATCATGAGAAAAATAAACCAAAAAAAACGACACTAAATATGCTGTTCTGTCCTGTTGCTGCAGCGGCTCTGCTGTCTGTTTTGGAAAGAAAAGCTTCTCATCTAAACTAAAACATCAATAAACTGCCTTTACATAAGAGGCATTAGGAGTTTGTGTAAAAAATAAATCGATTTGTGTTGTCTGCTGATAAAAGGGAGGCAGTTTGTAAACAGCCAAACACGAGATTTTTTCCCCCCTCGATCCAAAAAAATCCACCTCCAAGTTTTTTTTTTCCTGAAAATAATCCAAAAATAGAACGAAAGAGAGAGCAGATGAAGAAAACCTGCACCGCAGAAGCTATCAGACAGCGATATTCCACGGAGCTCCGCGGAGAGGACGCGCTCTGCTTACCGGGAGAACCGGAGAGCTCTGCGCGTCTCCACTGACCGGAGACCGGAGCGACCGAGAGGGCACCGGAGGAGCAAACAGCGAGGAGTGCATTTAACACACCTATGAATGCACATTCTCACTGGTGCAACAGAGAAGCAGTAACGGGTGTATACCGACACCGACACACAAAACTTTTTTCTCCCTTTTTGGAGCTTTTGGGAAGCTTTTACGCACGGAGGTGACTTTTCTCTCCACACTGTTAAGTCCAGTTGACCGATGGTCCGAGCGGTCCGTCCGGTGTCCACATGCTCCTGTTTTTTGCTGCCTCTTTTGCTGAATGGAATGAAAGGGAAGTCAGAAAAAGTGACAATTTCTTTCTACTTACGCGAAAAATCCCGTTTGCTTAAGTGCTGAGGTTTGCCTTGCTTGCGGCGAGACATGGTGGTGTCTGCTGGAGGCTGCTGCTGCTGCGGCGGCGTTCAGCGCGGATCACATCGGGTTAGAGAGGAGAGAGGAGAGACTCCAGTGGGGCAAAAAAAAGAAATGTCTTCATCCAACAACGCCTCTGACATCCACACAAGAATGAAAGAAAAAAAAAGAAAGAAAATAAATTAGAAATAATACAAGAAAGATGGCGCGGAGGCGAAGATGGATCGCGGGATCGCCGTCATGGCTTTCTTTTTTGAGAAAGGAGAGCAGAGGAGAAAAAGAGAGAGAGAGAGAGGTAGATGGAGAGAGAGAGAGAGGAGAGAGAGAAGAGGGGAGAGAGATGGAAAAAATGGCAAAAGCCCCCCCCCCCCCTCCACCCCTCCCCTCAACCCCCCCTCCCCCCCCCCCCTATGAGCTGTAGCAAGTTCAAGTGCACGGACGTGACGAACTTGAACGTCAGGCGGATGGACGGAGACACCCGACATGCAGAAACATGGGCAGGGCCGAGGCACAGGGTGGGAGTGGGAGTGGGAGGAGGGACGGACAGGGACGCGCAATAACAACACCAATGGACGGTCATTAGAGAGAGAGAGAAAGAGAGAGAGAGAAAGGGGGAGAAGAGGAGGAGGAGGAGAGGAGGAGGGCTGGACATGAGAAATAGACCCAGTGGAAGCCAATGGACACAGAGATCAGGGGGGCCGGACAAGAGGCTCTCTTGGAGGGAGGGAGGAGTGTGTGAGTGTGTGTGTGAGAGAGAGAGAGAGAGAGATGTTTAATGAAAGCAATATGCAGAGAGAGAGAGAGAGAGAGAGAGAGAGAGAGAGAGAGGTGGACGCAAAACAGGGCAAGGGAAGCCGCGGACAGGAGCTCTCACTGGAGGGGGGGCGGATATGATGCTGCTGCTGCCACGGACCGGAGGAGTGCGTGTGTGTGTAGGGGCTATATATATGTGTGTCTCCTTAAAGCGCGTGCACGTAAAGGCTATGTTATATGCAGATAGAGAGAGAATGAGATGCTTTTTGTGAAAATGACAATGCTCCATGCATGGCCACAAACTCACCTGGACGCGTGCATGTGTGCGTGCGTGTGTGTGTGTGTGTGTGTGTGTGTGTGTGTGTGTGCGTGTGTGAACAAAAGTCTGTCGCGTGTGTGGTGGCCACTGTTTCAGTCTGTCTGAGAAGAAAAGCGCGCAATGCTCCATGCATGGCCACAAACTCACCTGGACGCGTGCATGTGTGTGTGTGTGTGTGTGTGTGTGTGCGTGTGTGTGTGTGTGTGTAGGGGCTATATATATGTGTGTTTCCTTAAAGCGCGTGCACGTAAAGGCTATGTTATATGCAGATAGAGAGAGTGAGATGCTTGGTGTGTAAATGACAAGGAGCGCAGCATAAAAAACTCTCCGGTTGCAGCGAACAGAACAGGACGAACAGGTTGAACGAGCAACAGCAAATCCAGACACAGGCTATAACCTGGGTGGCTTCTTCTTATTCCCATTATTGCTGCTTACTGCTTACAGATGATAATCACATCCACGGCACCCGTAAAACAAAGAAAGAATCATATTATTATTATATGGATTATTATTATACACCTGGATCTGCAATATTGCACGTGTCCTTTACAGTTCCATAACAAAGTGTTTATACATTTATTAAGATTTATTAAGTCTGATCAGGAGCTATACCCAATAATAGTGCATTATATTTATGATAAATAACAAAAAACATTTGCACCATACTCCATTGAAGAATCAGTAGGTTTTTTTCAACCTAAAGAAAAAGTTTTTATTATTATTTTTTATTCTAAGAAACACGAGGAATTCATATCTGATCTTATAGTCACTTATGAGCGTCTGTGCCATAAATTAATATTCAGCCATTCCAGTGTGAATATCTCTCTCAGAGATGTACAGTATTGTATAGAGTGTGTGTGAGGGGGGTAATTTAGACTTGGGCACTATATAGGGTCCAGTTTGTCTGTCTCTGTATCTGTCTGCGTGAAATCCACACTGCAGCCTCGTGCAGACCGTGGGAGTCATAAGCGCTCCGTGTAATAACTTTCAGATGTGCCTCAGGTTCGAGCTGCATACGGTTTACAGGGGAGGGTGTGTTGGTGGTGGTGGGGAGGAGGAGAAGGAGGAGGAAGAAGAAGAAGAAGGAGAAGAAGAAGGAGAAGAAGGAGGGGTAAGAGATTGTAAATACTCTGGTAATAAAGGGGGTTTGGTAATATAAGACGCGTTTCAGAACACAGATATGATGAAGTGAGGAAGAAGAGAGCCACTGGGTGCTGCGTGGACGAGGTGGAAAGGGATGGTACAAGAGGAGACTGGAGAGATTCGCCTGGAAAGAAGCACCGAGAGTAGTAGCAGCAGCAGCTCCAGCAGCAGCAGTCAGCAGTAGCAGCAGCTCCAGCAGCAGCAGCGGTGGCTGTGGAGAGGAGAAGCCCGGAGAAGGAGCTGCAGAGGCGGCGGCGTCTGCAGCAGCAGTGGCGACTCCAGTGGCGCTTCGGAGACCTGGAGCTACGCGCACTGACCGAAGAGGACGCGCACTTAATACCGAGGGGGTGGAGGTGGAGGGAGCCAAGACAGGAGGAGGAGGAGGAGGAGGAGGAAGGAGGGAGGAGATGGGAGAGAGAGACAGAGAGAGAAAGAGAAGGAGAGAGAGAGAGAGAGAAGCCGGAGGAGGAGGAGGAGGTTCAACGTCAAGGGGGGAAAATGCATGACCAGTGAGTGAAATATTTTGCAGGTTGCAACTCGCTGCGTGGCTTATTAGACGGACCTGTGTGTGCGTGTGTATGTGCATGTGTGTGCGCGCGTGCATGCATGGCTATTATCCCGCACAGGGTGATTATTATGCCCGTTTTGTGTCCGCGTGTGTCAAAGTGCAGGCAGGTTTAAACCTTGCATTTTATTTATTTAGTGATAATTTCATGTTAACAAAACAGTGTGTGATCTAATGGCAAAGGCAGGCGGGTTTAAATCCATCTATCAGACATGAACTGGTGCACTTTAATACTTTATAGTCTGTCGCTGTATATTCTGTCATGAAGCCCAATCCAAAATTGATATAAAGCAAATAGATTATTTCTCCTCATCTGTAGATTTTTACTCGGTTCTGTATCTGTAGACGCACTGGCCATTATAGTTTTATTATTATAGACATATATAGTGCATTTTCTTTACAATTTAACAGGAATCTATTAAGGTAGGATGTGAGATTACTGAGAGGAAAACATTTTTAACTGAATTATTGTAATATTTGTGTAGATAGGCATCGCTTTGTGCATGGGTTTGGAGAATTGATTTATGTGGATCAAAAAGGCACAGACGTTGAAGTTTATATTTCTCCTTCTGTATTTGCCTCATTTTGGGCACTTTTGAGAGACAGAGGAAGAAGTTATTGCGATAAGATTATGTTTGTGCTGATTTCAAGATTTAAATCAGGTGGATGTTAACCCCTCTTGGTTTTACCTTGAGAGAGAAAAAAAAACATGCTGCTGTCAGTGATGGAGAGGCTATACACTCCCATCGCATCCATGTGTCCAGATAAGGATTAAACATCAGAGATGCCCATAAACACTAAACCATAATCATCCAGAGTGTAAAAGATTAGAGTTACAGTTCCTAGTTGTTCCTTTGAGAAATGAAGCGTCCTTTTTAAGGAGCGTTAATTGGGGATAAATGGGGAAGATTTTGGCTTTTCTTTGCTGGTGCATCGGGTGTCCTGGGTGGCCTGTTGCTGTCTGGATGAAACCTGATCCAGTAACACTAGAAGCCTTTATACAGGCTGGGTGACACTGCGGAGTGTCCGGAGTTAAACACATCCAGGAGGAAGCTGAGACTTCATCATATTATTGATATTTATGTAAGTAAAACGGGCTTCATTTCACTCAACGTCCATGCTTAATTTGGCACCAAAAACCTTTAGAAGCATTTTACGCAGGAATAATACTTTATTGTCAGATAGGTCTGAAATTTGTTTTGCATAACAGCAGCTCCATTTTCAACATCACAGAAAGGACAAAGACAAGAAAACAAAGGATACATACATTTAAACATTACAATCACAGAAGACGATATTCAGGTTTCCTTCAACATACATTTGATCTGGGATTATTAGGCTCCATATTTAGCTTTTAGGATTGACTGGTGCACAAAAGAGTGCTTCTTCAGTCTAACCTTATTAAACCCTGTATCTCCGATTTGATGGTAACAATTGATATTCACTGTTCAAATACCATCTAAGAACACATTACTTAAGCAGCTGATCGATAGTCCAGTGTTGGTCATGTATGGTTTTTCTTTTGTTTCTTTTCCCTAATGATGATGGACCTTGAAGCTAAATGGTTGTGGAAGATGTGTATGAATGTGAAATTTATATATATTTGGAAAATGGGAATGTTATTAGGGTAACAAATATATGATCTTGTATTTAGTATGTATGTGATAAATGTAATGTAAATGATTTCGGACCCCAGGAAGACTGGCTGGTGCCATTGGTATCAGCTAATGGGGATCCTTTTTTTAAATAAATAAATAAAACATGGTTGGGGTCAGAGATGATGGTGTTTTAACCAGCCTTAACATGTTATTATGATAGGCTGATACATAGAATTTCTCAAGGGGTTTTGACCTAATCTTTGAGCAGATTTTCATTTGGTGAAGCAGATTTGACTTTAAAGTAGTGGACAAACTCTTGTACCATATATAGTATAACAATACTGTAGAACAACTCATAATCACAGAAGTAAAAAAACAAAGAAGAATTTGTTTACTCGAACCCAAAAGACCTGAGGGTCAACATATTGTGTTGTGATTGAGACTATGAGCTATGTGCGTCTCATCTATCACAGTAAAAACTTCGCCTCCTGATTTTAATGCCATCCCCAACTGGTACCCAACACTTAAAGGGGCCCTCGTTTTACCCTCCCAACACACACACACACACACACACACATCCGAGAGCACTAACCTTGACCCTTGACCTCTCCCTATACACCCTGCTCCATCTGTTGGCAACAAAGAGTGTTTTTCCTTTTTCTCTTCCTCCCCATCTCCTCCTCTCTCTCTCTCTCTCTCTCTCTCTCTCCATCATCCTCCTCCTCTGACACACACACACACACCACATATATCAGTCAGGCTGCATGCTTAATGCTGCGGAGGTACAGCAGCTCTCTGCATGCATGGAAGAAGCAGGGTCTGGGTGAATGTCTGTCTATGTGTGTGCCTAGTTATTTCTCATCGAGTCATAATTATTTCTTAATTTAAAAAACAGATTGAGGGGTTATAAGCAGGAATCACCTGGAATTATTAGGTATTTATACGAGAACTACTGGAGAGTCATTTGTTTTTTTATATATATATACAGTAGCACTTTTAAAGACCTGATTGTTTTTTTATACTGCTTTTACTCTGTTAATATCCATGTCATCCACTTTGTATTGTGCTGCACGTCGCACTTTTTTTGTCACTGTGTTATGTTCTATGTTTGTGACTATGTTTTTGTATGTCTGTGTGTTTGCACCTTGGTCCATGAGCAACTACATTTCATTTTTTGTATGTATGCATGTAGAAAAAGGACTATAAAGTGGAACTTGAACTTGAACTTGAGTTAATGTGGAAGCCACAGGCTGGGTGAAAGACTGTCTATATGTGTGCTTAGTTATTTCTCATCGAGTCATAATTATTTCTTAATTCAAAAAACAGATTGAGGGTTATAAGCAGGAATCACCTGGAGTTAATTTGGAAGCCACAGGCCGCACGTCCAGGTGTGTTAAGATAAAAAAAAAAAAAAAGATATAGTAGTATATTTTCTGCGCCATATGTAGGCCACGCTCTGGCGTCTTTAACTTTTATTCCTCCTATTCAGCACTTTTTATTCGCTTGTTAAGGCAGGCTGCAACTTTCATCAGCCTATATATTCAAGGAGGTATGTGTGTGTGTGCACTGAGTGAATGGACAGAGGCGCACTTTGATGGTTGATGGTGGTTCATAAAACTGGGAGGGGGAAGAATTTAGTTTTTTTTGTAAGGAGCGTGAAAAGAGAGGAGAGGAGAGACTACATACATGGCATCAGACCATCAGACCGGCGGTGGTCACATGCGCGCCTTCCACTGCACGCACCACGGCTCCGGGGAAATTGAGTGACTGGAGGCGCATTTCAATATATGGAAATGACCATAGGAGGGGGCTCCTGAGATAAATCAGCTCCAATCCCTCCACACACCCCACCCTCCCTCTTTTCCTTGCTCCTCTCCATACCTTCAGTTCTCCCTCTCTCCCTCTCTCTCTCTAGCAGCTGCTTTTGTTGCTTTTATCATAATTTCCCAAACCGTGCGTAAAGACGCGCAGCGTAAACTGACATTACCGGCGTTTATACACAAAGTCCGAATTAAAAGGCGACATCAAATACCTTCAACCTGCGGTGGATGATGGGGCCTAACAGTCATGTTTCTTTTCTTTTTTTTAATTAAAGGATCTGATCTCAAGTCTGTGATCAACAGAAACAAAACACTAAATTCAACTCCAAAATAATTGTTTATTTGTATATATATATATATATATATATATATATATATATTAAGAGTAGATATATGTCATATATGACCATCTAGCCTCATTCAATGCCAAACACACACCCATTATCCACAACACACACACACGCACGCACACACACACACACACACACACACACACACACATGTTTCAACCTGCATTTATCCCCTTGTGTTGTTTTAGTTTTGTTTTGTTTTGTTTTTGTACTTTATTTGTCTTTCTCTGTAAAATATATTTTGGTCTTTTTTATATATGTGCCTGCACATGTCTTCACTTGTTTTGTAATCACTTTATAGCACAATAAAAAAAAAATCTCCAAAATAATTTATAATTTACATTAATTTCGCATCAGTAGGTTATATTCAAAGACATGAAAAAGCAACGTTTTAAATTGTTTTACAGAGCCGATCCTACTTGAACCAAAGTAAATGTTAGTTTTATGCTATTTAGTAAATCTTCAATGGGGTCCGCTTTGATGCCACAAAATCTTTGATTCATTATTATTATTAGGCTTTTTATTCTCAGTTGTTCTGTTATTGCTATAATAGTTCATGTTTGACGATTAAAATCACAAAAGAAATAAGATACAAAAATGACATTTCTGACAAGTATACTGTGGCAGATCATGCTCAGTGCTGTGACAAAAATATTTCTAGGTTTTCTGGCTTTCATGTGTTTATTTCCAGTGGGAATTAGATCCAAATCCCTGATAAATCTAGTCCCTGGCTTTTTTGCGGAGGAATTTCAGGCTCTGGTAGTCCCCCTCTACATCCTCATATATACACACACACATACCCTCTGCACACCACCACCACCACTACCAGCCTCCCATCCCAAAAGCTTTACAATAAAGGGAGCAGGATGGATTTCACAACGTGCCATTATCACACCGGGGGATGTGTGCGCACGCCGTTGCGTCTGGTCGGTGGTATTAGATGAAATCAGGCGGATTACACGGCTATAGACCAAATTATCAGACCCCTCCTCTCACTTCCTCTGTGTATAATGTGTGGCACTGATGTGATGGTTTGAGTTTAAAGTCAGTCAGAGAGCAAATTCAGCCAAAATTAAGTAGAAATAAGATAAGATAAGATTAACCTTTATTAATCCCTGGAGGGGAAATTCAGGTGTCAAAGCAGCAACATGAGCAAACAGAGTGAAACACAGGAGAGGTAAAGGTATACACAAATTATAAAAAAATAAATAATAATTAGAGATATAAAAGATACAGAGTGAATGGGTGAACATAGTGTGTGCAGTCCGTCAATAAATAAATGTATTATGTAATATGTACATATGTGCAGTCTATAAAATTGTATATAGGATGTATAGTGTAAAGTAAGTGTATATAGTAAGTGTAAAGTGCGCTAGTGGTTAGAGTCCAAGATGCAGATAGTGCATGTTTAAAGGTAGATAGTACATGTTTAAAGGTAGATAGTGCATCTTTAAAGGTAGATAGTGCACGTTTAAAGGTAGACAGTGCACGTTAAAAGGTAGATAGTGCATGTTTAAAGGCAGATAGTGCATGTTTAAAGGCAGATAGTGCATGTTTAGTGCATGTTAAAAGGTAGATAGTGCATGTTTAAAGGCAGATAGTGCCTGTTAAAAGGTAGATAGTGCATGTTTAAAGGCAGATAATGCATGTTTAAAGGTAGATAGTGCACGATTAAAGGTAGATAGTGCACGTTAAAAGGTAGATAGTGCATGTTTAAAGGCAGATAGTGCATGTTTAAAGGTAGATAGTGCATGTTTAAAGTTATTAAAGTCCTAATAGTTCTCATATGGGGGTCAGCCTTGGTTGTAGAGTCTGATGGCTACCAGCATGAAGGACTGACCCAGGCGCTTTGTGTTGTGATGCAAATGAGATGCATCCAAACTTTGTGCAACACAGATACATGATCATTTTTACACAGCATGCATCTCATCTTTACATTAAAATATCTCATTCAACCTTCAAAGGACCCCTGGAGGGTCCCAGACCACAACACACACCCGCCTGCAGCAGACTTACACAGGGTCCGGTGTCTTTATGGAGACTCATGCACATTCTCCTCTCCAACCCTCCACCACCACCACCACCACAATCCACATCCATCCATCCATCCATCCATCCATCTGCCTGTAATGCACGGACGTGTTTATGGCCACCGTAGTTAAGTCGTTGTTAATTTTACACTAAATGGGTTGTTATGAAGATGAATGACTGGAGGGGAATGGGACACTTGGGACAGCGGAGCGTTTTTTTCTACCCTGAGAGGAGCCTATATATATATAGCTATATATAGGGATCTGTGAGAGCATCAGTGGTCTGAAGGGGCCTATTTGTGTTGCTGATGTTGAGATGTCCTCCAACACATCACAGGTTAGAAGTTACTGATGGTTTAAGGTTGGACTGAAGGTGATGCTGAAAGCTGCTGATTTGATTTTATAGAGAAATAATCCACAAATAATTGCAAGTATAAGTGTTTTTGTTTGTTATTTTAAATCAGGAATAAAGGAAATGTTTGAGGAACAGAATTTTTAGGCCAAAATTTAGCACCAAACTCCAAGAAAATATTTTTTAAAAAGATGCAAACTTTGTGTGCATTTATCAGCTGTTAAGAGTACAACCCAGGTGGATTGTATCATTAAAACTATTAATTTACAACCATCAATACAACTTTCTCTGACATTCACCTTTTCTTGCTTGAGGGAACATCTTGGTGCACTGTTGTATTTTTTAAGTGATTGAATTCATCTATATCTAAAATAATCTTTAAAATAAAAGATCATAAAAGACCACCGTTGAAATCTAAAGCTTGCATGTTTTAACATCTTCAAACACGGACTCTAGCTCCCCCTAGTGGTCATATACTGCCAGTGTCAGAGCGCATGGAGATGTTAAAGGGGCCCTGCAGGCTGAAGGCCCAGAGCATCAAACTGAGCATCAAACTGAGCTGCAGGCTGGATCTAAAGGATTTGATTTGGAAATTAATTAAAATTAAAAGTCTGGAAATATTCATTAAAATCAACCAAATAAACACGAGCGTGGAGAGGAGAGGGGGTGGTTTATGTTGAATACAGAGAGAGGATGACACTGAGAAGCCAAATTGGGGGTTATACATTTGAGAATAAAAAATCAAAACAGAAAATATTATAAATTGTGATATATTTATAGATTTATTGATTTATTCTCAAATTTAAACGTGTTCATTGGTGTTGAGTGTTTGGTGTTTATGGTTCAAAATGAAACCAAAACCCTGCAAACTTGACATCCTCAACAACCAATAATAGAATAAATGTGATCATTTTAATGTGCCAAAACTGTATAATAAGGCAACAAATATTGTCTTTATATAGATGCTTAAAGGTAAAATTACTTGGGTGTTTATTTATTTATTTATTTATTGCACCTGATTAATCTCAAAACAAATGTGTAAAAATATCTGATTTCCTAATCCTTATAATATCCCTTATAATAACAATATTTCATGTCTAATTGTTTTTATTATTATTATGATTGTTATTATTATAGGGCTTTCCATATCTTTAATAATGCCAGTAACAGTTTCAGTCACCATGCTATAATTGGTGTAATATTAAACATGGTGCGTCTGATTGAGGATTATTAATCCGGTCCAATAATAATCCCGCAGTATGCAGCGATCAGCGGCTCTAAATGTAGTTGGATTCCGGTAAATCTTCGCTCCGGCGGTGTGTTTCTGCAGCTCCGAGAGACTTAGTGATAAATCATGTATTTTTAATGAATATCAATAGAAGGAGTTCCCCTCCCCTGAATAAAGCCAGGAGGAGCGCGTCTCTGTCTATCTAATTAGATTAAGACCGGACTGACTAACGGGGGAATACTCCGGTAATGACTGCTGCTATCACGGCTTTCAGAGGCTTTCTAATGGGCTCTGAAGCTTTCTAACCATTAACACCGACGGGCTAACAAATCTAATGTGACATGACACCCTTCTGTTTAACCAGCGGCCACAGAAAGTTACTGCAGAAGTCTAATATCATCTGACTCCTCAACTCTGGACTGTGTGTACTGCTACTGGGGACAAAGTGGGCTGACAACATGTTATTATCATAAGTGATTGATAATAAGTTGGTTTCATGAATGACAAATTACACATGATGAATATGAGTTACCATGATTTCATCTTTCTCTTATTGTGCCCTCTAGAGAAAGACCCTAAAACAACACATAATTATAGTCCAGCTGCTATTTCCTTATAAAGCACTCATCCTATAATAAATAGCACACATAGGAAGTAACTATATTTTACATTATACATTATGGCAGCAAAATGCATGTCATATTTTAGGATCAGAGCAAATCACCTACTACTTGCCTAATTATAGTCTTATACACTTTTCAAAATAAAGTTACAAAGTGCTTTACATGAGAAAAAAAGGAAATAGAAATGATTGTTGCAAAATAAAGAAGATAAAAGAAGCAGGACAAGACCCTAAAAAAATAACCCCACTCTTGCTGCAACATTAAACTGATGAACACTTTAATGTATCAATAATTATATATAATATATGTTATTCTGAAATGAGCCATTCTGCATAATCAGTACTTTTTACTTCTGGTACTTTAGGTATATTTTGATGCCAATACTTTTACTTAAGTACACATTTGAATGCAGGACTTTTGCTTGTAACCGAGTATTTCTACACTGTGGTATTACTTCTTTTACTTGAGTACAAGATCTGAGTACTTCTTCCACTGCTGGAGTTAAAGGAGGATGCAGGAAGGCACATCTCCCTGAGTTTGAATCCTTAGTCAAGGGGGGAATACAAGCAGAGTTTTTGCTGCAGGATCTGAAGTTACTGTACATACTGTACCTGTATGGACACAAAGACTCACAAATGCATAATGGAGCCAGACAAGTGCTTTAAAGACACAAAGTAAAACCTTGAAATCTATTTAAAAAAAACAATGCAAAGAGGCCATATTGAGGGTTAAGTGATTTCTGTTTTTTTTAGAGAGTCTGGCAGTTACAAGATATTTTTCTGTATCTTGGTGACTTTTGTAATAAAAAGAAGGGCAATAAGATAAATATAACGCACAACTGAGTACTATAAACTCGCCTAAGAACACTGAAGTGCTATAACAGAAAATGAAAATAACCATAATGTTGAACAGAACAGTATATGTGGCCAGGGAAATGCTTCAAGCCGTGGGTATATATTAGCACACACTATCAGACTATAAAGGAATAATGTAAAGTGTTTTTTTTGTATAGGCTCTTCAGCAAATTTGAATTGTTTCATCATTATGTTTGGGGTCGACGTTAGTTTAAAGGCATCTTCATCATTATACCAAATGACGGATATACAGTAGTGTAGTTGAGTATTTTGGCAAAGCCTTGGGAATGACATTTTTTTTATTTTACTTTGTTACATTTTGTTGTGACATTTCAGTTCCAATAAATGTGGCTATACTCATGCCAAAACAGTTGATGCGTCGTCCATTATTTTACAATCATTGTGAAACTTCACTATGGAATACTACAATCTCTCTACAGGAAACTGAGAGTCATCTCATTCATTTTCATGTCAGGATTTCCAGACTGGTTTGGAGGAATCTTCATCATTTCAGAGCCGGACAGCACTGACAGGTTGATTTCTTATATATATGTATATATATATATATATTTAAAAATCTTTGTGGGCATCAGTTTAAATCAACACAATATCCCTGAATCATTTCTAGATTAGATAATAAATTAGCAGTTCTGATACCTGTCTCAATCACTCAGTTATCCTCTGATCTGTAATTTGAGGATTTTCTGAGACTTTCTGATTTTCTGAATCTGATCCATTCATAATTTTGCATGCTGAGGAAAAACCTAATAAATGCTCAGTAGTTGCCTCTAAAGTAGTGAACTTGTAGTATCATACAAACAATCTAAAGAAAGCCAATCGATGATCATTTTGGTGTGTATTTCAAACCGTGTTGATAATGAATCCGTTCTGATGACTGAGCTGCCTGCTTTTATTTTGTAGGATTAATAGATTTGACTTACTACCATGAATTTACTTTTATAAAATCAACACATAGAGTACTGAACATACATTACATAATACAATGCTGCCTTGTAGGAAAGACCTGCACATCCTGAACCTTCATAATTCAATGTTCAGTTTTTAGACTTTATTCTCTTAATTGCCTTTTTCTTTATTTCTATACTCATTATTTCACTCTCTAAATGGTTTGTCAACACATTGTATTTACCTGCCATGCCTATAAGGTAAGCTGAAACTGAGAAGGGGAATGAGTGATATTAAATGCTTCCATTGGTTTTACCAACTAATTCAGTTCATACAACTTACCACAAGATAGCACTAAAGAGCTTAAGATGTCTCTCCTCTCTTTATGGACAGTTTGAGCTTCTCTCTGGAGATGCAATGATGTAGGCTATATTAGATTTTATATAGTATGTGTGGTGGGTTTGACACATTTTCATTTTTATGTTTTATTTATATTATTTGTGTTTAATGTATCTTATGTTCACGTCAGAATGATTTTCCCCCTTATAGGAACAATAAAGTTGAAGTTAAAGTTTGACTGTGTGTATTTTCCATAACTATGCTAGTATACAAAATAGTTAAATTGTCACATTTTAATACCAATTTAAGATTTGATATAGCTTCTTCCACTACTGGATATAGCAAATAGATAGATTTGAATGGGCTTCTTGACCTGAGAAGTATATAGAGTGAAATAAACAGACGGGTTTCCAGATGGCATAGTGCCAGTCAACTGTTTGTGTCCTCTGGTATTCCTAAATGTGAAGCACTTTTAAGACATTTGATGTATGATTGTATTTGTCGTTGGGATGAGTCAGAGAACAGCATCATAGAGGCTTTAACCAGCCCAAGCAAGAGCTGCTCTCGGTACTCATCCAGGCTCAGAAAACACTGGCGAGATAGCCTATATATGATCTGCTGTGGTCTTATCTTGTATGTTTTTTTGTTTCTTTTTATTTTATTTTATTTTATTGCTATGGACCCTCCTGTGTTTCTGAAATAAAGTTTGAATTGAATTGAAACACTATCAGAATGGATTTTAAAAATGATAGTAACCTCTAGTCTCACCACAGTGTGGCAGTAACAGTCTGGGATAAAGACTAAAAAAAAAATGAAAAAAAAAGATCAAGAACTCACAAACAAAAAGCTAGTCTTTACTCCTCTCCAGTGGCTCCCTGTGGATTATTAAACATGGAAATTAATAACTGTTTTTTGTTTACATTTTTATTTTTATTTATCATTGTTGTAGGTCTATGGTACGATGGATATTAGGGCCACAATTTTCATTAAATTTTTCGACATACTATACTATGACTTTTTTTCATTCAATTTTTTCGACAATGACTTTTTTTGAATACATTTTTCGTCATACTATACTAGGACTTTCTTTGGTGAAATTTTTTGACATACTATATAATATGACTTTTTTTCCATGAAATCTTTCGACATACTATGCTATGACTTTTTACATGGAATTTTTAGACATACTACACTATGACTTTTTTTTCATGACATTTTTTGGTGAAATTCTTTGACATTCTATACTTGGACTTTTTTCATTCAATTTTCCGCCATACTACACTATGACTTGTTTTGGTAAAAAATTTTGACATGCTATACTATGACTTTTTACATGGAATTTTTAGACATACTACACTATGACTTTTTTTTCATGACTTTTTTAGTGAAATTTTTTTACATGCTATACTATGACTTTTTTTCAATAAATTTTTCGACATACTATACTATGACTTTTTTTCCATGACATTTTTTCGACATACTGTACTATGACTTTTTACATGGAATTTTTAGACATACTACACTATAACTTTTTTTTCATGACATTTTTCGACATACTGTACTATGACTTTTTTAGTGAAATTTTTTTACATGCTATACTATGACTTTTTTTCAATACATTTTTCGACATACTATACTATGACTTTTTACATGGAATTTTTAGACATACTACACTATGACTTTTTTTAGTGAAATTTTTTTACATGTTATACTATGACTTTTTTTTCTATACATTTTTTGACATTCTATACCATGACATTTTTTGGTGAAATATTTCAACATAATATACCATGACTTTTTTTCATGAAATGTTTCGACATACTATACTATGACTTTTTACATGGAATTTTTAGACATTCTATACTCATACTTCCTTTTCTTTTTTAATTCCTCTTTCTTCTCTCCCCCTCCTCTCCTTTTCTCGCACCGCTATGTCCCACTTGCTCTTAAAGGGATAGGATTTACTCTTGTGGCTGTGTGGCAGCTCCTGCTTGATTGGAGTCAATAAAGGCCAGGCCTGGCTTTATTGACTCCAATCAAGCAGGAGCTGCCACACCTGGAGTTAAGGACACAGACCAAGATTAGGCATGACAGGATCAGCATGATCAGAAGGAGGGGGAGCATAACAACCGCCCTGAGTCATTATACGGAAAGTCAAAAAAAGAGTACAAAAAAGTCAAAGTTTAGTATGTTGAAACAAAAGTCATTGGATAGTATTTTTTTTAAAAAGTCATAGTATAGTCTTTTGAAAAAAACATGAATAGTAAAGCATGTCAAAAAAAATCTTATTTCGTTAAAAAAGTCAAAGTATAGTTTGTCAAAAAAAAATCATAAAATATTGTATACTATAATGAAAAAAGTCATAATATAGTATGTCGAAAATATAGTATTACCAAAAAAATTTTTTTTTGGTAAAACTTTTCGACGTACCATACTATGATTTCTTCTACATTTTTCGTCATACGATACTATGACTTTTTTTTCATTTTTTCGACATACTATACTATGACTTTTTTTTTTACATATTATACTAAAACATTTTTTCTTTTTACATTTTTCGACATAATATAATATGCCTATTTTTGGACATATGACTTTTTTCCATTTTTCGACATACTATACTATGATTTCTTCTACATTTTTCGACATACTATACTATGACTTTTTTCGACATATGTCTTTTCTATGACTTTTTTTTCAACATATTATACTATGACTTTTTTTTTTTTTACATTTTTCGACATACTATGCCTAAAAATACTATACTATGACTTTTTTTTCGACATATACTATGACTTTTTTTTTTTTTTACATTTTTCGACATACTATAATTTGCCTCTTTTTGGACATACTATGCTGTGACTTTTTTCATTTTTTCGACATACTATACTATGATTTTTTTTTTCATTTTTTCGACATACTATACTATGACTTTTTTTTTTACATATTATACTAAAACATTTTTTTCTTTTTACGTTTTTCAACATAATATAATATGCCTATTTTTGGACATATGACTTTTTTACATTTTTCGACATACTATACTATGATTTCTTCTACATTTTTCGACATACTATACTGACTTTTTTTTTTACATTTTTCGACATACTATAATTTGCCTCTTTTTGGACATACTATGCTGTGACTTTTTTAATTTTTTCGACATACTATACTATGATTTGTTTTTACATTTTTCAACATATTATACTATGACTTTTTTTACATTTTTCGACACACTATACATTTTTCGACATATTATACTGTCTTTTTTTTCGACATATTATACTGTTTTTTTCTTGACACATTATACCATGACTTTTTTTTTTTTTTTACATTTTTCGACATACCATACTACGACTTTTTTTACATTTTCTCGACATACTATACTATGACTTTTTTTTACATTTTTCGACATACTATACTATGACTTTTTTTTTACATTTTTCGACATACTATACTATGACCTTTTTTTACATTTTTCGACACACTATACTATGACTTTTTTTTACATTTTTCGACATACTATACTATGACTTTTTGCGACATATTATACTATGACTTTTTTTTGACATACTATACTATGACTTTTAAAATAATATTTAAATAAAAAAAAAATACTTTTAAATACATAATTTGATATTATATTGCTGAAGTGCAGATATCAGGGCACTATAAGTGCAAATTTGAATTAAATCCAAGCAATAGCTTAAGGAGTCCTGATTTTTTAGTGATGCATGTATACTGTATCTTCCACCATGTGTCTGTTAGAGGCCATTTGTCCCTGTATCTGTTATATGG
Organism: Sebastes fasciatus; assembly: GCF_043250625.1. NCBI lineage: Eukaryota > Metazoa > Chordata > Actinopteri > Perciformes > Sebastidae > Sebastes > Sebastes fasciatus. The sequence continues at coordinate 26,483,415 of NC_133803.1, read as the reverse complement.
CAGAAGTATAAACAGGAAATTATGTATATAAGATTTGAAACTCAAACATATTGAATAGGTTTATTGGCCTGATAAGTATATAGAGTGAAATAAGCAATGTATCAGAGTGGATTTAAAAAATGATAGTAATCCCTTGTCACACCAGAGGGCGGCAGTCTAGGATGAAAACAGATACAGTCAATCCACGCTGGAGATGATGAAACTAAAATGATCAAGGACTCACACACAGTGTGGTGGTAAATGTTTTTTTTTTTTTTTTAAAAGCTAAATTATCCTCTATAGTAATACCACTTAACCACCATCAAATAAGTATTATTCATCATATAACTAATCATTGTGATATTACTTACCATGGTGTGCAATATGTCAGATGGCTAAACTACAGAAAATAGTGAAAAATGCCCACAACAATTCCCCAAAGCCCAAGTTAACATTGAATTGTCTTGTTTTGTCAGACCAACAGTCCAAAACCCAGAGATATTTAGATTGCTTTCATAAAGTACTGAGAAAACAACAAAAACGACAAACCTACTTTGTTAGCCTATCATCTTGCTGCTGCCTCTTCTTAAATATGATGCTCTCTCTGCGTATAATACATTCATGCTGTTGTTACACGCAACCCTTGACCTCCCCATCACTGCCCGGTCTCAGCAAAATCCTCAGCCGCCACCACCAGGACAGTGTCTGGACTTTATGGGGGGATTTATCTTGCTGCTGCTCGGGGTTAGACACCCCTCGATTACACATCTCCCTGTAGAGTCTAAGACTTTCTGTCAAGACTTTATTATCACGCATCATCTGTTATAACAAACAGTTAATCACTTGTCTGTCCTGATTGAACTACTGTATAATCGTTTCAGCTTTAGGGCGCAAGTTGGTGTCTGGGAAAGTAATGAAACGGCCCTATACATTAGGGGCAGTAAGGGACCAACCAAGAAAAAAGCTGGAATATGGCAAGTACATTTTTTATATATAAGGGTATAAGGTTTACCTTGTATTGTTCCGGCTTTCTCTGTGTTTGTGCACCAGTGAAAAATAATCACAATCACATTCACATGTTAAATAAGGCTCCGAAGTCACCTTCTCCACAATAATTTCAGACCACTCCGTTCGAAAAAGCCATGATCTTCTTCCACACAGTCTTTTATTTGTAAATAATAAAAATGAACTCTTGAATATAAAACATACACATCAGTAGAGCCACATCTGTTATACAAACAAGAACTGTTGCAGTGAATACTTAGTCTTTCGTCTAAAATCGTGGTTTGGGAGTGGGGAGCCATGGGCTGTAAACAATCAGTATTCCTGGAGTAATACTGACAAAGGAAAGGGCAGTCGGCCACACCGCCAAGGGTTTCAACAGAAACGTCTGCAAAATATGTCTGCAAAATCAGATTTCTCATTGGCTTTAGAAGTCCAGTCCAAACCAATAGCACTAAACAGGGGGAAGGGGATTAAAGGAGAAGAAAGTAAACTTTGTTCCAATTGGTTCTGCTTGTTTTTTCTGCAACTAGGACAAAAATAAAGGCCTATTAGCGCCCCCTTGTGGCTCAGCGCCGCTCAGCGGCTCGAGCACATCCACAGGACGCAAATTCCCTTCAACAAGACCAGGAATGTTTGTGTGTCAGCGATGTTTTTGTTTGTTCATAACTTAAGTTCAAGCCGCTCATCCTGGTTTGTATGTACAAGGTGTGCATGTGTGTGTGACGGGTGTACAGTCAGATACACTCTTTTTATATTCATATATCTATATCTTTATAACTTCTGTCAAACTCATAATTATACTTCATATACATTTAGCTGTTATACACACATTCTCTATCTCTGTCTCTAGCCCCGACTGTCGTAAACTACAGTTTAGACACCTACACCCTCAGATACGCCCGGGGCTCGAGGATGCTCAGTACTACAGAACAGCACTGTTGTTTCAACGGGTCCAAAGAAAAAACGGAAACAAAGAGAATTCTTTTTCCAGAGACTTCCTAATATGGATATTTAGACCCAGAGTGGAAGGCGTGGCCCGGGCGGAGTTTGATCCCCCCCCTATTGGTCCGCTCCTGTTAGGGGGCGGGGATGGCTTGGCTTTTCTCGGTTTGTATTCATATTCAGTACGAGCAAACTGTACAAGAACATGCAACATACAAGCTGGCCTAAAAGTATGTGGAACTAACACACATAGTCTAGTCTTTTTTTCTGTTTTTCGTTTTTTTGAGAATCGTTCGTTAATTTCGTCTCATCTTCTATTTTACAAAAAAGTTAGAGAACAAAACAGAAAACGAAACAAACGGAACAAAAGAAACGTGCATGCAGCTTGGGGCCGGGGGGGGGGGGGCGGGGCGTCCCCGAGTCATGCTGCTCCCTCCTACTGGGGGGTGGGGGGTGGGGGGGGAGTTAGAGGGGTCGGGAAGGGGAGGAGACCGGGGGGGGGGGGGGGGTTGGGGTGAGGGTGGGCGATCGGGCAAATGGGACCTGACCTTTATCGTCGGCGCACCATCGCTCGAAAACCAAACGTACACAGAGGGAGTCTGCACCTTATGGTACCATTCTGAACTCGAAACAAAGACAGAAAAAAAATGATCCCAAATGAAAAAATAAAAATTTGGCCTCTATTTTCTTTCCTCTTTGTTCGGACGAAAACTTTTTTCTTATTCTGTCCGAATAAAGGAGTCAAGCTTTCCTTGTGCTTGCTTTCATACGTCACGACAAGGCTAAGAATGTGCACGAGCGTGTGCAGGCTCCCTTCAACCTGAAGAGGTAACCAAACCGTGCCAAACCCTGCTCAATTACGACCACACTGTTACCACGGTAACACCAGCAGAGACAACAAGCCAACCTCTACGTGGCGGTACGGCTGAACGAAGCCGCCTCAGTTTGCTACTCGCTAAACTCCCACACATTGTTTACACCTCTCGTACCCTGTGGCCCTAGCAGCGAGCTCTGAACTCTGATTGGCTGCGAGGCGGAGGACTCCACCTTGATCGGGTTCTCTGATCGGGACTGCACAAGAAAGTAAGGAGGAGAAAAAGAAAGAAAGAAAGAAAAACAGAAGTGAAGAATGTTGGACAGGAAGCTCCACTGCTGCAGCTCAGAGGAGAAAAACAAAGAAAGCAAAGCTTTGAAAACAAAAAGGCAAACGGAGGAGGAAGAGGGAAGGTGTGAGACGTGATTGTCAGACTCCAGCTAAGCTTTGATTGGCTTGTTCTGTCTCTCCCTCTCTCTCTTTCTCGCTCTCATTCCCTGTTGCTCCGTCTGGCTTTTCATTGGTCGACCGAGGGCTTGTCGTCGTCGTCGTCCTCGGGGCGTGTTCTCGCCCTCTGCTCAGTTCTGGTCCAGTAGCTGTGGTCCATTATTTTGTCATTTAAGGGATATTTTTGGGGGCTGAGGGGTTGCGGGTCGCCACTCGGTCACTAGGACCGAACGCCCGGTGGCGGTCCTGAGCTGTCCAATGACGTCTGAGACGCCAGCCGCGTGAGCGGAGCTAATGTAGGGTCCACCAATGAGGACGGCGGAAACAGTTTGTACCAGCCAATCACCGTGCTCGAGAGGTCCAGCTCCTCCAATAAGATCTGTGCTACACCCATGAAACATTTGTGGTCCAATCGTCCATAGTCGCCCCAAACTATCACCTAGAGGAGAGAACGGTAGAGACGAGTTAAACTAGGAAGTATTGAGTTGGAGAAAGACACACAGATTATGATATGTTTATGAATAATTTTGTAATGCGTAAAGGCAGCCATGAAGACTACGAGGCTTCAAAGCAAAACTTAAAACTTAGTTCATGTTTTTAAAATGCTTTTAGATCAGCAAATGGACATTCTCAAAGTCAGTGATGCAGAGCTGTTTTTAAGTGTTTTGAGACAAGTCCTGGTCAAGTTTTAAATAATTCGAAACAAATACAAATCAAGTCTCAAGTTTTTGAGACAAGTTCAGGTCAAATCTGACTTCATTTGAGACGAGTCTCAAGTAATTCAGGACAACTCAGTCAAGTTTACAAGTCAAGTCTCAAGTCTTCGAGACAAGTCCAAGTCAAGTCTCTAGTAATTTGAGACAATTTCAAGTCAAGTATTAGACAAATCCTGGTCAGGTCTCAAGTATTTTGAGACAAGTTCTAGTCAAATCAGAAGTCTTTCAATACAAGTCCAAATCAAATCTGATGTCATTTGAGAAAAAACCTGAAGTAATTCAAGACAACTCAGTCAAGTTTGAACTCATTCAAGAAAAATCTGAGTCAAGTTCCAGGTCAGTTTGAGAGAAGTCAAGTATAAATACTTAAAGACAAGTCAAATGTCGTCATTTGAGATAAGTCCAAGTAAAGTCTCAAATAATTCAAGACATGTCAAATCAAGTAATTTAAGTTCAAGTTTATTCAAGTTGATAGTCTCAAGTCTGCAGCGCTGGCATGCCATTAATCAAAAGAAACTTGTATTTAATTCTTTTTATGAACATTCTCATCACAAAGTGAGCAACGGTTAGTCGTTCAGTCTATTTGATATTAAAGTGTTATTAGGTACACGTATACACACACACACACACACACACACACACAGAGGATTACCTGAAGCACCTTGCCCTGGGGACTCTCCTCAAAGAGCAGGTGCTGCTGGTAGAGTGGCTCCAGGGTCTTTCGTGCAATCTTGGTTTTCTTTTTGGCTTTACAAGTTCCATTATCCAGCAGATACACCTTGACGTAGGGAGCTGGGGATGGACGGAGCAAACGAGAGAGAAAGAGGGAGGACAGATAGAATGATGGAGGTGGTGAAAGCAGAGGGAGTAGGGAGGAAGAAGAAGAAGAGAGAGAGAGAAGCTTTGTTGGAGTGTGTCTGTGTTTGAGTTTGACATTCAGGCATCAGTGCTGTATTTACGGTGTGAGTGTTACCTGGGAGGGATTTGGAGCCTGGTTTGGAGTTAAGGCCTCGTGCCCTGATCACCTCCACCTCCAGCTGACCTTTCTTATCCATCAGACCGATCTGAACATCACCTGTACGTATAGGAGACATATTATGCAAACGCACATACAAACCACATTTAGACAAATTGTTGTAAAGTTATCAGAAACTTCTACTTTTTGTTCCTAATCTGAATAAGTAGTTTGCACATTTCTCCAAGTTCTCAAAGCAGCACATATACAGTATATATACAGTATATATACATCAAGAAAAGGTGAAGTACACTGGTATTCTTCTATTTTTACATGTATAATAGAACTTAATATTTGTAGTTTCGTTCTTGTGATACAAATATAGGATATTTGAGGTGTGGGATGTGCGGTGGATTTGATGGAGCCATGACTCACCCATGGCAGGTGTGGCCAGTGTTTGCCGGCCAACCAGCTGACCGGGGCCTAAACCATCCAGGAAGTCACTGAATTGACTGTCGGCACCCAACCGCATACCTGAGAAGATCAGACTGACACACACACACACACACACACACACACAGAAATTATTGAACAATTCCTACATCACCACTCAAAACAAATACCATAAAATGCAATTAAAGATACAATTATACATTTGGGAAAGCAAACATTACTGTCACCCTACACTATACTGCTTTATGTTATACAATAGCACAGAGCATGGTCACCTGCATGGGTCTCTAGACACTTTTTAATACTTATTACATGCTTAAACTTTTACCTGTGCAGAGCTAATCTGTCTGCTCTCATTCTTTTTTGTATATCATTGGTTACTACCCTTGTCTGCCACAACCTGGATGCTATTGTCCCATGTTTTTGTGTCTAACTGACTAATGGGGACAACAATTTCTGAAATTGGTCCCGTATTGAGGGAGAGCGCTGTAGACGGCAGCTGCTCACAGGCTGCAATGTAATCCTATTGGGGCAAGCTGGCACCGTCATTTACGTCCACTTAAAGTGCTCGTTTCTGCCATGACAGGCTCTGATTGTTATTTTAAGTGTCTGACATTATGGAAAGAGTCTCGCTCAAGGAGAAGTCTTGTGAAATCTGGCGAGGTGATGGGTTGCCGGAAGACAACGGTGGAAACACTGCTAGCGCCGGTGTTTGTTGTCGTAGCCTAGTGTCATCTAAAAGATTTTCAATGTCATGGCTGAATATTTAGATGATTTCAACAACAGGACTTCTCGTTGAGCGGAGAAAAATGTTTTTTTTCTCTCTGTAGGGTCCTTTCTATAATGTTGTCAGACACTTATAATAACAATCTGAGCCTGTCAGTGGCTAAATCAAGCACTTTTAGAGGACTTAACGTTACATTGACACAGCTCACTTGCCCTCGAAGCTCGTTTAGCGGCTGCTGTCTACAGCGCTCTCCGTCAATACTGGACCAATTTCAATAATTGTTGTCCTCATTACTAACTTGGACTCAAAAACATAGGAAAATAGGGTTGAAAAATACCGAAGTTACCCTTTAAATTGACTGTATAGCCCCCATAAAATATCAGTCGGAGCATAAGGGAGGTCTATTTTGAAACAAGACTAACACGCATGTTAGCAGAGCAGAAGCAGCAGCTTCAGTCCTCCATCTGTCTGCACACGATGCGTTCAGGCACAGTATTGAGTGTTGGTCACCTGCATTTTGGTAGTGCTCCGAGTCCAACACAATCACTGTAGTTACAGTATACGCGTAAAACAGAATAAATAGACTTGAAGTGAAAAAATATGCTTCAGGTTGCTCGTATACATGTTGTAAACAAATGCCATGCGAGAGCAAGATGCCGTCTCATTGGTCAGAAATGTTAACGGGAAGATTTGCCTCAAAACGCATCTTGCATTGCTAAAATGCCATCATATCTGTCATCTTGGTAGATCCATCATCTAAAGACACTTTTTTTCATCACAATATGTTGTAGTTTACTTCACATATAGTCCACACAAAATGCACCTTGTGTGTACGTACTTCCCCTCAGAGCTGTAGCTGTTCATGCTGCCATCGGTCGACTCTCTGCTGGCCTGCCGGTTCATGCCTGACCCTCCCCGTGGGTACTCCACCGCCATGCCCGTCTCCACGCTCCTCTGGATGCTGCTGCTGACGTTGCCCTTACCCACCTTCTTACCCGTTGGAGCTTCTGGGGCAGAAAAAAAAACAATTACTCCAAAATGCACCTGCATTTTTACAGAGTATGATTATAATACTACTCTTTTTTTGCAGTCATACTTTCTGCATCAATTTAAGGTAGTAACTCTGAAAAGCCCGATAACTATCGGCTGAAGTTCATCAATATGCAAGCCATGCAAATTAATATCTCATGGTGACCTCACCAACATCTCAAAACAGAATTTCTGTAAAAGATAAATACAGAGCAATCTTCAGCATGCTAGAAAAAAAGTTTTGTGCAGACAATCACATCATTTTTTGGAAAATCTGAAGGAATATCTATTGTTATTTAGGTGATGAGGTCACTGCTGGAAGATAACATGGCTTGTTTGGCAGGGATGTAAAGGTAAAACTCGGAGGGTTGAAGAAATCATACAGTGTAAATCCGGGTTTAAAGGGAGAGTTCAGATCTTTTTAAAAGCCTGCTGTTTGTTTTCTCATAAACACATGGCGTCCTTTCCAAAAAGAACACCAGTGTTTCAGATTTCGTTTTTTTTTATGTTAGTGAAAATGAAAGGCAGATACGGCCTGTAGGTTACAAAAATCGGACTAATTGAGAATATGATTTTGGATTCAGCCGGGCTTCTTGAAGAACTGAACATGACAGAAGAGGGTGGAGTAAGGAAGCGTGCCGGAGACAGAGTTCAGGAAGGGCTGGAGGTGCTGGGAACTTCTACAACTCTCCCTCGCTATCATTCTCTCTCTCTATGGCTCCCTGTCTGACTGAGTTTGATCTATTTTGTCTGCATCTGTGTCTCTTAAAAAGTCTGTTAAGAGTCTGTTAAAAAGTGTACTGTGATGCTTTATTAATTAACATATTCTTTAACATCTCTCAATGCAATTACAAAAAAAAAAACATCTGTGAAGTTACATTTAACAGCTGCTCCATAATGTATTCAATCCTGCTATATACTTTAATACCATGCTTGGTTTATCATGCACCAACAATTGATGGCAGCTATAAATCCTTAGAAGCATCACCTGAAGTAAAGTACAGTTGTCTTCCTGTCTTACAGTGTCTGACTGTCTTCCTACCAAACTGTCTGTCTAACTATTGCTTTACCTTTCTGTCTTTCCGCCTTCTTACCCGCCGCCTCTGAAATAACACACACAACAACAACAACGACAACAACAACAAAGCCAATAAACATCATCATAAACAACAGCAACACTGGATACACTGGTGAAATGATCTAAATGTGTTCCAGTGTTAGCGACCTACAGGTTGTTGACTATCTGCATTGAAGTCTCCGTTTACAGAATATGAGAAAGTGTTTTTCTCTGTTTGATTCTGTATCGATAAAAACGCATCAAATTCATAAATAAATGCACCCATGATGCATTTGTTTTATCCGAACCGGCTCTCGAAGCAGAGATGCATTTGAGTTAGTTAACATGGAACTGCACTCTCCAAGATTCAAGAGATTCAAAAGAGCTTTATTGCCATTGTCCTTGACAACGAAACCATAGCTGCAACTAACATTTGGGTTAGAATAACTACGGAAATGGCGTTACTTAAAAATATAAGTTACATAATAAATAAGTTGACGTTTGGGTTAAAATAACTACAGAAGTGGCGTCACTTAAGGACGGAAGATACATGATAAATAAGTTAACGTTTGGGAAGTGTTGTCGCTCTTTAAAGTACTCTTTAAAGCCACTATGTGTACAGAAAATGTCTTTGACTTTGACGCCCCCTGGAGGTAGAATTCAAAAAGACACTATAGCTGACAGCCACATATATTTCCTGGGATTGTCTCTGTATGCCATCACAATGATTTGAAAGATGCTGTAATCACATAAAAAAAATTCTTCCTAAAGCGGCTTTCAGAAAAACCAGCTTTCAAGCTAAACTTGCTGCTTCAGCTTTTACGGATAAACATTTTATATTAGCCTTTTAGTTTGTCCAATGAAAGATTTACCACACAATATAAAACAGACTAGATGTCGTTAGAGGCTGCCAATCTTCTTGGCGATGGTATTATTTATTTACAGTAATTACACTAATGGGTTAAAATGATTGTGGTGGTGATTCTTTGATGAAATGATCACACTGCAACTTTAAAGGCCTTCAGTGAGGGTCTATGGTTGGTGGTGCCGTGTAGTTTTAGATACTGCTGTGTGATATATAGTTATATGTATCTGTGTGCAGATTTCTCAGCCTGTCAGTCAGACTGTTCTCTGACCTGTCTGGCTGAGTTGCGAGGTACTCCGGCTGCGTCTGGATGGCAGGATGGCGACAACACGTTGGCTGAGGCTCGAGCGCCGCTTCTTGATCCCGCTCCCCAGGCTCCCGAGCGCTGTGTCTGATTGGCTGCCGTCGGTGTGCTCCATGCCGTAGATCTCGCCGCTCACGCTGGTGCTCTTCATCATGTGGCGGCCCGTTGCGCGCATGGCCCTGCTGATCATCACACGTCACCCAAAACTAAGTTTGTTTTATATGAATTAATTAAATTCCTTTACTGAAAAGTAAATATGAATAATACACAAAGTTGTTGTCTAAGTGAGGTAGTATGTGTGAGTACCTGAAGCGTCCCCGGGGTCTCTCTGACTGGATGGACATGTAGCTGGTGCTACTGATGCGAGAGGCACTGCTGGTTCGAGAGATGGCTGACACGTCGCTGACATCACTGTCTGAGGACTTATGGGAAACGTTCTCACTGCTCCTCCTCTGGTCCTTGTAGAGCTGCAGGAAACACATATCACACAAATAACATATCATGTATATACTGCGTGTTAACACGTTAGCTATTCCAACTAAGGAATCCATTGGTACCAACCATGTCATAGGAGCTTGTGAAGGAGACTGAATAACTTCCGTCAAATTCAGATTTTATAACGGAATATAAAAGCTATTGTAAATCTGAAAATGATCAAACCTGCTACTGTACATGCTTTCATCCATGTCACAGCATTACTGACACTTTCACATGTTTTAGTCAGTTTGTGCTGATACCGTCAGATTTAAATCATTTCACATTCAGTCAGATGGGGGACGGTGTAATGCATCACAAAGACAGCGCTGACATGATGCATACAGAAAAGTGAAACTAGTGGCATGTAGACATGTGTGAAAGTCAGGATATCGCCGTTAAACTGTCAGTTAGGGAGCGATAAACCAGCCAGCGTGGATTATACACTTCATGTATTTGAGGTGCGTTCTTCAGCGGCTGCCCAGTCGGAACCAATTCATTTTACTGAGTGTGGTCTTCACCATTACTGGAAGATAATTCATTACTTTCTTAGACAGTAAATGCAATTCACTGCGATGCACTTGAGCAACATTATGGCTCATGCTCTTTGGCTGGAACCCCTTATTGTCTCCGTCCATTCTCCTGATGAGTTAAAGTGAACTGTCAGGATAAATGAAGCCAAACATAATTAAAAAAGTTGTTGCCCACCTCCCGCTTGTTCTTGAGGGCTCGGTCCAGGTCCTGTTGGCTGGAGGTCGTGGTGGCAGCTGACGCCCGGTTGGAATGAACCCTCATCTGGAGCTGACGAACACACTCCTCTGCTACCAGGGCTACAAAAACACACACAAGAAATATAAGATGCTCAATAAACTTCCACTTAATCACACACTGCACTGAAAATTGACCCTATTTGCAGAACCTAAACATTTAGTGCTGAAAAAGCTGGACCCACTAACTCTGATGTTCCCTTTCAGCATGGATAGTAATCAACCTGTTTTCATTAATCTTGGTCTTTCAGGTCAAACAGCGAGTGTAATATTTCAGTAAATAGCAGCAACAGTTATAGGACATCATTATTTATTTATAACCCTATTTAACCAGGAAGTCCCTTGAGATTAAAATCTATTTTTCGAGGGAGACCTGGCCAAGATAGCACGCCATTACAACGTTACAAAAATTATAAAATATGTAATTTAACTGATGTACAATAAAATGACAACTTGTAGTTTTACACAGGGTTATTTGACGGACTATTTCTTGGCAGAGAGTAGTCACTTCTCAGAGTCTGTGTGAGGTTGCTAGGCAACCAGCAGATACTCCAGAAAGTGCCGTTAAGTTTTAAGTCTTTTTTTTTTTTTTTAAATTAAGGATAACCGTAAATTTAGATTGTTTGGACCCAGTAGGAGAGGTGAAATGCTGACCCCTATTTTTTTGGAGCATGTGGCCAGATCTTACAAATTGCACCTTTAAACCAAGATTCATATTGTTTTGCACTTAATGATAAACCATGCGCATTCTGAAGATGTGGGTGTGTGAGTTTGTGATAATAATAATGTCATAATGGCACTGCAGTCCTGTACTGTCGTCGTCAATGACAAATCATCCCTCACCTATTGACTTCTACCTGATTCAGTTTTACACACATAAAATCATCAACATGGTTACCTTGTTCTACGGTGCTGCTCTTGGGGGGAAGCTGTGGGAGTTGCCGTACTCTGCGGGCTGAGGAGGACGTCACTGAGGAGGAAAGAGACGCACCACCTTGGAGGTGGCCCCTAACACAAAATAATATGATAGTGAAGCAAACGAGAGGCGGGGAGATATGGAGAGAAGATGAACAAAAGCAAGGATGAAAAGAATGGGGATAAAAAAAGAGAGAGAAAATAAAATTAAAGTCAATCTGTTTGTGATCCGGGGCGTTCACACTGCAGCATCCGACACTTGCTGGTTGGAGATGTCTTGAGTTAATTGTGACATTACAAGAGGGTGAAATTCACCTGAAGGAACACAAAAACTGAGCAAAAAAACAGCTTTTAACCAACGGAGCCTGCTGCCATTTCACATTTCTTGTCTTAAGATGTGTAACATCAAATATAAAGTTGTATAAAAAAAATAAATGAAGTGACAGGAAAAGCATCAGTCGTGGAAATGAAAGAACAGCAACGAGAGTTTAGTGAAAAATCTGTAGCAGCAACAACATATTCACAAAGTGAAGCAAAGTGAAGCTTGTTCAGGGGTTGATAGTGTAGTGAGGGATCCTGTTGCAGAAAGAGCAGCAAATAAAGATTTAGACAGAAGAACAGAGAGAGAAGGTGAAAGCCTTCAAGCACAAATCCCAGCATATCTGCCGACATCCATTCAATAGAATCCATTCTCTCTACAGTTATTCAGGTTTTCTCCATAATTAGTTTGTCAATTCCATGTGTTTTGTCATATCAATTGTACATTCTTAAAAAAAAAAATATTTCCATTATTCCGTTAAGTATAAAAGGTTTAAAAATGTGGATATCATTGTTTTCTTTACATGGATACATCACCACCAGTTCTATTGTAACAAACTTCCGATTAAAATGGTCACTTTACTGGCCATCCACTGGCCGTTATACTCATAATAGGGCAAGATAATACAATTACTGCTGCTAAATTATTGAATTATGTAATAATTCCTTTACAATTTTTCAGATGTTGCTTGAGGAATGTTGAAACAGACCAAAATATGCAAAATCGGGCATTTAACACTCACCAAAACACCTAACCGAACACTTAAGCAACCGCTCAGAAATTACTAAACAATAACCTTCACACAACACGTACACGATAAATACACCAACACACAACAGCAGCAGCATCTGAGGCTGTGATAATGGCAAAGACAGGTCACAGAAACACACAGAAACACACACACACACAGGTACGAAGGAGTGAGAGAGCAGCCCTGTCTTGTTCCTCTCCACCACAGTATCTACTGTATTTATCAACTCCCTCTCTGTCAGACTGGGTTAGACTAGTGGAACTCATTCAAGGGGAATCCCCTTACCAAGGAGCCGCAGTGGGGCCTTCTTTCCTCTGGAGCCCCTTAAGATGGAGGTGGGCTTGATTCTGGTACACACACACACACACACACACGTTCGTACAGTCACACGAGTGCCATACAAACCCAAAGCCCCCGCAACACAGTGTGGAAGCAGCAGCATGCAGGAACAAAAAACGTGAAGAAAGATGGGGGGGTCGAGGAAAAATTGGAAGAAAAAAAAGCAACAGAATACAAATAAATAATAAGTCATCCAAAATCATGTGACATTCAAGTGAAATGTTAGATGGATTGACATTAAATTTGGTACGGACAGGACCTCATATCTCCTACAAGATGAAGCGTAATAACTTTTCATATTAACACTCCCACGATGTCAACATTTTAATTTGCCCAATACTTTTAATACTCTAACTAAATATCTGCAAAACTAACGACATTCCCATCAAACTAAAATGTTCTTTGTGTTTAATGCTACTGTAATTCACAAATATTACAGCATGTTAACATTGATATTAGTATTTAGCACCACTGTGCCACTTCAGGACGGCCTCACAGAGCTGCTAGCATGCCTGTAGAGAAATTTAAGATGGTCACTGTACGACACTATACTACTATTACTATATGATACTAATGACCATAATTTGGCTGAATTTTATCTGGGTATGAACTAAATACCTCAAGATACATAAACTTATGTTCCATGTCTATTACAGCCATATCTTCTGATTTTAAAATGCCGTCCAGAACGATAATTAAATTACAGAGGAGCCCAGTGAATATTTCATTCCCCACCTCCCTCTGTAATGTTAATCCTGCACAAATGGGGTTTGAAACTAACGTAAGAAAAGATTGCTTCTTCCAAAAAAAAAGCTACCAGCAATAGAGTTTTTTTTTTTAAGTTGGTTGCGTAATTTCCAGCTCCCGTCAATGACCTCCTACACTCTACTGTCTGACATGTGCTGAGCCTACAGTACATGCCTTACCTGCCTCTGTCAGCGAGCTTCCTGCCAAGAGTCTGACACTCGGGTATCTCCAGGGTCCGAGGCTGCCTGGAGAATGGTGGATGAGCAAAGGGAACAATACACAAAAGAAAAAAAAAAGAGATGGATGGATGGATGAGAGGATGAGAGGATGGAAGAGAGCATGATGGAGGAGACATCATTTAGATTTAGAGGAGTCTGACTGTGTCAGGGGGGGGGGCTGTCATTGGCCTTATAAGTTTATGATCTGGAAAACAGGAAATAGGAGGCATGCTGTGATGGATGATGTGATTGTGATATGAATAAGGGGTGTCACACACTCGTGCTTCATCTGTAAGTCTGCCCATGTGTGTGTGTGTGTGTGCACGCAAGTGTGTGTGTGTGTGTGTGTGTGTGTGTGTGTGTGTGTGTGTACCTCTTCTTTGTACTGAGGTGAATAAAAGTCTCTTGAGTAGGAAGTAGCATCCATATTCTCCATTCATGGACATGAAGATGACAAGGATGATACATGCACCGCCACACACACACACACACACACACACACACACACAAGAACACGCACAGTCACACTTCTGATATGAATTATGGACATCATGAATTCAAAGTCATTGCTGAGCACTAAGCCTTGAAAAAGAGAGGCTTCTTAAAGACTGAGAGGAGAAGGCGAGCACACAGAAGCTGCAGATGCAATTCCCAGAACAAAAAGTACACTCGGAAAGACTGCAGGAAGCAAAGTCAACAAGGCAGGAGTTCACATGATCACCAGTACAAACTACTGAGTTCAAGAGAGAACAAACTGAGAACTAAAAACCGCGAAGGAAGGATAGAAAAGCAACAGGACAAAACTTCGGCAACAACAACCACGACTAGGGACGAAAACTATCGCTGTGATTCTGCAACAAATTACAAAACCAGGAAAACACCACCCACAAGCTGAGAAACCATACAAGCAACCCTTTACACAATGTGAGTGACACGGTATGAAACAAAGAAGAACTTGTCTAGGCCTACGGGACACTGAGTTTGACAAGTTCTACATTGTACATCATGTTCACTCTCACTGTGTCCAGCTCACTGACCACGAACCAGAAGGTTAGCAATAGGAAGTTAAGTTGCAAAAACTCAAGAAAAGTTTGTGATTTTGACCTTGTATTTGTAAAAAAAAATTAAATAAAAAAAAAGCAACTGTGACTGCGGCTATTATTGGTTTCAAGAAAATAACAATTTCAGGTTTAAGCAAGTTTAAAGTAATAGTTTTACATTTTGGGATAAACGGCGTCCCCCATTGGTTTGTATTTGAGTTTGGCATTTTTGCCGTCACCATCTTGGTTTTTGCAACCAGAAGTGACACGAGAGGGTGGAGCTATGTACAACAGAACACTGAATAAGAGTTTTTAGGCGACCAAAAGGTTACAATTAACTTTTATGAACTGAAAACACACTGTGAAAGTGTTAAAGTTGTAAAACGAAAACACGGACAAGTGCGAGAGCGGACAACGTCGTGGTAGCGACCTGTCAATCACAAGGTTGTCACACCCTAATATATACTTATGTTCATACAGCTTTATGGTCTATTTGACTCTAAATGAACATCATGCTGTATTGAAGAAGACTTGAAATTAGTGATTGAGACCATAAACTCATGTTTACAATGTTTACTGAGGTAATAAATCAAGTGAGAAGTAGGCTCATTTTCTCATAGACTTCTATATAATCAGACTTCTTTTTGCAACCAGAGGAGTCGCCCCCTGCTGGCTATTAGAAAGAATGCAAGTTTTAAGGCGCTTCCACATTGGCTTCACTTTTCAGACCCCAGAGTTACCCGCTGTATTCAACGGAAACTCTCGGCAAGTAAGTGAAAAAATCGTATTCCCCAAAATGTTGAACTGTTTCTTTAAAGGCATTTGAAAATTTGAACATCAGCCAATTAACTACTGTACTAAATGTGTCTAAAATAAGTTAAATAGTTAAATTATACTTACACAAGATAAAATCACTCACTTTTTCAGAGTAGAAAGAGTTGGCATAGTTTAGGTTGCGAATTCGCTACCAGCTAATCAGAAATATCACAATTCAGCAAGAGGTTAGTGCTAGCTGCAAATACGAGGTAGAGCTTGACATCTGCCTGAACCTAATAAGACCCAACTGAGGACTTCAGTCGGTTCCTTACAATACTGAAAACAAACTTGGGAATTGGTGACATACTGGGTGGTGATTTGCCTTGTAAAAAGCCTTTCTCCTTTTATCATAATTCAACTAAACACTTTGGGGTTTGGTTGGTAATGGCATCAGATTTTAAGGCATTAGTCAAGCTCTAAGAGGAAGCGGCCGGGGGTCCACACAAGGGTACCTGTCATCTTCAGGGGACGCATGTTGGATAAGAATCCTGGGACTGGCCGGACGTCTCCGGGGCAGGGAATGGGACAAAGATTTTCTATGTGTACACATACAAAATATATCACCCATATGACCAAATCAGCAAGCCATTACAAAAATCAGAAAGCCATTCTATTCCATTAGTGGGTATGTACCTAGTGAGTCTCTTTGTGCCTGACATGACCAAGGAGATCGTGTTCTCGGTTCGCTTTGTTTGTCTGTTTGTCAGCAGGATTACAGAAAATTTGCTGGCTTGATTTTCATGAAACTTGGTGGAAGGGTGTAGCATGGAGCATGGAGCGAATGCGCATCACAGGGTGAATACACAAATAATTTTTCACTTTTGTTAACATCGCAAGACAGGGCACGGCTTTCGCAGAGGTCTGCGCTCTCTGAAGGCCCTTCTAGTTACCGCCGCCAAGGCAGCCTTGTCTCCTAAAGATTATGTTCCCATACGACTAAACTCAATTCTCATTTACGTATTGAAGGAAACGTATTTTGTCACGGATCGATTTGACATATCACAAATACGTTTTTTAACGTTTGTCCGTAGCAGGTGACATCGAGCGACACGCAGAGTAGTTGATGTAATATACTGAGCAACCGTTGATGAAATTTACATTGGTATAATGATGAGTATAACAAGCGATAAAGTCCACTACTAGCGGGCGGGAAGGGCGGCGGATGGGTCCAATAACCATCGGACTTTCCCCCTGGAGACTGCTATTTGTGTCCCATGTGACATATAGTAATTTTAAGCCAAACCATGATGTTTTTTTTTACTAAACCTAAGCACAGTACACAGTACGTTTTTGTTGTTTTGTTTTGTTTCAATTTAAAACGTTAACCATATGTTTAAAACTGTTTAAAACTGCGACCGTAATCCGGGACAAAATACGCTTCCCTCAAAATGTAATTGAGAATGCAGTTTAGTTGTATAGGAATATACTTCTGTGGGAGACAGGGTTGACCAAGGAGGTCATGTTTTCGGTTCGGTTTGTTTGTCTGTCAGCACAATTATGGAAAAAAACTACTGGCTTGATTTTTTATGAATCTTGGTGGAAGGGTGAAGCATGGGCCAATGAAGAACCCATTACATTTTGGAGCGGATCCGAATCACGAAAAGGATACCCAAATTATTTCTCACTTTTCGTTGACATCGCAAGACGGGGCATGGCCTTGGAGAGTGTCCTTCTAGTTATTTCTAGATTTGTTGCCAACAAAACACCATTATCATCATATTTTATACAGTAGTCACACTACGGAGGTATCACTGCACGGCCTGTGTGGACAGGATGGATGATTACAGAGGCCCACAACTCTTTCAACATACATATAGCATGTGAGTATTTTAATAAAATAAACTTGAATAAATTGGAACCTATCCTTCAAAGTATTTTGATTTGTGGATGATGGTTGACCAAGAAAGCAGCAATGGCACCAGAAATCTCTGGATCAAGCAGGACAGCTGGTCTTATTCAGTCTTAATAAAAACACACTGGTGATTGTTATGCTGATTATTATTAAGGAGTGAAGCTAACAAATTAGATGCATGAGAGGTTGAAGGGTCGGGACGATGTGAGGGTAAAGTAGGCTGGATGGTGAAGTGATTCATCTTTAGATTAGGTAAGGTGTACGAGAAGAGGTGCACCGATTCTGTTGTCTGGGTGCCAATCTTTGATGACGGTTTCTAGATGGTGATACTTCAATGATATGAAATATTTAAGCAATTGAACAAATAAAAGTATTACTAATGATCCTTGCTAGCGCATGATCTACTTTTAGAAAATCGTTCCACCTTCATACACAACTTGCGGATTGTGGCAAAACATGGTAGCTGCTGGGTGAATAACAGAGTGGTGCACAGCGATGGGGGGTCTGGGTAGCGTGAGGAAGGGGGGAAGCGTAATCTTCAGCTGGTGTAGGACCATTCAGAGGGGAAAGAGCTACAAAGACCAGGAAAAGGTAGAGGATGAGACACTACTGGAGCACTACAGGAGGGGGGTGTCGGGGACAGAGGCTGGTACCTTTCAGTCTCTGATGAGGGGGCATGATTGTCTGGGGTCAGACAGTTGGCGCTAGCGCTCCTAACCCTGTCCAGAGAAGGCTGCAGATCACTAGAGGCACCACAGCACAACATGCCATCCAATGGAGGAGGAGGAGACAGGAGGAGAGGACAGAAACAAACACAAAGAGAAAAACAATGGACAAACAGAAAAAAATGTTTTAAAAGAAAGTCCGGTTAGATTCCCAAAATCATAATGCTAGAATAAACCATGACTGGCTGGCGTAGGGATGGGAGTGTCTCTATCATGGTTGTCATGGAGATGGGGTATAGTGGAAATGTGTTTTTTGATTGCGAAGGATGGAATGCTCTCTGCACTTTTCTCCCAACGCTCATATGTTTAGCCAATAATAATAATAATAATAATAATCTGTACGCATGTATGTGTGTTCTTACCTAACGGTCACCTCATCTGTGAACATTACAACACGCTGTGTGGTGGAGCAGTGCGTTGCCGTGACCACGTGCGATCCCATGACAGAGCTTATCTTTCGACATGCAGGCAGCGTGGAACTAGTCACAAGATGGAAATTTCAAAAAACAGCATGCATTGGCAAAATGAAACAAAATAAAGCAAAGAAAGCTCAGATTGGAAACGAATCTGTGAAGCTCCTGCTGCGGTAGGAAATACTCACATAAAAAAGGAAGTTTGGCAGATATCCTAACTCTAATATTGGAGATGATCAACATTTACTACAATAAAAAGGATAATGTGCTTCTCCACAGGTTGAGGTAAAATTCACACTGGCACCAGGAAATGTGTAAAGGCCTCAGTATGCTTCAAACAAAGTGCTTGAATTGTCGAACAGTTTCTGAAAGACCTTTTCCAACATAGGACACCGGACCATTTTTGTTAATCTCTGAAACAGAACATTGGCTAGGGGTGCGGAGGGGTTAAAGTAGGCAGGGTTTGAACTTCTCTCTCAAGCATTCTTTAACCAACTACTGTACTTCTGTCATTTTTTGAGTTGTTCTTTGAGGTCCTTCATCCTTCCTCTGAGAAAAGACTCTCCGAATGTGCACAAAGTTATCCCCATTTCATTGCGTCAAGACTACAAATGCACGCAAAAAAAACAACGGAATTCTTGGAGAGAGATTGGAGGCAGTGTGATTCAGCCAAGAAGAGGCTATGATGGCAGACGTTTTGGACGAACTTATTTTGGGCAGCCCTGTTTCCGGAAGTAAAAGTGTCATTCATTTTCTCCTGAGACAGTTTTCAGGTGACTCATAGTTGGAGCACTTCCTCGGATTGAATGGGCACGAAACTCTTCCAGTTGAATCAATCAGTACAAAAGACAAACACCCGCATTAGAAAATAATGTTGTTCTTTGATAAAAAGTGTATAAGCCTGTGTAAACGCAACTTTAACGTAAATGTAAACTTAGACTCACAGAGTGCACTTGTGGCAAGAAACATCCAATCACCAAGCTTACAATTGTGTTACATACTGCATACTGCATGGCAACAGAGGGCAGAAGCAAAAGATTAAAATACAATCTGCTGCTTCAATGAATTCACTTTTGGATTCTGGGTCAGTTTTAGATGATTTCAGCAAATATGGCAGCGTGTTTGTACAACGACAAAGTGTTTTGAACTTGCTACAGCTGTTTCGTCCATAGACTGTATATAAGAAGCGGACGTAGTCACCGTGACGTCACCCATTGGTTTGTGGACTGCCGTTTTGAAGCCTCGAGTTTGGCATTTTGGCCGTCGCCATCCTGTTTTTTTGCAGTGACACGAGAGGGTGGAGCTAAGTACAACCGAACACTGCACAAGACATTTTTAGGCGAACAAAATGTTACAATTAACTTTCATGTAGTATCTACAGTATAGCTGTGCCATGACAAACTGACACAGAAAACGTGGTTTCTCAGAAATGATGTCCTGTGTTTCTATTTTCCGTGACATTGAGGACATTGTTTAAAGAAAAATTTGGATGAACACTGTTCGTTTGAAGCACACTGAGCCCTTACCTGTGGACTTACCTGTTTGTGTGTTTGTGGATACCGTTGAACAAAAGGGGCATCTTAGGTGGCAGTGTGTTATTGTGCCTAGTAGATCTCCTGATGTTAGCATGCATGCAGCAGACAGAAGTAGGAAAATGGGAGGAATGGGTGGAAGAGGAGAAAAAAAAAAAAAGTCTGTGGGACTGTTTGCACAACAGACAGAAAGTTTTGTAGGTCAAAAAAGGTGTCGACTTATCCAGTGATTTTATGCACTACGTCGTATGTTATTAAGCTTATTTGAAGATGTGTTGTTCAAAGAGATTTTGCTCATAAGCTGATTTATCAAATTTCATGTTTCAGGACTGTCAGTTATGTCTTTAAAACAGTCATATTGTTTCTAAACAGTGCATTCCTATCAAAATCACTGGCTAGGCCTGTAGGTTTTTTGCGGTGTAAGCGAGTAAAACTACAGCACTGCATGACAGGCGTACAAGCATCAAAAGCCGGCTCTCATCTCTACTGACACGCTTAAAAACACCCTCCAAGTTCACACAGAAAACGTTGCCAGCGTATTATGTTTCTATCTGAGAAGTATGGTTGTAAAAGGAGACGCCTCTGATGAGATGTGTTCTTAAGCGTGTAACTTACCTCTTTGACTGTGTGAAATCAAATAAATATCTAAGACCCATGTGGGCGTAACTACGGTACATGTGATTGGCAAATTATAAACTGTACTAGGATATGAGAACAGAGTGCAGAAACAAGACCTGCAGAGAGACGTGGTTGTAGAATAGTAGCATGCTAAGAATGAGATGGTCTGAATGCATGCATGGTCCTGTAGTGTCCTCTTGTGGATCTGAGGCAGCAGTACAACTAAATAATCAGCTCTTTGGGCTTCCTGTCCTCAGTCTGATCTACTTAACCTCTGCTACCTCCACATTACCCAAAATTATAGGGAAAATGATAAATCATTGTCAAGTTAAATCTGTGATCATAGTCTGTATTTTTGTTTCTGTCAACAAACCACATGAAAAGACAAAAAAAAACTTGAATGTATCCTGCTAACAAGTATTGTGTGTGCATCCAAAGCCTGATTTGTTATTCCTTCGTGCCATAGAGCAACATTGGTGTCCAAAAACGATTAAAAACACATTAATGACTATGTTTGCATGCACAAAATATTCCCACTAAGCTGTTTACATGGCTAATAAAAATGTGTCCACTCCCATATCTAAACGGAATATGCTGTTTACACGACCCGTATCAAATATGGAATAATAGTGGAATATTAGTGTGCATGTAAACATAGTCAGTGGATTAATCCGCAGCTGAATATAGTCCCCAGCAAATGCACCTTTTTCCTCCTGTCTGAGTCATGTATTGAGAGACAATGTAGACAATGTAGGTATTTTTTTCATGGGATTTGTTGACAATAACAAAATTATTGCCATCCTTATCTTTTCAGTCCAGTCCACAATTTTACTTCTACTCTTGTGTGTGTTTTTAAGTGACTTCTTTTTTTGCATTGCATTGGAAAAAAAGATATTGTAATTATTATTTTCTGTATATATTTTAAATGACAAATAATTTACTTTTAAAACACTTATTTAAGTTTTACAGCAAATTAAAAGAGCCTCGATTTCAGTCGGGTATTTTCTCGCTCTTTCATTCTCGGTGATTTACAATCTGATAAAAAACACTACGCACATACAACTACAACTGATCCAGAACCAAAAAGCCAGAAACCAAAAATGTAAACAATATGTCGTGATTGGCCAGTTTACCTGGTGTGGAGGCACTCGGCACTTTTGCCTCGCATTGACTGGTGGATCATGATGACCTCACTGTGGTTACCATGGGGATGGATGACACATTAGGAAATCAACAACAGTCAAAAAACCAGAAGAGCAGAAGGAGAAGAGGGTGAATAGGAAAGAGAAGCTGCCGCTGATTGCTATACACACGACACACACACACACACTCAGCAATGCCACAGATTTTTGCAACCAAAGCCGTTTTGTCTAAACTGTTCTAAAGTCACTTTATACAACATGAGAATCAACGGAGAGCGCCGTTCGAAGCCCAAAGAAAACAGCCACAAAAAAAGGGAAATTCGGTGAAAGAAAAGTCAGAAAAACTAAATCAGGAGATATTTTTTAAAATGATAAAAAAAAAGGTTTTAACCTGTTTGATGAAATAAAGTTTTAGCAAATCTCATGACAGGCGTTCACACTGACGTGTAAAAACAGAATCAAGCAGTCACACAGTTGCGCACACATATAAGCGGTCAATGCCACACACAAAAAAACATACTGTCGGAGAATCTTTTTGTTTTGTTTGCCAACCAAGCAACTCTGATGACATCTATAGTTTCATTCAGTGGTTCTCAAACTTTTTCTGTCATTCCCACTTTGGAAGAAGAAATATTTTAAGTTGAAGTTGGTTGTTTCTTATAGTTTATTTAGTCGGTAGTCCTAGTATGTTAAATAGGTTGATAGGATGAAAGTTTAACTTCATCAAACCAATTTTTTATTGACGTGACTGGATGTAATGTTTCTAAATGTCTTCTTAATTTGTTGGGTCTCACAGCTGCCAGAGTTTTCAGTCATAAAATACACACTGGTCTCTCCTCATCTCCCATCACCTCATTATTATTTATATTTATATAAATGTAATTTATGGTGCTGTTGGATTGCTGCTAGACCGCCCCGTAACAGGTGCGTGCCGGAGAGAAAAGTTTTTGTTTTTGAAAGACTAAACAACAAAAAATATGGATTGAAGCAGAATATTTTGTTAGATAAAAACATGTAGTGAATTTTGGAAATAATAAGATCTCTGTATCTGTAAGTTTAATCATAATTAGAATGTCAACGTTGTGAATGAAGCTTCGAACTACTCCGTTCAGCCCTACTTCGTCTCCCAAGCGTCATCTGGTTTTCTTCTCGTCCCTGTCAAATATCTGTCCATTCTGTAAACCTACAGACTACCTGTCTGAATAAACACCATTGCTACCACGGATGTATAAAGATATGATTTGTTTACTGTTCCGCCGTGAAAAAGATTCCGACGTCAAAACATGAATTGCGCATCGCATTTTCCTCTGAACCTGCTCACCCCACCTGTCATGCCTCTGCGTCCCACTAGTAGGGTGCGCACCACAGTTTGAGAACCACTGGTCTAATTACATATATTACAAGCGGTGCTCACACACAGAGGCACTCACCTGTCATCCAGGTACTCCTCCTCCTGGTGGCGACCTCTGGCAGGGTCGTAGTAGCGGGTCGGAGAACGAGAACGACGAGCGTGAGGAAGCTCATCATCCAGACTCCTGAAAGGATAGAAGGGAAGGAAGGAAGGAAGGAAGGACAGAAGGAAGGAAGGAATGTCAGGTTAGTGGTCAGGCGGTATTGCAGCAGACTCTTGGCGGGGCTCATTTGGCTCGGCCAGTAAAAGCAGAGCTGGCAGCACTGTGTGTTCTGCATCAGACAGACATTTCATTAGTAGATGGACTCTGTTTGCTGGCTTCCAACAAACTCTCTCATTCTCTCTCTCCCTCTACCACGTTGCTTTTACTTCTTATAGGTGACCAATGTCTTCCCCCCAGGTATCGGGCCACGCTGCCAACCTCTGAGGACTAACAGTTGATAATAAATTGCGTAAACTATGTATTATATTTGGCTAAAATATGACCATTTGGAGCATGCTAAAGAGATAAATGGGCCGTAAAGGAGTGGATTATGCATGCATAAACTTGTCACTGTTGGAATTCATTGCAACCACTGACCCTGACGCTGACCATAGCTTCCACTCTGTATGAAGGATAAAATGTTTTACAGCCAATTTTCAAGCTTATAGATTAGAAGATTTGGGAGTATATCTCTTTAAATACCCCTAGCTCTGTGTTTGACTGATTAATGCCTCATAATATCTCGTAGTAAAACAGTTCAACTCTAAAGTCTCATCCTTTAACCCTCACCTCTGGGCGGGAACGTTGGGCGGCCGCGACCGGATTCGTCCCTGCTCCTCGCGGTGCGGGGACACCGAGCGGGAACGTATGTGATGGGCGGGCGTCCTCTGCTGGTCCGGCACCTCCAGGGTAGACGCGGACTCCCGCTGCCTCTCCCTGCCACGCCCATCTGCTGCTGGGTGGGAACGGCAACGCACACACACATATAAACACACACTCATAAGTAAATGTAAATGCTCAGAAGTGAATGTAAATATGTCATAAACAGAAGGAACTCTGGTAGTTCTCAGTGTCGGCCTTCGCAGTCCTGATCCACAGTTGTTAAATTTAAAATGACCTTTACAATTACACATTAGAATATGAATTATCGTTATCCAGACACCCAAAATCATCAAAAAGTAGAAAACTATAAAGTGAAGTATATAATTTCCCTAAATTTTTTATGAAATCAAACCATTTCTTTAATCTATTTATGGTAGCAAAAGTCCCTCAATGTATTTATATTCAGTAATTAATTATCTCTCCATATATGGACAAATCTGGCGACCGCTTTGTGTGTTCTGCGATCTAGCAGCGCCGTCATTACTGGGGTGGCAAGTCGTAGTGACTCTACTGCCTGCTAACCGTGTTCACTGGTGACTTTCAGCCGACTGCATCTGTGGTTGCTCGTAGTAACTTACGTTAATGGTTGGAGTAGATAATAAACACAGATGAATATGTATTTAAAATGGATTAAAGTCCAATTGAAGGCTCTTTTACGAGGACACAGCTGCCGTCACTACGAGCAACCACGACGCATTCGGTTGAGAGTCACCAGTTAACACGGCTAGCAGACACTTTGTACGTGTTCTGTTTGTGATGCCGACCGATTAATGATGTTTACTTTGTGGTCATTAGGTCCCAAACTACTAGATATCGTTGTCAAAAGTAACGTTACATAGAAAGTGAAGGTAAAACTACTCTTAACAGAGTGTACTGTACATGCTAACGTCTTAGCATGGAGCCTGATACCACTGAACATACTGTAAGGCAACTACAACAGGACAGTCTGTCTCAAGGATACACACTATTTAAAGATAAGCCTAATAATAGAACCGCAGCTGGCTATTGTTCAGTACTGTGTCCTGTATTTTTGAAATGTAGTGCAAAAAAAAAACTTTCTTTTGTGGTGCAGCAGAAGAATCTCTGAAGATAAAAATATAAACAGAGACTGATCAGCCTTGAAGGGATCTGTGGGGCTGTGTCAGGCTTTGTTGTGGTCCCATGGTCACTGATTTCATTTCCAAAAGAACAGCACCTCACAGCTCACAGTGGGCCATTAGTTTTGCTTTGGAAAGTGCTACCAAGGTTTTTCTTTTATTCCTACCATGCATGGAAATTAAAAGAAAAAAGTTGGTCAAAGTTGGTGTGGTTTTTTTTCCATCCCCTTCTGTCTCTCTTTTTAACTTGGGTACTCATTAACAAGAAACACAGATACATAGTAGGGTTCGACTGATATAGCGAGGTGATACCATGAGCTGATCTTTGAATTTGACAAATTTAAAGGGATAATTTGGATGTTTTGAATTGGTATATATGTATGAGGTACTTATTAATAGTCAGTGTATTACCTACAGTAGCTGGCGATCGGCACGCCCCCAGTTTGGAGAAACAGACAGGAGTACCGACACGGAAGCAAAGCAATGTACTGCTGTGGACGGGGCCGGCAGCAAAACGTATTTTAGCCACCTAAAGGAAAGGATCTCCTAAAAATATCAATATCAGTTTAAGTGTACGCTATATTTATAATATTGTCACCGCTTTACCTTGCCTTCATACAGCCCTTTCTAATGAGGAACTGAAGCCGTTATATCCAAACTCACCAGACTCCATTGACAAAAAACAGTAATTTTACCTCACAGAACACGAGAGTTGCTGGTCTACCGCTGCTTCGATCGGTTAGTTTGTTTGTGTTATTGTGTGACTTTGGTGTTTTAAAGGGTTAGTTCGGATTCACCAAAGTCACACAATAACACATATAAATTGACCGATCGTGGCAGCGGTAGACCAGCAACTCTCGTGTTCTGTGAGGTAAAATTACTGTTTTATCATTGGAGTCTGGTGGCTTTGAAGAGATCATAGTTGGATACAACAGCTTCAGTTCACTGGTAAAGCAGTGAAAATATTCTAAATATAAAGTAAACTTAAAGTGATAAGAGATTTATTTCGGTGGGCCTTTCTCGTAGGGGGCTAAAATACGTTTTGCTGCCGGCCCCGTCCACAGCAGTACATTGCTTTGCTTTCATGTGGTTACTCCTGTCTGTTTCTCCAAACTGGGGGCGTGCCAACCGTCATCTACTGTAGGTAATACACTGACTATGAATAAGCACCTCATACAACCCCACTTTGAAACACCTGAACTATCTCTTTAATGTCATTTAATGTAAAAAATTATATACTTTTTAAATATAATGAAATGGTACTAAATCCTGGAAATAAATAACAATAATACAACTTTTTTTTCTCCCATACCTGTGTGGCATGTGATCAAAACGTTAGATAATCAATTCAGATAATTTAGATCATCCTTATCATCAGAGAAATATGTAATCAATCAATCCATATCAATAAATCTATATATACCAGTCCAACCCTAACATACATAGACAAACACTTAAGACAGACATTTACAGTATACAGTTGTACTCTAATACACACACAAACAAAAGGCGGAGTGTTTCAACATAATCATTTATATTTTAGATCCATTTCAGAGCTGAAGCAGAACCATGCCTGAGTGGTGCATGGAGCCTGGACGGTTTCTCCCCATGCCAACATCGAGTCTATGACATGATAGTGTTTCCCATACACATGATTTATTTGTGGTCATACTGTTATATCTAATTATTTATCAATGATTTTTTTTAAATTCAATTCTTATTTTTAATACTATTTCAAGTAATTTTGCAGAGAATATTTTAAAATAATAGCAAAAGGAAGAAATATTTGATGAAGACTTAAAGGTCAGTTTACATTCAAAGTCAACATTAATGACAGTTTCTAGATTAGTTTCAATACAATAGAACAATTTTCGAAAAATCTAAATTTAGCTTCTCTTTAGTTCCTGTCAGCTGGTGTAACCTTTGCTTACAAGTGAAAGGGCTGCTTGTCGCGTATGGGATACATTTTGGCACAAAACTTATTCCATACGCAAATGAAAAGTAATGCATACACCTGTTCCAGCCAAGCAACCCCCTCTCCCCCTCCCCGCCCCGAAACTACACCACAAATAAAGTAGAGTTAGTGGGAAACACTGAAGGTAATACCAGGAAACGATCCCCACCCACCTTTAGACACTACTGCTGTACCTTCATCAAATTCAGGCTCTGTTACACGCTGAGAACCTAAACGTCATAGACACAGACACACAGACACACATAGATATGTATATATACCACAGACACATATACGCATGCGGTATTAGGGAAGGGAAAACATTGATATCCATGTTACACTTTGCTCACTGATGGTAAACCACACACAATCCTTTCTCTATTGTTCAGTGAAGCATGCACGCACACTCACACAGGTTATGAAAGAGCTTATACATAAATATATTCAATCACAGACTTACGCTGCAGCTTCTTGCCGGGTGCGTCTGTGTGTCGGCGGGGCAGGTACGGGGAGGCTCGGGGCAGCGGTATGGATGAGACATCGTGGGTTTGGAGTGGATACCAGTGAGGCTTGTCGTCCAGTAAGGCCGTCTCCAGCTCTATCAGGATCTGCTCAAGTCATAATCCACATAGTAATGAAATGTTTTGCTGTCGTTCATGACTGCTGATTGATATATAACGCAAACAATAGAAGCTCTTTATGAAAATATACCAGGAAAACTTTTAAATGTGCTGCTCTAAACATCTGCTGTCTCCAAACTTAAATGATTCAAATCATCGGTCGAGAAGCCCCCAAGTCAAACCTCATGTTTGCATCAAGAACAAGTGGAAAGGACAATAATACAGTGCTAGAAACTGATAAGGAGAGGAGCCTTCATTGTGTGCGTGTGTGTGTTTGTGGTACCTCTCCCATGAAGGTGCTGTCCTCGTCCGGTGACCTGGGTTGGTCCCATATAGTCAGCTCCAGCATGTGGTTGCGGAAATCCCTGCGATGGACATGAGAGTAGACGAACGTCTGGTTCCACTTGGGCTCACAGGTCCTCTTCATTGTTTTTGTCCTTCGTTTGCTCTTGTCACTGCGTTACACAACACAGATACTCAGCCAAACTAAGTTCCCTTTTTTTACTGGATTCACATCTTTTGTTTGTCCAAACTACCTAGACACAAATCCCAAGCCTGCTTGTGCCTCAGTCATCTCAATTTACTTCACTTATATCAGCTGGAATGCATTTACAGGTGACATTTTGTTGAGGTTACAGGTTACATATTTGAACCTAAGCACTGATGGAGGTGCTGTAACCTGCAGTTCTTCAAAAAAAGTATCCTTTTCAAAAGAGTAAGACTAAACTGTCAATAAAAGTTTTGCACAACATGTTGGGGACTCCTTTGTTAAGATCATTTAAAGTGTATTTTATTGGCAAGTTTGCAATGAATTAGTTTATTAAGTATATAATGTGGTTTATGAGGGATAGTTTGGATTTGAAGTGGGGCTGTATGAGATACTTATCCACAGTCGGTGTATTACCTACAGTAGATGACGGTCGGCACGCCCCCAGTTTGGAGAAACAGACAGGAGTAGGGGAGAAATTTAGTCCACGACTCTCTTTACCAATTCGATACCACGGTAAAAAACAAAAGTAAAACATAAATCCCATGTACATCAACATCCTGTATTACCCTTTGCATACTGGTTTTTGTGAGGAAGTTAAACAGATCACAATTCCCTTTCTAGTATCTATTTTATATTGCTGTGAAAACATCTCCTTCAAACATCTGGATTTATTCAAGTTTCTCACCAAAAACTACAATACTCACCCAATACTCATCTGAATAGAGCCTGAACGCATCATAATGTAAATCGATGGCACCTCCCGTGTTGAAATCGACAAAGCGAGAGCTAGTTAACTTTAACTGTTAGCAGCCGGTAAGCAGCACAGTCCTGCACGGAGCTAACAGCTAACGTTAACTAGCTCTCGTCCTACTGATTTCAACAGATTAAGACTTTGTCGAATCCAAACTGACCCCTTAAAACACCAAACAGGCAGCGTTAGTCCAGTGACTCTCGTGTTCTGCGAGGTAAAATTACTGTTTTTGTCAAAGGAGTCTGGTGGCTTTGAAGAGAGCATAGATAACGGCTTCAGTTCCCCGACAGCAATGCAAGAGATGAAAATATTCGAAATATAGCGTACACTTAAACGGATATTGATTTTTTTAGGAGGGAGCGTGCAGACCGCCATCTACTGTAGGTAAAACACTGATTACCTGAAGTACCTCATACAAAACCCACTTCAAAACATCCAATCCCTTTAAGGAGGACTCTCAATCTATCACAAACAACTGTGGTTGCTGCTTGGTTGTCTCAGCTTCTTCTTCCTGTTTGCCCAAATTTGGATTATATGGCTCCAATCAACTGAAAAATAAGGCAGCGAGCTTTAAATCCAGGGTTCACAAACCTGTTGGTAGTCTGTTGGTGGGTGGCATACCTGCGGTCAGGGAGGAAATACATTTTGACGTATGGGCTCCTGGGCCGCCCGTCAGGCCGAAGAGGAAGCTCTGCAGCCTGCAGCACGTTGACTATTAGCTGATGACCCACTTTGTCATACCACAGCTTCACCTGGGTGGGAAACACACACACAAACAAATTCTGATGCCTGGTCTCCATGTTTAACACATCAAGAGACCAACCCACTTAAAGAGCACATACACTCACTGAGAGTTGCCCTGGCATTAATTGTGGAGCATCTTGGAGCATCCCAGGACTGGAGGGAGACAGGACATTTAAGGATGGTCTCTCCATCTTCTGGGACTCAAAAGAACTGGAACCTGCTACGAATACACAAAGGGATAAGAAAATGCTTTGAAACCACAAGAAGAAAAGAACAGGAAAGAAAGAAAGAAAGAAAGAAAGAAAGAGTGAAAACGTAATCTGGTCAGAGAGTTCATATCTACGTAATATCCAGCATCCAATCCTTTTCTTGGAAAACTTCACATAAAAAGAGCACAGACCATTCCAACCTGTCAGGATGATAAATTACCAAGCTTCTGTCCTACTTTACAGGCTTTTGTTTAGAAGTATCGCTGCCTCATGTTCCTTATAAAATGGTCTTATGATCATCAAGTGTCATTTCAACTACTGACTAATACAGAAAACCATGTCTTCACTCTTGCCATACATCATAGACATAAGACATAATGCAATTCTCCTTACTGTTTAAAGTCATGAATCGTCAACTGTGAGTTTACAGGGGAACGAGAACGCAGTGACTTTTTTTGCTTGTGATGATGAGCTACAAAAGGAGAAACAACCGTGTCCTTGATTTTGAGAGGTGGATGCGCTGGAACGCTGTCATAAACATACAGTACTGGCAAAGAACTCTTCATTGATCCCGTGTGGTCAAATGCAAAGAAACATTTTGGGATATGCTGTAAACTGAGTTGCTTTCATTTTGAGAATCAAGAAGATTATCACTATCACACTATCATATCTGTGTGTTAATATACAAAGCTGGAGCCGGGAGGTGATTAGCCTAGCTTAGCATTCATACTGCAGCTACCTCCAATGTTAAAAATAGCACCTAAATATAAACTAAACCGACTGTGGACATTTTTTAAGTGTACCGCTGCTATAGCGATCGTTGTAGTGGGCTAACTTCTGTATAAATTAAACCGACTTACAGCAAGTCACGGACTCACTGAGGTGAGGTTTTGCACCGAATAAAAACAAGCAGTGGCGTAGTAATGTTACGTTGTTATGAAGCATAGAGAACCAAATTTAACAACTTAATGCTTCATCTACACACTCTTGTCACAGCGTAGGAAAGCACATACTCATCGCCAGAT
Organism: Sebastes fasciatus; assembly: GCF_043250625.1. NCBI lineage: Eukaryota > Metazoa > Chordata > Actinopteri > Perciformes > Sebastidae > Sebastes > Sebastes fasciatus. The sequence continues at coordinate 26,452,288 of NC_133803.1, read as the reverse complement.
GAGAACAACTGTGTTTGGCTCTTTTTCTATAACCAGTGTATCATTAAAGCATAGTTGAATCAGCAAGTTACCTAGCTAACTATTGGACAGCAGGCTACTTAGCGAGCTTGCTAATTCCACCATGTGTGTTGGTGGCCAGCGGCAGTGCTGGGTCTAACCCTTTGACGTTTGTTCTGTTGTGACCTTGAACAAGTAACAACACCAGTCTTTTGTACTAGTCAAATGACCATGGAAAACAGCTCAATGTCTATTCTACTCCTATTTTATTTCTGTATTGAACACAGGTTTTAGTTTATTTTCCTTTTAGTTTTTTTTTTTAAGTTATTTTTTTGGGGGCATTTTCCATTTTTTTATGACAGGACAGTGGATAGAGTCTTGAAAGGGGGGAGAGAGAGAGTGGATGCGGAAAGGGCCACAGGCCGGATTCGAACCCAGGCCGCCGCGGTCAGGACCAAGCCTTAATACATGGTCTACCAACTGAGCTAACCCAGGCGCCCTCCTTTTAGTTTTTGGTTCTGTTCGGGAACAATGGAACAAAAAACCTGGCGACCCCACTGTGACAGACTTCAGGAAGTCACCCTTCGTGGTTTTATATTTCAAAATATATATTTATATTACATTAATTAGTGCTTCAGAGGTGAGCCAGGCTAGCTGTTCTATTTCCCCATTTCCAGTCTTAATGCTAAGCTAGGCTAATCACCTCCCGGCTCAAGCACCATGGTTAACACACAGACATATTTGCTTTCTCAAAAAGAAAACAAATGTTGAGCAAATGTTTAAAATAAATCTGAAATTAATTAATTAATTAATCAATCAAAGCCCTACTTCTATTTACTTTCTAAGCAGTTTTATGCATAAAACATGTTAATTATCCGAAGATTATGTTCATGTATAAACCTGAACAAACCACATACTGTGCGATATTTTAAAATTAAAAACTGTATGTTTGAGACAGATGATCAGCAAGCAAGACAGACAAATACAGACAGACAGACAAATACAGAGATGTCCCAACAACATCCCGCAGGAGATACCTACTAGATTCTAATGGAGGGTGGGACGTGTCGGGGATTCTTGGGATATCACTGGAAAAGAAGCATAAAAAAACCTGTGTCAGCCACTCCCGTACTGGCATCTAACTGGATTAAACAAAATTAGTAGTGTTCTCGATGCACAGGCATACATGCATATAAATGTAGTAGTAGTTTAGTGGAAGAAAGTAGCACTGTAATTCAAAGTTATTTGAAGATTAAAATGGTTAAAAAAACATGGAGAACCAAAGGGAAGACGAGAGTAGAGTTCAAGTTCTTCTCATGACTTCAGTGTTTCCAAGACTCATTCAGACATTTTGTCTGGCCAATGAAATAATAATAATGGATGGGAACCAGTAGCTCAATTCTGTCCACACCACCATCTTGTCTTATCCACCACCACCACCACCACCACCACCACTACAATTAGGGATCCCATGGGAAACACCAGAATCCATTGCACCAGCTTCATGTAATATAAAGAAAGCGTGGTAACCTGTGTAACACTTATCAGTGTAATTTTTCATTTTCAAAAATCTAAAAAGTGGAAAAGTTCAGTATTTAAAATTTGCAGCCCTACCACCGATATCTTGAGGGTTTTTTTGTCAGCGTACGTTTGGTGGCACATGAGGAGGCAGTATTTTGAATTCTTTTAGCCACTCATGGGGTGACAAACTGATATTCAACAGCAGATAGTTCAACATTTGGTACACTCACTCACTTTCTTTCTGAGAGTTAGATGAGAATACGGATACCACTCTCATGTCTGTGCATTAAAGTACAGAGCTGGAGTCGGGACGTAGTTAGCCTAGCTTAGCATAAAGACTGGAAGCGGCAAAGATGAACGGCCTCTCATCTTCAGAGATATCCATCTTCTCATTTCACTCTCGGAAAGAAAAGCAAATAGGAATATCCAGACTATTCTCATTCCCAGGTCGTCAAATACCGACGCTTTGTCGTGGCAATATTAGACGCTTAGAGCGACTGCTACAGAAGTCAGGTGACGTAGTGTAAAGAGAAACAAACTGATGGATGTGTCAAACAAACACATGACTTTCACCCAGGACGCCGCTGCTCGTGTCCCGCGGGAAACCAAAAGTCAACGTTGACTTATTTATATTGACTACTTAAAGGGATAGTTTGGGTGTTTTGAAGTGGGCTTGTGTGAGGTACTTATAAATTATAATGTGTATTACCTACAGTAGATGACAGTCGGCACACCCCCAGCATCGAGAAACAGATGGGAGCGCCGGCACAGAAGCAAAGCAATACAGTGCTGTGGATGGGGACGGCAGAAAAACATATTTTAGCCACCTAAAAACATCAATATCAGTTTAGGTGTACACTATATTTAGAATATTTTCTGACGGCGAACTGAAATGAAAGTGCAATGTACCTACAGTATACTGTTTTTGGCACCTGAGCCTGCTGGCTTTGGAGAGAGCATAGATAAATTTCACTTTCAGTTCAGTTCCTTGTCGGAAAGGAGGAGGAAAGGGCTTTCTGACGGCAAGATAAAGCGGGGAAAATATTCTAAGTAAAGCGTACACTTAAACAGATACAGATTTTTTTTAGGTGAGCCTTTCTTTTAAGTGGCTAAAATAAATTTTTCTGCTGACCCCCGTCCACAGCACTGTATTGCTTTGCTCTGGTGTTGGTACTCGTGTCTATTTCTCAAAACTGGGGGCGTGCCGACCGTCATCTACTGTAGATAATACACCGACTATGGATAAGTACCTCATACAACCCCACTTCAAAACTCCCAAACTATCTCTTTAACTTATGTACGTAACTTTACTTACATTACTTATTTTAACCCAAACCACGTTTTCCTAAACCAAACCAAGTAGCTATGTTTGAATTCACAACGTTAACTACGTGTTTAAAACTGCGACCGTAGTGGAGCGTCATAGTTTGACGCGCAGGGCTACCCAGTGCGTTACAAAGTGACCTGACCAAGAGTCCGTATGTGACGAGTCGGGAATGAGAATGGGTTGGTATTTTTCCCAAAATGTTGAGCTGTTTCAAGTTTTCAAATTTCAACTTTTGATTTTAAATACAAATATTACACTGATAAGTGTTTCATGGACCCTGGGTTCCCTTGGAGCCCGCTCCAAAATCAAAAAATTCAAACATGTAAATAAAATAAAATAAATATTGCTTGCTTTATGAATCCCAATGTCTTTCAAACCAAGGGATTAAAAAGAAAATAAGCATTTCTTATTTGACACTGTAAGTGCTGGATTTAACTTTGGGATCCTAAGACTTAACCAGGAATGAAAAAGAGGAATTCCAGACGCTGCACAAACAGTTTAAAAAAGCTTGCAAAAGCAATGCTACATTTCCCATTGGCCATTTTGCATCCCTTTGAGTGAACTTTCTGTTGAAATTTGATCGGAGATGACAACTAATTTCACAAAAGCCAATACAGTATTCACCTCAATTGGCATCCCTGCTAATTAGGATTCTGTTCAGTTCATTTAGGGATGCAAAATGGCACCAGCAAAACCAAAATTGTTTCCATAAGCATGAGAGGATTAAGGGGTCCTAATAAAATGGGCAGAGATTACTTACTGATATTTTCTATAAACCCTTCGCGAGTGTTTGGAGAGAAATTAATACATTCAACTATTTTCCCCATCAAAGAGCAAATGAGGTTAAATCTTAAGAAAGCCTGCAAGAGCTTGAAGAAACTGTGAAATAAGTCTAATATACAATAGGCTCACAACAATAGCTTATCAAAAATACTGAAGCACAACTTGTACTGTACATTTGTTACTCATTGTTCTATGTGAAGTTACGGAAGTATCTTTAAGTAATAACATTATTTATTTGAGAAGATTATCCTGGAAACTTATCAAGCAAACCTTCAAGATTCTGTCAAGGATCAGGTACGTAATCAGAAATTAGCCAATTATTCAGAGTACTGTATATAGATGTGCCATGTCCTATGTGACATACTTGTTTCAGATATGCATATTGAGATATTATGGTAACGCTATATTTTACGGGTGTGTAGTTTCCTTAAAATGTTCTAATAATTTCCTTGGAAGTGGACAGGAATATGTTTTTTGTTACTACTTATAAGTCAACAGAGAAGTAGAGACAATGTTCAATTGGTACACTTCCAATTAATCACGTAAGCAAAGGGGTCTTGCGTCGCCCGGAAGGGGTTTATTTCACAACAATGAGCCGCTCACTGTACATTATTCTGCTTATTACACGGCTACTTATTTTAGAAATCCATAATTTGACACAAAAATGGTCCTCCAGAGTCCGACATCAGATCTGTGTCCATAGCAACGGTCTGTTACTGCGTCCATAGCAACAGTCTGTTACACATAGCAACGGCCTGTTATAAAGAAATAACAGACCGTAGAACGCCGTAATTGACCAATCAGAATTGAGTATTCGACAAAGCTGAGTAATAATTCAAATTAATTGCTAGTAAAACCTAGGAAGGCATCCAATTCAACATGTGTAGAGAATAAAGTATCAATAAGAAATGAATGATGAACAAATATTTATTAGAGTTTACATGAAGCAAGGAAATTAAATTATATAGTTATATCAGGGAAACTTCCAAAGAAATTATAAGGATATTATTTGGAAATTACAGACCTGTAAAATAAAGCGCTAACTTTTTTTTTTCAAGACACATAATATCTGCTCTTAAGGTAAAGTGAGATAAGTTGAATGTTTCTTAATATTATAGTGTAAAAACAAGCCCTCATCAATAAAACTATGGCTGTGGATTCATTTAAATAATCTTTTCCAAATGTCTCTCGCATCACAACTCAGTAAATGCATCATTTATCCTCCGCACTTCACACAAATTAGATTAATCCTACAGTAGTTTAAACCTACTTGAAAAAAAACAAAATGCATTTTATTAAATTATTAATAGCAATAAATATACTACAGTCATTGTGACTTCTAGACATTTAAACAAATGATAGCTAGAGATCGATCAATTAAGTCAGCATTAGATCAAGAGAGATTCATCAGTTAAGTTATGAGGTTGTTGATCTGCATATATTATTATTATTTCCTGTCTGCGTGGAATAATGAAATACGTCCCTAATACACATGTCTACATCATTCAATTTAAATAAAATGATATTATGATAAGTTAGTAAAAAATACATCCACAACATTTATAAAAAGCATCAAAAAATAAAAACCTAAATTAGGATGCTGAGTTTTCCTTTATAGACTAGTCATTTTAGAGGGAACATATCAACCATTATCTGACTTAGATAAATACATTTTATGATGCATTCTTTTAAACTATTGCGCTCACAAACATGTTCCTGACCGGCTTGGTTGAATTTTAACAAGGCGTCAACCAACAAAAAAAACATCTGATGCAGCCACTTCTCGTTTTTTATGGAGCTTGCAGCCGGTCAGTAATAATTCACCTTATATCATCCTAGAAATAAACGCAAGTGCTTTTTTAAAGGGGACACATGAGACAAATAGAAATCTCCTGTTCCAAAACTTGGCAACCCGTGCAGCAGGTAATGGCGGGCTACTTTTTTATGTTTTGAATGCAGTCAGAATAAATGTCCCCTGTCTCCTGTCTTATCTGAGGTCAGCCTGCTCCGAATCAGAGTCTCAGTCAACACTGCCTGGTTTAATAAGGGTTAAATTCAATGCAACATTTAGACTGGTGACTGACTTATAACTAAATGGTTTTCACAAATATTCAAATATGACAGTCACAGGTGTAAAGGGTGTGTTTTTTATTCCTGACTTACCCAATAGGCCTGGATACCACCAGCTCCACCTGAGGCTCAGCTTGAGATTCCAGGATGATGTTGTAAACTTCCTTCATGGTCGCCCCCGGTAACAGCTTCCCGTTCCACTGTAAAACTTCATCTCCTGGAATTGGACGTGCATTTTGAGATTGTTTGTGATATTCACCAAGTTAGGATAATTCATCTTTATTCTATATTTTTCATTTTTGGTCAACAAATCCCATGAGAAGATAAAAAACAACAATGTGTTAGTTCACTTCTCAATACTTTACAGCTTCCCTACCCAGCCCGAAGTCCATTCATGCCAATGGAAGACATACATTTTTAAAAACAGGTCACAAATATATTAATTTCATTTAAAAAAAGACTTAGTAATTAAACAGCTGGGCAATGTAGTTTTTAGCAAACTGGAGGGAATCATGCATTTGCTGGGAACTATTTTCAGCTTTCGGATTGATACACCTTTTTCAGCCCCCTTCCAAACTTCCAAGCTAACATGACATGGTTGGTACCAATGGATTCCTTAGGTTTTATAGTTCAATATGATAAGAGTAACTTGATATGAAACCATAAAGCCACAAAAAATACCAGAAAAATGTATTTCGTAAAACAGCCTTGCTTAATCTAATAGTTTATATGCAACAAACCTGCCATTGCTCGGTGAAAAATAAGACCTCTAAAACATTTTTTAAGATGCTTTTAAAAGCCTTACATTTGGATCATAATGACTTTTTCAGTCTTTGCCAAGACCTGCAAACAGTTTAACACACGTGATGGTCTTTAGACTACCTGCTCTGAGATGTCCCACCACGTCAGCCAGGCTTCCCTTCTTGACTTTAGTGATGAAGGCACCTAATCTCCCTGACTCTGTTATTCTGCCTCCCACCACCTAGAGAGAGAGAGAGAGATTAGTGTCATAGCCGTAATATATGGAGTGCCTGGATACCATTACAATAATAATATCACAACCATAAATAAGCAACGCTCCTGACCTTCAACCCCAGCAGAGCTCCGGCTTCTTTAGGCATGGTGGCGCTCCTCTTGCTGAGGGTGATTCGTCCAATCAGATGGTCTCCTTCCTTGGACGGCTGCCAGGTTACAGGATGCTGCAACAGGAGACAACAAGAGATACGTGCACACTGACACTCAGAGGACATGTACCCAGATACACGCACAGGAATACAAAATCAGCTACTACTGGAGAAATGTTAACAGTTTTAAATGTTATGATATTCTATATTTTGATCATGTTTTGGCTGCAGTAAACTATATGAAGTCTAATGCTGTTTCCCATCTTTTGATAATATGTTGTTACCTGTGCTTCCTGTTTAAATTGTGTAAGCGTCTTTGTTAGATTAGCATGTAAAAGTTTCCCTTTAAAATAGTTGTTTAATATGTATATGGATCAAAAGAACACTGCATTTCAATTTCTTAATAATGTGGCTAAATGCATGCCTGGTTTCTTTAAAGGCCCTGATACACCAAGCCGACGGTTGGACAGTTTGGGGCCGTCGTCGAGCGTCTGTCGGCCTAGTTTTTGTTGTGTTGTCCTGCAACATCAGCTCTAGTCCGCCCGTGTCTGAGTTTTTCTGGTCGATTCAGCGTGTCGATTCAGCGTGTTGAATCAGCGGCGGAGCCCGTCGGTGAGAGAAATCACTTTTGCTTTTGGTACGTTCAGTATATTTTGATGCTAATACTTTTGTACTTTTACTTAAGTTTATTTTGAATTCAGGAATTCTACTTGTAACAGAGTATTTTTACACTGTGGTGCTGATGATGATCTGAATACTTCTTCCACCACTGGTTGAGAAGTGCACAACACGGGAACAAGCACCTTACAGCACCACAGGCAGCCATACATACACACTTAACATGCACACAACTGTTGACACCCCTGTCATCTCCTTTGAAACGCAAAGACAAAACTTGGCACACTCTGGCTCCACTTCATGCTGATCTGAAATTGTTTAAGCTGAATATGAAAAACATCAGATAAAAGTGAAAAATAGTGACTTACATGCCATACAGTGGGGTCATGTGGGTAGCACTCCCAGTCGCCTGCAAGAGAAAAGAGAAACAGAGACCAACTCAGATACTGTGGATGAAGTAGAGACCACAACCTCCTTCATATCCCCATCATACATACACACACACACCCACGCATACAGGAGAAGCTGTATACACAGCACATACCAGCCTGAGTCCTCTCATACACAGCCCTGCCAAATGTGGAAGGTATTTGTTTACAGTGGAGAGGGTTAAGTTTATTGAATATTCAGGCCTGGGCTAGAATTAGAAATTTATCACCAGAGCGGCAGGACTCGGCCTCAAAGTAGTCCGCCGAGGCAGTGACGATACCAAAGGACAGCTAAGCCTTTTAAAATGCCTGAAATCCCTCCCAGATATTTTACAGATTAGATGTCGTGGTATTACTCCAGGGGTAATGGAGGGCTGTAAGGCTAAATAAACACTCTGGTAAATGATGGCCATATGTTGATGGGCATTATGGAGCAATATAACCAAAATAGAGCTGCAGAAAAGCATTTACAGAATGCATATTTTCCTTTACATTATTTTCTATATTCATTTCAGACTTTGATAATGTTTAAATAATTCATCAATCTCAAAAAGCTATTATAACTTGAGTAATTAAATTTGCATTTAAATCATAAAATTGGAAGAAAAACACAAAAGTCTATAAAATGAAGAAAATTACATTCTACATTAATCAAATTATTATTTCTAATTATTCTGTCTTGAAAGTTTACTATTAATGATTGAATTTTAAAATGGAATGGCAATTTTAGATATTCTTATTATAATATTTTGTTTAATAAATAAAAAACTTTATGAACATAGATCAAATAAATATAAAAAGATTTATTAAAAAGATTTTAAATTTTAACTTTTATTAAATGTACCACTTTAATTCAAAAACAGTTCTCTATAATTCAAAGATGTGTAATCATAGACTTTGATCATGTTTAAATAACATTTTTAACATAATTAAATTTGCATTTCAAAGATAAATTCTAAAACTTAAAGTAAAACACAAAAATTAAAATTAAATACAATTTTAAATCAATTAAATTATTATTATACTTATTCTGTCTTAAAAAATTTAATAATTGAATTTTAAAATGGAATCATAATTTTAAATTTTTATTTTAATATTTCATCTTAAAAAAGCTGGTTAGTGGATTTTTTAGTAGGAATTATTTTGCTAAATATTTCTAAATAAGTTCCATTAATTTGGTATACGGCACAGTTTTATTTTAATTCAATAAGTCCTTGTAATGATACAGCCAGATTAAACTGTATGTATGCAAACACAATCTAATGATATTTTTTTTCAGCTGTCTTTCAGGGAGCTCTCAACAGGAACTGGTTCAGTGGGATATTTTAAACAATTACACAAAAATATTGTCAATGGTTCAAGCCCATCTTCTGATTTAGTCCAAAAACACAGCCTCCTCTGTACACATGGGCCGAGGGGCGGCGTTCAAGACGACACTGTTATGACACGGAGTAAAACAGAGCCAAGCGTTCCTAGGAGCCAGGAGGCTATGAGGTTAATGAGTAGTGACAACTTATAGTGACATTATGTAATCTTAAAGCAAACGCTCTGACGATAGACAACTCAGTTCTCGGCTTCACAACTCGAGCGCGAACGTAAATTTGTGCAGTCGGATGGCCACATGGGTGGGTGTGTGTTCTTAGGACCCCATGAAGGGTCACTTGTTGTGCAGAAGATAGGGATGTATGACATTTAAAAAACAAGTGCATTGAGGGATAGTGGTGGATTTAATAGAAAAAAATTACATATTTATTAATTGCTGGAGAAGTTGGGGGCCTTTAAAAAGGTTAACAAGCAGAAAAACTTGACACACTCTGGGATAAGGAGGTAAAAAGTAAAGGTTGATAATCAAGCTAGTATTAAAATTAGTATTACTATGTATTATCATATTTGTGTCGTGTTTTTTCCTTCCTTCCTTCCTATCAGAGGATGAGTTGGTAGCATGTAGGAGGATACTTGCACAGATGATAATAGGATCTACTGTACTGTGACTGACTGCATATTTGAGTGTGTGTATGTTTTCCTGCGCTGATCCTACAATGATTTACATGCCTGGAAGCCTCTCGGCTGCCAGCAACCACATCTCGGAGCTGACCTGGCTTCAGTCTCGAGCTAAAAAAGGAAGCAGCGTCTTGCTGCCACGCCGGTGTGTTTAAAACCCGGCCTGACAGAACACTCTCATCCTAAAACCTCCACTTGATCGATGTCGCAGCGCCTGGTGTGGGTCCAGGGCCAGCTGGTGCTGCGTGCTCCCTCTTTCTCATCAGGACACAACGCACTCTATCGATGAAAGTGTAGCTTTAATGTAGCATGAGCGCGGATACAGTCAGATACAGCGTGTTCGGTAAATACTGTAATGTAGCTGTAATTAAAAGGTAAACAACTAATACAACCACTTCTATTATTAGAAAAATGATTTATGCTCATTTGATTGATATGCTCGTATGGTTATACTTTCATGGAAGTGCTTAAATTTGTTACTGTAACACAGTTATTCTCAGGTAGTGGGTCGCGGAGGTACTACCAAATGGTTAGATTAACCTCTTCAAAATCAGATGGCTACTATTCTGTCTTTCAGAGGTTGTAATGAGCTCAGTTTTAAAGCTAGATTGAAGATACTGGTATCATGTGACACTAAAAAAAACGAAGGAATCCATTGGTATTAACTGTGTCATGTAAATAATGCTCCAAAGTTACTTTAAATTCTGGCGAGGAAAAACTGGCATGGCTATTTTCAAAGGGGTCCCTTGACCTCTGACCTGAAGATATCTGAATAAAGACGGGTTCTATGGGTACCCACGAGTCTCCCCTTAACAGACATATATGTCTTGAATGCAGTGACGCAAAATGGATCGGTTTTTGAAACGAAAAAGTGATGCTGGAGACAACCCTGCAATCTTATAAAGTTGAAGTTTATGTGTAAATCTCTGGATGTGGTTAAAACAGTCAAAATTCTCAATTTTCAAAAGAAATAGTGTAATTTCTGGGGATGGACATAGTAGTGTATGCATGTATGACATTTCTTTTACCAACCTTGAGAAATTTATTTTTGTCTAAGTGTCATTTAAAGAACGCACGGTTAGGTTAGTCTATGCTCATGATGAGACAAAGGTGTTTCATTAAACAGTCTCAAGGTTCAAGAAGAACTAATTGAAGCATGTTTGTGATAACTTTTAAAAGCCATTATCAATAAAATACTAAAAACACAACATTATATAAGCATGAATAACAAGAATTAGTAGATTGACAGAATAAAATCTAAACTAAAGTTCCACTTACACACTTACTTTTCAACAGCTTTCGACTTCAGATGGAGTTTGCACAGTTGTCAGGGAGACTGCGTGTTTCAGTGACTCCATGACAGCTACGCAAACTCCATCTGCTGATGAAGGCCGTGAGATACACGGCTGAAAACCACGGATAAAAAGATATTGAGTGGATCAGATAAGATTTTCTTTCTCTCATTTTGCAAAAAAAAAAATGATGGCACTTGATTTGAATTTGTTCTCGTCCAAAATACAGATTCCAGCTGTTCAATCTTTTCCTGAACAATTTTCAGTGACATGTGGGAAACTTTTCTCTCAGCTAATATAAGTTCGAAAAGTGCATCAAATTTCAATGACCACCTCATTGTTACCTGGACATACTGAATCTTTTCTCTTCAGTAATATTGCCCAGGAGGTCTACTTTGTGTTGTTTTATAGTAGTTCTATCCGGCTACCATGTTACTCCACTCTTTTTTTATTCCTCTAGCGTAGTTACATTAATACAGTAGCAGTGAGCCAGAGTGTCTTGGACTGGTTAGTAGTGAAGTGACACGACCCAGCTTGGACATGACAGTAGTGTGTTCTCAGGCTTGGGGACATAGTTGGCTATGTGAGGCCACACACTGTCAACGCTGGGCTCAACTGGGGTCAAACTGTCCCGTCACACACACACACACTAACATGTACACACATGTACGCTCAGTGTGGGATAGTCCCTCTCCCCCCTCGGGGCCAAGCTGAAAACAATACAATATGACACACTGGAAAGCATTCAGACACACACACACACACACACACACACACACACAGGCTCACACACACTCGTTAACATGCACCCTGGTATAGCTGCTCACTTTACATTCAGACTGCCGGCTACAGCCCCCAGCATGCACTGCACTGTACACAGAAGTTAGAAAATACATAAAACAGTATAAAACGGAATAAAAAAGTCAGAATAAACATTATTTCCCCAAACTAGTAGCTTATATCTGAGCAGTCTTACCTGGTCTGATCACGGAGTTAAAGTAGGGAGGCGTCTCCGGCACACTGAGGCTAAACAGCTCTCTTCACCTCCTTACATTCACCTCCCATGATACAGTGTTAAAGTGGGAGTGTTCAAACACACACACACCAAAAACGCAGTGCCTCATACCTCACACATTGCAATAATTAAACACAAACAGAGTGCAAGTGTGTGAAATAAATTGTATTATATCATTATTTCCTTAAATGAATAGTACTACTGCACATAGTCCTGGTTGAAGAGGCTTGTAAATGTCTGGAGAACTATAAATTCTGTTAGTGAGATGTGTTTTTTTATTATCCCTCATGCTAATGACTTTATCAGGCTGATTTACACAGTATAGCTGTAGGAGACATTGTGCTCCAGGATGCCTCGGAGAATATAACAAAATGAAAATTGAATCAAGGCAATAGTTAACACGTGTCCCCCAGGAATCACTCTTTTGGCCGGTCAAAAATAAGTTGTACAATTGTGAAGAGGATCAGCTTCTAGACTGTTATTTATCAACAATGTAAAGCAATGCATTGTGTAAAACAATTTGCATTAACCTCTAGCAATGTCTTTTAACCTAAGTTATTACGCGGCTTTGTTGTATACTCGATTATGATTAGTCAATCATGGCCTTCTACGGTCTGTTATTTCTTTGTAGCAGACCGTTGCTATAGGCGCAGTTCTGATGTTGGACTCTGGAGGACCGTTTTTGTGTCAAATTTTCAATTTCTTAAGTGCAGCGAAACGGTTTTTGTTGTGAAATAAACAGGACGATGAAAGACCGCCGCATCGCCCGGTTGTGGTTTATTTCACAACAATGACCGGCTCACTGTACATTATCCCTTACATATATACTGCTTGAGCACATACAATAAATGCTGGCTGCTGACATTAATTCAGACGGATGATAACTATCTTCACCACAAAGAAAGACACATTTCACCTCAAAAAACAGATTCAGGGTGGAGTATGACGGTCATATATCAAATTAGAGCAAGGATAGGACATGCGCATTAAATGTCATGTCAGTTTAACATGTGATCTGAGAGATATGAGTGTTGACCTGAAGATAAAAGTACCTCCTTGACTTAAGCAGTGTAAGAAACTTCCATAAAGCAGGTGGTGAAGCGGATCATCATCATGTGATGGATGGATAAACAAATGAATGAACTGACAGATGTCAATACTTTCTACACCCTCCCTGGTGGAAATCAACAACAGTTTTTCCACGGACAAAAAAGCGATGACTGATATGGTCTCTCACCTCTCTCGCTGACACTTTCGATCTCGGCGTCCTCACAGCTGCTGTACTCAGGCGTGGTCCCTCCCTCCTCCTCCGAACTGCTGACGCTGGTTTGCCTCTTCCCTCCGGCCCCCAGCCCTCGCTTCGACTTGTAGGGCCTCGGCGGCGGCGGACGCAGAGATTCCGATTGGTCGGAGCTTAGCGAATCGTTGCGCAGCATGCTCTCAGCCTTCTCCCGTTTGGTCCGTCTCACTATGGGTCCCTGGCCGGGGGTCGAGCCAGGGCCCGAACCGGGAGGCTCTCTGAGTTCAGGGGGAGGGGGTTGCTGAGCGAGGGCGTGTTCATGTGGCCCGCCAACCCCACCCACCGTCCTCTGACCGGGCCGCACGCAATCCCCTACCTCCCCCACTACGCCCATGCCGCGACCCTGCACGGGCACAGGGTGGCCCCGGCCTCCAGGAGGGACCGGCCCTGCTTGGCGAGGGGGGGCACCGCTGTGGTCCATGTGGTGGTAGCCCCCCTCTTCTGTCCGTCTTACTCCACCACCACTTCCTCCCACTGGATCGTGCTCCAGAGAGCGTCCCTTTGTCAGCCGCCGGCTTTCTCTGCGCTCCCTGGACTCCCCCCGGAGGTCCCGGTCCATGGAGACCTGGGTCTGCAGTCTGGGCTGACCCGGCCGCCGCTCTCCCCGACCAGCTCCTCCGCCTCCCCTTCCATTTCTCCTGGGGAGCCATCAACATGGAGACGGAGAGAGAAAGAAAAGAAGAGATGAGAGCTGTTGACAGACAAGGGATTTCATTTCTTTTTTTATTTAAAAAAAGAAACATAATATTTATTTGATTTATTCTTTTTTTATTCTTTTTATTGAGATAGATGAACAAATACCCAAATATTTGATCATCTCCTATATATTTTTCTCTTTTAAACATGGAAAATAAAATAATAGTTTAACGATGCAGAATATAAAATAAAATAAAATGACTGATTTCAGGATACTATTCCTCAATCACATATACATACTCATCCGTATGTATACTTCTCTCCATATTTACCCTTTTATATGCAGATATACATATATATATATATTCCCATATTTTCATATCCACATATACACACAGTTACTATCCATCTATCTATATACACTTAAACGTACCTACCCATATGCATCAACATATACACCTGCAACAACCTATCTTTATTGTTTCAATCAGTCTTTTAAATTAACTAAAGAAAAAGGAAAACACAAACAAACAAAAAAGTAGGGTAGAAATTCAAAAAACTTTCAACAAATACACAATTAATCAAAATTGTATCAAACTCACAATATGGCCTATGGCAATTTTCAAATAACAGGAGGCGCAATATTTGTTGAAGGCAAAATGTGTGTCAGGATACCATTTTAAATTAAATAATGTGGTGCTGAAGAGATGTCCTGGCCTACACATCTTATTCTACAGACCCTAAAAAAAATCACACTATAATCATTTCAATGTTTTTCAATGAAAATGAGAATAAAGATGTAAAAATGATCATTCCCTCTATTATCTCAATTGCAATATCAGTTAAAAGAATCGTAATTAGATATTTTTTCAAAAATGTTAAGCCCTGATTTTGAGTGTAATTCATTTGCTAAAAAAGAGAAAAAATGCACAATAAACAGATGAATTTGACTGATGGCATTATTATTATATTTTTCAAATTTTCTACCGATATCATGATAATATCGTTATCCTGAATTCTTTTGGCCACGATAATCGCGGTGTGAAAATCTGATATCGTGACAGCCTTAAACGTAATTATTCTACTCTTACTTAACAAATAACACTGCTGTGATTTTACATCCGTTCCCACTTCATTGTTAACATTAGTGTCCACTAATAGAAAGTCACGAGTGACAACACATTCTGCTTTCCAGTGTTTTGGAACCGACTGCATTCTTCCATTACATCTATCAGAATAAATGGAATAGGAAACAACGACACACACTGTTTGCTTAAGAGACATAATGCACCACTGTATAAAAGAAGCAAATGATGAATGCAGGAGATAATGCTCAATAATACAAATATTAACATATTCTACAAGGACTGCTTTCTTTCTGGTGGCTGAGAGGACGCAATTTAAAAAATCTCCTGTGGCTCTGGAGGAGCTTTCTAAAGTCTAATGCTGCGTTCGGGTCACCATCGGAGGGCGGAGTTTCACAACTGACATTTTTTTACTTCTGGCCCGCCAAGCGTTCCATGTGCACAATTACCAAACTATGTAGTATGCCTAAAAGAGTTTTAATATGTCCCAATACATAGTATGGTAGATGCAGTATGCCAAAAACACCAGGATGTCTTATTACATCCAATAATAAATATATATACGTTTGCATAAAGCAAGCATATTTGTCCACTCCCATGTTGATAAGAGTATTAAATACTTGACAAATCTCCCTTTAAGGTACATTTTGAACAGATACAATATGTGTGATTAATTTGCGATTAATCACGTTTAACTATGGACAATCGTGTAATTAATCGCGATTAAATATTTTAACTGATTGACAGCCCTAAAAAAAAAATACAAACGTTTTTTAGTAATGTTGGCTTAGTTTTGCTCGGATAACAACACACTTCCTGTGTCAGAGTAAAAGGTTATACAGCATGTCAAATGTTGGTATGGGGTGTGATAAGGTTTCTGTATCACTACAGTAAAACAGAATATTTCATCAGTCTGCATGCTGCCCTTACTCTGTCTTATAGTATATACTACGACATTGCTTCAGCTTACGTGTCTCGTGGTGGTTCGCTACGTGACCGAGGGTCGATGCCAGGCGTGGTCCCGGGTGCGCTGGGTCGGTTGGGGTCTTGGATTGCAGTGGTGGAGCCCGGAGGTGCTTGAGAGCGAGACCGGAGCTTCTTGTCGCCGAGCGTTTGGCACACAGACGGCTCGCTGACGGCCGAACCGAGGCCAGCGGTGTTCCCAGCCGGACCGGTGAACCACTCGCCCGGTTTGGTCAGGAGCTCCTGCTGCTTCCGGCAGTTGTTACACACCCAGATCACCTGATTAAACACAGCGCATGGGTAGAGATTACAATCACAGCAATAGCACTCATTTGTACAGTACATGACGTACATTTACATAACATTACAGAGAATCGGCTGACAGTTTCCAACAGGAAGTAACTATTCTTTGCTGCCACCGGTGAAAACCATCTCTTTGCCAACCACTAATCTGACACCCGGCTTCAATCGCAGCGACTGTCAAACAGGAAATGGAACAATGCACTTCCTAAAGAGCTGCACCGCTGCCAACGAGTGGTCCAGAAAAAGGCTTTTATGGGAGCTTTTTTTAAGATCAACATCGTGGCAGTTGTACCAGGGAGCAGCTTGGATTCCACTGTGGGCTGCTTCTGGCCTCCAAATCAAGCACACAAAGCCAACTGGATGATGAAAGGAAATTCAGCTCGCTGCCAAAATAATATCTCCCGTCTTCTTGCTTTTCTATTTGTCCCATCACACATATGCACACCGACTATACATTGGCTGTGTTCACACGCTACAGCTGAGTGTGTCCAAATTCAGATTGTTTCCACCCCCCTCACATTGTTCTATGTCTACAGTCTTGATCTGCTCCATTCACACTGCATGTCTTAATTCTAATTTTTTTAGTTCCTGCTCATATTTCTTTTCAAAAGATAAAACGTGTCCATTTCAGGATGTAACATATACAGTATCTGATGCCAACACATTTTCACAATGATAAGCGACTAACAGATTTTAAGAGTGTCAGTGCAACATATACCGGTATTCAGTACAGATCAGGCTGGACTTAAACATTGATTTCTTAACTTTGTAAAACTAAGTGTAACAAATAAATACATAGATATACATTTACTGAATTGTTATTTATTATTTAATTTATAAATCGTACTCCAGAAAACTTCAAAATTAACAGGCATTATTTACATTAATTACAATTCAAGTATAAACTTTTTTTTAATGCAGCAACTAATTGGTTAAATCTTAAATAGGAATTAAAATTCCGGTATATAATGTATATAGTATATAAACACTGAATTGAATAGATCGGCCTCATTATCACAGATATCCGATCCAGTATCAGTATCGGTGCATCCCTTGACAAAACTAGCAATTTAGCTTTAACTTTATTACATTTAGAAAAAGAACAATATTTCATCAGTTCTTCTTCTAAACGTAATAAAGTATTTTTTTTTTAAGGGAGCACTTGCTGGGAAGCAGAAAGTACGTAATACTCTCTATGAGCTTAGCAAACTCAATCCACTGAGGGGGACTGCGAGATGCGGTTGAAAGCTCTGTAAATAGCAACAGAAACTATCGCAGGCCACGTCGTTTCCAGCGAAAACAAATTGATTTATAGAGGACAAGAAGATTAACTACTTAAGAACTTTTGCATATGTAGATGTAGTTTGCTACAAAATGGGATCCCAAAGCATATGACCTACATGTGAACACTCAACTCTGAATGCTACCTTGACATTAAGTCTTTTATCGTCTCTACATTTTTCTCTTACTGAATAGCAACAATTCTGATCTACAGTGATTTCATTGACCAAGTGATATCACAGTAGATGAAAGGAAGCCTATAATATCCAGCTCGACTTATTACATACACTAACAAAAATGCATTAAAAACAAACGTGACGTATTCGATGACTGTTCCCCCTGTGCACACGTCTTGTCAACATCGCTGTCAGTTCATATCGATGAGCGATGTGGGTTACATCCTAGAATAGATATGAGGATTCATCCGGCAAGACAGAGCGGAGCGTGAGGGCCTGCAGTGTGAACGCAGCCGTGTAGTCATAGTCCTGTGTTGACATCAGAGCCGGAGTGAGGAAGAGGGGGATGACAGGGGAAGTGAGGTTGGGCGGGAAGTGAAGAGACAGAGAGAGGATGGAGGAGGAGGAGAGCGAGGGGAGGTTAGAGTCAGTCCCTCTCCTCCAGCCACCAGGGTTCTCATTACTCCTGAACACTCCCCAATGACTCTTTAAAGAGAGCTAAAATAAAACACTCTGGCATCGGCCACCCTCCCTTCCTCTCTCCCTCCCTCCTTCATCCTGCTCTCCCTCTCTCTCACCCCCCTTCCCCTTCCATTTCTCCCTCCTCCAGATTGCTTTTGATTAAAGCTACAAAAGCCGAGGAGAAAACAGCTTTACACCAACGCAGCTATATTTATCCTGCCAAACACCCCAGCACCACCAGGGACAGAGGGAAAACGTGTGCTCAAACACACACACACACGCACACGCACACATACACACACATACATACATACACAGCAAAGAAAGCAAAACACTGCCTCATGTGGGACGTTATAGCTTTGGTGAAAACATCCACCAATCTGTGATTTTCTGCAGCCAGACCGACGAGGTGGACGGCTGCCAGATCGACCAAGCAGTGCTAGTCTACTTGTCCATACATTTACAAGCAGGCGGTGATGACTAGTTGTAGTCATAAAGGACTTTAAATGCATCCTGTAAATATATTATTGTTGTTTCCTAATTTATTTCATGCATTTCAACTAACCGTTGATGGCAAAATGTATACAAGCAGGCGTTAAGTAAGGGATAATGTACAGCGAGCCCGTCATTGTTATGAAATAAACTCAAACCGGGGCACCCCGACGTGACCACATCACATTATTTCACAACAATGACTCGCTAGCTGTACATTATCCAACTTATTACACGGCTACTTACTAAAGAAATCAATAATTTGACACAAAAATGGTCTGCCAGAGTACGATATCACAGTACTGCGGCCATAGCAACGGTCTGTTATACATAGCAACGGTCTGCTATAAAAAAATAATACAAAAATAAAGCATAGAACGCCGTGAATGACCAATCAGAATCGAGTATTCAACAAAGCCGTGTTATAAACTGTAATAAAAATCAACCTGCTCATAACAGTGTTAACAGAGAAACCACACTGAACATCATCAGAATTCAAAATACTGTGAGCAAGTATGAACACTTCTGGAAAAGGTGTAAAAAATGCTACTAAGTTATTTAAAATCATGGATATTTGTGCACAACAGAGCTGGAACATAACAAATGCCCATCACAAGTTTCCCAAAGTGTGATCTTCAAATTACTAGTTTTGTTCGACCAGCAGTCCAAAACCCTCAAATATTAAATTTACAATTATTTAAAAGAGAAAAATAATAAATAATAATAATAATAAATCCTCATATTTGAGGAGCTTAAACCATCATTTGTTTGACACGTTTGCTTGATAAATGGCAATTAATCATTTATCAAAATTGTTGCAGAGTAATTATCTTAACAAATCCATTAAATGTTTCAGTTGTAAATATAAAATTTGGAGGCACACAGTAGGAAAAGCCCAGGTGTAGATAAGTAAATGAAGGATGGCTGAATTCCATTTAGCTGCTTCCATTTCAGGGTCATGATGGCTCATTGTCATACTGTCATGGCTTACTGGGACACTTGAATAGAACGGAGCCATTGTTCATGTTATTAGTAACACGTGTGCTTTTCCTCCTCTGAAAAATCTAAATGTCTGTTGTGAAAATGACACAGAATATCTTAAACGCTAAACTGTGATAATATAATGCATTGCTAAAAATCACTACCTAAAAAAAGAAGTAGTACTAGTGAAGTACTAATCTGATGTAGCACCATCTAGAACAGCTTCAATATTCAATTAAAAAAAACATTAGTTACACATCAGAGTATTAATAATTAATAGTGCTCTGAAAGAGGCCATTCTAAATGATTTTTTCTTACTTTCTACTCGAACAAAGCATCTGAATACTTCTTTCCACCACTGATGGTCAAGTACATAAATGCCAAAAACCCATGCTGTATGCTTAGCGCCTCCTTCTGTCTGGTTATTTATTGTCACAAATATAAATCTAAGTAAAACATGGTCAACATAAGAATAAAAAGGTCTTACTGGTGAATTATAACAGGAAAAAGATTATTTCTCATGCTGCGGGTACTTTCCTTAATGCAAAGGAAATTCCCATACATTCTGACATTCTAACAAAATCAAGACACAATCTCGACTAATTTAATGTGTTCTTTTGTTTCTTTGTCAACTTTTGCAGTATAAATTGTCAAAACAAGATATTTTCATCCCGAGCTCCTGCAGTTACACAGTACAGTCAGCGGGAATATGTCTTTGTTTTGAACCAAGCAACACAACGAACAACCTTGAAAAATTAAGCAGCACAAATAGCTGCAGAACATGCAACGGCACTGAATGGAAAGCAGAATCTCATGAGACATTTGTTAACAAAATGAGTTGATAGTTTTGATCTAAAAATACCCTCAGAAACATCACCTGAAGTGAAGTGTCCATTCAAAAATCTGACATTTCATATTCACTCTTTTAACCAAAATGAAATGTTACAGTGGGTATACAGTATGTTCTTTACCGTCCACAAATTAAAACTTAATAGTGAAATCGTGCAGCCTTCTTGCAGCTGGTAAACATGAGGAAGGTGTATGTATCTTATTAACATCCCATTACATTGTACGATTTCTGGATATTTATGTTCAGTAACCCTTTTCACTACAATATCAAGCCTCCCAAATGTTAAGTGGTCAAGTATAGAAATTAAGCAAAAACAACCATATAAACTTTTCTGAAATTTAATTAGAAGCAAACATTTACAGGAACAGGAAAACTTAATAGAAACTGTTTTCCCTAAAATATATAATCACAATGGGAATATATGAATACATAATAGAGTGCAAACCAGTTGACCACAACCAAAAAATCTTTTCTCTACAGCAACTTTTGAAGATAATTTGTCTTACTCTACTACTCAGATAGAGTAAAAACAAGTGGTGTCCCTCTTGTAAACACCAAATCAATATTCTGCATTACAGTACAACATTTAGCGTCTTGCAAATTAACAACATATTTGAGAGGGAAAGCCTACAGGCAAACTAAAGTTGCACGAACACAAGAACTGGGAGCTTAAACTTTCACTAAATTTCCTCACTGACAGGCAACTTCCACCCTCTGATCTTAACATCCCTGACCGTGCCACTTGGAGTAGCAGTTCCGAAGCGGCGTCAGACACAGGGGCACCTCGCAGATCCGGCACATCCAGGACGTCATCTGGTGCCGCCCCTGGGCTTTGCAGTGGCTGCACTGCCTACTCCCGACAACCTGGTACCACTCGGTAGGCTGGATGGCCACAGGAAGGTGCTCCCATGACGTTCCTCTTTGCCTGTATCTCCTTGGTGTGTATCTCCATCGGCTACAGTTGCAGCCGCAGCCACGTCTGCGTTGCATGGAAAAAGGTGCCCTAAATCCACGGTATTGCTGAGCCTTATGGCGGTGTGATGCAGCAGCTCCCCTGGATCTCCTCCTATGAGACCTGGTCCACGGAGCGTTGTGGGGTGGTGACCAAGATGTTGCAGGGGAAGAAGGAGCAGAAACCCACCATTCTTCTTCCTTTGGATCTACATGATGCTTCTCCTCTGGAGTGAAACTACACACACACACACAGACAGGCAGGCATTAATCAATTTTAAAACCCGACAGTAGAAGTGCAACAGGAGTCTTAATGTGCTACTACCAAAAGAGAGCCCGACTCTAGACCTCTGCATCACTCACCATATCTGCAATTATTTTAACAATTTAAAAAATTAAGAATAATTAAAAGGGACTATTTGTAACTTTGTACGTGCATAAATGTAGCGGGTCGTCACACATGCGCGCTCGCATATGCGCGTTCGCGTGTAGCCGCTGTACCCTCCTCCTCTGCCTGCTCGCCTTCACTCAGACAGCTCAGCTCGCTCCACCTCTATACGTGAACGCGCGTTCACTACACACTGCAGAAGAGTTAGTTTAGCTCTGAGAATATCTAGTGAATGTACAGGGGACGTTTGTGCAGAAATAACTGCTGCAGCTCCTCCAGACCAACAGAGGTTTCCCGTGTCTTGTGAAGTGACGGAGCTCTACAGAGATTTACGTTGTCTTCTCGTTACCGACCGGGTGCCGGTGTCTCCTCTGCTCTCTCCGGCTGCGGGCGGAGAGAGCAGAGAGACACGCTGCAGAGCCCCGCTGCCTCAGCCTGCACTTAGGCAGGAAAAGCCAACACTAGGATCAGATCTAAATCATGTTCATGGAGAGACCTTCGTCTGGTCAGCTAACATTACTGCCAAGCAGCTGAAATATAGAGTGATATTGTGGTTTTAGCTGACTTGTGTAGTCTCACTGTTTTGAGTGATGCTCGTTCAGGTATATTGAGAGCGAGCAAGCGCGAGCCCGACGCTGACTTTCGTTGATTTCACGGCCACAGGTGTCGCTGTTAAGAAGCATTTCTGAAAGTTACAAATAGTCCCTTTAAGTAAAACGAGAGCTGTCGCAGTTAATGAGATAACGTGTTAACGCAAAACCTTTTTAACGCCACTAATTTCTTCAACCCATTAACGCAATCAAACTCTCGGAGGTTGTAGCGGGCTCAGTTTTAAAGCGAAAGTGAAGATACATGTCATACTAGCTTTTCGCGAAGGAGGCTAAATAATGCTCTAAACTTGCGCTACATTTTGGCGAGGAAAAACTGGCATGGCCATTTTCAAAGGGGTCCCTTGACCTCTGACCTCAAGTTATTGTATGTGAATGGAAATGGGTTCTCTGGGTACCCACGAGTCTCCCCTTTACAGACACTTTATGATAATCACATGCAGTTTGGGGCAAGTCATAGTCAAGTCAGCACACTGACACACTGACAGCTGTTGTTGCCTGGTAGGCTGCAGTTTGCTATTTCATTTTGAACAGATAAAACATGTGCGTTTAATCACAAGTAATCATGCATGTGATTAAATAACTGAATTCATTGACAGCCCTAAATAAAACATAAATAGCTAGCTAACACCTAGCTAGCGAGCTAAGGCTAACTAGCATAATTGCCTCCACATATAAACACATTAATTCCCAATATATTGTAGGTTAAATGTAACCTGGTGGAAAACACAAGTGGCCAAACTATCAGTTTATTAATCAAACTGTCCCTGAATGCTCAATAAAGTAGTTTTAATAGTTAAACTTGCTCGACACTGATGATGCTAACTATGCTAACGAGCTATGCTAAGCTAACAGTACAGAGTTGTAAAGACGTGGCCGAACTTACTCATCCAACTCGGACTCCATCGTTGAAACAAGCCCGTCGGTGTCATCTGCGAACTGCCAGTCGGTGTCGAGGACCGCGTAACATGCATCCCATGTCGGGTTTTCGTACATTTGATCCACAACAATCCAGCGGTCGTTGAAACGCCGGCTGGACATCCTCGTCGTTCAGAAGATCAAGTGCAGTCAGCGGTTGGTTGGTTGGTTAGCAACCGTTCCTTAGCTGCGCGACCTGCTACCAAAGAGTATAGTAGAAGCCAAGAGATTAACTCCGGTGTTTTTTTCCGCTGCTTCCCTTTTGGAGGGAAAAAGCGTCTTATATTTATAATATATTATTGTTCAACACAGGCCATTTCGGTAGAATGACAGTAGAAGAGAAATACTTTTGTTTGTGGCACTTTTTAGGCGGACGTTTTAATGGCATCAGGTAGTGTCTTTCGGTTCCAAAAGGGCGTAGCTTTGCTGCTGGGAGTTGATGTTGCAACCTTCACCTCTTGGCAATATACGTTCTTTGATGCTGCTGCTGACAAATCAGTAGCTTGACCTCTGACCTGATGATGATGATGATGATGATGATGATGATGACGACCAGTTCAGTTCAGATTTTCTTCTTCTTTTATTTTTTATTTTATTTTATTTTTATCCCTTCAATTTCTTTATATGTATTTACCCATGTAACGGTTTAATTGTTTATTGTATTGTTAACAGATATACATAAAATAAAATAAAATAATAGTATAAAATATAAAATAATGTATGTATATATATATATATATATTTTTATATATATATATATATATATATATATTAAACGTCTTCATCTTTGGTTTAATGGCTCAGGCAACCAAAATGTTGCATTACCACTGTAGATTTTTTTGTATCATTATTTTTATTTATTTATTTATTTATGAACTCTTCAGTTAGGAATATAATATAAAATATGATTTTAATTTACATTCTTTAATGCACATTTTTTTAGGAAAGTATTATTAGGATTATTTAATGTGCATTTTTATGTAATATGTACATCTCATCTGTCACTGCCAATATAAACCCTACTCACTGTACATACAGTATATATAAACATCTTTGCATGTACATACTTAACATAATCATCCAGTCGATGTATATCCATAGTATGTATTTCTTTGCACTGCTTGTATTATTTACAACTTCCAGAACAGACTAGACTTGTATATATTATATATATTATATATATATATATATATATATATAATATATATAATTTTATTTATTACTATTATTTTATTTACTGTTGGTCATTATTATAGTATATTGAGAGAGCTGCATTAAACCAGAGTCAAATTCCATGTATGTATGTACTTGGCAAAACAAACGTGATTCTAACATCAATTAACATGAATTAAAGAATACAAATGTGTTCAGGTGCTAAAAAATGAAATTGGCAAGTGAAATTCCCTGGTTGACTTAAAGGATTACACCATGTTTTTTGGGGTAGATTGTCTCACCTGTCAGTTTTCCTGTTGGTGTACACTCCCTTTCTCAGCACATTTCATTCCCTGCTGGAGCAGTTATTGTGTTTCGCCTTTTGTGAGACGTTGTTGATACCGCAGAACAAATGGCCAGTGTTGTGGAGATATGGAGCGGTGAGCTGTTATTTTATAAGAGACTCACTTAATCCCATAGTAATCCCTGTATTAGATCACACTCTGATGGTGAAACAAGCGCCGGAGAGGAGGAACCGTAGGCAGGAAGAGAGCAGCCTGACAGTGAGCTCACACACACACACACAAAGGATCGACATACATATAGGCGGCTTGTTGTGCGTACTCACACAAAACCAAACAGACAATCAAATATATGCACATGAGCAGCGATGCACATACGCAGACACAAAAGCCTTTTCTTATCCACACATGAGCAACGTGTCACATGACGACAGTAAGACCCCCCCTGAGATGAGTTTGTGAGTGAAGGAGCGAGCCAGAGAGAGAGAATAGCTTCTCCACAGATGGAAACTAGGACACCAAACCCCTGTGTGTGTTTGTTTTGCGTCCTGCTGCATCTGCGTGTGTGTGTGCGTCCATCTGTGTATATGTCTATTCTTGTCTGTCGAGGAGTTGGGAGTCTTGTGTGCATCATTGCTCGTGTGTGTACATGGTGCGTTTGGGTGCATGTGATGCGGTGTAAAAAAGGGAACAATCAAGTGATGAAATCTTGGAGTTTGTGTAGCTGTAGGTGTTGGTTTCCTGAAGAGAAGACTGTAAAATATGTGGAATGGGTGAACTCAATGTGAGGTTCAATTCCCAATGCAAGCTCTTCACTGGTGCCTACATTCACACGGTTATATATGCTTTGTTCTTTTTCTCTCAAGATGAAATAACTGGCTTAAATCTATATCAAGTTTCAAGTTTCTTTCTTTCAAGTAGTCGTTTGCAATGAAAATCTTGGGTCTCTCAGGTACCCTTCAAAAATGCTCAATAAAATGTGTATATATAAAAAAGGAAAATCACACAAGTAAAAGCAAAAAAATCAAAGGCATAAAATGGAGCAAGTTAAAATATAGGGCTTAAATATTAACATACATAAATATAAAATAAGTAATGTAGATATAAATTTGTGGAAGGCAGCATTTCAAATGGATAAACTGAATTTAAAAATATGCATGATGATCAGCCAAATGCATTCAGAACAATTTGTCTATTGCTGGAAACAAATCTCCTTGTCACTTTGGCCAGTAAGCAACATGCATCTAAATCACTAAATCTGTTCTTGTTGTTCTAAAAATAAATAAATAAATAAAGCAAACTCATATGAACAAAATTATCTGTGAAAAAAATTAAGAGAAAGTATTGAAAATGTGCAACAGTTGATCCATCCTGGAAGCATCATCTAATGCACTGGTTGGTTCCTAACCCCCACTAGGGGTCACCAAAGCTTCACGGGGGTCGCAAGGCCTTTTTGACTTTAAGGGGTGTCAGACAATTTTACATTTTAAATATACAGTTGGCGTATATATCTCAGCATTTCATTGATTTCTGTGAAGAAAACTAAATGAAATTTTTATTTTTAAAATTTGGTTTATTATGTAAGATATAAACTTAAAAATTAGAGTACACAGTTAAAACAACCACGGAGCTAATAGAACAATGGCCAAACACTCGATTTGTCCCAGTCTTTGGGAATGTCTGCTCTAAAGGAAGCATAAAAATGTCCTGACAGATGTGATGGAGTAGGATTCATCTTGAGGACGGCTGTTTTACAGTATATTCATGATGATTTCACTGTTAAACTCATCTATGTGTCATATCTTATCTGTCTGATGTGAAGAAAAACACAGTTGAAATGTTTTCCTAAGATAAATGAGTATCTATCTACAGTACTTTCTATTAGAATTAAAATCTGAATTTGCGTAATTAAGTTAAACACTGATATATTTGTTGGCTTACAAGCTCTTATTAAGTTTTACTAGCTTGGCACTGCCTGTAACACAACATTGTAATTGTTGGTTGATCTATAATATCCACCCAAGCTCTCTTCTAATGTCATCTTTCCAACTTTTTAGCTCTAATGTCTGCTGTCACACATCAATACCCTTTTTCTGCTACTCTTACAGCCACGTCTGAATGAGCATTATACATACTGTTAAGTGAGGTTATGTTCAAAAAGTACAGAAGTAGAAGAGGAACTCCTGGATTGCAGTGAGCACCACAAGCTGACGATATGTAACAGTACTGAAGTACCAGAGGATGAACTTTTCTTTGTTTCCTCGCTGACATGACATCTAGTGGTCAGAACAGAAGAACATTATGGAGATCCTGGAAATGTATTTCTCAACTGACAACTCAAGATTAAACAGTGCTATGGTCCAAAATAGAGATGTTATCAAGCTCATTACCAGCTTCTGTGTTCGGCTAATTAACAACCACTACCACCGCCTCTGGGGAGAGAGGAGGGGTGTCTGTTAGTCACATCCATCTCAGGAAAACCAGTAAGAAATCACACAGTCCAGTTATTAGCACTTCTAGTTTTGTACTGTATGTTACTCCAAGTAGCAGCGTCAGAGATGAGGAGATTGATACTATTCTACTATATAAACATCATTTCCAAAAATACTGAACTATTCCTTTAAAGAAATGCAACTGTCAGACCAAAACTTTCCATGTTGTTTTCTCTTAAAGAGGATCTATTATGCTTATTTTCAGGTGCATACTTGTATTTGAGGTTTCTACCAGAACATGTTTACATACTTCAATGTTCAAAAAACGCAGTTTGAACTCCTTACAAAACCACTCACTGTTTTTTAGTTTAGGTAACAAAACCACTTAGGTTTAGGAAAGTCATCATGGTTGGACTTAATATGAGTGCGTAAACTTAGTAAAATACATACGTAAACGACGTAACATCAGTGCAGAAAACACGTCACAAACGCTACGACAAAACACGTGACAAACATCACTAGCGTGACTTGCAAAACGAAACAGCGGTCTCAAACACCGGTTGAAAGTCCTGTGTTTGTTGAACCCATCCACCTCCCCTCCCGCTTACCATAAGCAGTCTTTCTCTGTTTTTATTCTACGTCACTAGCTCTGAGAATATAGCATATTCATGCAAATGCATTTGCATTGCAATCAGTACAGACTAGATGGCGTGAAAATGAACGCCTAAAGCAAGAAGGGCATTACTGCACGCTTTTGCCTTGCGCATTACTCTCACACCTTTTTGTGCATGCAGGCTGACTAAGCAGGATATGCCAATTTATTAGACGGCTTTGTTGAATACTCAAGTCAGATTGGTCAATCACAACGTTCTATGGTCTGTTATTTCTTTATAGCAGACCGCTGCTATGTATAAAAGACCGTTGCTATGGGCACAGTTCTGATGTTGGACACTGGAGGACCATTTTTGTGTAAAATTATTGATTTCTTAAGTAAGTAGTCGTGCAATAAGCGGGATAATGTACAGCGAGCCGGTCATTGTTGTGAAATAAACCCCGACAGGGCGATGCAAGACCCCTCCATTTCGCGTTGGGGTCCACCGCATTGCCCTGTCGGGGTTTATTTCACAACAATGACCAGCTCGCTGTACATTATCCCTACCGTGTTACTTGGTGACATCACCACTTAACGGAAGAAAAGGTAGAACTTCAATCAAGGCGTTTCAGGCCTTTCAGGAGCAGTGTTTCTGTGGGGCAGAGTAACTTCCTTTGGTGTAGACGTTGGGCTTTGTAACTTTACAGACCTTTTACATTCACAAAATATATATATATATATTTATATATATATATTTATATATAAATATATTACACACTAAAGGAAAGGGAAAAAGCACAAAAGCATAATAAGTCCTCTTTAATTACACACTATAAGCCACCAACATCTCCAGAAACATCAAACAAGGGGTTCTGATGGCGTTAAAAAGAGTTTGAAAATATGAACTCCTCTTGAGATAAAACACGCCAAACGCCTGCCGCCTAACAGGTGAGACCACATGTAGCCTTCTCTAAAAGAGAGGGAAGGGGAGTGGGAAGAGGAGGGGCGGGACCAGGAAGTAGCCTCAGCCAATGACAGCTTGACGTATGGCACTGGCAGCACGCGAGGCGGGCGCCGTAACCGAGGGCGTCTATAAATCCTGCGCTAAGGATGAAAGACTGCCACAAAGGAGATTAGTGTCCACATCAGCTAATGAGGTACTATATCAGCACGGCCCGGCACCCACCGTAAAATATAAACACACACACACAATCACATATACAGTACACACATGCACCTGCACAGAAAGCTCATACATAAATAAGTGTATTTGCAGACACCCAAGTGTATTTGTACAATAACACATACTAGTCCTATAAGTAGCACATTGCATGATGGGCTACACACACTTTCTCTTACACACACACACATACAGTAAAAAAATATATATGCACAGGGGCATTAAATATCTGCAGTTAGATGTTGATCAATACTGTAAATAATTTACTTTGGTTCCCTACAGATGTTACAAAAGGTCTAGGTGAGGGCCTCTGTCACCAGACCAGATGTTTCCCTGACACACACACACACACATTATTATTATTATTGGGTCAATGGGAGGACAACTTTAGCTCAAGCTCCATTCTCTGCGATTATATGCTATTTTAGCATATAATTATTAAATAATGTTTATAATAAAGTAATTTTCGATACATTTTGAGGTAAATATTGGGGTAATTTGGCAGTAATTCCAAAGAAATTTCAAAGAGGTTACTTGCAAATTATTACCACTTACCTTGAAATTTGTAAAATTAATTGTTACCAAAGGCACCGTTCCAAACGACCCCGCTCTCCCCTATTAACACTCTTCTCCCAGAATATGTTGATATTTCATTGTGTGTTGGAATCCCCCCTCACCAATCGTCAGCATGTTTTACACTCTCACACATGCACACACTCTTTCTCTGATCTGATTGAGGGTAGTCACGATGCTGCACTTCCCTTTTTCCACCACTAAATGTCTCTAGTTAGCAAACATAGCACCTGGTAATGTAAAGCTCTGCCTGAGTGTGTGAGGAGGTGAGTGAGTGCTTCAAGTGTGTGAGAGAGAAAAAGAGGGATCAAGGAAGGAAAGTGTGTGTGTGTTTGGTGGAGGAGTATACCGTTTTTTTTAGGAGGTTGAGTCAGTTTTTGACTTCTGGCCCCGAGATTGAAACTGAGATGACTATTTCTGTTGATTGACCTTCGCAGTAACCAAGGCACAAAACGTCTTAATCTTTCCCTTTAAATAAAGTTTCCAAAGATACCAATCACCGTCTATCAGGCTGAACTATGTGTACATAATTATACATGTAGACATATAGAATGTCCATTTTAAGCAGTGGTGCAGCCATAAAACAGTACAGTCAAAGTTTTATAGCTTCAATGAAGCACTGGAACAGGCAGAAAAATAACATATATGTCAGTTTCCGCTTATTACATTCATACTTTGTATTACAATAAACTTCCAACACAGTTTACTTAGTTTTTAGGTTAACTTGATAAGATTTAGTCAACAAAAGTACTTGGTTAAGCTTAGGAAAAAGATTGTGGTTTGGGTTAAAATAAGTACATTTGTTACGTAAAATAACTATATTTGTTACGCAACTAACGTACACTGCGTTAAGTATACATTATGTAACAAAGTTAAGGTAAAATCAAACTGATCAAACTGAATGGGAGGAATGTTTTCACCGCACTGCCGGATCTGGTGTGAATGCAGCCTAAAGGGTGCATCGGAGCATCGGTATATTTGACGAGATGGGAGTGAGAACGGAGAGGTTGATCAGATCTACATTAGTAACTACTTCTTGAAGTTTTACAACCTTTTCAGAACCACAGAAAAACATCTTCATTATACTGATGAAAGTCATAGACACTAAAAGCAACATTGAGCTCTCTCTCTCTCTCAGCAAAGAAAATTAATTTGTGTTTATGTATGTATGCGTACATGACCATGTGAATGTGTCTTCCTTGTTTGTGTGTGTGTGTAACAGCGCTGCACATCCAAGGGTGTGTGCACTACAGTGTGAACGCCATACAGTGAGAATGTTATTTGTGTGCGAGCCTGCTTTCATAAGGGAGTGTACAGCAACGACCAGGAGAGAGATGGCCCCCTTAAGACCAGTCAATGAGAGATGGACGTGGAGACGGACGCAGCTAGCGAGACTGGCGATCAATAGTAATCATGAGGCGCTGTGGCGTTAACAGCAGATGACACATTGCTCAGGCTTTTCTAGTGCGCTGCACCCCGACACAAAGCGGCACAAAGCCATAATTCCTTGTAGGCGTCGATCAATAGATATACATTTGCACAAGTATCAAGCGCATAGTAAGATTATTTTTTAAGGTATTTTTGCCTTTATTTGATAGCTCAGTCCTCTCAAGGTGTAACTTTTTCGGTCACAGTGGCAATCAGAGGGAGTTGTGTCAGCTTACGTACATCGTGGTCGTTCCTTCACCCAACAATACTGCGTTAGTGGCATTTTGACCCAGACAAAAGTAAATGAGTGTGGCACTCTGTGATGTTTGGAACAAATCTACAAGCAAGCATGACACAGACTTGTCTCTGAGCTCACAAACACCTCTCCCAGGGGCAAGCTGTGATGCACAACTATTACGTTAACATGATGGCAACATAATTGAACAAACGTGACGAATGAACATGCTGAGTCTCCTGTAACACATTCCTAAAAGTAATACAGGAAGGGGCTGTGAGGGAGGAGGGAGTGAATTTGCTAACCCTGAGAGGAAGTGTACGCTGGAGCAACGGTCTGTTATACATAGCAACGGTCTGCTATAAAGAAATAACAGACCGTAGAACGCCGTAGTATTCAACAAAGCCGTGTAATAAATTACAATAACAAAATAAAACAACATAACAAACAAAAGAAATTGTAAAAATTTACAAATTAATTGATAATGAAAGTAATGATTAGTTGCAGCACTAAATGTTGATTAAATAATCAGAAAATATACTAAATATCTGCAGGCTTTCCATCCACTCTTACAATTCCTGACATTTCAATCAGACGATTACCGGTATCCTCTCCGCCTCATCCTCAACGGGAAAAGGCTCTGTATAGAGTACATTTATAAAACCAACATTACGTCTATGGTTAACAGCACCAGTGGGCTGGAAACGCCAGTGGATGAGGCAGCGATGCCAGTAATTCTGAATCAGAACTGGTCTAAAAACAGCCATCTGAGCAGTCTGAGTTAAAACCACATAAAAGCACAGAAACACAGCCCCGGACATTACAATTAGAGAGAGGAGAGGTGTTAGTGTGTGTGTGTGAGAGAAGAAGTAACACACAACACTCTTCTCTCGTCTCCCATGAGAGGAGGAATCAAGACTTCAAAAATGGCCCTTTCTGTGAGAAACACTTGGCTTCAGCACAACAACACACACTCCTCTCAGCTCAGCCGTCAGTGCAGATAATGAGCCCTGAATATCATTAGCACAACACACCGGCTGCGTGCAGCACACGCTGTATATCGTTACGCTTATTCAAACTTTATTTATCTCTCTATCATCCACTTTCAAAGTGTTCTTTTAAAAGCAGGGAAGCACACTCACGTCAGTTCATTCAGTACAGATGAAATGAATGGAAAGATGTTTTTTGGTGTATATACAGAGCCCAGATGAAACCAGAAATTATGTATGATCGTAAATAATTAAAAATCAAGCCTTAGAACATAACCTTGGACAGTATGTTGTGTGTTTAAAGTGGCAGTAGGCAGTATATTTTTTGCCATCATTGGGCAACAATTCCATAATAACCTTTCAGCATGTTGTAATTCAAGTGTTCTGAGAGAAAACTAGACTTTTGCACCTCCTCATGGCTCTGTTTTCAGGCTTTAGAAAATCTGCCCATGACGGGATCACAGGTCATTTCATTGAGAGAGTGTTCCTATTGGCTGTGCTCCGGTCATGTGACCGGAACTTGGCGTTCCTTCACCAGATTTCACAATAGCGGTGGCTTCACAAAATTTCTCATTTTACAGCTAAACCGTGCACTACAAGATGATTCAGAAAACATTTGAGGAGATAAATAGGCATTAACGTAACATAATATTTATTCATATTTGATCAGCGCTGCCTAGTTTGACCATTTGGTTGGAGTTTGCAAGTGATTGACAGCTGGCGCTCGTAGACAGCAGATGGACAGCAGACCTCAGATCAGCTCTTACTGCTTGTTTTCCTCCGGTATGTGAAATCTTGCAGATGCCGTTAGGAACACCGGAGGACACAGAGGCACATGATTTTTTTCAGGTTACCTGTTTCATGTACTACTGTCACGATATAGCAGCCGTATTATAAAAATAACTTTTTTTAATCATATTTGCTCAAATCTCGCCTACTTCAGCTTTAAGGGTGGTATTATTTTTTTTAACACTCTAATATTATTGGTTTTTTTTATGTGAATGCATTAAGAAGCCATCATTTTGTGGGTGAATTTGTTGCAAGTTTACAGAAAAGGCCGTCCATGATAATTAGCTGCAGTTCAGACATGGCTGTAGCAATAGCAGGACAGGAAGGATAAACTACAAGAAATTAGATGAACTAAAATGTTCATTTCAGGGGCTCTCTATTAGTTTTGCTTCAGATTATGGATCGCATGTGAAGTGTCTGATATGTCACTGTGGTAGGTGAAATAAAACCTTAACCTTTGTGTGTTACATATTCCCATGAACTGACCTCAAAGACCCACGGAAAACTAGTTTAAAAAGTGCTTTTAACTGTTACAGTTATCTAGACGATACAACACACTGCTAGGCTACATATCATTCAGGCCCAGAGAAATCCCTGCCAACATTTCTTCACTTTAACTTTGAGTGTTTAGTTTGAGTAGAGTGGAAAAAGCGGGCACAGTAACTTTGCACTTTTGGTCCGCTGTGCCAGGCAAGATTAATCAATCCCCAAGTAATTAAATGAATCCATGTCCAGCTATACAGCCAACGCTAAATAAGGCCTCCATTCTGCCAAAAGTTCCCCTCTTTAGAGCCAGTGATTGTTGTACCGAGCTTCAGCAAAGGGAGTGAGACTGCTATGTACAGCACACCAAAGCACTCTTGGACAGCCGTGGCGTTCGAGCCCGGCCAAGTATCATCAAAGTGCCGGTTTGGCAGCTGCCCTGAGGGAAGGCAGCCAAGGCCAAGTAAGGTTCTAAACCTGACACAACTACACAAGTAGAGGAAGGTGTTAAAGGCATGTCCGCCAGGAACGTTTCTCCAGCACTATCATATCGGACGAATCTGCTTAACTCTTGTTTAACCAGGCCACACGATGGAGGACGTCTTCTTCACAGCAACGGAGCAGGTCAATACAACCACAAACCCCAAGAAACAGGACAGGTAGGGTGGCCAACCCTCTGTCCTCCATCTGCATATCTGACTGTAGCCTACATACAGCTACTGCGCTCACCATGAAAAACAAACTTGCAAGCGTTCAACTATGCTTGACCCACTGGGGCAGTGAAATAGGTTGCATAGCCGTGGACTGCTTGGGTGGTCGGTCTGGGTCTGATGGGTCCAAGCACCAACCACAGCAATAGTTTGACATTTTTAAATTTAGATTTTGTTTAATAATCCAACATTTACTTCAAATTTGGCTCCATCCATTCAGGATTTCACTCACTCAATACGATTATTTTTGTCTCCAGAGCAGCCGTGGAAGCAAAATGAACTCAGGTACATCTCAGGTATGGATCAGTGCATCAGGAGGCAGACTGGCAGATGTCTTTAAACAAGCTTGTGGTGGGTGAGGTGGTAAGTGTCAGCTTTAAGACACAGCTTTACTCCACGATGAAATAAAATCTGTTAACTGAGTATCTTAAATGTTGTCAGTATGAACGTGTTCCTAATCTTTCTACAGTACATGGAGTTTACACTTTCTGCCCATGTTTGTATTGGCTTGTAGCCACTTCCTCCCACACGGTAAATTTTCACTTGCAAAATCTAAAATTGTCCATAGTGTATTGATTTGTGTATGTGATCTACCTCTGAGGTTGTTTCCCTGCATCAAATGCATGCTGGTGATGCTATAGGAATATTATGGAAAAACAAAGGATGAAAGGATCGTTTTAATCTAAGAAATGATGTAGATCAGTCCAGGAGATCATTGTGGTGGCGATTAAAGTATCTTATTAAATCAACCATTAAGGCTCCTATATACTACTCACTGTTACTACTACTACTACTGCTACTGCTTCTACTGATGTACCACTTGTGATAATAACAGACACATGGACAGACAGAAAGACTGAAGGTGCATACACACACACACACACACACACACACACATACATACATACTGTCTGAACCCATTAAGACGGATTGTCTTAAAGGTTGCAGGCAGAGTTATGTAGTCCAGAAAAGAAAAAGGAAAAAACACAGCACTCACCACTTTGTCCTCCTGCAGCCCAGTCAGCCATCCATGTATAATGAAAAGAAAGACAGAGAGAATGTGAGCAAAGATGATATCTGAAAGCATGGCAATGATCCTGCAGCCCTACCAGCAACAAACACGGTAATACACAGAGATTTCAGTTATGCTACCACTCTTAAATATCAGATTTAAATTGAAATGCTCCAACAAGTCTTTATACTTAAACAACTAGATCAATTGTTAAGTGTTGGTAGGAGACAGGATGCGAATGTGTCAAAGTCAAACTTTAAAGAAACTGTGAAGTGCTGAGTTTGAGAACATAATTTGGTGTGGTGGTAGAATGAGTTGTAGTCAAGACCACCTAAACCGAGACCAAGTCATGACCAAGACCAGAGTGTATCAAGACTGAGACAAGACTTTGAGGGGTTGAGACCAAGTCAAGACCAAGACCAGTGTGAATCCAGCACTGCATGAAACACTTGAGATAAAATGTGTAACGAGCAAACGAAGAGGCACTCCTCAAATTGATCTGAAAAACCCACATTCCCATAAAAACACCCACAGAAAACAAAGATTTTCTTCATTCACCTCTTGAGAAATGTCTCATAAAATAAAGTGAATTTTATGTGTGGGGAATTTCCCTTTGTTTTCAATGAGCAAACAAAAACACTAAGGAGCTGAAATCAACAATCCTTTTCTTTGTTTTACCATCCGTCTATCACAATACAAATTTCTTTATGGTAGTGTGCGTGTGAAAGGAGGGTGGGAAGAGATGACATCCGGTGATAGTAACAAAAAAATTGAATTAGAAATGAGTCAAGTTATTGGCTGCATTTGAAGCAGGAAGTTTTACATCCAACTACAGTAATGATGAACAGATAAATCAGAATGCGCAGTGTCACAATGCACAGACAATTTAGTGATATCCAAGCGGTTGTGGTGTTGACCGGTTTTGAAATAACAGCTTAGCACAGTGACTGAAAGCAGGAGGAAACAGCTAGTCTGGCTCTGTCCAAAAATACACCTACTAGCACCTCTAAAGCTCACTATTTAACACTTACACAAACAGAAATGTTAAAACAATTTCTTGCCAAACTAAAGTTTTTCCAACCATCCATGGTAGGTGTATTTTTTAACTTTGAAGAGAGCCAGGCTAGCTGTTACCCCCTGCACCCAAGCTTTGGGCTGAGCTAATCGACTACTAGTCTCGCGAGACCAGACAATCAGAGATCTACGCCTACCGATCAGTGGCGAGAACGGCCATCGGCAGCTAGTAACCCAGGGCCCTTTTATATTATAGTGATATATAAATACTGTGAAAGTATCAAAACACTCAATCCATGGAGAAATACATACAGCCCGTATTCAGAAATTGTGCATTTGAAACAAGCCGCTAGGATTTCTGTCCATTTGTGATGTCACAAATCTACAATATTTAGACCATTTCACAGTTTTAAACGTAAACATACTAAATGTGTCCCAGTTTATTTCCTGTTGCAGTGTATGTGAATGACATCAGCTGAAAAGACGTAAACATGGACCCAAGCTGTTTCCTAGCAGCGCAATCCCGTTGCCGTTCCGTTGAAATGCGCTAAAACGGAGTGTTTCAGACAGAGTGTGAATACAGGTATATTCAGACAGACAGTATGAGAAAAATAATGTGTTTTTTGAACATTAAAGCATGCAAACATGTTCTCGTAGAAACCCAAAATACAAACATGAACCTGAAAATGAGCATGATATGTCCCCTTCAATCATTTTTCTCAACATTAGTTATTGCAATTCCCCCTCTCACTGAGAAAACA
Organism: Sebastes fasciatus; assembly: GCF_043250625.1. NCBI lineage: Eukaryota > Metazoa > Chordata > Actinopteri > Perciformes > Sebastidae > Sebastes > Sebastes fasciatus. The sequence goes on along the minus strand of NC_133803.1, from coordinate 26,415,066 downwards.
AACTGCTACCATTACGCAATAACGAAAGTATCATATTAAAATATAAATGTATATACCAAGTAACACGTCTAACAGTAGAACCTTGTGTGTGAAGATTTTGTTCAAGATAGCTTCTATGTTTGTGTGTACATGTGCAGAATCCACCTTTCAAAGACCTTCTCCCACTGAATGCAGCTGCCACCCGCCCCAACACAGCACCCAGGACCCCACCGCTGAACTTTCCCCATGTCAGGCACTAACTAATTAGGATGTACTTTTGACTGTGTGTGTGTGTGTGTGTTTGTGTGTGTGAGGTCATTAAATGCCACACCAGCGATGTAGGGGAGGGGAAAGGGGTTGGAGAGGGGACGTCACTTATTTCAGAGGAAGACTCGCCTCCTGATGCCACCACACACACACACACACACACCTACACCCTGCTGTGTGTGTATAGGGCACCTCCGGACCCCTGGGAGACCGAGACAGAGTGGGAGACCACCCCCTCCGTCCACAGCTCAGTGTAATGCCCAATTAACCTTTACCAGCTCCTGCCTGGGTCACACACACACACATACTGTACACGCATGCAAGCATAGATCACATTCACACACATAAATACACAGTAACACACACAGGCTATGTGTTGATGCAGTACATATCGACACACACCCAGAACGTACTATACACTTGCTTATAAAGACACACATGAAGACACACACAGGTGCCACGGCTCATCACCTCCACCTGAGTTGTAACACCTGAGGCCCAGTGGTGTGGCCTGATTGGATACAGATGTGCTATACGTGTATCAAGTGCAGATTTGTACACGAATAAACATGTAATCTTTCCATTAAGACCAATTCATACAACAGTTGGTTCAGGCCAATGGACATAACTGGTATAATGAATATAAATGAACAATTTAGATACAATATTTTAAAAATATTACCCCTAAAAACGTCAAAAGTAAAAGATTAAAAGATTATAGACAAGTCAAACATATAACTGAATATTTCAATAAATAATCCTGTAAATTATATATCCAGTATTTATATATATATATATATATATATATATATATATATGGTGTGGCCTTCACAGTCCTCACATCTCAGCCCAGCAGAATACCGACAGACAGCGCTCTCCACCAACATCAACAAAACACACAATGAGGGAATATCTTTTGTTCATCTCTCCAAATGTTATTTGACAAAAGTATGATATAAAAATACAGTGAATTTGTCATTTTTTACAGGACCCGTATGAGTAAACAGCCATGAGAAAATGTTGACATAATGACATTGACACACCGTGATCCATCGTCACACCTCCTCCGTCTCTCTTACCGTGTTGGATCGCAGCGACACTCGCCCTCCGCAGCGGGCGCAGAACTTGGTCTGGCAGTACGAGCACAGGTTCCCGCAGCCATCCGCGAACTTGGTCTTGTGGCAGATGCCGCAGGTTGGCGCGTCGTCCCGGTGAACGGCCGAGCCCGCCGCCACCGTGGCCTGCCGGATCACCGTCTCCCTGTAGCTGGACAACTGCTGCTGGATACCTCTGGAAGAAAAACAACAGGACGGAAACATGAATGCCTTGGTAACTCCGAATTAGTATGCAAACACAAGAACATGAATTGTGGAAATACTCAAACAAGACTTGTTGGGGTCATTTCACAATCAGTTGATCCGTACTCATAATACAGACACCGAACATCGAACATCCAGCGCATAATACAGCCTCCGCCAACCAGCTAAATTGCACTTTACATCTATGTCTGTCGAAAATGTCATCACTTCATAATATTGTCCTGTTAGACATTTGTGTGAAATTGTCATAATTAGCATATGAATTCTTAAGTTATGGCCAAAAACGTGTTTTGTGACGAAAAGTCAGGGATCACAAAAGTTATTGGCATCCTTTGGCAATCCACCCAATAGTTGTTGAGACATTTCAATCTGATCCAAAGCGCTGCAACAACTGACCGACCAACCAACAAACCTTTCCATTCCTATAGCTAGTTTTGAAAGATCTGAAAAAATAAACTTCCTCCTGCATCTTTTGTAGAGAAATGGGCTAAAAAGTCAGGACTCCATACTGCTCTTTAGAACTACAAATCAAGTTAAAGGGTGATCAGCAACAATAAAAACTAGAAAGGAATGGTAAGAGTTTTTATTGGATAACTAATAAATAAATAAAGGGGAGGAGAAGTGAAGTGAAACCAGAGACAGCGAAGGAGACAACCGTTGCATTAAGTCCAGTCGATATCACTGTTCTCTGGACTGTTTGTGTGTTTTGGTGCAATCAACTTTTGTGTGTCTGCTATTGTTTCAGGCTGCTTTGCAGACACGAGAACTCTTCAAATCGATATGAGAAAGAGAGGGGAAGAGTATTGGTTTTATCTAAGGCGTTACAGTATGTTGATTAATTGGATTTCACACTGTGGAGATTGAGGAGAGAGCAAACAGAGGGGGAACAGACCAAAGAGGAGAGGAACTGATGGGCTGAGAATCACAGCAGGAGAGGAGATACTGTACATACATTTTTCATTTTATATAGTCAGGCTAGTTACCCCAAGTTTTATCTGAGCGGGCAGATCAGTGAAGATCACATTACAAAGATGGCAGGGACGACAGAACAGAAAATCACATTAAATATTCTGTACATATGTACATACAAAAACAACTAGCAATATGCAGCCCATTCTCATTAGGACGTCAAATAACAACGCTTTGTCAAGGCCGCCCTTTAGCACCGGTATGAAACGCACCAGGCTTTCCTTCAACTACAATGTAAACCCATCCGCGGCAACGGTGAACGCTCAGAGAAAGTACGCCGGAATTGTGGTGATGTAGTTTAAAGAGCAAAAAGACACAATAAGTGCGGGCAGGAGGGGAAGTAGATGGGTCCAGCAACATAAGGCTTTCATCCAGGAGACCGCTGTCCGTGTCTCGTGTGTTAAGTTTCACTTTCAAGTTACAATCAGCTGATAGTTTGTGTTCCGTGGTCACAATGTTCAGTTTCATTTGCACTTTATAAACGTAGTAGTTTTAAACCCAACCATATAGTTCTTTCCTGAAAATAACTATAGTGGTTTTGATGCCAAAAATAAAGTGATGCTGAGGGGCGTGACAAAGCGGCGGTATGTGACAAGTTGGGGTGAAAACGTGTTGCAATATTACACAAGGAAAAGACAAGACAAGACAGCAAAAAGACAATAAAATACACAGTAAAGAAGAAGGAGGAGAGGAGAGAGGGAACAAGTGGAAGGAGAAAATAAAAGAGGAAAGACAAGAGGAGAGAGAATAGAGGAGAAAATAGGAGAGGATGTTGGAACAGAGCAGAGGAGGGAGAGAAAAGAAGAGAAGAGAAGAAATAAAAAAGAGGAGACAAATGGGCAGGAGAACAGAAAGGGAAGGAATAAAGAAAAGGAGAGAAGAGGAAAAGAGGAGGAAAGGAGATGAAAGGGAGGGAAAGAGTACAGTATAGGTGGGAGGAAAAACTAAGTGACTTACAGTAACACCCAGTATTACAAACACTGAGGAGCCTCAGGGCATCAAATTGGCAACAAAAAAAATCCAACTCAACTAAATTATTATACACAAAAAAACTCCCTGACTTATCGGACTGAAATAACCAAAACACAACACAAACTCAACTGTTATTTGGCCCTAAAACACTATAGCCCTATAACTCACCACTATAGCTAATAAAAAGCTGAGGAAAACATTGACAATGTACAGACTTAGCCTGGATATTGAAACAGCGACCAAACATGGCTACCAAGAGAAGACAAACCTCCTTACATCAATCATGTTGTATGTTCTGAAGGATTGTATATGAGTGTGTCGCTGTTGTCTCGTGATTATTTATCTATTTTGTTTCCTTGTAAAATGTAATAGTTCAATAATGTAAAATGTAGCTTTGGCAATAATGTAACATTCATGCTAATAAAGAGTTCATCCGAGAGGAGAGGAGAGGAGAGGAGAGGAGAGGAGAGGAGAGGAGAGGAGAGGAGAGGAGAGGAGAGGAGAGGAGAGGAGAGGAGAGGAGAGGAGAGTTGAAAAATGTGTAAAAAGGTAGGAAAGAAGAGGAGGAAAAGAAAGGAGACAAAAGGAAAAGATAGACGTGATAGATAAAAAAAGAGGAAAGGTGTGAAAAAGGTGTGAAAAAGGTGAAAAAGAAAAGTGTACAAGGTAGGGAAGAAGAGGAAGAGGAGAAGAAAGGAGACAAAAGGAGAGGAGAAGAGGACAAACGAGGAGAGGAGGAAAGAGTAGAGGAGAGGTGATAGTGAACAAGTAGAAGGGAGGAGAGAAGAAAAGGTGATGAAATTAGAAGAGAGGAAAGGACAGGAAACAGGAGGAGGGAGGATGTGAGGAGGAAAGAGGAGAAGAGAGGGAGGATAGAATAAAAGGAGAAGAAATGATAAAAGAAGAGAGGTTAAAGGAAAGAGAAGAAGGACGGAAAGAAGAGGAGAAGTAGAAAGGAAACAAAAGAAGGTGAGAGGGAAAAACTGAGGGGAGGATAGATAAGGAGAGGAAAGAGAAAGTGAAAGAGAAAGTGAACAAATAGAAGGGAGGAGAGAAGAAGAGGAAATGAAATGAGAAGAGAGGACGGGAAAGAAGAGGAGGGAGGAGGAGAAGGAGGGAAGAAGAGGAGAAGAGATGATAAAAGAGGAGAGGTGAAAGGAAAGAGAAGAAGGGCCGAAAGAGGAGGCGGCGAAGAAATTAGAGAAAAGGAGAAGAGGAGAGGAGATAGGGAAAGTGTAGGTAGGTATAGGTAAGAAGAGGAGGAGTAAAAGGGAGGAGAGAAGTAAAAGGGAGGAGAGAAGAAAAGGAGAGGAAATGAGAAGAGAGGAGGGAGAGGAGAGGAAACAAGAGGAGAGGAGAGAGGAGGGAAGAGGAGAAGAGAGGGAGGATAGAATAAAAGGAGAAGAAATTATAAAAGAGGAGAGGTGAAAGGACGGAAAGAAGAGGATAAAGGAGAGAAAAAGAGAAAAGGAGAGGAGATAGGGAAACAGTAAGGGACAGTAGATAACAAGGAGAGGAGGGAAGAAAAGGAGGAGAAAATAAAAGAGGAGAGGAGGACAGGGTTTTATTTATGGTTGTATATGAGAGATGTTTAATTCTACATAATCTGTCATAAAGTTAAACTGCTCCTTTAACATGTTTGCCTAAATTTAAAACATCTAATGCCTGCAAACATTTTAAAGATGACAAACGTGATTAAATTATTCATATGAGTCAGTTTAGACGCTAAATATAACTTCCAATATGCATTTGACAATCCATCATAATGGACATAAATAGAAAAGACACATAATACTCTTGACCTCCATCGAAGAAAACACTGATTTGCTGGACTACAAGTTTAAAAACCACATCCTGCTCATTCAATCTGCTCAAAACTATAGAGAGCATTTAACCTGATATGACATCTGACAGCATTTCATATAATTTGCTTTGGCTGCAGTACAGACTACTCACAGACTGGGAGTCAGCGGTGCAGCTTCCTCCCCCATCAGCCCAGCCGTTAAAAAAAAAAACTACAAATCCCAGCAGTAGAGGCCCGAGAAAAGAAAGTCCAACATCCAGTCGATTGATAGAGAAGTCGACATCGCTCCTTTGTGTGAAACAGGACAAGCTGTTTCTCTAAATACACCCTGAAGAAAACCCTTCAGAGACTCCATGACCCAGTGGGTGAAACAATACCTGCCCCTGGAAATGTTAACACCTACCCACACACACACACACACACACACACACACACACACACACACACACACACACACGCACACACACACACACACACCATCTCTTCTTGTGTAATCTCTGCACAAAAACAACATCCACACACTCATTGCAAACCCACCGCTGATGATGTTAAGTGCACACACGCACTTCCTGGGAAGCAATAGCCAAAGGTCACGGAGAGGTCACCTGCTGCTGCAGCACCGCAGGATTTACTTCCTGATCCATGGCTCTCACTGTGCCTGCCCCAACCCCTGGCTCCGTTCAGAGCCCAATAGAGTTGTACCAATATACAGTACGGGCTGATAAATAGACTCAGTGTGATTGATTATATGTTTATTGATCAATACTACATTGGTTGTTCATGGGAAGCCTTTCAGCTGAATTGAATCTGGTGATTTTTGTCAGATTCATTATGAATATGAGGGGTATATATTTTGTTTTTCATTATGGTGTTATTTGTTATTTCGGAGGCATTTTTGTTGATGATAGGTGGCTTTAATCCAAAATAGCTTCTGTTGGTATTAGTCTTAATAAATCCAGGTTGGCTGGATGTACCATTAAATACATAGAGGGGCTAAGTGCATTCCTTCATCCTTACTACACTTCAGTCCTTATTAGCCGTGTTTCCATTCAATTGTCAAGCTAATTTTAAGCAAACTTTTGAAATGTCGCAAAAAAAAGAGATATGAATTAGGCACGTTTCCACACATCCATGTTCAGCTACTCATGGTCAGAAACACAGTTAAATACACGGGAAAAAACACACCCTTGTCTGGCTACTCATGGTCAGTAAGAGGGGTGAAATACACTCTGCTTCACAGGAAAAAACACACCCATGTCCGGCTACTCACGGTCAGAAACACCGGTGAAATACAGGTTGACCGGAAAAAACACACCCATGTCTGGCTACTCGCAGTCAGAAACACCGGTGAAATACACTCTGGTTCACATGAAATAACACAACCAAGTTTGGCTACTCGTGGTCAGAAACGGGTGAAATACACTCTGGTTCACATGAAATAACACAACCAAGTTTGGCTACTCGTGGTCAGAAACGGGTGAAATACACTCTGGTTCACATGAAATAACACAACCAAATCCGGCTACTCATGGTCAGAAACACCAGTAAAATACACTCTGGTTCTCAGGAAAAAAACACAGCCAAGTCCGTCTACCTGCGGTCAGAAACACCGGTGAAATACACTCTGATTCACATGAAATAACACAACCAAGTCGGCTACTCGTGGTCAGAAAAAGCGGTGAAATACACTCTGGTTCACAGGAATAAAACACACCCAAGTCCGGCTACTCGCGGTCATAAACACCAGTGAAATACACTCTGGTTGACAGGAATAAAACACACCCATGTCCGGCTACTCGCGGTTAGAAACATAGCATGCTAAACTGGTAGCATACTGTCACTCACCAAAGTTTATATGTAGCCTAATTATTCTTTCACAACATGCTAAACAGTTAGCATGGCGTCTAATACCATTCAACAAAGTATACAGTTTAAATGATTCTTCACATGCTAATCTGGTAGCATATAGGCTACTGTCACTCACTAAAGTTTATGTGAAATGATTCCCTCAACACATACTAACTGTTAGCCTACTATCACTCAACAATAACTAAACTGAGAAGCCTACCAGAGGCAACGATCTACTGTAGATATGTATCATCTGGTGTCTATGTTCTCCTCAGTGAACAGAAACCAGGTAGGCATTGGACAATCTAACGCAAATGTGGTGTGTTACCCTTGTGTGTGGTTTTGTGAGTGTGTTTTTGCAATGAATGTGGCAAAGTAGGACACACTGTAGAAGCAAACAGGAGCAGGAAATACATCAAGTATGTCTCCGTAAATCAGTCAACCACAACAAGCCATCAAATTTTCTCTTGCAGGTGAGAAAAAAAAAAATCTTTATCACATCAAATAACAGTGTCGGGAAATGTATGGAGGGGGTTGGCAGATCATTATGAGAAGGAGATAGGGAGGAGGATAGAGCGAAGGGAGGGAAGGGAGAAGGGAGAGATCAGAGAGAAATGTACAGTGTGACGGAGAAACAGAGAGCGAGCTCATTAAGAAAATGCAGGGAAATATCCATATTCAAATGTAGGAAGACACAAGGTTAAAGCAAAGTGAGCATAAAAGCTTCACTTTCCTGTGCAAACACACACAAACTCAAAACACACTCCACTTTTACATCAAAACGTTCAATACCTTTACTCTTAAATGTATGTGAATATAAAAATAAATGTGTGTGTCTATGTGGGTGCATACATGCATATTGTAAACAAATGGCCTATGATTCACAGCAGGATACAACATTAACATAAAGTGTCTCCTAACTAAGCTGTGCAGCACTAACAAGCTCTGCACTCTGACTCCACACACAGAGAGAAACCTAGGCTTTGTCCATGAGAATGTAAATTAAATTGGATTATATACACAAGATACACACTGCAAAAGAGGTTCCCTCATTTAGCCTGGTACTGAAACGTAAAAAATCTTAATGAAAGTGGGAAAATTTCCAAAGTAAATCAACCTGTTATTTGGATTTCATTGAGTAAAGTGGTCATTTATAGTTTACATTTTACATTGCCAACTTTTCAGAGGAAAAATAGGCTACGTTTTTTTTGTTTTTTTTGATGATGATGGTGATTAAATTATTTGCCAAGAGAGACATTTTTGATGTGCATAGGTAAACTGTAAAGCATTGTTATGAATATGCAATTTAAACTACATCCGAGAAATGAAAGACATCCATCATAACAAGCCAGTGTACTTTAAACTTACCTTAAATTATGTTTCTTAAAGAAAGCAAGCAAATCTGTCACTAGAATAACTTCTTAATTGACTTTACAAATGGTCTTGTCAATTTTATTAAAGTGATATAAAACTGAAGGCTGGCGTTATTCTATATTTTTATTACTGTCAACAAATTCCATGAAAAGACAAAAGACCAAAACAATAATCTATGGCGCTCAACCCATTGGTTCAAAGACGTAAATCTTTAAAAATGGGTCACAACGTGTCAAGTTTAATTTCTTTTTTTAACTCAGTAATTTCCTAAAACAGCTGGGCACTGTAGTTTTTAGCAAATGTTGCTGAAACAGGAGGAAATAGTGCATTTGTTGGGGACTACTTTCAGCTGCGGATTAATAAACATTTGGTGCTCTACTCTAGTGAGTATTTCCGGCAGCAGCATTGAGTCAAAATAAAATACAGTTTGTGTGTTCTTGACTATGGGCTACCTCTGGGTCTGAGAAGTGAAGCCAATGCTGAAGTGCCTTAAACTTGCATTCTTTCTAACAGCCAGCAGGGGGCGACTCCTCTGGTTGCAAAAAGAAGTCTGATTGTATAGAAGTCTATGAGAAAATGAGCCTACTTCTCACTTGATTTATTACCTCAGTAAACATTGTAAACATGAGTTTATGGTCTCAATCGCTAGTTTCAAGTCTTCTTCAATACAACATGATGTTCATTTAGTAAATTATGGTCCCATTTAGAGTCAAATAGACCATAAAGCAGGGGATTCTTTAGGGCGTGGCTACCTTGTGATTGACAGGTTGCTACCGCGGCGTTGTCCGGTCTGGGAGTTGACCGTGTTTTCGTCTTACAACTTTTTCACAGTGTGTTTTCAGTTTATGAACGTTAACTATAACATTTTTGGTCGCCTGAAAACGTCTTAATCAGCAGTTCAGTTGTACTTAGCTCCACCCTCTCGTGTCACTTCTGGTTGCAAAAGCACAACATGGCGATGGCCAAAATGTCAAACTCGAGGCTTCAAAACGGCAGCCCACAAACCAATGGGTGACATCATGGCGACTACGTCCACTTCTTATATACAGTCTATGGTTCTTGGTAATAAAGGAACATGTCACCCTGTGTAGTGTGGCTCATTGATGTGCTTTTAATAGATTTTGGACAACGCTATGACAGACAGAGGTATAAGTAACTATAATAACTATATATCAGGCTTTAGTCACACTAAGAAGGTTGGAGAGCAGGAAGAGCAAATACGATGCATGAAAAGGGTAAGAAAGGATGGAGGTTAGAGGAGTAGAGGGGTGGAGAGGCAGGGAGGAGCTTCTGGTCTAACCATACAGCACTGTGACGGAAGCTACAATGAACCGTAACTCAAAGCTGGACAGGCAAGGACTAACGTCTTAACACATCTTTCTTGCAGGGATGTCCCTTGTTGGCATTTTACCCCTAACTTAACCCTTTAACTTTGAGTTTTGTGCAGCCAAAACTTAAGAGTCTACGAATTTAATCCTGAATGAAAACGTCACTGTAAAGCAAAAGCAATAGCAGTCCTATAGTGGTTCTAGTATATAAATTCTTCCTTCTATTTCAGTGATGATTACAGTTTGATGGAAGCTTTGAAAAGGTGTTCATATGGGTCACTGACATTTTTACCTGGTCTCCTGATCGTGTGTGTGTGTGTGTGTGTGTGTGTGTGTGTGTGTGTGTGTGTGTGTGTGTGTGCGTTAGCCCTTTAATCAACCTGTGAGCCTCCCCTGACCCCTTCATCCATGTACTGTGCAGAAACTGACATAGAAACACACACACAGGGCTCCTTGAAGGATAATGCTGGTGTTATCTTTATCCTTGATAACAGATCCCACAAAAAGACCAAAACCAACAATCTAAGTGTTGTCTATCTGTGTAGCCGAATCCTGTTCTATCTTATTCCTCTGTGCCAATAAAACTATTAAAAACACATGAATGAAGTACAGCACTGCCCTGGGTGACATGTACCTTTATTACCATGAACACACACACACACACACTGTAGTTTATTTCGAGATAATCACACATACACCGTCCTGCTGCCATAAATATTAGCCAGGGCCAAATTAATCTACCGTTGGGCTCCAGGGTAAATAAAATGAGTTGTGGTCCCCCAAGTACCCATCAGGTAAAGTGGTAATCTGCCCCTTGTTTGCAGTGCAATATCCACTGAAAAGCATAAAGGTATTAAAATAAGACATAAGATGATGGTAAAATGAGTTTATATTGTGCTTATCATTACCAAACAAACCATTAATTCACCAAATTACCACCTCTGGGGCCCCTGAGAGCCACTAGCACACCAAATGTGTATTAATCCATGGCTGAGTTTGCTAAAAACTACAAATCCCAGGAAAATACTTTCTTTTTTTTATGGGATTTGCTGACAATAATAAAAATACAGAATAAAAGCTGTTTCATACCAGGCACGGATTTTGTCTGAAAAATTCACACGAAAATTTAAAAAACTGATTTTGTGTTTTTTTTATGAATGCTTGCACATCCCTGCGGGGAAAATATATTCGGAAGGACCTCGATTTCAGAGGATTTCTGCCTGTGGAAATATATGTTTGACCAATGAAATGCTTTGTTCCAACTGATGGCAGTCATTCTCCATGTTTGTTGCATGAAGAGTGTGTATTTTCAGAGCAATGGGCGTTTGTTTTCGGGGTAACGGACTGCCGGACAAATGGGCTTTTTTGGCCCAATTGGCCATTTGTTTGATCTATTGATGTTTCGGAATAACAATGGGCCGTCCCCTTCTCAACACCCAATAATGTACGACAAACAGGACAACCTCAACAACCACATAAAGGACAATATATGGCTTGAGATCGTCGTCGCAGGGATACGATGAGGATGGGAGGGATGCTCCTCTCTGCCCATTTTCAACTAACCAATACTCAGCAAAATATTCAGTTTTAATGACAATATTCTCAAGTTTGAACCAAAAATCACCATTGTGTGCTCCACTCATTCTAACAACTAATGAGCTCCCAGTTATTTCTGCAGGTAAAAGCTTCCCTCCAATTTCCGCAATTGCTTCCCAAAATGGTTTTGGACCGCTCTCTCCCAGAGCCTGAATCCTCAATCAAAGCTTAAAGTTCCACTTAAACAACTCCAACAAGTTTAAGACCCCCCTGCTTGACACACAGTAGATGTGTCTAAAAATACGGCAGATAAAATAGCTGAGTCCTTCAGTCCTTGAGCATCATTACTGCGGCTGAGCCAACCGTTGGCTCGGCCTTCCCCGGTCCTGGGCTTTCATAAAGCAGGGTGGCATCGGGACGGGATCGGGAGCCAGACTCTTTTCCTGTAGTGACTCAGGCCTCTATGGCCGAGTATGAGTCACTCCTCCAGTTCCTGGATCGATATTCAAAACGCAGGCAGACATGAATCAAATAACAATGAGTCAGTGTCAGAGAGAATCACCTCGCACCTATTTAGAAATTAAGCGCTCCGTCTCGTTCTCATTTGCTCTCCAACACTTATTTTTAAAGTTTGTTACTCGGTGCTGTTGTGAGATGTTTAAGTAAAGACCTTCAAAAGTTTCATTCTCTCTCAAACCGTCTCCCTCGCAGCATCGTCTCTACCTCCCCACTCCTGTCTTTTAATCTAGTCCCCACACACACACACACACACACACACACACACACACACGGAGTCATCTACAAGATTGATTGGAGCTCATTCTGTGTCCTATAATAGACGAGTATTAAAAAGTTTCCTCCCTCTCATGCTATTTGTGAAATTGAATGGAAGGTAAAATGCACGCCAGAATTAGAAATGGGTTTCCGGTTTGCAGCAACCGTGTGTGTGTGTGTGTGTACGTGTGTGTTTGTGTGTGTGTCTGAGTGTGTGTGTGTGTGTGTGTGTGTGTGTGTGTGTGTGTGTGTGCATACAGAAAAGGAATTTGTTTGCATGCAAAGGAGATCCACCTACACTCACTTTAACACTGTATTATTTGCAGAAAATAGTTTATCACCTTTACAGGCTGATAGAAATCTGGGGATTATGAAACTGGCCGTGTATATTGTGCTGGGTTGCATCAAACTGACGTGAAACTCATATAAAAAGACGGTCTTTTAAAGCACCACAGGTGAGAAAAAAATGGTTTCATTCTGAACATAAAATATATTTCATATTTATTTTGAGTTATTAACATCATGATACCGTAAGCTATATTTTCATAAAATATGCATTAGGACACCTTTAGTCCTGCTGGATGAAGTCAGAATGACTATTTCATACACGTATTTTGTGTGTTTTGGAGAAATGACTTTCAAGACACTGTCATATGCTAACATTTTAGATTTTGGCATTGAACTACAATTTACAAAACCCAGGCTATTATATAGAGCCGAACAATTAACAATTGCGATTCAATCATTTTTACATCATTATTCTCATTTTCATTGAAAAAAACATATTAGAATGATTATGGTGTGATTTTTGAGGGGATCTGTACCAACCAGAGATGTTTTCTTAAATCTGTAGAATATGATGTGTACTGTAGGCCAGGACATCTCTACAGCACCACAATATTTAAATTAAAATGGTATTTTGACACATTTCATATTTCATATTTATTGCGCCTCCTGTGATTTAAAAAATTGCAGTATAGGCCATATTACGATTTAGATAACATTTCGATTAATTGTGTAGGTGGTAACACGGTTTTGCACTCTGCAGCTTACTTTACCGCAGTTTCATAAGAGTGTCGGAGAACTACGGTGGCCTTCAGGTAACGTAAAAACGCGAAAGGTTCTCTCTAGAGCCAGTGTTTGGTTTGTCCATTCTGGGCTACTATAGAAACATAGCGGAGCAACATGGTGGACTCCGTGAAGAGGACCCACTCCCTATGTAGATATGAAGGGCTTATTCTAAGCTAATATTTCCATTTCTACTATTAGATCCACAAACTGTTCCTTTAAGCACAATATATACTGAAATAATAAAGGTTTAAAAACTAGATTTTAACTCATGCATAGAGTATAAATACTGTATTGCCTTAAATACTAACACTCAAATGTATAATTTGAAAATAATAAGAATTTGACACCTGCATTAATTGATTTTTGTGGCCACTTAGGGCACTGGTAATAAGCTGTAAACAAAACACTGACATATTATCACCTTTTAAGTTGATGTGTTTGCAAACAGTTACCTGTTTACACTTCCAGCAGTCACAGAGCAATGTTAGCATTTATTTGGAGTCGTGTTTCTGATGAATGTAAGTCCAATATTCACTCTCCTTTTTGCTCTGTTCTGGCTCTTTATGAATTTAGCATGGGCCTTATTTTGTCTTTGGTGTTGTAAGTTGCATGATATGATTGTTTTTAATACGTATTTTATTAAATTAAACTATTTCTACATGCAAAATAAATAATATTCTCGTTCAAATGTTGCTTCTGCTTAAAATAGAAAGCGATATCTTTTCATGAAAAATATGATCGATATGATTTTTCCCTGCAGTATAATTAGCCCTTTCAGTGCATATATGTGCTGTGTGCTGCGGCCTGGCTGCTCACCATATGGCAGCGGGGACATGGAGAATCTCTCGCCCTCTAGTTTTCTCTCTATGTGCCAAGCTCTGTTGTTCCTCCTCCATCCCTTCCCCTCCCTCACTTCCGTCAGAGAACTCACCATGCTGAGCTGCTCGGATGTACTCTCACCTCCCCCACTCCCTCCCTCCCTCCCTCTATCCTCCCATCCTTTTTCTTATATCACACTCTCTCCTATTCCCTTACGCTTTTTGATATTTACAACGTACTAGAGAAGAGAGACACGTATTAATCTTGTCTGCTATCAGCGATTGCACTAATTTGTCTCCAGTACTATAGTCTTTTCTTTTTTTTAAAGCATTGGGACTGAAAGTTTTGGTTATAAAACATACTTAAGAAGAACAGATTGGGGTTTTGGGAAATCCCAACAGAGAAGAGAAGTGGTGATTCATGCCAAAACTGACAGGTGTGATTTAATGCAGTATGAGTAGATGAGATGCTTCTAACTGAAGCTCACCGAAACCAACTCTCTCCTTTATACTTTTCTGCTTCCTCCTCATTCCCTCCTCTACTCTTCCCACCTCCCCCTTCCTCCTCCTTCTCTGGATATACTTCACTCAAATGAGAAAACAGTGAAAGCCCGAAGAAGTATTTTCAATTAAGACACGACGTACGACAAGTGAAAAGGATCTCTTTTTTGTCACAAACAGTAACCCTGCTTATGATCCAGGTTCAACCAAAGAATAAACAAAACCAGTCTGAATTGGTGTTAATTTATTCAGGCTATTTTTAGATGTTGTCTCAAAGTGTGTTCAGACCAAATACAAAGCGGATTTTCACCTCGCGAATACGGACGCTGTGTTTTTTGGAGTATTCCGCAACTTGTGAATATTCCACCTTAAAAAAATAGTGTGTAAAACTTCGAGGAACTGAAACTAAGAATCGTTATGTTTTCATTAGAATGAGTTCTTCAAATCTAGACAGACATATCTTTGACATTTCTGTACTTATTACGTCATAGTTTCGTAATGTTTAGTTGATGTATCAGAGCTTCTCGAGGCAGGAAGTAGTGCTTCTCCTCGTGTTTTATTGATGTTTGCCCTACAGTATGAGGCTCACCATCACCAGCTCATAGTGATCATAATCCCCTTATAATTGATCCCAATGCACTTCAGGTAAATGTTAATGAGCACACCATGTGCTGCCGCATGCGTGATGCCTTATAAACACTGCTTCAAATTGTATAAATAATGATGCCAGAGATATAATTAGCTTAATACTATTAAAGACTTTTTGGGACTTTTCCAGGACCTGTGGACACCCGGCATCTTAGCTGGGAAGGCTGAGGTGCATTAGGGAGGTTGGTCGAAGCATGTACTCTGTTACCAGTTGTTGTCAATGAGCCGACAACAACAGACCCCCCACCGGTCATTTCATCGATTATTGGCTCCAGGATCCCAACCTGCCCTTTGAATAAATGGACCGGCAGCAGTCTGGGGCCCGTAGTAGGGCGTTCACCAGCTCAGACGGTGTTGGTCGAGCTCTGAACCTCAGCACCACTCTCACCTGAGCACAGTAGCTGTGGGACGATACACTGATCTCTCGATTTGATACTATCACGATACTTGGGTACCGATTCGATATATATTGCGATTTTTAAGTATTGCGATTCTACAAGTATTGCGATTTGATATTACGATGTATTGCAATTTTGTTCACTTTTTTAACACACGACCATGTTAAAAAGTTGAACCATACACTTCTAGGGACTTTTACTTTGGAAAATATCTAACTTAATACAGTAAGAATGTTTGATTTTCAGCATGTATGTAGTCAGAGATGTCCTGCAGTCAAATATATCAGTCATTATCAGGCATTATTTATCAATTTTTTTCCAGCAACCAAGACATTTCCCTCATAAATTAGTGGTGTTTTATTTTTAATTAATAAGGGGAATGTAATGTTTTATCCTTCTGGAAAATATAATCCAGTCAATCTTATTCCCATATAATACAACAGCATTTACCACCAAATAAAAACAAAGTGTGAGAAGAAGAGTGCTTAAGAACACACTTAGCTTTGTCACACACACCTTATTACTTACTGGAGTGCACACTAGAGCAGCAACAATTAATAGATTTATTGATTAGTTGTCAACTATTAAATTAATCGCCAACTATTTTGATATTTTTACATTTTTTAAGAAAATAAAGTCAAAAATCTCTGATTCCAGCTTCTTAAATGTGAATATTTTCTGTTTTCTTTTCTCCTCTATGACAGTAAACTGAATATCTTCTTTTGAGGATACCATCTTGGGCTTTGGGAAACACTGGTCTACATTTTTCACCATTTTCTGATATTTTATAGACCAAACAACTATTCGATTAAACATGAAAATAATCAGCAATGAAAATAATCGTTAGTTGCAGCCCTAGTGCACACACTAACATGCAAACCTACACTTGTAGTTGGACAAATACCCAAGGAAGATGAGATAAAGTGTGTAGAACACTGAAGACTTAGAGAAAGGAAAGAAAAGACCAAGCTCTTAGAAATAAAAGATTAAAGATAGCTAGAACAAAAGATAAAGATAAGGAGAAAGAGAGAGAGAGAGGGTGTGATGGAGGGCGGGATGAGAGAGAGAGAGAGGAGGGCCAGATGGAGAGAGCACCAGAGCCAACAGCCGAGCTAAGTGGGTAGTGTGCTCCCCAGACAGCGCTCCATATGGCCTGGCAACACCATACACAGCCAGGCAGCACAAACACACATATACACAGCATGTATCCACACAGACACACGGCATGTATACATACTCCTCGACACAAACAATCACACATAGTGCAGCTTCACACTTTGCCATGTACTCACACATATACAGAGCTCGGTCTGAGGGGGACCGAGCCACCCCCTCCACACACACACACACACACACACTCTTTAAAAAAATGACATCCAATGTGATATATCGGTATCTTCATGTCAAGAAATAGTTCTATTTCTCTTTTAATCCCAACTGGTATGTTTGTCCATACTGCAGCCGTCCATAAGGTGCTCACCGGGGTAGAAAACAAGGTCACCTTTGGCTGGTGTCGCTGTATGGATGGTTTCAAATCATAAAACTGTACGTTTACAACTGGTCAGTGAACATGATAGCATAGCGGGCTTTTATTATGTGCCAATCACTGGATTACGTTTTCCACACAAACCAAGATGCAGAATTGGGAAGCTGAACCTCGGCCAGTTATGTGTTGCTGTTGTTATGATAAAAGTGTAGTCGTCAAAGTAATTGCTGAGATCTGAGAGCATGGAAACATGATAAATGGTAAATGGACTTGCATTTATATAGCGCCTTTCTAGTCTTCCAACCACTCAAAGGGCTTTACACTACATGTCAGCATTTACCCATTCACACACCGATGGCACAGCTTTCGGGAGCAATTTGGGGTTCGGTATCTAGCCCACACTTTAACATGCGGACTGGAGGACGGAGATGAACCGATCCGACCTTTTCAGTTCCGATAGCGATACCTGGGCTTTGGGTATCAGCCAATCCAGAGTAGTTTAGTGAGCGTATAAACTACTTTTGTAAACTGAAAGTCAGCGCACCTGAAATACAGAGTACATACAGTGTTTGCATGAACTTCTATCGCATATTCTGTAGTTCAGAGTTAAACCAGGATGTCCGTTTGTAAAAGCCCCAGTATGCTTCAAAGTTTAACAGCGTGCGTTTTCCCTATTTCCAACGGCAGAACTAGAACTGGGCTGCATTTGATTTGATTTTTGCAACTTTCTGAAACAAATCAACAGAATAACAATCCGACAATCACGGTATAAAAACATATAAACTATTTTTGCGTTTAGACATGGTTTGAAAACACATCAGAAGAACTAGTTCATTTCAATCTTACTAAACCTTAAACTGTAATGCATGTTTACAACCAACAGTTTGGGTATTAAAGGTGCTCCGCACAGCTCTCAACATGGCTTACAGCTAACGTGCTAACAGTGAAAGCAACAGCCACAGTGCTGACAGAGTTAACAGTGTTAACCTGAGGGGGAACCAGAAGGTAGGTGCTACGCTTCTGCAACGGCGGCGTCAGTCGGGACGGCATTATGAGCGTAAACGCAATATGAGCATATAGTGCAGAGCAGCGGCCATGAGCGAGCCAGTGGGGCACGCTCACATGCAGGAACATGCACTAAAAGGCACCAGCGGCTGGCTGGGATATGTCAACAAAGCACAGGGAAACTCTGATTACAACACACACACAGAGGGAGAGTGACTTCATTCTCTGCTCAGATAGACATTACTCCTCTATATCTTTACACAGCAAATAGTTGTTTGCTGCTATATTAATACTCTGGATATCATATAGAGCACCTTTAATGTTAGTGTTCACCTTTGTTTTCTCTTCCAAATAAATTTAGTCCTGGAGGTTTGCTTAAAATCTGAATGGTCGTCTGACTGCTCATGTTTGCACACAATATTGCCATGTTCCCAAAGCGTACAATGTTATTAATACTACTGGAAGTAGTTTTTCAAAAATAAGACCCAAGTTGAACATAAACATCATAAATGTGTAGAGCCTCCACGTGTATACTCTACACTGTGTGATCATGAAACGTTTGATTCACACCAGCAAGTCAGAAAATCCTCATTCCTTCCTACAGACTACGCAAAAGATTCAGTTACAAGCACAAAAAAAAAGAAATGTGTCCTATCCAGTAAAGATGGAAGTCTCTCAAGCATACAGAAATGTAAGTGAGAGTGAGTCAAGTCCCTCCCCGGTCCCCGCCGGAGCAGAGACTCATGGGAAGACCAGGATAACAGCCAATCCCTGAAGGAAGTGAGGAAGTGACTCCTCGCCAATCCCAGGGGTCAATGAGGTTACTACGGGGCTGCTGGGCCATCGCCATGGTACCCTGCCATCAGGGGACACCTGGCCAATCACATTTAGTGATGTGAAGTGTAAACACCTTTACACTGCAGCACATACATGTTGCCTTTACAGAAGCATGGGGTTTACTGTAAAGACAAGGGTGGAGCGAGGACCAGATCATTATGCATGAAAAAGTGACGGCACTGATCTGAGCAGTCTGTGTTGTCACGGTGAAAAAGGCAGTAAAACTGAAGAAACGTTTATTAACCCATTTCATCTCAGTCATATTCTGTGACCACAATATTTGTTACATACAGTATAATTTGTTAACAGGTCTATTATTATTCCCTCGGCCAAGGAGGTTTTGTTTTTGGTTTGTTTGTCCGTTTGTCAGCAAGATTATGGAAAAATTACTGGCCCAATTTTCATTAAACCTGGTGGAAGGGTGTAGCATGGGCCGAGGAAGAACCCATTGGAGCGGATTGGGATTAGGGCTGGTAGATATAGACAAAATATTCTATCGCAATATTTTTATCATTTTTATTTTATTTTTATTTATTTTTTTATTTTTATTTTTATAAACTTTATTTATACAGCACCTTTCATACATAAAATGCAGCTCAAAGTGGCTTACAAGAAAAGTAAAATAAAATAAATAGAAACAACAACACAGGTGTGAAAGACAGAGTTCATCAGGAGCAAAATGTACCAATAAATAAGACCAATAAAACAATAAAATGCATAAAATTATATTATAAAAAAGGTTAAAAAATGAATCAAAAGCAAGATCATAAAAATAAGTTTTGAGTTTTGAGCTGTGTTTTAAAACTGTCAACAGAAATATATATTTATATATATATATTCACATGGTAAAGCCTATTTTTGAAGACTCCTGTGTGAATTTCATTGACAAATGAAGAGTACTTTCTCATTTTAAGAACTTGAGTGCAAAATTGCAAGCACAGAAATTATAGAGAAAAAAAAAAATATAGGCCTAGTCCATATTGTGATAGAAACAATATAGAAAAATATACATGAAAGACATTTTTATATCATTTTGACGATATATTTTGTCATATTGCCCAGTCCTTTTTGAGGTTAAATGAGTTAAACTCCATGTAACACTGGTATGCAAAATAACTTTCAAGAGAACATGCAAGTGTGCAAATGACTAATAAACATGGGGCATTTAATGGGAAAATGCTAATTAAAATGCATTCAGTCATCATTAATAACACACATTGTAATTTAGTGATATTATCATTTGAAAGCCTTGCATATACTGAAGGATTACATGTTCCTCTACAGACTCAGAAACATCTACAACTCCTGGGGTTATTAAAAGTTTAAAACTACCAAGAGATGAACTCAGAAGTACACAGTGGTCAAGTTTAGACCAAGACATTTTCTCTTACAGAGCTTTGAGAGTGCCAGCAGCTCAATCAACAGCTCACCAGAAGTCCGTTCTGTCTCTACTGAGCTGATCAACCTGACAAACGTTTGGCAGGAACTGACCATCAGCAGCCAGGTTTCCCTGCCCACTTTATTTCCTACAGACAGACTCATTCTGTGAATAAACATTATGCCTTGAGCAATACACAATGAACAGTCTGCCATCCAGGGTTTCCCTGAGCTAGTATGTTTTTTTACTTACTGAAATTAATGCAGGAACGACCAGTGTTCGCCATTATGAGATGCTGATATTAAAGGGAAAATTCGCCACCTTTTATGTGGCTGTCCAATCAGTGTTGATGGTAAATGTAGTCAATTGAAGAAATAAATTCCTTGGTGCTATATTAGCAGAGAAAGTTCAGTTCTCCTGCTCACAGAGCTGCGCCGGCAGTACCAGGATGCATTGCGCCCGATGCATATCCTCTTGCACGGCCAATGCAGCCGCAGCCTCGGCTTCTCTCCGCTGCATTTCTTTGGCCGTATATTCTGGCTCAAATAAATACGTCTGAATATCCGAGTAAGCCAAAACACTAACCTGTAGTTCATCCTTGTCTCCAAGTAAACTACGTCAAATGACGGCACTGGTTACAGATTTTGCAGCTGCAAACTCATCTTTCTCGGTCAATGTAGCACACACTGAGGAATTTATTGCTTCAATTGACCACATTTACCATCAACACTGATTGGACGTCCACATAAAAGGTGGCGAATTTTCCCTTTAAGAAACGTGGATTGGGTTTATCAGGTTTCACGTTTCCAGCTAACATTGGAAAGAGGTGAGGGGAGGGGTATTCAGTTGGTTGCAATCTGCAACCTCACCGCTAGATGCCACTAAATCTTACACACTGTCCCTTTAACACAATACTGTTTTTGGTCGAAACACCGGAAGCTAACAGAGTCATGTCAACTATATTTATAAAACCCAATATCACAGATCATAAATGTCCCTCAAGGAGCTTAACAGTCTTCCTGGTTTGTTGTAGTTTGTATTAAAATCACTTTATAGACAACTGTCCCAGTTCAATGGCCTCTGCAGAAGGAGTACTGACTGTAACGTCTGGTGAATAATGCGGGGAATACTGACCAGAGAGGCACCGATTGTATAATGTTATAAACGGGGGCCATATTGTGGGATTCCTCAGAGAAGCAGATGTGCTCCAGCTGACTTACTCTGTAATCCCACCTCACTCTCTGATCCAACAACACACACACACACACACACACACACACACACATACACATACAGTGCACACAGAGAGAACATAAACAAGCTTTATCCTTTGATCATTGTGCGGCAGGAAAAAAAAGACATTACTGGCTCCAGAGGTCACCGCGAACAGGAATGCGTGGAAACTCGCATTTCCAGCGGGGACGGACGGGGATGCTCATATAACATCAAAGAGAGAAAACGACAGTCTGTTTGAAATAAAGTTTGCAATTCAAGTCTGTATTAACAACCGCTGATCAAATAACCAGACTTTACACACACACACACACACACACAGAGAAGGAAAGACAATCACTGAGCTGAGCCATTATAAACCAACCCATCAAGCATCCAATCCCCACTAATTGGAGACGAGATGGAAGGCGATGTTTCAGTGAAAGCTAACCTCTAACCACCTGCATTCTCAGTATGATGGTAGTTGGCAAGCTAGCAAAGGGATTAGCAGGTTTAGAGGAAGAAGTGAAGAGGTTGGCACCACTGAAGATGAATATTTCCCAACGTGAATTTGCATATGAAAGTGTACTTTTAACAATAAACCTCAATGTCAGTCAAAATCATAGGAGTCTCCTCAGTTACTCCATGACGCTACAGCGATATGTTATTATTATGTTCATCTGGAATACATATTTCAACTTTGTTTCTGAGAAATTTTCTGTTTGGTATGTCAAATAGCATTAAATACTACAGTACCCATGATTCTCAGCATGGGTCCATCCGGGTTCTTACTGGTCCTTACTTTCCCAACCCTCACAGACCCTGACAGATATAACTCCTCCTTCTGTGCAACACTATTTGCCTAATAATAAAGCCTATAATTGTAGTCTAATGCAAAGTGGGGAAAAGATTGCAGGGATAGACAACTTTACTGGTCACATTTTTTTTGTGGGTATGCCATGAAAACATTTATTGCTGCTAGCTTTAGGTGCTTTTAAGGTCTTTACACACCTGGGGCGGGGTTTTTTTGGTGCGATTAATTCGCACGTCAAACAGAGGAAGCTATTAAAGCTCATTTGCACCATCTATTTGTATATAACCCTGCTTTTCCAGATTATAAACTGCTCCACAAAAAGAGGCACAGTTTGTAGACAGTTAAGAGACGGGAGTCGATGGTACAAACAGTCAGCAACGTATCTTAAATAAGCTATATATATATAGGGAATGGGAATGTGACGTGACGTGGACGTCGGACATTTTTTGGAGGATAAAGGGTGAGAGTGCCGTCCGCTGGCTGTTCACTGTAACTGTCAAAAAATAACACAAAACACTGCACAGTGAATAAGATTTAAAAGCCAAATTGTAGTATATATAGTATACAGTCAGACACAAAAGTATAGCTGACGTTATGGGTTTCATTTTGCAAGATGCCGGTAGATTAATTACGCAGTATTAGCCAACGTTTTCTTAGTATTCAGTTAACATAACATTATCTTTATCCGGATGGTTGGGTAGTTGGCATTTGGCTTGTAGATCTGAATGTCCTGTACCCACTCTTTTGTAAATTGGACTCCAAAGATTTACATATTTTGAACTGCTATAGGTGTTCACTAACACCAAAACACATCCGTGACCATAGCCAGCAAGCTATCTAGCTTGGAGAGCAATGTGACTGACTAGAGATAGTATATTCTTACATACTATATTGGTCAATCTAATCATACATCACAGCGGTCATGTATTGTTCAACTGTTTTCCAAAGCTCATGTGAAATTCCAGATACAGGTGAGAAGAAGTTGAACTGAAACATGTCACACACACACACACACACACACACACACGATGGGAGTCATTCCTCCAGACGGGCAGCTTGGCAGGAGAGCTGAGCCAACTGTGAGACACCCAGTCCCAGAGCATCTGAATCCAGCCTAAGCCAACTCTACGGAGGAGGACGACAGCATTATCTAGTCTCTAATGACTCAACAGGATCTGGACTGGACTTATCACACTCAATGACCATGTCCATCTTTACAACTACGTCTGATAGATGACAGGCAGCAGCTACATTTGTGTGTCTTTAACGGGATATTAACTCACTCAGAAGGTAAAGAAGAGGGTGGCTTGCTAAAAACATGTTTCCAGTGACACCAACCGAGGCATATTCACTAAATATAAATCAAAAAGTCTAAAGAGGTGCCTGTGCAATGCCATTCAACTTAGAGTGCCATACAAATTCCGTAATAATGGCTTGAGTCACCAGAGCGTGAGTTTATCTTTTATACTGTTGACTCATCCAAGGTGTAAAAGAGATTTCACAACAAAACATGAATGTGATGCAAAAGAACAGACCGCCAGCTCTTGATTGGAGGTTGTTCTGGGCCACTGGGGTGAAATGACGTTAACGTGACGCAAAAAGCAAACATTAACACGCATTTTAAACTCATTTTAAAGGGGACATTTTACATTTTCAGTGCTTATGCACATACATTTGGGAATCTAGAGTGCCTACCAACCCACAAACTGTGAAATAAGACAACCCACTCAGTTTCTACCTAGATCAGGAAACATGTGATTCAGCAAGTCATTAAGATTTTGCTCCTCTTCCTATGTCATCACCCACAGTTTGAGATCTACCTTTGCAAAGGTGAACCATATCAGAGCAGACTGGGCTTTTCTTAAAGAGACAGGCGCTAAAACGGAGCGTTTCAGACCGAGGGTGAATACAGGTGTATTCAGACAGACAGTATGAGAAAAATAATGTGTATGTGTATGAACCTGAAAATGAGCACGATATGTCCCCTTTAAATTCGACCAGGTGATATAGAGCTGGTGGTTGAAAAACAACTGCTGCCACTCACCGGACGTCATTTTGCTGCGGAGGTTTCTTCTGCCCAACCAGGTTCACCGTTCTGGCTTGGATAGGCTTCTCTTCTCTGAAACACACGGAGGTAGGAAAATGTTAACAATGTGCCTTTCTGCCTCTCTTACGTTCACATAAATTAAAATAACTATAAATACGAGCATCAGTCCAGACTGCAGTTAGCCCCGAGTTCATTTTGTTACGCTAAGCTTTCCTATGAGTAACTGCTAGCTTTCAAATGTCAATATTTGCCTCATAAACCAACACGTTCCCAACTAGTCATATACTGACGCTTTGTCAAACCTTTCGGCGCCACTTTTCGGTCGCAGTAAACACGTGCTTAATATTGTGAATTAAACAAAAAAATTTGCTAGATTCAGGCAACAAAACCACGATAAAAAGAAAAAACAACGTGGTTGGGCTTCCGTCTATTTGCTCTTTAAACTACATCACCACAGCACTTTCTCTGAGCGTTTAATATTGACACGGATGGGTTTACATAGTAGTTAATGGAACGCCTGGTGCATCTTATACCGACGCTAAAGGGTGCCTTGTGCGTCGGTATGATAAAGCGTCGGTATTTGACGCCCTGGGAATGAGAACGGGCTGCATAAACCCTTGTGTTTTGAAGCTCTATAGTTGGTTCTGATTATGTTCTCACTCCTAATGAATTGTACAGCTATTTTGTGTCACCTGAGTTCGAATGACATTGCACTCACTCAACCAACAGAAACCAAACCAAAAAAAGCTCCAAATACAACCTGAACTGCTCACTTAGACTGTCACTGCAGTGTTGAAGATACGTTTAGGTCGTCAATGACAGATAATGACATTCTTTCAATATGTCCACTGACACATTCACGGTGTGATTCGAAACCATCTCATCCTTAAACATGAACAGTGGGCTCTGATCAGTCAGATCACAGAGGAAACTCAAGAGCGAAATCCCCGCCAACGCCCACGCTGTCTAAAACAGACATGTCTTTTTATCGTCAACACTGTGGGTACCCCTCTCATTATGGTGATATCTCTTTGTTCCATCCACTGGCTGTTTAAAATAAGTAGTGATTGAAGTAGATGTGCCATCCTCCGATTACACTGTAAAGTATACTGCATTACTTTTTAAAAGGGAACTATAATGCTACTTTTTCACAAGTGATGTCTGACATCTTTAAATTAAGTTTAGGTTTAGGCTATTACTGGAGTTTTGTGTCTAAAGCTCTTTTTTTTACATTTTTGCTGACATTTTCAAATGCATGCTACACATTTTCTATTTCTGGATGTATCCAACATTTCAGGTGTTCATTGGTTTCCATTTACTCCTATATGGCGTTAAAATCAATTATCAGACTAGCTTGAGTCGTGAAATCCATCACAGTGAACGTCTCCGTTTTGTTTTATTTTTGTCAATGACATTACATTATTATAGTAACATTACAAGTTTAAAGCGCAAATTGATTTGATTTGAAAAGTCTGCAATGTTAGAAAAATACGTGCAGATTTACACTTATTCCAGCAACTTTCAAAAGTTTGCTAATAGATTTTCATTTTGTATGAAAATGTATGGAAGCCAAAAGATGTCTGAAATTGTAGGAAAAATGCCTTCAAATTTCTAAAATACTGCAGCATTGTTTACAAAATGGTTAGCTATGATGAAGAATCTACGTGATTTGTAAATAATATGGATGAAGCGGTCCAATCCTATGGACTGCTATCAGCACCAACACTGACCTCATTAACCCGATTCACATTAAATTAAAAAAAAAAAAGTAAAGTATGTCATTATAAAAATTCAGTGTTTCCGTCACCAAATATTATTCATTCCAAACAGGCTGTCGATTCAATTTTAGTGTTCGACTAATCCCTGGCTTGGTGCTACCTTACATAACAAGGATCTCAATCAAGACCACACAAGCACGTAATGTAATTTGTGGAAACAGACAGCACCGATATTGGATTCATACTCTGTATTGGCAGATTCCCTACAATGAGATATCGGAAACAGTATCAGGAGGAAAAAGTTGGATTTTTTGCATCCCCAATAAGTTAATGGGCTAAAACAAGTTATAAGTTATGGTCCTTTAAGGTCAGATTCCACTCTTGAATATAAGAAAAGGCCTGACTTTAAGTTGTTTAGCTTGAACTTCAGAGATGTTTCACAGCTCTCCGGAAACTATTACACATACTCATATCTTAATTTTTTTTAGATATCAGATAACAATATAGTTATTGTTGAATTAATATTATGCATTGTTGGTAAATCAGCTCAATCTAAAGTAGAGAGTACAGTGCATTGCAATGAACCTACAGTATATAGCACATCTTACTCATCTAGTCAAGAAAAAACAGATGTAAGCAACTTGCAGCAACAGAAGCATGAACACCACACACCTACGTAACATGTTTTTCATCTACTTGAGCTTTTACAATGGATATATGTATGTGTGTTTCCTGTGTATTCACTTAGGGCTGAGACAAGTCCAACACATGTTTCTACTTTCAAGGTGAGAGCACTGACATAAACTAGCTCTCTGTGAAATGATAATAAGTGATCAATTACTTCCAGAGAGTAAGGCTTATACTGATATTAAAGGTGCTAAATACGGAATTGTAAGCATTTCTATTGCCTCTCAATGGCTCTCAACATAGTGATGGCGAGCTACAGCTTGCAGCTAACGGTGCTAACAATGCTAAACAGTGCAAACAACGGCGAAAGTGCTGACAGAGATAACAGCGTTAACCTGAGGGCGGGTGCTACGCTTCCGGGACGCCACCGTCGTCGGTCAGGACGGCATTATCAGCTGTAACCGCCAAATGAGAGCAGTGCAGAGCAGCAGCCATGAGCTAGCTAGTGGGGCGCGCTCACATGCACCAACATGCACTAAAAGCACGCACGGCCAGCCCGGCGATGTCAACAAAGCACAGAGAAACTCAGATTACAACACACACAGAGGGAGAGTGACTTCATTCTCTTCTCAGGTAGACATTACTCCTCTATATCTTCACATGGACAATAGTTGTTTGCTGCTATATTAATGCTCTGGATATCAAATTTAGCACCTTTAAAGACACAGTTCACCCCAAAATCAAACATACACATTTTCCATCTTACCTGTAGATGGAAAATGTTACCACGAGCCTCTTGTCCATGAAAAGACACTTTCTTCTGGAAAACGACATTGTTGAACATTTCAAATGTATTTTTTTGTTCTAGTTCCATTATATTGGAGAGACGACAGACATCTCTATGGACGATATCTCCAACACTCACACCAAAACAATCTAGATTGATAAACAGCACTACAGGTAAGAGGGATATTGGTATTTTTGATTCGAGGTGAACTGTGTCTTTAAGTAAAGTATCTGGCAAGAATATCCATGTTCCTTGATAAGCAAACCATGAGGACACTAGTTACATCATTAGTTCAATGCCACTCTGATTATACCTGCATAACTTGGTACAACTAAAAGAACAATAGATGAGCTTCAAAAAGCTCAGAACACACTAATGAGGGTCGTCCTTCGTCTCAGTCCAAGAACGCATATTAGCCCAAACCATTTTAAAGAGTTGAATTGGCTCTCCGTCTGAAGGTAGAATTCAACAGTTAAAAACTTATTATGGTCGTCAAGATTTTACAAGGTCTATGTCCAAATTATTTTATTGGGTATTTTCAGAATGGTCGGGACTCTCATGGCCTGAATACGAAGGCTATAGTTTATCTAACCTGAAACAATCCAATCTGAAAAGTAAAGTAGGGAGAAGCACATTTTTCTAAAAAATCTATTTTTCTTAAATCTGTCCATTCTCAGAAAAGTTAAAAAAAAAAAACGCTGAAAAAATGTAAGTTAGTATAGTGAAACATCCTATCCAGGACAGTTCTTCTAAGCTTTGGTCTGGTTTCTGAATTTGTTTTCTTTTTAAATTAATTTCATGACTGTATAAATATTTATGTTTTTAGGTGTATTACTGTAAAATTAAATATTAGTAGCATATACATGTCATCCCCTTCCCCTGCCTGTCTCCTAGCCTGACTACCGGACCACAATGGAAATAAGTCATGTGACTTTATTGCGACATCTTGATGAATTTTAGTACTGACACATATTTGTGTGGTGTATTTTAATGTATCAAATAAAATCAATAGGGCTGTCAAAGTTCACGCAAATTTGTCTTAAAGCCACTAATTTCTTTAAGGCATTTACACAACTTGTGATTTTTAGGCTGTACCGGGCTCAGTTTTAAAGAGAGTGAAGATACTAAGGAATCCATTGGTGCCAACCATGTCATACGAGCTTGTTGAGGATAAATATCGCTCCACTACTAAATATTAGTGAGGAAAAACTGGCATGGCCATTTTCAAAGGGGTCCTTTGACCTCTGACCTCATGATATGTGAATGAAAATGGGTTGTATAGGTACCCACGAGTCTCCCCTTTACAGACATGCCCACTTTATGATAATCACATGCAGTTTGGGGCAAGTCATAGACAAGTCAGCACACTGACACACTGACAGCTGGGCTTCTATTTGCCCACTCCCATGTTGATACGAGTATTAAATACTTGACAAATCTCCCTTTAATAAATATGCGATTAATCGCGATTAAATACTTTAATCGATCGACAGCCCTATTTATAATACACTGAGGAAATGTTGAACATTGATGCTTTGTTATATTGCTGTAGCGAGGAGCTTTACTGTACTATAGTCCTGTACTTTCCATTTATGTAACTAGGATTTTAGGCTTTTAAAGAAGGATTGTAGCGGAGGTCATTTGCAGTTTATCCATCTTTCTTTCTGTAAATCATAAACCACTTTACCTCATGAGAATTATTGACATTGTTTACCCACAATTTATTTACCATTACATCATTGTCGCCATGGCTATATACCATCGAGGAGGTATGCGTCCACATACTGTGATCCTATATGCTTTAAAAGCAAGACGATATCTTTAAATCCTCATCATAAGAGTAGTGTATTCTCTGCCTCTCTGCATTACAACCCACACTACCCTGCTGCTAGTACACTCACCATGCATGTATTAGTCAACCAGTGCAGCTTTTTCAGTGCAGATCGTAAAGACACACACACACACGCAGGCACGCACACTGCTTTGCTATGGCAATCTCCATCCTAAACAGTGATGAGAGGAAACGCTGCTGAAGCCAATATAGGTTAAGGAGACATGTATGTGTCTGCTGACAGTATTTGCAGCATGTGATACGAGCGAATCCACGGCGTCTTACTGAAAATGATGCATAGCCACTTAGAGCCGGAGCCATATATTGGACATTTCCTTCTTTAGATGCAATGAATCGATCTTCCGTTCCAGTGCTGGGCTATCAGTCCGCACAGAGGGCTTAAAATAGAACAGGGACGTAAAGCTTGAGGAGCTCCTCCTCGCTTTATAGGTGGGTCGGTCTGTCTTTCTATCTGCACATCTATGCATGCAGCTCCAACTTGATGCATTTTTCTGCTGGAAAAGGGGGGTTCATGTCTGCACCGATCGAAATAAAGACTTTTCTCCATGCATGTATGGTGGTGGTATAGAGGAGGATGCACACAGTGAATATATACACACAGGCACCTTTTCTTCCCCCCGTTATAGGCCTACTGGTTCTATAACAGCCTGTCTGTTGTAAGAGCACTGGCCTACATACGGTGCATACGGCTGGGAAAGGCTCAACCGTACCCCAGAGCTGAGAACAGCAGCTGTTGAGATGGAGGATGCTGCACAGATAAAAGCCAACAGGGAGGGTTTTTGACTTTTTTACTATACTGTCAGTGCCAACTAAGCGAGCCTTTCCTCTGCTGCATCTATATAAATGAGGTAAAGTCCAAAAATACTTGACTCAGGCATCGGTGCGATGATGATGATGTTGAGGACAGATGAGAAATCAGCTCTTTTTTTTGTCATCTGTGATGCTGCTGATGATGGGGGCATGGTGACACGCCCCTTCATCATCCTCCCACCATCCTCTTCCTCTATGAGCAAAGTTACACCTGACCCACCGCCACACTCATTAAGCCTCTATATATATGCAAACTGGAGGTGAACCTGTCTCTTGCACCTACAGCTGTATAGCCTATACATGTAGCCTAGTCTGTGTGTGGAGAGAGACCTGCAGGATGTGGATATAGGCTCCACACATACATGCATGCATGGTGAGATACAGTGGAGTGAAGCATCCATAAGAGGAGGTGGATGGACTTCTTCAGAACCGAAATAGAACCAGGCCCAGTCTCTCTCTCTTTAACACACACCACACTTTTCCTCTCTCTCTCTCTCTATCTCTATCCCTCTCTCCTGACCCACCACACACTCATTAAGCCTCTATATATCTGCAAACTGGAGGTGAACCTGGCTGGTTTTCTCTCAGCTGTATAGCCTATACATGGAGCCTGTCTGTGTGTGTGGAGAGAGACCTGCAGGATTTGGATATAGGCTCCACACATGCACGCATGCATGGTGAGATACACAGTGGAGTGATGCTGAAGCATCCATAAGGAGAGGACGGAGGTGGATGGACTTCTTCAGAACTGAAATAGAACCAGGCCCAGTCTCTCTCTCTCTCTCTCTTCAACACACACACACACTTCTCCTCTCTCTCTATCTCCATCCCTCTCTTACTTTGCCTGTCTGTGTGTGTGGAGAGAGACCTGCAGGATGTGGATATAGGCTCCACACATACATGCATGCATGGTGAGATAGAGTGATGCTGAAGCATCCATAAGAGGAGGTGGATGGACTTCTTCTTCAGAACGGAAATAGAACCAGGCCCAGTCTCTCTCTCTCTTTAACACACACCACACTTCTCCTCTATCTCCATCCCTCTCTTACTTTATCATGGCCTCCTCCTTCGCCTCCTCCTCCCGTTGCCGAGCCAGCACAGCCATGATGATCTTCCTCTCGTCCTCCGTCAGATGGCTGAGGTCCGGCTCCGGGATGGCCGGGGGGTTGACGGGTGGGCGCGGCGGGCCGCCCCGAGGAGGGCCCACCGAGGCGAACATCTTCCCCACCACCACCACCTCCACCTCCACCTCCAGCACCACCACCACCTCCTCCTACTCTTCCTCCCTCCTCCTCCTCGGTACGGGATCACGGAGAGAAAACCCGCTGGTGGAGCCCACGGATCACGACATGGCCCACGGACAAAGCAGCGGCGGATGGAGCGACTGATGCTGGGTTGCCATGGCGGCGGCGGTGGCGGGGGGTACCCAGGGCGGCGGTAGCAGCAGCGGTGACGGTGTCGGTGGTGGTGGTGGTAGTCGGTTCCCGGTTGCCGTTTTCAGTCTCTCCTTCTCCCTGCTCCGGTATCTTCTCCCCCCACCCCCCTCCCACCGCCCGCCCGCCCGCCTCTCCCCTCCACCACCTCCGTTTTACGCGGAGCCCATCTCTCCGGCGGTCGGTCGGGATGATGGCACACACAGGGAGGGGGATCTCGCTTCCTTTCCTTCCTTCCTTTCCTTCAGGGCCGGGCAGAGAGGGGGGGTCCTCCTCTGGGTCTCTCCGGTCCACTCCGGTCCCGGTGTGTGGCTGCGACTTCTTCTTCTTGTTGTGCAGCGCCGCCGCTGATGCTGCTGCTGATTGTGATGGTGATGGTGGTCCTGATGCTGATGCTGCTGTCAGGGAGACGGAACCGTCAATGGGACCGCAGCCCCTCAAGCGCGTTCACTTCGCTCTTTGCAGGCGAGAGCGCGCACAGGCTCTCATTTGAGAATGGGGGGCTCCACTCACCGTCAAGATGCGCGCTCACGACAGCCTGTATAGCACACTCAGGAGATAAAGGGTTCACTCGAGGATGCATTGGGGGTTATTGTAGGACCAGGAGGATCACTCATGGACGTTTGGAAACACTTAAACAGAAGAATCCTTTTTTTATTAATTTTTCTAATTTAATGGATTATAATTAGGCCAATTATTATATTATTTATTATTATTATTATTATTATTATTATTATTATTATTATTATTATTATTATTATTATTATTATTATTATTAATAATAATAATAATAATAATAATAAAAATAATAATAATAATAATTGCTTTTTTAAAGAGGTAAAATGTCCTTAAAAATCTGTCACAATGTAGATAGGCTTACAACTTCATTCAAGCGCAATTTAAGGGTTCACCCCAAATTTGGGATTAATGAACAGGCAATATCATTATCAATATATCAATCGATTATATTTGATAGATGGATAGATTGAAAATGTTTAGTGGTGTCATTTTTAAGGGATAAACACCTAATCTGCACCTAACACCTAATCTACCAAATAAAAATCTTATATATCACTTAGGCTCATATAAATCGTTACTTAAGGGATTCACTCGATAATTGTGGTTTATCAAAGGGACTGTTTGTAACTTTCAGAAATGCTTGTTAACAGCGACACCTGTGGCCATTAAGTCAACGAAAGTCAGCGTTGGGCAGTGTGTAGTGTGCGCGCATGAACGTGAGGTGGAGCGAGAACGAGCGCACTGTGTGAGTGAAGGCAAGCAGGCAGAGGAGCAGAGTACAGCAGAGACTCCGGCCCTGGAGACCAAAGCTACGGTCTCCCCCGCGTCCTCCGACCGCGGCCAACACTGTTTATCAGACGGGCTTCACTAGATATAACTTTGCTGTTTTGGTGCTTCTGTGTAGTTTGTGTTGGAGTCTGAGTCTCTTAATACAGCCATGGTCTGAGTCTGAAGAGCGTAGCCACACGCGAGCGTGTATATGCAAGCGCGCATGGGAAACCGACCCGGTAGATTTATACAAGTTACAAGTTACAAACAGTCCCTTTAATGGGTAAATTATGGTAATAGATCATTATGTAATATGGGATTTTTAATGGGTTTTCTGCATAGATTAAGGGCTTTTAAGGTGAAAAAAAAACTATAATATTGTCAAACCCTGAATGTTCACCTTAATTGAAAAATTAAAGCCATTTTAAATTGCAAATTAAGGGATGACTCCCCTTAAAATTGACTAAAACCATACAGATAATCCATTGAAATACCTTAATATATTATGATTAATTTATTTTATTAATATATTTACATTATTATTTATAGGTGGCTATTACATTAATATCATTATTATTATTATTATTATTATTATTATTATTATTATTATAATAATAATAATAATAATAATAATATGAATGGAATTGTAAGATGAAAAAATTAGGAATTCAGTTTTATAGTGTATAGTTTAACCATTATTTCAATAAGTAAATTACCAATAGAACAAAGATATAACTATATTTTTGCTTTATTTCTATTTTTATTTAAATACACAGTGTAGAAGAAGCGATAAGACTGAATGAAATTAATGAAAAAGCTTAAAAACTAGACCATCAAAAGGAAATGTAGGCCTAGCGTACGTGGTAGGTATAGGTCAAAATACAATTCTATTAGTAATATAAAAGAAATGACTGCAAGTCTAAAGAACCCTTTTCTAGTATTGTATGAAACCCTTCACAATAAGAGTGTTTGCACCCTCCTCCTCGCTCCCACCAATCATTGCGTGTTAGAATGACGTGCATCCCCCTTTTTTTCTCCTTCCTCCCTCTCTCCCTCTCTCTCTCTCTCTCTCTCTCTCCACTCCTTCCTTCTGTCCTTCCTCCTTATCCATCCTTCCAGCAGTTCCCAGCACACACACACACACA
Source organism: Sebastes fasciatus (assembly GCF_043250625.1). Taxonomy (NCBI): domain Eukaryota; kingdom Metazoa; phylum Chordata; class Actinopteri; order Perciformes; family Sebastidae; genus Sebastes; species Sebastes fasciatus. The sequence continues at coordinate 26,381,022 of NC_133803.1, read as the reverse complement.
CACACTGACACGACTTCCTCATGCTGAAAAAACAATCTGAATGGAGCCTGAGGTTTACCACATAGCCATGCACATGTATGGCTACAGGGTGACATTTACAGTATGTCAGCGTAGGCCTACAACATTTTAATTATAGCTCTCTGCATGGAGAGAGGAGGTTCCCAAACATTACTATTCAGATGCAGGACGAGAATGTGCCACACAGCTGGGAAGTGTAAATCACACAAACTGTATAACAAAACAAGATAATTAATTGTGTCACATTGATCTAAATTTAGAAACAAATGTACTTTATTGGACTATTTATAGCCACAGATCCAGATCTGAATATCTGATATACCTACACTGTAAACAATTGCTGTTAATTTACAGCAGGATTTCAACAGTATTAACCTGTTATTGCTAAAAACAGTGCTTTACTGTTAATACAAAAGAAAACCTGTTAAATTATAGGCCGTTTTTTAACTGAACTATAATGCATTCTTAAAAAACAGCACTTTACTGCTGATCATCTGTCTAAAGTATCATCAGTAACAGTTTTATGCAGTGTTTTTTTAATTCTGGGACCTGATTACATGATTGTAAAATCAGTGAATTAGCTCTGTTCTTCACTCACATGTTGTTATGGTTTGCATTCTGTGCTTGTAGCCAGCTATAGACACACATTTTGGGAAAAGTGTCAACAAGTCTATTATAGCCTTTTTCCTAACAAGTGCCTTTAATTGTATTTAGTGTGACTATTCCTATGTCTGTAACCTGCTAAGTCTATTCATCTAGGCAAAAAATAATGTTTATTAAAATGTATGTAAAAAATACAACCTAAATAGTGCATTAAAACTAATCAGTAAGATAATGTAAAAGAAAGGTGAAAAACAGCTATATAATGTATCTTTAAACAGTAAATTAATTGTTAAATACTGTGAAATTAATTTAAAAAAAACAGTTCAAACTGTATTTTTCGTCTATTCATCTAGGCAAAAAATAATGTTTATTAAAATGTATGTTAAAAATACAACCTAAATAGTGCATTAAAACAAATCAGTAAGATAATGTAAAAGAAAGGTGAAAAACAGCTATATAATGTATCTTTAAACAGCAAATTAACTGTAAAATACTGTGAAATGAATTAAAAAAAACAGTTCAAACTGTATTTTTCATTAACAGTACAAAGCTGTAAATTTCTTTACTGTTATTTTACTGGGAAATTCTTAACAGTGTAAGAATCAGTGAAGACCATGATTTGGTTTAGAAACTGACATTTTATACAGTTAAAATTAGATTATGCCACATTTTTATGAACCTTCAGGAGACCCTTTATACACTGTGCTGTAAACCAGTTGAGTCCAGGTCAACCAGTATCACTGTAACTTCATGGTGGATTGTAAAAGCAGCTCTTAAATCTCCATTTGTGTTTCAGCACCATGGTCAGCTCACTGAACAGCAGCATGTACTGAGAGGACCAGAGCCAGGAGCATGTTGGGATAGAATAGGCATTAAGAAAAAAAAGACAACCCTGGCTCAGCCCAAACCCTTCATCATCATCATCATCATCATCATCATCATCATCATCATCATCATCATCATCATCATCATCATCATCATCATCTAACATGCCCAAACCAACAAACAATTACAGCAGGCACGCAACAACGCATACTTGCTTGACTTGCTCAACAGCTCTTACCCAAGGGAGGTTCCTATTTTGGGCAGCAATATTCTGGGAGAGAGCCAAATACTTAACACGCACAACTACTACTGTTTCACTTTCTTTCAGACTTCTCACTTTTCAAGAGGGCATTGAACAGCTCCCTTCCGCAAAGGCAAAGAAGACGGAAATGTCCACTCACTGCATTTGCTAAAATAAATGATAGACAGAAAAAAAAACACATGGCCAGTTTACTGGTAGCACTGAGGGTCATGTCAGGTCGACCATGCTGGAAATACTCGATGTAACAAGGCCTAAGGGTTGTAATTAGGTGTCTGGCATGTTTCAATGATTCTGTCTCTATTTCCTAGTTGGAAGAGTTTGATGACTCTTGCTGTTACCTGCAGTCACATGTTACCAGACTTTCTTGTTTTTTGTTTAACTTTCAGTCTATGCTTTGATTTAAATCATGTGTATTGGATTGCTTGCACCAAGCAACCCAAAATAAAACGGAAATTAGGCAATTTTGACTTTATAATAAAAAAATAAGTAATTTTGAAACTTAAAAAAACAGTGCCATGTAAATGGAGAAAGAAAGCACACTACTAGCCTACTACTACTATGACTAATAATAAAAATAATAATAATAATAATAACAACAACAATAATAACTTCCTTAACTAAGAACAACATTAATTTTTAAAACTTAAGACAAACAGGGCTGTGTAAAAGGAGTAAGAAAGCACACTGCTAGCCCCCTACTACTATTATGACTAATAATGATAATGTTGATGATAACAACAAACAACAACAATAATAATAATAATAATAATAATAATAATAATAATAATAATAATAATAATAATAACTTCCTTATAAGAACAACATTCCTTTTTAAAACTTAAAAAACAGTGCTGTATAAATGGAGTAAGAAAGCAGACTACTAGCCTACTACTACTACTACTACTACTACTATGACTGATAATAATAATAATAATAAAAATAATAAAAACAACAATGATACCTTTCTTAACTGAGAACAACATTAATTTTTAAAAATTAAAAAAAACAGTGCTGTGTAAATGGAGTAAGAAAGCACATTACTAACCTACTACTACTATTATGACTAATAATGATAATAATTATAATAATAATAATAGTAATAAAAATAATAAAAAATAATAACAACAACAATGATAACTTCCTTAACTAAGAACAACATCAATTTAAAAAAAACCACAAAAAAAACAGTGCTGTGTAAATGGAGTAAGAAAGCACACTACTAGCCGCCTACTACTACTACTACTACTACTTCAACTAATAAAAGCCTCTATATTAAACGTAAAATTTGGCTGGGGAAGGTTTTTTTATTTATTTTATTGTTTTACAAATATATCATGAATACCTTCTCTTTAATCTAATTTTCATTTTATAAGACACAAAAAAATATAATGTAGCCTGCTGCATGTTAGCTGTATCTTATTTTGAAAGTGTGATTGTCACATCCTGGAAGTGATGTAGCTTTCTGTGAACTTAACGACCCGTCGGTGGTATTTAGACTTTAGACAGAAGCACCTCTGTTGTTTACCTTCCTGTATTCACGGTATGATTTGTGTAATCAGTGCATGCAGGCTTTCGTGTCGTTTTAAATTAATGATCTGAATATCAGATAACGTTATTATCCCGTTAAACTGCAAGAAAACAGCTCAATCTGCAGGGTAAGTAGGTGCACTGCTGTCATGGTAGTCCTGATACATGCAACAGCATTATGACAGTCTATAACTGTTCTGCTTGTATCTCTCTGCAGCTCACCAAGCGCCTCTCGTTTAATATATTTACTAATGTATATGTATCATTTAACTGCGTTAGACACCTGTTTTAATATATTTTTATTATATTATATATTATTATAATATTTTTTATTTTTTTAGTTTCATCCCATAGGGACATGTGTCAAACTACTACAGGGTAAAGTTTAATTATAAAAGGGTAAGCCAATAAATAATTTGAGATAATGCATTTTCAAAATAATTAACTTCTAACTATGTTATTTTATAGTAAGTCAAAGAAGATTAGTTTGAAATGGTGTTGTATACCATCCAATCGGTTTATCTGAGACCAAAGGTTTGATATAAAGTGAGAAGTTTATGGCTTTACTGGGCTGATGATGCAACAACAATCTTTTTATTTACTGCGCAATCTGGTGAAGCAATCCACACGACAGCTATTGTCATTTTTTTAATATTGTCATAAATGAGACAGAGAAAAATCAATGAGGGCTGTTTCTTTGGATATTACCAGTTATTTGGAAAAGTTACAGTCGAGCAAAACAGAGGCAGTAATACAGGAAATAAAACTCACATCATGTTATAACTGTCCCTGATGTTACTGTACATGTAGCTTCTATAAAACTAGTGTTTACATCCTGTGTTGCATCTTATCGCTCCACGTTTCCTTCTCAGGTGATTGACATGATTCCAGTAGTGGTGGTCCATGGAGGGGCGGGTCATATCCCAAAGGAGCGGTCAGAAAAGTCCACTTCGGGCGTGTGCTCGGCAGCCCGAGCAGGGTACACCATCCTCCGGGGAGGCGGCAGCAGCATGGACGCTGTGGTGGAGGCAGTGACCGTGCTGGAGAATAACCCCTCCTTCAATGCAGGTAATGTAAAACCACACACACACACACACACACACACACACACACACACACACTATAGTTCTGTCATCTGCAGCAATTCTGTGAACGTGGAAAGCAGGGGGTTCGTTTCTCAGTGGATTTGTCTTCTATGAAGGTTAAAAAACTAATTTAGCCCCCATGCACCTCGCAAAAATGCCGGCTAACTTTGTGAGAGTCCTAAATCCAAAGCAGTGGGCAACCTCCGAGGTCTTAAATGGGAAGCCAATGAGGAAGTGACTTAAACTTGCATTCTCTCTAATAGCCAGCAGGGGAAAACTCCTCTGGTTGCAAAAAGAAGTCCGATTGTATAGAAGTCTATGAGAAAATGAGCCTACTTCTCACTTGATTTATTACCTCAGTAAACATTGTAAACATGAATTTATGGTCTCAATCGCTAGTTTCAAGTCTTCTTCAATACAGCATGATGTTCATTTAGTAAATTATGGTCCCATTTAGAGTCAAATAGACCATAAAGCAGGGTATGCCTTGCCTGAACTTTAACCCTTTCACAGTGTGTTTTCAGTTCCTAAAAGTTAATTGTAACATTTAATTTCTCAAGGTTTGGTTGTACTTGTACTCCATCCCCTCGTGTCACTTCTGGTTGCAAATAAACAACATTGCGAGAGCCAAAAAATAAAATGGAACGGCCAAAATGCAGAACTCAAGGCTTCGAAAAGGTAGTTCAGTGAAACCAACGTTTGTAGTGACATTATCTTTTCAATGGTTTTGCCTACAATGCTGAACAATACAACGTTTCTGGGACTTTTTGGGTGAAGGAATTCCTAATTGATGAACCTGTTTTTTACCTTCAAACTCGTCATAGAGCCTTGATATTAGGCTCTTATGAAAGCTCTGGAAGTACAAAGTAATAATACAAGTAATACAGTGATACAACTAACACTATCCGTGCCAGAACAGCTAATTTTAAACGCTGCTGACTCATAATAGTCTGATTGTATGCTGTGGGTTTGTGCATGTTGATTCATGTGATCACTGGTTACTTTTAGACACTGTACTGTTTGCTTTATTCAAGGAGTGGATGATGGTGTAGGCCTACATGTCATATTTGGTTTTGTCCATGATGAATCTTTGAACACACATAACATGACTGCACAACCAAAATAACTTGTTACTCTTGGTATTTTAGGCATCATGTTTGTGCTCCTAAATTAAATAAAAATGTAGTGGACTCAGTGCACTCTACTATAACATGGCTGGCTTGTTCATGGCCATGAGTTGCGTTCTGAGGTGTGTTATTTGTATTAGGTGGTCCCTAAAGGTCGCTAAGGGCGTTTTCACAAGCCTTGGTTAGTCCGGGTCAGAGTGAAATTGATACTTTTTTTTTCAAATAATAAAAATAATTAGCTGAGGAGCGTGTACGAAGGAGCTAATTTATTTATTTTTCATCTCTATCTCAACGAATGGCCACACAGGCAGCCAGCGTTTTGGTTCACTTGGAAACGGTCCTCTCACAAGCGGTCTCGGACCGGTTGTTTTGGTCCACACCAGAGTACGATTACTGCGTTCACATATGCTCAAACGAACCGCACCAGAGTTTGATTAAAACAGACTAAATGTTGGCCACCATCAGGCAAAACTTTACGCCTATAACTAAAAAAGAAATATCTAAATCAAATGGCTAGGTTGCTGTGAAATATATGAATCATGTCCCCAAAAAGAACTCCCAAGTGAACTCTTTTTAATCTTACTGCATGAGCTGTCCTGTAGCTCCACCCATAGGCCAAATGTCACCTCTGTACACGATAGATTCTTTGTCCCCAGAGGCACGACTCTATCAGATCACTTCTTTAATCATGTTTCAGGGTGCGGGTCAGTGCTGAATGTCAAAGGAGAGGTGGAGATGGATGCCATGGTGATGGATGGGAAAACACTGGCTAGTGGTGCCGTGTCTGCTGTACGCAACATAGCCAACCCAACACAGCTAGCAAGACTGGTTATGGACAAGGTACGTACATTTAAATATGGATCAAGGGCATTAAATTGGGAATTAGGACACACTCGGTGCTTTCCAGTTAAAAATCGGTTCAGTAATAGTCTATAAATGTGAACTTTGATCTCCGTTTCAGACGAGTCATGCGTTTCTGACAGCAGAGGGGGCCAGTCAGTTTGCCCGGTCTATGGGTGTCCCCGAGGTGCCCCTAGAGTCCCTCATCACTGAGTACTCCCGCATGCGCTGGAAAAAGAACCTGGCATCTGAGGCTAACCATGTGGAGTGCCAAATGTGAGTCGAAACATTTTTTGACTTGACTCAGAAACACACGGTAAAAACATGTCAGAGCATATCAAGACGTTCATAGAAGCTCACTCCTGCTGCATAATCTGTTGATCCATACTGTGTCACACTGTGTGCAAAGCAATCAATCCTTTAACTGTCTCATCAGATCAGCTGACCAATCACTAAACAGATTGTGATTGAAGGGGTGCTGGCGTCCAGTAAAATAAACATTTCATAAGATACACCGGGGATTCCTTGCTCGAAACTCCTCTTGAAGCCTCCTCTCTCTTTGTCTCCTCGGAGACACATTTAAGCGACTGGAACATCTCAGCGATGGCAGGTTTCCCATTTCGTGACGGGAGGAAGCATAATTAGCTGAATGAAAAAGCCCCCACAGATTCTCCTGGACGTAACTAAATACACTATTGTATTGCCTCCTCATATCGCCTGAAGTAGAGAAGTAAAGATTTATTGGAAAGTAAGGAGTTTTTGGAACATACTGAGCACACGAATGGCAGTTTGGATTATGCAGCAGGAGTAGTAGTTTGAGAAGCTTCTTTGGATGTTTGCACAGGTTTTTTTTGCTTTGACTCTGGGTCATCTTTGGAATTCATTGTTATTGCTGTAACTCCCTCTCAAGCTACAAACTCTTCAGAGCTGTTTTTTAAGCCTACAAGCTGTGAGGACCTGATACTCAAAAGAAAGGTGTTCCTTAAAGGACGTTCTGTTCTGTTTGTTTCAAATGGAAACGCCCACTCAGCCGTTGCAAAAAGCAGTGACGTAGGTTACCAAAGTAAGCTTATCAAAGCTAATCAATAAGATTATGAATAATGTGAATGCTAGCACGAGCTGAGTCAATGTCAGCTTGGAAATAACAAAATAATAAAGGTTTGAAGTGGGGTTGTCTGTGTTCTGCGAGGTAACATGACTATTTTTGTGAATGTAACCTGGTGGCTTTAAAGAGAGTGATAAAACGGCTTCAGTTCTCCATCGGAAAGGGCTGTCTAACGGCGAGGTAAAGCGGCTTTGGACGGGAGCAACAGAAAAACGTATTTTACCCACCTAAAACAAAACAATATCAGTTTAAGTGTACGCTAAATTTAGAATATTTTCATAATTTGAACTTGGCATCAGACAGCCTTTTCCGACGGGGAACTGAAGCCGCTATATCACTGTCTTCAAAGCCACCAGACTACATCACAAAACCAATAATTTCACCTTGTGTAACACAGGAGTTGCTGGTCTACCGCTGCATCGATCGGTTCGTTTGTTTGTGTAACTGTGTGACTTTCAGATCCAAACTAGCTTGGCGTCCACACAGCATACATTGCTTAGCTTCCATCCCGGTACTCCTGTCTGCTTCTCCAAACTCGGAGCATCTAAGTTACTGCATGTAACGTTAATACATTGACCATAAGGATGTATAAATACTGTACATTTAGCAGCGTCATCATGCAAAAACCTACGTCAGATCACGTGGGGAAAACGTTTTTTAGAAGGGCCTGATGGGAAAATAACATTTTGACGCTACAGAATAAATACTTTTTTAACCTGGGTTTAGCTAGTTATAACCTGGTTACCAGGTTACCGTATAAAACTGAGTAGTAATTCAACCCTAATTCTGCTGTTCCTGTATGTGTTGTTGTGAAGGGGGAAGATGGGAACGGTTGGAGCAGTGGCGGTTGACAGCGAGGGCAACATAGCCTGTGCGACCTCCACCGGTGGGATGCTGAACAAGATGGAGGGACGGGTGGGCGACACACCCTGCGTAGGTCAGTCCTCCTCACACATAGGGTTTGGAATTTAATGCCTTTGAGAGACAGTGAGAAAGACCAGCTGACATCGTAGTCTGACAAAAACAATAGGAAGGCGTTGTTTGTCGACCTTTGACCAGAAGAAGTTGGACATGTGTGGTTGGTTAGTAAACAAAGCCTGCTTGGTTAGTAGTTGGCTACGAGCTCTGTTACAACAAAGCTGACACACACTGCATGGAGCAACTTTTGATTCTTATGTAGAAAGAAATTAAATGCATGTTCCCTTTGAATCTACCAGTGTAATACTGACCAATTCATCTAAATCGTGTCAGCGCCACAGCACTGACTGGCTCGTACTAACTACCTAATGTTGCCAGAATCCAAAGTGTCATTTGAGAAGATGAGTAAACACTGGTGTGAAAGAGTCTGAGAGTCTTGGCTGCTTCAGGCCTGTCTAATCTGTCACTATCAGTAAATGAGTGATTATAGTTAGACACGGTTCAGTGTCCAAGTTACAGACTCACTCTGAAGGCGTCAAATTTAAAGCAACTGCAAGGAACTTTCATTTTGTGTTGATTTTGGCGCCCCCTTGTGGACAAAAGCGGCAGCGTTTCCATGAGTACCACCGTTTGTGTTGAAAAGATTTTAATTTGGCTGGCATGTACGTTTGTTTTGGAAGCGAGTGAAAGAAATACACTTAAAGAAACTCATTTTTTTATACTATTTTTCTTATTTATACTCAGCTGTTTGCAAGATGCATAGTGATTGTAATGTATCTATTTGTGGCTATGTAAGATTAACACCTGTAATACAATGACTTTCGTCACCAACGTTAATTCAAATATTGATGTAAAACCCCGCATCATAATTTATTTCATAAATAAAATAGACATATTATTATTCTAGGAGGAAGAGAGACAATATCAATATTGGTTTTGAATCCTTTCAAACCCCATAATTCTCTCCATCTGGTGAATGAGCAGCCAAGGTTGACTCTTGTTTTCGCCCGTACTCTATCACCGTCCCTTTTAGCTTTTTCTTGTTCTTCAGTCTGTTCTTTTCTTTTTCTCTTTGCCACAACCACAAAATATAACGTCAAAAATAAAATTCCTCGAATGAAAAATCTCCTTCTGCTTCCTTTTAACTGGTTATCGTATTACTCATGTAAACATAGGCTCTTCCAGTCTGTGTGCCGTAAATGACAGGCACTAAGAATAACTATATAGAAATAAATTTATATAAAATAGCCAATCTTCTCACTGATGGTCTTGTTTACTTATGTAGGTCATATAGAGGCATCAGTATTAATAACCAGTTAAAAACTCCTTGTAGTAACTTTAACAACAAAGACTATCTGCTATAAGATGCATCATTTATCTGATGAAAAGCACAAACACTGAAACAGAAACATTTAAATCACAGGAAAGTTAAACAGTCATTGGTTGTTAGTCTGTTAGTCAGTCTGGTTTACAGACTGGATCCTCTACAGCTGTTAATGTCTGAACCTTTTAATGATTCACCTCTTTTCTGTTGTGTAAACCTACACCTCACAATCCTAACCAGAGTAGCAAAGGTTTCATTTTCTGACATGTTTAAAGGAAAACAAACTGTTGGAAAAAAACAAAGCTTTAAATTAACAGTCTATTATTTTCTCCTATTTACCACAGTATGTGTTCATTTCTAGCTTACTGTATTGTCACACCCACCTGAGAGTCACACGTTGCGTTGATACTACAAATAAAAAACTTTGCACCTATAAAAATGAGTGAATTTAGAACTAAATCATATTGTCACTGCAGGGTGTGGAGGTTTCGCTGACAACCAGGTGGGAGCCGTGTCGACGACAGGCCACGGAGAAGCCATCATGAAAGTCACTCTGGCCAGACTCATCCTGTTCCACATGGAGCAAGGTAACACACACACACACATACAGTATTCTGGATATGGAAGAGTAGTTCAGTTACTCTTGGTAATACACCGAAAGTTAGTGCACCGAACAAAGTGATGTATAAAGTTATTGTTTCTTCTCTCCTCTGATCTCAGGTCAGTCAGCGGAGGCTGCCAGTGATCTAGGCCTGGCCTACATGAAGTCCAGAGTGGAAGGTCTGGGTGGGGTGGTGACTGTGGACCCTCAGGGTCGCTGGGCCGCTCGGTTCTCCAGCCGGCAGATGGCCTGGGCTGCAGCTCAGAAAGACACCCTGCACTATGGCCTGTACACTGGAGAACACATCACCCAGAGCATCGATGACCCACTCTGACAGGAAATACAACACCTATAGGTTTCATATTTTTAGACTAACATTTCTTTTTTAATTCAAATTGGTGAAAATATTGTTAATATAGCCTATACTTTAGGTGATATAAAACATGAACATGAAGAGAATTTTTTAATTTTAAAACACTGCAATCAAGTGGAAGTTATGAGGTCCATCTATAATTTCCCCCAAAACTATTTAACTAATTAAAACTTTTAATTATTCTGTTTGTTGAAATTTCATCCATCATTACAGAGTAGTGAAATTACCATATTTTATTACAACATTGCTAAAAATCTTAGCCCAGTTTTCCTTTATATCTACGGATGTATTGACCTGATCTCTGCATAATTAAGTTGGCACACAGATCACATGTAGTAGATGATTTAGTACATTTCACCTTTGCATCTTAGATTTTTATACTTCAGCAAAATATAGAATTTCTACTAATTAAAAAAATAATAATTAATAGGAAATTGATCATGCATGAGCTTTTTTTTTCTTTTGTAGCAGAAAGTATTTTAAAATCAAATTAAATACAAATATTTTTGTGTGAGATTTTCAAATGACTTAATGACAAAAAATAAGCTTCCTATAATTAAAGAGTTCGAGTTGTAGATGAAAAATCTAAATTGTGTGTTTCTCATCTGATCATGTATCCATTTTGTGCAATGAAATACTTCTAAAAGTAAAAGAAAGATTTCTCTGTATAGTGCTGTACCTTAAATGTAAAAGGTAAAACGCTGCCAGCACTCCAACGTTTGAACTAGAGCCAGTATTTGTGAATCAGTAATCAGGTGATGATTGTCAGTGTTGAGGCTTTGTGTTAGGAAAACATTGATTCCTGACAATAAACGCCTCTAATCCCGGAGCATTGTGAGTTTCATGCTTCATTTACCCATAAAGTCTGTGTGTAGAGGTGCACTGAGGTGTTAGACTGTGACTGGATGTGTTTCCCTTTTGGATCCACTAGATGGTGCTGTTGAAGTAGAAGTCAACACTGAAGTGCACCACACAAGTTTGATGACTCCTCTTGAAGAAAATATCTTTATTATCTCAAACCCTGAGCTGTTTTATTTAGTTATTTTGCTTTATATTAAAACAGAGGAGCAAAAACGTGTGAACTTGATCAACATTTACAATAACTGCCTTCGAAAAGGTCCTAATGTCTTGGGTGGGAATAGACATGAATCTCCTCCATCAGTCAGTTTTGCACATAGTCCTTCACAGCTTCAGCCTGCTGCCACAGCTGCATGTTTGACTGTTTTAGTCCCTGAGATTGTCTTTTCACTCAGGTGAGTCAGGTCGAAACAGTCACAATGACGTATATACGCATTGTCATTTGACACTTTGTATCCAGAGGCAGCACAGTATGTGATCAGGTTCATCTTTGCAATGCAATATTATAAATAAGCTCATGTTGCTATTTATATTTTGTCCTTGAGCAAAAGCACAGCGAGTTTATACTGTTGAGAGACTTTAGGTTGATTCTGTTACAGCATCTCTTTGTTGAGACATAGTCTGGAGCTGTTGTAGCAGTATGTTTTGAGTGTCTCAGCATTACATAAAGACTTGTTTTCCTCTGCATGAATGATGCCTGCAATGTCCACATTTCAGCCATAGTCTTAATGATCCTCATATCAGTGAGATTTGATAAGAATGAAGGCCAATTCAGGAGGTAGATTTGTAAAACAGATGTCAAAGCAGAAAGCAAACAGTTTGACACTTAAAGGTATAATATGCTGGATTTCCCTTAAAAAAACAATGTAGCCTATAGACTCATGCAAATGTAATCCCTCTCCTCATGTTATGACTAGAAGTGTGTGGTGGTGTCTGTATCTGCAGAGATCCTGTCCTTTGCCTGTATTTTCTTCATATTTTACTGTGTTCATGATGTTTCTGGGCGTCATCCTTTGGGCTCTGGGTGTGCAGCCCCCACGCATGCGCAAGCAAGCATCCAAGAGGAAGCTACGAAACTAGTTGACACAGCCCATGGATGTATTAAGAGAACTGGATACAGCGTTGGAGGCGGGCCACTACGATAATCTGTTTCAAAGCCCGGCGCTCTTCCTGAGGGCTTGACACAGCGCCAAAAAACTCAAATATAGTAGGGTGACCAGATAGTTGGACAATGTGGAACACGTTACCAATGCTAAGAGGTAATCTAAAAAAATTATATAATGTCTCTAACTTAAAAAATAAACTAAAAGAAATAAACATTTCTGTTCTGCCCCTTAGCTCGTACTGTGTCGTTTGTACTTGGAACTTGGACAATACTGTTAAAAAAGGAGAGATTTTCACATTTTGTTCTACGACATAAAATACGTCAGTACATACCGAAGATTTTACGTGTCTTAAAAAAGGCGGTTGCTAAATAAGTGTCTAAAATGAGACCAGAGAGGATGTAGGGGACATTAAACGTCATCATGCTAAACACATCAAGCTTAGTGTTGGTGACGCTGAAGTCATGCAACCATGGTGAAGTTCATCTATTGGCTTTTTACTTCTACTCCTGGTTGGCCTATAAAAATACGTCATCGCTGCAGCACTCTATTGTTCTGTAGATATGAATCAGATCCACTCTGTTTGCTTCCTTATTGTAGTTATGGAGGGGAAATGCGCTTTAGAAGACAGAACTTGTTGCTGTCGAACCTGGTTGACCACTGAGATCACAATCATCCTGTTTTATAACATGATTTCTTCTCTGGCGTCCATAGTACTCCCAACTGCTCAATAGAAATATGTGCTTTCTCATCTATTCTCCGCCACTTCTAACAGATCAGTGAAATCTGACCTCTCCTCCCCTTTCCTTTGTCTCTGCTCTGCCGTGTTTGCATTCTCATGTATACGAAACACACATTTGCTTAGACGTGCAAACACAAGGCTACCTCTCTAAACTCCCATGGAATCCTTCAGTAATAAACTGTATATACAGTACAAACTGCAGATCATCATCTCTATTGAGATTGTATTGTTACAGTAATGATCCTTCCACTGCTGCCGATCAGATTACTAATGCAGAGACTTTATTTATGAATGCAATAAATGTTTAACCCTGACCATTGTGTGTTGAAGTGCACTCGTGTGTTCAAGCCTGGCCTGTTTGTATTAACCTACTAGATTGACTAGGTGGATTGTTTCAAGAAATATTAATATTAAAATACCCAAAACACGAATGTTCCATGACTTTTTTTATGCATCCGGGATTGCGATAGCCATGGCCGGAGGCATTATGTTTTCGGGTTGTCCGTCCATCCAACCCATTCTCGTGAATGCGATATTTCAGGAAAAACCTGGTGGGAATTTCTTCAAATTTGGCACAAACGTCCACTTCAACTCAAGGATGAACTGATTCGATTTCGGAGGTCAAAGGTCAAACGTCACTGTGACCTCACAATATCTCAAGAATTCGTATGCTAATTATGACAATTTCATTGTTACAGTGACAGCGCTAACATGCAAATGTTAAGCAGATACAGCGTTTACCATGTTTATCACCAGAGTTTAGCGTGGTGGCATGCTATCATTTGCTAATTAATGCTACACAAAGTATAGCTGAGAATGATGGAAATATCATTGCAGGTATTTGGTCATAAATGTAAGTATTGTCACAACAAGCTTTTAAGTAATGTATTGCACAAATACAAACATTTTGACATGATGAAGGCATCAGGGGATCACCAAAGTTATTACACTTCATTCCAAGGGCAACATAAATATCTCTACCAAATTACATCCCAATTCAACCATCAGTTTTTCAGAATGTTTGTACACAATTTCACGGCAATCATTCAAATAGTTATTGAGATATTTAAGTCTTGATGAAAGAGATGGATCAACTGACTGCCAGGCCGACCGACCAACATAACCACACCGCTAGCATGGCTAAAAAAAAGCCAAGAATCCATGCCTGGAGGAATCAAAAACAACAAACATAGAAGTAGCTAGCTAGAACATGTTTAGGCTGCATGTAGTACGTTACTCAGCTGTGATCACTATATGTAACCTAGTAGTTTGTCATATGATGGTGTGTCTGTTCTGATCTGATGTGATCCGACTGCATTTCCTAAACTGTGAGAGGAATATCCTCTGTAGGTCACACATCCCTCCTCTGCTTTGAGTGTCAACTCTCTCTCCTAATCCCCACGTCCTTACGCTGCTTTGAGTATAAACACTTATTCTTCAACCTGAGACATTTATCTGCATTCAGATCCTGATACCAGTAGGCTTCGGCTCTAGTTTGTACCCTAAACAAAGCAATAATGAGGGCAGTGGAAACAGCAAAACGGCACAAACGTGTACTGCCATTTCAGGTTTAAGGAATGAGGTGTGTGTGTTGTTGTTGTTGTTGTTCATAATATAGAGAATCTGTGAGAGAGCAGTTTGACTTTTCATCCTTCAGATTGAGGAGTGAAGTGAGGACATTTGGGTCGACTCTCTCCCTTCTTCAAGGGGCCAGTTCAGGGTGAGGATTTGTGCTCGCCCAGGGTTACCCAGACAGCACACAGCGTTCGGACAAAGGCTCTCCAGCCCTGAAGGCTCAAAGTGGGCCACGGCAAGTGTCACATGGGCCAACTGAGCCTTTGTTTACTTACATTAGATGCAACAGTTTATTCTAGACTACTTCATGGTGTCCAATATAATGTGTGGCTACATTATACCTCTTGCCATTATACCTCTACACCAGGTTATTTCCACACCAGTGTTATGTAACAACAGTATTACACAGCTTTATGACTCTGTTCTTTCTGGGTGGTCTGGTCCAACACAAAACCTTTCCTTGGATGTTGAGAGATATTAGATATACATTAATTTTTTTGCAGTTGTAAAAGTCAGTTATTATTGTCACTTTATTACATAGATAGTTTTAGTAGCAGACAGATGACTGTAAAGGGGAGATAGAAAGATTGGAAATGACGTGCAACAAAGGTCCCCGGCTGGTTTTGAACCGTCGACGATGTGGTTTATGGTCCGCATCTTAAGCCATGCGTGCACACCCTTATACGATATTTACCAGCCACGACAGCGACGCTGGTATTGTTTTCACCTTGTGTGTCTGTGTGTGTGTGTCATCGTGGCAAAACCTGGTCCTGGTGACACCTACTGTTTCGGAAACTACCACAGAAGATGTTTTGAGTACTTTGCCAGCTGTTTATATTTCTGTCTGTGGACAGATTTTGTGACCGTGATAGCGTCACAACCGTGCAAGATGCAGTCACGCAACTTTACAGGTGTGTAGCTGAGATCAAAATGAAGGTTTAGATGGAAGATGGGTGTGGTCCGGGTAAGGGGGCTGGAAGTAGGAAGTGGGGAATGGGCCACTTTACACCCCTTGCCCAATTTGGCGTCACGGCTGGTGTGATCCCATCGCAACAACCCAGATGGTGGTATACAGTACAGTAGTATAACAGCGCCAGGATTTCTGTCATTACAGTTCACTGAAACTATCCATTGACAACTCTGAAGAATAAATTGCTTTCCATTTTCTTTCATGTGAATGTACAACACGTTCTCATTCCAACTCGTCACATACTGACGCTTTGTCAAAACCCTCGGCATCACTTTTCGGTCGCAGTAAACAGATTGTGAAATAAATAAAAACACTTGTTTAGGATTAGGCAACAAAACCACTCAGTTAGATTTTGGAAAAGACAATATGGTTGAGCTTAAAACTACTACATTTTTACAGTGAAAATGTGAAATCACGTTAAAAATACGGGATATGAACAAACAGCTGATTTCAACGTAAAAGTGAAACTTAACTCACGGGACACAAACAGCAGTGTCTTGGATGAAAGCCTTGTGTTGTTGGAATCATCCACCTACCCTCCCTTTATACGTCACCACAGCACTTTCCCTGAGTGTTTACTGTTGCCGCGGATGGGTTAACATTATAGTTAATGGAAAGCTCACTAGACGATGCCTTGTGCGGCGGAATTGAACGCTGACGACAGTGACAAAGCGTCTCTATTTGACGCCCTGGGAATGAGAACGGGTTGGCATACATAAAGTCAAAATAAACCATTGCAGAGTGAAGCAAGAGCCTGACACAATGAGCCTGCTCATGCACCACATACTTCAATACAAATTTAACTGAGGCTACACATTTAACACACATTTAAAAATTTCCTATAGCTTATGATGAACATTATTAGATTAAATTGAGATTCATGGTTCATGAACTGCTTTCATCATCTTATAGTTTGATTTATTTAAGGTCATAGTTTTGGTTAGGGTTATGTTTAGGGGTTAAATGTGGCCCTTGGGAGTATAGCGAAACGTGTCCCCCTTTACATAACCAACACTACCAGCCGGAGAATGTCTGCACATAAAAGGAGACGTGCTGTTGAAACATTGTCAGCTGATCCGTGCGGAATGAAAAGGACATCAGCATACAGTTGACCTCCCCAACAGTCAGCAGTGTGGAGAGGTGGATGCAGCGTCTGCAAGGTGAGATTAGGCCTTGCTATACCCTTTCCTCACTGCTGGGTTGTGTTTGGGCCCGGTGGGAAAGACCAGTGTTTTATTTCTGTTTTGTACGAGTTTGTATTTAAACTAAGGATTAAATGCTCAGATTTCTGTGTAGGGCTTTACTGTAAATGTTCAGAAATTATAAAATAGATATTACTTGTTTTGAGATATATGGTTACAGTATGAATTAGCTTTAAAAGAGGATTAAATTATGGAATAAATATAGTAGTTATATGGAAAGGTCTCATTAATATAAATATGTATTGTATGTCTGTGTATGTGAGTGTAGGTTATAGCCTCTGCAAGGTGAGATTTGGCCCTGCTGTCCTACAGCTTCCTGGCTGGGTCACGTAAACACAGGAAGATAACATAGTACCGGAAGTGATGTTATTGCTTTCATAACAAAAGCATTAATTTTTTTTTAAGCAATATTTTTATTGAATATTTCATATAAACATATATACATATATACACATACAGACCGACTAACAATATTAATAATTAAATTATACAGTGAAATGTTTACTCAGAATGTCAAAGAAAGATAGACATGACATTTCACATATCTAACAAAGAAAACAAATAAAATAAAAGATAAGACAAAATAAATAAATACCTCAAAGAAGAAGAACAAAAAAACAAAAAAACAAATTACTATTTCAACAACAGCACTCAGCACAAAAGCATTCATTTAATGTAAAAACGACGCCATGATATATTTAAAGCGCACAGTCGAATGATGGGTAAATATTCTAGATTTAAAAACATTTTATAGTAAATACTACAAACAGACTTAAAAACAGCTTTTTCCCAACTTCCATAAACCTCCTGAACTCTGACGTCTCCTCTGTCTGAGTTGAACACGTGCAATGTAAATGTGCAATAATACGTTGGTCACTCTTGTGTCACTTTTGCAATGTAAATACTGTAAATTATATGATGCTGTGCAATAATTATATAATTATCTGACGGACGCTTTGTGCAATAATCTGGCAAAACTTTCATCTCATCAATATACATATTGTATTTTTATATTTTATATTGTATTATCTTTTATATCTTTTTTTATATTTATATTGCACTATCTCTTTTTTTATTGTATTCCGTTTTTAGCACCTATGGGATTGTCACAATCTAATTTCGTTGTACTACACAATGACAATAAAGGGCTTGAATCTTGAATCTTGAATATATGAGTTTTGCTAATGCTGCTTTTATTGCGAAAGGAATCACCGGAAGTGGATTCTTGTTGTGGCTGACGGTTCTAAGGTAACTTCACACCGGTCACTGAAGAAGGGGGCCGGACTATGTCCAGTTTTCTTCCTACAAAAACCTCCGGAGTTCACAACGGACAGTGCTAACTGGGACAGAAGAAAGTCGGCTTCAGAAAGTACAAGTTAAACTAAAGAAAAGCTATGAAATCATCCGGTTTCCTGAACTTTAAACAAGTGTTCGTCATCATCAAGTTCGCAAGGAAGTGGTCACGGTGAGTTAACTTACTCTTACGCCAAACTCCATTTAGAAATTAACGAAGTTTGCGTTATCATCGCTTTTAGCACACTTACATACATCGTAGAGCAGTCATCGATATATTAAATACATTCAAACATGCCACACATAAATTCGGCATAGATACAATATCAAAAATAATACTAATGTTGATTAAAAAATAACTTAAAGTGTTGGTTCATCGGTCTTTCTCACGACTTACAAACTACCACAAACTAACGTTGCGTCAATGAGGGCGGTCAAGCGATGTCAGGACCAGAGAGAGATTTTAATGGCAAAAGTGCTGCTTAGTGATAAGCCGAATTTGCAAGAAGACTCATTAGAAGCTTTAAATACCTTTACTAATGCTCTTTTTGGTATATAACTATGCTGACAATCAAAAAAGGTTTAAATTCATAGATTTTTGTATTGAGTTTGTCAAAGCATCTTTTCAAAGCTGCATTTCACACAGCAGTGGAGCTCAGGCAGGGTGCTTTTAATTAAATGTGATGCTTGTCAAAAGTGTTCTCCTACAGAGTAGCCTATAGAATAACTGCTAAAGAAGAAATTGAAGTGCTTACCCCATTTGGGGAAAATATTTCACATAGTGTAGGCTTAAATAATAATAATAATAATCTTTATTTGTATAGCACCTTTCCAAACATAGTTACAAAGTGCTTTACATAAGTTAAAATAGTGCAAACATCAAGATAAAAACAATACAGAATAAAACATAGGCCAAAATAAAATGTTGAACATAAGACTTTTGTACAAAAAGTCAAACAAAAATGAAATTTAAAGACCATTTCAGAATATTTAAAAAAAAAAAAAGCCTGCAGGGCTATCAGATTGCATTAATTCAGATCTGCATTTAATGACACAATCATATTTGAACAAATGCATATCATCAGTTCAAATGTCCAGTGTCCAAAGTACATTTTACTGTATGAAAATATACTGTAATTGTAAATAATACCTGACTATTTTAACAGGAAAAAGACATTTTGGTTGAAACACTAGCAGTAACTACTGTATAGTAGCCATACCGAGGGAAAGAAGTAGAGTAATCAGATTACACTGAGCCATTTTTGATTCAATAGTTACATTTGTCAATATATATTTTGATTTACAGAGACAAAAGATACATTTACATGGACTATTGTCTGCATAAGGCACTTTGTTCTGAAATGCACTGAGTTTTTGAAGTTCAAGTAGGCTACTCTAAAAATAATGTGAAGTAATCAGGTCATACATTTATAGAATACATCTTTAAATTTGAGAAATTAATAGAATAAAGGGAAGCAGAGGAGGATAGACCCATCTAAAGTTAGGCTCCACTATAGGATAAAGTATTAATAAGTAGATTTGAACCAGCGGATGGGATCTTTTTAAGGGTTAAAAAGTCATAAAAGAATGCTCTATAATGGATTTTACTTCATATTTGGTGGTTGTTTTTCTTGCGATAATCAACAACCGGAAGTCATAGTTCAACCGTGTCTTAGATCACTGAATAGTCAACCTCTTAAAAGTACATTTTAAGTAGGTAATCAGTAATCTGTAGTGGGTTGCAGCCCTGCCTATTCATCCGTCTCTTTCCTCCCTTGGGATGATGGTCGGTTTGGTTCCCAGGCAGAATGAGTGTGTGGAAGACTGAGGGAAAAACTTTCACAGTGAGAGAAGATTAAGTGTTATTCCAACAGGACAAGACACAACCCTTTCAAAAGGACGTTAGCCTGTTGGTCAGTGTAGCTGTGGGGAGAATATGGTGTCCTTAGATTATTGTGGTGGTCCATACCAACACGTTGTCGTGTTAAAGCAGGAAATTACTAACATTCTCCAAATCTGAAATCATCTCTTAAACTCTGTGCAGTTGTTGTAGAAAGGTTTATATGTGGATGTCGAGCAAGTATTTGCTGTGATTTTTAGCTGTTTACATTCACCTGTTGCACATCGCCATCACTTCATGTGGAAATAGTTCATGTTAGCAGGGCTGTCCTTAACCAAAGAAATTCTTAGTCGACTAACACGCATGCTATTTTGTCTACAAGTTGATTTAATCGACAGACCAGAATCACACAAAAGCACCACTTTAAATCTGGTGTTTACCAGAGATGTGCTCATAATTTTCTCAGAAATAAGTCATGAAAAAAACGCCTAAGCGACTAAAGAGATCTTAGTCGACCAAACAACCTATTAGTTGAATAATCAGCCTGTTTGCACAAAAAGGCATATAAAAGCCATGATAATGCACAAGGCGTTTAGCGTGCAATAAGTACGCCTTCTTTGATTTCTGCGTGTCTTTTGTACACCATGTATCCTGTACTGACTGTATAAATGCTACGGTAAGAATGACATAGTGACATAGTATAAAAAGCGAGAAGGACCACCAATGGTGGGCGGGTAGGGAGGTGGATGGGTCCCAAAAAACACCAGACTTTTAACCTGGAGGCCGGCGTTCAAGACCGTTGTTGACCGGTGTTTCGTGTTTTAAGTTACGTTAGTGGCGTTTATCGAATGTCACGTGGTTTTTGTTGACGTTTGTGACGTGCTTTCCGTAGGCTAGTTGTTTCTGTACGTGTTTTACTTAGACTACTTACTTATTTAAGCCCAAACATGATGTTTTCCCTTACCCTTACTAAGTGGTTTTCTTGCCTGAACTTAACTGCAGACGTTCAAATGACACACGAAAACGCTAAAATGCGTACTCAAATGCGCAATGTCGTGGTATTTAAACACCTTCCCGTGAGACCAGGTTGAACTAATAGACTTTTATTTCAGTCTGTTACACAACTCTGCCTAAATGACCCACTACTCCTACTGTCTCACTTTTAATTAAACGCTAATTGACTAATTCTGTTCTACTTATTATAAAGTTTTAGCGCGTAGCAGCAGAGACAATTATCTACTCGGGGCATTTGGATGATTGTGCCATCAGTTTGTTAACCAGAAAACCTGATGTTTAACTTGAATGTACAACAGGCCTCATTGCAACCCAGTGCTGCATCTTCACCAGTGATTTACAGTAGTGAGTTAATGTTGTATACTGTGTTGTTGCAGTAGAAGTTACACAGGAAGTCCTTTAGTTAGTTGAAGGCAGTGTACGTCCTTGCGAGCTCGCCTGCATTTGTGTGCGTGTACAGTAAGTGTGTGTGTGTGTGTGTGCGTGCCGGGTTGTTTGTGTTGATCCAGGCCTCTGAGCTCTTTGTGTTTGAGGAGGGGTCTCCGGCCTCGCATGGCTGACCTCAGGGTTGCCATGGAGACAACGGGAGCGACTTCCTGAATTCTCGGCCCATCCCGCAATACATTATACTGTAGGGCAGGAATCTGGAGACAAACTCAAAGTGGGAGTGGGAGAAAAAAGGGAGGAAGGCAAAGACATTTTCTATTTCAATGGAATTATTCATTCCATAAACATGTATAAATTAATACAAATTTAACAAATAGAAGGCAATGCAGCCAAGTTGAAAAAAAAATGACATTTTAATCCTGTCAAACTTGTATTCATGATTAGTTTCCATTGTTTTATCCTTTTAAGCCACGTTAATGAAATGCATAGCTGTTTTAGTACATAGTTATCAATCATCAAACTTGTATCTCCAAGTCAAATCCGGACCTGACCATACCTGTTAATATACAGACAGTCAAGGGGCAGTCAGTAATCTCTACAAGTTAAAAGCCCTCAAATAACGACATCATTAGTGGCATATCATTGGTGTAATTAGGTTGTTTCTTGATTTGTGTCACACACCAAATAATGAGGCTTGAATGGCAACAGAAAAAGAAGTAAACAGTGATAGTTAAAGAAATAATTGAACATTTTGGGAGAAAAAAAAATTGCTTTTCTTGACAAGACTTTGAAAAGGAGATTAATACCACTCTCATGTCTGTGCGTAAAGCACGGAGCTAAAGTCTGGACGTAGTTAGCCTAGCTTAGTTTAGAGACTGGAGTAGGGGACACTGCTCGCTTGGTTCCCTCCAACGTTTAAAAATCAGTCTACCAACACCTCTGAAGTTCACAAAAATAGATAACCATACTGTATGTAGAGTGGTATCTATCTTCTTATCTCACTCTCTGGAGAAAGAAAAAGTATTTAAGTAAGTATATACAGTTGACAGTTATCACAGTAGAATGAACTAATACATGAACTACAGGTGTTTAAAGGAAAACCTACACAGAAACGTACGTGTTAGTAACCCATTCATTGAGAACCACCAGGGGGTTTATTATCAACTTTCCCCCACAGCATTGCTAAACATAGTTTCCTGTGAGCCCCTGGTACTCTGCACCCGAGGGTGTTGAGGGACATTAACCCGCCGTTTTTGTCCTTTAGGAGTCAACAGTGTTAATAATCAGAGTTCTGGTTTCACGGGCCACCAGCTCAGTTAGTATTCGGGACCCTGATTGGAATATCCGCCGGTCCGTTAAACTGCTGACAGAGACTGATACCCGAGAGAGAGAGAGAGAGAGAGAGAGAGAGAGAGAGAGAGAGAGAGAGAGAGAGAGAGAGAGCTGAACAGAGGAGGAAGGGAAACTGCAGGATCTGTGCTATCAGATAAAGAATGGAAACTTGTAGAAAAACTCCAGCTACACACTCACACACGTTAACACGCTAACGCGAAGGTCGTACTCCGTGGCGAGTGTTAATGAAGATTAGAAGTAATCTAATTATGAAGTCAAGGGCACAGATTACACTTGTTTGACTTGGATTCATATATCACTGAATGGTATATCAATCTCAGTCCGGCTGTTGAAGGGAAAGTGGCAAGTGCTCGAATAGTCTGAGAATTTTTTACAGATGTTGTGGAAAATCACAGAAACGTGTTAAATGTAAAAATCCACTGAGATGAGCAGTATAACTACACTCCGTAAACCCGGGTACTGAGTCACCAATTATACTGGAGTTAGTCAGGAGTGTGAGCGAGTTCATGGTGGAGGTCTTGGTGTGTGGAGAAGTTATAAAGCTTGTGTGTGTATGTGAAAGTGTTGGGCTCTGAAGGAATGCTTTAAAAATGAGATAGTGTGTGTGTGTGTTGTATTCATCAGATAAGAATCTGCTATGGTATCCCCGTGCTCATGATCTGTGTATTCCCTGTAGCCTCCCGACTATGATTTTGTTTTCTATTTGTGACTTTTTCAGTGACAGGAGCACAGGATGTGTTTCCTTCTTGCCCAGTGGAACTTTTCTAGGAACCCAGGAAGTTTTTTAAGGAAACTCGGAAACTTTAGTTTCTGCCCCTCAACAGTCCTATTACTACCGAGATAGTACCAGGAACTATATTGAAAGTTTTGGACTGTTCAAAATAGGGCTGGGAATCACTAGAGGCCCCACGATATGATATTATCACAATAAGATATCTGCGATAAGCTCTATTGTGCTATATTCCAATATATCACCTTTTTTCAACTGCAAATCATGCAGTTTGTCAACATCTGTTTTATCTAATAAGATACAGTTTTCCCCATCTTTTCATTCACATATCTTGAGGTCAGAGGTCAAGGGACCCCTTTGCAAATGGCCATGCCAGTTTTTCCTCGCCAAAATGTAGTGTACGTTTGGAGCGTTATTTAACCTCCTTCGTGACAAACTAGTATGACATGATTGGAATGATGAATGATACCAATGTATTCCTTAAGTTTTCTACTTTCATATGATACCAGTATCTTCACCCTAACTTTAAAACTGAGCCCGCTACAACCTCTGAAAGACAGAATAGCGGCCAGATTGTTAAGAGGTCTGTGTATCGATATAATATTGCCACGCAAAGTATTGCGATACTCTACTGTATTGATTTTTCCCTCCACCCCTAGTTCAAAAACACAAGTCTCAAAAGTTCTTTAAAACGTGTACGACATTCATTCATTCACTCACTCAGAGCCGGCCGGCTCTGAGGAGCACTTGCTGCTTCGCCCGGTTGATAATCACGCGTTGTAACTAACTTCCTGCCAAGTCTAAAGAAGAGTGAGAGTAGTTGAGCGTAACTTTGTTTGCTAATTGTTTCCATAAAATTTCAAATTAAACGAGAAAATAACCAGTAAAAAAAGACTCAGCAGATCGTCTCTACTTTGCAGACAGGCGGGCTGTTCTCATACACACCTTGATGATCAGTTTATTCGTCCGCCAAGCGTCTCCGACTGTAGCATTGTTCCCCAAGACAAAAAATAGATTTCACAATTCTGTCAGAGTCCGGATTAAACAAAACCCTTTTAAGGTTAGTAAAGCAGTGTAGTGAATAAGGGAAACCTTTTGAAAGAAAACACAAAATTGTCTTTGAATAAGGAATAAGGAGGGTTAAATGAGATTTTTTTGAGAAACGCTTGCACTACCAATGTCACTGGTGCAAAGTAAAGGCTATCCTGGTCTGATCTGTGTACAGTAAATACGTCAAGGTGACAGTGAATTCAATGGTGATATATCGATGTTTAAAACTGCTACAGAGGAAACCTTTAAAGTATGGCAAGCGCCGTGTCTGTGTGTTCTTTCATCCACTCAAGTGGCACTTAGATACAGCGACACAATGAGAGAGCCCCAGTGTGCCAGGTTAAACACCATTAAAGCTACAGTATATCAAGGACCCTGGCACTTCAGATGACCTCTAGCTGTGTTGTATGTGCCAAAGTGAACCTTTGAAGTCCTCCAGCTTTTCTTTCTCTTTCATCGCCCCAGAGCTTAAAGCACGATGTATTGTACTGGCCATAATTCGTCGTTGATTTTTGGATTACGATCATTATTTTCTTGGTCTCCATGTGTGACATTGTTTTCTCTGCTAATGGTCCATTTCTTAGCTCGTGCTTTTTCCAAACTAACTGTAAACCACTTCATGACTTTTCCAAGAAAATAGCAAGACTCTGGATACTTTGAGTATTTATAAAAAAAAAGCCACCAAACTCCTGTCTCAACGTATCCACATACAACAGTTTGTATATGTTACGAAAAGGTATTCCTCATTTTTTGTTCGTTTTACTTCGAATGTCCAGCAACACATGTCAATTTCTGCACGTTACATGCATGCAGTCTTTTCAAAATAAACATCTGTCTTCACAGGGAAACAACTTGGTTAGGGTTAGGCAACAAAAGTACTTGGTGAGGTTGAGGAAAAGATCGTGGAAGTGGCTTTACTTAAGTGCGGAAGTTACGTGACAAATAAGTCAATGTTTGGGTTAAAATACGGAAGCAGCGTAACTTAAATACGTAAGTTACATGACAAATCAACGTTAACTTTTGGTTTCACACGGGGTACGAACAGCGGTCTCCTGGGCGAAAGTCAGTTTTGACCCACCCATCCACCCTGACCTCCTCCCTGTCCGAAATTGTTGAACGATTCCTTAACTTGCAGTCCTTTTCACACTCTTTAGACTTTAACTTGTAGTTTAAACAGTGTTGGAAATAATTTTTTTGTGGATTCCAAAATCTATCAGTCACTCAATAGATTACCAATGTTTTCTTTTGGCTGGTGAGTGAAGCAAATCTAGCAGCTACTTGTACCAGTATTTGGCTGGTGGCTGGTGCTGAAGTTTAAACCCCGTCATGCTGAATGTCACGCTAAACTTGCGACACTCGTCATTTTGTTCCCAGCTTTTCAGAAAAAGTACAAAAACTCCTTAAAATACTGCAATACGACTCAAAGACTCTCTTTCTTTAAGAAGGCACTCGCTGGGCAAATTTAAACTTTGATAATCAGTTATTCACCTGTTATTTGTCCCAAACCAAAATGCCACCTTGGTTCTGGCAGCGAGCGGTGTCAAGAGTTGAGATGTTATCGAAATAGGAGCTGCTGCTGGCTGGATTGCATGGAAGCCAAACTGAAAAAGCGCCCCTTAGTCATGCACTGCCAGGTATGTACTTTTGCTGATAAGACGGGCCTCATTTAATAGCCGGATTTCTGAATCGCATCTGGCTTTGACAACAGTATATTTCTAAATAGTAGCAAACTGTACAAAGACTAAACTACTTTTTGTGTATTTTTTAAAAATAGGTCCATGCATATGTCTCCTGATATTCTCTTTAAGATGGTCGTTTTACTGAGACCAAATCCCTTTTTTATCCATAAAGTTAGTCCACCTATGTAAGTAGATTTGTAACTTTTGTAAAATGACGGTCGGTGTCTGGTTTTTGACATAGCCTCGGATTTAGGGAACTGATACACTTGGCCAACAAACCAATCAAATCAATCTGCAAACACACAGTATGATTTCTTTCTATTATCTTTGTGCAGCTAAAACACAAAACTGTCTTTCTTTCAGTCTAGTGTAGATTCAAACCTGTAGCAGACACTGCATGCAAGAACTAGAAGTTACAGTAATGTGTACACCTGCTTTTATTTCTTCTATACCTTCCTCTTCTTGTCTTCCTCTTGCCTCCCTCCTCCTCTTTCTCTCTCTCTCCCTCTTCGCTCTGTGTGTTAGCCGGTTGCCAGGCGCTAAGAATCTGGGGAATGCAGGATTGCAATGTTCTGATAAAGTTTGCTTTGTTCCCCAAGTGACCTGAGTGAGAGAGAGAGAAACCGAGAGAGAGAGAGAGAGAGAGAGAGAGTGAGAGAGTATTCCACACACACACACACACACACACATACATACAGTCCACATGCATATTTGCACATGAGCATCTTGTTTTTCTACAACAACACATGGACAGTAATTGAGACATGTCATGTAATTAGAGCTAAATAACACGTACTGTTGGATAAGTAGAATTCCTGAAGCATTGTCGGACCGTCCATTAGGCGTATTTACAATAGACTGCCTGGAGTTAAGAGCATTCATACAATACGGGACCACGAGTCAAGGGCTCTCGAGGCTTCCAAGGATTACCTCAAGGGCATAGCGGAGAGTTACTTTCTTTTAACTCTGGGATTTTCTGCCACTTTGCTCTGGAGCGGAAGCAGACTGAGCATTTGAGTCACAGACGTGACGTAAATACTGAAATAGGACAAGAGATCTACACGCAGTAAACAGTTCAACTAAACTTTTGATCAAAAATGAGCACAAGGATGGTGTTTGACTAAGCTGGCTATAAGTGCAACTGCTGTTTGTGTGTGTGCACGATGTACAGAAGCCTGTTAGTTTAGCTTAGCACAAAGTCTGTAAACGGGGAAACGGCTAGCTTGACTCCGTCCAAAGATAACAAAATCTGCGTCGGACAGTTTGGGGCCATTGGTGAGCGTCTGTCGGCCTAGTTTTTGCGTTGTGTACTGCACTGTTGACTTTAGTCTGCCTGTGTTGGAGGCTTTTCGGTTTCGGTGTGTTCAAATGCAACTTGTCAGCCAAGAGGCGACGCAACTTAGTCTTGTTAGTTGATTACAAGGACGTACTGTATATTTTTGTTGTATTAAAAAAAACAACTCTTTCCTGTTCCTGGCATTTACTTTTGTCTGACAGCTTTTGTTGTAACAGATGACCTCACCCTCTGGTGATGACTTGGATCATTTATATTTGTTGATATAGTGGGGCTGGCCATGAGTGCCTTTTAGTGCATGTTTGTGAATGTGAGCGTGCCCCACCTGGTAGTTCATGGCCACTGCTCTATACTGCTCTCATATGGCAGTTTACAGCCGATAACGCCATCCCAACCAACGCCGTTGTCACGGACGCATAGCACCTGCCCTCTGGTTCCCTCTTAAGTAAACACTGTTATCTCTGTAAGCATTTTTAGCGTTGTTTGCACTGTTCAGCGATGTTAGTACCGTTAGCTGCCATCGCCATGTTGAGAGCCGTTTAGAGGCAATAGAAATGCTCCCAATCCCGTACCCCTACCAGGCGACGTTTGTCAGTTCAACCGGCGAAAGCGACACTCATTACCGGCTAAAAAGAGAATCTGTGTCGTGTTATTTTGCCAACCCGGGTGTCAGAAGAGGGTAACCTTCACCTGCAACATTAGCAGGCTGAGGAGGACAAAACACACAAGAGTAAATTAAAGAAGAAAGATTTTGATCTGCTTTATTTTAGTCGCTCCTGAGCTTTAAGAATATGTCTGGATCATGCTCTCACACACCTCGGCTGGGAAGTCCGTCGGCTAAAATAGAACGGTTACATCCGATCCTGTGTACAGGCTAATGTCAGGAGCTCCAAGTGACTTTGAAACTCACATTTCATTCAGTTTTACTACATGTTGGTTAAAAAGCGCTGCTTGCTTTACATTAGCTTGACACTTCGGTCTTTTGTTAGTGAAGGAGAGGGAGGGAACGGGGGAGAAATGGCATTCCTGTCTTTATCTCAGCACAGGACACGCATGTGATTACATGCTCTCTTGCTCTCCAACTCTATCACGCGCACACACACACACACACACACACACACAAAGGCACATTCATGCTAACAAAGACATGCACACCCACTCTTTCGCTGTAAGACACACACATAATAAGTCATCAAGAGCAACTTGTGAGGCCCTTGCCATCCTTCAAGCACTTAAATGAGTCCAGTCACACAGCACGGCAGTCACAGGTGTGTGAAGGAGAGTTTGTATTATAAACAGATACTGTATGGGCACCGCAAGTTCAGTTTTGTGTGTGTGTGCGGTCTGCTAATATAAAGTAAAAGTGGATGAGTAAGGCAGAGGGAGGAGGAAACAGGAAGTGAGCGTTTGGGTCCGGGAGAGCGGGGTCAGAAAGGGCACTATGGGAGTCCTCCACATTCATTTGCGTGTGAAGAAGTAATTAGATTTGTATGTGTGTGTGTGTGTGTGTGTGTGTGTGTGTGTGTACGTATGCTGAGCTGTGGGAGTGTGTATGATGGCTAAACAGAGAGGCCGAGCTGTGTTTACATGGTAAATATGTGTGTGCGTGTGTGTGTGTGGGTTGGGAGTTAAGGTTGTGGAATGTCACATGCTGATAGAATGCTTACTGGACAACAAAGCCAAAGAAAGAAAACATGGTGGAAACCAGTAACTCTACTGGTCACTGCTCTGCACTGTAAAACAGAAAGAAGGAAGGTCTACTCTCTGACACTGAAGTGTGTGTGTGTGTGTGTGAACAGGGCTCGTCCACCGACCTGCTGCTCTTGTGTTGCAGTGGTATTCAAATTCCATTTTTTGAAAATATCTTTTTAAAGGGTAATCAAACCCCAAAACTAGAGATGTCACCATACCAGAAATTTGGACGATACCAATACCTGTGAAATTCCACAATTCCCGATACCACGGTAATAAAACAAAAGTAAAAACAATAAATCCCATTTACTTCAACATCCTTTATTACTGGTTGCATTCTGGTTTTTGTTAGGAAGTTAAACCGGTCATAATTCCCTCTCTAGTATCTATTTTATATTGCTGTGAAAACATTGCCTTCAAACATCTGGATTTATTCAAGTTTCTCGCCAAAAACTACATTTTACGAGATTACATTTAAACACATCATGAAAACGTTATAATTTACCTTCGCCCATTTTTACTGAATAGAGCCTGAACACACCATAATGTACCTCGCGTGTTGAAATCGGCAGGACGAGAGCTAGTCAACGTTAGCTGTTAGCGGCCGGTAAGCAGCAGCAGTCCTGCACAGAGCTAACGGCTAACGTTAACTAGCTCTCGTCCTGCCGATTTCAACACGGATTTGCTGTTTGCAATGTAGCATTATCAGGGAATTAATGGGGAGAGTCCCAAGGACGTGTCGATAGTGAGTTTACTGCGTCCCAAACACATTTTGTATTGTCCCCGGGATGACGTTAGTCTCAAGCCTTGGTGGTACCTGCGATACTGTAGAAAAACGAGTACCGTCACGTTTTCAGAATTTTGGCATGGACTTTTAGCACTTTTTAAAAAAGCCATACTAAACAAAGAAAAACAAAAAAAAAAGAGGATTCGTCTCAAAATAAAGGAAAAAAAGAGAAATAAAATCCTCCGCTTTGTAAAGGACAGCACCAGTATCATTTTTACAGTCGATGATGGATTATTATTATTATTATTATGCCTCTGAAGCAAGAAGCAGGTCTGCTAGTTTGAGAATAAGAACAGACAGCAGGAAGAGTGGAAGTGACACCGTCACACTGTAGAGGAAAGTCACCAGGTTGGCAGCGGGACAGAAGCTGGATTTTTCCAGGAGAGTTGTGTAATTCTGTTCTCTCATGTCAGCACTGTATCCACTCTTGTATTGTTATATCTCTTATATAATCAGTTGGTTCTCTAGATACTCGGTTATCATAAGATATAGCAGTCAGAATACTTGTTTCCTAATACAGGTGAAAGGAATTCACCAACTGGGATTTGATAATGTCACTTGTGTCCAATGCCCAGTGTCCCTTTTTTAATGTTGAGTTTTACACTTGTTTGACTAAATAAAATATTAAGATGGACTTTTTCTTTTTCTTTTTTTGCAGTGACGGTGCAGGCCTTCATGAGCGTGTTCGTAGATGCTGTATCCTCTCCAGGTTGCCGGTTGGCAGTCAGGGCTACTGTAAACATCCTTGACTGGAAGCTGGTGTTTGATTCTGGGGCTTTCAGTCGGATGTTTGCAGCAGCCAACTGCTAGTACCATCGCTACACGCTTCTCCTGCTGTATACATCACGCCACGTAATGTGTGTGAAGTTCACTGAGGTCACCGACACCACTGACACACTGCTATTACTGCTGATTCAGAGAATGGTTACGGAAGATATCAAAGAATGGTAAGATGTAGAGGATAATAAGGTTAAAGGAAAATGATGGTTTAACACAAGCTGGGTTTTATTTTCACATTTCAATTATATCAGTTTAGATAACAATGTCCTCACCAAAGTAATTGCTGATATCTCGGAAAAAGGCAACCCTTCTACAAATTGGTCCTATATGGGACAACAAACGTGAGCAGTCAGACAATCATACGTTGTAAAGAAGCTGACAGTTTCTTGACATTTATCATGCAATCTTGCATCATTGAATGGTCCTCTTTTGTCACGTTGTTGTCGTCATTGGCTGGACTGGACCAGTGGAGCTGGTTAATGTTGTGGTAATGTAATGGCTATATGTAGGTGTGTGCTACAGAAAGTCCTGGACACAGGATTCCTGCTTCATACTCACAAATCTTTAAGGTCATGTCATCTGAGCAGGAGGCAAGCGGCATACCCGATGGATCCCACTTAATGGCAAAATATTTAAAATCGCAATAAGATCATAATATCGTGACTAAAGTATCGTGATAATATTGTATCAGGCCTCTGGTGATTCCCAACCTGCTGCAAACCAATGGCAGCTTACATTTACTCAGAATATACTAAAGGCAGGGGCTTTAGAGTTCCCAACCTTTTCAGCTTGTGACCAGTCAGAGTGACTTTCATTTCCTCAATCAGTTCCCGATAAATACTGTGAGAATGAACTTGTGAGAAAGGGCTGTTAGTGAGAACAACTTAATCTAATCATGGGGGATGACTCAATGCACAGCTAAAGTAAATATGTACCAATGGGACGAAGCAAAAAATCCCAGAAAAAAACGGGAGGGAGGAAGAGGAATGTGATTCCAGTGATAGTTGTCTCCATTCAGGCCATTCAGTTCCCAGTGGATGGGAGCGGCTTCATCCTCTCCTTAGAGACAAGGACAGGACGAGGAGGAGGAGGAGGAGGACGATGGGGGAGGAAAGGAAGGATGAAGGGAAAGAGGAGCAAGATGGGAAGAAGGAGAAAGTGAGGAAGATGAGAATGAACATGCGGGAGAAGAAGGTAGAACAAGAAACAGGAGAGGAGACAAAACTGGACATTCCTGAATGGTTTGGATTCTTGTCCCCCTTCATCAGTCGGAGCTGAAGGGAAGTGGGTGTAACGTCCACTACAGGACCACAGACAGGGAAGGAAGGAAGGAAGGAAGCATTCTAATATTACAGACTCCCCCTACCCCCACATTCATCATACCATGAATGAAAACATGCTGGGCTTCTTGCAGTTTCTGTCTAAACAGTCTCAGCGTTCCTTCCTTGGTGCTGGAAAACCCAGGAAATAGAGTTCAGCTCTGAAAAGCTCCTCTACGTGGAAAGAAGCAGCTCATAATGCAGCAGTGTATTTGTTGCTGCTACAGTATTTAGATGTAACTAAATCCAGCATCAGTTTATTTAAAATAGAAATAATCCAGCAGATTTCCTGTCAAATCTGTCTCAGTGGGGGGGAAACGGAAATTTCGAAATAGAACCTATGAAAACAGCGTTCAATGCAACACCAGGCAGAAAGTTTAGGTTGATATTTCAAAACTTGGGAAAATAAAGTACAAACTATTTACATGGCTAGCTACCACTAGAGCGCTGGTTCCCAAACTGGGGGTCGGGACCCCCATGAGGGTCGCTAGATAAACCTTTTGAGTCACGAGACAATTGACATGATAGGGAAGGAGATCTGCGACACAAAATGATGTTTACTTTTTCATACTTAAATCGAATATTTGCTTTTTTTAACCCTTTCACAGTGTGTTTTCATGAAAGATAATTATAACCTTTCTGGTCGCCTGAAAATGTCTTATTCAGTGTTCGGTTGGACTCTCTAGTGTCACTTCTGGTTGCAAAAAAACAAGATAGCGACAGCCTAAATGCTGAACTCAAGGCTTCAAAACGGCAGTCCTCAAACCAATGGGTAACGTCACAGTGACTACGTCCACTTCTGATATACAGTTTGTGCTTCAGGCCTATAAAAATTAATCATACAACCAAAACGTTTTTTGTTGTTATTTAAACTCAAAACTCATATGCAAACCTATGACGAGTGGTTGCAAGTAGACATTGCTTCGTTTTAAGGGTCACAGACCAAAATATGTTGGGAACCAGTGCATGAGAGGTATGAATGTATTGCATATTTATTCCCTTAATTTGGTTGAACTGACTGTTTAAGTACAGTATATGCAAAACAGAACCTTTGTCTCCTCAAAGACAAAACAGTGTCAAGATCCACTATCTGTTCACACTGGTTTCTATTTCGAAGACATTCTCGGGTCTTAAACGTGTTAGAGTAGTAACATTAGTATCATCTAACGTCATACACGGTGTAAAGTTGCCCTTTGACCTCTGAGTTCCAGGAAGTGTAAACATCCTACACTCTCGGCGTCTGACCCCTGGTGGCCGGGAGTGGGAATGTTTATTCTGCCTGGCTCAGGAACTCAACCAGCAGCTGGGGAGGAACGTTATGTTTTATTTTTTGCAGATTGCAGATATACTTTTTCACATAATATAATTGATCTAGTACATTTTGTTTCTTTACGTGAATACACAAGGATACTGTATGGAATAGGTCTATTTTTACTTCCCTAATAACCTCAGTTACTGAAAGTCCCTCGCTACAAATTCCCCTTTTAAGTGTGTCCCCTGATTTTTCCGTTAGAAGTAATGTTGGAGGGTTAAACCACATTTTTAGCCTCTTCATTAATAATATGGCTGTTACACTCTTGGGCTCATAATGTTTGGTATTTCTAGTTTATTTCAAGCACCATTTGCTCGTCTTTCATCCAATTATGGAACATCAACACAGCTAAGTTAACTCTTAAAGGAGAAACCAGCCCGGCCACACACAGAGTTACAGTCTACATTACAACAGGCAAACAGTTGCTCTCAGTGCCACATATTTTCCATTTGCAGTCCATTCTCAGTGGCATTAAAAAGGACATCAGCAGTGTTCATTTGAACTTGACGTAAGTGTCCGGCAGCCTGTGTAAATAAAGAGCTATTAAAGTATCAGCTGAAGGATTTGTGCGACTCCTCTGACATCCTCGGGTGGACTGCTGGGGAATGCTTGCCATTCGGGACAGGAAATGGGGAGTGGTACATCTCTGATTGGCCGGTTTCCCTGACCCAGCGACCTCGGTCGTGACTGTCCCACTGGGGCA
Organism: Sebastes fasciatus; assembly: GCF_043250625.1. NCBI lineage: Eukaryota > Metazoa > Chordata > Actinopteri > Perciformes > Sebastidae > Sebastes > Sebastes fasciatus. Next base: position 26,346,731 of record NC_133803.1, on the reverse strand, counting down.
AGGACACACACACACACACACACACACACACACACACACACATACATCAGAGTATGTGGCCGAGTCCAGGGAAAGGACAGAATGGAGAAAATGGGGCTGTTCAGTTTGTAACTATGCAAATGTGTATTCAAACATGTCCACATACTGTACATAACATGGCAATCAAAAACAGAAAGCTAAAAATCAACAATAAAGTGAAAGCATTAATATCGGTGGTCCTGTATATGTGTCATTATTCTGTAACCTGTGGGTGTGTGTAGGTTTTCTTTGGCATGTTAAGTGGCAATAGGAGGAAAGACGTACAGAGGAAGCAGAAACAGTGGGTGTTGCCTGTGTGTGTGCTTGCAAGTCGAGAACTAAAAATATACAATCTGTAATACATACATAGGAAGGGAGGATGTGGCTGTTTAAAGTGGACTTCTCCGTAGATTTCACTACCGTATACCTACATACTCTACATGATGGAAACTGTAAGATCAAGAACAAAAACACTTTAAACTGTTTCTTTATTCAGAGTCTGAAATTGAAAGGATGTGATATCTGCTCATGAACACTAGAGGTCATAGCTGCCACGCATTATACTGATTCCCATCAAGTAACTCAACAGTCCCAGATATTGGGGTCCTGCTCCATGTAGGAGAGGTGGGGGGCCTTTTTTTAATGTGACCATGATTGTAGGCTATTCTGAGTTACAAATAGCAGCTATTTATTGATATTATTTCATATTAGAACATTTAAAGTTGCTTACTTGGCATTCATTTATTACACAGAATAACAATTTACAGTTATATTATTGCCAAAAACCAGGGTTTAAAATTTGAGTGCTGACAAAGGTTATAATAGTTTTGAATTTTCAATTAGTTTTTACTTCTCAATTTCATTTTAGTTTTTAAGAGTGTGTTTGCTAGTTTTAGTTTAGTTTCAGTTTTCCAGAAAGGTTTAGTTTTCCAGTAGTTTTAGTTTGTTTTTGTTAGGGCCAGGTGTCTCAGAAGAATGTAGTTATATACATGCAAAATACCTGTTTGGAGAACTGGATAGGAATGACCGTTTAATCTTCGTGCTACTTTAGACAAGCATTGCTGCATAGCACCATCTCCTGGAAGATCAAATACGTTCAGTTTCTGTGGTTCAATGTCACAAGAGTTGATGTAAATTCATGATGTCTTCTTTTTTCTATAGTGATATAGTATAGCTAATAAAAAAAAAAATTAAGTTAATTTTTTATTAGTTTTTTACCCAAGCAATATAATTTCAGATTAGTTTTAGTTGTTCTTAAAATATTTAGTTTTTATTTAGTTTCAGTTTACTAAAAATATTTTTATCTTATTTTCGTTTTATTTTACTACAATAATTCTAATGATGACACTGTTTTACCAATTTTCCCATCTAAGCAGCTAAAACCTGTTCTAAACCCGCCCCTGCATGTTACTGATGTACTAAACTCCATCTGCTGAGAAAGACCATGAGATGTGCTTGAAAGATCTGGAAAAATCATATAAATGGACATTGAGATAATTTTTATAAGATTTTCTGTGGACATACTAAAGTTTTTATGATTCACATGTCTTCATGCATATAATACATATTTTCCATATTTTATTGTCTGTATTTCAAACTGTTGTTTCTTCATATTGCATGCTCTACTTTTTTACTCGTATTTTCTGCTCTTATTATATTTTGAGTTTTCTATGACTTATTGTGCTTACTTGGCATTTGCACATACAGTATATAACAAATGACCAGGTTTGATATATATACTCTGTATTCTTCTATTTAAATTCAGTATTTGCAGTAGGAAATAGTTCCTGTTTTTGAATGTAAAAATAGAAAATAAAAGCACAAATATAAATAGTCATCTTGTACTTTTATGCAAATCTTACAAGAGAGGATCATATAAAATGTGCAGTGCATACTGTCACCATAAGGTGGAACCATAGTGTCACAGTAATGGCATTTACAGTAATAAATCACAGCTGTACATGTTCCATTAACAACCCATCCGATGTTATGATGTCTGGCTGACCTCAAGATTGAATAAAATGAATTATGACTAATAAGGAATCAACTAGTCTGGTTATTTTATGTGTGAAGGCAGGGTGATGATAATCAGCATCTCATGCTACATTCTCTCTGGCTGCTGGTCAGAGGTAATGAAAACTAATATGAAGTTCCTGTTTTTGTGCGCAGCAGAAAGCAGAAGTAGACTTTCTGCCTCAGGACCGGTTTCTGCCACAAAACAGAACGCCCCCGAAACCAAATCTTACTACAGTTTCATCTCGTCAACGAGACTGAAGCTGAGCCGCAGCACTGACTGAAAATCCTGCAGTCGGGAGTTTTCATACACAACAGCATGTCAGCGTGTCTGTGAAAGATCACACAATGACCCAGAGGACAGACTTACTACTGCTAATGTAAAGGATATCCATTATGAACTGACTGAAATGACCACTGAGTCAACAGTGGAAAAAAGACACAAGTTATTCCAGTGGTAGAAGAAGTATTCAGATCCTTTGCTTAAGTAAAAGTACTAATACCACACTGTGAAAATACACTACAAGTAAAAATCCTGCATTCAAAACCTTATTTAAGTAAAAGTATGTAAGTATTATCAGCAGAATGTACTTTAAAGGTCCCATATTGTAAAAAGTGAGATTTTCATGTCTTTTATATTTATTATAAAGCAGGTTTAAGTGCTTTATAAATACTGTTAAACTATCAAACCGCTCAATATACGGAGGAATACACGCAGCCCGTATTCAGAAATTGTGCGTTTGAAACAAGACGTTCGGATTTTTGTCCATTTGTGAGGTCACAAATATACAATATTTAGACCATTACACGATTTTAAATGTAAACATTCTAAATGTGTCCATTGAAATGCATTAAAACGGAGCGTTTCAGACAGAGGGTAAATACAGGTATATTCAGACAGACAGTATGAGGAAAATAAAGTTTTTTTTGAACATTACAGTGTGTAAACATGTTCTAGTAGAAACACAAAATACAAGTATGAACCTGAAAATGAGCACGATATGGGACCTTTAAGTACAAAAGAAAAGTCATTGTGTGTTAAAAATGTTCCCTCTCAGTGTTTTCTTATTATACCTGATGTTTGTGTACTAATATTACAGGTGCAATAATGTGTAAGTTGTATGATATTTAAAGGTGCTCAATACGAAATTCATGCACAGAGGGAGAGCGACTTCTCCTCTATATCTTTATTAATGCTCTGGATAGAAGATAAGATAAGATATTCCTTTATTAGTCCCACAGTGGGTAAATGTATCATATAGAGTCTATAAGGCTGTGCTAGTTTTAACTCATTTCCCATACCGTTGGCTGGTTTAATCTACAGCAATGCATCATGGTCTATAAAATCATCATATGTTTGTAGTATCGCTGTCCTGTGAGAACCACGCATCTTTAAAAAGTCAACTTTCCATGAGCTCAGCCCTGTTTTCAGCTTTGTGACGATGCGTTTTCCAGCATTTCTCACCTGAGTAAATGTACTTAAAAACAGTTACATTCCACCCTACATGCAGATGTTTGCAGCTGAAACACACTGCAGATTCCAAGTCAACGTGTCAGCTGTCATTGACTTCAATTATAAAGGGTTTAATAAGTTGCAACTAATGGCTTTATTAACAGTTGATAAATAATTTAAGCATTTATTTGGGCTGCCCCGTTGTAGATATTTCCTTTGGCTGGTGTTTTCATCTGGTAATAAAGTGGTTATAAATGCTTTTTAATAATGTTTTTCTCACTTTCTAATAACCCATCAGGTATGCAGTCATAAATGTTCATTAGTCGTTAATAAAGGGTATTAATTCATCAAGTCTGCAGTTGTAAATGTTGATGTTAAAGTTGTTAATAGATGGATTATAATCCAAGTTAGTGGTCAAACGGTCCAGCCAAACTTTGTTCTTATTAATGGCTTATAACTGATCTATAAGGCATTAGTAAATGACAAGACTTGTTAATAGGGTTACAACATAAAACCTTTAGGGTTGAGTCATGCTTCAACTGTCAGCCTCAGTATTGAAATCTGCAGAAAGGCAAAAGGAAAGATCAGTTCTTGAAAACAAAGAGCACCGCTGTGGTGCACTCTGCAGTGTTACAGATACGGCCTTTATACATACTGTTGTGAAAATAAGTGTTGGTGATTACTAGTCTCCAGTCGTGTCTGAACTCTCCCGATCTCCCCTCCAGGATGAGAGAGGAGAATATTGTGAAATGTCTCTGTAAAGTCTCAGCGGCGTGCTGCAGAGCGTGCTGGGAGGAAATGGAAGACGAGAGGACAGGAAGCACATGGAGACGCCATCTGTTGTTGGGCAACAATGCAGCAAAAAAGTGCCAAACACACACACAAACACACACACACACACACACACACACACACACACACACACACACACACACACACACAAACACACAGGCTATGACATAAAGCAAATGGCAAACAGAGTGCAGACATTCACAGGCCGTATCAACAGTGTGAGCACACAGTGGCACACGATGATGCTTCAGCATTTCAAAATTCAGATTTAAAGACAAGAAGATTGTAACCCAGATGGTTAACATCTCATGAGAATGAAGTTAAAGTACAATACAGCACTATAATGTATTACGTGTTGGGGCTCACACACTGACACTAAAAAATTACATGTTCATCTCAAAATGAATTGTAATAACTTGACATTTTTTTAGTATCGAAGCAAAGAAGGAGTCATTGTCGGGATGAAAGTAACAGATGTTTCCTTCGTCCCTCTACACCCTTGTTACTGAGTCTAACAGCGAACTTAAATGTGTTATTATCAATAAAGTTGTCTGAATCAGAGTCTGAATCACTGTTATACTGTTCATACTATTGTTGTAAAATTAAATTTAGTATTTTTTTATTAAGATAATATGTTTGCAATCACATATTAACAAAATTGTCAGACTTGTTTAATGAAAACAAGAATAACATAAAAAAAAAAAATTCAAGTGTATACCGTTGTGTTACTTTCGACTGAAAGGATCGAAAGTAACAACATTCGTTCAACGTCAAATTATACCAAAATTGTTCCACAATTGCACAAAACAACACCTGGTATTGATAGAAAAGAAAACACACGTGAGTTGTTGTTCACAAGGGAAATTAGTTTCTGTCAGTAACCTCGTCTTTTAAAATGACGTTTATATGAAAAGTGTTACTTTCATACCGTCTCTCCCCTATTAGAAGAAGAATCCAGGCTGCTCAACGACTTCTAGGGATGTTTAAAGATGTATGACACAACTTGGGGCCAGATGTGAGCCGCACAGACACAGAGATTTGTTGGTATCTTGTTTCCATAATTTAGTGTCAGGAACAGGATGTTTAGGAAGAACATAATGTGGGAAAGGAAGGCTCAAATGCCCTCTGAGGATGGGAAATGTTTTTATGCATAAACATGAGCTGTCTTGTCTTTAAATTGGAAACATCTCAGCCATTAGGAGTCTGAGGAAAACAATGGACTATATTTTGCCTCTTTAAAAATTGTTGATTTGCAGGTTTTGTTCGTAATGACAAATCCACAGACAATTATCACCTTCAGCTCCGTGAGACTGTCACGTTTAACGTGTATCGCACACATTCAAACACATTTCCACAGTATATAATGAGCAGAGGAGTGCTTCCTTTAGTTGGGGGGGTTCTTTTAGGCCAGTCCGTCAGTCAGTCAGTCCGTCAGTCAGTCAGTCAGTCAGTCAGTCCGTCAGTCAGCTGCCAACAAGTAAACAAGGCAGAACAAGTCCACATCAATCACCAAGTCTACTGCCTCAACACATGCACTTTTTCTGCTTGAGCACACATTATGGACGGCCTCCTCATTCTGTCAGTATGAATCAGGTGAGTGTGCACAGGAGAGACACGCACGCATCATGGGTAGTGATGTAGGCCATGGTGTTATCATTGCTATTTTCCAGTGTTATTTACCTCCTGTTTTAACCCATTTGTGCCCAAAGACTATATTTAGTATGATGAGGAAAAGGCCACAACATTTGTTCTGATTGGTCAAAAGTCTTGAAATTTGGTACAAACATACTTTGGGAAAATATCTAATAATACAACTTTGACATTTTTAGATTACAGGAAAACTTACATTTTTGTTAATGTCAAAGTCAGAATTTTTTGAAAAATTTGAAAAAATGCCAACATTGTGCTTATTAAATTTTTTCCATACGAAATATATTTTTTACACTACATATGTGTGCCTATCATTGATATTCAGCTTGTTATGAGTTCATAGAGACCAAATACTTGATTGTTCTCTTTGTAGTTTCTGAAATACAGACATTTTCTTATCACTATATCTAGTATTTGGGCACATGGGACTACTAGTGGGGCAGCTAAGCTGAAATACTCATTGTGCGTTTTGTGATAAAAGCAACACATTTGGCACAGACATAGGTTTATATGTTATTAAAAGATATAGATATCGGGGCGCTGCAAATTTAGCAAAATGGCTGCCAAACAGGTGCTTAATATTCCTAATTGTTGCAGAAAACTGATTTCATGATGATGATTTCCAAGTTGCTTTAGTCGCAAAATGCACAATTGTTATGCTTAACTGCCCCGCTATACTGCAAAATCAGTAGTTCCATGTGCCCAAAGACTAGATCTATAGTATAATAAGAAAAACTCACATTCCAGCCAAACGTTTTGACCGATTTTGAAGATTCAATCTTTCAAATTCCAAAACCCGAATAATCTCAGGTTGCTCTGTACTGTTTGTGTTTTTAGAGCAGCTGATCATATCAAATATTTGTGAGGATCTTGTTTGGAAGACCGACATGAACATTAATCAGTGTCAGATTTTAAAAGTTAACTGGCAAAAGAAACTCTCTGCAACACTTCAACCTACAGCAACACACGGAGCACCAATCAGTCTCTTATTAGCACCTCGTTATAATGTTAGAGTGTTCTTTTTTACATGTACCTTGACATGAACCTCGTTACAGCGAGATGCCAACACGCTCGTTAGACGCCTGCTCATTAGCTGCTTTTCTATAACGAGCAGGTGTTATGATCAGATGGTTTTCATCCATAGCTATAAAAGAAGAAAAATGTCAGAGCCTTCCCTGATGTGTGAAGGTCAGGTGGATGAAGAGATGATGACAGAACAAGCTGTCCTAAAAGCACAGTAAACATCGTGAATGTCACTTTGGTTAACCAAAGGGTCTATTGGAGAGAGAACGTTGCAGTGTTGACGTAATCCTGCTTACTAATAACATTCCTATGTACAATACATAATATAATAACAGCAGCATTTCATGGGTTTTAACTTTTAAAGTATAATCTTGTTGAGGTCATTTAAATCTGCTCAATGATACATTGCTGTGACAATAGTTTACACCTGTAAATAATTGTCTTTCCATAACGAGAACATTTTTCTTCACATTGTAATGTCAAATTCACACCAGAGCAGCGGCGAAGTGCTGCCTTCGGAGAGCTGCCATGCAATGTCTATGAAAAGCTGCGGCGGCTGCTCCCGAGCTCAGCAAGCTGCCGCTGCCAAACTAAAGTTGGACCAGAAAGGACCCACAGCCAATCAGTAAACAGATCATGTGACTCCTGCGACATGTTGACCAATGTTACAAAGAATTGGTGTAAATTCGGCACAACTCGTCACATACTGACGCTTTGTCAGACCCCTCGGCGTCACTCTTTGCGGTCGCAGTAAGTTAATATTGTGAATTAAACACGACACTTGCTTAGGTTTAGGCAACAAAACCACTATATTTTAGGTTAAGGAAAAAACTACATGGTTGGGCTTAAAACAACTACATTTGTAAAGTTAAAAATGTGGCTTGAAGTTGTGAAAACAAGATACGAACAAACAGCTGATTATAAAGTGAAAGTCAAACTTAACGCACGAAACACAAACAGCGGTCTCCTGGACGAAAGCCCTGTGTTTGTTGGACCCATCCACCTCGCCTCCCACCCGCCCTGTTTGTCTCTTTTGCTCTTTAAACTACGTCACCACATCATGTTCTCTGTGTGTTTACTGTTGCCGTGGATGGGTTTACATTGTAGTTAATGGAACGCCTGGTGCGTCGCATAACTACTTTTGCGTTCCCTCAAATTTCTAGGAATATATTTTGCATTCCCCTTGATCCACAGCAACAGTCAATGTTTCAGGATAGTTTAGTTATTTATTGTCATATGCACAACAATTACACAGGAGCAGTCTTTGTCAATAAAAATCCTAGACCTCAGGCTCCCTCCAACAAGGCTCATTTGAATATGTATAAAAGAGAATCACGATCATCATCATCAATCAGTGTGTTGGTCCAGTCCAGTTATAGACTAGTACACTGCCTGTTTAGGGAAATGCTCTGCAGATATCACAGAAAGGAGAGATGATGTGAGACATTACATGATGCATTTATTGCTCATTCCTCCTTTCAAAGGGCTGAGCTGCGTCAGTATGTAGCCACAGGCTGTGAGCCCAGCTGCTCTGCCTGGCTGTGCTGGGTGATGCTGTGGCTGTGCGTATAGTTATTGATCCCATTACGGCGGCACTTGCGATTGAATCTGTGATGCTATGGATGTTAGCTGTACTGTGACTACTCTTCACTGCTCCTATAAACATTTCATCCTGGTACAATGCCCTCACTACCAAACACAAAACAAAACTCTCCCTCTCACATGGCTGCAGTCTCAGTCAGCCTTGGCAGCAGTCGCTGAGAGAGAGCAAGATCTGCTCTATGTAGGGTGGTCCTCACTGATCCTTCATGATGTAAGTGGTGGTTAGAGTTAAAATTGAGATGTTGGTCTGTAAGAGTGGCTTTTTTGTATACTGTGGTCTTTAAACCTCCATAAGACCATGGATCTCAACCATAAACTGTATAGATGGATGACTCCACTTCCTCCCGCTGTACAGAAGTGAAGCCAAATTATCTCTAATACAGGAGCTGCCATCTTGAAATTTTTAGTCATTTGGAGCCAGAGTGTGCATCAGGATCAGTATCAAAACAGGAAGTAAGTGGTAAAGTAGTAAAGCCCGCCTATTGCTTGATTTAATTGGCTGCCTGGACCATGTGTGACATTGACGAGCGATGCGACTCCGCGCCTGACGCTGAAAAGTTGAGAATATTTTAACTTTTATGCTAAAAACGACTAGAAAAATGTGACGTGTGGCGCAAGAATAGAACACACGCCAGACGTACTGTACCATAGGAAAACAATGGTTTTGCGGGTGACACGTTTCTAGCAACGTATTTCAGTGTGATCGGGGCCTTGAAAGACTTGTGACGGTTATGGAAAGTTAAAGTTACATCTCTTATAGCATCAAATAACTAATTAAATCCAAACTTATCAGAAAAAATTAACACTTGAAAACTCATCAGCCTGATAGGAAATACCAAATATCTTTGGGAAGGGCCTGATTTATGACCTATACTGCAGCCAGCCACCAGGGGGCGATCAAGATGCTTTGGCTTTACTTTTGGGGTCAAGTCATCCGTCTTTATCTACAGTCTATGGTCTCAACATGTTAATTATATGAAGACAGACAGATCTGACTTGCTGTTCAACCTAAGCAAAATCAGGACTAATGACAGGCCTGACAGAAAGATGTTAAAGCAGGCATGTTTTCATGTGTCTTTCCGTTTTCAATATGTTTTTAAAACTGCATCATGTGTAGATCATATCTATTGTGGTAGCAGCTGACACTTCATCTCTCCTCTCTAGTGTTTTCTCATTGTGGAAGGATTGTCGCTGTCACAGATGGGAAAAACAAGAAAGGTTCAGTGGGAGTGAGATGAGTCACACTACAACAGATCTGATGCTCTTTGAAGACTGCGGCCGTCACATCTTTCTGCTTAAGCCCTCTCCTGACGGCAGCAAGCTTTCTAATCATATCCCTCTCATTACCTCCCAACTTCTTTGTGGAGAAAACACTCGTTGGAGAGAGTTCTTCAGTCGGTTTGTATAATGTGAGGCACCTACAGTAGAGCCTCTCCAGCTCTCTTCACTGAGAACTTTAATCCTATTATTCAGCTGGCAGATCTGCTGCAACAGATGTGTCCTTTTTGTACTGGAGAATCAGAATCCTTGTCTTGGCTCTGAGAGGCATCACATGATTGACTGTAAGAAGCTTCAGAACTGGCCGTGCACATGAATGATTAACAATATCTCAAAACTACGTTAGAAATGTAAGTAATGGTCGTCAAGCTTTCTGATTAAAGAAAAACGTTGTAATAAGTCCTTTTTGTGAATGCATTTACATGCAGAAAATCTGCTGCCTTTTAGCCCTGCATTGGTTGTCTTTTTGTCTGCTATTTATCCCAGTGTAGTGTAGCCCTATATGAATGTGCATTTATTTTATGCCTGCCAACAGAGTGATCTGTTTCTTGTTTGGACACAGCTAAAAATAAATTGTCTAATGATGTGAACAGATGATAGGATAAAGACAGAAGATGATGACTACAGCTACAGCAGCATCACAGACTTATATAAGAAGTGGACGTAGTCATCGTAGCGTCACCCATTGGTTTGTGGACTATGGTTTTGAAGCATCAAGTTGGCCAATTTGGTCGTCGCTATCTTGGTTATGGGCAAATGAACACTGCGAATATCAACATTTTTCTCAGACATATTATAAAATGACGAAGAAAAAACTAATTACGACTAAAATTGCAATATATTAACTTATTATGCAATGAAAAATGAATTTCCATGGCCTCTGCCACGTCAACAAACACGTCACAACTCGTGAACTCTGAGCTTTCAGAAACGTTCCACTTACGAGGTCGTGAATTACCACAAGAGGAGAACGTTCATATGGACTCTTGACGTGAACACGGTAAACACGGCCCCATTTGAAGGCACCAATAAGGTCAACATTTCTGACGGCTGTGGTCAGAAAATGTGACCCTGCTGTAAATGAGGCAAATATGTGACAGAAAACACACAAATCTAAATTGTTAAAAAACATAAATTATTTGAATATCTTTAATTAAAAGATATATTCAAAAAAACTCTCAAAGAAAAGCAAAAAATAAGCACATTTTGTGCTCAAAGTTAAAAAAAAAGAAGGTTGTTGCTAAAATGTGAATATGATGTATGACTATAGTAGAAGCTGCAGGTCAAAGGTCATCCTCTAAGCTGCAGGATACAGTGGGGGTCACATTTTCTGACCACAGCCGTCAGAAATGGTGACCTCATGTGTTACTCTGTGGTCACAGATTTTGGTGGTCAAAGATTTCGGAGTAACACCGTCTCTCCCAGGCCCCCTGAACCTACCCACCAAATTAAAAAGTCAAAGTACACGTCAAATATATGTTTCCCAAAGATGGTTTCTGTCATGGTAGGTAGTTCTTATCACGCTGATATAGGTTCATTTTTCTGATAAGTTTTGGTTTTAATTAGTTATATTATAAAAAGGATGTTTGACAGCTGTGATTGACAGCTGCTGTGAGTGTACTACTTTAACTGTATGTCATGTGTATTACGTCATTTCTGTGGACCTCAGGAAGATGAGCGGTTGCCATGGTGTCAGCCAATGGGGATCCAGTCTATGAAACAAAACAAACCTAACTGCTGTGGCCGTACTCGGCTCCTGATTGGCTCAGGCGGGTGTGTGGGCGGGACCTCGATACCGCAGCGTAGCCTAGCAACCCCCCACTCTGGACCACGCTGGCTCCAAATAACATCAATATCTCCAGATGGAAGCTCCCTATCCGGATATTTTGACTAAACTTTTGTACAGTGGGAAGAAGTGGAGATCGTCCATCTATTTCAGACCCTTAAGAAACTTCTGTACTGTTGCAGAGTTAACTACATTTCTTCTACAGGTGAGCAACCTATGATCCAGTGGTGTTGTGCTTTATCTGAAACGTTTAGCTATAGCTACATCAATGAAATGCACAACTAGCCAGATGAAAGGTGTGTTATTAACTTTAGCTTTAACTCAACATGACTTCTCCTCACTTGGGCTGTTGTATACTCTGTTAAAATGTATATACTTTCCAGTGTCCACATTGTTTTCTAAACATCATTAATGCCACTCACACAGGTGTTTTCACTTATTAGCCTGATTATTACCACCTTTCTAACAATAGCTTTGGTGTGTACAGACTGTATTAAAGGGAGTGTTTGTAAGAATCAGAAATTGCTTGTTAAAAGCGACACCTGTGGCCGTTAAGTCAACAAAAGTCAGCGCGCCCTGTTGCTCGCGCTTGTGCTCGCTCTACATAGACATGAACAAGCATCGCTCAAAACAGTGAGGCGACACACGTCACCTAAAACCACAATATCACTCTATATTTCAGCTGCTCGGCAGCAATGTTAGCTGACCAGACGAAGGTCTCTCCATGAATCACTGCTGATCCTAGTGTTGGCTTTTCCTGCTTCAGCCTCCCGACCGCGCGCGCCCGGAGGGAGAAACCGGCACCCGGTCAGAGACGATAACGTTTCTTGATGCGGAGCCCCGTCACTTTACAAGACACGGAAAACCTCTGTTGGTTCCAGTACCGCCGTTTGGCCACTACGAAAGTCGGGATCGACGACCGGCGCACTTCCTGGGGGCTTGGTATTTTTTCGCCCAAAAGGGGGCGCGGCCTTGGCGCTTGATGACGTGATGCTGGTCTGGTCTATAGAGTACTTGGAAGGCAGTGTGCGAGTCCATTTCACATGTTGGCAGCTTTATATGTGTGGGTTAAAATCTTGAATAGAATTGTGAGGAGACAATTTGTAGGTCCGAGCAGGGGGGCCGAAGGGGGGCCCCACACTTTATGCCCCTGGCCCGATTTGGCGTCACAAAACTTTAAAGGTGTGTAGTTGTGTCTGTGTGTGAGCACCATGTCAAAATGTGGTCCAGTAGGTGTCTCACCTACTGTAGCAGGAATTATCACAGAGGTCGTTTTGAGTACTTTGCCAGGTGTTTATATTTGTCTAGTTGAGATAAGAATGAAGGCCGAGTGCAGAGATGGGTGTGGTCCGAGCAAGGGCGAAAGTGGGGAAGTGGGGAAGGGGCCATTTTATGCCCCTGGTTCGATTTGGCATCCCGGCTGGTGTGATTCCATTCACTAGTACTGTATGTGGCATCGACGTGCATATTAATACTGCATTAGTTCCAGTCAGATTAGAGGATCTGACGTCAGTGATGTTTCAGAAGTCAGGCAGATAATCTTATTTACTTATATTAAGTATTTGAAAGTGAGTCCCTTTGCATATCTAATCCTCTACTGTGAGCTTATTCAACGGTGATATATTTGGCAGACAAACTGTGGTTCTCTTGCTCCAACCATGGAGGTTTACCTCAACCACTGAGATTCTTCCTGCTTCCAGAACAGCTCTGCACCTGACAAATGTGTGCCTACCAACTGTAAAATAAAATGTACAGTGCTACATACAGTGCTCACGTTCTTTAAACACTTCCAGACGGCAAAATTATTAATCCACATCCCATTTTTATTTGAGTTAAGTGTGGCAAATTTCACATTTTCGGGCAAATGTCCAGTTATTGTGGCCCATCAAGCATAGTGAATATTCATCTATGGAACAATCACATTTTAATCAATAAGCCAGATACAAACAATTTCAAGTATTATATATTATTAACCTCTCCTCTACACCAATTCTTATGGGATTTATTCCTGCTGTTACTGTACATTAATACTCATACTGTATATGACTATAATGCAAACAATAATGTAAATATCAAAATGCTGTTCAAAAAACAGGATGTACAGGAAATCAGTTGGGAAAGACATTCCTTACAGCATACCGATAAACATAAAAAATACAAAAAAGGCACTTAAGAATATCAGATACACACTCACACGTATATATGTACACATACAGTATACTAAAAAATCAGATACTTGAGCCCATGTTGTCACACAATTCACCTGAAAAGTTATTTTTACAATTATATCAGATACACTTGGCTGGGTAGCGATGTAGAGACCTTGTCGGCTAATGAAAAACAAAGGCCTTATCCTACAGGAAGAACAGCTGACAGGAAGTCAGGACGGAGTGTTTCAAACCGGATCATAAGCATTACTGCTGTCTTACACCTCACATGGCTTTTTAATTTCACAGATATCCATCTATTGCAACAAGGAACTCAAATGTCTGTGTTTTAAAATGAGAACAAAATTGCCTTAACTTGTCGGTTCTGCCGAGTCCCTATCGGCGGACTAGACAGACCAATACACACTTCCTGATGTGTTAAGCTAATATTGTCCCTTTTTTAATTAAAAACCAAACACAAGCAAGGTGATGCTGTCAACCTCTGATGATGAGGGTGATGATATGTTTCTTAACAAAATCTCAGAGGTGAGAGTAATATCTCCTTCACTTCCTCGAGCAGCTGGTAACCCTAAAAATAATTATTAGTCTATCAGTGGAGAGTTACTGTAGCGTTCTACATGCTAATTTAATACACCTGACTTCTACACCCCCATCAGACTACAGCTTTAGGTGGGAAATAATATTTTTGTGGGGTGTTTTTTGTGAGGCAACTGGATAAAAGAATTTCTGGTGATTCATTTGCTAAGTCAGATCTAAATAGTTTTTTTCTCCTGTGTTTATGTCTGAAAAAAATAGTTTTTGCCAGGATAAAGTTCCTTTTTCGTCTGTGAAACATGTGGGGGGAAAATTTCTTTGCCAGGTGGATAATTTTTCGTACTTTTTTCATCTGTGAAAATGGGTGAAAAAAAATAATTTCGGCAGCTTTTTTTTTTGTTGTCAAAATCATTTTTCAAAGTGTTGTAATACTCTTCCGGGTGAATTTAAATTTCTCGATACACTCTAAACACAAGGTACATATTATCTTATTATTAGAACGTTATGTAAATTAAAACTCAGCTGGATGAAAACATGAATGCGTTCAGTCCTATTTAGAACATGTTGTAATGGTGCACCTGTTTTCACAGATGAAAAAAATACGACGAGTATTAGCACCATTATAGGTTGAAAAAGACAATAAATTAATTATGGATCTGGGCAATATTCATAGAAAAAACTCTTCAGAAAACAAATTCTGAGATTAAAGTAATACATTTAGGAGAAAAGAAATTGGATTTTTTTTAGATTTACCTACAATTGCCCTAATGCGCCATCGGAAAAAAAACGTACCTAGAAAAATTATCTTGGCAAAACGTTTTTTTTTACCTGGCAATATATATATTTTTTCCCCACCTGTTTCACAGGTGGGGAAAAAAGTGTGGAACTTAGAAAACCCTTTTCTTTTTTTTTTTACATGTTCTTAAGTCATAAACACAGGAGAGAAATTAATTTAGATCAGACTAAGAGAGTGAATCACCAAAATTGTTTTTTCTCACTGGCCTCCCAGGGCTTCCATACTTTAAAAAAAAAAATGTAAACGTACAAATTTGAAGACGTTAAAAATCTGAACAAACTTATAAACTTTTAACTGTCATATTCAGAGGGATAAAGCCAACAGCATCACCACCTACTATGTGTCGCCTGGTTGAAAATAAAATGATTACTGCCAAATTATTGTAAGTTTAGACAATATAAGAACAATCAGTCATTTCCATGACGAGGCAAGATCCTGACCTTTTGTAGATTATATATAGATCTGTTTCTAAATAAATTATCTGGAGAAACCTACAGCGCTCTCAACAGGAAGACACAGATTGTCAAAAAAGTGCAACACACCACACATCACTCCACATCCAATCACTTTTAGTTAATATAGAGGGCTTTTAGGTGACACAACACACTCTGAGGCAGCCATAATGGAGGTTTTCTGCTATTGGCAAGATAAGTAAAGCATGGTTCTGTGCTGTTTTTCACCACCAATTCACCATTTCATTAATGATACACGTTCACGTGATAGCCATGTAACCACAGTACGAATGACACCTTTTATTTGAAATTTGAACTACCATTTGAAGGTGGACAAAATTAAATATGTAATCCCTAATGATCCATCAGAATTCAATATTCATGGTCGCAGCAGACCGTAGATGTACTCCAGTACGCGGCATCTATTGCATGCCCTTTTGGCCTCGGTAAACTACACTATTGTGGTTCACTTTAACGCAAAATAGAAAACATTAGCAATGTGCTGAACGAATAATCATCCTGACACAAAACCCCCGGAGAAACCTGCAAGGAGTATAAAAGATCCAAACGTTTCCTCATCCCGATTCAACGTCAGCTCATATCCGTGTGACCGTCCTTGCGGAAAGCATAACCCATTCTAGTTTATTAAAAATTGAAGTGAAGAAAGAGAGCGTTTACCAGAGAGTAACCTTCAATTTGAAACAGATCTATCGACACTTCACCCTTTGCTTTGAAACAGCAGCAGGGATCTTGAACTATTGTTTCCTCCGCCAAGGAGGTTATGTTTTTAGTTTGGTTTGTCTGTTTGTCAGCGAGATTACGGAAAAACTACTGGCCCGATTTCCATGAAACTGGACGGAAGGCTGTTTTTGTTTTGTAGCGGATCCGAATCACAGGACAGTTACACAAATTATTTTTCACTTTTGCCAGATTGGCCATTTGGCCTTGGCGGAGGTCTGCGCTCTCCGAGTGCCCTTTTAGTTAGATACTATATTTAGCCATCATTTGCACATAGCCACTTTTCCAGTGGACCTCCATGATGCTGGTCATAGTTTACAGAAGAGTAGTAATGTCACTAAAAAGCCTCTCTATTCATAACTTTTTCCTAGTCACAAACAAGTCTTGTTTTTTGCTCTATAGTTATGTACAATTTTCGGAGGGGGAGCTGCTACTTTGTAACTTGTAGACAGTAAAATTGCAGAGCAGATAAATATTGAGTTGTGCCTACTATTATCAACAACAAACTGAGGATTTCAAGTCAATCTAAAAAAACATTATGGTTTCAAAGTATTGCTAAGACAAATTAGCCCACTACGGCCTTTGTCACTCTTCCTCTCTCTTGTGTTCTTTATGTCCTTTTCACAGGATTTGTAAAAAACAAAACAAAACAAATTCTCCCTGATCTCCCTCTCCACATTATAATTTTCACTTTACAGCAGCTGAATAAAGTGAGCTCAGTCCAGCTTGTTGGAGAGGAGCTCCAGCTACAGCCGATCAACATGCCAATCAGCACCTTTTCAGCTCTAAAACAGTCTTCATTATCAGTAACCATATTTCACCTCTGCCACAGTTCCAGACCAAAACATCCTATTATAAGGCTGTTAAAGTTATTTTATAATCATAGCCCTGATGAGGAAAAGAGTTGCAACACCCTTTTGGGTCTCTACTGGTTTAAATGGTTTTGGGATTTGAACCAAGGCGAGTTTGTTAAGCTTGGCTCAGGATATGACCTCCCACTTTCGCAAACACCTCAGTCCCACCCCATATTCAGTACAGTTAAACTGAAGAAATAACATCATAGTTGTTTATGATAAGCCCTTAACCTGAATTGCCTCTAATGACACGACTGTATGAATGAGTTTTACTATTACTGTCTTCTTGGCCGTAAGGTTCAGCATCCAGAAGCTTCTTAACTCTGCTAAGAATAACGTTCGAGTTTAAACAATTATTTTTTTTCTCTTTAAATATTGAACCGGTTAATTTAAAAAACATCAAACCCTATCCACTACAAAGGAAAAATCTCACTGTACTCGTTCCTCTCTCCTCTAGCTCCCGCCATCATCAGCGCTCCCTCCAGTCCTGCCATATTAGAGCCGAGTCCCATGCAGCCCTTCAGCCCTCCTCCAGCCAGGTCCTGGCACGTCACGGCATCATGGGAAGACACAATAATCCCGCTACTTGCAGATGGGGAGGTGTTGCTCTCCTCCCCCCTCCTCTGGTGCTCTGGTGTTGGAGCAGGTGCTCTGATCCCACTGCTTCCAGCGCCTACACCACCACCACCACCACCACCACCTCGCCTTTTAGGTGACGGGCCCCAGAGGAAGGCGTGGGCAGGCCTGTAGTGCTGGCGGGCGTAGCGGAGCAGATGTCTGCGGGTGGCCGGCAGGCGGATGGTGTAGACAAAGTACTCCAGGACGCTGTGCTGCATGTTGGGAAGGGTGTTGTGGCACAGCGTCTCCTCCAGGAACAGACGGACCAGCGGCGCCTTGAAGGCCTCGTAGCCCAGCTCGCCGAGGGACTTGAGGATGCGAGTGATCCGCAGGTAGTTGTGCTGGGACCTTGAGAGAACAAAACAAGAGGGGAAAATGTATTATTATGACTTGTCAAAATGTCTCCTGTGAAAAAGGCCAATTACAGTCTTAGTAATAGATGATATATTACATCATATTCAATGGTTCTGTATGATGACCCTAATGTGAATTTCATCAACGTAAACTAAGGTTAAAAATACTATAATAAAACATAAACAAGACTAAAACTAAATCAAAAGTTACTTTTTGAAAATAAAACTTTAATGTGAAAGACGGACAAATTAACCATTCAACGACCTGCATTCATACTGTATCTTCTGGATTGTTAAAACTAGGGCTGCAACTAATGATTATTTTCATTGTCGATTAATCTGTTGATAATTTTCTCAATTAATCGTTTTTTGGTTGTTGTTTTTTTACATATATTTGGCATATAACAAGATAGAAATGAACAATTAACACAGGGACACAGGATTAAAACTGGCAAACTGTCTTTTTCATTTCATGGGGACTTTAACAGCCAAAAAAAGTATCTTATTATTATTTTTTAAACGCATGATGAAAGTGATACTAATATTTCCCTTAGGAAAATTAGAACAAATTGTCTTTAGTATTTGTATTAGTCAAATGAGAAAAAAACTAATATACATTTTAAGCAAAAGACTAAACCTAAATCAAAATCAGCTGCTAAAAAATTAACACTTCATGACTCACGGCATTGCAATCAACTTGTATTCGAAGGTCTTTGACAATACAGCACCCTCATTATTAAGAATAGTTTGTTTCTGATGGGTGTTTGGCCTGAGAGCAATCTTAGAAACCACAGAGCACCAGATGCCAAAGCATATTTGCTGGGACGTTAAAAGCAAGAGAAGGGAATACAATTGTACTGAACAGCTGCTTTATGGTGGAGAATTTGTTGTTTCTCATGAGGTTCGGATAATGGCAACAATTAGCATCGGATGCTAAGGTTTAGAGGAGGTTATAGTAGTAGCACTGAGGAGAAAAACATACTTGTATTAAAAGTGTACAATGTGTGACATTCAGGTGGAAAACGCAGTGACTACTGTCAGGCCATGAAACCATCGAAATGGGATGTGAAAGAAAAAAATAAATCACCCTTTAAATTACCCTTTAACCATCTGTTCGTTGACTGAAAAACATGTCGTTTCACATTTGGCTGCTGATAGAAGAACAATTAAGTTGTATGGCATTTAGAATAATTGCCTTGCTAAAGGGCACAGAAGCAGCAATTGGCAACCGAGCCAGAAGTTCACACCAATTCTGGCTGCAATTTTTATACCCCTAAGCTGCTGCACAAAGTGCTTATGTGTGTGTTTGTGTGTGTGTGTGTGTGCTTACTCATTAAGGTGCTGGAAGCGCTCTCGCCAGTTGGGAGCCCGACTAACATTCCCGCTCTTATCCAGCAGTTTGACTCCGTAGAAGTCCAACATCAGGGAATAGGCTGCCAGGAATCTCCGCTTAGCTTCCCGAGTGCTTTGGAATTCCTGATGGGATTAAACGCAGCAGATCAGAGACCAGCTGACAGGTAGGACACACCACCTTTCTGTTTGGCATTAACATGGACCCAAACCACATCTGAATTGGGTCAGTTTGCACTTGTTAACAATGGGATGTAAATTAATTTCAGAAAAAATTACTCTTAGCTGAACAAATATACTTCAGACACAAACATTCAAGTGGTTAAACGGATATTTTGGGTGTTTTGAAGTGGGGTTGTAAAAGGTACTTAGTCAGTGTATTACCTACAGTAGATGACGGTGGGCACACCCCCAGTTTGGAGAAACAGACAGGACTTAACGTATGAAACCAACCGTTATCTGCGCTTTCGCCAAAGCAACCAGACTATTGAAAAAACAGTAATTTTACCTTGCACATTTGGTTTTGATCGGATTCACTGAAATTGCACAATAGCACAAACAAACTAACCAATTGAGGCAGCAGTAAACCAGCAACTCTAGTGTTCTCTGAGGTAAAATTACAGGTTTTTTCGATGGAGTCTGGTGGCTTTGGCGAGAGCATAGATGGATACAACGGCTTCAGTTTCCCATCACAAAAGGTTGATTTTTTTTAGGTTAGCCTTTCTCAAATATTTTTACAACCCCACTTCAAAGCACCTGAACTATCCCTTTAAGCATTCTCAAAGTTGACATTACTAATGATCAAACTGATATCAAATGTATTCAGAGACAGAGTATTTTCCAAAGCCTTTTTTTTGAGAGACTTGTGTAACTGCTTTATACAGGGAATGCACCAACGTTCTTGAGTGCAACAACTTTCAGTACACCGTCATTTCAAGTGTAAAATATCATGTTAAAAGGAATGTTTTTAATGTATTGGTTGAATGGAAGATGCACTCTGTCGCTCAACCATGACAAACATTTGCAATGAGGAAGTGCAAACAAATCAGACATGCAGGCAGCTCTAGAATCGATGTGTATATATATGTATATGTGTGTGTGTGTGTGTGTGTGTGTGTGTGTACTTGTGTTTCTTACTTTGATCTCGTCCTGAGTCAGTTCATGTGCGTAGAAGTTGAGCCCTTGTTCTCTTAATGGGAACAGCCTGTCACAAGGAAATAAAAAACACGAGATCAAATGAAAATAGATTTCTGGAAGTGATGAAAATACACAAGTGTTCATAACAGTTGCTACTGCTGTCACCGTAAAATACAGACATTTAGTACCGCTATTGCTCCCTTATACAGGGTCGTGTCTAGGAGGTAACTCACAAATTAGGAAACTCACTGGTACTCAATCTGCAGCACGTGCGTGACCGGCGTGACCAGAGGAGTGCTTTCATCTTTCGATTAGAAGGCAGCACAGTTCCTATGTCACACACTCAGAGGCTTCCCCCACACACGTTTTATCGAACAAAATTGTGTCATGATGAGTCCGAGAGTGCATTTTTTATGCCTCATGTCTCCATGACATGACTCGGGGAAGGACTCAGCCAGACATTTCTCCGTTCTCGGCTGAGATGGACGACATAGCGCTGCAACATGTGTCTTTAGGTTTAATTAAAGGCATTTGTTTTTAAGGATTCTGCTATACGTATTGTTTGTATTTATATTTGTTATCGAATAAGAAGCATTTTCCAGAAGGTTTGGTGTGTTTTATGCATGTTTGTAATCCTGAGGGGTTAAAAAAAAATAGTTGAATAATTGGGTCCAGCCCTGCTGGTGAGGACACTGTATTTTAGCCTGGAACATGCAGCTTTAGCCTCAGTCTTTCGCACAATATCATGGTGCATATTTAGGTCTCCGTTTAAAACGAGTCAGATGGAGCTTAATCGGCTAGCTACAGTAGCTATAACTGATTAACAGTTGTTTTTTCAGCCGTCCTTGGCTATAAAAGAGACGTCTGCTTTTGTCTACCTCTGTCTGAGATGAAGAACCCATTGATTAAAAAATGACTAAGGATTTTGACGAGTAAATCTGCCCCCATTATCACTGTAAAGTGAATAGATGCCACGTGGGAACGGAAAGCTTGACGGGTGCAGCGACGGTAACTAAAGCGAACAGTCAAATTTACATTCAGGATGTACAGCTGATAAAAATTCTCACTTTATTTCTGGTGACAAGCTTTCACATGTCAGAGTTGCTGTGGCTTTTACCGTCCAATTAACAATCCAGTCACCTCCGAGGAGTCGGTGCAATCACGTACTGTATAAGGTAAATGGGAATAGATGAAATGTCTCACCACTGAATGTAGGTGTGATTGTGCTCCAGTTTGTCATAGTCGCCTCTCCACTTCGTCAGAATCTCCTCTATATAGATACCTGAAGAAGAGACAGGGGATAATTAGCTGACACACACATTTCTAGTGTGTGTGAGTGTGTGTGTGTGTGTGTGTGTGTGTGTGTGTGTTTGTTTAAACATTGGATCAGTCCACTAATCTGCTGGTCTTTCCCAGTCAAACATGACCTTTAGCCAAACAAAACTCACTAAGCCCAAAGCCAACATTTCCTCTGTCCACAATGGCAGGAGGTCTGCATGCAGTGAGTGAGTGTGTGTGTGTGTGTGTGTGTGTGTGTGTGTGTGTGTGTGTGTGGGTGTGCGCGTGGGTGTGAGTGTGTGTATGATCTCACCATCAGGTACTAGAGGGATCTTGTTCAAGTAGAAGCGCAGGTTACGATACTCATTGGGTTGCCGGGACTTTCTGAAGTTCTGCAAAAACACACACAGAACAAAGAGATCACACCGGGTGTCAACAATGTGGAACGAATCTAGCGACCGCTTTGTGTGTTCCGCCATTTAGCGGCGCCGCCATTACTGCGGTGGCACGTCGTAGTGACTCAGTGTCTGCTAACCGTGGTGACTTTAAGCTGAATGGGTCCGTGGTTGCTCGTAGTAACTTACATAAAGGGTCGCCGTAGATAATAAACACAGATGAGTATGTATTTAAAATGGATTAAAGTCAAATTGAAGGCTTTTATGAGGACACAGCTGCCGTCACTCTGATCAACCACGACGCTTTCAGCTGAGAGTCACCAGTTAACACAGTTAGACTCTTTGAACGTGTTCTGTTTGTGATGTCGACCGATTAATGATGTTTACTTTGTGGTCATTTTGTTACCCTAGTTAGAGCAACTAACGTTATATTTCATAATAACGCCACAGTTAGTCGATTGAGTTAATTTAGTCTGTGGGACCACCGCAGTCCCTAGACAGTGTCTTTAGCCCACTAACGTTAGCTACGCTAGCTAAGCAGTGTTAACTCAGCTGACGTTACTTGTTTCAGGCTAACGTCAGCCAGCTGAGAACTGCTCAGGTTCCTTCCGAACTCCTAGACATCGTTGTGAACAGTAACGTTACATAGAAAGTAAAGATAAAAGTAGAAAATTGTACACTTCTTAGGACAGCTTTCATTCAAACGTGTGCGTACTGTAGGGAGATGCCACCGCAGTCATGGCGACTTGTCTACTTGCGGTATTTCCCCGGATTTGTGTATACAGAGAGCATCTGTGAATTGCGTATCTACATTTGTGGGTATCAATGGCACATTGTTCTTTGTTTCTGTGTGTGTGTGTGTGTGTTTACCGGGTAGCTATGACGGTATTTGTAGAGGTCCCTGGCAGCGTAGAAACTCCTCTTCATCTTTGGAACAGACTCTGGAGAGTCCGTCAGCTGAGAGAGGAAGAAAGAAAGAAGGGAGGGAGGAGAGAAAGAAATAAAGAGAATCAGTTCAAATGCAGAAACAGAAGCGTCCCGTGTTTTAACAGATGTAGTACAGCACTCATCTACCATTCAGCTGAATGAAAAGCTTTGACTTTGCTTTTGAGGTCGGGGGCTGTCATCATCCATTTCTCTCTAGCAAAGGAGGACAATTCACATCAGCGCTGCCGTGCAGTCAGTACAAAAGGACGCTAGAAACTAGATCTGATTCCCAAATAAAATCTGGGTCATGTTAACTTGCACTGGTCAGAAAGGCTCGCAGTGTTACACTGGGACTGTTATATCTAACTATATCTATCTACGTATCAGGGCTGCAACTAATGATTATTTTCATTGTCGATTACTTTCTCTATTAATCGATTAGTTGTTTGGTCTATAAAATGTTAGAAAATGGTGAAAAAATGTCAATCAGTGTTTCCCAAAGACCAAGATGACGTCCTCAAATGTCTTGTTTTGTCCACAACTCAAAGATATTCAGTTTACTGTCATAGAGGAGTAAAGAAACCAGAAAATATTCACATATAGGAATTTTGGTTTTGTTTTCTTGAAAAATTACTCAAACCAGTTAATTGATTATGGTAGTAATTTTAAACCAGTGATTCCCAACCTTTTTTGGCTTGTGAGCCCTTACAGAAATGATGAGAAGTCTTAATTTAAGCAATATCTAACAAAGTGTGATTCAGGGAATTACAGTTTCTCAAATATTCATAATAACCCGCTGTTTTTATATTCTGAAACAGTGTGAAGTGGTCTAATAACAACAACCCAGTGAACTATTTTGATAAATTCAAGATGATATCATGTTTAAGCTCTCTCTGGCAAAAGATTTTCTTTTGGTATTAATAAAGTTCTATTTTTTATCTTATCTCTCTCATGACTATTTTGGTCATGGTTTTATTTTAATCTAATCTTAAAACTCACCTGTTCCTCTTAGCCTTCCCCTTTAGGGTTTTTTATAATTACTATAATTTTATAGTAATTTCAGTTACTTTTAACTTGTGTCAGGAAATATTTTGTCTAAGTTTTATTTTTCCTATTTTGATGCTTTTAATCACGTTTCTTGTGTTAATTATCTTAACATTGTATTGTGATTGTTTTACCCTTTGTGTGAAGAACCTTGAGATTTCGCTGTATTTTAATATATAAAATAAATAAATAATAATAATAATAATTATTATTATTATTATTATTACTTTCTGTAATAAAACAATTAAAAGCAGAAATCCTGTCAGATAGGGGACCGTGGTCTAGTTTGTGTCAGATTAGGGGTCCTTGACTTGAAAAAGTTTGGGACCACTGGCCTGTAATATAATCAGATTGAATACATTTTAAAATTGCAATTTGTCAAATAATCTCAAATTTGACATATCTCAAATTTGACATATATCCTATTTTTACCAGTAACAGTGGAGTGCTTGCTTGGCGGATTTAATGCCACAAGGAAGAGTAATTAGTCAGTAAAGTTCACTCACACCTTCAGAGTGCAAATCTCTGCATAAAACAAAGGCTGCATTAAATTGGCATATTTTTGCATGAAGTTTGGTGTATAGGCTGGATGCCCTTCTCAGCAGGACAGCAGCATGGGGTCTGGTTGTCCTCTCTGTGTCCTGGCCTTGTCAATAACGTGCACCATGTACCGGTCCTACCCCCCCACTGTGTCATCACATGCACGCTCTCTAACCCTCACTGTACCTTTGGGGACTCATCTCCAGGGTCTCCTCCCGGGGCCCGGTCGCTCTCCGCCGGGCTGATGGAGTCGGAGATGCCGCTGTCCTCTTCAGCCGCCGGCTCGTCGCTCTCGGAGTCTGACCCCCACGTCGAGTCGCATTCCTCCACGGTGCTCGGCTCCTTGAGACGCCAGCTGCCCAACAAATTTCCCATTTAAAATGCAACATGCAACACACCGCTCTCTCTTCTATTGTCCTCTTCTTTGCACGGAAATACTACATCATTTTTTGCTCACAGCCTGGTGTTTTTGTGTTATATCAGCTCGCTGGGCTCACATTGCCCTCACACTCACAGAGGAGCGTTTAAATGGCAGAAAGAGGGGAATTTCCAGATCAGCAGCGATGATGCGTGTTTCTATATGAGAGGTGATTAGTGCCACTAAGCAGCAGGAGGAGGTCTTAAAGCTACAAAACCTTGATTTTCTCAACTGAATAATTATTCAGTGTCTTCTTGATGGTTGCTTGAAATATCATCAAATTAACTAAACTAACTAAATAACAAAAAAAAACATGCAGTTTATTGTGACAGCGATAGCTTTGAGAAATTATTAAAGGGACTGTTTGTAAGAATCAGAAATGCTTGTTAACAGCGACACCTGTGGCCGTTAGGTCAACGAAAGTCAGCGTCGGGCTCGCGCTTGTGCTCGCTCTACATAGACATGAACGAGCATCGCTCAAAACAGTGAGGCGACACACGTCAGCTAAAACCACAATATCACTCTATATATATGAGGCGAGCACTTCTGTTCTGATAACTGCTCAGAAACCCCCTTATTGTCAATCTGCCTAGAAAAGCCATCCATTCTCTGAATGCTGTAGGTCTCTAGTTTGTGGCTATAAAGTTTCATGAGGTTGTGATTATCCTAGAGGTCACCACGGGTCATTTTATACAGTGAGGTCAAGTTTCAAAAAATGGTCTCACCATATGAAATGGCTACTATGGGGACTAAAATCATCACACATGAATACGATTGGGCTCATTGGAGCCACAAGAGTCTCAGCTTTTATAGTCATACCCAATTTATGTAATTCCAAGACTGTTTAGGGACCCCTGAATAAACAAAAGTGCAGTAACTTTGGCCCTGCTCCTTCGTACACGCCCCTCAGCAAATTCATTTTTTTTTTGTATTATTTGCTGTACTTTAATTTGCGCACTGTGAAACCGAACCAGACTAAATAGAAAACAAACCATAAGTATAAATTTCCCTCTGATTCGGACTAACCAAACGGACTATGGCTTGTGAAAGCGCCCTTAGTGCTTCAGCTACATTTCATGACAACATTGAAAAACAGAATGCACAACCTACATTTTAGATTTATTTCTAACACTTAAAGAACACAACAGCACATCTAAATCTAGAGATTTAGAGATTTTGTTTGTTGTAATAACCTACAGTATATTGTATATTGCTGTTTGTTCCTCTGAAGCGCTGAAACTATTTGCAACCCATCATTTTATAGTCCACGATGTTGCTGACGGATCCCTTGCTTCTCCTCATCCTGTTGCTCTGTGGCATTAATCACTCTTCATACAGTGTCCCGGTAACAGCAGCATCAGGACCAGAGCTGTATCACGTGACACCGGGACAAGAGGAGGTTACTGTACCTGCCTTCCTCACATTATCAATGTCACTCCAGGAACAAAGGGAAACTGTGAATGTTCTCCTTTTGGGGAATTCACTTTACTTATAATATTCTATTAATTGAGGCCATGTGTTATCCAAACATATTCCTATACTTCCTGTTATATTGTTCGGGTGATTTAATGAAATAGTTCTTATAAAGAAATAGGGATTTCTCACTTTATGACATGGGTTGGGTTTCATACTTCTGTCTGTTTCTTTTGTTTTTGTATATGGAAGCACCGTTGGTCACTTCTTTAATTATCTCTTCATGCACAGTTCATTTGCTTTTTGCATTGCTATTCCAAATTGGGACTTTCCATGAAATATTATGGAAAGTTAGGCATCGGTCATTGTGCGAATTTACTCTTAGTTCTTAATTTTCAGTTCAGAAATAATAGTTCAGTTCAATTCGATCTCACAACAAGGTGTCATCACGTCTTTACCAAATAATACTAAAGAAATTATATATATATATCAGTCATTTATTACAAGTGTGATCTGGTCCAGTCACTGGTCAGTAAAATGTATTGGCTGTCAGGAAGTCCTTAACCTGAATTGATTCATAGTAAAGTCTTGGTTTAAATAGTAAACCTTAAATATTCTTAGTTGCATCATTAAATATTAGCTACGGCTAGAAGTCCTATATACATTACATTGATTGCACTTTATTTAAATGTAACAATGCCTATATGTATTGTCCTTGTCAAATAAACAAATAAATAAATTGGCTTTAGTTTGGATATTAGTATTTGCCTGTGGTGGAAAGTAACTAAGTACACTTATTAGAGTACTGTAATACTTGTATTAAATATTGTATTCTCTACTCCATAACATTTGTTTAACAGTTGTATCTATGAGTTATTTTTCAGATTCATATTTTACATTTAAAAAAAATCCCAATACATTAATAAAATGCAACACATTATTAAATATTAAACCAGTGATTCCTAACCTTTTGGGTTTGTAAGCTTTTACAGATAACAGCATCTGGTTGGGGCCCCTTGACACATTTCAGATGTCTGAGTTGTTAGCAGTTTAAATAACTGTCTGTTATTTCTTTATAGCAGACTGTTGCTATGAATAACAGACTGTTGCTATGGACGCAGTTCTGATGTCGTACTCTGGAGGACCATTTTTGTGTCAAATTATTGATTTCTTAGGTAAGTAGTTGTTTAATAAGCGGGATAACGTACAGCTAGTGTTTCATTGTTTGAAATAAACCCCTTCAGGAGTGCCGCATCGCCCTGTCAGGTTTATTTCACAACAATGACCGGCTCGCTGTACATTATCCCTTACTTAAACCAGTGATTCCCAACTTTTTTGGCTTGTGGCCCCAAAAAGTAAAATACTGTAATGTAAAAATACAAGTAAAGCTCCTGCATTTAAAATCTTACTTAAGTAAAAGTACAGAAATATCAAAGAAGTATCAAAAGTAAAATTCTACTGGAATATATCCACAAGTTAAAAGCGACTTTACTGCAAATGATATTAGTCTCGACCTTCAAAAGTACATACGAGTCCAACCCTCGTAGGCATATTTGGTTTGGTTGAGCCTGTAGCTCGACCACCCTTGGACTGGAATGAGGGTTCACCCGAAACTGCAGTTCTTGCCAGCGTGAATAACACCTGTGACATTGTTGTGACTCTGATCATAAGATGCGTCCAGCCCTCCAGCTGTGGCTGCTGCTGCTGCTGCTGCTGCTGCTGCTGCTGCAATGGGTGAAAGTGAGTCACGGAGGTCAGGGTAAAGTCATCTTTACAGTCAGTGAAATGTCCAAATCAAGTGAAACCAAGAAATGAGGTAATCGAGACTTGATACCACAGTATCAATGGCATAGTTTCTGTCTCGTCCGCAAGTACAGGAACTAAGTAGTTCCGAGTGACCCTTGTGACGTTATAGGTCATTCGATATGAATTCATATTTAAACGAGAAGCGACTCGATAGAGGGAAATCCTTCACAACAAAGCTGCAACTTCTATAATGACTCATATTAGCTACGGTGGGTGATCTTGAGAAACAAGAAAGAGTACACTAGATTGTTTTTAAATTATCCAACCGAAAAACCCAGCCCAGTGTTGTCAACTCTTTTCAAATGAAAGTAGCTTGTAGCACTAGCTCCAAAAGTCCCTAAATCTAGCAAGAAAGACGTCAAGTCACCAACACTGACAGTCCATCCCTTCAGGTTTCCATCCAAAGCCTCTCAAATTATCATTATGAACCAAGGCTATCAGTCGATTGAAATATTTAATCGCGATTTATCGCATGATTGTCCATGATTAATCACCATTAATCGCAAATTAATAACACATTTTTTATCTGTTCAAAATGTACCAAATATGCTGCTTTATGCAAATGTATGTATATATTTACTATTAAAAATCAATTAACAACACAAAACAATGATAAATATTGTCCAGAAACCCTCACAGGTACTGCATTTAGCATAAAAATTATGCTCAAATCATAACATGGCAAACTCAAGCCCAACAGACAACAACAGCTGTCAGTGTGTCAGTGTGCTGACTTGACTATGACTCTGTAAAGGGGAGACTCGTGGGTACCAATAGAACCATTTTCATTCACATATCTTGAGGTCAGAGCTCAAGGGACCCCTTTGAAAATGAAAAAGTTTCTCCTCGCCAAAATTTAGCGCAAGTTTGGAGCGTTATTTAGCCTCCTTGACAACAAGCTAGTATGACATGGTTGGTACCAATGTTTTTTTTCGTTAATATGATGCCAGTATCTTCACTCTAGCTTTAAAACTGATCCCGCTACAACCTCTGAAAGATCGATTGTAATGTAATTTTTGAATGTAAACATATCATAATGAATGTAAACGGCGAACATGACTGTTGTTAGTACTCACAGTTGTCAAGCTGTGGAAGACTCTGGTGAAGCACAATGAGTGCACGCTGGTAGGCAGGCAGGTAGCCCGTTCAATCGTCACATTCGGGCTGAATGAAATGATTGGACCGGTTTATTACCGTCCTGCGACAGCCACAGATACCAGATTATTTTCTTTTTATTACACGGCTGTGTTGAATACTCAATAGTGATTCTGAAATATAACTAAAATGTTTCTAAAATCTTTACCAACTCTACCTTTAAGCCAACTTTGAATCTATTTGTTGGACTTCCCAAACGCCACATGACTACACTAGAGTTCTTACAACCAGTTATTCTTAATGGTGGAAATCCCAGGATCCGATGACTACTATAATGAAATATTACAGAGAAATCATTTTGACATGTTTTGAGAAATGATGTTTAGTACAGTACAGTCACAGACAAACAGTCAGGAGTAAAAAACATATAAGTAGAGGTGAACACAGCCAACTTTTAAATTGACTTCCTAATCTGAGGATTGAGGAACAGCCTGTGGAGGTATCAGCATTTCATCTAAATATGAGCCATATGCAGCAGCACAGAATCAGTGGAGAGACTTCACTGCTGCATTCCTCGTTGACATACTTTAATCCCCTTATTGCTCCAATATTGTGTCAGTCACAGAGGAGTTTTCTGCCCGTAAGCGTTTTATTGCTTTCAGTCCAACCTGTTTCCTCTAATGTGTTCTGGAAACACCACCAGAGCCTGTATATTGGGAAATAATGACTCATGCTGTATAGTGATAGTATGCACTTAACACTGCATCTGCTCATTGTTTTCTCAATCACTTAATTGTTTGGTCTATAAAATGTAAAAAAAAAAATTGAAGTTTTCACATACATCTTCCCTGTGACATCTTCCATTCGCTTATTTACTATGAAATATTCAAATATTCAGTTTACTATCGCAGAATATAAAGAAAAGAAGGTTGAACTAGAGATTAAATGGCTGACAATTAATCTCAACATTGACAACCAACTATTTAAGCTTCATATTAATGCAACTTAACGTTAATGTTATGAATATGCTATAGTTGCCTGTGTGGCATTTCAACCCAATTTCATGGAAAAGCGTATAAATACCACGACATTACAAGGACATTCATCATGCCATGAGGACGCATTTTAGGCTTTTCAGTTATCATTTGAACGTCATGCAACAAAACTACGGTAACATCCGCAGTTAGGTTGAGGCAACAAACCACTTAGTTTAGGAAAACATCATGGTTGGGCTTAAAATAAGAACGTAAAACATGTCACAGACGTAACTTCCTAAAACGAAACACCGGTCTCGAACACCAGTCACCTGGTTAGAAGTTGTGTGTTTGTTGGACCCATCCACCTCCCATCACGCCCGCCATAAGCAGTCTTTCTCGCTTTTTATTCTACGTCACGAGCTCTGAGTGTAACATATTTACGCGGATGCATTTACATTGCTGTCAGTAGGGACTACAAGGCGTACAAATAACACCGCCACAAGGAAGAACAGCGTTCTTATTGCATGTCAGTGCCTAAATTGGACCAAAAAAAGGTACCAGTACCCTAATTCAGCAGTTGAATGACATGATCATTGCTTGTGTCTTGGATATATTTATATACATACATATATCTTGGTAATACTTCAAATGTATTTTGGATACATTTCATTACATATTAGGCCTACATACAGCATACATTTCCACAGTTTGTAATGTATATTTGGTTAAGAAAAACTTTCTGTAGCTATTGATCAAATCAAATTGTACACAAATATAGTATTACGTATATGCTACAATAAAATCAACTTAAAATATGATATCTGTTGTACAGATTAAATTGGATAATGAGAAGGAATAACAAAGGCATTTTCAGTGCTGTTTTCTCAGCATGTGTTTACACAGAGACACAGTTACAGAGGTGTTTAGGGATGAACACCTAGATTCACTAGGAGCGCAATAAAGAAATAAGGGTGCCGCTCCTCTTTACTGGTGAGTACCAGCCCTTTTCAGGCACTGTTGCGCGCTAAATGGGTTGCGAATCATTGTGTCATTCATACGCCTTTTCGTGCGACCGGGCTGGGCGTTTAGCACGATGGTCCACTTCTCTTGGGAGTGTGGAATTTTTTTAGAAAATAACATGCACTCAGTGAAATTGATGTGGTTCCACAGCAGTACACCGCTGGCATAAAGAAGGACACAAAATGAGGAATAAACAGTACTATAAAAGTACTATTTTGTTCAAAGGAAGTACAATAAGAGGATGTAGTTATACGTGTTGTGAGAACATCATGAACATTTATGTAATTATATTCTGCTAGTTTACCTAAAGGAGCCAGAGGCTAGTGAAGAGAGTAAAGAAGTGCAGGCCAATGCTGAATCTGAATGGATTTATTCATACAGATTCAGAAACAAAGAAGAATATCAACAAGCTAATAGAACAGCACAGATTAATAGAATACTTTGGTATACCATGTTTCAGCCTCCGAGAGTTCCTCTTTCCCTTTTCTGTTGTACCGTATATTCACCACCAGGGAGCAGTGTTTCCAATATAACCAGGCTGTCTCATCGCCAGCTCCTGTCTACTCTGTGAGTGTGTGTGTGTGTGTGTGTGTGTGTTCATGTTGTGCTGATAGGCAGATAACCTCAAGAGGAGAAGGGGAAGTGGAGGCGGACCACATTACACACATGCATACACACATGGGGCTGGTGCTAAAGTACTTTAGCTGCAGCTGCCAGCACAGACGCAGCGTGCATCGTGCTAAGAAAAGGCCTTTAAGTGAAATGGGCAGCTCAGTATTCCCTGCCCTACTGGGCAATATAGTGTGTATGTGTGTGTGTTTTGTGTTTGTGTGTGTGTGTGTGTGTGTGTGTGTGGGGGTGTGTATGTGTGTGTGTGAGTGTGTTTTAAAAGCTGTTATGTTTCTCCAGGGATAAGTGCTGCTGCCATTAACAGCATGTTGGCTACCTGAGATAATGCTGAGAAACCAACCATCAACCATAATGACCATACAGTACCCAGTACCTCTGTGTGTGTGTGTGTGTGTGTGTGTGTGTGTGTGTGTGTGTGTGTGTGTGTGTGTGTGTGTGTGTGTGTGTGTGTGTGTGTGTGTGTGTGTAGGTGTGTGTGTGTGTGCGTGCAGCTGTCTCTTTGTGAGAGCAGAATGGAGTGAAGAGAAGACATTGTGGGGAACATATTGAAGACACTTTTCACTACTGTCACGTTAAAGTACATCTAAATGAGATGAGAAACCGCTCCAGACCAGCCGTTATGACTGTTGTCAGGCTATTAAATTGGCGTCATCAGTTGCTATTAGCCCAATAGATGTGGTTCAGTAGGGGCCTACTACAACCACCAGCAGGTTTTATCATCTATTCACATGGTAGATCACTGAAAGAAGGTATAAAAGAACACGACAGCGACCTCTAGTGACCGTGGTAATTATGACAGGAGCAGAAGAGGAAGTTAAGCGCTGTATTATAGACAGCGTGAAACTCCATAAGGGGTGGATGTCGGTGACGATGGATGGGATTCGTAGTTTTTTTAACCCAAAACACGATGTTTTCCCCTAAACTTAACTAAGTGTTTTTTCCTAAACCTAAAGAAGTTGTAGTTTTGTTTCCTAAACCTAAAGAAGCCTTTTTGTTTGTGTTCAAATGTGACGTTTCATTCAGTTTTACAACATGTTAGAACGTGTTACTTTTAAGATTCACTTCCACTTTTACAACGCAGTAGGCGTAGTAGGCCCCTAATGACCCACATCTATGGTGCTTATAGCGACTGATAACACCTATTTAATGGCCTGACAACAGTCAAATCGGGTGCCCAGACACAGTTTACACTCTTAAAGTGGTTCTCGGTGAGATGATTTTTTCTTTTCTTTTGTGCGATGACCTCATTGCCGGGGTGTTTTTTGTCGCTGGGACTCTCAGAGGTCACCTGCCAATCACACGGTGTGTCCAGTCCAGCAATGTGACATCTGTAACCTTTGATTTTCTGTTTTGATTCGCCATGGAGGCTATAACTGCTCACGCTCTGTATTCAGCTGATATGTGTGTGTGTGTGTGTGTGTGTATATGTGTGGGAGAAAAGGGAGAAATCACTGATGCATAGTGTACAAACTCAAACCCACGGCTACAGCATTCATAGAGGATTGAGTTGTGTGAAACTTGCGAAAAAAGAGTAATGCTATCCTACATTTGGCCATTGTCTTGCTCCATATTTCAATATACCGTCGCCTGTTTGTCTTAATGGTAAACCTACAAAGCAGTGTGTCAGTATAATCTGCAGAATTTGGTCCACAGCACAGTCTATTAATATTAAAATTGAGCATTAATCATGAATAAATCCCATTAGAGAGGGATTTTTGAAGTATATCCGAATACTGTTTCCTCTAACAGCTGCAAATTAAACATAAGTTCGGTCCACTAATGATGTGAAAATCTAACCCACATTCTCAGCTAATTAAAATAAAAGGAAGGAAGTCATGAATGTTTATAGATTAAACACTTTTCTAAGGAAACACAAAGGAAGTGATCCATTAAATGATTGCAGAATAAACCGGAGTAGAACAGGGTTTGTTTGAGTAACTGAATGGCAAAGTAAAGGTCAGTATATCACAGTGTTTGATCGAGGATTTTTTCAGCAGCAGGGGGAAAGGGTTTAGTTGTGCCTATATCAATAGTTCATTTTATAAATTTGAAGTAAAATGACACAAAAACAAACTTATGAACATATTTATTGATTTTTGTATTCATACATAATGCATCCTGACCCACTACGTATAGAGGGCACTCAGTGGCAAAGTTTAAAGCCTGGCTGAGAGCACTTGTGTTTGTTTAAAGAAGAGCTGTAAAGCTTACAGGGAAACTCACCCAGAGGTGGCACCTTGCTGCAGAAATATTTCAAAGTGCTCTTTACCAGTGGTTCCAAACCTTTTTCCTTAATTAGAGCACCCCTTTTCTATCATTGAGTAAACTGACGACCTTTCACTAAGTGACATTTTATGGATATTTAGGGCCCAAGCACGAAAGTGCCAGGGACCCAACGGTGTCGTATGGTGTTGTAAATTGACTATACATTGTCCAATCTGCACCAAACTTAGAATCAGGTTTTACTCAAATCAAACCACGTCACTAATCTTTCTGACTTAATGAAGTCAACACCGTAGAGTGTGAATAATTCGCATCAAAACCAATAAATAACACAGACAATAAGTTTGTCTTTACAGTCTCTTTTCCCATGAGTGACAATGGGACACACCCAAACTCTGACTCTTATGTCGATTAGATCGCTCACCCAGTAACGTTGTTGTTTTTCGCTCTTAACTTTGTCACCAGTAGCTGCAGTTTTGACTTCATGAATGTTATGGGATACCAAATGACATACTGATATGCTTTTAGTCATGATTATACAGTAGGTGATGACAGTACAATATCTGAAATTACAGGCACCAGAAAGCTAATAAAAAAACAGTTGTGTGCAGTGCAATATTTTAATACATATCTTATACATACGTCGTTGGCAATTATTTTACTGACGTTTATTGAAGTAACATTATTTTGCAGCGGTGGACATGCCCTGTAGCATGTTCCTGTAACGATTTAGTCATTTAATTATGTCTTCAAGTGGCTTAAAATGAAAAATGGAGCAAAATCATCATGGTGTTGATGTCACAGAGAGAAACCAGCCTACCACTGGAATTCAGTCGCTCAGCTAATAAAGGAGTACTCTCTTGACTTGGTTCAATCGATGCTGCCGTGCTGCTGTTTGTCTTGCTGGCAGAAATAAAACCTGTGGCTCTGAACCTGAGGATTCACCCGGAGAGGAGACTAAAGTCCTCGCTAGCTCAAGTGACTCCTGTGACATCCCGTGATACACCAACCTCCAAAAGCTGACCATTTAAAGTGGTACTGTTGTGACATCATCCTAACCACCCCATTCTTTGTAAATTAGCAGTACGTCATGCCCTTCAGAGTGGTTTTTTTCTCTCACAAAAGGACACAAGACAGGTGCTCATAAGACCGTATTAGTGCTGGGTTGAAAAGATCAAACTGAACAAATCATTCCCCAGACTCTCCACAGTCTGCGGTTGTGCATATACAGTTTCAAATAAATCAACCTCCCACTCTGGGTGGACAGCAGCTCTTCTACTGCCCAGCTAGTTGCCTTGTTCCTCCGCCCACTCATTCACAAGCCAAACACACTCAAGGTTGTTATGTCCCTTGAAAAAATGGCTTTTGTAATACATGTGTTGGACCCTTTTACAACAAAACCTCATGATGTCTGTTCACAAATGATGTGAGCGTGGGACATATAGGTCAGCCAGTGCGTCAGATATTGTGAATGGGCAGTTGTTGGCTACATTAAACCCACGGGCTCAATCTGTGACACATGAATTATTAATAGTTTATCTCTGGGAATATTGTTCACTTAATTTTCTCTGGGGAAATAGTTCTAGTCAAAGTCCTTTAGATGAAAGGAGAAAGACTAAAACATTAGTATACAGTATTAAATCACAAACTAAGTGTAAATTCAGAGTGACAAAAAAACTGATTTATTAAAAACAGCGTATGCAAAAGTAGCCGACTAGGCTTTTTTCCTGTTCCAAACTATCGTTATTATATCGGCCTTTAAAAATCCACTATCAGTCGATCTCTTTTATATACGTATGTTGGTATGTATATGGACTTATATGTACTTATGTTGGTATGGAGTATTCAGTGAAAGCCTCTCCGTTATAAAAGAGACATTAAATGCGTTAGATAAGTGAGTAAGAGTTGCTCTTATTGTAAAAATGAATTCCCATAGTCCAGATCATACTGTACTTTTGAATAGGTTCCACTTGTATCTGTCTGATGATGCTGACAATCACCTCACGATTCATGGCTTTGTGTGACTATAAGAAGGGAAAAGAGAAAGACGAATCTTTGCTCTACTGAACACCTGGACCATTATCATCATGCAGAAATCATCACAAATGAGAGAGTCACAATCTGAAAGCTCTGCGTCAACTCATTTAGGATTAACAATCAGCAATCAGAACAGATTACAGCTCATGAAAAAAAAATCCCTATCTCCCCGTTTCGGTAATTAGGACCTCAAGCTGATCTCAAGTCAGCTGTGTGTGTGTGTGTGTGTGAAGCAAAGCACTGCTGGAAAACTATGTTCGGTCAACTTCCTTCCGATGAATAGCGGTTACAAAATCTGTCAAACATCACGCTCCAAACAGCACTCCAAACTCACTTCTAACTGTTCGATGTCGCACTCATACACATTTTGTCGGATTCCGCCTCTGTTTTCTATTCCCCCGGAGCGTTTAAGTAGCGGTGCGCTAGCAGCTAATCTCTCAGGCCGACAGTCTGGCTCATGGCTAACGACTAAGTGTCAGTGTAACAGATGAGGCTGCTGTCTACACTGACCTGTTTACAGACACTAAAGGCTGCAGGCGTGAATGTTGCCCGTGATAAATCATTCATCCACAATGGCTAGAAAATGAACTGGTGGCAAATGAAGACCAGCCAGCAGCCCAGAATCAGAATCAGCTTTATTTGCCAAGTACTGAATTTGACTCGGGTTTTATGCATCGCTCTAAACGTACTTACACAGAAATAGAAATAACAGCGAGGGACAAGGACAACGAAGCTGGACAAAGAAAGGCAGGAATAGACAGGACTGTTATGGACGCAAGCGGTGATAAAATAGGTGTATATATTAGGGCTGTCAGTTGATTAAAATATTTAATCGCCATTAATCACATGATTGTCCATAGCTAATCGGGATTAATTGCAAATTAATCGCACTTTTTTTTTTTTTATCTGTTATTAATGTACCTTAAAGGGAGATTTGTCAAGTATTTGATACTCTTATCCACATGGGAGTGGATGTATGTATATATTTATTATTGGAAATCAATTAACAACACAAAACGATGACAAATATTGTCCAGAAACCCTCACAGGTACTGCATTTAGCATAAAAAATATACTCAAATCATAACATGGCAAACTGCAGCCCAACGACAGCTGTCAGTGTTTCAGTGTGCTGACTTGACTATGTCTTGCCCCAAACTGCATGTGATTATCATAGGGTGGGCATGTCTGTAAAGGGGAGACTCGTGGGTACCCAGAGAACCAATTTTCATTCACATATCTTGAGGTCAGAGGTCAAGGGACCCCTTTGAAAATGGCAATGCCAGATTTTACTTGCCAAAATTTAGCGCAAGTTTGGAGTGTTATTTAGCCTCCTTAGCGACACGCTAGCGTTATTACCACACTAATTTTGACAGTCCTAATATAAATAATATATAAATATATATAAACAGCACCAATGACAAACAATAAAATGAGAAATAAAATAAAATGTCTATATACAAGTCAAGTGTTTTGTAAGATGTAAACAATACAAATAGTGCAAAGAAATAAATACTGAATGGATAAACATGGGTTGGATGATTATGTACAGTATGTACATGCATAGATATCTATATGTACAGTGATTAGGATTTATATTGACAGTGACAGATGATGTGTACATATAAAAAAAAAAGGAAATGAATGTGCATTAAAGACTGTAAATTATAATCAATAACAGCAGCAGCGGATATTTTGGTGTTATTGATAGTATATGACTGATGTTGCTAAATCTCTACATCAACCAATTCATTCATCAATTTGATACCATCAAATATAGTTTCCAAGTTTGGGATGCTATAAAAGTCAGTTTAAGAATAACACGCTTATATTAACAGTGGAAGGATCAGCAGTGTTTAATAAGTAGTGAGGTGATGGAACACATTAATTCAGTTTTTTGCCATGTCAATCATCTCATAGTGTGCAGCTGAAATAGAAGATGCCCTGTTTGGTGGCTGGGGTATTATTCAATTTTGAAATGAAATTAAAAAAAAAAACTTCTAGCTTCATATTTGAATTAGAATATTAAACTGATAAGTAGGACTCCCTGAGCAGACAGCGTAAGGTTTACGGCTCAGACCGAATGGCAGGTGTCAGAGTGAAGATGGATTACTCCGAGCTCTCATTTCACTGGTAGACAGCGAAGGCCGAATGAAACATACAGGCAGCTGTAAGGTGATATATGACACTACAGTTTAAGACACAGACTCTTTCAGAGGCAGTAAACCAAAGGGGACATGAGGACACAGGGCAGGGAACATAAGGTACTATGAAGGTACAATTATGAACATCATAAAACCCCTCTCATATGTAATATCTTCTTTCTTTGGCCAGGCAAATTTCAAAAATGCTCTTTTGCACTAAGTAGCCACCACCATGGGCAAAATCTATCGAAGCAAATGTGTCAGGCCGGCCCTACGGTTCTCAAACTGACTTCACACCCCATCCAAAAACCTCTGCAGTAACGCAACATATTCTCATACAAACAATTCGCATGATATCTTACAAAAAGTTACTCCTCATTTTGAATTTTTGTGCATTTTCCTACGAATGTCCAACGGCATTTCCGCTCCAGTCTGTTAAAAAATAAAGGTCTGTCTTCACAGGAAACAACTTGGTTAGGTTTAGGCAACAAAACTACTTAGCTCGGTTTAGGAAAAAATCGTGGTTAAGATACGCCACACCGTAAGTGGTGTAACTTAAGTACAGAAGTTCTGTGACAAAAACTACTTAGCTAAGTTTAATAAAAGAATGTGGTTTGGGATACAATAACACCGGAAGTGACGTAACTTAAGTATGGAAGTTACGTGACAAATCAACGTTGACTTCTGGTTTCATACGGGGTACTAACACCGGTCTCCTGGGTGAAAGGCTGATGTTTCTTGACCCACCCATTCACCCTGACCTCCTCCCTATGAGGCATTTGTGGATAACATACAAATTTATTTTGCCTGATATATATAAGAATTACAGTGCATTACTTTTTGTAGGAGAACAGCCTGAATAATGTAACCGTGGTACGCAGACCCTGTACTGTACTTAGCCTGTTGTTGGTCTGTCATACCCCAAGGCCAATCTCTCCGCCTTCCAACTCCTTCAAAAATACACTGGAATACAGATAGGCAACACATCTTTTAAAGATGTGAAGAAACAACAACACATGCTCTTCAAAAGAAATATGCTTCCACTGCAAAGGTTTTAACAAAGCCAATACCAGCTCTTCTGCGAGCTTGCTGTAGATTTTTCCACAGCGCCCACTTCAGTGTCAGAGACCAAAGACGGCAACTCCCATAAGAACAACTGTGCGAATATGAACACAATGCTTTGTTGCAGACAATATGCATCAGCTGCAGAGTAGATGGTGCGTGGCTCAGCGTGAGGACCATGCTAAGCCCATAAATGTCTTCAAATGCAGTGGCTCTGCAGTAGTACATGAAACAGGTAACCTGAAAGAAATCATGTGCCTCTGTGTCCTCCGGTGTCCTCCGGTGTCCTCCGGTGTCCTCCGGTGTCCTCCGGTGTCCTCCGGTGCTCCTAACGGCATCTGCAAGATTTCACATACCGGAGGAAAACAAGCAGTAAGAGCTGATCTGAGGTCCGCTATCCATCTGCTGTCTATGAGAGCCAGCTGTCAATCACTCGCAAACTCCGACCAAACGGTCAAACTAGGCAGCGCTGATCAAATATGAATCAATATAACGTTACGTTAATGCCTATTTCTCTCCTCAAATGTTTTCAGAATCATCTTGTAGTGCATGGTTTAGCTGTAAAATGAGAAAGTTTGTGACACTGCCGCCATTGTGAAATCTGGTGAAGGAACGCCAAGTTCCGGTCACTCTCTCAATAAAATGACCTGTGATTGGTCAAAGTCTCCCGTCACGGGATAGATTTTTTTAAAGCCTTAAAACAGAGCCATGATGAGGTGCAGAAGTCTAGTTATCTCTCAGAACACTTGAATTACAACATGCTGAATGATGCCAAAAATATACCGCCTGCTGCCACTTTAACATCACATGCACACACAGTGTACAGACTTTACATTGACGCTGTGTTTCTAAAGAGAAGGTCTCCTCTGTTATGCTAATTGGGCCAGATATTGCCAGTAATTCAAGGTTAGTCAAACAGCAGTTTGTTTGGTTGCTGGGCACGCTCGAGAGACTTTCCTGTCCTCTCTCGACAACACGCTGGCAGAGCTACAGCCATCAATGTCATTGCACAGACAGCGCGAGGTAGAGCATTTGTTTCCGAGTCCAGCCCTGTGTTGTACACAAAGAAAAAGCCAGGCTGCGAGCCAACGGAGGGTGTATTCACAGGGAAAAGTATAGTGTATAGCTGCGTGGTGTGTGCAAGAGACGGATCGAGGAAGGGTGAGATTTTGCCACCTTCATATATGCAGGGCTTAGATATGTACACTTTAAAAGGGTCCTAATAGATATTCTGTCAATGTCAGTCACTCAAATCAATGTCGTCACAGCTGGGCTCTTTTAGGATGGGTCTTAACTGACTAGTGTGTGTGTGTGTGACTGTGTTTTCCAAACCTCTGTACTGTACTGTCCCCTCAAACTGCACTGTTTTTTCAAACAAATCAGCTTAGATTGCTTCAGCGCTCTCAGAAAGAGAGAGCCAGGAAGAGAGATAAATACCAAATGAAATAAGAAAAGAGAGGCAATGAGATGGAATGGGAGGGGGAAAAAAGGGCGAGTTAAAATAATAAAAAAAAAAGCCACAAGAAGGAAAAGAGAAATTGATAAACAGGGAAGATAGTCAGAGGAAATCTTTATTGCATTTTCATCCAGTCTGTCTGGTAAGAAAAGAGGCACAAAAACAGTGTTTTTCTTTGGGAGATTTCATTTTAGGAGCGGAGAATAAATTCAGTAACCCTCAATGCCTGGATGTTGGGAACACAGAAGAGGCAATTTTACTCTTTATGGCCTTTCTCAAGAGGTCTAATGTTGTTCAGCGTTCAACCAAATGGTAAAGGTATTATTATTAACAGAAAAGTGACTGTATCACACCCATAATTGTATTTTGTTGATGGATAATGGGAAATTCTGCAGTGACTCAGTCTACTCATATCCACAAAAAGGAACTAAGTCATTTCTTTGAGCTGTTTCAACATTGAGACATAATTGAATTGCACT
Organism: Sebastes fasciatus; assembly: GCF_043250625.1. Taxonomy (NCBI): domain Eukaryota; kingdom Metazoa; phylum Chordata; class Actinopteri; order Perciformes; family Sebastidae; genus Sebastes; species Sebastes fasciatus. The sequence goes on along the minus strand of NC_133803.1, from coordinate 26,305,172 downwards.
GTTAGAAACTTTGTGATTTAATTATGTTTCAAATATATTTTTTTTCTCAAGCATGATTTTACGTGGAAGTGCCCTTTAAAGAAGGCAGCCCTGGTTCACCTCATGAATATTCATAAGTATTGTCCTGCTGCTCAGGGAAGCATTAACTGTGGCCCCTGTGGACACACTGTGACCACTGAAAGCTCATTTAAAGAATCCTTAGTTAGTTGTTAGTGTTTTTAATCTTTCAGGCTCAGCAGCATAACGGCAGCATTTAGCACGTATGGATTACCGAACAGGTCCATCAGGCTCAGGCCCAGTGGCCTAAATGGTCAGGGGGGGCCTTGACCATTTAGCCTTTTGAAGTGATTGGTAATATTTCATGTTGGAAAGTCAATCAGATGACTATAAAGACACACAAAACGACTACCAAGAGATGTGGTACCACCACACACAGATGCCAAATGACCATAAAGAGACACAAAATTACCACAAAGTGACGCTTGATTGCCACAGAGAGACGCAAAATGACCACAAAGAGATGCAAAACAACCACCTGAAGGGGCAAACTGACCATGAAGAGACACAAGATGACTACAAAGAGACCCGAAATGTCAACAAAGAGATCCCAAATGATCCCAAAAAGATGCAAAACAACCACTAAAAGGTGCAAACTGACCATAAAGAGACACAAAACGATCACAGAGACCCAAAATGATCACAAACCGATGCAGACCTGCAAAACAACTACAAAGAAATGCAAAACAACCACAAAAAAACGCAAGACTACTACAAAGAAACACAAAGAAGCACAAAACAACCACAAGGAAATACAAAACATCTACACACTACTTTGTGACAAAAATAGTTCCCTGAAAACGGTACATGATTTTGAAAAGAGCTACAATATCCAACCACTATTGGGAAATGTAGTTAAACTAGTAGTGTTGCTACGTTTAGCAGACCCCAACACTGGTAATGCTGGTGATGTTACTGCTGCACAACTGGTCATGTTCTTTCTCTCTGCCATTCATTATTGGCTTGGTAAAAACATTTTTAAAAGGGTTGCAGCCATACACAGATTACAGTTGCACACATCAGAGGCTGTAGCATGGTGCCCTTTTGTAATACATATGAGAATTGGATTTGGCAATAAACAGGATCACAATAAATGGCTGTGTCATTAACATACCTGGCAATGACTAAAACCAAATGGCTGCCACATGAATGTGAAAATGTGCTCCACCTGACAATACATGAAAAGTAGCATGCCTTGTACGGCACAATTGCAGCACAATTTGCCCTTTTTTTTGCATCTGATTGAAATTATCTTTAAATAAATTATAAAATATTATACATTTTGGGTTGATACCATTTGTTACACAGATTTGGTGGTAAATTTACTATTTTTTACCATTCAAGACTTGATAAAAAAATTATCAGTAATCCCTCCAAAATACCACATTAAGACACCAAGACCTTGAGGAATACCATAGAAAAAGCCATGCTTTGATTTTGTATCAAACACTTTTGACATTTTGAGACTTCTGCAAGATTTGCATGTTTCGCAGATTGGATGGTGAGCACTTCTGTTCTGTAAACTGCTCAGAAACCCCCTTATTGTCAAGGCTGTGATTATCCTAGAGGTCACCACAGGTCATTTTATACAATTCAAATAACTGTCTCACTATATGAAATGGCTACTATGGGGACTACCATCATCACACATGAATACAGTTGGGTTCATTGGATCCACAAGCTTTACAGTGATACCCAATTTATGTAATTCCAAGACTATTTAGGGACCCCAGTATGCAAACATATTCAAACATATCATTTATAGAATAGACGAAAATAACACATTAGTACTGCATTCAAAAAACTGCATGTGATTTACTATAAAGTGGGCATGTCTGTAAAGGGATACTTGTAGGCACCAATAGAACCCATTTTCAGTCACATATCTTGAGGTCAGAGATCAAGGGACCCTTTTGAAAATCGCCATGCCAGTTTTTCCTCGCCAAAATTTTGCGTAACTTTGGAGCTTTATTTAGCGATCTTCCCACGGTTGGTACCAATGGATTCTTTTGGTTTTCTAGTTTCATATGATACCAGTATCACTCTATCCTGAAAACTCAACCTGCAACAACCTCTGAAATACAGAATAGCGGCCGGGCCTGCCAGTGTGCCGTCGGAGTTTCAAGGGGTTAAATATCAGTATCTCTTATTAGCACTTTTATAAATATAAGACATTCAAAAGTGATCTTGAGTTAAACCATTATTCTTTGAGCATTGGGAACGAAGAATTTAGTTAAATCCATTTTAAATATAGGTTTTCCTCCATACTTTGAGAATGTCAGGAGTTTGAGCAATTTAACATCTAACTCTTGACTTTTACTGCCGTTGCCATCAAATGTCAAGCGGCGCCTCTGAATGTCTCTTCATCCCGGTGCAGAACGTATCAAGTCACCCAGCAATCTGCAGAAGTGCTGGACAGAAACTTATTTCTATGCTAATGTAATGGTGTTGACAAATGGGTTGTGATCGGGTTGCCATTTTTGAGCGGATCTGAATTGTCCCCCTGAATTGAATTGTACTGTGAATTATCATATAATTGCATTTCCAGCCGTGATTTATGTGCACATCGGGCCGGTGTGCTCCAGTTAGTTGGTTGTGGCATTTCTTCAGCTGGTCTGACTCCAAACACTGCAGGATGTTTCTCCACCAGTAAACATCAATCTTTTCCCCTCTCTCTTTCTTCATTCATTTGGTCTTTCTCTCTCTCTTCCTGTCTTACTTGCTTTCATTCATTCATTCACTGCTTTTTTTCTTTCAGTTTCCCTACCGGCGATGCTCTTTTGTACTTTCCATCATCTATCTCAGCTGTATCTGAAGGAATGACAGTGAGGTGCCCTCAGGGTTATACAGTAGCTCTGCCTCCGTCATAACGCACACACACATGAACACTCAGCTTCTCTTCTCTGTCGTTGTTTTTCTTTTTTTCTATCCCAGCGTTTGGCATTGACACGTTCTTCATCTCGTCATCATACAGTATCGGTACTGTACTGTGAATATGTCTATATCTGCAATTTTCTTTATACCAAAAGCTTAACTTTCCCACCACAAAACAAGAAGGTGGTTGATGAAAAAGGAAACAAAAATGAAAAAAGATTAAAACATCCACATACTTATCTCCTTGCGCAGATTAGCTTAAAAGGATTCAGTGTTTCTTCAAGAGTCACATCCATATTGGGAATGGAAATGTCTGAAATTAAGAGTAAAAATTGAAATCCCAATAATACATAACATGGTCCTTTCAATGACAGCAAAACCTGTTCATGTATATTTATGTATAGTCATAGCTCAGCCGTATTTTAATTATTTATCATCCACAAACAGATCTGTGCTCAAAGGTAGGATTTTTTAGTGTAGTTCAAATATATTTTTTTAATACATTAGTTGAAATTCTCATTACATCCTGACAGCTATCATGAAATCAAACGCTCAGACAAAAACAAGAAAAACAATCTGGTATCTGTGGCTGTCGCAGGACTGTAATAAACCTGCAAATGAAATGATTGGAAAGATTTAGTAGTAGTAGTGGTCGTCATCATAGAAGAAGTAATATAAAGAGCGACAAAGTATATGTAGGGAGGAGGTTGTGTTCGACTAATGGGTCCAATTCAGGACTATCAAGGTTTGAGTCTGCTTCATGATTGTGAAAAAAGCAATAAAAGCTTTTAAATAACAAAATAATGGGACTTTTATTGTGAAGAAAAATAAATGGATAAAATAAATATTTATCTCTGAATTAGCGGAGCTTTGTTAGCGGCTATTCTTAATAAAAACAAGTCTACTGTACTGCAGAGAGGGACAAGCAGCAAAAATGACGGGGGACTTTTATTGTGAAGATTACAGGAAAGGAAATCCACCGTTTTACCGCTGTTACTTTGGCCGTGGTTACACACACCCTCGAGCAGGTAGCCCTGTTGTAATGGAGATGCAAATCCCTACCAGACTGGGCTGATGTGTCGAGTCAAACCAAGTCGAGCCAGCACATGTATGGAAAAACCTTATAGCAACACTCTGCCGTTAGCAGGCGAGGCCTCAACCGTTGCGTGTCGCCACACTGTGTGGCCCTGGCTGCCCTCAATCACACAGACTCCTGACATTATACATGATGTCACACACTATCCAAGCCTTCAGGATCAAATCAACATCTCCAAATCCAACCTTACACTGATGACAGGCAGCTGACTCAAGTCTGTGTCAAAGGTAATAGTGCTTGAAAACCCATCATCCAGGTTGACTTTACTGGGACCAGCTTGTTTTCTGGTGATGCTTTTAACAGCAAGCAGAGAGCTGGACCAGCACTGGTGTGTACGCATCGACGGGCTGAAAGAATAATGGACTGGATTACCTGAGAATGTGTGGGTTTTTTGTTTGTTTTTTAAACTGCATCAACTGCCATGACACTTTGACAAAGTGCTCAGGTAATGCTGAGCAGATTGGAGCTTTAGCTGTGCAAACATTTATTTCTCAGAGCTGCTCCAGAGGCAGAAAGAGAAAATTGGCTGATATAACCCACAGCTTTTTCAGAGTTCAAGGCAGAGGCGCATGTTCGCAAACAAATGGCAAATAAACTCAATATTTACAGCTAAAGTTAAAACTACTCGATATTTGTATATTAACACTGAATCAATGTTTTATATGTAGTAAAGTAAAAGGTGTTGCTCGGTGTGATAAACCCATAGAGACTTTGTTTACTTAACTCTATGGAGCTTTTCAATCCATTTAATTTGTTCTAATTAATTGCACTACTACCCAGAGTAGGCACCTTTCTTCACCAAAAAGCTCTCATAAATATACGACAAAACACACCCAGCATCAATCAGCAGATACACAAACCTAGTTGCAAACAGCCAAACAAAGCTAGAAAATAGCATAGCAGAGCCTTTTAAAGCTACAGAGCCGAGAGCAAATCCTTGGTAACGCTGTTCGTTCAGAGGCCATCCTTACCATAATAACACTACTTTAGAAGCAACGGAGGTGAGACGGCGGCTGGCGGTACCACGGTTTTGCACTCCGCGGCTCACGTTATCGCAGTTTCGCAGCGTGTCAGAGAACTACGGTGGCCTTCAGGTAACGTAAAAACCTGAAAGGCTCTCTCTAGAGCCAGTGTTTGGTTTGTCCGTTCTGGGTTTCTGTAGAAACATGGTGGTGCAACATGGTGGACTCCGTGAAGAGGACCGGCTCCCTATGTAGATATGAAGGGCTCATTCTAAGCTAACGAAAACACAACAATTCTTAGTTTCAGGTGATTATACACTAATGAAAACATAGTCATGAATATCTATATTCCATTTCTGATAGAGTCCGCCTCCCCTCGCCCCATCGGACATGCTGATATCCCGGATGCCACGATGGAGCTAGCTCTCAGCAAGATGTGGGCACAACAGTCTCCGATTGCCAGCCCGAGTCCTATGTCATCTATCCCACGCTCCTGCGACCGGACATCAGAGCAGACTGTGGAACAGCCCCAGGTAGGTCCAAGCTGGGTCAGCCTAGCTCTTAACCTGGCTCCCTTCCCTCTTTTCCTGGGGTGGCAACACGTTCTCATCCCAGCTCGTCATACGTATACCGACGCTTTATCAGGACCCCTTGGCGTCACACAGGACACAAACAGCGGTCCACATTCTCTGAGCATTTAATATTGAAACAGATGGGTTTACATTGTAGTTACGTGGAAGCCCGGTGCGTCTCGTACAGACGCTAAAGGATGCCTTGTGCGTCGGTATCACATGCTGAGGGGCGTGACAAAGCGTCAGTATTTGACACTCTGGGAATCAGAACGGGCTGGGGGGCAATCACCGTGGTGGAGATCAACACTGAGCTAAAAGGAGAGTGAATATTGGATGTTCGCCAGGTGGACAGAAACACTACTCCAAATTAATGCTAATGTTGCTCTGTGTCTGCTGTAGGCTACGTGTATATAAGCAACTGTTTGCACGCTATAACAACTTTATAACGTGATAATGTCGCTGTTGTGTTTCCAGCTTGTTCCGCTGCCCTCAAGTGGCAAAAATAATCAATTAATGAAAATGAGAGTAACTTCCTTTTCATTCATGCACAGACTTGACATAATTGGTCAGCTAGAAAGCTAGTATTACTGCATTTCATTGTTTGAGTTAGTAGCAAGAGAGTGTGTCTTCATTATATCAACTAGCTCCTCTTTTATCCTTTGCTTTTCATTGGGCTCACTGCCGCTTAAAAATCTTCATTTATCATCAGACGAAGCTTTTGTTATTGTAAATTACCAATTTATAAAGGCATTCATTAGCTGTGAGAATTATCGACATGCTGGGGTAATGTGTTTGAAAGCTGTTGTTCAGCGGCTGATGCTTTACATTGCAGAGCAGTACATACTGTATCTGCAGCAGGATTGGTTGTGTGACAGAAAGCTACAATTATGTATACTTAAACATGTCTATTTTTGGCCCAACTGTCCTTTCTTTCAGTTGTCTGTCATTTACATACACACACACACACACACACACACACACACACTTCCAATGAATAAAACAGCATTTGTAATGTGGAGACAGGTGACTGACGAGGCAGTTTGACAAGTGATTGACAGTTGTGACAGCATGACAGAAGGAGGAGATGGGAGAAGATTTTTACAAAGCTTGATGGATCAGGAAAGGAGTCATGACTTGACACCGGACTGACGTGACGAGTGCAACCTCTGACAGCAGGATTTAAAGGAGCAGATTTTTATTGTACCGTGGCATAAAATGGCAGGACGGAGCTGTCATGGTAAATGGTAAATGGACCTGCGTTTATGCAGCGCCTTTCTAGTCTTCCGACCACTCAAAGCGCTTAACGCTAAATGTCGGCATTCACCCATTCACACACACATTCATACACTGATTGCAGAGGCTGCCATGCAAGGTGCCAACCTGCCCATCAGGATCTATTCTAAATACTCATTCACATACCGAGTGCACAGCCTTCGGGAGCAATCTGGGGTTAAGTGTCTTGCTCAAGGACACTTGAGGTCAAAAATGGGCAAAGAGGTGGATCATCAGTGTAGCTGAGGCGGGTCACGGTGATGCAGCAGAGCAGACATCTAGCAGCTAGCAACCTGGAACGGGCACCCACTTGTCACTCAAAGCGGCCACGCCCTCATTATGCTGAACTTTTGACCCATCCACCACGATCTCTTCCTTATGTGGACTTCATCGCTCTTTATACTATGTCACCTGACTTCCTCCTTTACTCCCGCCATAACTACGGCCACGTACAATGTCATAGCTGCAACTAACGATTATTTTCATTGTCAATTAATCTGTTGATTATTTTCTCGATTACTTTTTTGGTCTATAAAATGTCAGAAAATGGTAAAAAAAATGTCAATCAGTGTTTCCCAAAGCCCAAGATGACGTACTCAAATGTCTTGTTTTGTCCACAACTCAAAGATATTCAGTTTACTGTTATAGAGGAATAAAGAAACCAGAAAATATTCACATTTAAGAAGCTGGAATTAAAAAAATACTTTAAAAAAATACTTAACCAATTATCAAAATAGTTGGCGATTCATTTAATAGTTGACAACTAATCGATTGATTGTTGCAGCTCTAGTTAGTATTATATAATAAAACACAAGATTTCCATTTCTTAGAGCAAGCTCCTTTAGATGAATCATCTTGTTTTAAATGTCCTACATGAAATAAAAATAATGTCCTTCCTCTGTGTTAGCTACTAATATCCGTGGCAATTTCAATCAAAATGATCTCATTAAAAATTAAATTTTGCTTGATGAGTCATCTTAATTTCCAAATTGCTTGTGTGTGAACAGATGGAAGAATACGCAATCAAGGCTGATAAAGCATGACAATTTAATATTGGAGTAGAGCCTGGTAAACCATTTGCTATCGTCACATCAGTCTCTTAAAAGTGATTTATCATTGAGTAAGCCCATTACTTGGTTTTCACCCAAATCATTGAGCATGAGATTGATTAAGCCTCCGAAAGTCATTTTGTTTGAGGACAATCTAATACCCCATAGGCTTCGTAGTGCTGCACATAGCGCTTAAAAGCACTGCCGGTCTCTAAACATCAGCTTTCCCAGGCCGCTACCTAATCCAAACAATCAAAGGTGCTTTCATCCTCTGAAATTATGAGCTTGTTTGCCTGCAATTAGTTTGGTGTGAACCAACTCTATTAGCGTGGCTCAGTGATTTCTCTTCTCTTTCCTCCCGACAGATCTCTTGATCCGTGTTGTGTGCATAATTAACCATCAATGATTAGCTTCTCGGCTGAAGCGGAGAACACCAGTAAGCCAGGAGCTCCCGCTTTTATCTGTTTAGAGGACCCTTGAATGGATCCACAATAGATCCACTGACCCCTGTTTGATCCAAGTCTATTCAGATGAACCCCATCTGAGAAGTCAGCTGTTGGTAAAAATCACCTTGTTTAGTCAGATATGGTGGTAATGATGCAATATTTTTGCCTTTCTGGATGGCCTCTGTGTCAGATGATCCAACCCAATATCACGCCAAAGCGTGTAATAGACCCGCTGGTCTTTCAGTGTCCTGGAGGTCCCCAGGTCCACGTTTAAGAAATGCAACCCTGAGCCACTCCAGCTTTAGTTAAAGGAATCGCATTTATTTGGTCAGAAAATAGTGAAGAAATGCCCATCAACGGTCCCTGGAGCCCAAGGTGAAGCCTTTAAGTGCATGTTTTGTCCAAACAACACCTCAAAAACATTCATTTTATTGTCATATAAGAGTAAAGCAGACAGCCTTCACATTTGAGAGGCTGGAAGCAGCTTTTTCTTTATATTTTTCTTTCAAAAATGGCTTCACGGTTACTCACAAAATCTTGAACTTTGATAAATTTTTCGGTAAATGAACTTAATCAATTTAATTACTAATTGTTTCAGCTCAATTTATAATTAAATCATGGGTACCCTGGTAGCACAGCCTGTTCTCATTCCCAGGGCATCAAATAAAGACGCTTTGTCACAGCCGTCAGTGTTGGATATCAAAGCACTAGGTAGCGTCGGTATGAGAGACACCGAGCTTTTCACTAACTGCAATTTAAACCCATCAATATTAATGCTCAGAAAAAGCGCGCTGTGAGTGTGGTGATGCAGCTTTAAGATCGAAAAGATACACCGGGCAGGCGGGAGGAGAGGTGGATGGGTCCAACAAACACAAGGCTTTCATCCAAGAGACCACTGTTCATGTCCCGTGTTCACAACGTTCAGTGTCATGTTCACTGTACAAACGTAGTAGTTTTAAACCCAACCATGATGTTTTTTTCCTAAACCTAACTATCGTGGTTTTTATTGCCTGAACCTAAACAAGTGTTTTAGTTTAATTCACATACATAAATCCAGTACCTGTGAGGGTTTCTGGAGAAAATGTGTCATTGTTTTGTGTTGTTAAAGTGGCAGTAGGCAGAATGTTTTTTGGCATCATTTGGCAAAAATTCAATAATAACCTTTCAGCATATTGTAATTCAAGTGTGCTGAGAGATAACTAGACTTCTGCACCTCCTCATAGCTCTGTTTTCAGGCTTTAGAAAATCTAGCCCATGATGGGAGACTTTGACCAATGACAGGTCATACCATTGAGAGAGCATTCCTATTGGCTTAGCTCCGGTCATGTGACCGGAACTTGGCGTTCCTTCACCAGATTTCACAATGGCGGCGGCGTCACAAAATTTCTCATTTTACAGCTAAACCGTGCACTACGAGATGATTCTGAAAACATTTTAGGAGAGAGATAGGCATTATCGTAACATAATATTGATTAATATTTGATCAGCGCTGCCTAGTTTGACCGTTTGGTCGGAGTTCGCGAGTGATTGACAGCCGGCTATCATAGGCAGCAGATGGACAGCGGACCTCAGATCAGCTCTTACTGCTTGTTTTCCTCCGTTATGTGAAATCTTGCAGATGCCGTTAGGAGCACTGGAGGACACCAGAGGCACATGATTTTTTTCAGGTTACTTGTTTCATGTACTACTGAATACTACTAAATATATACAAACATTTGCATAAAGAAAGCATGTTTGCCCACTCCCATGTTGATAAGAGTATTAAATACTTGACAAATCTCCCTTTAAGGTACATTTAGAACAGATAAAAAATGTGCGGTTAATTTGCGATTAACTATGGACAATCATACGATTAATCACGATGAAATATTTTAATGATTGAAAGCCCTAATTAAAATGCTCGCCAGTTAACTTTCTTAAAAAATATTATTTGTGACCTGTAGACCTAGTTATATTATAGAGTACGGTCTAGACCTGCTCTATATAAAAAGCGTCTCGAGATAACTTGTTATGATTTGACGCTATATAAAAAATAAATTGAATTGAATTGAATAGTGTATATTAACTTATAATTTTGTCCTGATATTTTCAAAAGATGTTTGCTTTGAGTTATTGCGTTGAGTATGAAATAAACTATATAAGGAAAGATAAGGTGGTGAGAGTGAAAAGCCTGTTTTGCAACTGGTCGATTTCTGAAATTAAATCTTTCTCCTCTGGAACTCTGTCAAAGACCTCTGGAGGTAGCCGTGTCCCGGGAGTCCTCATATCAAGTCCTCCTATTTTTATATAATAATTTATTCTTGACACACACAGCAAGAGATCTGGTAACACAGGCTACTCTCTTTCTCTCTCTCTGTCTCTATGCCTCTCCATCAGTTGGGTTTATTCTCAGCGGACACTGATGCGCACAACATAACAAGGCCTTCCTCCTCCTCCTCCTCCTCCTCCTCCTCCTCTCTCTCTCTCTCTCCCCAGGTTCTCTCCATCTATCCCGTCTCTCCCCTCCTCTCCTCTGCTGTGCACCTGCTCCTCCCCTCCTGCCTTCTTATTATCCTCAGACTCAGACTCAGAGAGAGCAGCGCTCCGTCCTCTCGCCAAGTGATGTTCCTCGGCGGCTGCAGAGGAGAGGACCACTCCGGCTTCTTTCCTCTGGAAAACACGCACCGGAGGACCGGCAGATCATGGGAATATAACGGGGAAATTGTGAGAGAGTGAGCCGGACGAGGGTATAATAGGACGACAAAGAAGAAGTCCCATCCGAGAGAGGAGAGGGAGGAGGAGGAGGAGGAGGAAGAGGGGGAGGTTTTCTTTCCTCCTGTACATAGTTTGAAATGGACTAAAGGTGTTTTTGTTGTTTAGTTTTGGAAGATAAAAGCCAGAGGATTTGAAGGAATAGGTTGTTGGAGTTGATGCATGCATGTGATGGAGATGGTGATGGAGATGAAGTGAGTGGAAGCGCACTGGGAACTTCATTCTCGCCATGAAATCAGTGTTTTTCAGCCGCTTCTTCATCCTGCTGCCCTGGGTCCTCATAGTCATCATCATGATCGATATCGACAGTAAAAGGGCGATCCGGGCTCCTGCAGCTGCTCGGACCGGCAAGGCGCAGCGGGCAGCCCGGATTGGAGCACCGGGAGTTACCACCCAGAACAAGACCGAGCTGCCGGTCATCTACGCCATCACTCCGACCTACACCCGTCCGGTGCAGAAAGCGGAGCTGACCCGGTTGGCCCACGCCTTCCGCCAGGTGCCCCGGTTCCACTGGATCGTGGTGGAGGACTCGACGACGCGCACGGAGCTGGTGGCGCGCTTCTTGGCGCGGTGCGGCGTGCCGTTCACGCACCTGCACGTGTTCACTCCGCGCAGGTTCAAGCGCACCGGGATGCCGCGCGCCACCGAGCAGAGGAACGTGGCTCTGACGTGGCTCCGGCAGCACCGGGGCAAGCGGGACACCGGGGTGGTTTTCTTCGCGGATGATGACAACACCTACAGCCTGGAGCTGTTCGAGGAGGTAACTGGACATTTTAGTTATCTTTTACCTGTTCAGGTGTTCCAAGGTGCATCATGGGAGGAACAAGGTGTTAACTGTAGCCTAGCTACTTCTTCAACTTTTCAAAGCTAAAATGTAGGAATTTAAAGTCTTTTAAGTGGAAAACTATGAGGTGGAAACATACACAGGGAATTGATTGTGGTTGAAAATACATTAAAGGGACTGTTTGTAACTTCTTACACGTATAAATCACCCAGGTTGGTGTCCTATGCGCGCTAGCATATGCACGCTCGTGTTGCTACACGGTTCAGACTCAGACTTCAACACAAACTACACGGAAGCACCAAAACCGCGAAGTTATACCTAGTGAAGCCCGTCTTGCAAAACAGTGTTGGTCGCGGTCGGAGGACGCGAGGGAGACCGTAGCTTTGGTCTCCAGGGCCGGAGTCTCCTCTGCTCCTCTGGTCCTCTACCTGCCTGCCTGCCTTCACTCAGCTTGCTCCACCTCACGTGCACGCGCGCACACTCCACACTGCAGAAGAGTTAGTAGCTCTGAGAATATCTAGTGAATGTACAGTGGACGTTTGAGCAGAAATAACTGCTGCAGCTCCTCCAGAACTACAGAGGTTTCCATGTCTTGTGAAGTGACGGGGCTCCGCACCGAGAAACGTTATCGTCTCCGACCAAAACTCTGGTGTCTCCCCTGTTTCCTCCAGCCGCGGTCGGGAGGCTGAGGCAGGAAAAGCCAACACTAAGATCAGCAGTGATTCATGGAGAGACCTTCGTCTGGTCAGCTAACATAACTGCCAAGCAGGTGAAATATAGAGTGATATTGTGGTTTTAGCTGACGTGACTTTCGTTGACTTAACTTTTAACTAATTAAATTTAGCTACTTGTAAAATGTGAAATAACACAACTTCTATGGTCTCTGGTTTATTGTTGATCTATTCTGGAGGTCCTTGACATGAAAAAGTTGAGATTGCTCTCAAAATCTGTGTGCTGGATTTTTCTAACTTCCATTTATGTCCATCGCTCATTTTATGCTCCTCTGGGAAACAGCCGGGCAAAAAAATTCATAAATAATTAAGTAAATAAATAATATACAATATACATTCTTTGCTCATGGTGGCTACTGTTAGCTAATGTTTGCACGCCTTTAGCCTAGAGATATTGCTGTATAACTGACTACTGACTTACTGAGACAGTTTGCTGACTTAATGACTCTTCTGTAATTGTGCTACTGTTACATGTTGTTTTAGCTTTATTGTTGTCTTATAATTACCACCTGTCATCACGGTAGTTGCCTTTCATCAAAAGTAGGCTCGCTTTTAAACTATCAGAATTATTCATGCAGAATGACCCCTTTCTGAGTCATATTATTATATTATTAGATGACTATTAATATTGATGAATTAACATGCCAGCAGCATTGTAATGTTGTAGCCAATGAACAGGGAGTAATTTAACTGCTTTACATACTGTTGGGTTGGTTTATCCAACAGTCAAATAAATTAAAAAGTACCTGAAAATTGTACTTAACTAGACTACTTGACTAAATGTACTTTCCACCTGGACGCAGGTGTTGCAGCCCTGATAAATCTCAGAGCCATTCATCCCTGCACACCCGGTTGCACAGGATTTTGTCCCACAGATTGATTTATTGATGTAATGTGGGGAGATAATAGGAGCTATATATATTTAATAGCATGTACTATTTGAGAACCTTTTTTCACATCAGCAGCACTACGAGGGTAGATGTATTTCCCCTATACCTGACTGTGTTTGTACTGTGCTCTGACCATTATGCTGCATAGGGAAAGTCATTGTCAGGCTTTTCCCAAATGGATCATTTCAAAGGAACTCAAACATTGAAATTCACCGGTTCTTCATGTTTATGGGGAGCCCACTGGAGCCTTACTAACAACCCAGGGGAGACTCCAGACCCCCATTTTGAGAACCGCTCGTTTCACGTGAGAGGCCATTGTTAAACCAATTTATTCTTGTAGTGAAAGCGCTGAAGCTTTGGACACTTGAGTGAAGGCCTAAATGAGTGAGAGAAAGAACAGATGAAGAGTTAGAGGGAGTAGGCTACTGGCTGACAGAAAGAGAGATGAGAGAGATGGGTGGTGGCTGTGGCGGCGCTGGTGCTCGGGGCGTTTTGGTTGGTTGGTTAGTTTGGGTTGCCAGTTCTTTCAAGTCTTTATCTCATCATTGCTGTTCAATTTTCTACTGATCTACGTGCCAGCACATAGTTAATAAGCAGGACTGTGTGTGTGTGATTATATTGTTTGCTCTAGCTCGCTGTCTGTGTGTGTGAGTCTATACGAGGGTGAGATTGTTGAGAGTTGATAGTGCTCACTGTTCCTTTTTTGATCGAATTAAATGATAGCTTACATACTGTGTATATATAGATTAGGGCTGTCAGTCGATTAAAATATTTAATCACGATTAATCGTAAATTAATTGCACGTTTTTAACTGTTCAAAATGTACCTCAAAAGCAGATTTGTCAAGTATTTAATACTCTTATCAACATGGGAGTGGGCAAATATGCTGCTTTATGCAAATGTATGTATATATTTATTACTGGAAATCAATTAACAACACAAAGCTATGACAAATATTGTCCAGAAACCCTCACAGGTTCTGCATTTAGCATAAAAAAATGTGTCAGTGTGCTGACTTGACTATGACTTGCCCCAAACTGCATGTGATTATCATAAAGTGGGCATGTCTGCAAAGGGGAGACTCGTGGGTAACCATAGAACCCATTTTCATTCACATATCTTCAGGTCAAAGGTCAAGGGACCCCTTTGAAAATGGCCATGACAGTTTTTCCTCGCCAAAATTTAGTGCAAGTTTGGATAGTTATTTAACCACCTTTGTGACAAGCTAGTATGACATGGTTGGTACCAATGGACTCCTTAGGTTTTTTAGTTTCATATGATACCAGTATCTTCACTATAGCTTTAAAACTGAGCCCTCTACAACCTCCGAAATATTGATTGCGTTATTGTGTTAAAGAAATTAGTGACGAGGTTGGTAGGTAGGTAGGTAGGTAGGTAGGTAGGTAGTGTCTGCAAATCTGAGTTGGACAGATAATAGCCCAGTATCAACCTCGTACACTGATACCTCCATGTAACTGAAGTCTATGTCTGAGACCTTGTTTCTGTTAGGTCATATATGAGTGTCTCTTTTCACATCACTGTTAACGGTCAGTTGTCCTTTATATAAAAGACACATGCTCTAGACGTCCAGGTCATGAAGAAAGACGAGCGGCAGAAGCAACAAAACACAATCCTCTCATGCTCATAGATGCAGTCTGAAAGAATGCTTCTCTGATTTCTGATTGCTCACTCTGATTACTCTGATTACTTCCATTCAGAGTTTGCTGTCCTCAAATCTGAAATCCCTACTATTTGCTCCAATAATAAAATGTTCTAAATGCAAAACAATTTATATAAAATAGCTGATAATGCTGCACTTAATAATATAGTAAAAACAGAATACCTGAGCATTTTACCGACCCTTTGCAGGATAAAAATTGTATGTTTGAGTTGCAACGTGTTGATTTGAAAAGGCGTTTTTTGCTTCTTCTTTTTAAAGCATCCTCTGCTTACATCTAAAATCTGTTCTGCAAATAGCAGGGTAAACCAACAGCACATTTACATTTTGAGTGTTTGATGCACTTTATTTGAGCTCTGCAGCGTTTCTTTTTTTTCAGTTAGGTTTGTGTGGACATGTGAGAACAAACCTGATGACTGAAAACATGAGCTGGACGCCTCCTAGAAGTTTGGTTCATCAGGAGAGACAATGTAAATTCAAGGGTTTATTTTCACTATTTGATCTGACTTTTTTTCTCAAGCAATTGTTTGATTTATAATGTGTCAGAAAAAATGCCCATCGCAATTTCCTAAAGTTTTAAAGCTAGACTGAAGATACTGGCATGGACATGTGGACGTTCATGATGGCAGTTCAAGCACACATATTTAGATATTGTGAGTTTCTGTATAGCCACCTCGCCTTCGGCAAAAAGGGCGGCCATACCCGAGATTTGTCTCCAGTATCCGAGGCAGCTCCTTTCATTTAAAATTGTGCTATGTAGCTAAAAATAGAATTAATGTTTCGCTACCAGCATCATAACGTTTCATTATTAGCATCAATGGATGTTGAATTGCTTGCTAGAAGCTAGCTTTGTTAAGCTAGCTGGCTTTGTTAAGATTGAATTGGTATAAATTACCTATATTAAAGTATCACTAAGCAATCAGTTAGCTATAGTTTGCCCCACTTGTTTCATCAAAGTCACATAATACGGTAAAACAATTTAAGAATTCGACAAAAAGTGAGTTAAATCATACTTAGAACTGAATGCATAGCGACTGATTTGACTGACACAAACAGGACAATAGAGAAAAAAAGTCAGCAGCAACGTTGGCGCTCCTGTTCTACGTAAACCAATGATCTATATGGGCGTTCCTGTCAAGCTCTACAAAAACGCCCCCCTGCGGCTGTATTCAGACTCTACTGCAAAATCTTGGCAAGGCAATGCGGGCATGGCCATCTTCCCTTGACCTCTGACCTCAAGATATGTGAATGAAAACTCTGAGATGAACAGAGTGAAAACTGTATTTTATTAGATAAAACAGATGTTGACAAACTGCATAATTTGCCGTTGAAAAAGAGATAATATATCACAATATGTCTTATCGTAATACTCAGCATGTCGTGGGACCTCTGGTAATTCCCAGCCCTATCCAAAATCCAATAATAGTCAGTTTACATGATAAAAGACATTTAGAAACTGTAAATCCTTACAGTTTAGAAGCTGGAAACAGAGAATGTTTCGCCGTTTTCTTAATAAATCACCTAAATTGATTATCGCCGTAGTTGCAGAATCATTTTCTGTCCTTTTACTAATTGATTATCTGAATGAGCTGAGGACAGACTGCAGTCTGGGTTGGTGCCCAGTCCATCATGATTAGCTAAAGTTACAGACAAACGACCCAAAGGTTGGTCCAATCAATCAAAATACTGCAAAGTGAAGTTTTGGTTCAGGCTAAAGAAATCGTGCTTTAATTAGAATCACATGCTGACTCTACTCTAGATGGCTTTTCCCTCCGTTGCGTCCCTGAATGCAACACTAAAGATCCCCAGTACTGTGAGCCCAGTCTAGTGTAGCTGAGTCTACTCTGACACATAGTCTCAGTGTTAGATTGCGTGCTTGCGGCTCAGTGTAAAGAGCATCTGTTTGATTTGTTGATAGCACACTGTCCTCTCTCTGTCCTCCTGCCTATTTCATTACCCAGCTCCTCTGTGCAGGTAATGGCCTGTCGTAGAGAGATAATAGGCTGTCATACGGCAGTAATAACCTGCAGAAACTGTCTGCAGGCTTTAGACTGATGGCAGTAACTGTGCTTATAGTGGGTGGCAGCTTCATATTAGAAACCCTTATATCATCTCAAGAAGAAAAATGATTGAGTTGACATTTATGCAGCTAAAATATCATTTTATCGTGAGTCTTTGTAACAATAATTCTTAATTAGTAATCAGGCTTAAAACTATACTGCCATATGTACACATCAAGAGTTATAGGTCTCCATAGTGGCCATAAAGCAATCCCCTAATAGCATGACTACACAAAACCCACAGTCCTCATCCTATTTTACTTCCCCTGCTCATTGATGATTACAGCAACCAATAACTCTGTCAACATACATATAACATGAGAGTGATGTACTGTATTAAGATAGATTTTTAGTGTTTCATTCTCTAGATTAGTAGACTGGCTACTTACATTTTAATTTCTCCAACACTAAATGCGTTGGTTTATCATCCAATAGCTGGATTGAAATATTAGAATTTAACAGCCTGTGCTAAAAAATATTTGGAAGTGAATTAGTAACCTGGGGATGTGTGCAACTTTAATTTCTTAAAACTGGGGTAAGCTAGAGTCGAATTATGTAAGTTTCTCGCCAATAACTACATTTTACAAGATTACATTTGAACACATCATGATAATGTTACCTTCGCCCAATACAGATGTTTCACGAATAGAGCCTGAACGCATCATAATGTAAATCAATGGTACCTCCTGTTAACATTTGCTGTTAGCTCCGTGCAGGACTGGCTGCTAACAGCTAATGTTATCTAATTCTCGTCCTGCCGATTTCAGCACAGATTTTTTGTTCGCAATGTAGCATTGTCCGGGAAAAAATATGGTGCGTCCCCTGGACACGTCAATAGTGAGTTTACTGCGTCCCAAACATATTTTCTATTGTCCCCGGGATGACGTTAATCTCGAGCCTGGACACGGTACCTGTGGTACAGTAGAAAATCAAGGACCGTCACGTTTTCAGAATTTTGGCATCGACTTGATACCTAATTATCGTTTTTCGGGACATCCCTAATTCATATATAACCCATGTAATCGTGAGCCAGGATGTGCAGGATTGCCTCTAAGGAAGTCAGGTGATAGTAGTATAAAGACCGACAAAGTCAGCGTAGGGGGGCGGTCGGGGTGGATTGATGGACTTGTCAAACAAACACAGGACTTTCACCAGGGAGACCGCTGTTTGTGTCCGGTGTGAAATCAAAAGTCAACTTTGACTTACTTTTGTTACGTAACTTGTGTACTTTACTATGTAAGTTACGTAAGACACCTACTTATTTTAACCCAAACTCGATCTTTTCCTTAACCAAGTAGTTTTGTTGCCTAAACAGGTTCGGCACTGCAGGGGCTTGCACAGGCACAGTGATTGCTCGTGTTGCTTGACATTCGTAGGAGAACGCACGAAACACAGCATAACTTTTCAAAACGTTTTATGAGGCAAAGTTGTTCTATTAGCTACTGTAGCGCGAAAGGCAAGGCATTTCTGACCTCCAGTAGCCCAATTAACAAATGAGGAAACCCAGCTGGCACAAAATCGGCCTCATTCTTGACTCTGGGTTGTTGATTACATGAAAGTAGCTGCCCAGGCTGTTTTGCTGAGGAGCGGGCTATAAACTACCACAGGGTACGAAGCAAAATGTGTTACAACGGCCCCCTGCTTCCTCCCTGCTATGAAAATAACATTGGTACATAGCAAATGTTTAACAAGCCTCCCTGAGTTCCCCCATCAGAGAGAGGTCAGGTGGAAAGGCATTTAGCATTAAGAGTTACAGGGTGTATTGTCTGCTACCGCACATTAGTCAGGTCTCGGTTTGGCATGGTTTATTATGCACGCGACACGTTCTGGCTGAGTCGCCTCCCAGCAGTCAATAGGGTGTCAGAAAATGCAAGACTGCTCATTTAATGCAGCACATGCAATTATACTTTGATTACCCCTTAACACACACTGCTTCCTGTTGGTTTCCTAAAGTGATTTAGCATTTTTGCCCCAAGCTCTGTCACTTAAGACGTTTTTTTTTTTTTTTTTAATAATACATGTTTTTGTATATCACCTTTACATTTGACTATTTTTATTCAAAAAATCCCAAAAGGTTTCTCTTGGCTCTTCCAGAATTGTATTCTTGTGAGGACAGACAAGCTTGTTAAAAAGCATTTAAACCATCATTGGGCAGTAAAACCCAATTTTATACCCAGAATAATGGAATTGTAACGGTTAGAAATTCCCTAGGCCACAGTGAATGAGGCCTCATTGATGACTTTTTGGGTTATTTTAGTAAAATATCTCCCATAGCACAGTGGGGGGATTTCTCTGGTGGGAGAAATTAAACAGGGAGAAGATTTTACTTTGGCAGACCAGCAACAAAAATGAAGCTCCCTGATGTTCAATAATGCACATCCTTGCTTCATTTTATTCACAGCTCAAGGCAGAGTGATACTTGTGAGATGCAAATTAGTACATAGCACTTAATTCATAGTTTTGATTCAATACAACTTGGTTCTTATTGTCATAGTTCTAGTTATGATTCCTACTGGTAGTGATAGCGTTAGCAACAAAGTTTATTTCTAAGATCTGGGTCAACATCACTTAAAACGTGGCAAGAAATATGAGCATTTAGACCCTATTTACACGCACTTTATGCATCTTGGGTGGATCAGATAGCTATACAATCTCAAAAAAGCTGAGTGTAAAAGCATCCAAGAAGCATTCAAGCCTGGAGGAGGCTTAGCCAGATGTTGAAAAAGGTGTAAATGCATCCGTCTCTCTCCAAGATGCATACATAATCTCACATAGTGTAACTATGTCGGTAAGAAATCTGTGAAAATATCTACTAGCTGTCTGATTTCCTTAATACATCCGTTGTCTGTCTCCTCTGTGATAACAGCAGCTAAAGTTTCACTAAAATTACACTGAAATTAGCTGTTTGTTCTCCATCTCATTAAAGCAACAAGGCACTTACCAAACAGCTTCAGGTGCATTACCACCTCCTTCTCCACTTGAAGAGGTCTGACCCTGATTTACATGTACCCCAGAAAACAAAGACAGACTGCAATCGGATTTGTGATCTGAACAAGAGACACATATACGTGGCTTAAATCTCATCTGTATACGAGGCACTTGGAATGACAAGTGGCCTTAGGCAAAGAGGTTTTACATAAACCAGGAGATTAGCAAAGTTAATACCAAAACTGTCTGTTTGGGTAATATCCGTCAATAATATATCCATTGAATTATCAAATTATCCAATACATTTTTAAAAATTCATTACTAGGTCATTGTTATCAAGTGTTCTTTTTTCAGTCGATTTCTTTTCACAATAACAGAGTTTATTGCAGGTCATCTTAATTTCTGTTGCTTTGGTCTAATGAAGCAATCAATGTCTTAATTGATGGACAAAGACTTTATTTAACACTTCGGGTCTCCATAACTTCTGGATTCAACTTTGGCCTACTGTACTTGCCGTAGTTGTGCTCATTACGGTCATTCACTGTTGGTTTTACCTCCAAAGAAAGATAATTTGACTAAACTCTTTACAACCATCTGATCATCTGACTGCTAGGGATGTCACTGTGAGGAAATTTTCCCACTGGTTAACTTAACTTGTGACAACACCGATGTTACAGATTACCCTGGACATTTTACAAAAAAAAGATGACGCTCAATATATGTAGAGCATTTACTTTGGTCTTTAACGTTGGATGACTGCGTGTCTGGCCTCTTCAGGCGAGCACTCGCTACGGGGCTGCAGGTTTCCACCCGGCGTAGTGCACACCAGCTGTGAACCCTCAGTCACTCAGAAATATTGCCAAATAGGCGCTTTTGCTTTTTGCTTTGACACCAAATCCTCCGCCATCGTCTTGTCTGTCAACTCTCTCTCGTCCCGTGTGTGAAATCTGACTTGTGCTACTCTGAGCTGAGACTCCGTACGGAACAGGCACTTTCACTTTCAGTTTGTAGCGTCCGTCGTTTGACTACGTATTGATAACACGGCGCTGATACGGAAAAATTAAATAAATGGGTTTTATTTCTATAAAAAAAAGCTAAACGATGGTGGGGGAGATGGGCAAGTAATGTAATCGGTGTATGCCCGAACACCGTGTAACACCGACTACCGCGGCAAGCCTAGTGCCTGCTCACGTTTCTGCTGTTGGATCTCAGCAATGACTTTGGTGAGTACAGTGTTGTCATAGCCAATAGAAGGTATGGCCAAAGCTACAAAAATAAGACCCTATAATGTCCTATAAAACTCCTCTTGAAACTCCTCTTTGTTGATGTATAAACAGTTGATTTAAGAGTATATATTGATATAATGAGTCCATTATTTTGATCCCAACTCTGTCTGTCTTGAGTCACTTTTAAAATGAAGGAACCCATTCAAACTTGCAACAAGCAATCAAGTAAATTAAGCAGTGCTTTTTTCCCCCTATTCATTCATTCCTGAAAAGCTGACTCTTGGGATGGAGGGTTTTTCAGCTGACGGCAGCATGGCAGAGCTGTTTGATTCAGCTGCAGCAGCCTGTCAGCCAGGCAACACTTTCGTCAGACCTTTTTTGAATAATTGAACTCCCCCGGCCCCGAGAACTCCACAGCAGTCACAGCGACTATTTTAGGGAGCGGGTACTTTGGCAAATGCCCCGCGTTGAAGTGTGACTCAGGGACACCTTTCTCGAATGGTGCCGTGCTGGGTTCTAGTGTACATTTATTATTATATTATTAGTTCTGATATGGCTTTTCACATTGCGTATAAGTGGTGGTAACCCAGCTGTGCTGAAATGCAACAACGATCTTTTAAAATTTTTAATCAGAGGGCTCAGAGACTTTGTGTCCAAAGACACACATGCAAATATTAAGTGTATATTTGATCAAGTGTCCAAGCGGCAGACTCCAGGCCTGCAGAGAATCGTGGGGCGATTGGCAGGGGGGATAAAGGAACGAGAGCGAAATGGGAAATTCAATTTCCTCAAACCCCTATGAGCAATTATCATAATTACATAGTGTAGTGGGAGAAGCGAGGGTGGGGGGTTGTAATGTCAGGGAAGCGAAGCAGAAAGGAGACAAACCTCGCCAGGAGAAATTGTCCGTGGTGGGGTTGGTGGGAGGATAAGAATGGGGAGAGAGAGGAAGGTGAAGGAAAGGTTGAAGGCGTTTAAGGGCCAGTGTAAATGTATAAAGGCGCTATGCACCAGCTCTCTACTTATTTCCACTGCATTTTCTTCTGAATATGCAGTTTGACTACACACCCTCTCTATACTCACTACTCAAATCCTCATTTTGCCTTCTCTCACCATTGTGTGTAACAGCGATTGGGATACATCTAACTAAAATGGGAGGAGTCTTTGTCTGTATGTCTGTCCTTCAGTTTTCTCAACAACCGTTCATCCAATCGACATCCAAGCTCTTGACATCTATGGGACATTTAGTAGTAATGTATTATGTACACACTGTGTAGTGTATTGACAGGGGACCCCTATTACATCACCAAACAGCATGCTGGATACAGCTTGCTCTCCTTCGCTTTAGGGTGTAAGAAAATATCAATACACATGAGTATCACAATATTATGTTGTGCGATACTGTATCGATTTTCCAAGGCACTATTGATTTTTAATTAACCTTTCAAATACCTGGCTGGGCTCAGTTTTAAAGTTAGAGTGAAGATACTGGCATCATATGAAACTAGAAACCTAAGGAATCCATTGGACCAATCATGTCATACTAGCTTATAATACAATATAAAAAATGGCAATATATTGCTTCGCTTACAGTATCGCAATACATCGCAATATATTGAATTGTTACACCAGTATCATGATACGTGTTGTATTGCCAGATTCTTGCCAATACACAGCCCTACTTCGCTCACTTCAGTATTAACTGTTACGCCGCCAAACGGCATGCTGGGTACAGCTCGCTCTACATCGCTTGCTAAGCGAAGTTGTTTGGATGAGTGGCTCTCGAGAAAGCTGCAAGCAGGGATACCAGAGGCCAAGTAATCAGCCCGTTGTGAACATGCATTTTGAATGAGCACTGCACTAGTTTATGTTAAAAAGAAACTGACATTCATTGAACCTGTACAATAAATTTGACACATTTTGTTATCAGGGCTTGTGACAAGCTTGCAAACCCTGAAAAAGGCCACGTGCCAGAACTGTGTTCTCAGTTTTCCTACTTAACCTCCAGACTCAGTGTGCTGCCATCATGGGGAGCTCCTTCACGTCAGACAACAATAACATGGTGTTTCTTTTGTTTGAATAGCAGTTTTTTGTATATCACCTTTAAATTTGACTATTTTCATTCAAAAATCCCAAAAGGTTTCTCTTGGCTCTTCCAGAAATGTATTCTTGTGAGGACAGACAAGCTTGTTAAAAAGCATTTAAACCATCATTGGACGGTAAAACCCAATTTATACCCACAATAATGGAATTGTAACGGTTAGAAATTCCCTAAGCCACAGTGAATGAGGCCTCATTGATGACTTTTGGGTTATTTTAGTAAAATATCTCCCATAGCACAGTGGGGGGATTTCTCTGGTGGGAGAAATTAAACAGGGAGAAGATTTTACTTTGGCAGTCCAGCAACAAAAATGTAGCTCCATTTGTTGTTTTGTTAATCAGTGGTTATCAAATAACAACAATTTTATTTTGGTTTGTGAACAAAATGACATTGTTGCACAGTATATATACACTAATGTATGTACAGTATATCCACAATGCTAGTTCCCCTGTGGGAAAGAAACACTGTGACATATATGTACAGGTTTATACTCATAAACTGACCTTCATCTCTTTCATTTTTTTCTCACATAAACCAATAAAGCATTCAACCTGCACACACATCATGCTCTATTGCATCCCAGTTTCATAGCCCATCCCCGGCCTCTCTAATTTGATTCATTCATTTTCTCCCAGCTCATTTCTTCCCTCCCTTTATCCAATTGCCTCTGCATGCATATTAATAACACACAGATAAAAATACGCTTGATTAAAATCACACCCCGGCCCAGCCACCCGAACACTCGTCCCGGTGCGCAAACAACACAATGACGGCTTTTTCTCCGGGGCAGGAGGCAGGAAACGAGAACATCCATAATGGATTTCATATACTCCATCATTAAGAGTCTCTTTATGTGTATACACAACTCACTTCTCACCTATTTGTTTGCAGGGGAGGGAGTCAGAGTTGATTACCCGACCGAGCCTCAGCGCTCCCAGACACTGTCCTGGCTGCGAGTCAGATGAAATGTGATTCCTCTCAGCACTGTATTTTTCACCCCAAGCTTTTCTTTTGTTTACTTGTAAATAGCATGCGTTTACTCACTGCGCTGCCGGTGCTGTGATTTATCAGGACTTGCGGGTTGGCCTGCCCGAAGCTGCATCTGAAATAATTTTTCATGTTTCAAGATGAATTATTTGTTATCTCAGTAGAGAGTCTGCCCTCCGGTGAAGATATCCATATTGATAATGAGACAGGAGCTTTTGTAACGCATGACAGTGTCCGCTGGTGGCTCAAAGTGTATAAAACTGATGTACAGTACAGAACAAAGGCGTTCACAGATTCATCAGAGTGTTCGGAGAGTGAGGGCAGACAGCTTGTGTTGTCAGCAGATCTTGTCAGTCGAAGTAGAAGAATGAAATGACATTTCCCTGGAATTATTCCAGCCTTTGACTCACTTCAACACCCATATCCCCAAAAAATTTATGATATTATCACATATGGATTTAATTTCCATTTCACTCTCCAGGTATGCTCGATCAAAAAATTACGTCAACTCCCTTAACACTTTGTTATACAAGAAGAGACCTTTTAAGCTTTTTTAGACAATCTGATCTCATGGGACGGTGTATAAAAAGCAGGACATCAGGCATGTCATGAGGACACATTTGAGGCATTTCGCATGTCATTTGTACGCCACACAACAAAACTACGTTAACGTCCTCATTCAGGTTTAGGCCACAAAACCAGCTAGTTAGGTTTAGGGAGAAACGTCATGATTGGGCTTAAAATAAGTACGTCAACTAATTAAAATACTTACGGAAACAACGTTGCGTCACTAACGTTGCGTCACTAACGTTGCGTCACTAACGTTGCGTCACTAACGTTGCGTCACTAACTTATCTATACAACGGTCTCCTGGTTGAAAGTTGTGTGTTTGATGGACCCATCCACCTGCCCTCATTTGTACATTTACATTACTGTCAGTACAGACTACATGGCATACAAATGACACGCCTCAAGCAAGAACGGCATTCTTATTGTACGCTAAATGCCTTGCGCGTTATCATGTCATTCATACGCCTTTTTGTGCAACCCGTTTGTTTTTAGAATACTCCACTTCCTCTCTGTCTCTCAGCATCAACACTGAGGACAGTTGATGGTGAGACAAACATGGTGTAATTGTCAAATATTTTTGCGATCATGGGAGATACCAGGAGACGGTACTGACACAGAGAAAGTTTTAGGCTCCAGGTCATACCAGTGCTTGTCTTGTCACAAACCTGGAAGTAGTTCAACATCCGATCCAAACCATATATTGTCATTCAGTTTCTCGATATTGTGATTTTATTAGTCTTATTTTGTAGTTATTCCTTATGAAATAGACATTTTCCCCAGCAGACATTTTGGCATGTCATAGCAGGAACAGCACAGGTGTAATTGATAACATTAAAAACAACTACATTCCCTTTAGGTGAGCTAGTTCCTGGCTCACTAGCCCTGTTAACACCTGACATCAACATAACATCTTAACGTCTTGGGGGATCCGATCACAAGTGGTCAGCTCTAAATACGTCAGTTCACACCTGGCATTATAATGTGTCTCCACATGCACCTCGAGTTACCACCTGTGATCGGTTTTCACTTCCCCGCTCTATGCAAATAAACAATTACAACATTTCCCTTTGCTAAGACCAAATGCATTGTTGTTTTTAACCGGCGGGAGGCAGCAATGCACTTCCCGTGTCCAGTCTACCGTAAATTAAAAGAAGAAGAAGAAGAAGTCAAAACAATTCAGACTTTGTTTATTCCTCGCCATGTTCCAGGTCACACCAAATTGCCCAAAGTGTTAGACACACTCCCGATACTCCAGCTTATTTGGGAACCAACTGGAGGTGAGAAAAGGTGGCGAGGAACAAAAGGAGAGCCGCGGCTTTGATGACGTATTTTCCTTTTGCGTTCTCGTCCGGGACGCATCAGGACACATTATCTTTTACACTACAAAAGGTATGTGGTCAAATGCGTTACAGACCACCTCGGCAAGTGATCATAATGCATCTTGATGGTCGTTTATACTTGTATTTAGTGCTGTCCACTTGTGATCCGATCGCCCAAGTCGCATTTTAAAACCAGGTGTAAACCATGTCACTGTCGTGGCTTACTGGGATATTTGATGGAACTGAGCCATCGTTAACGACTTTTGATTCACCTGCGCTTTTCCTGTTATGACAAGTCAAAATGTCTGAAGTAAAAAAGGTTTATTGAGGGTCAAAGGATTGACAGAGTTGTGTGTTTACAGATTGGAAAGCTCTTTATGGCAGTTTTGTGATTTGTACGGAGGTTGAATGTGTGTGGACCCAGAGAATTTGTTGTTTTTTACACCCCAAGGAGAGATGTGTTCTTGTGGAGCTGTGGTACTTCAGGACTAGAAAAAAACACTTTATCTCCACAAAATCCCACTGTGTGCTCTCACAGTCAGCAACCTTTACTATTTTCCTTCCCCAATTCAGTCCCTGTGGGGAAGCTGCAGTTTGTTTTTGATGACAAACCTGATCACAAAGTTGAACTGTGTGGTTTCTTAGAGAGTTGTCTGTGTTCTCAGATGTGGACTGGAGGAATAACATGTAACTTCTCAGAGACCTTGATCTGTAGTGACACAATTCAAGACTATTTGTGTTCTTCCTTTTAAACTTTATACAACTTTATCATTGCGTCGCTATTTGCTGTGATGAAAACACTGTATTGTATCTCAGCCTGCAGAGATGGGGTGTGTGCTTTCCTTCCTACCGTAACATCGATTTGTACGTTGCTTTAAAAAATATGGATTTTTACTCAACTTCCAGTGAAAAATACGCATTAAATAACACACACACTCCCAAAATAGAAACCTGCTTCTGTGCAGAGGATTACTTTCCAGGTTGCCATTGATTTTTTTCTTCGACTCCATACTTTCCCAAGATTGCTGCAGTGTTGGTGAGTGTTTGAAACTCAAATTCTGTAAACCTAAAGAGGACTTCAACATAATAACACTTTTCTCTCTCAGTTAATGGTATAACATCTCCCAACAATGAAGACTTAAAGTGGGAGTAACTGTTCTGAAAATTGGTTTTGGTAGCAGTAAAAAAAACACAAGATGATAGTAAAATCGATGAATAAAAGATAGACTGTGCTCCTGGTTTACTCCTGAATTGGCAGTAAAGAAAACCTGGACAACAGCCAGAAACAGAGGAACCAACTCACTAGTTAGCATTTAGGCGTTAAAGGGATGAATGCACAGCTGCAGTCAGAGCTGCCAAGTCAGGATACTACTTACTTCCTCACAAGTCCCCACTGAGAGCAGCTAAAATCTGGAAGGCAAACCTTTAGCTCCCTATATAAAAAAATCTGTTTACCATTAATTCAGAATGTCCTGCGATCATCTTTCAACAGACATGTTGCTGCTGGCCTTTTGTTTGAGAGTGATCACACAAAACAGCTCTTTGTTTAACCTTTGCTGATGATGTTGTTACCGTATATCTATCTAGGCGGTGCAATTAATCGAATTTCAATTAGGATTTTGGCTTCCAACGATTATGAAAACAAGATAATCGACAAAACGATTATCGTGCCGCATTCCGTTTTGCAATGATGCTCTTGTTTTGTCCTTTCTTATAAATCCAGCACACCCCTTTCTTTTACAGTGGTGCACTTTTGGACAGCTACTAGTTGGGGGAGGATCCCCTCGTGGGAACTCTGCCTGGCCCTCGCGGGGCCAGGCAGAGGCCCTGGCCCTCTGCTTAGCCTGCTGCCACCGCGTCCCGGCCCCAGATAAGCAGATGAGAATGGATTGATGGATAGATGGAGTATAGAGGCATGATTTGCAGATAGTTGTGAGACAGAAGACAGAAATTAACAGTACAAATGCGTCTAGAATAAACTGAATTATTTGTCTCGTTAGCTTAGCTTCAGCGTGTGAACTTCTCTGTGCCACTTTCTGGTCTGACCGATCCTTTATGGGATGATGCTATTTTTTACTGTGTGGCTGAGTCTATTAAATAATCCGTGGCTAAATTAAACTATCCTTTAATGCAATGCAGCACATTCCTATTAACTTTAAATTGGTGCTTAATGCAAATAAAAGAACAGTCATGCTTGTTGAAAGCAATTTTCCTCTGCTGCCTCCACTTTTTACATTCAGCTCTTTGGTTCATTACTGGAGATAATTCCAATACTCATTACTGCATGCAGATGTAATAACCATTGGTATTAATTTTGGATCAAAAGCTCTGATTTAGGAAAGACCGCTTTCACTGTTTCAACAAACGGGAATAATCTGCAAATCCATGTAAAAATCAGAAGCCTTAAACTTCAAACTATTCTCAATAATGGACCCGCACCTGCCTGTAACTGCTTTAAGCGAGCCTTATTCTGATTCCCCTTGTGTCTGTTCTTTGACACATCATTTAATTTATTTTTCATTGTACCTGCCAACAGGGCATCGCAGTACACAGCATGTATATATGCTCAGCCAACCTAAATAAAGGTATAACTAGAAGTTTGTGTTGCAAACTTTTTCCTGTGCCAGCAGTAATCTGCAGATGGTGGCATGAAAACCAGCATGTGCCGAAGCAGTCGCCACCGAGCAGAATGATGTGCCATCTGTTGAAACGCTGTCACCCCACAGCTTTGTTTGGCTCCCAGCAAACATTTTGACATTGAGTTGTTGTTGATAAGACGGCTGCACAGATGCTGAAAATGAAAATTGAG
Organism: Sebastes fasciatus; assembly: GCF_043250625.1. Taxonomy (NCBI): domain Eukaryota; kingdom Metazoa; phylum Chordata; class Actinopteri; order Perciformes; family Sebastidae; genus Sebastes; species Sebastes fasciatus. The sequence continues at coordinate 26,276,010 of NC_133803.1, read as the reverse complement.
GCAACATCTGTAGTCAGGTGCGACTCACATCAGGACCTAAGTGCAGTATCTTTCTGATATCAGATCAAACCTGTCTACAAAGATGGTTTAATATCACTTTTTTTTTTATCATCCTGTAATATCATGTTGTTAAAAGGCTGTGCTTGATTAAACTGATGCTGAACTTGGACACCCCCTAACATTACTGTCTGTCACTTGCTCTGTGTGCCGTGGGCAAAGATTCACTTGTCATCTTAATGTGATTTTTATCCTCAGACCGTCTAACAGGAAGATCTGGAAGGTGTGATTTTGAATCTAATGACACTGCCTCCCTAGATAGATAGACTCACATTATGCACTGATAACTCCACAGCCTGGCCACAGTCCAGTTGTAATGGATAAATGAAAGCTATAAAAACAACAAGAGGGTAAGCAGTGAGATGTGGCACTGCCAGCCCACTGTTTTCATCTCGCTTATTTAATGCAGTCTGGAGATGCTCTGCAGGCGTTTGTCTGAGACAGATGTTGTTGTAACTAGGCTATACAATGCATTATTGACACCTTCTCCTTCAATCAGACATCAGCATGAACCCTTCCTGCATCTGATTGGTCGAATTAACAACTCACAGACTCTAATTTTCAGACTAGAAAAACAGCAGCGTATGTGAAAAGGATTTGTTCTAAACCACCAAAAACACTTTTTGAATCAATTTTAAGTAAAACAACTAGATTAAAGTTGCACTGATATTTTTCTTTATAAACAATGAGTCATGTAATGTGAAAGGAGTCGCTTGTAGTGACAAACCCACAGAGAATTATTACTCAGCAGTTCCCCTGTTTTTAGCATCTTTTAAAAGTTGTCTCCATCTACGTTATTTTCTGGGATTTTCAAATCGAAACGCCCCCTCAGCTGTTAGCAAAAAGCAGTGACGTAGGTTACCAAAGTAAGTTAATCAATAAGGTTATGAATAATGTGAACGCTAGCACTAACTGAGTCAATGTTACTGAAATGGTTAGTTTGGATTATTTGAAGTGTGGCTGTATGTATTCTCCCAATGTTCTGCGAGGTAAAATTACTGTTTTTGTCAATGTAGTCTGGTGGCTTTGAAGAGAGCGGCTTCAGTTCCCCGTCGGAAAGGGCTGTCTGACGGCGAGGTTGAGCGACTGTGGACGGGAGCAGCAGAAAAACTTATTTTAGCCACCTAAAAAAATGCTATCAGTTGAAGTGAATACTATATTTGAAATATTTTCACCACTTTACCTCGCCATCAGACGGCCCTTTCTGACAGGGGTGCTGAAGCTGTTATTTTGCTGTCTTCAAAGCCACCAGACTACATCACAAAACCAATAATTTTACCTCGTGTAACACAGGAGTTGCTGGTCTACCGCTGCATCGATCGGTTAGTTTGTTTGTATTATTGTGTGACTTTCAGATCCAAACTAACGTGGTGCGTCCACAGCAGTAGATTGCTTAGCTTCCGTGCCGGTACTCCTGCCTGCTTCTCCAAACTAGGAGCGTGCCGACCGCCATCTAAGTTACTGTATGTAATACACTGACTACAAGGATGTATATACTGTATACTGTATATGTAGCAGCGTCATCATGCTGAAACCTCCACTGTGAAACCACAGATTGATATAAAAACCTAAAAAAATAAATAAAATGTACCCGTCCTTTGACTTGGTTTTCCTGGTCGCAACTTTAATGTTTTGGTGCAGTCTCACAGCTTTCATGCACTTTGTCTCCAGCCAGAAAGCTCTAATAATCCCACTGTGCGCTACCTGCCAGCACCAAATGACAGCATTTAGCAGCTAAAGGTCCAGACATTTTTCTCAGGAGTTAGTGGAGACCAAAAAACAGAGCTAAAAGGAGAGTGAATATTGGATGGATATTTATCAGGTGGCCAGAAACACAACTCCAAATGAATGCTAATGTTGTTTTGTGTCTGTTAATAGAAAGTGTGCTAATAGATCAACCATATCAACATTATAAAGCCATAATGTCAATGTCATTATATTGAACATATCTGCAACATGTAATGACTGAGCACCTGAAATAACATAGATGACAGTTGTCATTAAATGTTATTTGATGTATAACGTCACTTTGAGTACAAAGTTGACACGAGGACATAGACATGACATGGCACATTTCATTATCAAGCACAAATGAAAGTGTTGTATGTTAGGATTATATTAAACTGTCATATTATTTGGCTCTGACTGTGGTCTTCAAATGCTCTCATGACAGTGTCATTAATCATTTTCCTAATCCCAATTTCGACTCTGTCTTACAGTAAAAGCATGGCAGTGTAAAAAGTGTGTAAAAGGTGACTATATTATAACAGTTTTAGCACACACTGTGCTGGTGTTGGCTAAAACATCCAGTTAAATCCCTCTGCTCTTGATGAGGTTTTCTAATGGAGATGTTTATGAGGAAATCATTTCATCTAGGAGACATAGAGGATATAAACAAGCAGTCATGTATTCCCTTCACTGCAGAGGAAAATACACATTTTGACTTACTTCAGAAAATTGCATGTTTGTAAATACTCTTTGAAAGTGACTTGAATTTGACTTTTGAAAACCTCTGTGAACACTGAAAAGCTAAACACAACAAAGACAGATATTACTTAGTGTATTTATGCAGGAAATATGATTTATTTTCACCATTTTGTGGTGCAGATCTTGTTCAAGGCTGCAGAAGAAAAATCTAAATATTGGTCTTCAAAGTGTTATAAAATTGGGCCCCCTGTAAATTCAGCCAGCGTGTCTGAATATGTTTGAGCACCCATGGACTCTGTTTCCATTCTATCAAACTGTGCTGAGCTTTGATGGATCATTAGCAGTCAAACTAGGACTTAACCACTAAGCCAAAATAACGATTGTACTCCAGGAATGATCTGGGAAAGACCAACACACAGAGTCAGCCTCTCGTTCTTCCTCTTTCTCTCCTTTTCATCTGTGTTTTTTTTACAAAGCAGAGGAGCCGTAGTCTTTGAAAAATGACCTGAGAGAGAAAGGCAGACAGCAGCAAAAGAGAAACGAGGGGGAAGGGTTTTAGCGTCACACAGGCAAACTCAAGGGGCCACAGCATTAAGAAGGAAAGGGCTTCAAAGCTGCCGGTCTCGCTCAGGGGCCCCGGCAGAAGGGTACGGGGCAAAAGAGGTGGAGAGAAGATAAATGAAAGGAAAGGAAGGGGTGTTCTCATCTCTGACAGTTAGATATAAATAAATGCCCTGTTCTTCAACAGGGATTCAGGCTGTTATCAGCTTATGAAAGCTTTTACATGTGCTGGTTTAATTCCTAGTGCCTGCATCCTAACTCCATGGTAAACACATAAACACGAGAGTTTACCTACCAAGCTTCTCATCTAACTCTCAGTTTTCCCCAAAATGTTGATTTATTTCTTTAAGGGGTTAACATTGCTGCAACATCATTCTTTAATTTTCAGTAGTGAATTGAAGATTATGTTCCATCCTCAATTTGAATATTAATGATACAAGCACAGTTTGTAAAGAAAGTGAGTTACACTGAGTTCAGGCTGTTCCTGTACTGTTTGTAGACATACCTACGAGAAGTAATGTTCTATAATTCATATGTAATCCAAGTAATCAATTTGTATGTAATAGGGGTGGGACAAAAAATCGAATCACCTATTTATCGCAATTTTTTTTTTCACGATTTTGAAATCGATTTTTAATGCCAGAATTGATATATTTGTTTCATTCAAGTCTGGAGTCTGTGTGGGGGTAGAAGGAAGTTCACACTTTTATTGTTGTAGTCTGAGTATCGTGACATCATATCCGTTCCGTATCCATCAATCAACCAAAACAAACCACAGAAAGTAGAAAACGGCAGGTCTGCATGGATACGACCTGCACCCTCACATGTTAAATCCAACGTGGTAAACACTACACATACAGTAAAGTATGGAAACACTTTGGGTTTCACACATTGCAGGAAAAGCAGAGCTAGCAATCACGGTTAAAACTGCATGCGAACTCTGTCATGGACAGGAAACGTTGTCGTATTGTGGTAACGGTCCTGTTTTCAAAATAAGGTGTTAACAAAGGGAACTGTACACACAAAATACACATATGGAAATAAGATTGATTGCATTATATTAACCAGAAGTATAAAACATGTTACCTGTCCCTTATTAATTAAAAAAAATACCACTCATTTGTGAGGGAAATGTATATATACTGTATATTATATGTATGTATTATATATATGTATTTATTCTTTGATTTTTTTGGTTGCTGGAAATTCTTTTTATAAATAATGCCTGATAATGACTAATATATTTGACTTCAGGACATCTCTGACTACATACATGCTGAAAATCCAATATTTAATCTATTAATTTAGATATTTTTCAAATTAAAAGTGTATGATTTTACTTTTTCCCATGGTCTAGTGTTAAAAAAGCTAACAAAAATAAATCATAATATTGAATCGTAATTCTTAAAAATCATAATACAAATCGAATCGGCACCCAAGTACCGTGATAGTATTCAATCAGGAGATAGGTGTCCCAGGGGTAGTATAAAGAGTGATAAAGTCAGCAATGAGTTTATTAGAGACGCATGGTTTCAGGTAAGAACCTTCATCAGGCATCCAATTTTATATTTTATCTATCTGGAGGCCAGTACTACAGTTAGTACTGACTTTGAGCTGCATGTTCATACAGTATAAACTGTTTTACATTTTCTTGCCTCGCAGCTCCGTCTACAGTTTCTCTTCCGTCATTGAGCTCCGGCGAGGCTCAATATGCACACTGCTGGAGGCAGACATCCTTTAATTAGGCTGTCAATGGCAGATTGACAGTTCTCCCCATCACATCAACATGAACCTTTTCTTCACCTGATTTGACAAATACTCCAATCATTTCATGGGCTCTCATTGGTTTTTGCTCACAATTATCAGGCTGGAAAATCATGGCATTTTTAGATTTGTTTAAAGTGAGATATTATTGAGTTTATATAGTGACTTTGTTGTTGTAAACCTTACTGTTGCGGTATTTAAACAATGTGTTGTTAATTGATTTCCAATAATGAATATATACATTTGCATAAAGCAAGCATATTTACCCACTCCCATGTTGATAAGAGCATTAAATACTTGGCAAATCTTCCATTTTGAACAGATAAATGTGGGATTCATTTGCGATTAATTGCGTTTAACTATACACAATCATGTGATTAATCGCGATTAAATATTTTTGATCAATTGACAGCCCTAGTTATGATGTTATTTTGTTATCCCCAATCGTTCTGGACTTCTGACCTTTAATAAAAATTAGGGATGCACCGATACCGATACCGGATTGGATATCGGGCCGATACCGACTCAAATAGCTGGATCGGATATCATGACAATTGGGCCGATCTATTAAACTCAAATCTATGTTTAAATACTATATACATTATATACTAGTTACATACATATACATAGTTTAAATTCCTGTTTAAGTTTTTTTTGACCAATTTGTCGCTGCATTAAAACGGTTTTCATGTTGATTTACGATTTATTTTTTTAATAATAAATAACAATTCAGTAAATTTATATCTATGCATTTATTTGTTACATTTTGTTTTGCAAAGTTATGAAAGCAATATTTAAGTCTAGCCTGATGTTGCCTTACACATAAAAGAATGATCCCAGTCACTTCCACGCAGTGAAGCATACAGCTTATTAATTAAACACTGGTATCGGATCGGTACTCGGCATCGGACCCAAAGCCCAGAAATCACTATCGGTATGAGGACTGAAACAGTCAGATCGGTGCATCCATAATAAAAATCAGATGCGGACCTTTGAGTAATACATTTGAGAACCCCTGTCCTTTAAGTTATTCACCAATAAATACATCTTAGATGAGATAAACTCTTTGAGGTGAGGTGTTCTTCTACAGACTGTTTTATGCACACAGCCTGGTCTTCTTCTTGGAAGTTTGCAACCACACTGTGAATCCTCTCCATATGTTGTGCTATATACACTTGGTTTTCCATGGTTTTAAAAGCTAGAGCTCAGTGTGATGTCTGGGCGCAGTAACGCAGCGCTGCTTCCTGATTTTGTTTTGTTCTGTTTTGTCATGAGCGACTGGCTGGAGGCTGTTTGTGTGAGTGATGAGGAGCAGCGTCTGAATGAATGGGCTTCAGGGTGGCCAGGGTTGGAAAATAGAATCACGCACACATATGCACCCACACATGAGGCAAAATACAGATGTCTCATACTCTAACACAAAAACTCAGCCGTCCTCACACAGTCCACTCTCCCCCCACCCTACATCCCCCATCTCTGTCTTTTATCTCGCTCTCTCTCCATCTCATTTCTCGTCGCTCTGCTTCCGGCTGTGTGCAAATTCATTCACTGTGAAAATGGAAGGCAGCGCCGCGTAGCACAGTTTCATTTAGTCCTCTATTCGGTTAGCCACAGACTCCCTGCACGCTGCTGCTCTCACCCACATTTCATAAGAAATTAAAGATCTCTAATCACTCATGCAAACTGACACACGAGTAATTAATTTCAAAATCAACAGACTTTCTGGGGTTTTCCACTTTATTGCATCCACAGAGTTGGACATCGCCCCGTAGGCTCAGACAGTATGTCCAGTTCGCTTTTGCAGAACTTGTATCGTGATTGACGGGAAAACTGAATGTGGATCAGCAAGAAGTCTGACCTTAGACGATGTCACAGCTGTTGTTATTACAGCAGAACACACTTTTAACCAGCCCCACAGAGGAGGCTGTTAGAGCACATCTGCCTCCTGCTGATTTTAAATAACACAACTGTCAAATAGCATTGGTCTGAAGACAGTGGACAGCTTTGTGTTTAACTTAGTCGTCTCATTTGGGTCTACCAGCGACCTTTACGCTTGAAATGTATGAAAACAATGTGTATGTATTCAGTTGTGTAATGTATGTCAAAATAACTGAACTAAAACCTTTGTTTCTTCCTTCTTTGCAGATGCGTAGTACTCGGGGTGTTTCTGTTTGGCCGGTGGGATTTGTAGGCGGCAGAGCGTATGAGCGTCCCCTGGTGTCCGGGGGTAAAGTTGTGGGCTGGTACACCGGCTGGAGACCGGACCGGACCTTCGCTACGGACATGGCAGGTAAGGACATATTATTGTGTTTATAAAACGTGTTCCAGATTCATTTTTGTAACTGTTATCCACCAAAGTGACTAGAAGGTATTTATTGAGATATTTCTGTTTATCAATGGGACAAAGTTTGGGGATTTCCTCACAATGCAACAGTTATCAGCAAATTTAATTTAATTTTCTATCACATTGATAAATCACACTGGAAATGTCTCCAGAGGTTGATTCCTAATGATTTTTGTTACCATCTGACCTTTCTTCTTGTGCCGCTTTCAAGTAGGGCTGCACAATTAATTCAAATTTGATCGAAATCACAATATGGCCTACTGCAATTTTCTAATCGCAGTATTTGTTAAAATCGCAACATTTTTTAAAGGTGAAATGTGTGTCAATAAACCATTTTAAATTAAATATTGTGGTGCTGAGAGAGAGATGTCCTGGCCTATTCATATTCTACAGACTTAAGAAAACATCTTTGTTTGGTACAGATCCCTGCAAAAAATCACACCATAATCATTTAATATGATTATCAATGAAATGAGAATAATTATTGAAAAATTATCATTCTCTCTAATATCGCATATCAATTGCAATATAAGTCAAAATAATAGCAATTACATCTTTTTTTCGAAATCGTGCAGTCCTACCTTCAAGACAAAATATCCAGTTGATCAACTTCTTTTCATGATCTAGGTCGATTGACATAAAATTTAAAGAATACAGTCAATTCATCACCTGATTCAAATATAATCTTTTGATTCTAATGACCCATACATACATGACAAAGATGACATTTTTAGCCTTACTACTGGTAAAGTTCAACAAAGGACTATTATCAATAGGATTTGTTTGTTCCAGCCAACCTTTTTTGAACACAGCAGCCTCTCTGGGTTACTACTACAGGGTTCAGAAATTTGACTTGTTTAGCCTCTGCGCCAGCGACAGCCGTGGCCAGAGGCAATATGTGCGTTCCAATACCCATACTACCACACTATATAGTATGCCAGAAAAAGATTTAGTATGCCCCAATACATAGAATGTCAAATGCAGTATATGCCAAAAATACCAGGATGTACTACTACATCCGGCCGCATTTTGCAGAATGCAAGCCAGCATGCTTTTCTGGCTATGCTGACCTAAAATCCTCTGCGTAGCAGATATATGAACCAGAGGGTCAAAGTCCAAACACAATGTTATGATGAAGTAGTATGTCCCAATTGTATGCATACTCCATGCACCATACATAATTTGTAAGGGCAGCTGCAGTATGTACTAAAAGTAAAAAGAAGTATGCATGCCTTGAGGGAATTTCTCACTGTGACCTCACAAAACACGTTTTTACCATAACTCAAGAATTCACATGCTAATTATGACATATGACACAAATGTCTAACAGGATAAAATGATGAAGTGATGACATTTGAACAGACGTGGATGTAAACTGCAACTTGACTGGTTGTCAGAGGCATACAACCGCAAGGCGGTGATTCTAGTTTTCTTAAAGGCGTAATCCAATTATTTTATACATTTATACATTTATACATCAGTTCACTTGTCACAGAGAGTACAACTCAGCCTGTGGAAACAGTTGTATAATGCTTTCTGTGGCTCTGGAGGAGCTTTGTCAAGTCTGGGAAAATGGGACGGAAAGCCTGTTAGGAGTGGAGGATCTAATGAACAATGTTGAGACTAACTTTATGGAATGAAAGTCAGGACATTATTTAACGTAATCAAAACTTGAAAGAAAGTATAATAAGGTATCTATTTACTTGCTTCTTTTATTGTAAGACTAAATAGATTACTGGTACTTAAGTAAAATGCAGTAAATGACCAGATGTATGTTGACCGAGTAGAACAGGGGGTTCATGTAACATCTGGAGGTAAAAACTTGGTTAATGAAACAGTTTGTGGAAAGCTTTTGGCACTTAGCGTTTGGACTGTTTTGGAAATAGTGGTGAAAATGTAATTTTGGTTCCTTTTTTCTCTAATTCTCATCACTTTGTGGAAACAGCTTGTATTGATCAGTTACAGACCAGTTAAAGTCAGCTGGACTGTTTTTGGCGTGCTGGTTTTCATCAGAGCAGAGAACAAACAGAAAACAATACGCTGTGCTCTTTCCCTCTGTGCGTTTACCTGAAGAGATCACACGGCTTTTCTATTGAGCTTCTGCTTTTTCATGGATTAATTTACCATAAAATGAGATGTGATCTTTCCAATTTAATATTCTGACTGTTGCTCCTCCACACAGGAGCTCCTTTGCTACTTTGCTTGATTGTTTATTCCTGAGATAAATCACGACGCAGGATTGCAGAGTCATGTTGAATAAAGCCGTTCTGAAAAGCGACAGATTAGATGGAATCTGAATTGGAGGAAACGCAGTAGTCGGAGGCATCTGGAAACTCACTATTATGTGCAACATTTATGTGTTGAATACAGCCTATTGTCTCAGAGAGTGTCCCCGGGCCTCAATATAAAGCTAGTCAAGTGTGTCCTGCACTCTTCAGTACATAGTAGCAGTGACTTCTGTTTATACTAAGAGGTGTAGACACTGTGTCGTCTTTTAAATTATTTCTAAAAACTCATTTTATAGACTGTTGTTTTTTATTAATGGACTTCTCTAATGGTTTCATGTGTTACTACTTTTGCTTTCTAAAATAACTGTAGTCTTTGCTCTAGAAGACAAATGCCACAATGCTGCAACTTACACTATATTTATGAGAATGAAATATTCACCAATAGTATGTTTCCATCTAACTCGTTTCAGGTGAATTTTAAATTGGTACATGAACTTGAAACGATACGGCAGACATTAATCCTCTGAGACCCACAATAGACCGTTTTTTGTCTTTTTTAGGGGGGTACAGTGGGTGTTTAGGGGGAGATAGCAGGTCAACAGTAGATGTCACATAGAAGTGGTGTACATTATCTGAAAGCTGGGAACCTGAAGATTAATTTGAGATGCAGCTCAGCACTGTGTGTCAAGTTGTTCTAGTTAATCAATTCATTCAAATACATTGTGAAAGTGTGTAAGGGTTTAGAACATTATGATAGAAGTATATGATGGCCATTCATGCTCTATTATGTCTCATAAATTGTCGCTGCAATTTTTGGGTTGATACCATTTGTCACACAGATTTGGTGCTAAATTTAAAAAAATTTCACCACTGGAGAATTGATAAAAATGGTCAATAATCCCTCCAAAATACCACATTAAGACACCAATCCCTTGAGGAACACCATAGAAAAAGCCATGCTGTGATTTGGTATCAAAACTTTTGACATTTTGAGATTTCTGTAAGAATTGCGTGTTTTGTCGATTAGATGGCGAGCGCTTCTGTTCTGGAAACTGCTCAGAAACCCCCTTATTGTCAATCTACCTAGGAAAGCCATCCATCTTCTGAATGCTCTAGTTCTCTAGTTTGTCGTTGCAAAGTTTCATGAGGCTGTGATTATCGTAGAGGTCACAACAGGTAATTTTATGCAGTGAGGTCAAATTTCAAAAAATGGTCTCACTATGTGAAATGGCTACTATGGGGACTATAATCATCATCGTCTCAGCTTTACAGTGGTACCCAATTTATGAAATTGAAAGACATGTCTGTAAAGGGGAGATTCGTGGGTACCCATAGAACCCATTTTCATTCACATATCTTGAGGTCAGAGGTCAAGGGACACCTGTGAAAATGGCCTTGCCAGTTTTTCCTTGCCAAAATTGAACCCAACTTTGGACGTTATTTAGCCTCCTTCCCGAGTTAGTATTACAAGGATGGTACCAATGGATTCCTTAGGTGTTCTAGTTTCATATAATATCTGTCTCTAACAGCAAGACCCAAGACTGAACCTGATACAGCCTCTGAAAGACAGTAAAGTCTGCAAGTCTCAGGGGGTTAAAAACCACAATATTTCAGCTGTTTTTTCCCCATCCTCATGGTGAAAACGTTGTGAATGCATCTGCTTCGGTTAGTGATAGAGTTTTCATATTGAGACACTGAGTCCAAATATGTCTTGTAGTCATTATCGTTTTAATGGAGAGTAAAGACTATAAGCAAACATCTCCAGATATCTATTTACATCTCCATATCTCCAGTGTAAAAATCCAATCAGAGGAGTGTTCAGCACCAGCGTTCCCTCTGACCTGAGAGAAAATAATTCATCACTGACCAAATAATAACACCTCAAGAGTCACCACTCAGTATCCCACTTCACCCACACATATACTGTATTTAGACTCCCTGCTGGAGACACTTTATGTTGGTAAATAATACAGATACAAATGATGATTGCATGCTCATCATTCCAAACACATATGTGGACACAGCCGGGGGCGCCGCCACAGAGCATTCACACACTCTCACACACACACACACATGCACCGGCCTGCCCTTGGGATTATTGTTAATTAAACCACGATAACAAGAGCGAGCCTCTCTTATTTTTTCCTCTCCTCCACCTTTCCCTGCTCCGCCACGACCGAGATCTCATCCCTCCATCCTCCTCCCAACCATTCCATTCCACCTAATCGCACACAAGCACACACACACTGTAATTATCAGCCTTACTTTTACACTGCACTATATAATTACACTGTCAATTTGCAACGCTAAGATTTACTGCCGCGGCTGTATTGCCGAGCATTTTTTGTTTTGTTTTAAATTCTGCCAGAACAACAATGGCTGTGCCCAAACGGCCCAAACTTCATTCACTCTTAAATTATTATTCATAGGATTTACAATGGGGTGTCTGCAGAGCGCTGAGTGAGTGCCAGTGCGTGTCCTAATAGTATTGTGTTAAACAGCGCTGTATTGTTAGCAGATCACTAAAGCCTCTATCTCCTGCTCTGTCTCATTTGGCTAGACACAATGGAGCCTGGACAATGATGGTGTGGAGTACTGCTGTGTGTGACATGTGCAAACACACACAATTACTACATGCATGTATCTATTTGAAAGACTAGAAAGCGCACACCTGCCGGCACTTGAATTGATACGAGTGGACAAGCGCACGTGTTCAAGGACACGCATGTAATTTTCCAGAAGCACATTCAAGATGCATCTATGCAAAAACAGGGCAAGTGAATATATGTGTGCACACACAGACACGCACACGGTGGTTGTACCGTTGTTGAAGTGGTACTTTTGGCTTGGGAGTGTTCCCTATAGATTGGGACATGAAAGTGTTTAACCCCCAGTAACCCCGGTGTTTATACCCTGCTCCTGAGATGGTGAGATGAGAGGAGGATAGAGACAGAGTGCTAGAGCCTTCCTCCTGCACTGAAGTACTATAGTAATAGTACTAGAGTTGAACTGAACAGACAAAAACACATTAGTCGCTTATAGCAAAGTGTAACTACAGATAAAGAATACATGTTCCAGATCATAAGTTCTTTATTTTTCAGCTTATCCTCTGACCAGTTTTAATACATCTGAGAGGTTAAATGGGTGCATATGAGCATCTTTACAGTGCAGAACTGAGGTTATTACTGTGTGAAGAGCCAGGAAAGGAAAATCTGTACAGCCATTTCAGCATGCATTTAAAAGGTGCAATGTGTAATACCTGGCCACATGCTCCAAATAAATACAGTCAGCATTTCACCTCTTCTACTGGGTCCATACAATCTAAATTTACAGTCATCAGTTGTGTAAAAAAAAAGCCAATTACTAACTAACAGCAGGGCAAAAATACGCAAAATTCAACCAAACTGCTGAAACTCTGAGAGCCGGCCAAAATAACACTGCTATCTTAAAATCTTCACGTGTGACAATGGCCTGTATTTTACATTAGCCATCTGTGTGTTTGCAGTGCCACTAACCGGGGGCTATAAGGTCCGTGAACATTTTGATAGTTTGTTTATTGGATTAAATCCAAAGTGTCAGAAACAAGAAAACAACTACTTGTATTAAAGTTTCATTCTCCTTGCGAAGAGGGGGCGGCGGTTCCGTGAGATAGACCTTCAGTGTAGTGGTTAGCTGTAACAACTCCATTCAGCCAGTGCAAATCCCAGCGCCAGAAGTCACAGGAGGCCACCAGCAGCACTGGGTCTAACCTGTGAAACGGCAGCAACAGAAAGTTTGCTGATCCGCCGGGGAGTTGGGGCAGTCCCACGAGATCAGACCCCGGCACTGGGGTTTGCACTGGCTGAATGCGACAGCTAACTGCTAACTGAAGGTCCGTCTGCTGCCTGCTCTTCTCCCTACAAAGGAGTCTCCTGGCGGCGGGGAGGACGAAACGATAATGTACATGTACCTTTACCCTGATTGACAAGCTCTCGGGGCAGCTCTACTTCTTGGTCCTCTCAAGTTGGACTGAGGACAGACTGGACGCTACAGGACGCCTCGCTTCTCGAGGTACACACGGTATTACAAGACAGGACGGGCGGGGGCAAGCTGGTTAGCATGATCATTTCAGTCGATATCTCTGCAACTCAAAACATAGACGTCTGTGATTTAACGTCAACACTGTAACGTCTTCACATTCTGTTGATCGTGTTAGTTCATTTTTTTATGTTTTAAACTAAACTACTGGCCAGATATTACATATTGCACCTTTAAGGAACAGGAGTATGATCTACAGTTGGATGAGATGTTGTTTGGTCCATTGTTAGAATGCTCTGCACCCTGATTTGGGGATGGAGCCTTCATCCTCTATGTCTGTTTAAGCCACATGTTGAAACATATTTTTGGTTTGCAGATTTTGCGCTTCACTTTGTTTACACTCATTCTAAAAAGCATTTTGCACAACATTTTAGCGTGAAAAGAAACTGGAAGAAAGTACTGCAGGTAAAAAAGTTATCCATTTATATTACCTTAATAATGACATTACAAATTCAAACTTTCAGTATTTAGTTAACGACGAGTTGCGTGGGAGCATTAGTGAGGTTTTGGACAAGGCGTCAATACACTCATTAGTAGGTGAAGATAGAGGCACACACGGACACACTAAAAATCCCAGGTTACGCAAGTATTTTTCTCGAACCCATCTTCATTCACATATCTTGAGGTCAAGAGGTCAAGGGACCCCTTTTGAAAATCGCCATGACAGTTTTCCGTCGCATTATTTAGCGTTCTTCCCTTCATGCTAGCATGACATGGTTGGTACCAATAGATTCTTTAGGTTTTCTAGTTTCATATGTAAGATACCAGTACTCTATCTTTAAAACTGAGCCTGCTAACAACCTATGAAAAAAAGTAAAGTCGGCCAAGGGCGCCGGAGCCCTCAAGGAGTGAAAGAGGTTAAAGAGGTTTTGGAGAAGACATCAGAACAATAGTCTTCAGTAGGTGAACATAGAGGCACACACAGACACACTAAAAATCCCGGGTTACGAAAGTATTTTTCTGGAATAAAGGGAACAGACTTTGCCGAGAATTCCTAGGAAATATCTTGATTCCTGTTATTAAACCCCACTTCTTGAACTACCAACTAATCATCAGTGCTTCCCTATTCTTTTAAAAGTCTGCTGATAGACTATGGGAAGATAAGGAGGTTTGTAATGTCGCAATAGGCTTGTGTTTAGGAAGGCTGGATTTGGGTTTACTGCTTACATCAAAACAAAAACAACTTCTGTTCAAGCCCATAAAAGAGCAATTATCTTTGAAATCATCACCCAGATGCTCATTGAAAGAAGTGAAATGTGCTAATGAGACCGTTCTAGTGCAAAATAACGTATTTACTGTGTCTTCTGAGAGAAGTTGGGACGGTTTTTGAATAGAAGTTTTCCTGGACCCGGCACCTACTGTAGCGGTCATTAGATCAACATTTCTGCTTGTTTTTGTCTCAGTTGGTACTTGTTGCCATGGTGCTTTTTCACTGCGGGTCCCATTGGTCACCTGTCAATCAAACTGTGTAGGTGGTACTGTGACACCTTTCTCCCATCTAAACAAAACAGAAACCTGTCAGTTGGAGGGTTTTTCTCTCAGGAAACACGACCTTGTGTGTTTACAGGAGCAGATATTCAAGTTTCCTGAAGTGCATCTCAGTGGAATCACTGTAGTGTTACATGAACTGGTGACAGAGGTTACCAAAACAGATCATTTATCATGGGCTTATGATTTTAATACCACAGTGTCGTGGTTGCTGAGTGTGCTTATATCCGTTTTTGCCCTGGAGGTAAACTCTTTTGTGTTTCATATCAGCCTCTGAATTAAAAATTAATCATAAAGCGATGAGATGGAACAGAGACATGTAAACTTAGAGGACAACAGAGTGATCACAGAGTTCCCTCAGGCTACCAAGGCTTCAGGTTACACCACAATAAGACAAATCAATACAGCACAAGAGGCCGTGACAGGCATTGTTTTCTCATTTCATGTATTTATTTAGTCTTCTTTTAACCTCTTGTTTTCCAGATTGGTTTGATTTAGATTTTTGATAGATATAATACTACGTTTTATAGTATTATAATGCAACACAACGCTGAAATGTAACACTTTTTGGGTGTTGTGGGGTCATTCAAATCAAAAGGAGGTTTTCTCTTCTTTGCTGGAGGAAAGATAAGGGGGTCCCTAATAGGGGTGTAGGAAAATATTCATATACATGAGTATCGCGATATTATGTGATGTGGTACTGTATCGATTCTCCAAAACACTGTATTGATTTTTAATTAACCTCTTGAAAATCTGACGGCCTACCGTCAGGCCCGGCCGCTGTTCGATCTTTCAAGGTTATAGCAGGTTTAAATTTAGAGTGAAGATACCAGCATCATATTAAACTGAGGTACCCAGTGGCACCACCCGTGTCATACTGCAAAGGAGAATAAATAACGCTCCAAAGTTATGCTAAATTTTAGTGAGGAAAAACTGGCATGGCCATTTTCAAAGGGGTCCCTTGACCTCTGACCTCAAGATATGTGAATGAAAATGGGTTCTATGGGTACCCACGAGTCTTCCCTTTACAGACATGCCCACTTTATACTACTGCTCCCATGCAGTTTTGTGCTAAAAACATTGCATTTTTTTGCATGCAGTTATTTTTGCCTATTCTAAAAATAGTGTATTTCTGGTGTGTTCTTTATACTTTGATAGTTTTCCTAAAATTAGATTTAAAAAAGCTCAATATATTGCCTCGCTTACAGTATTGCAATATATTGAGTTGTTATGTCATGATACTTGCCAATACACAGCCCTAGAGCCTAAAAACAACCAAAAAAACAGGAAATCCAGCCATGGTTTTTTTAAGGTAACTTGTCTTGGATGAAGGTGCTGGTCAGTGGCGAAGTTTGAGTTGGTGATGTCGCTAGATAAAGGGTTAGGTGGTCACCAAATTCCTGATAAGTCATTCACTAGTGACCAAGGATATCCACCTTAAAGGGGAACTCCGGTTTTGCCCTTCAAAGTCTGCTTACAGGTGTTGGGGAGTACTACTGCTATGTGAAAAGGCTTGTATAAATACTTGTTTTATGTTTCCAAAGGGAGCTGTGTGAAGTCTGATTCAAAAAATGCCTCAAGTGACTTTGTACAGAAAAAAATAGGCATGCAGATCAAAACAGTTGTTGATAACTTACTGTATGTTCACGGCCCAAGTAGGCTAATAATGAACTACAGGCAGATATTTTTTTCTCCAGAAAGGGTAATGTAGTATTCAATAGACACATACAGTCATATAGGTCAGCCAGAGTGGGTCAGCAGTAAAGTGGGACAAAGTCAGTGCAGAGTCTGGACAAATAGCCTCTGGGGCAAACGTGGCTCAGATAAGCTGTGATCTCCATATCACTGAGGCTGGCTGCAGGTTAGAAGATGTCTATCTTGTAATTGCTTTCAAATTTCTATCTGCTCCACCTGAGTTTCATTCATCTCTGTGATTAGCCTGCAGTATTGCACACAGAGCAGTAATGAGCTTGATACCAGAGTCACCTAACAACTCTATACGTATTGTATCAGGGTCTGCGGTTTCTTTGTGTAGGTATAAGATTGTGCAGTGGTTGGACTTTGCTTATAGCATTTGAGTGGCTTTTTTTTTTTTACCTTAAAATGTTAAAATGGTGGGAGCAGCAGTAGTCAGACTTACCAGATGTAGACTGTGGGTATAAGTCTGCCATTGGCCACGTATTTCACACAGCTTTCTCATCCCCTTCCGCTATCTGCACTATCTATTTTGTAAGGGCACCGTTGCTGCAGCCTGTGCTTAGTGCTGCCAAAGACGATTGTAATTGGTTTAACGAAATACAAACAAGCCAGAGTGTTTTTTTCCCAATACCAGAATGATAATGTGTGGAGCCAGGGGACGTTCAGCTAGGGCGCAGCGTTGCCAGATGTACAATAATTATTATATTTGTACAATAATTTTGCCCTCTGTACGATAAACAAAATATGGATCCTTTGTCTGTGTTTACGCATCTTTTCTCACGTGACCTCTTTCTAGCCAATCATGCTTGGTGTAGGATATGATGTTGATGAACGTTGATGACTTGCGAGCATGGCTGTTGTTCTCTCCTCCTCCTGTCTTGTGATTTGATTTTATATTAGTAAGCTATCACAAAAAATGTCAGACTGTTGGACTTATGGACTCATACCCCCTTCCACGCATCATAGCTACGTCAGCTTGCTCTGACCAAAAAATAAGAAATGGGTAGATTTGTAGGCGTGTCAAAAAACATGTGTTTTGTAAAATTACACATTTGACCCACCTGTCCACCAGAGGATAGCGTGCCAGTGTCACGTTTGCCTTGCTGAGGCGTGAATATTACACGCATGTATGAAGGTGCAGTACCAGCAGAGGGCAACAAAAACACTCACTTCGGTTTAGGAAAAAACGTCATGGTTGGCCTTAAAATAAGTACGTAAACTAAGAAAAATACGTACTGAATCAATGTAACATCAGTACGGAAAACTAACGTCACTTACGTCACTACAAATCACGTCACAAACATCACTAACGTAACTTACAAAACAAAGCATCGGTCTCAAACACCGGTCTCCTGGTTGAAAGTCCTGTGTTTGTTGGAGTGAAAAGCCAAAAGCAGGAACAGCTTTTTTATTGCATGCCTTTGCCTGACACATTATTATGTAATTCATACACCTTTTCATGCGACTGGGCTGAGGAGGAATATGTGAAGAGATACATTTCAGCTGCTTTGTGTGAATTTGCGTTGTGTTGGTTGACGAATGAAGCATTTTACCCTAAAATATAGTAGTTATCAGTACAAGTATAACCTTCAATCTGTAAACATTGGTTCAGTTTAAGTCTTTAAAACTGCTCTGTCTCACAGTATGTATGTTTGTGTCTGTATGTGTGAGCGAGTACAAGGATGTGTTTGTGGTGGCTGACCATGGCCTAAAATGCAGCAGACTTAAGCCTTTACAGTAGTGGGATGATAAGCCAAAGCCATTTGCATGTCTACAGTTTCTCTCTGTGTGACCCACGCTGACACTCACATTACTCAGAGGACTGCTGTCTGCTGGCCGTGTGTCAGCTCCTCGGGATAGCTGCAGGCTAGAAAATGCTGCTCAGCCAGGGGGAGAGGGAAGAGAGAGGAGGCGAGGATGGTGAATTACTTGGGGTAATTCACCACCAGTACTAATGCACTGATTGCCAAGGCGTGCCACCCACTAACGATTTGCATAAATAAATATTCAGTAATTATGCCGAGACCCTGTGCACGGAGGATCGCAGCAATTTCTGAAAATATCCTCCTGTCACGCTCTAAACTAGAAACTTCCGCATCCCTCGGAGAAATGCTGCTCTGCTTAAAAACACAACTACACCTACACTTATATTTTCTGTCTCGATGGGGCATTTAAGGACCGTATCAATGTTTTAATTTACTACAAATTACATATGCTTTAAAATGCACCATAGAGTTTGGACTAGACAATGGGTTTTCCTACCTTCCAGGCAGCCGCTGGTTTCAGGATGTATGAATATGAACTTACAGAGACTTGACACAGAGTCAGTTTGATTTTTTCATCAATATACATTATGCTTGTGAAAGGGAAAAGCATACATCATTTTAAAAGGCTTCCGGTTTGGCGATTTCAAGTATTAGTGTGAAGCTCCAACATCCGATACTTCAGAGTCTGGCTAAACAGCAACATTTAAAGTAAAATCACGTTGCAGATGCTAGGTTTAAAGGAATAGTTTACATTTTAGAAAAAACGCTTATTTGCTTTCTTTACGAGAGACATGACAAGATCAAAACCACTGTCATGTTTGTGCGCAGGCTGTTCTCATACACCATTCGTAGTCATACCTACGAAAAGTAGACAGTGCACTGTCATTTATCCAATATCCCACAAAATAAATTCATATATAATCCACGTAATCGTGAACCAGGAAGTATAAAGAGCGACAAACTCAGCATAGGGAGGAGGTCGGGGTGGATGGGTGAGTCAAAAAACACCGGACTTTCGCCCAGGAGGCCGCTGTTCATACGTTGATTTATTTGTCACGCAACTTCCGTATTTAAATTACGCCACTTCCAGAGTTATTTTAACCCAAACCATGATCTTTTCCTAAACCAAACTAAGTCGATCTTTTCCTAAACCTAACTAATTACTAAACTTAAAGCTGACACGTGCAGAAAACGCACACAAAAATGAGGAATAACTTTTCGTAGGAAATCATACGAACCGTTGTATGAGGATACGTTACGCGTTAAAATACTTTGCTGAAGTCTGGAGTCAATGTGTAATAATAACAGCACGTAACTCAAAACCACAAACTGAGTTTTCGAGGTGTTTGTAGGTGGATTTTTGAACTTTGCACACAGCCAGGCTAGCCGTTTCCCTCTGCTTTCAGTCTTTATGCTAAGCTATGCTAATCACCTCTTGGCTCCAGATCCATACTTTACGCTCAGATAGACTGATACTGATCTTCTTCTCTAACGTCTAACAACACAGCTCATGAATATGAATTACTGTACTCCATCACAGCCTGAGGAGGTAGATTTATGTTGTACGCTAGCTCATGAAAACTGAGCTCACTTAACAAAATGCTGTCTTTTGGCACTTTCAGCCAGCTGACTGGCCGGACCATCTCAGTCAAGCAACTGAGAGTGAGAGTGATATGCAAAGTTCGATTCTACTTGATCCATAAGCTAATGAGCAGAGGACTGCGGTGAAAACGGTGGATCAATGGTTTATGTGAATGTCGGTCTCTTTCTCTGCTCTTATTTCTGTCTCCTGACTCAGCAGGAAGGCTGAGGGAGTTACTCAGCAGGCAGAATGAAGGAGAGAGACGGTGCTGATGGGATTTTTTTTCATCCCAGTGGGGGTGTCCTGAGGCTACAGTGTGGGGTCTTAAAGGGAAATGCCACAGAGAACAAGAAATTATAAGGATTACAGTATTATCTGTAATTTCTTTTAACCGTTTAACTGATAGCATTAATCAGTAAAAAATCGTAATGTCGGTTAAACGGTTAATTATTAACATCCCTAGTTGGTTCGTTTGCTTTCACACCACAAACAACACTCAACAGAAACCACCTTTTCAGGTGGTCTCGGTCCAGTTGTTTGGTCCGCACCAGGGTTCGATTGACCGCTTTCACACCAGACCAAACAAACTGCACTAACCGGGCAAAGGGATTTCTTTTTTTTATCGTTTTAACCGAACCAAACAGGTTAGGTGTGAAAGCACCCTGAGGCTACTTTGAGATACAGAGCAAAGGTGGGCTACCCACATACTTACAGAACCGGAGTTACATCCAGGTAACTTCTAAGGTTATTTCACTTTGTCTCATTATATGAGACAGCTGCTGTGCAGAGTGAAGTGATCGTGGTGAGCAGACGGTTTGCAGCAGAGACGGCTTTGTTAGATGCATGTTACTGAAAAAGAGAAGTTTCTTTAATGTTGTCTTCACTATTTCCACGGCAGAATGTGAGAGTGTGTTTGTTTAATCATTATATCATTTAGTTAGGAGAGCTGTCTTACAATTTTGGATGATTGGATTATTAGAAAAACTGATAATATGCTTACTGAAGTAAGGGCCAAATGGAGGACTAACTATCAAACTATCAAGTAATAAACTCTCAAGAGCATCACATAAAAAAGCACTGCCAACTAACTGAACAACAAATGTTACACACAATCATTTTCATTCAATCAACATCTTTAAAAGAGGTTTGACAATCATCAGTTTAATGTGTTTTAATAACAACTTGATGCAGTTAGAGATCCACAGAGGCTAGAGTCTTGAATTTCAAGAGCATCCGTTAATAAAAAATGCAGAATTACTTAACGTTGCAATAACAAACATGCCGAACGCATCTGCAGACCGTGGCAGATGAAAAGAGGCCTATACCTCAATGCCAGACAGAGAGGGACACTTAACTGAATATTTACCACAAACTCTGAAAAAAAGCAATTTATATCTAAAGGTCCAAGGATTCCTATTCTTCACTCGGTGCTCGTACTCTGAGCACTTTGATGCGTCAGTAAAGGGTTAGCAAGAGGTGGAGGCCAAAATATATAAAGGAGACGCGTCATGTGTCACCTTCAGACCTCTGGCTTCAGGGTCAGACAACACATCGGATGTGTGAATGACGTGTTCACACACATGTCGATGGGAACAAGGTTAAATACGGCAGCAGAGGAGGTTAGCTTTTGTGTTTAGTTTGTTGCCTTTCATTTGGCTTTAAAAGTATATAAAGTGAATACGTGGATAATTTGATTTATGGAAGATAATTTGAACATTAATCTCACTATCAGAATCTCTTTTTAACCTTCAAAACATATTTCTGCTTGTACTGCAGGACAGCTAATGTCTTTCAAAGCAATTACGTGGTGTCACATTTTCTCCCACTGTTACCAATTTTTCTAATCAGGTTGATTAAATCTGGTTGCGAGCCAGCCATTAATCCCCACCTCTGCTACAGCACACGGCATCATGAGCGTTTTGACTTCCCTCTGACTTTCTGGTGCCGTCCTTCTCATCTATAGTGCAATTATCTCAGGAGAATGGCAGACCCCTGTGGTGAAGGAATTTCATATCAGCCATATCATAGTCATTAGATACACTAATGCACTCTATCATTTTCTGCTGTGATTATAATAGACTCATAATGTGCTTTTAATCCATGCTGGCTAACCTCCTCTCTCCCTTCCTCTGTCTTTGCTCACGCATTTCCTCTCCCTCTCTCTCTCCCTCAGGTTTTGCGGTGAACCTCCAGGTGATTCTGGCGAACCCGCGGGCGCAGTTCAAGCGGCGCGGCTCCCAGCCGGGAATGCAGGAGTCCGACTTTCTCAAGCAGATCACCAAGGTCACCGAGTTGGAGCCCAAGGCCAACAATTGCACTCGGGTCAGTAACCAGGCGCTGCTATCACCATGGCAACAAATTGAAAATGCTTTTTTGACTGTGTAACAATTAGGGTCAATGGCCTTATGTGGTGCTCACAAGCCGCTTCACACCAAGTACGTTTTGTCTGAAAAAATCGCACGGACATTTTATAAAAGCTAAATTTTGTGGGTTCTTATGAACGGGCAATTTCAGCGGATTTCCACCTGCAGAAAAATATGTTTGACCAATGAAATCCTTTGTTCCAACTAATGTCATAAAAAATATTGCCGTCATTCTGCATAATAATTAGCTAAGTGTTGCACAGAGAGCAGGTATTTTCAGAGCAATGGGCGTAAGGGACTGTCGGACAAATGGTCTTCTTTCAGTCCAATGGGAAATTTTTTTAACTATTGGTGTTTCGAAATAACAACGGGCCGTCCCCTTCTCAACACCCATTAATATACGACAAACACTACTAATTCAACAATCAAATAAAGTACAATATATGGCTTGAGATTGCCCAGCAGCTGGGATATGATGAAGATGGTAGCTGATATGCACTTGCTAATGTTACATGTTGGTCACAACAAGGCTAGCCACAACAGCTTACATTAGGGTCTGATTAGATGTATTGTGTAGGTAACGTCAGCCTCTAAGATATTGGATAGGTTTTTGTTGTGTGGAGTGGACACGGCACTATTTAGGAGGAAACTCATTTGGCCTCATCTACGAAAATGGAAAACGACAACGCGATATAATTTGTGCATGCAGATCTTTCGTATTCTCGCACTGTATTTTACATCACACTGGTGAGAAACAGCTTTACAGCTTCATGCTGAAATGGAGGACATTAAGTAATTGTGAAAACACAAAAGGTGTAGATACTTTTAAGTTCAATATTCAGAGATTCAACGAGGTTCATCCTCAATGACTTCGTAACAACCGGATTAAGTGTGTAGTGTACGATGAAGCTTGTCAGATTTTCCACAGGTGTTATTTCTTTACCTCATGACCTGACTAGGGTTGGGCGATTGGAGGAATTTATCGGCCATTGGCTGAGTCCATCGCTGGTTGTCTTATTGGGAGATGTTTGTCATTTTATTGGGCTAATTTCATGGTCTGACTCCAAAGAACAAGCATATTTTCCCATCTAACTTGGTGAAATAAGGGTTTATTTTGACCAAAACAGAGTTGGTGATTGTTGGAAAGACTAAGACGGTTTTGGCGTCAGCATGTATCAGATATATTTCTGAAATAAACAGATGGTAGCTTTGCATTACACTCCTGATTTCTATGCACACTCCTTCCCTTGCACTTCTCTTTTAAGGGTCAATAACAATTTTAATTATAGTGATTTTTCTACATTTCACCTCTTACAGTCACTGCTGTCTGATTATGCAGGGCCAGGGGTCCCCTATATAATAAGTACGTTATCAGACTGCAACCTTGCATAGTGAAGGTGGATGGCACTGACTAGGGTTTAATAAAAGCCCAGTTTATCTGTCTTGTGTGTGTGTGTGTGTGTGTGTGTGTGTGTGTGTGTGTGTGTGTGTGTGTGTGTGTGTGTGTGTGTGGCGCAGATATTAAATTTGCGTCATAATAATGGCTATCATCACAGCAGCATAACCATGGGGTATCTCTCCCCACTATTGACAGCATGAGTCATGCTTTGAGCTGGTGGCTGGGGCTAAACTTAGACACACGGAGCTTGGATTGGATAGAAATGGCGTTATAGCGCTATCAATTCTAGTTGTGTGCTTAGACAGCTCAGATCGATGCAGCTCATCTCAAATCACCACAGCCCCTGTTGGCACTTGGTTTTATGAAGCCACTCATCCTCTTGACAACCATCACAGAGCTGCCTTAAAGGACTTTTGTGAGAAATGGATTCTATTACATCTTTACCTTTTAAAGGAATACGTGGACTAAACGTCAAAAAACTATTTGTTCCAAGCAAGCACAGAGTCATTCATTTACAGTTTTTTTAATTATTTTTTTTATTGCTTTTCTGATAAAGTTTGAGGCAAGATTAGCAATGGGTATGTGAGTCATAGCCTGACACTGAATTGTCTTTTTGAATGGTCTCAATCGCAGTTTCAAGTCTTCTTCAATACAGCATGATTTTCATTTAGTAAATTATGGTCCCATTTAGAGTCAAATAGACCATAAAGCAGGGGATGCTTTAGGGCGTTGCTACGTTATGATTAACAGATCGCTACCACAGCGTTGTCTGGTCTGGGTGATGTGCGTGTTTTCATCTTACAACTTTAACCCTTTCATCAGGTGCCAAAGTTACATTTGCATGAGTTTTACACTGGAAGGAGATTTGCAATTCTAACATGAAGTACTGCATTTATTGTGTTGTATTTTACAACGAGTATTGTTTTATTACACGGCTGTGTAGAATACTCAATTCTGATTGGTCAATCACGGCGTTCTGCGGTCTGTAATTTCTCTATAACAGACCGTCACTATGGGTGCAGCTCTGATGTTGGACTCTGGCGGACCGTTTTTGTGTCGAAATATTGATTTCTTAAGTAAGTAGCTGTGTAATAAGCGGGATAATGTACAGCTAGCGGGTCATTGTTGTGAAAGAAACCCCTTCAGGGCGATGAGAGACAGAGTACAGCATCGCCGTGTCGGGGATTCTTTCACAACAATGACCGGCTCGCTGTACATTATCCCTTACTTAAGATGTTTGTAGTAAACAATATCAAGACGATAATTTCAACTACTGGCCAAAAAATCCAGAAGTTGAGACGGACGTAGCCGCAGCAGGGCTTTGGTTTTTAGTTTTGTTGATGAATATTTAGTAAACTGAATCATTTAATCCTGCTCCTATCTCTCCTTTACTCTGCACACAGTATTTTCATTCTCCGTGGAGAAAAGTGCAGCAAGCAGCTGCTTCACCTGGAATCAACAAATGTGAAATCTCAATTTACTGTTTCTCGCCGTATGTGTGCAGGTCACATCCTTGCACTCTTAAGTCCCTGGTGGGTTATGGGTAAATGTTTCCTGCAGGGAATAGGATAAAGACCCCCGGAGTTGCCGGATCATCATTTACAGCTGGCTGCTGCTGCTGCCGCTGCAGACAGCTCTGTGTTGAAACTATCATCATCATTATCAGCCCCATTACACTAATGGAGGTGCCCTGCCGCCGATATTAATACAGGCCATTAGCGGGCTATGACATCATCAGTCAACACCCAGCACCGTATAGACAAGAGGATGTTATATCAGCATTTATCACATCACAGCTACAAAAGCAGCAGGACGTGACATCATCACTCTTGAAGAATCTTAAAGGAATAGTTTAACATTTTGCTTTTAAGTTAAGATAAGGTCTTAAAGGAACAGGGTGTAACATTTCGGGGGATCTTTTAGCAGAAATTAATATATTATTCATAACTATGTTTTCATTAGTGTATAATCACCTGAAACTAAGAATCGTTGTGTTTTCGTTAGCTTGGAATGAGCCCTTCATATCTACATAGGGAGCGGGTCCTCTTCACAGAGTACCCAATGTTGCACCGCCATGTTTCTACAGTAGCCCAGAACGGACAAACCAAACGCTGGCTCTAGAGAGAGACTTTTAATGTTTTTACGTTACCTGAAGGCCACCGTAGTTCTCCAACATGCGTGTGAAACTGCATTAACGTGAGCTGCAGAGTGCAAAACCGTGGTACCGCCAGCCGCCGTCACTTTACCGCAGTCTTGGAAAGGGAGGAGTGGTGACTGAAAGGACTGGAAACAACTAAAACAACACCTCTAAAGCTCATTAATTATGATGATGGTAAATCTAATTTGTTTAATCCGTAGAGAAATATTCATGTTAAAATGACCATATATGGTTTTAGAGGAATTTAGTCCAGCTGATAATCCCCCGTTAAACGTGTTGTTACCTTGGACCTTTTTTTTTTTTTTTTTTTCTTTTAACCGTCTCCTGGCTGTAACTTTATATTGAATGGACAGATATCTCTCGGCAAGAAAGCAAATATGTGTATCTCCCACAATATCAGCTTTGCAGCTAATAGAGGGGCTTTACCTGAATTGCTCCAAGCTATAGACCAGACCAGCATCGCGTCATCGCTGAGGCTGCGCTCCCTTTTGAGGGAAAGAAACTGGCTGTCACAGGAGAGAAAATGATGAAAAGCTGTTGTGTAGCGGGTTAACTGAGGCGTTCACACTGAGATCTGACATTTAATACGTGAATATTCACTGTCAGTGTGGAAAATGGCTAAATGATGCTGATGACAGTGATTAGCATGGCGAGCTAACGTTAGTTTTGTGTGTGGCTTCTGCAGTAATACAGTCAAACATTAATGTTATAGCAGCATCAGACTGTCGTCTCCAACTAAATCTCAGCCTATAGGTCAAACAGTTGTCTATTTACACATTGGTTATTTACAGACAACACGTACGTGATTAATGCCTAACATGATTCAATCAAATATGTAGAGATGTCTGGATAAGCAATATCCGGCCAGTGTGTTAATTTTTTTAAGTTTTCACGAACACTCAGGTTCAGGCAAGGTCGCAAAATAATTATTAGACATGTGTATAAAACAAGCGTTCGTATAACAAGAGATGAATGCGTACGAACTTACGAAATTACAATCCAAACATACATCAAATTGCATTGAAGTCTATGGGATCATCAGTTTTCTATCCCTGAAAAGGGAGCGAGGCCTTAACTTTTTGCGAAGTACCCGTATGTGCTGGTCTGATGTATATGCAGTACATTACATAATTAAATGGCATCATCAGTTATTGCACATTTCCTAGTTTGAATCCTAGCAGAACTGTAAATATCTGTGTTTGACAGATTCAAGTAACTCTCTAGAGTTATAATCTTAACCACTTTTGTCTGGTCTGAACTGTTGTGATCGAAATGATTGTAAATATCGATGCCCACTCCGGCAGCTGAGACACACCCTAACTCCAGGCTCTATCCACTTTGGGGAATGCACCTAGGATCAGATCACAGAGCCAGAATCCCGACCTTGACTACGGAGGGCAGAAATGCTCATCTGATGGCCGGGTCAGTATCTGCAGGCGACTGACAGGAGCTGTAATGTAGTTAGAGCAGGAGAGTAATGACAACAGACAGCAGTGACAGGACAAGAAAGGAGGGGGGAGGCCGGAACAGATGGAGACAGATGATAGCACAGTAGGAAGAGGAGATAGGGAAGAGAGGAGGGAGACTAAAAGCCTGTGTAGAGAAAAGGGGATAGGTAGATGAATTGACTGAAAATTGAGTAAAAAATGACACAGAGGAAAGCAAAGGGACGCAGGGACGTCTGCTGCCATGGGCTGAAACACTACACCGTTATTTCATTTGCATTGGCTCTCAGGTTTCTGCTAATTTAATTTTATTAATGTGGCTGAATGCATCTGTGACCAACACTAGATCTGGTTTAGGTGATCTGATCCTTAAAGCTTCTTGAGTGCATTTATAAATGGATTTAGTGAATTTTTGCCTCTCTGTGCAACTTGAGTCTTGAGATTGAAAGTTTATTCTTTGGACTTCGGAAAACAGCGGTTAAAAAAACTCTGAAGAAAGTAAATTTATGGTGTCAAATCTAAAATGATTTCCCACTTTTCTTCTGAGATGGTTTATTGTCATGATTATCTATTCAGCACCACAAACTTCCTCAATCTTGTGTTAGAAAATGTGAGAGCAATTTTCTAGTTTACTGATGATGCAACAGGGCTCGCCATAGATCAGAGTGACAACATTCATAACTTATTTTACAGACGTTGAATATTTCATTTTTGCCCAAGTTTGAATGATTTTTCAGTAAAAATGCCATCCTTTACATATTGGAAATGGTCAGGGCCCCTCGGCATCGGATACCGACACACTGAGGCCCCCTTTAGCGACAGTATGGGACACACCAGGCTTTCAACTAACTCCAATGTAAACCCACCCGCGGCGTTATGCGAGGGTTAGATTAAGTGACATAGTATTAATAGCGTGAGAGTTCGCTCAGGGTGGTCAGTCTTTAGTCAAGTGACTGGTTAGTATTGTCAGTCCCGTGAGTTGATGGTCACGTGAGCCATTAGTCAGTAAAGTTAACATCAACCACGACTGTTTCCTAACCCTAACTAAGTGGTTCAGTTGCATAAACCTAACTTCCTGTGACTACAAAAGTTTATTTTGAAAGAACACTTTGCATTTAACAAGCGGAAATTGACATGCCGTCCCCGACACATCCAAAAGTAAGATAAGTGGGGTACCCTTTGCGTCGGTCTCGTCGAGCCAAGTTAATCGCATCTGTTAGGGGTGGAGACAAATCCGATATTCGGGGAAGCACAAATAGAGGCTTTTTACGAATATTTCTTTCGTACAAATCGATCAGTGTTTTTTGCAGTTTGCTGCGCCTTTTATTTTTTCTAAATTGTTGCTATGCAACCACCGAATGAGTGCTAACATAAGCTTAACACCAACCATGAAGTGTACGCTACTTAATAGTTAATAGTACAGTTTAGATTAATGAAACAATTTATGTTATATATATATATATATTAATGTTTTCTGTTCAGATCATGGTAACTACGGTTGGTAAAGTCATGTAGCTCCTGGTATCCAGCAAAAGTGAACGCAATGAGAAAAAATGCTAATGATGTCGGGCGTTTTCCGCTCTGAGTTGAATATTTTTCAACTCAAGGTTTTCAGTGCGCTCCTGTAAAAACACGAGGTGCACAGAGCGGATAAACGCGAGGCGCTCAGCAACGCAAAAGCAGCACGCAAAATGCTTCACTCTCATCGAAAACAATTACAAAAAGGCTGTTAAAACACTCTGTGGGATCAGGGCCTTGCTGTGCCACTATTTCAACTTAGAAGACGCAGATGCAGAGTGTGACTGGGAGGAGAGCGTTGGCCTGTTGCCCTGTTGCCCTGTAACTCAGCCTATATTGTTGGCAGTGTAGTAGTAGTATGATAAGTATATAGCCTGTTAGGCTGCTCTCCTTTTTGACAGCGAGATCCAAGTTCTGTCTGGCAGCATCTGCATTTCACAGTGCAGATCCTGTTAAACATCTGCAATGCCCAGGTCACCTACATTTCAAGCATCCTACCCTGGTATAAAGTGTTCATAAATATTAGACAGTTTATTGAAGCACACTGTAATATCTTGAAATTAGAAGTGTAATAAAAACAAAAACAAATCAAATCAGAAAATCAAATAACAAAATATTTTGTACCAAATACCTCTATATCGGTATTGTGACGATATTGTAGGGTCGACCAATGGTGCCTTTACAAAATATTTACACAATGAAATTTTTGTTAAATAATCATCAGTAATGTGGATATAATGATTAAGTGGGTAAAAAGGCAAATAATAGAACAGCTAGAACAATCAAATGACATCACTTTACTGTAATACAGCCTTTAAAACCAGGAAAAGACGACACTTGTGCCATATTACGACATCCAAAAATCTAAGAATATCTAGTCTCATATCACGGTATCAATATAATATCGATATATTGCCGAGCCCTACTAAGATGTATCTTATTTCAAGGTAAAACTGGACACTGTTGCTACCCAATCCTCCTTTTGCTTCTCTAGAAATTCCTCCTCCTGATGTGGAGAAACAAGCCTGTCCTCTCCGTATGCTATTAAGGCAAAAATACTCTAACCTGGTGAAGCTTTTTGTCTCCACGTTGCCTCAGGGAGGAGGAGAAAGATAGAGCAGGAAGGAGGACAGAGAGGTAAAAACAAGAGCAAAGCCGTGAGAGAAAAAGTGGACGTGATGAATGAGGAAAAATGGAGAGCAAACTGTGCAGAAGTAGAAAAGAGAAGTGCGAGTCCGGGGCAGCAGGGAGGGCACTCTGACTGCATGATTAGTGAGTGTGCGCACACACACACACACACACACACGTGCACAGACTACGCACACACGTTCGGCACCATTTTCCTCCCAGCTCTGGAGTGATGCTTAAGTGGCTGCTACATTAGCCTCGTTAGATATGCAAAGTGGGCCAATTAGCAGCACAGTGTGCAGGAAGTGACATGTTCCACCTGAAGAAGCCCAGAAACAGCAGCAGCCAGCAATAAATCATGCCTCTGTGAGTCTCTGTATGTGTGTGTGTGTGTGTGTGTGTGTTGCTTTGGACACAGGATTGTCACAAGCGTGAATTATAGGCTCATTAGCCATCGGCTAAAAAAAAACATTTTTTTACTTCAAATAACCTCACTTGAATCTCTGGGGGATTAAATGCGTCCCTCTCTACAGAAATCATTGCATGCATTGCTGTGTTTTCTCACCAATATATTGCTGTGAAATTGGAGAAAGAAATTCAGGAGGTGTCAGACTTGTTTCACGAGTGTGGAGTCCCTCCTGGCACACTTCAAATTCAACAGCAGGAGGATGCAATCTCTGTTTCAAAGAATACAGCGGTGTCTTTCATTCGACTGATATTTCATCAGAGCATCATCAAGGAAACGAAGCCTTTGCTTCAAAAAGTCTCTCCAACGTGGGAAATACCACCACCCTGTAGCTTTAAACCAATATATTGACAGTAGCCAGTCAGTGTAAGTCACCTCCCGTAGTTAGCTTCAGGGGTTTGAACCTTCATAGATCTGAGCAGACTCATGAGCAGCTCTGATAGGGCTGTGCAATTAATCAAATTTCAATTACGATTTTGACCTCCAACAATTATGAAAACAAGATAATCAACATAAAAAGATTATTGTACCGCAATCAGTTTCGCTATGACGCTCTCATTTTGTCTTGTGTTATAAATCCAGTGCACCCCTCTCCTTTACAGCGGTCAAATACCGCCGTTTGGTCAGTGCCCCTCGGCATCGGAAGTCAGTGCACGGAGGCACCCTTTAGCAACAGTATGAGACAAACCAGGCTTTCAATTAACTCCAATGTAAACCCACCCACGGCGTTATTTGAGCAAGTGACGTAGCCTAGTATTAATAGCGTGAGAGTCCGCTATGGGTGGGCGGAAGCACTTGATTTATTACCTCAGTAAACCGTTGTCCGTTCTGGGAGTTTTCATCTTATAACTTTAACCCTTTCACAGTGTGTTTTCAGTTCATGAAAGTTAATTGTAATTTTGGTCGCCTAAAAAATTTGTGTTTGGTTGTACTTAGCTCCACTCTGTCATGCCACTTCTGGTTGCAAAAAAACAACATGGCAACGGCCTCGAACTCGAGGCTTCAAAACATCATACAACATACCAATGGGTGACATCATGCTGACTACGTCCACTTATTCAGTCTATGGTCAGATTACACACAAACAAGATGAGGATACGCAGCTAAAAACATGGCTCCATGGCGCTACGAGAGTCTCCTCTTGGTACCTGATTGAGTATTCAAGTGTAATCTCATTATTACTGGTAGCAGAGATGGCCAGTACTATACAAATGAGACACACTGTACTGTAATAAACCAAAATGATCCTTGAACCTGCAATTCTCAGTTTCAGTGATTTTATAAAAGCTCCTTCAGACATTTTTCTACCCAAAATATCAGGTATCAGCAGCTTTAATACCAAAGATATCAACTTAAGTCTTTGGTCTTACACCAGATCAGTAAAGCTCTGCCAACAACCTGCATCCAAGCACAACAGCCTGTTCATTCTTTATTTAGTGCCCAGCGTTTCCACTGTCAGCACATTTCCTCACTCGTCCTCTTCTTCTCTTTTTCAGGTGCTGGTTTGGCACACTCGCACAGAGAAACCACACCTCGCAAACGAGCTCAAACATCGGAAAGACACTGTGGTCATCGAGGTGTGAGAGGAAGAGCTGAGCGGCGGATCCTAAAACCAGGTGCCGGTCGTGGCTGCCCTTCATCTCTTGGCCGGGACTAACGACAGCATGGGCCGATGCAATCTGTTCACGCTGGACACAGACTCTGAGGAGCTGCATGATTCAAGACTTCTGGCTGTCTGTCAAACGTGCTTACTGAGAACTGGACAACACTGAATATGTTCTTCTTACAAACTGGGATTACTGGGACTGTTTATTTCCTCCATCCACGGCTTGATGTGAAAAGTATAAATGTAAAAAAGATGATCATGTTGCTGAAGTGCCATGTGAATAATTAATGTCATTTTAATCATTAATACATCATTGTCAGATTAACTGTGATTCCGTGATATGATTACCATACAATCAATGCTCCTGGTCCCGATAACGGTGTTGCAATGCTGTTTCTTTAACAGCAGATAAGAAGATTGATACAGATTTTATAATGCATTAAAGCCCCTGTCCAGTGTATTTTGGCATTTCTGTGATATTTCATATTTATTTGAGTCATTTCCTGACAATAGCCACACTGGCGTACATTTTTTGTGAACAAATAACTAACTTTTGTGCTCAAAATTAAAAAAAGAAGGTTGTTACTGTTACTGGAATACAACGTATGATGTATATAGTAGAAGCTGCAGGTTATACGTCATCCTCCAAGCTCATGCAGGTGCACTCATGCTTCTTTGCGCTCTCTTCTTTACCGTCTCCTCCTGTTGGAGATAAACGGAAAGCAGCCGACGCCAGTGTTGTGTCCGGCCACAGGGCACAGCAAGACGGATCTTAGAAACCTCCAAAACATCCTGAAACTACATGTCAAACGGTGGACTTCGTCAACATGTCTATCCATCCTGTGGCCGGCGTACGGTGGTGCGGCTGCAGCAGCAGACCAGCCTATTCTCATTCCCAGGTTCGTCAAATACCAACGCTTTGTCACGGCTGTCGGTGTTAGATACCGACGCACAAGGCACCCTTTAGAGTCAGTATGAGACGCACCAAGCTTTCCATTAACAACAATGTAAACCCATCCACGTCAATATTAAACGCACAGGGAAAGTGCTGTGGTGATGTAGCTTTAAGAGCGAAAAATCACGCCAGGTGGGTGGGACGAGAGGTGGATGGGTCCAACAAGCAAAAGGCTTTCATCCAGGAGACCATTGTTTGTGTTCCGTGTGTCACGTTACAATAAGCTGTTTGTTCGTGTTCACAACGTTCAGTGTCATTTTCACTGTACAAACGTAATAGTTTTAAACCCAACCATGATGTTTTTTTCCTAAACCTAGCTATAGTGGTTTTGTTGCCTCAACCTAAGGAAGTGTTTTTGTTTACTTCACAACATTAAGCGCATGTTTACTGTGACCGAAAAGGCACCGAGGGGTCTGACAAAGCGTCAGTATATGACGAGTTGGGATAAGAATATGTTGAGCAGACAGACGGCCGCCTCACCAGGAGGAGACGGGCGAAGAAGAGATAGGGTCGGTGTGTATTGCTCTAATTCTTGTCTCATTTGTGGTCTGATAAAAAGTAAATTCATCAAATTCAGTGCAATATAGCTAGCTCTTTTCCAAGCTACTGTAGCTAGTTTCATCTAAACTGGGTTGAAAAATGATGCAATCTGGTTGTTATGGTAACGAATTACGTCTGACTATTAACCACACCCCCATTACTATCTCCCCATAAACACCCCATACCCCCCTAAAAAAGACAAAATCGTGTCTATTGTGGGTCTCAGAGGGTCGATTAGCTTTATATGTGTTGGTAGATGTATTTTTGAACTACAAGGACTTTACGCTAAGCTAGGCTAACCGCATCCCAACTCCAGCTCCGTATGCACACGAATTTGGCATCATTTTTCTCATCTCATCTCATCTCCCCCTTAACACCTCTCTCACTGAGCAAATTTAATTGTTGGAAAGGATTTATTTTCACATCAGCTTTTTTCACTCCTTTTGCCAAAAGGTCCGTTTGTTCTGGAAGAACAGCACCGTCTACACGTCTCCATACCTGTAAAATGCCAATCAGTGCCCCGAGAACAGAAGCAGCTCTCGTCTTTGTTTATCACATTAATGTCTCATGCGGTGGTGATTTATTGATGCATAAATGCTATTTCCCCTTTACGCCATGAACTGATCATATGTAATGAACTGGAACGACCTTTGGCGTCCTCTCATTCTGTGTGTCGAGTGTGTGATCAGGTTTGGAAATGGGCCCACGTGAAGTAACAAGTGACGTTGCAAGCTGCCATCAATAATGTAGAGTCTGTGGGCCGACAACAAAGAAAAACTCACCTCACAAGCGATCGCACTTGCCAGCGGGGGAATAAAAAGGAATGAATTGAGTAGACAGGATATAAACAGCACATCAGACAGGCCGCCAACGTGAGAACCGTTTTCTTCAGGGTGTTATAACGGCAGTATTGTCCTGATCGCTGAAGGTTAGAGGGCGCTGTGTAGGTGTATTATGTTAACACAGGAGATAAAAAACAGGATTAAATCCACGATTCAACTGCCTTTATTTCAAATGACCCTCTTGTAAAACTTGGAACAGAAAAAAAGAGTAAAAAACAAGTAAAATATAAAAAAAAGATGTATAAACAGCACTTTTAACTGTAACGGTACTGTTAAATATCCACATTTTTTATGTATTTGGGCTTTACAGGACAGATTTTATTTCACCTTTCAAATGTTGTCATAGGAGACCTCTGATGCAGAAGTTAAAGGTGCTAAATTTGATATCCAGAGCATTAATATAGCAGCAAACAACTAGAAGATATATAAGGGATAATGTACAGCGAGCCGGTCATTGTTTCAAAAGAAACCCCGACAGGGCTCTGCAGGTTGCAAACCCAGAATATTATTCTCTTAATATTACTGGTAAAGTTCTGACTTTATTCTCGTAATATTATAACTTTTTTCTCGTTAAATTATGAATTTTTTCTTGTAAAATTATGACCTTATTCTGGAAATCTCAGATTATTTTTTCCCTCAATGTGGCCCTAATACTCCGTAGTACATTTGCACTTTGGCCCTTACTGCATTAGATTTATATAGTATATACTTTGACTATAAGCTGTATTACGTTCATCATAATGCTCAAATGTTTTGCGGCTCCAGACATATATATATATTTATTTTTTTTCCTAAAATGTCTCTTTTGATAGTAAAGGTTGCTGACCCCTGCCTTAAACTAATCTGTGAATAAACTGTAGTTGTGTATGAGAGCAGGCGGTTGTAATCCCGTGGGGGGAAATCTCGCGATAGCAGCAGAGCCAATCAGAGCGTCCGCTGTGTGACACACCGGCAGCAGGTGAAGCTGATCAGAGAGGTGAGTGGAGCTGCTGCAGAGACACGAGCTGCTGCTGCTGCAGGTCAGTGCTGGAAAAAGTTTGTTTAACAACTGTATTCAAACGAAATGTTTAGAAACATGACGTGTACTGAGTACAGGAGTATATGTGGTGGTGTAAAGTAACATTAGGCTTCATGATGACGTCAGTAGCTTAAACATTATTAAATTAATAGAGCTGCCAGATCTATTTTATAATCAAGAGCTACAACTAAATCACACATCCTGTTGTACAAATTGCCCACAGTGTCAGTGCACACTGGATCCTCAAAGGGGGGTCCCTGACATAGTTTGCTATAAATTATAAAATGGTGCTGCATCATTAAAAAGTGCACATAGGGACCATTTGCACCAATAAAACAAGCATATTGTATATTGTATTGTAGCTTTGGACCAATAGAAACTCTGATATGATTGTGACACACAGCAATAAGTTCATTATTTTTAAGCTGGAGCTCTTACTGAAAGTCAGCTTGTAAATATCTGGATTTATTAGGACTATGCCAGTCTTGCTACTGTTGCTTTTAAGATCAATTATTTTTAGTATAAATACTGTCAAGTTGAGTCCAAATGCAATTTGAATGAAATTACCCTCTGTTTAAAAGTATATAAGTGATATTAAGATGATTTAAAATTGAAATGTGTTTCTGTTTATCACTATGAAACAGGTCTGAAGTATTTAGGTTGAAACGTTTTAGAATACAGTTAGTTTTAATAGCATCTAAGAGAATAAATGGTAGTAAGCATTAATCTTAATCTGTGTTACGATTATGAGGGGTCATTGGAAAAAAAATTTCCCCTGTAAGGAGTTCCTGGCCCCAAAAAGTTTGAGAACTAGTGTGACAAACAGAGATGGCTGACTCATATGAACGCATCCAGCGCTTGTTGAATGCACATCTGTGGGTCTGTGTTATTATATCTGGTGCATAAAACAGCTGTATTGTCATTGTCATTGTGTGTATTGTCTTGAAGTAACATCCAGTAATCATACTTGCCAACCTTGAGGCCTCAAAAACAGGGAGAATTTCAAAACCAAACAAAGTAAGGTGTCCTCCCCCAGAAAAATTTGAGTTTCAGAGTCTTTGTTTCCTGCATTCTGGTGACTTTAAAAGAATGACAATAACCAAAATAATTTGTACACTGCAACAGCAGTTTTTGTAAATAGGCCTACTTTTAATTTTACTTTAATATGACTTTTTTTTAATTTTTCGACACACTATATTATGACTTTTTTTTACATTTTTTTTTTTTTACATTTTTACACTTTCCAGTGTTAATGCTAATATGAATATAACTATAAAGTCTATAAAAGTGTATTATTTTTGTATTGTTTTTACTGTCAGTTCTGTGTTGCATGTTAAGACAAATGCTTTTATTTGTCACACACTTTTAGATATGCGGCCTGGATGACATCAAGAAGAGGAACATTATACAGACCAACTGAGACAACATCTTCTCTGTGATGAAGCTCTGAGGTAGGTTATGTGTGTTCTCATTAAAGCGCTTTGAGTGGTCGGAAGACTAGAAAAACGCTATATAAGTCCCAGTCCATTTACCATTACCGGCTTTGTTGTGTTTAATGTTGTTGAATATTAAAAGTATACAACATATTTTAAATTCTGTGGCCTCTTTAGCTTCGTTATGAACAAATTCATGAAATTATAGGATATGGTCTGTAATAGACTTGGACATTCAGACGTCATTCAATGTGATTTACACTTCCAGAGAATATCTTTGTCTCTCAGAACTGCAGGATACCTGAAGCTGATATTACAGCCGCCGGATGGAGACGAGGACATCAAGGTGAGGAGGACCTGAAAAACACTTCCTTCTGTACGCAGCTGGAAACTGCAACAGTCAAATGACATGATTTTTATATTTGAATGATTGTGTGTCTGTAATGTGATTTTTATTTGTGTCTCCGTCCTCCAGAAAATGCTGGAGGAGCAGCTGGAGAGCCACAGGGAGGCTCATCAGAAGCAGCTCAGCCGCCTCCGAGACGAGGCAATGTCACAGAGTAAGGAAACACCAGTAAAGCAAAATATTCTCTCGATACTTTGATTATTGTTTCAGATTTTTTTAATCGTTTTTTAAGGATATTTATCTCGCATTAGACATTTTTATTGATAGTAGATGGTGTAGATGGAACCAGGGGAATTACATAGTGTCGAAACCACTTGACTACCTAGACATGCATGTTTTATTTTTGATTTGTATTAGATTTTTTTTCACCTTTTGTTACCAAATCTATGGACTGATAGACAGTGAAGGTCTCTGTCTAATCAATGTGAGTCATTTTGTGACTTAAAGGGCCTTGAATGTAGCCTAATTAAATATAAGTCACTTTATCTCCTTGTCATCACAACACATTGTGATTACATGATCATATCAATGCATGACCCAATATACCTACCTGTGTTTTCATCTGTTATTGATCTATCTTCCATGAAAACTGATGCAAAAAGTCTGTTAAAAAGTGGTGAAACAGGGTCAGGAGTGACTTTATATGTTTTGTAAAAGTTGGTGTAAATGTTCTTGTTTTCTGTCCAGACTGCTGAATGAACGAAGCGACTTGAAGAGCCTAGAGGAGACGAGAACTGGAGCGCATGGAAGAAAGATTTGGTAACTATCAAATCAACTAGTAGTAGTAGTTGTTCTAGTAATTGTAGTAGTTGTAGTAATAGTTGAAGTTGTTGCAAATGTAGTTGTTATCATAGTAGTAGTATTATTAGTAATTGTTGTTCTAGCAGCAGTAGTAGTTGTTGTAGTAATGTTGGTAGTACTAGTAGTAGTAGTTGTTGTTGTTGTTGTTGTAGTTATAGTATGCCATAAAAAGGTCTCATCGTATTGTATCTCATAAAAAAAGTCATAGTATAGTGTGTCGAAACAAGTTATAGAGTAATAGTATAGTATGTCATGAAAAAATCATGGTATGTCATAAAAAGTCAAAGTCATAGTATATTATGTCAAAACAATCATAGTATATCAAAAAAGTTGTGGTTTAGTATGTCATTGAAAGCCATAAAAAAATAAAACATTTATGGTATGTCATAAAAACTCATATGTCAAAAAAAGTCATAGCATAGTATGACTTTTTTGACGTACTACACTGGCTTTTTTCAATATACTATACAATTACTTTTTGATGTCTTTTTTCGACGTACGATACTATGACTTTTTCAGGACTTTTTTCGACATATTATACTAACTTTTTCGTGCAGTTTTCAACACGTCTTTATTTTTTTCAACATACTATACTATGACTTTTATTTTTTCGACATACTATTATGACTTTTTAAAAACAATTTCGACATACTATACTATGACTTTTGTTTTTTTTCGACATACTTTACTATGACCTTTGTTTTTTTTCGACATACTATGCTTTGACTTTTTTATTTTTTCATCATACTATACTCTGACTATTTTTTCGACATACTATACTATGACTTTTTTTAATTTTTCATTATACTATACTATTATTTTTTTTTAATTTTTCGACATACTATACTATGACTTTTTTTATTTTTTCGACACTATTCTATTACTTATTTATTTTTTCGACATACTATACTATGACTTTTTTTTTTTTTTTTTTGACGTACTATGACTTTTTTTTTCGCGATATACTATACTATGACTTTTTTTTTTTAAATTCTACATATTACAGTATGACTTTTTTTCGACATACTATGACTTTCTTTTTTTATTTATTCGACACTATACTATTTTTTTTTTTTTTTTCGACATACTATACTATGACTTTTTTGTTGACATGCTATACTATGACTTTTTTTATTTTTTCGACACTACGATTACTTTTTTATTTTTTTCGACACTACACTATGACATTTTATTTTTTCGACATATTATATGACTTTTTTTTCTCGATATACTATACTATGACTTTTTAAAAAGATTCTACATATTAAAGTATGACTTTTTTTCGACATACTATGACTTTCTTTTTAAATTTTAATATACTATGACTTTTTTAATTTTTTCGAAATACTATAATATGAGTCATTTTTTCGACACACTATAATATGATATTTTTTTAATTTTTTTTTTAATTGGACATACTATACTCTAACTTTTTTAAGTTTTTAAAAAAGAATTTCGACATACTATATTATGACTTTTTTTTTGGACATACCATAATATGACTTTAAATTTTAATATGACTATTTTTATTTTTTGAACATACTATACTATTACTTTTTCATCCCTTTTTTGAAATACAAAAAAGTTCGACATACTCTAGTATGACTTTTTAAAATTTTCGACATACTTTACTATGACTTTTTTTTTTTAATTGTCGCGTACTATAAAAGGACTTTTTTCCACATACTATACTATGACATTTTTTTATTTTTTCGACATGATATAATGACTTTTTTTATTTTTCAATATACTATGACTTTCTTTTCGACGTAATATATTATAACTTTTTTTTTTTAAAATGGCGACATACTATAGACATTTTTTTTGACATACTATACTGTGACTTTTTTTTTTACATACTATAATATGACATTTTTTTAAATTTTCGACATACTATACTGACTGTTTTATTTTTTTCTACATAATATTCTATGACTTTTTTCGAGATACTTTAATATGAGAGAAGAGAAGGAGAGGGAAGAGGAGAGAAGACAGACAGACACAGACCCCACTCCTGTCTCATGTATATTTCTTAATGTCTTCCTCTGAATTATATTTATTGCAATACATAATGTGATCTTCCAGAGAGTTACACCCATAGAATTATTATTGTTATATTTTATTTCTATGACAGATTACCTGCATCACCATTACCTGATTACCTCCTCTCTGCAGTTATCTTCCTTTGAACTGTTTAACCTGAACTGACTTTTGTATATTATTATTATATTGTTTATTACATCTTCCATTATCGTCTGTATCCTAATCCTTCTGACAAGTGTTAATTATGGCTG
Source organism: Sebastes fasciatus (assembly GCF_043250625.1). Lineage (NCBI taxonomy): Eukaryota > Metazoa > Chordata > Actinopteri > Perciformes > Sebastidae > Sebastes > Sebastes fasciatus. The sequence goes on along the minus strand of NC_133803.1, from coordinate 26,235,646 downwards.
TTATAATAAATGATTTTGTCTCTCCCCTACCTAAGCTACATCTTAATTGTATTGTCATATACTTTACTAGCCTAATTTGCCAGTTTATCTGCTTGTTCATTATCTTTAACATCTGACAAAACTCTTTACCCACCCTTTGTAATCTTAAGAGCATGATGTGAATTTCTATCATGAGATCTGACTGTTAGCTTTGCCACATTTAATTTGACTTCTCTGTAATGTAAATAGTTTTTTTTATCTGTGTTGGCTTCCCATCTATTCAAACTTCTGTGTGTCTGTAATTTCTAACTTTGATACAATACCTTGACAGATATCAATATTTGATACCATGTTTAATAAAAAATGAGTCAACATCGAGGGCATATCATTTTAGGTTTTTATTAAAAGATAAATAGCACTGTGTGTGTTAACACACTGTCCGGAGAGAAGAGAGAGCAGAAAGGCAGCGCAGCTGATTTGTATCGATACCGCGGAAAATGAGAAACCGTTTCAAATATTCAGTATCGATATGTTTGTTCATTTCTACTCTTGCTCCTCTGTTCTTACTCCCGATAAACAAAGACTGGACAGAGGTGATGGGACCCATCCAGCGTTTTCATACAGGTCCCGTTTAGCTGACGCTGTTCAATCCTGTTCCTCATCGTCTAGCCCTCTGATTGGTCATCCAGCTTTATTTGCTTCAGACTAACTGTGCTTCTCTTGAACTGCACACAACAAAAACACCACAATAAAGATGGCGGATGGCAGAATATACGGTTATAGCGTCATACATGAAGGGAGCAACATTTTGGGTGTCACATTGGTCCAGTTTTTAAAAAAGAAAAAGGTAGTAGTAGTCCTTCCCTGCAAGGTGGAAGCGAACTGACAACAATCTGAGTGACGAAACCACAACACAGCCGGAGATACAGTACTACCGATTCTGCTATTTAAAGTGCAGTAAAGACAAACTGAGGTGACTCCAGTAGCGCATTAATTTGCCTCGGGGAGCGCAGAGGAAACGGCTCATTTCAACTCGGTTTTGACCGAGTCTTGTTTTTTCTTGTTTCCTATTTTCTTGCAACCCCTCAGGTGTATCTTCTGACTCAACCTCAAGATTAGGAACCACTGGTGAATATGATCTTTACTGCAGAGCTGATCAGCGGTACACTGGCTGCTGTGGGGGGGAAAACTAACCTCATGTGGTTGTAATGAGACACTGTTTGACTGTTGAATGTTTTGAATTCTTCGTAGGAAAATGGTCAAATTACGTGACACTGTATCAAAGCAAAATAACATCTACTGTAAGCAGCTTTACACTCCATTTACCAGTGCTACTGTAAACTCCACAGGATGCTTTTTAAAGTAAACTGGAGAACCTCATCTCCAAAACATTTCCCCCCCACGGAGCGTCATGTGATGACGAGAACTCAAACTCACTCAACCTCTCTCCTATGGCTCTGAAAGAAAACGGCGTGAGGCTCACATCATAATCACATAAATACAGTACTGTTCAGACGACTATCTGCTACGAGACACTGCTCGCCCTACAGAGAGGGGGAGGGGAGGACAGGAAGGGGGGGAGGGTTACAATATACACAGCAGAGAGAGGGGCGAGGACACGGTAGCATTTAGACCAACCACAAGATAGCCATATATCTACTGTAGGAATGGAAAGACTATTCACTAACTATCCAGTTGGGTAATGATATAATATACTATAATAGACACCTGGAGTTATTGGTCCAGAAGCTTCTTTTCTGCTGTTTTTGTCTTTTTCTTCAGACAACAACAAAATCAAAAAGGAAAGCTGAATAAAGATGGGAACGACAGCTGCCAGACTTTCTTTTTTTCCCACTCCATCCAGTGTGATGTCATCTGGTCTTTTAAAGGAATCATGGTGAAGGTGTGTAGGGCTTTGGGGGGGCATTGATGGCAGTCAAACTACCCCCCGCTGTGCGTTTTATTATTCAGAGCTGGGTGGGTCAGTTGTTGCCATATGACTGCCTCCCACTCTTCCTCTGGACCTCTTTTTCATCACTTCCACAGCTGATTGCTCAGGGTCTGGCCGGAAGCCGCAGGCGGAGCCGCGGGCCAGCCAGCCACGGGGGCCCCTGACTGGCTAAAAGTGGCCGCTGCCGGCCCTCCGCCACTCACAACCATGCCTGACATCTGCTGGGTCATCTGAGAGAGAGAGAGAGAAAGAGAGAAGTCAGTGTTCGTATTCATCAGAGCTAAAATAGACAGCTATTCCCTCATCCCAGAGGCAAGGGGAGGGAGGTGGGGTTGGGGGGGCAACTCTACATCCTTCAACCCGACTCCCATGCCTCCATCCCTCGCTCTTTACCTTCGCCTCTCCTTCGCCCCCTCCTCTGCTCGCCATCCTCCTTCCATTCTGCCTTATCTATTATGAATGTGCTTTGGTGCAGCGCTGCTCGCTTATCTGGTCATCTGAGAGCTGTGGGTGAGTGTGTGCGGAGGAATGTGTGCATGCGTGCGTGTGTGTGTGTGTGTGGTTATGCATGTGTGTCGGCCAAGCCCGGACATACGTGCAACCAAGCGCTCGTTCATCAACTCACTATTCCATTACGTCTTCCTGCACAATACACACACACACACACACACACCTCTTCATCCTCCATCTTCGACTGTTCAAAGGCAGTGGCCTGTGCGTGTGTGTGTGTGTGTGTGTATGTGTGTGTGTGTGTGTGTGTGTGTGTGTGTGTGTGTGTGTGTGTGTGTGTGTATGTGCGTGCGTGCGTGTGTGATCTCTCATTAACCTCCCTGGGTGTCAAGATGCTGACAGCAGTTATCATACAGTACACTGTATGATGAGGACTGGGTATAAGCGGTGAGTGTGTTTGACTTATGGAGGGGAAGCCGGTGGACGGATGTGTTGACAGGACTCCCAGTATTGATCCAGTATAGATACAGCTGGATGTCCTCATGTCATCAAGTTTAGGCAAATTAAATTATTTTAACATGGAGGGATCATATCCGTTATTCAGACTCGGGGATTCTTTTGCCGGGTACACACTACACAAGAATCAAGCCGATTTTGGGGCCGATTTTTTGATGGTTCTAGAGATTATCTTTCCAGATATTCCTGTGGCGTGAGGTATGTTAAGAGTATTTTTTTAACATCCCCGATCAGCTCGGAAGTCCATCCTGGCCGCACCGATTTCAAATTGTAAATATTAAACATGTTCAATATTTACGATCGGATATCTTGTTGTGTGTGGGGAACCCCGAAGACAGCCGACGACGTGGGAAAGAACGATAGCCAATTGTGAACCAAGCTGACTGAAACGGAAAGGACAACCACCGCCGTAAAAGCTGCCGCGGCTAATGAATGAGCTAATGCATGAGCTAATGCATGAGCTAATGCATGAGCTAATGCAAAACATGAAGCATGAAGAGGTAGTAAGATGGAGCTCAGAAATGGAGGACCAACTTGTTGATTTGTGGCAACAACACAAGTGTTTATTTAACGTGTCTCCATGACTTCATCCTTCTTTTCTCTTCATGAATTTTCCGTGCAAAGTGCAAAAACTAACATCGCTAATTCTTCCTGCCCGTCGTCCACCATACTTGTTTACACTAAAGTCACGTTTGATCGCTAGAGATTTTGCGATCTTTTCGGTTTTGAAGTTGTGACTCTTGTTGTTCATGAATGAATGTGATAGTGTGTGATGTTGTTATGTGGGGGGGCTCTCACATTTTCAAAATATGTTAAGATTTTGAAAAATCTTTTAGTGTGGGCCGACCTTTACTCCTGAGTCAAACCGTGTCCAACACGCCTCTCAGTAATGTTTCAGTCACAGTTGCCACCTTATCAGACGGTTTACTTGAAGCTAATGGATCATAGATACATTTTCATACAAGGTACAGTACATACTGTATCAGATCTGACTTCCTGCCCTGATGTTGATATCCAGTTAGCTTTAACTTAACGTAGCTGAGGGTTTTATTAACAGTGTCGTAGTTGCACTCAGGCATGATAATTAACGTCTTGTTTAATTAAATCCCTAACTGGCAGTACAGCTTCAGTCCTTTGAGGCAGATTTGTGATTTTGGGCTATATAAATAAAATTGACTTGACTTATTAAGCGTACTCTGTAAATATTAGTGAGTTTGGTTCATTAACTGGGATAAATTAAAGTTATAAAATGTAAGAGACCCATTTTCTACCTGGTGTTAACACGAGAAAAATAAAACGGAAAAATGCATCAGATCCAGCAAAATAAAGCTCATACAGCCGGTTTGCTTCCCCTTACACTCCTGGGTGTTGTTTGTCTCAAATCAATCAAAGACATCACGTGTGTCATATTTGAGCGAGTGGTTGCATTACATTTTCTCGTTGTCTGTGACGGACAGGGTCGTAAAATTTTTTGTCATAATCTATTATTGCTTTTTGTATTTTCATTTTTAATGATAATAAGACATAGGCCTAGTTAAAGGTGGAGTGTATGATTCTCATCCACGGCGCTTTTTTGTCAAATTTAGTGAATATCTCTTCACGGTCCGCTATCTGTGTGAGCGCTGAAAAAAAATCTGGTGTACACAAAGCCCTAGCTCTGTAAATAGGAAACAAACAAAGTGAATCGGACCAAGCCGCTGAACCGAATATTATTTATCTACATTCAAAGCTTCTATTGAGGTTTTCAAATGAAGCCTTGAGTGTCTGTTAATACAGGTGCAATTTAATTGACAGCCCTAATAAAAACATGTTGTGAATTAATCTAATCTAATTTGAGTTTTGGACTCAAGACTGATACAGCGGCACACACGGCGGCCGTTGTGTGTGTTGGCCTATTTGTGTGTTTTTAATAATTAATGTAAGCTACAGAACAAGCCTATACAGTATTATGCATTTATAAAGACATGGAGAGAAAATGAACAGAGACGCTGACCGTGAGGCGTCTTTTCGTGTCACCACACACGAAGCAGATGAATGATTTTTTTCCGTAGTCTTTTCCTCGGACAGACGACTTCTCGCGGTCGTTTTCATTTTTTTTTTAAGTCTGAACCCACGCTGGGCGACACTAACTAAAGCAGATTAGATTTTAACTAAGGGACCAATTTTGGCTCCATAGTGTATATTAGTCCCGTCCAGCTGGCTATAGTCACATGTTTAACTACTAGAATAATACTGGACTTAATCACATGTTGAACGAAAATCAAAAAAAAAATACCTAGCTTCCTTATAATTTTATTATATTACATTTAACTCCACTGGGTTATGTGTCACTCTTAGCTAGTTTTAAAAGACTTCATCACCACTCCCCCTGCATCAAACAATCCCTCAAACATTCATCACGTACTCGCTAATCATTTCATGGTGCTGGAATTAGGGACGAAGGGACAAGAAAGTGACTTGACAGAACTTAGTGGGAAAAAAATCCATTATATTTTTATACACTAACCTTGGTTATAAAACAGATTGAACAGTTAATTCAAGATGTTCTTCTTGTGCTTTTAGAGCGGCTGAAAGGGGTGAGGTCATTACTGCACTGGGAGCAGAAAATTGCGAAAGACCATATATTAACTTTTAGGACCAGTATAATGGAGCTCTTTGACAGGTGGTGGAGAGAAAAAAATGACATTGACATTTTTTATTTAGGTTACTAATAAACATGTAAGTGTGCTTCATAAAAGATGAATGTTCATCATGACCATGAAATGAATTATATATATATATCTGTTACCTGGCTCATGTTCCACTGTCCTTGCTGCTGTCCTTGCTGCATGCCGTACATGTTCTGACCCTGGTTGGCTGGCATCACGCCCTGCTGCTGCACACCCATGTAGCCGCCGTTGGGCAGAGCCACGCCGGACATCATGGCCCCTCCTACGCCCATCATGGTGGGTGGAGGGGCGGCTCCGGCCATCCCCGGAGCGAAACCCTGCGGAGTGAACTGAGGCTGGCCCACGTACATTCCTGCTGGAGCACAAAAAACACAGTCAGAGTTTTTCATGTTAACTTTCCAACTACTGAGCATATTTTCAACTCAACATAAGAGCGAACAGAGCTGTGTTGAAGTAAATAAACTGGTTTCAAGACTCTAGTTTTTTCTTTGATTCACAACGAAATATGTGGGAAAATAATTAATTTAAAGAGTAAAAGTTTAAAATCCAAAATATAAGAAATCTTAAGGGGGTCAAACTTTCACATCAGAGCTAAAATGTTCAAAACACTTAAAAACAAGTTAAGTAAGTAAGTCTGGCCACTAGTCACTAACTATGTCTTGTTATTGTACTTCATTTCCCTTTCTCTAGAAAGCACTTTCTTGATACTTGAAGAGTGGTTTATAAACAGAATATTAAAAAAGGGAGTCTCAGAAACACCCACCTTGCAAATAGTAAAACTGCAATTCTTTGCTGTGTTTGGGAGTGTTATAATGTTATAATCCTTTATAATTGAATTATATGACAACCCAGTTTAGATACTATCAATGGTAATATTTCATCAGCCATTCAATGTATTTACTTTCTGTAATTACATAATTATCTATGTAATATTTTGCGTTGTTAGTGGCAGAGTCCGCCATTCCCGAGGGCTTTAAATTCAGGGATGCACAGGAAATCATGACCAAGACCAGAGTGTATCGAGACCGAGACAAGACCAAGATTTAGAGGGGTTGAGACCAAGTCAAGACCAAGACCAGTGTGAGTCCCACACTGCATGACACACTTAAGATCAAATGTGGAACGTGCAAACCAAAGGCACTCCTCAAATTGATCCACATTTCCATAAAAACACCCACAGAAAACAAATGAAGATTCCTCTTCATTCACCTCTCTTATTGACATATATGCTGTGTATGTGTGTGAGCAAGTGTACCGTCAGACATGTCTAGATAAAAACAATCAAAAGGCATTGCAGAGGTGAATTATTTATGTGGTGGGAATTTTCCTTTGTTTTCTTTGAGCAATCAAAGTAATGATGTTAATAATAAATCAGACAATAAACAGGCAATTTAGTTAATCCCCGCAGTTGTGACTGATCTTGAACTAAAATCCAGAGTCCTCTTTCTCTGAGACCGAGACAGAACCGAGTAAAAAATGTGGTTGATTCTGAGGCGAGATCTTCAAAAAGTGGTCTTAAGACAGATGTCGAGTACTACAACACCAGATACTGAAATACAGCCTCTTTTAGCACAATTCACATCAAGTCTCAAGGTTTTAAAATCCTCCATTGGCACAGGCTCAAAGTGGAAATCAATAACAGATCCGTGGACTGTTCATAATACTTTGTAACTTCAGTGTATTCTGACATTTTGATCATTTTGGTATAAGCTGCACTCAGAACCACATCCATGCTGTTACAATATGGAGAGGCACCATGTTGATGCACACACACACACACACACACGGACAGGATGTAAGTCAGTGATTTGAGGCATTAGCCTGGCGAGCGGCTCTTGGCTTTGCTCTCCATCAGCATCTATTTGGATTGAGAGAGGACAATAACACAGCAGAAAGCCCTTCATCCCGATTCCTAATCCTCTGTACGTCACTGTAATCATCAGCAATACAATCAATATGCACATGTGTCTGCCGTACAAATCTTCCGCCATTCAGAAAACATGTACCACTAAAGCTTTCCCACACACTCCAAACATGCTCAGGTTGTTGCTTGTGTATGAACAGCCGCCTACAGTCTTGGCACTTCAGTGTTTAAACATAATAACTGTGAGCTGAGTGTGAATCTGCAGACACCTCTCTATTTTTACTGATGCAGTGGGACTCCAGTAAGTGGACCTGCCTGCTTTTCAGCACGCTGACCTTTCATCTGCCTTCACTCTCCTCCATTTTTATGATACATCTTTCCTCTGATGTATGTGTGAAAGTGTGTGGGCGTGTGTCTCTGTGTGTGTGTGTGTACAAACACCTACGTCTGAGTGAGCGCTATTATATTACTGTATGTTTTTCCCCCACTTATGAGATACTATATGTGTATACAGTGCTTGTTTATATTCTACGTATACAACACATTTGAGTGGCTTCACCTGTTTGTCCTTGAATTCAAACACATGGTAGCTGTTGGGGATCCTCACCTAGACAACTACCATCTATTATAATAAAAAAAAATCGCATGTATTCCCAGCCCGTTCTCTCTCCCAGGCCGTCAAATACTGATGCTTTGTCACGGCCGTCTGCGTTACATACAGGCGCACGAGGCGCCCTTTAGCACCTGAAGGAGATGCACCGGGCTTTCCATTATCTATAACGTAAATTCATCCGCGGCAACAGAAAAACTCAGAGAAAGTGCGCCGGGAGTGTGGTGACGTAGTTTAAAGAGAGAAAAGACACACTGTGGGTGGGTGGGAGTGGAGGTGGATGGGTCCAACAAAAAAACGCTTACAATAACAACCCAAAATGAATCAGGAATAACTCCTGAACCACAAGGCTCATATGCATATGTATCTGGGGTTCTTTGAAAGGTAAGAAGTGAAAGAATATGAATCCATTGTAAGTAACCTAAACTGCATTACCATGGGGATTACAATGGAGATGCAATAAAGGAAAAAATAAGATTTTCATCCTCGCCTAGTACATCCTATAGACAATGATGCAACTGAATGTCTTCTCCTACTCTTTGCCTATAACTGTAATTATATATTTGATAAAAATACACTAAAATACAACATTTATGATAAAATCATAAAGATCTACTGGGGCAATATTTATTGTTTATACATTGATGACATTGTTTACAGTTAATTCCCCGTAATTGAACAGATTAAAGGAGCACATGCTTACGAGTTGAGATAAACTGCTGCAAATTAGTTTGGTGTGAACACATTTTTAGCTCGTAAGTTCCATGTGGATGCTGGATGAGACGATCAAGCTGACTAGATATGGATGACAAAGGGTTAATAACAATGCTGCATGTGTGTGTGTGTGTGTGTGTGTGTCTGTGTGTGCACCTGGAGCAGGCTGTTGCTGGCTCTGCGGCTGGCTGGCCACTGAGCTGCTGGCGTACAGAGACAGGATGGAGTCTTTAGATAAAAGCTTCTTCTCCTCGGCCTTCGTGGTGGTGGTGGTGGAGGTGGAGGAGGAGGCGGAGGAGGAGGTGGAGGGGTCCGCCTGTGGAGGTGCTGTACTGGAACCAGACTGTCAGGGAGACAGATAAAGAGGAGAGGGGAGGAGGAGAAATGGCATTAAATATGTATAGTTTCATCCAAACATACGTTTTATCATATGGTGTATAAGGAACTGCAGTTTTTGGCACTTCTGCGTTGGCTTCATTTCTTCACCGGAGGTTGCCGCTTGGTTTTCGCCTGTCCTTGCACATCCTACATTTTCTAACTACGCTGACATGGATGGGCAGAAACCATGCTGTAGACGTGAGCTTTCGATACACCGTCTACAGTTTGGGAGACTGTATGGGAGAAGTATAAAGTATAAAATATCCAAACGTTCCCTCGTCACGATTCCGCGTCAGCTCATGTCCGTGTGTGCGGAGAGCGTAACCGAGGCTCAACACATAACTGTGCATATTGACTCATACACACTGTATATATCAGGGGGAGAAAAGATGAGACAAGACTGGAGAACAGTAGAGAGGCGAAGGGAAGAGACAAGATACAAATAAAAGAGGAGAAGAGCAAGGGCTGAACAAAAGGAGACAGGAGAGAAAAGAAAAACAGAGGAGAAGCATTGTCACTGTAAGTGAGACAGACGACATTAATTAGGCCGCTGCAAAGAGAGGTAGACATGAACACACACACACACACACACACACACACACACACACACACAGTCTCGCTCACATGCACTTTTTAATTTAAGAAAAAAAAAACTTTCAGGCACATTATGTCTAATGGCTGGAGCTGCCAGAAAAGTAACACCTGCTTAAGAGCTCTGGACAGGTGTGTGTGTGAAGAGGGGAGGGGAGGCGATAGCTGGACTTCATGAATAAGATAAGGAGAGACAGCGTGATAAATAGTGGCATCTGCAACACGCACGCTCACGCTCACACACACACACACACACACACACACACACACACACACACACACACACACACACACACACACACACGCACGCACTGGTGAATAAACACTCTCTTAGTTACACACAAACACAAACTTAATACTCAAGTGTGCATGCCCATACATACACACACACACACACACACACACATTCAAGAGCTTTGTGAGTGTGTTGTGCTGAACTGCTTAGCAGGCAGCGCTGCTCCCCTCTGTCTCTCTCTGCTGACTTCCTTTGACTGGAGGAGGGAGGGAAGGAGGAGAGGAGGGAGAAGAGATAGCGGAAGGAGGGAGGAGACAGAGAGGATGGAGAAGAAAAGGAGGGACAGAGGAAACAAGTCAAGGAAAGGTAAGAAGAAGGAGGGAGGAAGAAAAAGGAGAAGGAGGGAAGCGGCCGGGATGCAAAAGGAAGAGGAGGAGAGGAAGGTGGGGAAGGACATACAAGTAATGCTGTGTTACGTTTAAACTGGGAACTTGGAAATTCCGACATCAACTGGGACGCCCGTGAAGTTGGATTTTCAACTCGGAAAGTCAGATGAACTCCGACGTCAAAATGGGCTTAAATCTAAAATATTGTCAAATAGGCGCTTTTGCTTTTTGCGTTGACACCAAATCCTCCGCCATCGCCTTGTCTGTCAACTCTCTCTCGTCCTGTGTGTGCGAAATCTGACTCCTGCTACTCTGAGCTGAGACTCCTTATGGAGCAGACACTTTCACTTTCAGTTTGTAGCGTCCGTCGTCCGACTATGTAAGGGATAACGTACAGCGAGCCGGTCACTGTTGTAAAATAAACTCTGACAGGGCGACAGGTTTTGCATCGCCCTGAAGGGGTTTCTTTCACAATAAATGACCCGCTAGCTGTACATTATCCCGCTTATTACACGGCTACTTACTGAAGAAATCGATAATTTCACGCAAAAACGGTCCGCCAGAGTCCGACATCAGAACTGCGCCCATAGCAACGGTCTGTTATACATAGCAACGGTCTGCTATAAAGAAATAACAGACTGTAAAACGCCATGATTGACCAATCAGAATCGAGTATTCAACAAAGCCGTGTAATAAGTATTGATAACACGCTGCTGATACACGGAAATTAACGAAAAGGCTTTTATTTCTATAAAACACAAAACGACGGTGGGGGTGGCGGGTACGTAATGTAATTGGTGTGAGCCCGAACACCGTATAACACCGACTACCACGGCAAGCCTTTTATCAACTGGTATTGCTAACAATGGCTAACCTGGCTGGAGCAAATCCCATTAAATTTTCCGACTTGTTGTACTGGAATGCGGTCTACTCGGGTCTTCCGATCTCCAATCTCCAAGATAAATGTAACGCAGCATATGAAAGAGGAAGGAGAGAATGATTGAAGGCTGAAAACAAAAACACAGAGAAGGAGAGAAAGGAAAAAAGAAAGAAAAGGGAGGACAAGTTGAGAGGAAAGGAAGCAGGGAGCAGATGAAGGAATAAACAGAGCTGAAGAGGAAAGATAATCATGCCAACACACACACACTCTCTCTCTCTCTCAAGTGAAGCCAGTTAAGGTGAGTCAGGTGTTGACGGAGGCAGTATGGAGCATCCTTCCTATTAATAGCTGGAGCACATTAGCATGATACTGGCTGCTGATTAGAGGAATGAAAGGTGAGAACAGGCAGAAAACTGTCCCCACCTGATCTGTCTGATGTCAGCGAGATGACTCAATCAAGGTGCTGAGTCTATTTGCAGCTAAGCTTGTTCGCAAAGTTGAAAAATACATTTAACAGCCTTCAAATCCCCCCAAACTGCTCTGATCACCAGCTATTCAGCTTCCATCTTCCGGACATATTTGCAGAATGGACGGCGTGACTCAGTCAGAGTCTACCGGCTCTGTGGACATGTGGAATGAAAACTGCTTGGGGGTGGTGAGTAAAATTAAGTTTGTATGAAACTCTAAAACTCTAAAAAGTCACTGTGTGCTACCTGCCAGCTCCAAACAGCAGACAGACACAGTTAGAGACAAGCTGGTGAACACAGCGAAGCATTTAGCAGCTATACAGACAGATATATTTCTCTCAGGAGATGGTGAAGACAATAAACAGAGCTAAAAGAGAGTGAATATTGGACTTATATTTGCCGGGTGACCAGGAACACAACTCCAAATGAATGATAGCGTTTCACCATATCTGCTGAATGTGTAAATAAGCACCTGTTTGCTAACAAAGAGGCAATTGAGACCTTACAACAGACACTTTGACATGTCAGACTCAGTGGTAATATTATTAATTGCTGTACTGCATTGCATTCATTGCTGGAATAAATCCATTGTTAATGTCATTAGTTCCAGTTGGGTTTTGTCTGCAGTGAACTAGACTTACCCCCTCGCGGTTGTATGCCTCCGCCAACCAGTCAAGTTACAGTTTACATCCATGTCTGTCCAAATTGTCATCACTCCATAATTTTTTCCTCTCAGACATTCGTGTGAAATTAATTAGACTAATGAATTATGGCCAAAAACGTATTTTATGAGGTCACAGTAACCTTAATCAGTTCATCCTTGAGTCTAGATGGAAGTCCCTCAAGGCGTTCCTAAGATATCGCATTCACAAGAATGGGACAGACCAACACGTTCTCATCCCAACTCGTCACATACGACCGCTTGGCGTCACTTTAGGTTTAGGCAACAAAAACACTTAGTTAGGTTTAAGAAAAAACTACATGGTTGGGCTTTAAACTTCTACATTTGGAAAGTGAAACTGAAAGTTGTCAACACGGGACACGAACAAACAGCTGATTGTAATGTGAAGGTGAAACTCAATGCACGGGACACGAACAGCGGTCTCCTGGATGAAAGCCTTGTGTTTGTTGGACTCATCCACCTCCTTAATGGCCGACCAATACATATATTGGCATTGAAACTGCCTCATCAGAGTCACTGACGGGATGATATCTAGTAGTCTTTGAAAACATGTCGATGTCGTACTGGTGCACGTGTTTCTTAAAAAAACAAGGCCTCTTTTGGTACAAATGCAGTTGCTGAAGTCTAAACATTTTCCCACTCCTTCCGCCGTCTGTGAGTGCCAGACACTCCAGGAGTATTAGCTCAATGTGCCTTGAAAGAACAGTGAAGAAGTCCTGCAGATTTCTTGCCAAACTGGTGGCACACAATGTAAAATACAGTGATGGATCAGTCTAACCTCACTCCTAAAGGAAGGGGGAATTCAAGCAGAGTATGTCACATGTGCATCTATCCTTTTTTGTTTTGTTTTTTCCTCACTCATACAACACACACACACAGCATCCACATAGTGTGTGATGTGTTGCGGGGCTCCTAGCAGCACATTGTGTTATAGAAAGCCTCTTCAACAAGGCTCCATTCTCCTCAGCCAATGTTGGTGTTGATGGGTGCAGCCAGAGCTCTGAATTACCACTCTGACAGCCTTTTCCTCACTGTCGCTATTCATAGACCTCTACAGCCAAACACACACACACACACACACACACACACACACACACACACACACTAGACTATCTTTCTCCCTATGGTTTTCCATCACTGCTTGAAATACTCATAAACTCCCCTCTGATAGACCATCTGTGGCTTTAAACCACACTAGGCTCTGTGTGTGTGTGTGTGTGTGTGTGTGCGTGTGTGTGTGTGTGTGTGTGTGTGTGTGTGTGTGTGTGTGTGTGTGTGTGTGTGTGTGTGTGTGTGTGCTGAAGGATTTGGGCTAATTTACTGAAAACAAAAGCAAAGCTTGCCTTGGAAATCTGAATTCAAGAAAGCGAGCGGCAGTAAGGAAGAGGACGGAAAGAAGGAATTAAAGACAAAATGAAAGGAAGAACAAGAGGAAGGAAATCAATGGCTGGTCAGTTCATTACCTCATTCTTCTCTACCTCCCTCCACCTTTTCTTTTGCTCTCAACAAACTGCTTTTCTCTCCTCCCTCCTTCAGTAATCAACTGCATTTCCTTCTTTCCTACTTCACTCTCCCTCCTTTCTCCTATCCTCCTTCCTTCATACTCTCTCTCAACCCTCTCCAAGTCTTATTCCTTCTCTCTTTCATCCTGCTTTGTCCTCAAACACAAAAGCTTCTACTTTAACTTAATGTGCATGTTAACACAACAAAAGCCATGTTCAGCATCGGGACGCTTGCTATGTGTTGGTCTGATGGCTTTTGTTCTTTGCACCATGTGACTTTCACAAACTAGAATCACCGCCTCACGGTTGTATGCGTCCGCCAACCAGTCAAGGTGCACAAACCAAAACTCCCCGTCCACTATTTGTTTGTGTTACAGTAGTCAGATACAATGTCATAATAACAGCCTAAGTGCATGTTTCCTTTCATCACCACAATCTTCCTTGTGGCTCGTCTACTGTAAATCCCACATGCTCATTTTCAGAGGCGGTGAATTTTCCCCCCGACACAGTTGCAAATTGCGTGACCTTCGTAAATCCATATTCAACCTCTGCTAACATGTCTCCTCCTGTTATTTGCACGTCCCTGCCTTAAATGCAACGAGGAGAGAGAGAGATGCCCCTTGCAGATATAAATGCCACGTAAACTGCAAAGCCTCAGTAAATCTGGCCCCGGGTCTCTTATTGATTCCTCACAAACTGGGTAACCCGTGTGAACCCGGCAGCTTTAGGGAAAAAACAGAAATAGGATTTGCGATGGTGATTCAAGCCAGTGCTCCAGCTACGTCTGGACCATTGCACTCATTCTCTTAGGGCTGGTGGGACTTTATGCTCCACGTCTTGCATGTCCCTGCCCTTACCCTCCACCTTAATGTATTCCTTCATTCCTCTCCTAACCTGCTCTCCGCCCACTCGTCCCTCTTTCCATCCATCTAGTGCCTCAAACATTTATTAGTCTTCTGCACCTTGTCTCATCCCTCACTCTTTCCCCCTTCTTCCATCCTTCTTTTCCTGCACTCCACTCCACGTTAAATGTTTACCTTTTTTTACATTCTTTTGAGTTTTCTTGGTAAAAACCTATTTAATAACTACTTTTTTTTCTCACTCGGGGTGGAGTGAATGAGAGATAGAGGACAAGACATACCGAAGAAAATGTATGTGTGAAAGAGAGAGAGAGAAAGAAAGGGGGGAAAGCTGGGGATAACACAAATCCTCCCCTTCCTACAAGGCTGTAATCGTATTTTTGTAATTGACGTATTCGCAGATAGGCGAGCGCTCCCCGATGCCGGTTAATAGCTGCATGAATCAGCAGGCTGCCGGCTTCCTCTTTCTTCACACACCCAGCTAATCACAGCTGTAAAGCAATATCCGCCTGCTGAATCCCAAATTCAGTGTGTGTAAGGTTAGGTGGATGTGTATTGACTGTCAAAACTGGGCCCGTGCTGGGCTTGCCGCGGTAGTCAGTGTTACCTGTGTCACGCGGTGGTCGGGCATACACCGATTACATTACTTGCCCACCACCCCCACTGGCGTTTTTTATTTTTTTAATTATAGAAATAAACGCCCTAATTTTTCGCTTATCAGCTCCAAAGTTGATCAAATAAAAAAAAAACTCACATGTAAAATACTAAGCGTGTTATAGACGGTTGATGGACGCTACTATTATGAACTGAAAGGGAAAGTGTCTGCTCCGTACAGAGTCTCAGCTCAGAGTAGCAGGAGTCAGATTTCACAAACACAGGACGAGAGAGAGTTGACAGACAAGATGATGGCGGAGGATTTGGTGTCAAAGCAAAAGCGCCTATTTGGCAATATTTCTGATTTAAACCCAATGCTTTAAAGGAACCATAACATTAATGAGGCAATCTGTCAACTTTTAGAATGAAGCAGTGCGGAGGATGAAGCGGTCACAGCCAGCGCCAGGTGAAAACCTGTGGCCCCGCAGCGAAAGCTCAACCGGAGAGGCCAGACAGACAGCCATCCAACATTAAAGATCAAAGTGATGGCTGGTTCAGACTCCAAGATATCAGCCCGATTATAGCCCGACACGGCCGTCGTAGGGTGTCGGCTCTGATCGTGAACGTCAACGAGTGTCGTGAGCGACAATCGATCGTTTTATCTCGTGTAGTGTGTCACAGTAGACGACAACCGACATCACGTCTGGGACGCCTCACAGCGTCCCGACAGAACGTCTAGCACGTTTGATTTTTTTGGCCTTCCACAACGTGTTCCGTCATGGCTGTGACTTTGACCAATAGGACCAGAGCGATCTGGCGCGCACAACTGTAAACAATGGTGAAGTGAAAGAGGAATGATGTGAGGTGGAATTGTGAAATGGAGGAAACACCTTTTTGATGTTTCCTCAAGTGAAAAAAGAAAAAAGATGGCGTGAAATAGCAGAGGCACTTCAGCAACCCGGTGAGTAGGCTACTGCCATTAGCATCAAGCTTCCTTCCCGATGACATCGGCGCACATTGTGAAAGACGACCAGCGATGATTGGTCTTGGACCGACGTGTAGTTTGTCATGTCTCTCGGCCAGATCACAAGATGAATTTATGAGTCTCAATCGCCTAATCTGACATAATGGAGTTTCCTCTTGGGAGCATGAACCTGCACAGCAAATTGTGTGTCTAGGTGAGTAAGGGGTGAGGAGATACACCGATTCTACAGCTGAGAGTCCGGCCTGATGGCGGCCCCACAGCAACTGTCACCTAAGTCCAACTAGTTTCTTCCTCTAGGAAGCAGAAACATGCTCATACCAGTTTGTCAGACAAACAATCACAGGTTAACCTTCACACCGAGGCAGAGGAGATTATCATCCACATACTGTGAGGTTTCCTTTAAGTGCTGCTGGAAATGTCAGTGAAAGTCTCTACGCTCCACTGGACAAGGCTCAGACAAAGACGAGCAAGATGTCTCCTGGTGCAAAAACTGAACTTTCGGCGGAGTTTGAAGGCAACAAAACGTCTCTGGACCTTGGTGGTGTGTTAATACACAAAGAATAAAAAAAAAAAAAAGTCCTGGCTGTGAGAAGAGCTGTGGTAAACTCCCGTTTCCTGAATAGAAGACGGAAACAAAATATACTCTTTGACATTCAAATAATAAATTCTACAAGACAGACAGTGCAGCCGCGGGCGGAGGGCCATGTGAGAGCAGCCTGTCTGCTATCAAACAGCCACTACGGAGCTACGGATCTGCACTTACAGTCAAGTACTGCGTGACAGTCCAAGGCTCTGACAGATAGCACAGCTCTACTGCAGGGATAAATCATTATTTTTTTATCTTCTCTGTTCTAACCTTAAACATAACAAAGGCCTCTCCATGGATCTAATGTGTGACGCACAGTGGTAGAAGGTAACAAAGTACATTTACTCAAGTACATTTTGAGGTAATTGTACTTTACTTCTTTCTCTATTTACATGCTACTTACATACAGTAGTACATTTCAGAGGAAAATATTGAACTTCTTCATTTGGAGTTTGGAGCTGTAGTTGCAGATTAACATTGTATATAAAAACTAATAAAAAAACGTATTGATTACAGAGGATTAAAATGATTAAAAATACAAATACGACACATTTAAAATACTCAAATACAATTAAAAGTCCTGCATTCAAAACCTTATTTCAGTAGAAGTACAGAAGTATTATCAGCAAAATGTACTTCTTATTCTAATTGTCCCTGTGACTACTAAATTATTTATATTCAACATTATCAGACTGCTAATACTGATGCAACAATGTGTAAGCAGCTAGCTTTACAGTTACTCCTTTATATATGTTTATTTTAGTCCTTTAGCCCAGTCGCTCTCAGCCTAGGACTCAGGCCCCCATGATAAATTCTGGGTTCATGAGATGACGAATGGGATAAAGAGTACTTTTATTTTGAAACTTTATATACATTTCACTTCTGTTCTGTTAATAAAGATTTAGGCTTTTATTTTTTGCATTAAAGGTGCAATGTGTAATGTCTGGCCATATGTTCCAGGGTCAGCATTGCACCTCTACCACTGGGTGCATAAAATCCAAATTTACAGTCATCAGTTATATAAACAGCAGGGCAAGAAAACACAAAATGCGACCAAACTGCTGAAACGCTGAGAGCCGGTCAAGATAACACTGCTATCTTATAATCTTCAAGTGTGACGTCGGCCTATATTGTGTTAACTCTGCCACCAACCGGTGGCTGTACGGTCTGTGTACGTTTTGATAGTTTGTTTATTGGATTAAATCCAAAGTGGCTGAAACAAGAAAACGACCTACACCTTCATCTTGTCCTTCCCACAGCCAGGAGACCACCCCGCTGGGAGGAGAGCGGTCGGCACTCTGCATTTCTGGGAGACGGGGCTTCAGTTAGTGGCCACACAGCAGGCTGGTGGATCACTGTGTCTAACCTGTGTAACGGCAGCAACAGAAAGTTGGGAAGTCGGGGCAGACCCCTGGTGCTGGGGTTTGGTTGGCTGAATTCGAGCTAACTATTAATTGGGGGTAGCTACGCCTCCCCGAGCTGCAGCACGCTTTAGTTCCAGTGAAGCAGCCTCCCGGCGGCGGGGAAGACGAGGCGAGGGTGCGAGTCATTTTCTCGTTTCTGCCACTTTGAATTTAACAAACTTTCAAAATGTAAACGGATGTATTATTGACAAGCCCTCGGAGCAGCTCTATTTCTTCGTCCTGTCATGAGGCCCCTTTCAGTAGATGCACCACAATACACCGACGTCTTTGACATAACATCAACACTGTAACCTCTTCACATTCTGCCAATAATATTAATTTCTTTGACTGTTTTAAGCTAAATTCTGTCCAGATCTAACACATTGCACCTTTAATGTTGGTACTTTTACCTACAAATAATCAGTACAGCTTCCACCACGGCAGCTGAATAATGGTGCACTTACAGTAATAAGCTGTTGGCAATAGTGTAGATATATTTTTCATGACTGCCTGCTGTGCAGCACAGTAGTAAAACAATTAGCATCGTTGAGCCTCTAAAATAATGGTTCAAAGAGCAGCATGCATTATGCAGCTTCATGGTAGGTGTGAAATCCCGTCCTGTCAATTCAATTCAAATAAGATTTATTGCCATGAATGTTCAGGTTACATCACTGCCAAAAGCTAAATAACATATTATTGAATTGCCAGTGTTGGAAAAAGGTCAGAAATCAATAACCTACTCAGTTTTTCATCACAATTTCTTGCTTTTGCTTTTTACATTACTCATCTGTCAGAGTAATGTTTCAAAGAAGTGTAAATTTGACTTTTCAAGTCAGTATATTCAAGTAGTGGATAGAATCTATGCAGGATTTGAATTGTTTCCATGTTGTTGTTGTTGTCTGTGTGCTAGTAGATCTTTGTAAAATTTACTTTAAAAATATTTTTACTGGTCTTTAAAGAAATTCTGAAAAATGAAATTTTCTCTTGGTGCTGTACTGTCTGTACGGTTTGTTTGACCCTTCCACCACCGCTCCTACCCGCCCTGTGACGACTCTCACGTTCTTAATACTACATAATTTAGTGTGACCGTCGAATAACGGCGAGGAAGGGTTTACATTAGAGTTAGATGAAAGGCCGGTGCATTGCATACTGTCGCTAAAGGGCACCTCCATGCGTTGGTATCCAATGCCTGCGGTATTTGTTGAGTTGGGAGTGAGAACGGGTTCACCAACGGTAGGTAGCTAATGCAGAAGGGGGGCACTCCGTCACCAAGCTTCTGTGAGGACACACAATTTAAACACTCTGTGCCACTTTTTCAGTTTGACAGGGCACTGTGCTGCATTCACATAAATTGGGACAGATGGTAGAGATGGGAAAGATTCCCACGTTTACGACTTGCACTTGCCTTTACGTCATCTGACAACTCAAGAATGGTTGTATGATTGCAGCGTGAGGGTTAAAAATCATGTACATCGACAATATATCGCTATATCTACAGTATTAAAGGTAGGATTGGTAGTGTTGTTGTCTTATATTTGTTGAAATTCTCATTACATCCCGACAGCAATCAATAAATCAAATGCTCTGACAAAAAAAAGAAGAAAGAAAGTCTGGTATCTCTGGCTGTCACAGGACTGTAATAAACCTACCTGTCTACCTACCTACCTACCTGCCTGCCTACGTGAACTCTTTACGCGTCACCGGAGTTGACAACAAAACAAACCATGTCTGTTGTTCACATTCATTATGATATTTTGGGGGGAGTGTCTTTGAAGGAAGGCCTGAACGGACGGACTGTCAGTGTTGCCAACTTGAAGACTTTCTGGCTAGATTTAGTGAATTTTGAACAAGAGTTGGCAAAACTAGGCTGGTTTTTCGGTCAGATCATTTTTTAAATCTAGTGTACTCTTCATAGTTTCTCAGCATTACCGACCCGACCTTTATATTCGGCTGGTAATGTGAGGCATTCATATTTGTTTGCCTTTTCAGGCACTTCTGCATTATTAAGCAGCAAGTTGGATATACTGGAACCCAGTGGTGATTACAACTTGGATGTTGATGTAAACACTATTTACAAGTCAGAAACTAGTATTTGCTGTAATTACCATATGGCGTGAGCACTCCCTGCATAGAGAAACGAGGATAGAGAGCAGGAAGTTAGAACTAATGGATTTATGGAGATGAGCAGAGGTGCGGGGCTCACACAGCGCTGCGGTAGATGGAGTCGCGGAGGAGGTGAGTATGGAGGGGAGATTAGAGGGTAAGTGGGAGCCTGGTAGTGTCAGAGGGGGAGCTTGCAGTTACAGCAGCCCATAATTGTTCGTCATGCCTGGGTCCCCAGCGAGCCACTGCCTGGTCGGGTCCCAGGAGGCTCTGAGATATGTGTGTGTGTGTTCCAGAGTGAGATATACAATTTGAAACCTGGGAAGAGGTCAGAGAGTGAAAGAATGAATTTCCAACCCAGGAATGGGTCACTGTGAATTTCTACTTTGTGTATGTTTGTGTGTGTTTTCTCTGAAATGCATATCTCCTGTTTGTTTTGTGTTTCTGTATTCCTCGAGTAGAAGTGTGCAGCTGCATCATGCATGCATCTACTGAGTCTGTGTGAGTTTATACACGTGTCCTCATTTCCAGCCGAGCCGAGGTCAAAGGCCACGCTTGAGGGACCGCAACGGCATTTAAAACTCAACGCTGCTCCTTGAAAATGTTTAATTCAACCAGCCGTATTCGGTCCGTTGAGACCAGTTGGTGAAGGAGTGACAGAGAGAGGAAGGAAGGAAGAAAAAATATCTGAAAAATACAGCCAAGTTCTTTTTTCGCTCGCTCCAATTTTTTCTCTCTCTCCTTATTCAGACAAAGACCCAGTTTTGTTTTGTTTACCCAGAAAATAAAGGTCATCCAATATGGCTGCTAATTGGACACACAACTCCATCCCGCTATCACTTTATTTTCAAATATCTGTGATTTGTTTTTTGACTTTTTACTATGTTTTTATGAGCTCCAGGCCTGTATTTGTAGGCCTATATATGTTAAACAAGCTTGGTCTGTATGAAGCATAATAATAAATTTAATAGTGTTATTTTTGTTTCAATATTAAAGGATCAGATGAAATGATGCAGTTGTTGAGGTCCTCCCAGGGTTTGTTTATACAAACTAGTCAGAAACATCAAGTAATCTAGTTTTCTACAGAAAAAATAAAATGTCAAATTTAGCTGACATTGAGAAAGATACATATGGCAAACTTAATATACCATTACTCATTAATTTTTGGATATAATAATGCCGCCCTGTCGCACGAAAAGGCGTGTGAATGATACAATAATGCGCAAGGCAAAAGCGTGTAATAAGAACATCGTTCTTGCTTTAGGCGTGTCATTTTCACACCATGCAGTCTGTACTGACTGCAATGTGAATGCATCCACGTGAATATGCTACGCTCAGAGCTAGTGACGTAGAATAAAAAGGGAGAAAGAGCGCTTATGGCGGGAAAAAGGGGAGGTGGATGGGTCCAACAAACACACGACTTTCAACCAGGAGACCGGTGTGTTTTTTGACGTTTGTGACGTTTGTGACATGTTTCCGTACTGATATTACGCTGTTTCCGTTGATATTTTACCTAATTGAAGAACTTATTTTAAGGTCAACCATGCCATTTTTTTAAGACGCAGGCCTAATTTAAAAAATATTAGGCAAACAATATTAATTTGGTTTGCAGGCCATACCTAACCAAAGAAAGTCACATACCGCGTCGGACATCCCGTACTAAAAGGTTCAGGATGAATACACGGACAGTTAGACCCATAAAATGCTGCTGACAGCTCTGCACTCGAGCTGCTAGGCTAACGTTAGCTTCCCAGAGAGAGAAGACAAGTTGCTGTACATCCCTGAACACCAGAGGTCCTGATTCAGAGATACAGTATGAAAATAATTAGCTTAAATCAATCACCTGTACGTAAAAGGTTTGTGAAATTCCGAATACTATTCATTTTCCACCAGTTTTTAGTAATTTACAATCACTTACTGGCTGTCTGAAAATGAGGCACAGCCAGCAGTTAAGATAGTTTACTCAGAGAAAAACTCTTTTCAAAATGTTACAGTGGTGCTTCTTCCTCCACAAAACCATCTTTGGCTGAATGCAATTAACACCAGTATGCAGAACGCACATAAACCTCCAGACCACAGCCCAGAGTTTCTTTTTACAGTTTGGTGACAGCTGTCATTTTAATCCTGCAAAATTGTGAGTCGGCAATTAAAGCTTCCACCTCTTAAAGCTTGTTAATAATGTAAGATTTAATTAAAATCCCGGCCATCTTGATTTGAAAAATTGCACTTTTCAATTGCGAATTATTAATCTTCAAACCATAACTCCCACCACTTTATTCTCACGCTCTCTCCCTCCATTTCTACTGAGACTACCTCCTTTTTTCTTTTTTTAAAATGTAACTTCACCTCTCCTTGTTTGACTTATTCCTTCTCGAGCTTTCCTTCTCTCACTGTATTACTAAACCAAATGTACACATGAAAGTATTTTGTGTGTGTAATCTTTCCCCATATTTCCCAACACAGTTTACCCATGTGTTATTTGGGTTAAAACTACATGTAGATAGCAGGTTTAAAACTGATTTAAATTCTATATTTAGGTTGTATATTTTAATCTGACTCCACTACATAGATTGGAAAGGTTACCTTAAAGAAGTAAAACATTATTATTGCTATATTCTAAAAATAAAAGTACTATTAGTACATCTACAACTCCCAGCTGCTCTCTTCATTGTCGCAGTTTGCCATTATCCCTCTTTCTGTCAGATAGCCTCACACTCTCTCTCTCTTTGAAGGACATTGGTCAAATTAATTCTATAAAGGAGAGTCTACGACAGTTCGCTTTGATATGATCCTCAGAGAGGTTGTGTCTGCACGTATGAGGTAGATGGCGTGTTTGTGAATATGCCCGTGTGTTTGCATCATGGGAGTCTCCGCAGACTCCCCGTGTTGCAGCCTGCCTGTGGTGATAAGCATATGATGAAAGCCTGCGACTCTGTGTGTGTGTGTGTGTGTGTGTGTGTGTGTGTGTGTGTATTACCTGCTGTGTGTTGTTGGAAGAGGGGAGAGGGTTGGAGACCATTGGTCCAAAGATGTCCAGGTCATCGTTGATTGATGCAGCACCACCCGGACCCCTTACACCGCAATCAGGAGCATCTGAGAGAAAGAGAGAGAGAGTAATACTCAGATTCAAGACGATCAACTAATACTAAAACCAGTTTTTTTAGGACTTCTGAAGACATTTTTCATACAACTCATTCCACATACTTAAAAACAAAATTCTAAACAATATTAAACCTGTTGATGGAGATCACGCGATATGATTGAAAGCTCCAGAAGACCTACAACATGAACCTTGAGATGGAGCAACATATATTTAACCCAACATATCCTCATACAACGCTTCGTATGATATCTTGCAAAAAGTTATTCCCCATTTTTCGTGCATTTTCCTACGAACGTCCAGCAACAAGTGACACACGTGTATAAAGTCTTTTCAAAATAAACTTCCACCTTCATAGGTTACTACTTAGTTAGGTTTAGGCAACAAAACTACTTGGTTAGGTTTAGGAAAAGGTCATGGTTTGGGTTAAAACAACTTTGGAAGTGGCGTAACTTAAGTACGGAAGTTATGTGACAAATAAATCAACGTCAATCAATTCAATCAATCAATTCACACTGGATGCGGCCTCCTGTAGTAAAGTCCTGTGTGTTTCAACCTACCAATCCACTCCGAAATCCTCCCTACGCAGAGTTTGTCCCACTTTATACCTCCTGGTTCACAATTATGAGGATTATATATATGAATTGATTTTGTGGGATATATACAAACTACAGTGCATTACTTTTCATATGTATAGCTACGATCGGTGTATGAGAGCAGCCTGATTTAACTACATGTAAGACATTTACATTACTTGACTTTGGTAATTTAAAGACAATGTAAGACTTCTACTGAACCAGTAGGCATATGTATATTCATGATTTAAAAGAATAAGAATTAAAGTGCAGACATAAAGAGAGATTAATAAAGACAGAAACACAGTAAAAAAAGAGAAGGCACTGACACAAATAGTAATTATTCAATCTGACCTTTACATGCATATACAAGACGAATTTATACAAATTAAGCTTCTCCAAAACGCCCCACACAGCTCAATTTACAATTACCACGCTTGTTAATTGGAACATCCTCAAGAAAATTCTGATGACTGCTTTCCATCAGTACTCCGCTTCACCCTAATAAATTATTTCATTCATGCTTCTCCTTTTGCCCTCGGAAGAGTAATTGTGTGTAATTGCAAATATATTTGACATTGTGTCGCAGAACTGGTTTATTTTTATGTGTTTTTATTTAATTTCAGTTGGATTCACAAGAGTCTAATATTGTAACATTCAAGGCAGACACATCCTGTCTGTCCATCCTGTCCAATTGTTAAAATGAATACACCTTTTTCACAGCAGACATTTTGAGATGTCGTAGCAGAAAGGGCACAGGTGTAATAACATTAATTACTGATGGCTAAACTTGCTTGCTACACAAGGTTCCTTTAAATGTATATCATATGAAACATTCATGTTGTTCAACTGGATGTTTACCTTATGACGATGACCACCACCTGTGTGCCATTCACAATTTACTCTTTTATTTACCACTACGGCACTCAATATAACGACTAACTTCAAAAAGTTCAACCTTTTGAGAAATACTTTAGTTGCTTTCTTTCTGAGAGTGAGATGAGAAGATCAATCAATATCAATCTCATGTCTGCAGAACTGGAGTCAGGATGTGGTTAGCCTAGCTTAGCATGAAGACTGGGAGTATGACGCAGCTATCCTGGCTCAGTTGGCTACTACTACGGCAAATTAAGAGCCTCATTTGATGGTTACTTCCCAAGAAGACGAACGAAATCTTTAGCAGCCAGTCAAATTTAAGGGTCCAGTGTGTAGGATCTGGCGGTATCTAGCTGTGAGGTGAGGAGATTACAACCAACTGAAGCCTCTCCCGTGTGCCAAGCGTGTTGGAGAGCTACGGTGGCCCTCTGTAGAGCCAATTAGAGCAGAGCCAGTGCGTAGAGTGTGTGTTTACGTGGGAGGTGAGTGCTGAAGCAAGAGAGAGAGAGAGAGTGGGCGGCGACGGGAGAGAGTAACGGTATCGACTCCGGCCAAATCAAGAAAAGTTAACAGAGTTTGGTTTGTCCATTCTGGGCTACTGTAGAAAACATGGCGGACTCCGTGAAGAGGACCCGCTCCCTATGTAGATATGAACGGCTCATTCTAAGGTAATGAAAACACAATCACTCTTATTTTCAGGTGATTATACACTAAAGAAAACATACCCATTAATATTATATTTATTTCTGTCAATAGATCCCCCTAAATGTTACACTCTGGTCCTTTAAGCCTCGTGTCATTTGGGTGTATCGTCTCTTTTTCAGCTCAAACACATCAGCTAAAATATGTCTGATCATTAAGTAGTTTAAACTACTGTATGGAAATACTGTGTTGTCCAGAGAGAGAGAGACCCCTTCCCGTTGTGCTGAAGAGGAAATCCCCAGAACACAATGTACAGTCATCTAAGAGACTGTGATGGAGAGGCAGACAGGGGGAGGAGAGGGGAGAGAAAGGGAACTGTGTGTGTGTGTGTGTGTGTGTGTGTGTGTGTGTGTGTGTGTGTGTGTGTGTGTGTGTGTGTGTGTGTGCGTGCGTGTAAGAGCCAGCGAGCAGCAGAGGTCATTTATATAACCACAGTGATGAAACATCCATAATTTAGCCCTTTTAAAGTGTGAACAAGACTGAGCTCCTTTAGCCAGACAGCGGGGTACAAGGAAAGCCACTCACTGTGAGGAGGCTAGAGAGACCACTCAACATCCTTTACACCACTTATTAAAACTCAATTTCAAAGAATAACGTTGATAATGACATCTTTCATCCTAATAATTAAAAATGTTGCCCTCTATCCATCTTGTGATGCCTTCAAAGCAACTGAGACAAATTTGTGAAATTGGGCTATATAAACAAAGTTAACTGGAATTGACTTGAACGTCATTTATGAGCTTTGCTTTTATTTTGATAGTTAAATCTCTTTGTAAACTCCTGCTTGAAGAATAGAGAGTTGCAGGAATGAGTCCTAAAAACAGGAAATGAGTTAGCATTTTAGCACTTCCTGTTCCCTCGTCTGGAAGTCAATGGGTTTTTTGTTGTCTAATTGTTGGCCCGGTCTTCGTTGTAAAAGAGATATTTGATCTCAATGGGAAAAACTCATTAATTAAAGGCTAAATAAAAAAAGTTTAAAAAAAACAACCTCTCTCATACTATAAAGAACACACTGCCATATGCATAAAATCCCAAAAAGTAAACTTTTTCATGCAATCAGAACCATGGAATTTTTATTTTTTGAGAATCGATACAGCATCACAAAACCTAATATCGCAATTCTCGATATTTTCGATATTTTCTGACACTCCTACCGTGGTGTAGTTAGTTTATAAGTATCATAAATTTGTTTGCCACAGAGTTTATTTTCTGCAATAATCCAAAACCCAATGGAAAAATACCATTGTCCTCTTGTCGAGGGAACCAGGGCGATGCTAACTTCCTGGTTGGCCGACAAAAATACATCATGCCTGCAGCACTCTATAAAGTCTATTGTGATTATGATTTTTATTTCAGAGGCTGACAGATGTTTTGTCAAATTTTTACATATTCAAAAAGAAGAAAGAAAAATTGGATTTCATGTGCATCACTTACCCTCCTACCACTCGAACACCGCCCTCCCCCCATAACCTCATTCACCCATTGCCATGGAAATGAGCCGCAGGGAGAAAAGGGCCCATCATCATCATCATCATCATCACGGTCATGTCGGGCAACGAGCCCACCATCCTTTTTTACGGGATGGAGCCATTTCTTGAGAGCACTCTCAACTTCACCATGGAAACAGACCCATAGTTCAGGGTGGGGGGGGTGTTTTATAATCACCCCAAACCCCTCTGCCCTGAGTACATTCGCGCACACACACTCACACACATATACACAAACACAGAGCTTCCCAGTATCTTCAATGAATACAGCGACCTCATTCAGCAGTGGGAGGCTGTCACATTAAGGACTTGGCCATCGCACCAAGGGGTAAAATATCTGACTCCATTAAGCCCTGCATTGACTCTAATACAATATTCTGATTAGATTTCACACAAATACATGTGGAAATGTTGTTTATTTGTCCATCCTGTAATAATAAAATGAACTGGCTCTTTGAAGTGTTATACAGCCATAAACCAAAAAGTATGTTAATTTAACCCACTTTTTCCCCCAAAACACAAGTCACAACTAGGGCATGAAGTGAAGCTTGCCCGCTCCCCTGCGAGTGATTCTGGGAGAGAGTGAGTACAGAAAAAGAAACACGCTAGAACCAGTTGGTGACCATTATAGAGAGGGAAGTGTGGACAATTGACACAAAATGACTTGCTACCGGTAAAAGATGTTTGTTGACAGGTGATAAAGGAAGCAGAACAATAGCTCTTGCGGTCTCCCTGAATAAGCAGCGATATCAAATGGTGAACAGATAATGTTTATAGATGTGATGTTGGTGTTTTGATGCAGCTTTGCACACATTATTAATGAAGTGCTGAAGAAAAACTGCCTACCTTCCCACAATTTTTTAGAGTTGAACAATTATGTAACCAGAGTGAGAGTTCCATCAAACAAACGTCAATCAAAATCTTTTACAGTCAAAGCTGCACAAAGTGAGCACCTGTCCCAGACCGCCAGTGTCTGAAAAAATCCCGGGTTGACTGCACATCAATTGATTTTAGCAATTTGATTAATTTGAATTTGCACCACTACAGTGGAATCCAATTTTGTTTGTATCACGCACTCGTATAAGGATGGACATACATGCACAAGCACGCAGGCGACATGATACACATTCCTGCCCCCAGTTTCCAACTGTTCCCCTGACCGACAGTTGGTGACGGTAATGTGCCAAGAAATATAGAATAAAGAAAATATAGCAATGCGCCAACAAAGAAGACTGCTAGCATACATGGATGTAAACCATGCATGATTAAAATATTTGAAATAATCCTCTGTCTGGGGTGAAGACGCCAGAGGCGTTCTGCTAAATATCAATATGTTTGATCATGCATTTAGAAAAGGTTCGGACTAAAGTTAAGTGAATGGAAGCAAAAACTGAACAAGAAAAATGCCCCATCCCTTGTCGTAAAGATACAATTTGTCTTTCTCTCAAAATTAAGAGGAAAAATAACCTAAATATTTATACTAGAGGTAAAGCTGGGACCAAAACGAGGACAGTTGCTACTAAAATAGAGGAGAAGTGTGTCAATTCAGCGTGTCAGGACCATTATAGTAGGGAAAGACCGAGGTGGAAGTGAAAGGGACGTAGAGACAGAAACAGACAGAAACAAACAGAAACAAACAGAAACAAACAGAAACAAACAGACAGAGGTGCTCCATCAATAAAAGTTTTTGAAATTGATTCAGTGGCTCCTGAAGAGATCTATTTTTGGCAGGGTGGAACATCTCTGAGCAGCATTTATCATCATGGGACCAAATCTTTCCAACTAAACCTGAAATTAATACATAACATGTGTTTTAACGTTGCTGTGGTCAAAAAGAAGCCTTTTAAATTATGTTAAAAAACTAACATTGGCCTAATTGTTTGGCAAAAAAGCAAGGATGGAGAGAGAATATGAAAAAAATCGTATCTGGCTTCTCTCACAATGTTGTTTATACTTGCATTCCTGCTATACTGAATTAAACTGAACAGAAGAATTGACAGAAACACACACACAGAAGCGAAAGCAGAAATTGTTTCTTTGACAGCTGCAGAGTAAGGTAACCAGAAACACGGCGGGATGAATGGAGGAACGGGGGGGATGTTTGAGCGCTGAAAGCAAACTGCCACGTATTTGACTTATTGATTATGTGTGAAATCTCATCCACTCAACATGGCCGCAAGGTGTGTAGCAGTGGTTATTTATAGCGGGGCGTCCACTCTCGCTCTTCCATGCTGCGGTCGGGAATGTTTCATCAATGCTGTATCCACCGGCTCTTTCTTCTGTCAGCACAGCTTACCCTCAGACAATACAGCCTTGTATCGGGAAAACAGGGTGATTGCATATTACACATTTATGATGAGAACCCTGAACCGACCCTGACTCGCTGTGTTTTTTGCTGTTCAGGTCAACAAGCAAGGAGAAACAAACGTCCTGGCGGTTAACGGGCCAAGACACATACCGTAAACTCAAAATGTCACAGGTTTGAATCCAGCTTGTGACCTTTGTTGAATGTCACATCCTCGGTGCATTCAGCTATTCTGCTGTTGTGTCCTTCAATTAGGCGAAAATGCCATTAAAACGAATGCATGCAGGAGATTAAGAACACATGACCAGTTCTCCGTCTAAACTGACGGCTACGTCTACAAATTTGTCAAACTCATATCAAACAACTCCTGGCCAGTTGTTGCTTTATTTTGAGATTGATTTGCGCCATGCATATTTAGATGTATGATAGACTTTGCGGTATATGTGAGGGGGTTGTTCAGGGTATTTTTCAGTAATTAGACCTCTTGCCTAGTTGACGTTAGGTGGTAGTATGTTGAGATCACCAAATTTCATGTATTGTAGGGATGCACCGATACCATTTGTTTTCAGACCGAGTACAAGTACAAGTACTTACATTTGGGTACTCGCCGATACCGAGTACCGATACGAGTACTTCTCTGTGCCAAAAGACCCTCATTAACAGCCAGCTGGAGGGTGTGAACGACACACGGTCGGCTTGGGAAGGCTCAGGGCGAAGGTGCTTCCCGGGGTCGTGGCCAAAGTGTCAGCGGGGTGGACTGCCCTTAGTGCGCCCCAACCGCGTCGTGCCCCAAGGGCGGGGCTCTGCCCACGTAAAAGGCGCCAGGGGTCTGCGGCGATGTCTGCAACCCACCTAACCCGTCTTGAAACACGGACCAAGGAGTCGTGCGCACCACCGGCCCGTCTCGCCTGCACCGTCGGGGAGGTTGAACGTGAGCGCATGCGATAGGACCCGAAAGATCAGAGCTGTTTTGCGAGTACGAGTACGAGTAAACGAGCACAGTATCGGACCCAATACCGGTATCAGTATCGGTGCATCCCTAATTGATAACAATCATGGAGGTGACAGAAAGTTGTCCGGCCTCAACAGGTGTAGTCTCGCGATACTAGACGATCGGAGCTCTCCACCTACCAATCGTTTGGGGATTTCTAAATGGAAAGTTGTTGCTAGAACAGCTGCTAACAAACCTACGCCCCTTACATGTCCTCGATTCAGACAGACCAATCACAACCACGGCATAAAAATACATTGAGCATCATTGTTTCCATCCAACTAAAACCACCTTTTAGCTCCAAAACTCTGTATTTTTCACACAGGTTTTTCTCAGTATCCTATTTTCAGGTTGCTGCTTTTGAGATGGAGAGTGCACACTGACATGTTTTATTAAACCATTCTTATTTTTGTTCATATTAGATTAAGAAAAAAAACACAGTTAAAGATAGATTCCCCACAATGATGACCTGGAAAACACAATTTTACTGGTATGACCCCAGATCCATAACTTAATCATTGAGCTGGACTTTTCTAAAGGCAATAAGTCTTTTATCTATTCAAGTAATACAGGGTGTAAAATAAAACTCTCTAGTGTGTGTGTCAGCTATAAAATTGCCAAGTTTCCCGAACGAATAAAATAATTTATTTTCCCTGTTTGTACATTTTAAATCATTATTAGATAGTCCAGTACATGACTGGACTAATGTGTGGATTTCACTGTAGTCTGCTCACAGATGTGTCAGACATGGCGGCCTGAAGCCACCAGGGATGTATTAACTGCCAGACGGTATAATAAGTCATCCAAGTGTAACAAAAGGTCTCTGTACATGTCATAAATGACTCAAATAAAGCCTGAAAGCATTAAACCTTTCCCTTATCATGTCACACATTATTTAACCTGCAATTATTACAATATCAATCTAAAAATGATATCATCCAGCATAATTGGTTTAATTTATACATCTGACACATTAGGCGGTCGTGTGAATACAGTTTGACAAGTTATTATATTGTATGTTGGTAGAAGAAGGTCGGTCATGTCTTACCCAGGCCCAGCAGGTCCACGGACGGCTCTGTGCTTTCCTTGGCTCTGCACTCTGACTGCTGGGAAACACAAAGAGAAAGGGAAAAAGATATTCTTTTTAGTATAATGTCCAATTTCTCACAGCTTATGTGTGTTCTCAATTTTACAATATTATAGATAATGCAATTATGTGCAAGGATTTGACCTGTATTTAAGTTTTGATACAGAAAACCAATGCTGATCTCTTAAAAAAGTAGTATATTACATAGTCAATGACACCCACTGGCCATATGCCTTCGCAAAGCTACAGACTATAAACTAAAGCCATTTCCGTAGCAGGTTTCATTCATAATGATTAGATTTTGTAAAATGATAGTTTTACTATTATGCAGGCCATAAAGTATCCTGCGATTTTCCCAACCAAGGAGTAGAAGTTTGCGGTGACAGTGCTTGATCTGGAGATAAAAAAAAAAAATCCATTATCCTGGATTTCAAAGGAGTTTTCTTGTTTAAAAGGACCCTGTGGAGTAGTTGATCACTAGTGACACTACGCTGCATTATTCCCTGTTTTGTTTGTATCTCGTGCTCTACTTTAATGCTCATGGGTGACATAACATTACTGCTGATGGTTTCATGCTATTCCACTGACAGTTGGTGGCGGTTACGCACCAAGAAGTGTAACAACAACAACAACAACAACAACAAAAAAGGGGGCGACAGAAGCTCAGTGCGTTGGGATTTGGCTTGGGAACCGGAGGGTCGCCAGTTAAAGTCAGACCGAGTATGGACTGGTAGCTGGAGAGGTGCCAGTTCACCTCCTGGGCACTGCCGAGGTGCCACTGAGCAAGGCACCGGACCCCCAATAGCTCCACAGGCGCTATATAATAGCTGCCTACTGCTCCTAATACTAGAATGGGTTAAATGCAGACAGTGCTGTGCTGTGTACAAAACAATGTGTGACAATAAAAGCTGTTTTACATTTACATTGATATGATATGGTGAACATGTCAGCAAACAATTATTTACAAACCCAGAAGACATGATGCAACATTTGGAGTAGTCTTTCTGTCCACCCTATGAATTTAAGTCCATCCACTCTCCTTTTAGCTCTGTTCTGGTCTCCACCAACTCCTGAGGGAAATATCTGGCTCTTTAACTGTTAAATGCTGCAATATGTTCACCAGCTAGTTGCTGTCTGTCTGCTGTTTGCTTCTGGGCAGGTAGTGAGGTACAGTGAGTTTATGAGAGATTTTCATAGAAAACAGCTGCCTGCTTCTGGAAGCAAAGTTGATGAGAGCGGTGAGAGTGAACCAAACCAGTAAAGTTGCGGGCCGTAAAAACCAAAACAACAACAGAGCTGAGAGGAACCAGAGTCAGGTGATAATTCTTTGTGTTACTACGAGAGACATCTTTCACATTACATGTAGTCATTTAATTAATTAGTTATCTAAACATATTGATAAGTGCAGCTTTAACAACGCAGAGTACAAATTATTCAAACAATTTGCTTTGTAAATGGTTTACGGAGAAGGACTCAGTGCAGTAACTTGTGAGGGATCGATGATACTTGCGATGTGTTTTAGTGAGAAACACTAAATGTAAACTCAACTGATTACAAGAAAACTAACCAGGGTATTTAATTAAGAGACAAGAAGAAGCTTCTACAAGGCTTCTCGCTCTGTGTTCTTTGTGATAAACTACGTTACAAATCTGCTTGATTGTTTTACAGCATAGTACAAAATAGAAAGAAAGCACTGTTTTTCCAGACCTAAAAAAAGATTTAACTGAACAGGCTGTTCTCATACACCGTTCATAGCTATACCTACGAAAAGCAATGCACTGTAATTCATATGTAATCCACATAATTGTGGAAAAAGTATAAAGAGAGACCTCGTAAGGAGGAGGTCAGGGTGGATGGGTGGATCTAAAAACACCGGACTGTCTCCCAGGAGACTGGTGTTATTTGTCACGTAACATCCATAGTTAAGTTACGCCACTTTCTGAGTTATTTTAACCCAAACCACGATCTTTTCCTAAACCTAACTAAGTAGTTTTGTTGCCTAAACCGAACCAAGTTGTTTCCTGTTAAGACAGAAGTTTATTTTGAAAAGACTGGAGCGGAAATTGACATGTGTTGCTGGACATTCGTAAGAAAACGCGGATGGATGCGTTGAACTGGAAGGTTTCTGGAGCTTCTGGCAATGACAGTCAGTAGAAAGAGTAAGTAAGTTGTTAAGTTATAGTATCCCCTCTAAATGCTTTCTTTAAATAAATCAATTAGCTGACAGACAAATAAAATTAGTCAACGACGATATTGATAATTAGCTAATCTTTAGTGATATATCGAGTAAAAATGCCAAATATTTGTTACACCTTCCAGCTATTTGTTAGTGTTATACTGTCACGGTAATATTGTTTCTGATAGGCAATCTTGTTAATTAAGTGCTTTAACTGAAAGAAAATTAGGGGAGTAGAATGGGGAAAAACAAGGTAGTTTAGGAGGAATAGGAGGGAGTGAAAAACAAAAGAGAAGACAGAGGGAAAGAGGGAGAGATTAAAGGTGAAAGAGTAGAAGAAGGAGACAGGAGGATGAAGAGGGGACGATGGAGGGGAGATAGAGATAGAGGGAGACTGGAAAGAAAAATGTGGTGAGGGAGAGAGAGTATAAAAGGTTAACACGTGGGCCATGAGAGATCTACAACGCTGGTAACAAACCCAATTTCCCCCCAACAAAAGATCGATGGACCACATTAAATTCAATGTCGTTCCAATCCGCGGCAATGAAAACAATTACCGTGTCCACGCCTAATCAAGAATGCATTGGCTGCGAATTGATGTGTGTTGGGACTGCAGCAAAGCTTGAACGGCGGCGGCGTGAATCGCAGCAGGAAGGTCGTTTGTGTACAGCAGCGGAGAGGTTGGTTAGTGCTGTTCATTAACATAAATAGTTCGGTTTGGGTTGGGTTAGGGGAATAACTGATTTCATGTGGATTTTAGTACCTTCCAACTACAAAAAGATCCCTTGCTGAACAAGCTACATATTTAATATTTTCTTTGTATATTTAATCCATATCATTACAATTACAATCAGAGTATGACGACTGGGGATGTCACAATACCAAATATTTAGTAGTCAAAACCAATACTAGTGAAATTCGACAATTCTCAATACCCAATTCGATACCACGGTAAAAAAAATAAATAAATAAACTCTCTGAGCTAGTGTTAGGAAGTTAAAGAAGTCATAATTCCCTCTATTATCAATTTTATATTGCTGTGAAAACATCTCCTTCAAACAACTGTATTTATTCAAGTTTCTCACCAAAAACTACATTTTACAAGATTACATTTGAACACATCATGATCAGCCAAATACTAATTTTTACAGAATAGAGCTTAAACGCATCGTAATGTAAATCAATGCAACCCCTGTTAGCTGTTAGCTCCGCAGAACTGTACGTCGATAATGAGTTTATTGCGTCCTTTCGTATTTTAGACCCTGTTAGTCTCGAGTCCTGATGGTACCTGCGGTACTGTAGAAAAACGAGTACCGTCACGGTGAATTTTGGCATCGCATTGGTACCGAAGTATCGGTTCTCGTTACATCACTAATGAATATGACTGGATATCACTATTCAGCCAAGCAGCTGAATAAATGAAGCGTGAATGATGCAACTGATGCCAATCAGATGATGCAAGTGCAACTTCGGTTGAACTAATGCAGTGCTCCATTTCTAGTAGCATTTATTCATTCAAAGGCAGTCTAGAGTTTGGCCATGATGGTCTTCAATGTTGATTCATAGATTTTCTTCTCCCTGACAAGAATAAAATTGAGTAGAGTTGCACTGATCCATGTTTTTCTCTCCCAATACCCATTCCAGTACCTCAACTCAGGGTGTCTGCTGATACAGAATACCTATCCAATACCAGTGCCCTTTTTTTTCTCACATTGAACCTAACTAAGTGGATCTCTTGGAATAATTTTTTTATGATTCATGGCTGAATGAATTGATACTGAATATTACAATAGAGTGCTGAAGGAATGGGTCCTAAAACCCAGAAATTAGTTCGCTTTTTAGCACTGGAAGCCAATGTTTTTGTTTGAATGGCTTTTTAGTTAGATGCCTGGAATAAGGTCTGTGGTTAACACAAGCTTCAGAGATTTTAACGTTTTGTTCTACGACATAAAATACGTCAATAAATACCCCACTCGTGAATTTTGAAGCTTTTACATGTCTTAAAAAAGGCGGTTGCTAACAAGTGGCTAAATCAGAACGAATGAAACGCCATCACGCCGAACACTAGTCCGCCTTTAGCTTAGTGGTGGTGACGTGAAGTCATGCGACCGTGGTGTAGTTCGTTTAAAGCCTAATGTTAGCTTTTTACACTTTAAAAATCATAAAAGTGGTGTTCATTCGTGAAGATTATCTTGTTGAACAAAATGTGTAAGTATCATAAATGTTTGTTTGCCACAGAGCTTATTTTCTGCAATAATCCAAAACCCAATAGAAAAATCCCGTTGACTTTTTGTCGAGGGGAACCCAGCTTCCTGGTTGGCCTACAAAAATATGTCATCAGGGCAGCACTCTATAACGGTGATGAAAAAACTGTATTTAATGTAGTCGTTCATGTCTTGTCGATACCCAATCGGCACCAGTACGGATATGGCAAATGAGATCCTTAACATGTATTATTATCAGCTAAACTCAAACTGGTCAAACCACAATACAAAATTCTCCTGAGAAAAGCCCACACCTCGATTGAGAGTGTTTGCAGGGAGAGAGCAACAAGAAAAACATTTTTTGGTATGCCTGTCCGTCTGATTACCAACATTTCAGACTATGCACGGCGTTACAAAATGGAGATTACATAGCCTTTCAGTGCTGCATCCCACACAAGCTGCTGTGAGACAGAGAAGAAAAGAAATAAGAACACCCAAAATGTCACTCTGCATAAAAAGCTTAAATTCCCCGCTGTATGTTCACAAGGATTTGGACAGACATGCTGCCAATATTGTTCTCACAACGCTGGCAGACAAGTTGGGTTTTCCATTAGTTATCCGGGATGACACCAAGTGATGCCGCTGACAGACGGCCAAGCGACAGACTGTGATTGGGTGTCAGGGTCAGTTGTGTTTGAAGAGAGAGAAAGTGGAATTGGAGGGGAGGCCAGCGATCGATAACCAACCCCCCCCCCAGACACCCCCAAACAGGTGAATAGAGTCTGAAGGTGTTTGAATGAAAACCACTGAGCAAACCAAACCCTTTGATGACTGCTGTCACATCAGATCGCTGTCAAATACACAGCAGACAAAGCCATCAGCTGACGGCTGTCACGCCGGACGTCTGAGTCGGGGGCAAAGTCTGCTGTAAGTTCGCCCCTGATGCTCTCAACGACTTGAAGCCAAGACAGAATGAGTGACAGTGAGGGACCGTTGAGTCCATCCTATCTTCTGTTACCTTACAAGGTCCACCACAGTTATTCTATTAGTACAACAATGTTAAGATAAATTCATTCCAGCTGTGGCCAGTGGTGAAGGAAGTATTCAGAACATTTACAACAATACTCTGTTACAGTAAAAGTCCTGCATTCACAATCTCATTTAAGTAAAATATGTAAGTAATGTAAGTATAATCAGGAAAATGTACTTTTAAAGTATGTCCCCTGTGACTCTTATACTATTATATATTATATCGGTACATTATTATTACTCATGCATTAATGTAAAAGAAGGATTTTACTGTTTTAGTTGGTTGAGGTGAACTTTTAACTAGGACTGTCAAAGTTAACACGATAATAACGAGTTAACGCAAATTCGTTTTAACGCCACTAATTTCTCTAACGTAACTCGCAATTTTTAATTAACCTCTTAAAAACCTCACGGGCCACTGACGATATTTCAGAGGTTGTAGTGGACTCAGTTTTAAAGCTAGTGAAGTTACTGGTATCAGGAAGGAGGGTTAAATAACGCTCCAAATTTATGCAAAATTTTGGCGAGGAAAAACTGTCATGGCCATTTTCAAAGGGGTCCCTTGACCTCTGACCTCAAAGTATGTGAATGAAAATGGGTTCTAAACATTATATAAATTAAGTAAATATACCACTTACACAACACTTCCTGCACAGACGTTTCACATTAAAAGCCGTCCTGCAGCACAAAGTGCATAATCCCGAGGTCAAGAACAAACAAGCTCAAATGAGAACAGTATTTCTCCTGTGATTTCTGTGGTCTAAACAAAGAGACTATTTTTTACTTATTTTTTCACTGTATGTATTCTAAAAAATATTTTGGATTGATGTGCAAAACTTTCTATGTAGAAAACATAGGTCATTATTTAAATACCTTCTTTTATTTTACAGTTATTGTTAGCGACAGTGAGGTATTATTGAGTCCCATCTATGTTTTTATTTAACCATACAAGGTTATGAAGATCTCTAGATGAAGTCATTTTGAAATAGTTTTAATTTATGTCACGAACAGCACAGAAACAAACGGCAAGGGACTCATGAGGCAAAGAATTAATCAAGATTTTGAAGCTAGCTGCCAGAAATGGTAATACTGTATATAAATATTCATTAGATACATGAAACTGGACTTGAGATCCCTCGGGTACCTGTGGCATCCTAATTACATCAAAGCATGAGATAATGCTATTATAAAAAGTGCTTGATGAGACGATAAGCAGCACTTTGAAAGCAGGCAGCAGCTTGTGTATCTGGCAGTTATGCTTCTGCATTGTGGCGTATATTAAGTGGATGTTACAGCCTGCCATCTCAAAGAGAAAACAGCATACCAAACATGCACACGGAGGCATGACATTTCGTTTTTTGTAGATATCTACCACATTCAGCACCTGCACAACAAAAGGTCAAACAATGTGGAAGGAAGAGAAAAGGAAGCTGCTGTCAAGGCAGCTGAATGACAATACAATAATGAGCAAATAATGTGGTTTTCATGGTGAAATTTAAAGGGCAGGTTTCTCAGACAGGAATTACCCTGAGACTAGTCTCAAACTAAGGATGATTTTCAACAGATATCATCCATAAAACAGAAATTTCAATGCATTACTCCTTGCTTTTATTGACTTCCGATTGCTTCAAGAAAAAAACAATTCTTTTCAGGCCATAAATGGGTTTTTCTATACACGTGGGCTGGCTTGACTAGACCCGGATGTCAAACGGTGGATAAACTAATTTAATTTCCAATAAATTCCTCACAAAAATTCCCTTGCCAATCTTTTGCCATGAAGCAGCAAAATCAGGAAGTGTTGGGTTTTTGTCAACAGTAACTTAATAAAACTCCTACAGCTGAAAGTGAAACAGTAAAATAAAGTCAGGGGGTTTGACAGCCAAAACTTGCACAGTGTAGGGGCCCCAAATACTCTTTAAGAAACTTAAACAGTGGAAAAAGTGACATTAAAAATACTGAAAACTGCCACAAAACACCAGCTATCAACAGCTTCCGAACAAAAATATTTGTATTGACTTTCAAAAGCCAATATCGTTCAAACTCCGGGGAGCACTGCATCACCGACTACCGCTGCACAAATGATGAAACCTGAAACCAACAAAAAACACACACGTATACAAAAACACACCTGCAGCCCCTTACAGAGAGGCTGGCGACCCACTGAGACTGTACTCTGCCTCACAGAATCCCACTGTCCTCCTCCACACGTACCAGAGGCAGATGAAACAAACGTCTTATCCTCTGAGGAGGTGATGGAACAAACAAAGAGCAGAGAACACTAAAAGAGGGAGAGGAAAAACAAATAGAGTGGAAGGAGACGAGCGGGAGATGAGGGCTGCAAATTGGTTAGAGGCGAGAGCGAGAGTAGGAGTGAGGGAGGGATACAGAGGACAGGAAATAGAGGACGAATAGGAGAATGAGGAAGAATAAACATGAAGATGATTGAGGGAGACAGACAGCTGCAGACAGCGCAGCTAACAAGCAAGTCTGTAAAAGCAGTAAACATATAGCACTAAGAACAGAAGCTGCAGCAGAGCTACTGGCACCACTACAGCAGCAGTAAGACGTAAATCAGTCGGATTGGTATCAGTCAGATATTACACATCCGCAATAAATACATTTTCTATTCTGCGACTGTATTGCTAATGAATGCATTTTAATGCCAAGGCAATGTGTTGACAATGGCAGTCACGGTTCCCAGCTGACATTATCAGCGTTAAGGCCTTTACAAACTGGGGGCGTGATGAATAAACAACACGAAAATGAAAAATACTCCCCTGCAAAATATTATATGTCTATAGTGTGATGTGTGTTTAATGTGAAAGGTAAGAATGTAAGGAGTGGATCTGATCTGCGCTGACTTTGTCAATGTTGAAAGGAGTGTTGCTGTTTCATAAATATAGGCACAACTCAACACTTTCCGCACAACGTGATTCTTTGACGCCTTTATTCGGGATGTGAAAGCTCCGAAAATCAACCTCATAGCAGAAAACAATTACATCGCTTTTTCGCCCCGTAATATTTGTGTTCCAAGTGAAAGAACTTGTGACAAAAACAACAGTTGGCAAAAATATATTGACGTGCGAATTAATCACAAAAAATGAAGAAAAAAAAGTAAAACGGGTCATAATAACCTCTCTATTATCTATTTTATTAACTGTATTTATTCAAGTGTCTCGCCAAAACCTACCGCCAACGATTATATTTGAACACATCATGTTAACGTTTAAAAAGTTTGCCATCGCCCAATACACATTTTTACTGAATAGAGCTTGAACACATCATAATGTAAATCAATGGCACCTCCTGAGTTGAAATCGACAGGACGAGTGCTAATCAACGTTAGCTGTTAGCAGCCGGTAAGCAGCACAGTCCTGCAGCACGGAGCTAACAGCTAACGTAACAGCTAACGTAACAGCTAACGTAACAGCTAACGTAACAGCTAACGTTAACTAGCTCTCATCCTGCCAATTTCAACACAGATTTGCTGTTCTCAATGTAGCATTATCAGGGAAAAAGTAGGGTGCGTCCCATGGAAGCGTCGATAGTGAATTTAACGTGTCCCAAACATATTTTCTATCGTCCCCGGGACGACGGGACGCTGTTGTCTCGAGCCCTGACCACCTGCAGTACTGTGGAAAAACAAGTACCGTCAAGTTTTACGAATTTTGGCATCGACTTGGTACCGAAGTATCTGTTCTTGTGACATCCCTAATTATATTGTAGTACTGATGGAATTAGTGCTGAAAAGTACTTTGTTTGACTTTTATTTGACAGTTGTAGGAAGGTGTGGTCGCTGCAGTGGTGACAGCAGTAGTAGAGTGTCTAGTAACTACAACAGCAGTAGCAGCAGTACTGTAGTACATCTAGTAGTTGTAGTAGCACTTCATGAAGAGGATTGTCTCCTTGTGGCTGACAGCTGCCTTATTAACACTATAAAAGAGAATAATAAAACTGCCACTGGCTGGATGAGCCAATGATGCCGAAGACAGACAGCCGCAGTGAAGGAAAGAGGAAGAGAGAGAGAAGAGGAGTTCACCGAGGAGGAAGAGGAGGATAAGGAGGTCAATCTGCGGGGACAGGGGAGGAAAAAAAGGAAAAGGCGTGAAGACAGAGGAGGGCAGGGGGCAATTAGGAGGAGAGAGGATGAGGAGTGAGAGAAGGTGGATGATGATGAGGAGCACAGGTAAGAAAAGATAAAGGACAGGAGGAGAGGAGAAAGACAGAAAGAAATGGACGCTGCATGGAGTGCAGAGTGTTGAAAATGCATTATCAATACAGATATCCACATCATATAGTCGGCACAGCAGCACCCCGGCTCTACCCGGAAACACACAACAAAGTCCCCCTGTGTGTGCGCGCGCGCGTGTGCGTGTGTGTGTGTGTGTGTGTGTGTGTGTGTGGCACCGCAGTAAGTCAGAGGCTGTTAAGTGTGCCGGGCTGCTGCAGTTCTGCACCATTCAACACAATCTGTCACTCAGCTGGTGGCACTGACACACAGACACACACACAGACACACACACACACACACACACACACACACACAGACACACTCACACACACACCTAAAAGGTTTTGTCACAGAGAGGAGATCTTAAGCTGCCACACGCGAGCATCTCTTCCACCCAGTTACATTCATCTGACAGTCAGTCTCACACACACACAGAAACATCAAGACATGAACACAAAGAGGTAA
The DNA here is from genome assembly GCF_043250625.1 of Sebastes fasciatus. Classification (NCBI taxonomy): domain Eukaryota; kingdom Metazoa; phylum Chordata; class Actinopteri; order Perciformes; family Sebastidae; genus Sebastes; species Sebastes fasciatus. Next base: position 26,194,013 of record NC_133803.1, on the reverse strand, counting down.
AAAAAAAAAAAAAAAAACACATATATAAAAGCAACAACAAACACAAATTCAAGTAATGCATGCAAATGTGAACAAACACAAACTCTCAGGTACCAAAACACACACACACACACTCACACTCTACAAATATATGCATCCACAGAGACACAAACACACACTTGAGTGTTTGAGGAAGGTCACGGTGTGGTCTGATGGCTGATGCGTGACGGGGCTGTTCAGGGAAAGAATACCTAATCAAATCAAAAACACTGGCAACACACACACACACACACACACACACACACACACACACACACACACACACACACACACACACACACACACACACACACACACACACACACACACACACACACACACACACACACACACACACACACACACACACACACACACACACACACACCAACCAATCTAAACAGGGTATTTTCAGGTGTTTTCAGAAGTGAATCTTATTTGTCACTAAACAGCAGAGCTTTCAGAGCATTGAGAATCTTGTTAGGCTGTGTTTTTGAAAAAGTGGCAGCCAGCGTCAGGTTGGAATTTGTTTGGTAGATTTAAGGAACACACACAGCTGCTTCGATTCAAGGAACACACACACACACACCCGATGCCCAACTTGTCTTGATGTAAACACAGAGGCATGGACTCTCACACACAGGGATTTAGAGAACACACACAGTTGGATTTGGGAAAGGCATGCGCAACAAACTGGATTAGCCTGCTGGTGCTATACCACGGAGCACTGGGTTAGCAATCTACTGGAGACACGGAGGATCTTCCTTCAGTTTTTAGTGTTTTTAACCTTTAGAAATCAAAAGGTGTGCGAGTGTTTATGTGTCCTGAAGCGGGATTGAACCTCTTGTGTTGCTGTGAAACCCGCCTCCACCACTTTGCATAAAGTAATTGGATTTATGGTGTTTATGGCGTGTTAGTTTTTGCACTTTGTACTAACAATCTGCGAATAAAAAAGAAAAATAATGGATGAAGTCGTGGAAACACTTTAAATGTGTCAACAAGTTGGTCCTCCATTTCTGAGCTCCATCTTACTGCTACTTTATGCTCTGCGTTTTGTATTAGCTCATGCATTAGCCGCGGCAACCTTGACGGCGGTTGTTGTCCTTCCGTCAGCTTGGTTCTCAATTGGGTATCGTTATTTCCCACGTGACTGCGTCATCGGCTGTCCTCGGGGTTCCCCACACACAACAGGATATCCGATAATACATATTGAAGATGTTTAATATTTATGATTGGAAATCGGTGCGTCCAGGATGGACTTCTGAGCCGATCGGCGAATGTAAAAAACACTCTTAACATACCTCACACTACAGGAATATCTGGAAAGATAATCTTTAGAACCATCAAAAAATCTGGGTTTAGCTGACGATCATCGGGAGATCGGGGAATCTGGCCCAAAATCTGCTTGATTCTCATGTAGTATGTGCCCGGCATTAAGCTTGGGACAAACCTGTAAACAAGTTGAAACCTACCTACCACCATCTTGCACATTTTCTTTTAGTCTTAGAAGCATAAACCTTACGCCTCAGTAAATCCACTACGCCAACACACTGATTGACTGGTTAGTAACCATATGGTGCTCCAACACGTTCTCATCCCAACTCGTCACGTCCTGCCGCTTTGTCAGACCCCTTGGTGTCACGGTGTCAACTTAGTTAGGTTTAGGAAAAAACGACATGGTTGGGCTTAAAACACGGGACACGAACGAACAGCTCATGTTTAACCTTCATGAAAAACATTAAGTTACCTCCTCCGAGCTACCGTAGCTTCTGTGACGTTGACGTGACGGATACACAAGTCACTACTGGTTAATAGAAAACTGCTAACATGAACAGAAAATGAAGAACCATTCAGTCTGATTATCAGGCTACTAAAATATAAAATAACAATAATAATATTGACTGAAATAGCTGCATGAAGAACCGAGAATATAGAGCAGCACCTGCACTAATCACAGTCAAAATAAATAGGTTATGGACCGTCTCCCTCACACACACGTCAGCAGGGACATGACACAAATCTACGACTGACAATAAATCTGTTGTATGATATATTTAACAAAGCCCTGAGCTGTGTGAATGCCAACCAGCTGAGCGGACATGGCTCACTCTGTTTGGAGAGGTAAGCTGGGATATAACTATCTCTGTGGCATTTAGGCTCTGCTGCATCACAGCGGGGGAGATGTGAATGTGTGATGGGGGGGCTGGGGTGGAGTATGTTGGTGTGTGTGTGTGTGCGTTTACAGTGGGGGAGGTTGGATGTGTGCGGTTATGATTGTGTCTGTCTTGTGTGTGTGTTTTCTTGGGAAACAGGCTTAATTCTCCTCCTCCAGCAGCGCAAATCCACCTTATTGATTAGCCCCTATGTGGCTATGCTATCGATCTTTTGACTACCAGACCTCAGAGAGCACCGCTTTCTATGTGTGTGGTATGTGTGTGTGTGTGTGTGTGTCACGTTATTAGTCACAGAACGCTGCTCCTTTGGCTGCCCTTCACACCATCCGCTCAAACTAACTCCAATCGACCACAGATATGCTTTAGCTGCTGCTGCTGCTGCTGCTGCTGCTGCTGAGTGTGTGTGTGTGTGTGTGTGTGGGTGTGTGTGTGTGTGTGTCACATCCAATCTCGGGAACCTCAGAGAGCCCGACTCAGTCCAGATGTGCAGAGCACCTAGCGATAACACACTCCCCAAATCCCTGCACTGAATGATACACACAAACACATCTAAACACACACACACACACACATACACTCCTTCATTTCTGTCTCCAACAAAGGCAAGCGCCAGTGTTTTCCATGAAGGGAAGCAGCCTCTTGTTCTCTTTGATAATTTATTCATGGGCTGAAAGAAAAAGACAACATACGCCAGCAGTCCAACGGGACGACAGTGATTTAGTGTTTGTAGAGAGAGAGATAGACACAGGGAGAGAGAGAGAGAGAGAGAGAGAGAGAGAGAGAGAGAGGCAGCGGTAGGGACAAATGAAGGAGTGATGGAGATGAATGGAGGTGAGGAGAGGGTGAAAACAACTAGACAGATAATGGAGTCACTTCTTCTCTAGAAAGTACACGCTGTCCTTTCTCTCCACTTTCTGTTAAACACTTGTTCCGTCTCTTTCACACGGACATTCACGAGTGTGTATGTCATGAATAAATCTTTATTTACTCATCTTAAAAGGGAAAATTTGCCACCTTTTATGTGGACGTCCGATCAGTGTTGATGGTAAATGTAGTCGATCGAAGCAATAAATTCCTCAGTGTGTGCTACACTAAACTTCCTTGTTCTCTCTACGCTTCTATTGCAAACTAGCTACGTTTCCAACAGCGAAAACGGCATCCCAAAATGTGAGTGCAGAGGATGTTATGGACGAAGATAAGTATCATAACAACTACTGTATATCCACTGTCCTCGGTCTTCCAGTTTCCCTTTTTGAATGACGAATACAGACTACCGCTACCGCTTAGAGTTATTTCATCTCACACAGGCGCAGAAAGTACGTGGTAGTTGGCCGTCGGCTGTAGTCTCTGCGGTGTGTTCAAGTGCAACTTTTTGGCCGAAACACAGCAACAGTCCACCTTCTTCACCGCTAGTTCTTTGATGTCGGTTTGGTGTGTCTTGGCCTTTAAACCCTAATAAAATGGAGCAATTTCAGAGGATTTCCTCAGCTGTCTTTATGTGTGAGGACACAAGTACATAACACACACACACAGATGCCAGCTTCCAATCAGAGCTGTAGTCTAATTAGTGCCTACAGGCGCTGGGTAGGGAGTGTGGAGAAAGAGACAAAGTTGAGCTTTGACAACCCCAATCAAGCTGAATAAAAATGGTTCATTTGAATACAGAGAAAAAAGACAGACTACTTGATATTCTAATGTGTCTGTCAGGCTGAATGTCTGTGCACGACTCTCTACAGCACATTCATATCAACAACAGTTTTTATCCATATTATCTATAAGTTTGCCTGCTCTCAAATCAGACGATCGCCTCTGATGCGGACATTTCTCTATGACCGCAGCTGGCGAATATGTTATTACCGTTTCATTTAAGGTGGCTGAGCAGAATAGTCAATGTTGCTCGTTCATTTTTTTATTTAAATGGTCAACATATTCTAGATTTCCTCATGTCAATTAAAAGACACTTCACCTTGCCTGCATTCAGCTGAAAACACAAAAAGAATTTATTTAGTCTGAGGTGAGAATTTGAGTGGATGTTGAAGGTCAAGATACTATCCAAGAGGCTTACCTGAAGAGTGAAAACAACAGGGCATGAAAAAATTAGCTTCGTATTTGCTCAAATATTATTAACCTACTGCAAAACCACAAGTGTGTCAGCCTTCAAAAAGCACCCTTACAATCTATCACCAATGAACAGAAGACTATTAAAGCACATTTAGAGGCCATATGCTCCGCTGGAACTCATTCAAACATCTTCTGCAATGCCAAAAATGCTGACGATATATCAGACATGCTTGAGGTTGTAATGTTCAGGTACGAGCTTGAGGTTGTAATGTTCAGGTACGAGCATGCATACCATAGGATGTTAAATGTAAGGATAAGTACCTCGAGATCTGAAGACATGGATGAGCTACGAAGCAAAACTCCAAATTACCTTGTGATTGACAGGTCGCTACCACGGCAGTGGTCCGTGTTTTCGTCTTACAACCTTAACCCTTTCATAGGGTGTTTTACTTTCGGTTCGGTTGTACTTAGCTCCACCCTCTCGTGTCACTTCTGGTTGCAAAAAACCAAGATGACGACGGCCAAAATGGGCTTCAAAACGGCAGTCGACAAACCAATGGGTGATGTCACGGCGACTATGTCCACTTCTTATATACAGTCTATGTACTGAACGCTTGGACGTAGGATACTGGGTGCATAGCACAGGATCTATTTAATAAAGTTGAAAGTTTCCAGACAGTAGCAGCTTTCATAGCTTCTCTGATCTAAAGACACATCCACTACTTCTGATCGTTTCTATTCCCAAGAATAAAACACATGAATGTGACCTTCAGGAAGTATAGTCTCATATAAATATTTAAGGAATGCACTTCCCTATTTCTCACAGTCTACAATATTGATTCAGTCACATCTTACCTTTACGTCATGTTATCTGACGTGTCTCTATCTTAATTCTTTCTCACTGAGTGATCAAGAGTAATGCCCAAGTCAAACTACTTGTTAGAGGACTGATATACTGAAGGAAGGTTTCAATCACTATCACACTGGACCGACGTGCCGTGGAGGGACAACACTGCCTAACATCTGTCTGAACACCTGTATTAAGGTACACTAGGGAAAAATCTACACTTTAGTATGCTTGATTGAAGACATAAAGAAGACAGCGTCAATTATAAAATCAACCCCGTCTCCTACAAAATAACGTTACCATACAACTAAACTGCATTCTGAGTTACGTTTCGAGGGAAACTTATTTTCAACCAGATTATTTTTGCAGTTTTAAACATGTGGTTAGGTTGTAAATTGAAACAAAACAATATTGACGTTGTATAACCACGTTATACTGGCTTGTCGTGAAGGAGGCTAAATAATGCTCCAAACTTCTGCAAAATTTTGGCGAGGAAAAACTGGCCTGGCCATTTTCAAAGGGGTCCCTTGACCTCTGACCTCAAGATATGTGAATGAAAATGGGTTCTATGGGTACCCACGAGTCTCCCTTTTACAGACATGCTGACTTTATGATAATCACATGCAGTTTTGGGGCAAGTCATAGTCAAGTCAGCAAACTGACACACTGACAGCTGTTGTTGTCTGTTGGGCTGCAGTTTTCCATGTTATGATTTGAGCATATTCTTTATACTAAATGTAGTACCTGTGAGGGTTTCTGGACAATATTTGTCATTGTTTTGTGTTGTTAATTCATTTACAATAGTAAATACACACAGACATTAGCATAAAGCAAGCATATTTGCCCTTTCGGCTGCACCTGAAGTCTCTAATTTTGCCTCCATCCGTTTTTTATCAGTACGAGTTTAACTGACATCATTATTCCAATCACAGACCGTCTGCAGTTTATTCCCTTTTCCTCAAATAAACAATACACACCCACAATTTACAACTCAATTAGCCAAACACAAGTTGCTCCAAAACTAAATTGTAATCAAAACAGAAATGGATGGGCAATCAAAACCCAAATAACCCCCTAACAACTCTGTTGCAGAAACTGCAGGAGAATAATGAATGCTTCAATCATTTTCTGAATTAAAAGTCTTATGAGGGAGAGCCAACTGAGTCCTACAGCAGCAGGAGCAACACTATTTATTTTTAAATTGTTTGCATGTTATATTACTGCTATGAATAATAGCTCTGCATTTCCACATACTTCAAGGAGCTGCACATTAATTATAGATGCAATATAATAAATGAATCCTTTGTTATATCACATCTATACTTCATGACGCAGAATACAAAGGAAAGGAGGAGCACGGAGGACAGTTCAAACCATCCCTCAGTTTGAAGGTCACCCCCCTCTTTGGGGTTTATTACGGTTAAGGTCATGTTTCAATGATCGTTTTTAGGTGCATCACTTGTGATTGGTCCGTTATTAATTGATCAATTTTATTTCATATTGTTTTCTTTTTCCTTTAGTGGCTCCTGAGCTTCACTGAAGTCCTCTTGGGAGCAGTTTGTGTTAGTGTCAGTGCTGTAGTGGCAATACTGTCTGTCTTTCATATGTTTTCCTTTGTCAGAGTCTTTTTGGGTTTTAGTACATTTTGTTATTTGCCGCTGTTGTGGAAGATTTTTTTCCATTAATTAATTAATCATGTCTATAAAATCCAATAAAGTGGATTTGAACAGAACAGAGCAGAAACGCTGTGTTACAAACTGGGCAAGTGGAGTTTAAAAGACGTTGGCAACAAGTCAACCAGGTGGGGAGGATCTAACACGAGAAAAAGATGAATCTGGTTGTATTGACACACAACTATACTGATGTGTAATCAATTAATCAATCGATTAGCTAGTTACTGTAACTGGACTTATCAATACTGCAAGGTCTGTGTGCAGGAATCCCTGAACTGATGAGAAAACACATACACTATGCATGTATCATCATCTTTAATCATCACAACCTCAGGGTCTCAATGCACTGATGTTAATACAAACATGTGAGAAACATTGAATTCATGTGATATTGTTTATCACAAGAAAATATCATATTTATAAACATGGAATATCAGCACAAACTATCCTCTCTCTGCAGCTGCAAGCCAACTACATCAGAGTCAGCCTTTGAAAAGTCCGTATTGATCGTAGCCACCCTCAGATTGTAAAATTAGTTCAGTAGCTGGTGCATTCACCGGATTTTACACTCGTTTTATGTTTGGATTTTAATAAGAGCTGCTTGTGTAAACCTCTCAGAGGAAGAAAGGAAATGAAGTGATGTGAACGGAAATGAAATACTGCCGCTGATTAAAGCTCGGACTGCTCCATCCACTATCTCCTCCGCAGATATGTACAGCACATTATCTGCAGGCAAAGATGAAAGCGTGTGCTAGGGTTATGTCATGATGCTACAGTATGTCTTTGTTTGAGAGAGAGAGAGGGAGAGAGAGAGGGCAGAGGGAAGGGTGAGAGCAGGAGGAGAGAGGGTGAGGTAAGAAGAGAGTAAGTGAGTTACAAAGAAGATAGAGAGAGGGGAGAGAGAAAGACAGAGAAACATGGCTGTCAGCATGTTTCCTGCTATGCTGGCGATTAAACAGCTTTCAGCACGTCAGCATACACTTAGACTAACACAACTACACACACACACACACGTACAAACACCAGAAATGTCCTCAAATATCTCCGTGACATCGGGGTTCATCGACAGCAGGAGCTCAGCCGATAAGGAGGAAGAGAAGGAGATGAATGCCATATATCTCTGCCAGCACATACACGCAAAGATATTAAATCTTGTATCATGTATCATAAACACACACACACACACACACATACATACATCAATGTGCAACATATCAGCAGGTCAACTGAGAGGCGGCAGAGTGTTTCTTCCTTTCCCTCTCTCTATTCACACACAGATATTGACGTGTTCACATTGTCATACAAGAGAGGTGGAGACAGAATCTCACTTCTTACTGCGCTGTGAGAAATATAAGGATGTGAGAGATGCTTTCTTTGAAAAAATAGATAACATATATCCTGAGTTCATCCATCTCCCCGATCCTCAGAAAATACCATACTTTTGTGGGGAAAAAAATCACTGTGCAATATTAGCTGCAAATTATGTTGACTGTTGCCATAGAATAAGAGGTGCTACAAGCTCCAACATGTTTCTGATTAACTACATCTGTAAAAGAATGTATATTTAAAATGTATTTGTTATATTGTGATTGTGATTATTTTGTGATTATTTTTTTTGTGAAATGTAATTATTCATTAATATGTAATTTAGCTTTGGCAATAATGTAACCTGAACATTCATGCCAATAAAGCTTATTTGAATATTTGAATATTGACAGTAGCAGCCAAGTTAAACTCTGTAGCGCCATCATCATCGGGTCAAACGTTCAATTGGTTCAATACTGTCCAATAAAGCCTCTGCAGTGTTTAGAGTTAATTAGCAAATGTTAGCATGCTAAACTAAGATGGTGATCATGGTAAACATCACTTGTTAAACAGCATGTTAACTAGGGCTGTGTGTTGGCAAGAATCTGGCGATACAATACGCATCATGATACAGAGGCAATATATTGCAATTTTTTTCTAATCTAATTTTAGGAAAGCTGTCACAGTATAAAGAACACACCACCATATGTATAAAATCTGAGTTTAAAAAAGCGCCACTATGTGAAATGGATACTATAGAGACCATAGGGATCATCACACAGGAAAACAATTGGGCTCTTTGGATCCACAAGAGTCTCAGCTTTACAGTGATACCCAATTTATGTAATTCAAGACTGTTTATGGACGCCAGTATGCAGAAATATTCAAATACACCATTTTAAAATAGGCGGAAATAACACATTTATACTGCATGCAAAAAACTGCATGTTTTGATTATCATAAGGGGGCATGTCTGTAAAGGGGAGACTCGTGGGTACCCATAGAACCCATTTTCAGTCACATACAGTATCTTGAGGTCAGATGTCAAGGGACCCCTTTGAAAATGGCCATGACAGTTTTTCTTCGCCAAAATTTAGCGTAACTTTGGAGCGTTATTTAGCATCCTTCTCGACAAGTTAGCATGACATGGTTGGTACCAATGGGTTTCTTAGGTTTTTCTAATTTCATATGATACCAGTATCTTCACTATAGCTTTAAACCTGGCTACAACCTCCGAAAGACAGAATAGCGATTTTTAAGAGGTTAATTCAAAATCGATACAGTAACGCAAAACATAATACGGCGATACTAATGTGAATCAATATTTTCTTAAACCCCTAATGTCAGATTGTAAGGAACCAGCAACCACTGATTCATAGCCGTGATCCTCCTCCTTTCAACCCAACATGTTTTAGGGGAGGCTTTGTTTTGCTGCAGCACCTCACATTTGTCCATTTAATCAGTATTATTCAACATCTCTTGGTTGGTTTTTCCATTTATTTAGCTGATCTGTCTGTGTGAGTCTGTGACTGCTGCTGCACTCTTCTTGCTGACAGGTGGCACAGACTGAAGCGAAACGGCAGTTTCAAATTAATTTTCTTCTCACGCAGCCTCCAGTTTGCATTTAAGACTACATATGGCAAATGTAAGTACAAGATTAGGCAGCACCTCATTTGTTTAAATTTATACTTTTTTTTTAATTAATAGCATTTTAAGGTAGGTACACTTTAAGGTATTTTGGATACACTAAAATTAAATTTGGCAATTTACATAATTTCAGTATGGCAAATTATTGTTTTTCTATATTTGAAGTTTTGAAAAGACTTTAAAATCAATGGTATTACTTCTGTAAATAGCATTCCTGTGTGAGAAAAGAACTTATTTTCATTGATTGAGGTGACTGTCATCGCCAGACGAAATAAAAAAATTCAGTTAATCAAACATCTGTTATATGGATACATCCCACTTTGATTGATTTTGTATGATGCCAATGAAGGCTAAGGCTGACTCAGTCGATCTTAACCGCTTTAAGTGCAGCAACACACAACCAGCCCTGATAGTGGGTTCATACGGGAAGACGGTGTAACAGTACTGTACTGTATACAAAGACTCTGGAGGCAAACACATTTTCATTGACCGAAAATAATCATATGCTGATTGCTTTTGATGCTATTAAAATAAAATGCAATATTTCTTTTTCAGCATTGATTTTCTTCTGACACTGGAGCAAATCTATTGCAGCACAACAGTGTTCTTCACACCAGCTTTAGATACATTTACACAGCAGTAACTGGAGACAATTGACTTTAAAGCTCCACTAAAAACAAGACTGAGATTAACAGCAGGCACACACACATGTTGGCAGACGGTGTACAATGACAATATGATGATTTACGATTGTTGTTCCTTGACACCGTAGACATGAAGGCAAAGGCAAACACAGACATGAGAGACTTGGGACTTGATGCCAGGTGCTTTATTGTGAGTTTTGAGACTGCGGGGGACAATGTATGTAACTCATTGGTGGAAAAAGCTCATCAGAAAGCTCCTCATTACTCACAAACTCCACTAGTCTGGCAGCTGTCACCTCACAGCAGAGGTTTTGGACTGTCGGGAAAACAAGCAATTTGATGACATTGTTGTCAGAAATCACCTAAAGACTAATCAATAATAAGGCTGTAATGGTTTGTGTATTCATACAGTCGTGGTGCGGCTGCGTGCACAACAAGCTGATTGGCGTGCGAGTCAGTCACACTAAGGCTACGTTCACATTACAGGGCTTAATGAGCAATTCCAACTTTTGCCAAGATCTGAACTTTCTGCCTAGACTGTTCACATTCATGTTTGAAGTGACCCATATCTGACATCAGTGTGAACGGATCTCTGCCCTGAAACACACACTCACATGCGACCAATAACGTCACACACATTGCCAGTGATCGGATATACACACCATAACACATCACACAGTCATAACATTAGGACAGCAAGGCCACCCTGACTGGTCTGTGGCTACGCAGCCCCATACGCAACAAACTGCGACGCACTGTGTGTTCTGACACCTTTGTATCGGAACCAGCATTAACTTTTTCAGCCGTTTGAGCTCTAGTAGCTCTTCTATTGGATCGGAAAACACGGGTCAGCCTTCGCTCCACACGTGCATCAATGAGCCTCGGGTCTGACCCTGTCGCCGGTTCACCGGTTTTCCTTCCTTGGACCACTTTTGGTAGGTCATGACCACTGCAGACCGGGAACATCCCACAAGAAGTGCAGTCGTAGAGATGCTCTGACCCGGTCGTCTAGCCATCACAATTTGGCCCTTGTCAGAGTCGCTCACATCCTGACGCTTGCCAATTTTTTCTGCTTCCAACACAAAGTTCAAAATGTTCACTTGCTGTCTAATATATCCCACCCACTGCCAGGTGTCATTGTAATGAGATAGTCAATGTTATTCACTTCACCTCTCATTGGTCTTAATGTACTGTAATGGCTGATCAGTGTATATCGGATTTAAGACCACATACAGTATGAAAGTGGTCCAGATCTGACTGGAAAAAAAATGTGTTGTATTGTTTTGTCTACCCATGCTCACACCAAGAGAAATTCCAATCAATGATTCATTGACATGGTAATCAATTATTGAATCTTGAATTGAAACGTATCGTCATCTTTAAGATATAATATATAATATTTTGAAATTCTTAACTGATAATAAACATTTGCACTTAAAAATGAACAACAGGTCTATTTATATTCTTTGCACTACAAAGAATAGATTTTCATTTAAACGCAGGTTTTTTGAGTTGATATTAACTGATTGTGTTAATTATACTGTGTATGAAATATGATATTGTCTTGTATCGATCGCAGGCCCCTAAAATGAATCGGAACGAAATTGTATCGTGGCAGACGTTGTGATATCGGCAACTATCGCATCGTTGTCCAAAGAATCGATATAATATCGGATCGTGATGAAACTTGTGATTTACACCTCTAATAGTTGCCGATCCCTGTTATTTGTGCAATCCTCCTTTGAATGCATAATATAGTCTATAAAGTAGAAAGGTGTCGGGACAGAAATATTGCAATAGAAAAGAAATGTGATCATATATTTTAACCGGTAATAAAAGGCTAAAGAGTCCAGTTCATGAGCAGATGGAGGTAGAGTAAGAAGTGAATGCTACAGAGAACCGACCACTGTGTTACATTTCACTCTCAGTGGGTAGAGTTGCCCGTAGCCTTCATTCCCATTCCCTGTAGAGTATCTGAACACACACACACACACTCACACACTGCTGAGAGCTACATTATTCCCTCACCGCTTCGTAAGGCCATGGAAATATTCTGAATTTACTAACCATGACCCAGAAACACACACATTCACTCCTTCAGTCCTGCACCCTTTTCTCCTTTACACACACACACACACACACACCGTATAGATATGCATGAACACATACCACATCCCTGGCATGCATGCACATACACTCAGTTAAAAGCAACTCCACACATATTCTCTTCTTGTACAGGAACTGCATTCACATCCCACATCCCCCACACACACACACACATCCAGTGACCTCTGTTCCAGACGTCAGTAATTGCAGCTCGTTCTGTTCAGACTGAGCTGGATTTACAATCTGGTCAAACCCGCATTAGTCATTTATTTCAAAAACACTTATCTTGGCACATCGCTGTAGTTTTTATCTTTCATTTATCTTTCCATCAATTCCCAGATTTGAATCACAATGTTATGCAAGTTGCCTTTCATGATGTCAGGGCATCGCTCTCTGGTGCAGTGAGCGTTAACAGACGATCTACTTTTTTTAAAAAAAGCTAAATTTAGCTAAATCTGCCAGCAGCAAGGGCTTCACTTATTACACTGAGTGACATAACACTTCTTTTTTTTTTTTTTTTAAAGACAAGAAGAAGAAGAAGTGTTCAGAAAGTAACAATGATTACAGATATGTTGGCTGACTTTGCTGAGGTTCAACTTACCCTATCCAACACACACTTTCACTTTCACGGATGATATCATAGTTTTTTTAAATATAGTTCACGTGTTTCCGCCCCTGTGCATGAATGAGAAACGATCCATACCGATGCACGGAGCACAACTAAAGCATCTGTGAACAACATGAATGTTTATGAGGAGTTTCCCTTGAGCATTCAGCTCCTGCACCGCAAGAGGTGGAGCGACTGCACACACAGGCTCTCTGTTGTCACACATCACGCATTCATAACGGCACACCGACAACACGCAGAGAAAGCTCTTCGTCCTCATTCTGGCCTTCGCAATGCTTAAACGGCAACGTACATAAAGCATGATCAATGTCCGAGGGCTGCGTTCTCATTTTTACTTCTCTTCGTGTTATTGCAAGGGTAGTTTTCATCTTCATTCTAAAACTGAATTCGACAAAATCCTCAGCCACTACGAGAGCCGAGAACCTCCATAAACCCGACTGAATAGTGATGTAAACTTTAGATTGTGATCCGTGACCCCTTTACTGACCCGTTTTGTTAAATCATTACAGAGACGCATCTTCATTCTAGATTCTAGACTATAGAGGCAGCTGTGGTTCAGGAGGTAAAGTGGGTTGCCCACTAATCACAGGGTTGGCAGTTTGAGTGTTGAAGTGTCCTTGGGCAAGACTGAAGATGAATGAGAAGCAAATTGTAAAGCGCTATTAGGGATGCACTGATCCCGATACTGGATCGGACATCGGGCCGATACTGATTCATTCCGCTGAATTGGGTATTGGCGTCAATGGAGCCGATCTATTCAATTCAATTCTATGTTTATAGACTATATACATTTTATATTTTTTTATATTGTATTGACCAGTTTGTTGCTGCATTAAAAGCAAGATTGAAGATTTTTTACCAAGTTGCTGGTGTAGGATTTATTATTTTAATATTAAAGAGCAATTAAATGGATTTATTACACGGCTGTGTTGAATACTCGATTCTGATTGGTCAATCACGGCGTTCTGCGGTCTGTAATTTCTGTATAACAGACCGTTGCTATGTATAAGCAGACCGTTGCTATGGGCGCAGCTCTGATGTCCGACTGAAGGCGGGCCGTTTTTGTGTCAAAATATTGATTTCTTCTGTAAGTAGCTGTGTAATAAAGCGGGATAATGTACAGCTAGCGGGACATTGTTGTGAAAGAATCCCTTTCAAGGCGATGAGAGACCCGTCCGCTTCACGTCGCCCTGTCGGGGATTCTTTCACAACAATAACCGGCTCGCTGTACATTATCCCTTACTTATATCTATGTATTTATTTGTTGCATTTTGTTAGTTAGGAAAGCAATGTTTACGTCAAGCTTGATGTTGCCTAAAAGAATGATCCCAGTCACTTCCACACAGCGTATTAATTAAACACTGGTATCAGATCGGCCACAGTGAGAACTACAGATGACAGGCTCCTCCTCAGCAAGGTAACCAACTTCACTATGCCCGGCTGTTGTGTGGGAAACTACTCGCACCTTGTGCAGCATGAAGACAGATTGTAGCTACAATTAATATTGACCGCCTTCTTTATTATTAAAACAAAATGAGTTTGTTTGGCTGAAGTGTAAACAGACACACCAGTTGCTTTTCTGTTGGATTTCTGCCTCCAGTATTCTGGGACCTGTTGTATTAAACCACACTTGCTGATACCACTGTAACCACGGTAACCACGGGCGGCGCCAAATCAAGATTATAACTTTGACCTACGACAAAACAACTGTTTTCCAGGTTATCTATTAATTGTACCTTTGTGTTGTTGTGTCTCTCCACTTTATCAACATCCTTCTCTTTCTTCTTCTCCTCTTTTTTCTTTTCACGCTCCTTCTGTGAAGACAAAAGGAAAGATGGTGTAAGACAGTGGCCTATTTGCAACAGCAAATACAGCTTACACTATGTGTGTCATAGCATCTACTAAAACTAGGCAAATATGGCTTATATGGATATCAATAATAATGCATATTCAGATCCACTTAATCTGACTGAATCTCAGTGTAATTAAGGGGAGACACTGGTCGATTTTGAGATTGTGGGCTATTTTGATTCCATAACATGTCTTCTTTCAGATTCATAGAAAGAAAACATCCATAATACACATATAGGTGTTTATTTTACAACTTTGTCTGTTTGCGTCTGTAGATTTCTCCTAAATTCACCAAAAGTTAGCATTAGATTATGCCTCAATTGCATATCTAAACATAACATTTCAGAAAACAAATCAACTGGGGAAGTTTCATGGTGATATCTATTAGTTATTTTTATTCCCTATTCACCTGTAGTGTCTTGCAAAATGCAGTGGATTTTACAATACATATCTTTAAAGGCTGTTTCCTAAAAAAAGTTTTTTCTCATAATCTGATCCAGAAATCTCCTCTTCAGTAACATACACCAAACTTTCTAATTTCATTCCTATCTATATTCTGAAGGTTTTTACAGAGGGGTTTGTTCATATATCATTCATAGCCTGATTTATACAACATTTTATTCATAAAAACATGGTGAAAATTGATTTTTTTATGGTTGTCGACAGTATTTTCTGATTTATGGAGTGATGAAAAGAGATATCCAAATGTCCCTCTGTAAAAGCTTTTGACTCTAATATGTCAACAAAATGAAACAAGTATTTTGAACCGCCAATGTTCAGATTTCTGTTCTGGAAATGTATGCAAATTAGCACATATTTAACAAGATAATTCCTCATTTGTATATCCAAACATGACATTTCAGAAAATGTATAATTGAAAAACATATTGTCTTAATGTAAGTGATCAACTGGGGAAGTTTCATGGTGATATCTATTAAAATTTTTTTACCCTTATCACCTGTAGTGTCTCCCCTTAATATTATTTAATGATGTATTGATGTACTCAACAGTATAGATGCAGTCAATTCTGCAACATATATCACAGTGATAACTCTGTGTCTCTGTCCTGCAGAAGCATAATTAGCATATAATACTGCTTACGCATGCAGAAAGAAGGCACTTTTCTTCATTAAATCACCATTCGACAGCCATTAGAATATTCTGCAGGAGGAAACATGAGGCCTAATGGTAATGATTTGGTGTACCTAATAGCAGGTTGAAAACAATTAGATCTCACTCTCTAATGTGATTTTAATGCACTCACAATGCAGATGTAATGCGCCGATATTATTAGCGTACGGAGAGTTGATGTAGTGTTTTCAGGTTAATGGTTCTGTCTTGCTTTGTTATATGTAAATGAGCCGGTGCTGATGCCAGCCACCAACAGGCTTTAGCTAATGACTGTCAGGATGCCAAAGAGAAGAGCTTTAGCTTAGCGGGTGAAGCCTACAATCTAGCCATTATAGTAACAATAACAGTCTGTTCCTCTCTGCGTCTCCACTCGCAATGCAATTCATTTACTGGCCGTTTATGTGCATAAGTATTTATGATGATGGTTATTTGTCTTGAGAATATAATAAACAATATTACATAATCATCAATATTTACAATCATGCAAATCAGCATGAACGTTGAGAGCATTTATTATTATTCTACAGTCACTAGTTTTCTGTGAAGATGCATTAGGTCGGTGTTTTTGTTTTTTTACTGCAGACTAATGGACTGAAATATTAAAAAACCAAACACAGCACAGTATAAAAACAGAAAGCCTGGGTCAAATGTCAAGGCTTGCCACAAGGGATTTTTCTTTGCTTGAATTTGTATTTCTGAAGATTTTTCTACAGACTTCATGGCACTGGAACAGATGCAACAATGGCTACTGTTCACACATGAATGCTGGTAATGCTTTTAACAACACAAATTTTTGATTGCATTAACACAACAAACAAAACTGATTTTTAATTAACCTCTTAAAAATCCGACGGGCTGCTGTCAAGCTTTTGGTTGTTGTAGCAGGCTCAGTTTTAAAGCGAGAGTGAAGATCCCGGCATCATATGAAATAAATAAACCTGGGGAATCCACTGGTACCAACCATGTCATACTAGCTTGTCGCGAGGGAGGTTAAATAACGCTCCAAAGTTATGCTCAATTTTGGCAAAGAAAAACTGGCATGGCCATTTTCAAAGGGGTCCCTTGACCTCTGACCTCTAAATATGTGGATGAAAATGGGTTCTATGGGTACCCACGAGTCTCCCATTTACAGACATGCCCACTTTATGATAATCACATGCAGTTTGGGGCAATTTATAGTCAAGTCAGCACACTGACACACTGACACCTGTTGTTGCCTGTTGGGCTTGAGTTTGCCATGTTATGATTTGAGCATATTTTCTATGCTAAATGCAGTACCTGTGAGGGTTTCTGGACAATATTTGTCATCGTTTTGTGTTGTTGATTGATTTGCAATAATAAATATATACATACATTTGGGTAAAGCAAGCATATTTCTCCACTCCCATGCTGATAAGAGTATTAAATACTTAACAAATCTCCCTTTAAGGTACATTTTGAACGATAAAAAATGTGCGATTAATTCACGATTAATCGCGATAAAATATTTGAATCAATTGACAGCCATATAAATGACAAAATATGAAAATCTACAAGTCTAGTCAAACACTCTGCCGTTGACAGACTAGTAGACTGTTCTGAAATTTCACAACCAAACAGTGACAAAGCACATGATGATGACACCACAATCAGGGTTTGTGATTAACACCAGCCACCAGCCAAATGCTGGTAAAATATGCAAGTGGCTGCTAGATTTGCTTCACTCACCAGCCAACAAAACAATGGTAATCTATTGATTGGCTGGTAGATTTTAGAATCCACAAGCCACAGATGGCAGGTGGACAAAAAAAATAATTTCCAACACCGACCACAACACATCCACAAGACAACAAGCAGAACACCACCGCAACAAAACCACAGAACACAGGAAAGCCGTGCACCTCCTGTCTGCTCCCGTCAGCCTGGGAGGACGGCGAGGTGGAGGGAGGAGCAGCTTCAGAGGACTTCGGCTGGAAGACGGAGATATTCAGACGGAGGGTTAGACAGAGACAAGAGAGGAAGAGGAGAAGAGAAAATGAAGACAGACATAACAAGGAGAACAGAGTGAGAAGAGGAGCACAGCAGAGTTAATTAGAGGGAATGGAGGAGGATTTTCTCCTCTATACAGCAGAGCACTCTGCGCTTCACTAGATGCTGCTGGTCAAGGTTACATTCAGCCTCACAGCTGCTCAGAAAGAATGGTGTCAAAAGAGCGTCTCACACACACAGTTATAGAGTGTAGGGACGACCTCCATTAACCTGCCATTGACCTGTGAGACAGACTGAGAGCACGCTTGAATTGAACTCTGCAGTCTACCAACAGCAGCTGGTTGTTTTCACAAACCATGTTTTATTTCTCTGCTCGTCACAGTGTATTGAAGAGTAGGAAACGGTGATCAAAAAACCAGGGCGCTGTCAAATCTGATCAAACCACTCGCACACAGCACTGATGAAGCAGATTAGTGTTTAACTCATAAAGAATATCTAAAGCTGTTTTTTTTTTTCAAGCTTTGACTTTGATTGTTGCTTATTTAGTCATTAATATTTAATGTTATAGAGAAACACTTAAACCTGAGGGCAGCAAAAACAAGTTGTGAACACAAGACTAGCATATCAGCGTATCCTTGTACCATAGAATCGAATTCCGGACTCGCTTGCTGCCTTTGCTGCTCAGGGCATTTAAAAGTATATCTGCCTACAGGTGCGTTAAAGTGCACAGATGTGTTGGATGTAAGACAGCCGAGCTCAATATGCATTTCTCCACTGACAGAGATTATCAAGGTACCAGATGGCCTGAGAAACAAAGAGATGAGGAATGGATGAAGACAGGAGGGAGATATAGACAGGAGAAAGTTAAGAAATCATTTGCATGCATACTAGTATATTACTTCTTTCATGTTCAGCAAACTCAAGAGAATACAAACCATGTATTGTTTGATGGTGAAAAGCCTGCATGGCTTATGCCTCCTACAGCTTGATGTACACAAAAGCTATCATGAAAGCTGGCCATCATCATAAAATGAGCACACACTTTGCACGATAATAATTACCGCCGTTTTCAATCTGTCTTCAAAATCCATACCAATCCAATCTGACAAAAATCCCATCAGCTGCTTGAATCTTTCCCGCCCGTAACGAGACATGTCAGTTAGCAGATTGAACTGAACAGTTCTGATGCTACGACGGGCTTGTCTCTATCACTTCCTTGTTTATTCTTTGCCATCTGGCTGCTCGCTGCCTGTCTACATGCAACACAGCTTCAGCTACCTCCCTCAAGATTTGTGTCTCGTCTCCACTTACTGCCTCTCCACACAACAGCTGAACAGATTGATTATTCCCAAAAACTATGAAAGTAATCAGGTCATAAAAAAGTCACCAAAAAAAATATGTTTTTTACAGAAAACTCCAGTTGTATGCTCTTCTTCAGGGACGTCTTAAGAAGCCACAGTATTTTACTAACCAAGTAGTGTACATCAGTAGAGAACATAATTATCTGACAAGACAGGCAAGATCAGGATATTTCTTACCACCTAGACCAAGAACAAATCTACTGTAATTTACAGAGCTATTACAGGATGGATCTCTTTACCAAATCAAGTTACTCAAACAAATACTAGAGCCGCCTTCAAGAAAGCATTTTAAGCGTATTATTTAAAGCAATTAACTGCATGAATGGACAGTAAATGATTCTTCTGGCGTGCTGATGTTTTTTGTTTGTGGTGTCTAAAGGTTTGAAATATGTATATCTCACTGCATGGAATTTGCTGGCATCATTTTTATGTAAGGTAATGTGAGGACAGGGATTTTGGTGTGTAATGTGATGTGCTTGAATGTATATAATTGTTTGTGATTTCTGTGTCGGACACCAGGAAGACTAGCTGACGTCATGGCATCAGCTAATCGGGGTCCAAGAAAACTGTTTCCGTTGCGTTGCGTTGTGTTGTACTTACAGAATACTTGCTTGTATTTTCTCTATTTGGAGCGTTTTTTCGAAATGCTGCACGTGTTGTTAAATTCGTGAAAAACTTTTCTTAATTTACTTGCGTTTTGTTTATTTGTATGTGTTTTGTTCATTTGCAGTGCATTGAGCTCTCAGGGCCACCATAAATGGTAAATGGACTTGCATTTATATAGCGCTTTTCTAGTTACACTACATGTCAGCATTCACCATTCATACACTGATGGCAGAGGCTGCCATGCAAGGAGCATGGCAGCTCCTGATGGGCAAAGTTGGCTCCTTGCCAGCTTTGCCCATCAGGATCTAATCTAAATACTCATTCACACACTGATGGCTATGCCTTTCGGAGCAATTTGGGGTTAAGTGTCTTGCTCAAGGACACATCGACATGTGACTCGGAGCAGCCGGGGATCAAACCTCTGACCTTCCGATTGGTGGACAACCTGCTCTACCCTCTGAGCCACAGCCGCCATAATTAAGCCACCATGCAGCTGCTTGCAACATCCCTGACCACAGAACTCAACACTTCAGCCAATGTCCATGTATCAGCCTACTGTATACTACCGTTAAGTCCAAACATCGGAACAGTTAATGCAATTCTTCGGAGAAGAACGGAAACAACTCATACGTATCCTCATAAAACTGTTCTTATGATATCTTACAAAAAGTCATTCCTCGTTTTTCGTGTGTTTTACGTGTCAATTTCCACTCGTTACATGCATACAGTCTTTTCAAAATAAACTTCCGTCTTCACAGGAAACAACTTGTTAGGTTTAGGCAACAAAACTGCTTAGTTAGGTTTAGGAAAAGATCAACTGGGTTGGGCTTAGGAAACAAAACTACTTAGTTAGGTTTAGGAAAATATCGTGGTTTTGGGTTAAATAACTCCAGAAGTGGCATAATTTAAGTACAGAAGTTCCATGAAGGCAACAAAACTACTTGGTTAGGTTCAGGAAAAGATTGTGGTTTGAGTTCAAATAAGGTATGTGACAAATAAATCAATGTCGACTTCTGGTTTCACACGAGGTACAAACAGCGGTCTCCTGGGTGAAACTCTGGTGTTTTTTGACCCACCCATCTACCATGACCTCTTCCCTACACGGTGTTTGTCGCTTTTTATACTTCCTGGTTGACAATTAAGTGGATTACATCCAAATTGATTTTGTGGGATTTTTACAAATTACAGTGAATTACTTTTCGTAGGTGTAGCTACGAACGGTGTACGAGAACAGCCTGAACTACTTCATTAGTAGTATTTCAATCACTCAAAGAAAAGGAGGCTACAGAGTTCTAGCAGTAGAGTGTTACACCATTGAACATTTGTTTTTGTCAGAGGCGCTCCTGAGCATCTGACTGTTAAAAGCAGCCGGAGAAAAATGAAAGAGGTTACATCATTAACGTCAAACCCACCTCCTTTGCTTCCTCTCCTCCTCCTCCTTTGCTCTCTACACCACCTCGGGGTGGAAACTAACACTGACTGTGTCTTTCTGAGGGCAGAACAGAAGAGAGTTTTCTCCATTTTTCATCTTTCCCCATTTCCATCCCTCTCCCTCCCTCCTCAACTGTTAAGGCATCAAACGACTGCTTGCTCTTGTTGCCTGTGGTGGTGAAAAGCAGCACAGAAGAGATGTGAATTCATTTTCTATCCCCTACTTATTCTGTTGATGTCTTTTAGGTTTTTTTTTTTTTCCTCGCCTCTCTCTCAAAACTTCCTCCTCTTCCAACTTTGATGCTGCCGGAGATGTCGACACAGCACTAAACAGGCACAGATGGGCTGATGATGAAGATAAAGAGAAAAGAGGCTGGAGGGTAAGAATACAGAGGGAGGGAGGATGATAAAGAGTGGATAGATAACAAGAGGAGTAGTGCGAGCCGGGTGAAAGAGGATGAACAGAGGTTGAATAGATATTAGCACTTGGAGATAGAAGTGTCTGGCTATCTGCTGTGGCGACTACTGATAGTGAGACAGAGAGATGGTTAACATCTTAACTGAAACGTGTCTGCTGGGTAGACCTTTAACAGCTTCATTTTGTACTCTAACAGAGGACACTCACTCAAGTAAAGTGGAATCGCTATACAGAGACTAATAAAACAAGAATTATAGAGTCTGAGGGATGGTTTTAGATGTTTAAGCTGTAATATAATGAAGGAATATCAACTGAATGACCTTGAGCTACGTTTTGTGACGTGCTTGCGGTAGTTATCACAAATTTGATTCTAATTCCAAATGCATCCATTATAAAGGGCCCTATTGCACTTTTGGTAGCCATTACAAGCTCTACTTTTCTTTATTTGCATATGTGTTTTACACATGGACAAGAAAATGAGACGGTAGTACAGTACAGTATTATGGAGAGTAGCGGTGTAACGATACATCAATCTGGATCTATATATCGAATCACTCATCAACAATCCACTATCATAAATGCAAAGTCAAAATATCAATACATGTCATTTAAAAGATACACCTTTATTTTGAAATTCCCACATCATATTTATTGTTTTTATTAAAAAAGAATAGATTATTTTTCATTTAAATGGCTGGAAGAGCCCAGTAATAAAATTGTCAAATCATATTTTAGTTGCTTTTTGTGATATAAATGTAACTGATTGTGTTAAATGGGCATATGATATCATCTCATATCAATCGAAGGCCCCTGAAATGGATCAAATCGAAATCGAATCATGGCAGACTTTATAATCTTGTATCGTGATGACACTGGTGATTTACAGTTTGCACCCCTAAGTGCTAGATCCTCACACCAGGATTCATCACAGCTAGAGATAAGATAAGATAAGATAAGATAAGAGAAGATAAGCCTTTATTGATCCTCAGAGGGGACATTTGTGTGTTGCAGCAGTGCAAAGACAGATATAAGTACAGATAAACAGAGAAGTAAAAAAAATAACTAGAGACCATCTTGAGATGGGATCACACCGGCCGCGATGCCAAATCTGGCCAGGGGCATAAAGTGTGTGTGTGTGTGCCCTACTTATGGCGCCCTTGCTTGGACCACTCTCATCTTTTAACTTGGCCTTCATTTTGATCTCAACTACACACTTATACATTTTCTTGACTGATTTCTCCACAGCTGTGACGCTACATGTTGACAAAATCTGTCCACAGACCGACATAAACACCTGGCAAAGTACTCAAAACCACCTCTATGGTAGTTCACACTACAGTTGGTGTCTCCGGGAATACAATTTGGGTCGTGTCTAGAAGGTAACCCCCAAATTGCGAAAAAGTGCAAAAACTCCCACAAGACCCGATGCCTGACGACCTGTCCTAACCCTAACCCTAACCATTCAAGGTCAATGCCTGACCTTAACCATCTCGCAAGTGTTTCAAAACTTGGGGGTTACCTTCTAGACACGATCAACATTTTGCCATAATGACCGCTATCGCAGTCACAAAATCTGTCCACAGACAGACAGGAATATAAACAGCTGGTACTCAAAACCCGCTCTGTGGCAGTTCCCGACACAGTAGAGGTGTCTCCAGGACCACATTTTGCCAAGATGACTCACACACAGGCTCATCAGGTGAAAACAATACCAGCGTCGCTGTCATGGCAAGTGGGGGTCCCCATCCCCACTTCCTACCCCCCTTCTTCCGGTGCCGTCTCAAGGACGACATTTTGCCATTGACTCACGCACAGAATCACAAGCGAAAACAATAAAACAATACCAGCGTCACTGTCACGGCTGCAAGCAATTAAAGACAAAGTCACGAGGTAAAGTGATTTAAAAAAAAAAATCTGAAAGAATCTGCACTGAACTTTTGCTTGGAGTTCAGAAAGAGTCTCCAGTCACGCTTAGCAGCCGTGTGAGGCTGTACTGGGTGTCAGCGGATGGCAGAAGTTAAGTAGGCTGCCACAGCTCGCTGTAGGAACACAGAACATTGGCAAGCTCTGTGGACACAGCAGACAGGACATCCGTATGACTAACGCAGGCAAATAAGGTTGGGAATCAGCAAAGCCTTCCTCCGGGGTGACTGTGCTGCTCTCTTGTGACATTTTTAGGCCAATCACCGGGCTCATCACAGAGGGCTGGCAAGATGCACTGTGATGTCTTGTTGATTCCACTAACATTGAAATAATGCGCGGTCCATATAGCGATACACACACACACATACACCAACTGATTCACTCATGGCAGAAAGATGAGCTCATGCTGCACGGGCAATGGACGTGGAGTGGATGTACTCGTGTACTCCACTGCAAACAAAGTGCTGCAAGCTGTCCATTACAAAACAACATTGTTCTCTCTCTACCTCTCTCTCTCTCTCCACTGGTCTGACACACACGCAAACAAATACAAAAACAAACTCTTCTATGTACCAGAACTTACAGTTCTTGTCTGCATAAGGATTTTCTGAATTCCATGTATATTTGGTTTGAGAATACAAATATACTTTTCTGCAGAATTGTTTCAGAATTTAAATGCTAAAATGTCCAAACACAGTATGTGGACCATCGTGGGAGGAGAGAGAAGTGGGTATCATTGGAAACTTTTGAGTTTGAGTACAAACATGTTTCGGTTCATTTAAAGTTACTGTGAGGAACTTTTAACTGGTTATGAAACTGTCTCAATTTAATACTGATGCCTCTATATGACCTACATACGTAAACGAGAACATCAGGATGAAGATTGGTTATTTCTATATAGTTATTCTTAATGCTCGTCACCGGTGTCACTGGGTTGAAGTCTGCACAAAATCGGACGAAATCATGCAGGTTCACCAGAAACTCCTTCAGCTCAGACTCAAGTGGGGCCTCTGGCAGCGACCAGCCCACCGCAGACAGACCCAGATCCAGCACTATCAGTTTGAAGACTGTGTAACTTTTTAAAGAACAAATACAAATCTCTCCTCTTAAAGTTGAATTGACATGCTTTGGATGACGTGTGTTACCCACAGGTTTTTGAGAGACTGGGGAGGGTGGCCTCGGACCCTCTAAGGGGTCCAGTCATGCTCCCCCGGAAGAATGTTTTTAACATATTAAAGTTAAATGCATCAATCTGATGCACTTTGAGAGCAAAATTACGAGGCTAGATCTATGAAGAACTTGGTGCTCTAGTAAACAATTTAATCATAAAGGTTGTATGGTTATGAATGCTGATGGCAAAAAGTCCCACAGC
Source organism: Sebastes fasciatus (assembly GCF_043250625.1). Lineage (NCBI taxonomy): Eukaryota > Metazoa > Chordata > Actinopteri > Perciformes > Sebastidae > Sebastes > Sebastes fasciatus. Next base: position 26,168,849 of record NC_133803.1, on the reverse strand, counting down.
ATAAGCACGGTTAACGAGATGGTGGTTCCCACGCAGACCCCTCTCACTGAGGACAGTCCGCCCCGGTTGACAGTCACGCCGGGAATCCCGTCCCTCCCCACAGGGAGAGAGGACGTACTGCAGAGAAAGGACTCAAGGCTGGGCAGCGGCGAGGTCCGGGCGAGGGGTGTTGTAAAACTCACGGTCGGGCCTTTCCAAGCAGACCTCGGTTGGGGCGCACCAGACGATGCGCCCGGCGAGGCCAGAGTAAAAATATTTTCAGTTCATTATGAAACTGTGGCGGGCTGGATGTCAGATCACTTTGATTCAGTTGAGTTAGGCTGCACATATATTATTCAGTGCTTTTTTATTGGGCATCAATGTATTGTCAAAAACAGAATGGACTTGAAGTGTAAATAAACGCTTCAGTTCAGGTTGTGGTTACATGAGACACAGCTGAGACGGAGCCGTGCAGACAGCTGCTGGCTAAAGTACAGCAGAAGTCTAGAAAAACTGTCTCATTAGCATCAAGTCGGGTTAAATGCATTTTTCCTGGACAACCAGCACCGGCTGCCAATATCATCCCAACATTGTGGTAAACAAACGCAGTACAGAGCGATGATGTAACTACAGTGAAGAGGCACGCAGACACAAAACTGTTTCTTTTCTTCAAGTGCTCCAGAAAAAAAGTCAAGCCAACAGATTCCTCACTCTCGTTCCAACACACACACACACACAGACTATAGCTCAGGGTTACTGTAGCCGCCCTCCCCTCCTCTTCCTCCATCTGCACCAAACTGCTTAAAGTGATAATGAGTTGTTTTTAATAATTAATTTGCATATAAAAGCCGAGCCGTCTGTGTGGGTGGCAGAAACAGATCCTAGATCACAGTCTGGCTTCTGGCAACGCTTCAGAGAAAACAGAGAGAGAGAGGCAGGAGGCGAGAGGGACAAAGAAAAGGACAAACCCAAGAAACAGAAAAGAAGAAGAAGAGAATGAGGGAAACAAAAAGAGAGACAATGAGAGGAAGAAACAGAGAGATGAAATGAGGATGCGCCAGAGAAAGACTGCTGTGAACAAAACATTTTGCATTCATGTAACACTTTTGTTGTTCATGTTTGAGAGTGTTTTCATATTCCTGCAACTTTTTTTTTTAATGCTGTTCAGTTTGTTTGTTTGTGTGTTTGTGAGTGCCATTCTTTCAGTTTGTAGCCTTGCTATTGAGAGGAGTGTGTGCCAGGATAGAAATGTCTGCCAGCTGGCTTTGACATTGAATTGTTCATATTATTTTTACAATATTGTGGTCTGAGTGTGTCTGTGTTTTGTAAAACCTTAATACCTCACATCGGGGCACAACAATCGATCAAAAGAGAATCATTGATTGTGCCGAGTGATTATTACTTAACTCACAACAGCAGAGATTTACATTCTTATCTTATCTCAGACTTACATTCACAACAATCTCTTTAGCTGTTAAAAATTTGAAAAAATTATTCAGCCAGTGTGAATTTTTCTGGCTAAAATGACCTCTATTACGAGCACATTCAGTCAGCTATTGCGAATTCACAGAAACTGAAAGCAAACAAGGTTTTGTTGGGAAAGAAATACCACTCTATCATTTTGATTTTTGAAAAGAGAGAGAAAAATTGAACATTTTCTTTTTTTAAGTTCGGTCTTGTGTAGTTTCACCTGTCATGTCTTGCTTCACTAAAAAAAGAAATTTACAAAAAAAAAGAGCGGACACTTGAAGTAAATCGATGTTTGTTTCCTGACGCTGTTAAAGTTTTGTTTATACCACTAACTGGAGTAAAACACACTATAATTTGAAATGTGATTGGTTGGGGAAACAAAATGCATCTTTTTCATCTATGTTACAATCACATTATCTATGTCAATACAAGTCTAATTTCTATGGTCAAGCACAGATTAGACCAGTAAGGGTTACAATCATTGTCTACGGTTTGATGCAACATTGTGCGCCGAGTTTACCAAAACGCACTGAACTGTTAAATGTCAGCATACAGTACAAACCTGTCACTTGTAACAGACCAATTGCCTTTAGAAAAAAAAGGAATATACAGGCAGAACATTGATTTTCAAGATCCATTTATATATGAAATGGGGATTGCACCGCTTGGTGGCCTGTGACAGTAAGGTGTACCTGTTAAGGTTTTGACTTCGGCATTATTGTTAGTAGTTTTTTTCTCTTAATAATCTTTGAATCATTGAGTAATTAGGTGTTTTTTGACAGACCAAAAAAAGCTATTTCAATCGAGCTACCTTACATTCAGTGCAGCCAGGACAGCCGAGTCTGAATGTGTAATGTTTGTGGTAATGGAAGTGTTTTTGTGGGGATCACAGGAGTTTATACATGAACACACACACTACTTCACACACATTTTGGTGAGCGTTCACACCGCCTTGCATAGCTCGCAGTATAGAAGCAACCCACTCAGTGAAACACTCAGAAAACACACACACCTCACACAGAGATAATCTCTGTGGAAACAAGACAAGGAGACGTGCATCCACCCACCTACGTACACAACCTACACAATCACATCCTTTCTCTCCCATTATCCACACAAAGGAAGGTTCAGTCTTGACACTGACACACACAAACACAAACACAGACATCTCTACTTTCTGATAAAGACATGTAAGATAACAGTGTTTTTGAAAGGTTATTCTCTGCTGTGTGTGCGCCAACTCTTTGTATCAGATCCAATAAGACTGTTGTTTGGGTGAAATTGTGGGTTGAAAGGGATTTAATTGCCTTCCCACACATGTAGCTTAGAAAACATCACCAGTGTGATACATATATATATATATATATATATATATATATATATATATATATATATATATATATATATATATAAGTGCAGAGAAGGTCAGCGACTGTACAAATACAAACTTTACAGGCTTGATGAGTGAAAGATACTGGAAGCCGACCATGAGGCCTTGGCACAGTGGCACAAACAAGTCTGGAACACATTCAAATGTGTTGGAAAAGATGCCAAATGTGATAAGTAGCACATTTAAACTTCCGGCACAACAGCAGCCAAAACCATGCAAACAGACTTTGATGCAGTTTCTAGCCTTTTAGCATTCAAATTCAGTTCCTCGCCAAGAGGCAAAAGATGGGTAATCATTCATATTTGATCATTAATATGAAGTCTCCCAAAACAAATAGATAGATGGTGGTAGCCTTTCAACAAAAAAAGGAAAACATAAGTAAGCTATTACGTAGGTTTCTCTCTCTTTAGCAAATACTGGCATCAAACAGCCTTACATCAAACATATGCAACAATTTATGCACACGTTCGTGAAATGGCAGCTCTGTACGCAGCTACAACAGCTCAAAATGTAAAAAACAGGAGTGTTGATACTCACTTGAGCTGCAGCCAGGGCCTCCTTGTCGAGGTACTTTTTCCTCTCGTACTTGTCCCGGACGAAGACCTCCACTGCTCTAAAGGTTAGGATTAAGGACCGAAATACTGCACAAAATCATCCAAATATCCATAATGCACACACAACAGAAACATACAGTACACATGAGGATAAACCCATCAACATGGTGTAGTTCTTGGGAATACTGGAGGGGGAATACTGGAGGGGAAAAACCTGGCAATCCCCAGTCTTTATTTCCTGATTTTATGGGCGTTCGATACGGCAGGCATTAGAAAAAAGGAAGTTGTGAATAGGAGGTTGCCAGTTTGAATCCTGGACAATAGAAATATAGGAGGAGATTATGTGTGAGAAATTGAGACTGTCCTCCAAAGTAAAACGAGTGTGTAAGAACAAAATCTCATGTTCCAAATCAAACCACGGTCTTTCCCTATCCGATCCCTACAGTATGTAGTTTTTGTGCATAAACCAACCAAACCTCAATCATGGCGACAAAACATCAGGAAAGGGTCCTAGGAATTGTATTTTTAACTGTGATTTGTTTTAGAAGGTACTGTTCCTGCCGATAAGGACATCAGGTGAGAAAATCCTAACATTGGGTCATTTTAAAAGCAATGAGAAGCAACATATTTTGTCATTTAGATGGGATGACTTGTTAAATGTGCGAAATAGAGCGCAGTGCAGAGCGGCGGCCATAGCTAGCCAGCGTGCCTGTCAAAAAGAAGTCGTCCACGGTCAGATTACATCACTTTCCTGAATTTGAATTCACTGGTGTTAAAGTCTATAATACTCGTAGCATAATGGTTAAGGCTAAGGCTACAACTAACAACTATTTTGATAATCAATTAATCTGTTGATTTATCGATTATCAATCGTATAAAAAGAAAAAAGAAAAATATTAGTTCCAGCGTTTTATTAAAAAAGCAAAACATTCCTCATTTTCTTGTACATTGCTCTTTTACCACAATAAAAAATGTAATTAAATAAATGAACATTCGTATAAATATAAATTATATTTGATCAGATATTGCTTAAGTTTCTGTTGTGAAGAAATAAAGGACTCACTTTAGACTGTCTCTGACTAATGGCATGAAATATTCAAAAAATGTACATCATACAGTGTCTCTCTGACCTGATTTCAGCTAATTAGCGTCTCTGGCAGATTTGTGTCTGTTTTGACGGACAAACGCACAAATACAGGTTTATTTAAAAATAAACATGATGGCAAAAATACCTTCCGTCTGCCCTCCCTGCCGATCTGCACACCGTCAACAACAAAAGCAAGCAAAAAAAATGCCCAAATAATATAATGTGGTGTTGAAAACCTATGTGAAAATGTGTAAATGCCATGATCAGTAGGAACCCTGATGAAAAAATTGACATGGGTTGTATCTCCTTGTCAAATGGTGTCAATACTAATATTGTTCAGTCAAATTGATGAATCAGTAAACTTTTGACAGTGAATCACAGAATTGGTTTCATTAACAACAGAAATTATGGGTGATCATGGACTCCTGCCATTGTCAAAACACCATGACTTACTGTGCGCACACACACACACACACACACACACACACACACACACACACACACACACACACACACACACACACACACACACACACACACACACACACACACACACACACACACACACACACACACACACACACACACACACACACACACACACACACACACACACACACACACACACACACAAACACAAACACACTCAACCTCACACCCATAAACTCCAACTCCCACACCGCCACCATCACACCCGGGCACTACATCGACGCTAATCCCGACTCTCTTATCTCCCTATTTCAGCAGCGACGCTTCTGTCGGATCGAGTAATAGACCTCAAAAGATTGAAAAATGATGACCAACCGCACGAGTCGAGCTGCGAGATAGGCTGGAGGAGGCAGGAGGCTGCTGGAGCTGCATCTCAAACGCAGCACTGATTTATCACTGTTGACTGGAAACAGCCGAACAGATCGGACGCTCAGAACAGCACTACGACCGATTGTAGAGAATAAAATGACATGGTGGTTATGTCCACATAACCACAGAGCAGTGTTAGATGAAGACGGATGGTACACCAATGAAGGACCAGAGGGACTGATATATGGGCCCATTGTTGACCTTTGACATGAATCATATCCTAAATTGACCATTAAAACCCCATATCAGTCAAACATCAACGAGTCACACTGGTGTAAAACGTAGGAAAAACACTAATGTAGGAGCTGAAAATAAAATACCAACTATGGCGGGGGGATCCTACTCCACTTTGTCATTTACATACAGAGCATAGTAGATGCCAAAATGATGTGCGAGTATGAACACAGAAGGACGCATAGAAAAAACGCTCACACACATTCAGGCGGTAGCGGCTCTAATCCCGGGTCTGTTATCTGCTGTTTTCAGCCAGCGGCGCTGCTGTCGGAACGACTAATGGACTTCAAAAGAGTGAAGAATGATGACCACCCGCACAAATGGGCCTGCCAGATACAAGATAGGGTATTAGAGCAGCATTTCAAACAGGGAGATTTTTTATTTCGGTCTGCTGGTGGAAATATGAACATATGCTGCTGTGTTAACCACACAGCTGTCTTCTCTTGTATGGTGGAAAAGGGCAAACTGGATACCGCTGTTTCACCGCTGTTGTATACACAGATACTGCTGGAGGTGTCCTGATTAAATGTGGGGAATGGCGCTGACTTAGCGGAGCATGTCGCTTCATATTTGCTGCTGGAAATGATCGGGGATCTGCCGACTGAAGCTGAAGTTTGATGGTGATGATGAGTTAGATTTGAGACTGTGATTTCTCCGCCTTGACACAGAAAAGAGGTCCAGTGCGGGAGTGATTTCAGGGTTAAACTGATCAGTATGGTGATATACTGTATATCAGTAGTAGTATATGGTATTGATAAGATTAGAGTCATTCACCACTAATATTATAGAGCTACTCATTGATCACAGCTCACTAACAACCTAGTTGTTCAGTAATTAAACAAAACGAAAATCGTAAACGAAATCAGACAAAATCATGCAGGTTCACCAGAAACTCCAGCTCAGACTCAAGTGGAGATCTCTGTCAGCGACCTCTGGCAGGAGGTGGCGAGCTCTGTGCTTAACCGGCAGCAGCAGCTCCTCCTCCAGCCAGGAGCACAGCTTTGCCTTGCTGCTGCTCCGGTCCCCGCTGGGAACCAACACCGACACCTCGCTGCTGAAAGGCCCAGGCCGTGTTGCTGGGCTCACTGGAGGGAAGAGAGGCACAGGAGAACCAGAACTAGGACTGCGCAGGGCAGACTGTCAGACCCTGCTGCTGCAGTAAAATGAGACGTTTTCGAAAGGGACTCAGGTGCTTGGAAACACTACCGCCTTTGTCCACAGGGACCGCCAAAATCAAGACAAAATGAAAGTTCCTCGTAGTAACTGTGACTATGTTCAATGTAATGTGTCTGTGAAAACACCGATGTAATGTGACTGGCACAGTAATGTTATTTTTGAACAGACGTAGCATATTGTACATGTATAACCCAATAGGAAAGGGGGAAGTTGACCGAGGTTCTACCGGGTTCAGAGCTTGCTCAACTGTTATTGGAGCACAGAGTGAAAAGGGGAGGGACTTAGGAAGGGTCAATTGAATATGGAAGACTTTGGAGCAACTTCATAAAAAAAAAAAAAAAAAGGGAATATCTTTTGGAAGAGATTGTGCTGAAGTTGTTCTTGAGGCTCGTGGTGAACGTGTTTAAGTGTTTTTTTCCTCTCATTTGTCACCCATCTGTATGTGACAACTATGGTGACATAAGTCATTTGTATGGAAATCTATGGTGACATTGGGAGCTTTAAGATTTGGATATAAATATAGGGTGGCATATATGTGATATGCAAATCTCTGCAAGGTGACAGAAGGGTGTGATATAGATGTGGTGACATGCAGTTTTAATGCACATCCAGTGGGACAGCAGCAGTTTATATGCAAGTGTTCGATGACGGGGAGTTTTTACACCAATTTATGCTGACATGTATTGTGACAAGCTGAGTTTTTATGTAAATGAAGTTGGGGTTGAATGAATGCAGGGGGCAGTAAATAGTCGAACACACAGAAAGCAGGTAGGAGGAGGATACTGGTCTGTCTGTGGCCGTCTGAAGCCCTCTGGTAGGTGGGCTTCATACAGCTGTTTGGCCCGGTTGTTGCCCATGTCCACCATACTCTGAAAGGAGAGGAATAAAGACAAATATATGTGTTGTTAAATACGAGCAAGGCAACCTTAAGAACATGTCAAACACACACAGCGAGTTCTTTCTTTCATCACATTTGCATTCAACTCTTTGACTCCCGTCCCATTCACGCTCACACACATACGAACACACAGAGTGAAAGACACACTGTGTCCGTATGTGTCGAGGCTAAATTAAGAAGAGGGTGATAAATGGGGTGATGATAGGAGAAGTGGAGGAGATGGAGTCAGAATAATCAGCCTTCCAGGATTAATTAGTCATTGAAAAACAGTGATTAACATTCAGAGAGAGACCCTTTTGACTCACACTCAGCTGATGGATAGGCACTACCTTGAAGACACACAAGCCTTTAACGCTGGGTGTGCGCACACACACACACAGCGAACAATTGGATATATTAACAACTGGATGATTGAATAAATTACTTGCTTTGCTTAGGTGAGTTTCACAGACACACACACACACACCAGTTCTTCTAATTTATTGTGTGTAATTGGATCAATGAGACATGCTGGTTACCCACAAAACACACCTATACACAGACTAATTACAGTTCTCTATATTCCCTAAGCATGGCTGTGTGTTTACACATGTATGCACGTCAAGGAATGTTTTTATGAAGAGAAAAAAAAACGCCACTTAATTTTAAATGTGTGCATTTGCAAATATTTTTGCCTATATGTTCAAAGGTTTTCAACACACTATGGCTGTCAACTAATATTCAAAATTTTAATATATATTCATATAGTAAAAAGAAAAAAGATATTCTAATAGTTTGAACCTTTTTTTTTTTTTAGGACGAATATTCAAACGTCATTTTTGGCCAATTTTGACAGCCCTACAACACACAGCAAATATCAGTGTATGAAAGGACAAGGAGATTGAGTGCCAGAGATTTAGGACCATGTTGATGGGGCATTTAATGTCTTAGTAATGTCAAAACTGTACAGATAGTAGGGATGCACCGATCAATCGGCCACCGGTCGAAACAGGCTATTGATCTGCTGATCGGCCATGACCAGCAAGCACGCACTGATGAGTTGTATTCATTAAAGTAAAGTTGATTCAATAAGAAACTCATTTAATACACTGAATCACTTTATTCAAATTGAGGATTTTGTTTGAGGATTTGTGATTTTCTTTAGGGTGATGGCGTCAGAAAATATAAAACCACTGCTTTAGGGTGTCACTTCTGTATTTCCATACTAGTGTGAGTGGTTTTGTGTGTGAAAGGTGTGTGTGTGTGTGTGTGTGTGTGTGTGTGTGTGTGTGTGTGTGTGTGTGTGTGTGTGTGTGTGTGTGTGTGTGTGTGTGTGTGTGGCTCTGTTTACCTGGATCTGCTCAGGAGTCCACTGGTCCAGATTGACAGATTTGACTCTGGAGATGTGGACTCCCAGGTTGCGGTGGATGCCGGCACAGCGGATGCACATGAACACCCCGAGGTTCCATGACGCCCATCGAGGACCTGGAACAGGAAAGAGAAAGAGAGATTTCTGCTTTAAAGCTGCTGGTTCAAATGTTAATGTAAAGGTCCTGCTGTGTTATCAGTTTAACTGACTCAGCTGCACCGAGGAGTAACTCCATCCCTACCAATGTAGATTCAGTCTTTCAATTCCCTTTCAATTAAAATCTAAATTATGGAAGTGATAGAACATTAAAACTCGGTCGTGTGACGAAAGAAGCAAAACGAGTGACCGCTATTCTCTCTAAACCTCAACACAGTCCGTCAAAAATGTGCTTCAAAAACTCAGAAGGTGACTCTCACTTCCACAAACTGGACAGACTGTTTGACTGACAGGGGATTTCTGCAGCAGCATGCAGGTACAGTACGCTATCAGAGTTGAACAGAGAGTCAAGAAGTTAATAAGAAAAGATAAAATCCAAACAGCACAAACATTTAAAGCCTTTACTTACTTTGGCGAAATTGTCTCACTTGAAAAACCCAGTTTAGTATTTCAGAACGTACACACTTCAACTTTAGGTTATCCCGAGACGTTTTGAAGACGTTCTTATCAAAAATTGCTGTGGAAGTAATATCCCAAATCCCTTCAATACATGTTAATGGGATTTTACGAAAGGAGCATAGTGGGGTTTGTATTATTTATGGATATAATTTGATAGCAGTTCCTGTGGTTTAAGAAATATTATATATAAAGTACAAGCACTATCAGTTATTAGTCATTTTAAAGCAAAAGAAAATGTGTAGATATACAATCGTTTATATTAAATGTACAAGCTGTGTTTAAAATTAGAAAGCTAATTTTTTTTTTTAAATTGCTGCAGACTTAGTGATTTAAGAAGGCTTCAAATTCGGTCTTTAAAGATGAAAAATTGTAAAATTCATGCACTTTTATTGCATGCATTCTCAATTACTTTCATTTTGTGGTTAATAGCATTAATTCAATGTCACTATAATTAAAAACCCATTTCTAAATATGAAAGGTACAATAAAAACAGACCTTTTAGCTCAATGAAAGCAGCTTTGAGTTTAATAAACTGGTTTTCAAAAGCTTTCATTAGCTTTAGGGTAAGAGAATTTTTTCATAAAGCCTAATCCTCGAAAACCAGAATTAAAACAAGAAAAACGTCACATTATCTATTACGTGTGGTATGACGACAGAGTGAACTATAGATCTAAACCCATAAACCAGCAACCTCCGTGTTCTGTGAGGTAAAATTACAGTGTTTTTTTTTCCAATGTAGTCTGGTGGCTTTGGCAAGAGCATAGATGACGGAAATATAGACTGTCTCGTGGCAAGGTAAAGTGGTAAAAATATTCTAAATATAGTGTCCACTTAAACTGATATTAAAAGGATCCCTTTAATATCAGTGATAACTATCCCTTTAACATCTCTGCAAACTTGGCCAGCCTGTATAAAGTGGGCATGATTATTGGATTTTCTGTCATGGAAAATTACAAAAATTGTCAGACGCAGCTCCGTTTAATTCTACAACTGAAAAAGGGTTTTCAGACGCTGTAAGACACTCCAAAAAGCCCTCTGAAGCAAAAAGAAGGCCATTAAACTCACTGAAACCCAGAATATCAGCACACTCAAGCAGAATCTCTTCAAAATATCTTGTTTGAGTGAGTTCAGGTTAAGAGCTCCCCATAGAAATCTGTCGTCCAAATGCATCATCCATCATATATAAAGTAGCACAAAACAACCCTTGCTCTGCCAAATCTCCATGGGGATGAATAGGAGATGGCACGGAAATGACAGTCAAATCATTTTAATGGGCTAGTGGCTACAGTCCCTCAGCGCCATCATTGGCTCCATCCCTCCCCGGACCGTGAAGCTTACTATCTGTCAATTTGACGATTGAAAGCGACTTTGAACACAGCAAGTGCAAAGGATCAACTTTTATGGATCCGGGCTACGTAATGGTGGTGCAGCAGGGACGGTCGGATGGCAGAGCAGGAATGCACGCAGTCTAGTGGGCTTGCCTTGCCTCGAGTAAGAGCATCAGTGTGTTAATGCAGTGGCACTAATGCGCTAGACGGCCTAAAGGAGCATTAAGGCAGGGATGACTGAGTGTTAAGCCTGAATCAAGCAGCTCAGCCATTGTAAGCTGGACTCTATCTGTATGGATTGGACTTCACTTTGGTCTGCTCTTAGATAACCTCTCTGAACACATTCGCCAAAACAAACATAGTAGTTCTCAACTACATACACTGACACACAGAGCATATGTGCATACCCTCATATGTGCATGTGTATGCATGCAGTGGCTGGAAATAAAAAAATTTGCAGATCATCATGACATTTTCTTCACAGTAGGATTCTCATTCCTTCTGAGTATTTCTATTACTGTGAGAAAATCAATTGAGCGCTTCAGCGGGCTCCGACTGTATTTAGAAAAGTGAACGTCTCGCACAAATTATTCTCTAAATATCAAGTACGTTACAGTAGAAAGACTTTCATCTGCGTCTTGCAGGCTAAACTGTGCTGCGTTGTTTTAACCAGTCAGTCACATTTATCGCCGAGATGATGAGCAGCACCGATGCTCTTTAGTGCTCTGACTGGTGAACTCCAGTGATGACCAGCAATCCCTCTGAGTCACTTAGTGTAATCTGATTATTCCTCACTTTTGGCAGCAACCACAAAGTTCATGTAAATGTCCATTCAGGTTTCCTTTTCCTTTATCATCACTGTGGTAGGTAGGTTTTTAGAACGCAAACTAGGGGTGGGCGATATGGCCAAAATCTTTTGTCGTCATTTTATATCACAATACAGTAATTGTTCTATGAATTTAGATACCGAGTACCGATCCGATACCAGTGTTTAATTAATAAGCTGTATGCCTCACTGTGTGGAAATGACTGCATGGGATCATTCTTTTATGTGTAAGAAAACATCAGGCTTGACTTAAACAATACTTTCCTAACTTTTTCAAACATTTTTTCACAAAATGTAACAAATAAATATAGAGATATAAATATACTGAATTGTTATTTATTATTAAAATAATAAATCGTACACCAGCAACTTGGTAAAAAAATCTTCAAAATTAACAGGAATTACATTTCAAGTGTAAACCTGAAATAAAAATTTCAGTAAATATTGTATATAATATATAAACATAGAATTGAATTTAATAGATCGGCCCCATTGTCACCGATATCCGCTCCAGCTATTTGAGTCAGCATCGGCCCGATATCCGATTTGGTATTGGTATCAGTGCATCCCTAGAAACTAGCAATTGAGACCATAAACTCATGTTTACAATGTTAACTGAGGTAATAAATCACGTGAGAAGTAGGCTCATTTGCTCATAGACTTCTATACAATTAGACTCTTTTTTGCAACCAGAGGAGTCGCCCCCTGCTGGCTATTAGAAAGAATGCAAGTTTAAAGCACTTGTGCATTTGCTTCACTTCTCAGACCGTAGGTTGCCTCCTGGTCAGGCTATAACTTGGACCAATCAGTAACACATACTATATCAGCCTCTTAGCTTTCATTCATCCTCGAGACAAATATGTCACTTTGAAGTCAAAGCGGTTGAGACAAAGCTAACAGAGAGCACTGTAATGGTGAATAGTGAATCTTTTATCATTCTAATAAGTATATGTAAATTTTGTATGTACGTTAGTACGTAGAGATTTCATTTACATGATGGAAATGAAAAGAACTTGATGAAAAAAGAACAATGTCACTGGTTTATGCCTGAATAATAAGGTCCATGACTCCAAACTAAGTGGTAGCAGGGTGTCTAAACTGAAAAATATTTCTACTAGGGTGAGCAACACAAGCTGTTTTTATCTATGCTCGAATTACATGCACTTTGGGGTAATGATAAACTTTTGTGGCAGCTGCAATACAATAGCAATTGTTTAAAAGAGGAGCCTTGGCTGTGGAGGGTAAAAGCCACTCTGATTTATGAGCGCTGACCTACTGCACTGGTCTGTATCTATTAACCTACGGTTTGCTGTTTGGATGCTGTTCTATTCTGAATCAGCTGTTTCTGTCTGTTGCCCTTTTCTAAAACAATAACCACTGTTTTCAGAATCCATAATTCCTGAAGTAAAAACAATCATTTCCCCCCCAACATTAAAGGTACAGTGTGTAGGATTTGGTGGCATCTAGAGGTGTAGTTGCAGATTGCAACCAACTGAGTACCCCTCCGCTCACTCCTTCCTCTCCAAAACGGCGGTAAGCTGAGCCGCTGAGAACAAAAATGTGGTAACGCCGTTCGCCTCGCTCCGAGGCCATCCTTACCATAATAATACTACTTGAGGATAGGGATGCTCCGATACTGGATCGGATATCAGGCTGCTACTGACTTAAATAGCTGGATCGGGTATTGGTGACAACGGGGACGATCTATCCAATTCAGTTCTATGTTAATATACATTATATACTGGAATTTTAAATTCCTGTTTAAATTTTGACCAATTTGTTGCTGCATTAAAAAGGTTTGCACTTGATTCCTGTTAATTTTGAAGATTCTTTACCAAGTTGTTGGTGTACAATTACATCTCAGTAAATGTATATCTATGTATTTATTTGTTACATTTAGTTTTACAAAGTTAGGAAAGTGATGTTTAAGTCAAGCCTGATGTTGCCTTACACATAAAAGAATGATCCCAGTCACTTCCACACAGTGAGGCATACAGCTTATTAATTAAACACTGGTATCAGATTGATACTCGGTATCTGCTGATACCCAAAGCCCAGGTATCTGTATCGAGACTGAAAAGCCGGATCGGTGCATCCCTACTAGGAGCAATGGAAGTCACGCGGCGGCTCACGTTACCGCAGTTTCACAAGCGTTTCACAAGCGTTTCGAAGAACTATGGTGGCCTTCAGGTAACGTAAAAACGCGAAAGTCTCTCTCTAGAGCCAGTGTTTGGTTTGTCCGTTCTGGGCTACTGTAGAAACATGGCGGAGCAACATGGCAGATTCCGTGGAGAGGACCCGCTCCCTCCGTAGACATGAAGGACTCATTCTAAGCAAACGAAAACACAACGATTCAGGTGATTAAACACCACAGAAAACATAGTTATTAATATTATATTCCATTTCTGCTAATAGCTCCTCCGAAATGTTACACACTGGTCCTTCAAAATGACCTTCCCAGAGTCTTCAAATGAATGAATAAATGCAACCGATCACTATGAACTGAATAGGATCAGTAGCTTCTGAATCATTAGTATCTGTTCAGATTCAATAACAGTTTTATTATGCTATGCATCTTTACACGTGCTCTGCGTTGAAGTTTGGACAAAAATAGACGGCTGAATTGAGTTCTCTCAGTAGACATGAGCCCTGCAGTCCACACACACACACACACACACACACACACACACACACACACAGAAAGAATACAAACACACCAATGCTAATTTGTAGACTGCTGACCTGATTAGACACAAATGAGCTCTTCTCTCACACACACACACTCGCACGCACGCACGTACGTACGAACACGCGCATGCCTGCACAAAAAGAAAAAGATACCAATGCGGATGACATCACAGGCATCGCATCACATAGATTTTTACCTGCATGCACACAAACAGAAACACACTGAGACAAACAAAAGTCCTCCCAGCTGAGAGACACACAGACAGACAGTCTGGAGGAGTGACAGCACAACTTTCCTACTGGTTGGGGGGGGCGGGGGGGGGGTGTCCAGCCAAGCATGAAATTAAAGCCCCAACTGTCAACCTGAGGACAGGACGAGGACTGACGGGTGTGTGTGTGTGTGTGTCTGTGTGTGTGTGTATGTGTGCGACGGTGGCAGCAGGGTGGGGACGGCGACCACACAGTAGTAGGGGTGTAAGAAGAAATCGATACACTTGAGTATCGCGATATTATGTTGTATGAAGAAATTGAGAAGTTAGGACTTATTTTTACAACTGAAATTACATTTTTGTCATTACAGAGAGAGTAAAGTACTGAAAAAAAAGAACTGGGTACTGGTACCGAATTCCAGGTACCGGTACGGGTGCAAATGTGAACGGTATCCAACCCTACACTCAGCCCTAGACCATAGATGAGGTGTCGTTCTCTTCCATAGAGATAAATCTGTGACCCTCTTCTTTTCATTCCTGCAGACCATTATGCTGTTTGGTGTTTAGACTTTGTGTGAAAATGCTCTGAAGCAACAAAATAAACAAGGAGCATCTGTATTTACTGATGTGATTCCTGCGAGCTTATTCAATCAATATTTGCGAGCAAGAACAAAAGTCTGCGACGAAAAGTCAGGGACGGAGTCAAGATACAATGTTTAGAGCTTTAACGCTGAAAGACGCAGGTTTTGTTGACTTGAACCATGCCTGACTTGACTCATACAAATACTGCGGTACTAATAATACTGTAATCTTTATCTGCTCTGAACCACAGCACCCAGAAATCACAGCCCCCTTTTTCTGTTTGAATCATCTTTTATCATCATTTTAGTCTAATGGCTCTTTAGGTTTAATGTCCTTCCATTACTTTGTCTTAATGTCCTCTTGTAAAACACCCTGAAAGCTCAGCGTTAACTCTGTACATACCCTTATATTCATAGTTCTTTACATTATGTTTGGCTGAAACCTATTCATTTTTACTTGGAACGAGAAACAACGGTTAATGTTACTGCATAAAGGCTGAACGGTGCCACAGGCAAGAAAATAAACCATCGCTGTGCTGAAATTCAGTAGTAATTTCCTTTAAAAGAAGTTGAACAACCTCCAGTTCCTTCCCTAATTAATAAAATATCCTCTTAGTAAATCGCTGGACGGCTGCCAAAATGTTGAGCGCGGGCCGGAGGAGAGTGGAGAATCATTGAGTGAGGAGCAGGACGCTGAGGGGGGAAAATAAGGCAACGTTGCTGTGCTGCTCCCTGCTGGTCCATTAGTGTGATTCACTGTCAGCAGTAATGAGGAGGAGTGCTCCGACAAGGGGAAATGTTTTCCTCTTTATTATTACAATAATAAAAACTCAACATCTAGTCTTATTGTTTGTTCTTAAACAAATGGAGGAACATTGCGGTCTATAAATCATGACAGGTGGATACTAAGTGAAACCATTATCAGAGGTAATAAAGACTCGAACAGCTAGAGGGATACACACAGGGAGTGAAGGCAGATACTAGAACTGAAATAATAACTTTTAGTCTACAATCTGGCGTGTGGTTTGTTTCATTATGTTTTTTTCTACTCGAGCAACAGCGAGCCTGTAGGCCTCAAGATTTACAATCTCTCAAACTGTTCAGCATTTTAAATTCAGACAACAGACAGCAAACGTCAAGGATGGAGAGAGTGAAGCTACAGGAGTCCATCTGCTGGTGATAGAAAGCAGTGTAGTAAAGTTAACACTCAAAACCAGGACAATCTGCTGCTGAAACTATCAGTCAGTTGACAGAACATGTAAACATATTTTTTAGGGCTGCAACTAATGATTATTTTCGTTGTCTATTGATCTGTTGATTACTTTCTCGATTAATCGATTAGTTGTTTGGTCCATAAAATGTCAGAAAATGGTGAAAAAAGCTCAAGATGACGTCCTCAAATGTCTTGTTTTGTCCACAACTCAAAGATATTCAGTTTACTGTCACAGAGGAGGAAAGAAACCAGAAAATATTCACATTTAAGAAACTGTAATCAGAAAAATTTGACTTATTTTTCTTTAAAAATTACTCAAATTGATTAATCAATTATCAAAATAGTTGGCAATTAATTAAACGGCCGCTGAGTCAAGTGCGACACCTAGTGGTAAAATACGGTATACCGGTCCGGTGTTTGGCTTAAATATCAAACCGGTTTTGATACTTTTTGCTCTGACACAACCCTAACCCATTAGTCAAATGCTCTGGCAAAAGTAAGAAAAAAATATTTTTGCCAGGTGGGTAAAGGGGGGAGTCAATGGCCACTTCCCCACCTCCTACCCCCCTACTTCCGGCACACTTGCTCTGACCACACCCATCTTCAAACTCTTCAAAATATAAGCAGCTTATATTGCCATGATGACACACACACAGAGACTCACAAGGTGAAAACAATACCAGCGTCACACTAAATTGACTCAGTTGATAAAAACAGTATAGATAAGTTTCACTTTCAGTTCAGTTTCCGTCATAAAATATTGTAATTATAAGCGTACACTTTAACTGATATTGCTTTCTTTTATGTGGCTAAATTATGTTTTGCTGCTGGCCCCATCCACAGCAGTACATTGCTTTACTCTCATGTCGGTACTCCTGTCTGTTTCTCCAAACTGGACACTTGCCGACCGTCATCTACTGTCGGTAATACACTACTATGGATAAGTACCTCATACAACTCCACTTCCAAACACCAAAACCATCCCTTTAATGTGTTCTGAGAGAATGTGTCAGAGAGAAATGTCAGACCAATATCACTTTAAAGTATATTGTTGTAGTATCATGGCTATTAGCTGTTGAGTGAGAACACTGAGGTACAGTAATCAGTATGATTGATGGCCGACATTAGCTCAAACAATAACAACACAGAAGTCTCCTTCCATCATACTGACGTAAAGCTGACCTTGTGCAGAAACTATAAATGCTTCAACGCAGAAATAAACCAAGCTTTTCATTGTATAAGACAAAAAACGGGTCCATTGTGGGTTTCAGAGGGTTAAAAAAACATTAACTTTATGTGACATTGAACCGAACCACCCCTTTACAGTAACAGCAGGCTGAGCTGCAGCTTCTCTCTGATGACCGTCTCCTTCCCTGGACACTGCAAGGCTAACCTGTCCTTCACACCTTTAAAAGGTGGACAATAGCAGGTGTGTGTGCAAGCTGCTGGGTCCAAATTAGTGTGTGAGTGTGTGAGTGTGTGAGTGTGTGAGTGTGTGAGTGTGTGAGTGTGTGAGTGTGTGTGTGTGTGTGTGTGTGTGTGTGGGCGTGAGGGCCTGTGCCAGTTTCTTATATGTGTGTGTGTGTGACAGCAGAGAGGGACCAAGGACAGGTCGTCAGAGCGCTGAGTGCCCTGCAGGCGCTTGCCAAGATCT
Source organism: Sebastes fasciatus (assembly GCF_043250625.1). NCBI lineage: Eukaryota > Metazoa > Chordata > Actinopteri > Perciformes > Sebastidae > Sebastes > Sebastes fasciatus. Next base: position 26,150,741 of record NC_133803.1, on the reverse strand, counting down.
GCTGTGCCAGCAGCACAGAGGAGAGCTGCATGTGCCAGCTCAGAGCAGCGCCAGCCACAAATCACGATTCACAACACACACACACACACTGCCATGAAGCATGTGTGTGTGTCACATTGGTGAAAGGATTGTTTTAAAACCAAAGGCGAAAATTATAGTCTGGACTCTAAGTAGTGGACGGACTGAGATGCCAAGGAGGACAGGAAAATGGAATTGCAATCAATATGGACTCCATTCCTCTCTCTCTCTCCCTCTCTCTCACACACACACACACACACACACACACACACAGAGAGGAAATGTAGGGCAGTGTGTGTGTGTAGACAGGACACAGGAGTCAGGGTGGAATTACAGCCGAGAGGCTAAGGTGAGTCACCACACTGCGGTGGTCAGTGCAGTCAGTGTGTCTGGGTGTGGCAGGACCGCCACACCCAGACACACTGACTGCAGCAGGAGGACAGATATTGTTCGGCCAAACCCTAAAACAAACTGATCAATCAAACCAAAGCTCTGGACTCCGAGTAGTCAATCAGCCATGGAGGGAATGCTTGTTTTAAAAATCAATAAAAGCTAATACACTGCCTCTGCTGTGCTTCGGAGTGCACTGCATCCAGTGGAGACGTCCACGCTCAAACTCAAAGAGAGAAAATGTCAGAAAAGTTGACAAAAACAATCTCCAGGTCCACGTACAGAAGTTCAGTTATGAAAAAGTGTACTTATTTGTGCTGCAACGATTAATCGATTAGTTATCAACTATTAAATTAATCGCCAACTATTTTGATAATTGAACGTTGTTTGTGTTATGGTGTGACTCACCAAAGTCACACCATAACACAACCGATCAAGGCACCAGCAACCCCTGAGTTCTGTGAGGTCAAATTACTGTTTTTTTCAATGGAGTCTGGTGGCTTTGAAGAGAACATAGATGGATACAACGGCTTCAGTTCCCCATCGGAAAGGGCTGTCTAACGGCAAGGTAAAACGATGAAAATATTCTAAATATAGTTTACACTTAAACTGATATTGATTTTTTTTAGGTGGGTCTTTCTTTTAGGTGGCTAAAATATGTTTTGCTGTCGGCCCTGTCAGCAGTACAGCAGTACATTGCTTCATTGCATTGCTGTGCGGTAACTCCTTCTCTAAACTGGGGGCGTGCCCACCATCATCTCCTGTAGGTAATACACTGACTATGGATAAGTACCTCATAAAACCCCACTTCAAAACACCCAAACTATCCCTTTAACATTTTGGGGGAGAATATAATTGGCTACTTCTGAACAATATTATAATTGTGATTTAAACTGCTATGTGGACTACATAATGAGATGGTTGGTAGATAAAACAACATCTATCAAATATAAACTTATCATGTTTCTGTATGAAAACAATCATGAAATTATGCAGTTGATTGACACTAACCCCTCCCAGAGTTTTCTTTTTCAAACTATAGAAAAACACAACTTCAAACAAAGTACACTTTGATCATCTACAGACACATTTAGCTTAAATTTAGTAAGAGATCTTTTGCATGACTTAATGTGTAATGATATTTATTTTTAGCTACCTGCAGTATTTGTCCACTTTTCCACAACGCATTCAATCTAACACTTAATTTATTAAAATTAATTTGAACACAACTCATATAAAGTTAGGAGGCTGAGATGCAACAGGTGAGGCTGAGAGTGAGGATTAAGAGCGCCATCTGCTGCACCACAAGGTAAACTATTTCATATGGTCTATTGCACTGTACATTTTGAATTTGAACAGGTCATTAAAGTAACAATATTTTTTTTTTTTCCACATGTTGGAATTTCAAATAAAAAGGGACAGCCCTGCTGCTTGTCTTGTGCCAGAAAATCAGCACCATCATTTATTTTCTACTGCTTTGGTGTTGCTTTTTATGTTGCTAATGAGTTAACCTAAGTAAAGCTCATCAATTAATCGATTAGTTGTCAACTATTAAATTATCGCCAACTATTTTGATAATCAATTAATCAGTTTGAGTATTTATTTTTAAGAAAAACAAAGAATTAACAAAATATACTTGGATTCCAGCTTCTTAAATGTGAATATTGTCTGGTTTCTTTACTCCTCTATGACAGTAAACTGAATATCTCTGAGTTGTGTACAAAACAAGACATTTGAAGGCGTCATCTTGGGATTTGGGGAAAACTGATTGACATTTTTCACCATTTTCTGACATTTTATAGACAAAAGAACTTGTTAGAATGCCCGAGTCAAGGAGGAAATGAGGATCAGTCCACAACTGGATGGCATTTCAGCATAGAAGCATAGAAGCATAGAAGCATTTTAATTTTATTTTACCACACCCGTCACAAATGTTGGCCTTCACCTTAGTGTTCCCCAAATTGACTTAAATTCACCAGCTTTATATACTCCCTTCAATTGGCCCATACCATTTCCCATATCCAATACCACGCACAAATATACAAAAATATACAAATCTATGTACATAAAACCATTTCCCAAATATAAATCCTCTTAATAAATATATACACACACACCTAAATATCTTCATTAAATATCAATAAATATTTCCCTTGAATAAATACATTTAAAACAGTCCCGCCGAACTCCCCTCTACCCACTTCCCACTGGTTTCGCCCACCCGGAACTTTTAAAAAGTGCGCGAGTCCCCGGGGATCTCTTTCGCCCGCACACCTTGGGAAACGAAAACAGGCAGAGGTAAATTACGCATGTTATTGACCGTTTTAATGTCAATCTATAATCTTTAATCTACATTACCTTCCTTCACTACTGGGTATAATTAGAAGTGTATTTTAATACGTATTTTGGTGTTTTACAGGAGAACGAGGAGGAGGAAGTACGCCAGCCTCACCCCACTGAAATATATCAACAATAAATAAACTAATTAATAAATACATCCGTGTGTTCATTTAACATGTAACATTAAGTGTATTCAATAACCCATTATGTATAGTAATTATAGTTAAACATACTATAATTACTCCAGTAACGGCGAGTCGTCGTTACTAACTCATTGATTAATCGAGAAAATACGCAACAGGTTAATCGCCAATGAAAATAATCATTAGTTGCAGCCCTAAACCTGAGTATAACTTAATACGTAGTGTACTAATTGTGAAGGGTTAAATGAAAATAAATAGAAACTGACCATGTTCACCATGCTTTTCTTTTGAGACTTTTTTTCTTTTGAAGTCTTTCATATAAGAGTTGGTTTCTGCAGGCGTTAACTGGTCGGTATCAACTTCTTATCATTTTGCACTTGAAATCGACTTTATGATTGTCACTAACAGAGTGAAAACAAGGTAAGAATTAAAAGTTATTTAGATTTGCATTTATTTATTTAAGAGTGACCATGTTTACCCATTTCCGTGCAAGACTGTGATTGCTTCACACAATACGTTGCTCTTACGGTTAACTGATTTCAACATTGGACTCATGAGGCTTTTCCCCCCCCCAACACCCATTTATTGTTTGGATAAAAATAGCTGTGACATAGTGAATGTGACTCATCGGGGCTGGATGCTGCTGCTGCTTTATGAGTAACATCAGTAAACATGCCTCAGGCTGCAGGGTCACTGACTGATGCAGAAAACACTAATCAGTAGAGCAGATTTTTAAAGCAGTTCAGCTGCTATAATCATATATAGTCTGGATACGAATCAGCAGTGAGTTGATAGATATACAATTAAACTTTTATCTCTGCAGGGGTGAATATATACTTGTGTTGGAGAAATTGGCACTTGAATTGAGTCACACTTTTTCACAGCTTTTTCTTTTACAGTTTCTGGCGGTAATGCCAGATGTGTCAAATAAAAGGGGGAGTGAACTATGAGTTGAAGAAGATTATAATCCCGTCAACCACCAATGTGAATAAAAACAAACTATATTTAAAGAAAAAAGATGTCTCCTTGCAAAAGCATCATTTAAATTAGCATGATATTGATCGTGACCGTTCCTTACCTTGGAAACTAGTTTGATTTTTTTTTTTAAATGCCTTAACTCATCAAACATAAAAGCGCCCTTGTATGCCACTGGTAAGCATTTAAGATAAATTGAGCAAGGTGAAACACTATCTGTAAACAGGTACTGAAGTCTACATTAATCAGACACATAGAAAATAAATCAGGACATTCTACAGACATTTTAAGGAAAAGCCTGTATCTAAAATTGTGATATAATGGACAATAGAGCAAAAAGTGCATTTCATTTTTGACCTTTCCTAGATCACACAGGTGACACTTTATATTCTCCTGTGGAATTGAGTGGAAGCGTCCAGTTTCCACCATCAGAAGCAAGATACCACAACTTTACTGTGTAAATGTGTTTGTATGGCAAAATTACTTTTGGTCTGATAGGGTTACTCTACTCTATTCTGCAAAACTGTGGGTAATTTAGATCGAGGTGAATTTACCTTCCACTTACACCGATCAGCCATAACATTAGGACAGCATGGGCACCACTTAACACCAGGCTAGAATCATGAAATGCTATATAGATTAACATCAAGGATGAGAGGAGGGAGATGAGTATAACTGATATTAAATGAACAAAAGATGCAGAATCGGCAGCAAATCATGATCAAAACCTGTTCACTGGCAGAGGAAGGGCTGGTGGTACTACAGATTACACCCTGTTAGTGTCAGATGATGGCAGCATAGGCATGATGGTGGTGATGACGCAAAAGGCATTTAATCTCAGTCATAGGTAGCCCAGATACGAGCCGTTCAAACTCCACTCAAAAGTCTGGGAATTTTCAATACTTATGTGCAAACATACAATTAGGTTAAGATGTTTAGGTAACAGATAACACCCTGTGTCAATTTTGCTAAATCAATTGTGCAAAAACATGCTTTTTGTTGTTTTTACCACTCACTGCTAGGAATCCTTAAGTAAAGGCATGCACATTTTTAAGTGATGCTATTGGAATACATTGCTGTTTGATGTATTGGGTGTTTGCCGAATTAAGGACTGATTCCTAAATATTTATGAAACCTCCTTTATGAAACTGTATTTCAGAGTCAGTGCAAGATAATCTTAAACTTTCAGATTTGTGAATGGAGTTTTGACTGGGGGGTGGTTTTTGCTCAAGAGGGCATGTAGAGCCAGAGGGAAGGTGTTGGCTGCAGCTGCAAACAAACCTTCAGTATCTGATGCTGATGTGTTTTTCTACATTCAACGAGCAAATGACACCTGTAATTTAACGTTGCCTCCACAGGACACGCACGTTTTCCGCTCATAAATAAACCAGTCAAGGACATGACATCGATACTGTCGGGCAAAACAAGCATGCGTCAAGCTACCAGCAGCCATACAGCACAAAACAGGAACTACAGGCCATCTGATTTCAAAATAAACATGCATTACAGAGGGTAAACTTATTTAAAAAGGACAAAACACATGGTGAGAAGGACAAATATACAACATTAAAACCTCATAAACAAAAGAACACCATCAGCCTCACATGCTCACCAATAAATTAAAATCTGAACATTGCTCATCCTGTAATTTGTCAAGGATTCAAAGTGTAATTACAGTTATTTAAAATGTGATGTAAACAATAATAAAGCGAGTCAAAAATGTTAAACTAACATTTCATCTGAATTTTCAATAAATGTTTAACAAAATCATGCAGAAAATGTGATTTTAAGGCTGTCAAAGTATGCGTGATAATAATGCATTAACGCAAATTTGTTTGAACGCCACTAATTTCTTCAACGCATTAACGCAACTTGCAATTTTTAGGTTGTGGGCTCAGTTTTAAAGCTAGACTGAAGATACTGGTATCATATGAAACTAAAAAACTTAAGGAATCTATTGGTACTAACCATGTCATACTAGTCACAAGGGACGTTAAAAAGCGCTCCAAACTTTTGGCGAGGAAACACTGGCCTGTCCATTCTCAAAGGTGTCCCTTGACCTCTGACCTCAGGATATGTGAATGTAAATGGGTTCTATGGGTACCCACGAGTCTCCCCTTTACAGACATGCCCACTTTATGATAATCACATGCAGCTTGGGGCAATTCATGGTCAAGTCAGCACACTGACAGCTGTTGTTGCCTGTTGGGCTGCAGTTTGCCATGTTATGATTTGAGCATATTTGTTATGCTAAATGCAGTACCTGTGAGGGTTTCTGGACAATATTTGTTATTGTTTTGTGTTAATTGATTTCCAATAATAAATATATACATACATTTGCATAAAGCATATTTACCCACTCATGTTGATAAGAGTATTAAATACCTGACAAATCTCCCTTTAGGGTACATTTTTAACAGAAAATTTGTAATTAATTTTAGACTAATCACGATTAATTTATGGACTAGTTTTTCGGAATAAAATGTTATATGAATCAGGCTATGAATGATATATGAACAAACCCCTCAGTGAAAACCTTTAGAATATAGATAAGAATGAAACTGTAAAGTTTTGGTGTGGAGATTTCTGGCTCAGTCAAAGTATTCAGAGCGCCGCTCACTCAGGTACTACGAATACTACGAGTATTTACTTTACTAACATACTACAGATCAGAGTAACAGCAGCTTCTTAAGTACTGTACAGGGTAGTCTTTAACATATAGTTACTGTGTTATCGCCTCCATTTACTGCCTTTATCTCTAAATTAGTTCTTTATCCTGGGTATGTATATATACTACTATATATGTACAGGGTAATTTTTGGCATATAATTCCTGTGTTAATAAAAATCTTTATTATCTTTATTATATAAAACAATGCAAGAGCTAGACGTGGGGGATTTTATTTTGAAAATGCTGAACGGAAGTTGTGTATTTTTTGCAGTTACTTGTTCAAATGTCGCTCAATAGTGGTCGTTTATGGCTTAATTCTGACTAAACAAGCTATAAATGTTTGTACTATACAACATAAATATACTAGAAATTAAAAAAAAACATATTTTTAATCATAATTACACACTTATCTATTAAACTAAGAGGCTAACAGAGATGTAGCTCCTCTCAACTGACATCTGATTAACCGTTAATCTCTATACTCACACGGTTCATGTCGGTTAAAACAGTAATCATAGTCAGACTCACCTTTCGCCTCACAGTCAGCACAGAACTTGTTGTGTTGTTCTCTCAGCAGGTTAGACAGGATGACCTGATGCTGCTCGTTCAGTTTCTGAGCTTTCTCTCGCTCCGACCGCGTCGTCATCTCGACCAAAAGTTAGTTAGTTAGTTAGTCCTGCTTGTGTGTAAACACGGAGTCCTCAGGTTGTGTTGTTATAAAGAGAGAGACATGTCCTCCTGGTAGAGTCACTGTGACTGTCTGTAGCTAGCAACCTGCTAACAAGCTACTGAGCCAAGCAGCATCATCATCCCTGCTGCCTTCAGAGACTGTCGGAATTTTCATAACTACACATGAACAGTTTTATTAGCCAAGTATGTTTTGGACACATTTTGGTTTCCAGTAGCTCTAAATCTATTACATGCTAATGTACAAGATACACACAGAGATGACATTAAGCTTAAATAAGGACGGCAAACCAACAGAGATAAGCAGACATAAACATAGCCTATAGCTATTATGTGCAAGCATGTACTGTAGATGAAAGCCTATATATAAAACACTTTGAGCTGCAGCTTACATATTAAATAAATCTTATTATATCATTGCATTATATTGGATCCACTGTGCAATATCAACATTTCATATTTCATATGTGCAATAATATGAACTCAACCATTCAGTCAGTCTATTATTATATTTTCTATTTTTTTATTTTGTTTTTCCTTGTTTGTGTTTTTTTCTGTTTACTTATTTATTTAATATTTAATATATTTAATATAAATTAATTAATTTACTTTATTATTTATTTAATTTCCCCTATTTATTTAATTTCCCTTCAGTCAGTCTATTATTATATTTTCTATATATTTTTTATTTTGTTTTTGCTTGTTTGTGTTTTTTTCTGTTTACTTATTTATTTAATATTTAATATATTTAATATAAAATTAATTAATTTACTTTATTATTTATTTAATTTCCCTTCAGTCAGTCTATTATTATATTTTTTATTTTGTTTTTGCTTGTTTGTGTTTTTTTCTGTTTACTTATTTATTTAATATTTAATATAAAATTAATTAATTTACTTTATTATTTATTTAATTTCCCTTCAGTCAGTCTATTATTATATTTTTTATATTTTTTATTTTGTTTTTGCTTGTTTGTGTTTTTTTCTGTTTACTTATTTATTTAAAATATAATATATTTAATATAAAATTATTATTATTTATTTATTTAACATGTACTTAAATGTTGCATGCTAGCAATGTGAAACCAATTAACTGCTTTATATATTGTTGGGTAGTTTAATCTTTAACGATGCATCATATTTTATAAGATGATCATATGTTAATCTTTATCTGCAACTAAGTAGTAGAAAGCAGCAGAAATGCAAATACCTTTTAATTATACGTAACACTTTTACAGTTACATCATGATTTCATACCTCTCAAGTGTGTGTGTTTACTTTTCCTAATAATTTTAATACAATTATTATAGTAGTTGTAGTAGTCATAGTATACTGTATACTGTACTCAGGATACTGTTATCACTCTCAGTCAAAAATGCTTGTTCCTTCTCATTGTGACTCTAACCAAGAATCTAGTTTGCACCTATAAAACCACCTATAAAACCAGCTTTCCATCAATATGTGTGGCAGCAGCCCAGTACCGATCCCAAAGGTTCAGAGAGAGAGACATTCTTCTGGAAGCAAGATCAAACTGTATGGAGGAGACAGCATACAATACATCTATCAACAAGATGGAACAAAGTGCGGATTTTGACCATGCTGTAGAGGAAATAGAGCGGGGAGAGTTGGTTTCCTCTCTCCAGGCGGTGATCAATGAAATGTTGAGAGACACCCAACCCTCCACCTCCATCTCCTCTCTCTGCTGGGCCAGGTTTCAATCAGTCGAGTAATAATTCAAGAGTTCTCAGTGTAGTGAAGCTGTTGAGTGACTGTTAATAGATACAGAGGTTCACTTAAAGCAGGTCGTAGAATCTCCTCAGCCTCCTACTTCCTCTCAGAGGCTAAGATATAAATTATATCATTAAATTGGAAAAATAAAGGTTCAATAGATACAGATTTTTGCCATTTTCATAGTCAGAAAAAATAATGAGCCCTTAAAATTGAATCAATAATGGGCCTGGTTCTACAAAAAAACTTTTTCATTCAGCTGCATGCAATCAGACACCCTGAATAACAAAACTCATAATAATAATAAAGAGTTTAACCTTTCATTTGGGTTGCATGAAAAATGTATTGTATCACCTTTAATGTTGACAGACAGCAGGACCAACAGCAAAGAGACAGCTGTTAACAGTGTTAGACATTGACATGGCACAGGTTAAGGCAGCAGCTATTCCTAAATTAAAAACAACAACATACAACAGGAATTAAAGTACATTTCTAACAACAGGTTATCAGAAACACTGGCAGAAGAGTTCATTCAAAACTGTATCATAATACAAAAATTGACACTGAGAGAAAGTGTTAAAAGGAGAAAGTACAATAATACAAAAACAATTACAATAAATTAATATCAAATATATATATATATATATAGTACATATACCACATTTTATGTAATTACATGTGATTGTACCAGATATACTCAACAAAATCTAGTCATAAAGCTTCAGGTTAACAGAGCAGTTGTTAGCTTAGAAAAGTCATCTGTTAAGAAATGTTCAAACGTACTAGTTTACTTCATCTTTGTCACACACACACATCATGATCCAGAACTAAAGCAGCCAGCACCACCACGTCATAATGAGCATCTCAGACATCAGGGGACAGCAACATGCATTAAGCTTATGTTCACATACATCATGATCCTTCACCTCTTAGTGGTCTTCACTTTAAAATACAGCATAACATCACAGCACCGGAGCAGTCCCAGTTTTTCCCAAATAATAGATCAAATAAATAGGAAATATTACCACAGTTATCATTCGACCAAAAGTCTCAGACGGACACAAAAATGGTTCAACCAAGCTCTTAGATGTCCTCACCCTCAGTTTCACATTAACGCCTGTCACCACTAGAGAGCAGCACAGACTCACTTTTTCCTACCAGTGGTTCCAAAAGTGGGGTCCAGCAAAAAGGAGAATTATTTTTTTCCCACTATAATTCCACCTATATGTAACACAATGACAGAATGTATGACTATTTTGGTCATGGCTTTCATACACTTTATGTCATAACACATCTAAAATAGGGCTGTCAGTCAATCAAAATATTTAATCGTGATTAATGGCACATTTTTTATCTGTTCAAAATGTACCTTAAAGGGAGATTTGTCAAGTATTTAATACTCTTTTCAACATGGGAGTGGGTGAATGTGCTTGCTTTATGCAAATTATATGTATACATGTATTACTGGAATTCAATTAACAACACAAAACAATAACAAATATTGTCCAGAAACCCTCACAGGTACTGCATTTAGCACAAAAATATGCTCAAATCATAACATGGCAAACTGCAGCCCAACAGGCAACAACAGCTGTCAGTGTGTCAGTGTGCTGACTTGACTATGACTTGCCCCAAACTGCATGTGATTATCATAAAGTGGGCATATCTGTAAAGGGGAGACTCGTGGGTACCCATAGAACCCATTTTCATTCACATATCTTGAGATCAGAGGTTAAGGGAAATGAAAATGGTCATGCCAGTTTTTCCTCGCCAAAATGTAGCGTACGTTTGGAGCGTTATTTAGCCTCCTTCCTGACAAAATAGTATGACATGGTTACCAATGGATTCCTTAGGTTTTCTACTTTCATATGATACCAGTATCTTCACTCTGGCTTTAAAACTGAACCCACTACAACCTAAAAATCGCAAATTGTGTTAATGTGTTATCGCGTTAACTTTGACAGCCCTAATCTAAAAGCAAAAAAAACTATCAGGTGGGGGACCCTGAAACAAAATCTTATCAAATGGGGGTCAACAAATTTGGGAACCACTGTGCTAAACCATCAGAAATTTGGAAGTTTATGTAAAACTGTATACTATACTGCATGGACGTCAACTATGGCATGGTGCAAATCCAGTCTTACAATATTTTTATCCCTATAGGTCAAGGAAAATCTACACTTTAAAAATGAGCCATGATAATGGCAATGCCCAGTGTTCCCTTTCAAATAATCTATCAAACAGACTGAATTAAAAATATGCTGTAAATCGTCAGTCATTGAGCTAATATCTGCCAAAGGGTTTTGGTGAAAAGTCAGGGCCAGAGGATGAACTGAACCATCACTTCAGCTTTTAAAACAATTAGATATTAACAAACATCATTATAACTTCCAAACTCTACAGAGAAAAAACACTCTAAAATCACAGAATGGATACGCAAAGTAATGATATACAGTATGATGTGAAGTCATCGTGCATTTTGGTCCAGTATTTGTGTGTAAACATTAGATTTTTGTGTGAATTCCTTGTGGATTTGCTGATTTCTTAATCCTAAACTACTGAACTTAACTGACAACCATACATTGATTATCTGCTTTTTATAGACTGGAGTGTTTTTACGATGTCAGACAGACAAGTGTGTTTACAGTACTTGCAAACTAATGTTTGATTAACAGTAATTATGTCTTTAACAGGATCCAATTAGCTCATCATGCCTTCAAAAAAACGGTCGCATCTTGAAGGTAAAGCACAAATTGCGGAACTTTTCACGAGATGGTTAAGGTTAGGCATTGACCTAGAATGGTTAAGATTAAGGATAGCTCATCAGGCACGGAGTCTCGCAAGAGTTTTTTGCAAGTTTGGGCAATTTGGGGGTTACCTTCTAGACACGACCCAAATAACTCTCCACCATGTTGGAGGTCTTCAGCTTTTGGACGACAATAGCAGGTTGCATTTACGTAGTTTGCTATCTCAACAGGACATATTTATTTCTGTTCTGTTTTTGACTGGGAGCTTATCTTTTCATCATCTTTTCATACTGTCTGTTTAGTTTGTTACAATTGCTATCTTACACAAATATCAGGGTAGCTAACCACAACTTGGTCTAAAATATTAGCTACGCAAACAGAAATAAGATCATAATCATAGCCAACCGATAGCTGCATGTTTTGTTAGTTAGTTGGCTAATTAGCTGGCAAACAAAGCCCAAAACAAACTAGCTAGCTGATTCCTTGGTAATATATGTCTCAAAAGCAATTAGCAACAAAGCTACCAGCTACTTTTATAAATAAATCAGATCATTAATGTTTTGTTAGAAAGTATTTCATAACAAATAGGTTAGAAAGATGCTAACCCACACAAATTAACACAGCTAACTCGCCCAATTCAAAAACTGCAAATGAAGTTCGCAACTTCTGAAAACGTCAAGGTGTTCGGTGTGTAGCCCCTAGAAGTAAAATAGGAGTAGAAGGGTCATTAAACTGTTTTCCGTGTTAATTTGATTAGTACAAAAGGTGATTGTTAGGTATTATGGTGACAATAGAACACACGTCAGTGGGCCGTAAAAGGGTTGTCGTAACTCCCCGGGAAGAGAGCGGACGCAGCTATACGTAGCCCCTTTTTCCGGGGGTCGGGCGTAGTAGGTTCGGCTCATTTTCTGCAACCAGTGTAGCATTAAAGAATGGTAGAATTAGCCCAAAAGCTAACTAGCCAGCAAGTCCGCTCGCTTGTTAGCTGGCTAGCTTGTTAACGCCACCATGCTTGAATGCTACACTGCTTACAAAAAAATAGCTTAAGTTGTCACTCATGTGGCGATAGCAATGAGTGTGTGAAGGAAACATTAAGTTGTTAAATTTTACTCATTTACACTCATTGACTCGTAACGTTACTACTCCACTGCTCGTTTTAGCCATTACTGCAAAACCTCACCTCAGTGAGTCTGCGACTTGCCGCATGTCGGTTTAGTTTATACGGAAGTCAGTCCACTACAACGGTCGTGGCGGCAATGAAACACAGGCAGCCGCTCTGACCATCCTGCTACATTGATTTGAATAGCAATGTTTGTTCTACTCCTATTCTATTTGTATGGTGTAGCCATTATTAGTACACAGACTCAAGGCTTGGAAACTGTTGATATCAGCTGGGAAACGAAGGCAGGTTAAGTACCTTATCATGTTTGCAGTTGGCTTTTTGTGAGGAATTTTTCCATGGTATTAGAGATTTAGAGAACCAAGGTTAGACTCTAAATAACCTCAATGTTCTGTTTACTCAAGGATAAATAGGATTAGTCGGGGGGATATAACGCGTATCAATGGGTTTTCCCACATGAGTAAGACCATGTAAACACACTATTTAAAATGGTCCAATGTTCAAAATGTGTCACCATACTGGACCAGTGTGTCACTAGATAAACAGGTTGTAGGCCTATGAAGCCAAATTCTTAACCTGTCATTTGAAGGGTTAATGTTTGACATTTTCTGCTGAAACATCGCTCTGAATTATGACAAATTTAAACCTGGGACCAAACAGTTCTCTTTTTCAATCTGATTAGACTTTTGAAAGACACAATTTGCTGTTTCCATCCAGTAAAGACTGTAAAGTGAAAGAGCTGAACAAATTAAATGCAAATACCTATGTTTCCACCAGCTCAGTTGAAGTGATTGAACAGGCGATTGTGTAATTAAGTTACGACAGACACGGTCAAGCATGTGTTAGACACTTTGACTTGTCAGCGTTTGGCAGGTTGTTAGTGTTCTATGGTTAATGTTGGTCGTTGTATTTGCTGTCTGAAGATAAAAACAAAGAAATGCACTTGATGATGCTCTAATGTACAAACTTATGGCTGTGAGCATCTCATACAGCACATCAGACAAACACAACTACGACATTTATGGGAATGTTTTAGAGATATTGTACACATAATGTGTTTCCATCACTGTTTATCGCAAAATGCCTTAATTGAAATTTAAAAACATTCAGTGAAAATAAAAAACTTTTAGCTAGATTGACTTCTCAAATTCATCATATCCTAATCTGCATTAAGATTTTCAGATGGAAACCCAGTGACACAACAGTTTCGCTAGGTACACTGTAGACTGTCTACGCTCTGAGACAGACTGTTAAATTGGCACGTTTTGTTTTTCCTCACAGTTGAAACCATCAGTGACCTTGTTTTTTGAATGGACACCGAGTCAGAACGGCGTCCCGTCAGCAGCAACATCAGAAGTACCGAAAGATCAAAAGGTCAGGGGTGGCAAGAAAAAAAAGTCTTGCTGAGTTCACAGGACAGACTCGATGGCTTCCGGCATGCCCGCTGAGGCTTTGGTTTGGTGCGTGACGAGCGGCGAGGTCTCCTCCTCCGCCTGGACGTTGGCCACCGCCTCCACCCGGACCTCCGCCAGCTCCGCTTCCTGCTGCTGCTTCTTCTTCATCTCCTGCTGGTTGATGTGGTGGAGGATCCCAGCACCCAGAGCGTCGCCCTCCACATTCACCACTGTGGTGGTACGATCCCTGTGGACACAAGAAACAGCTGAGATAAGTCTACTTTTAGCAAACATTTGATTCGCTCTTAAATCTTGCATCGTATCCACATGACATTGAAAATCTTTTACATAACACTAAGCTACGCTTTCTGTACTCCAACATAACAAACTCTGACAACACCGGTGTCCCGTGGAACTCCTCTCTCCCCTTGGTTGTGTCTAGAAGGTAATCCGCAAACTGCGAAATCTGATCTGAGATCTGCATAAACCTGACGACCTATCCTAACCTTTACTAGTCGAGATCAATGCCTAACCTTAACCATCTCGCGAGAGTTTACCCAACTTGCGGGTTCCCTTCTACACGCTACCCTCTCGTTTCTACCGATGTCTCTTCCAGCAACAAATCACATGACACCCTAACAAACGGAACGTGTAAGGTAAGAAAAACGTTTTATTTCTCTGTAGCGTCCTTTCCATAATGTTCTGTAATGGCAATTTTCATATCTGCAGTTTAACACTGTACCTTTAGATAATCTCAGGGCCTCACATGTTCAACTTCGTCACCATTGGACAGTGACCTGACATTTTAGATCTCTGTAACTGCAAACAACAGATTGCTGAAATACTTGTTATGTCTTGTGATGCTCTGTTGTCTGCTGTGTGCTGACGCATTGATACACTTTCTATCCTTCTCTTCCTTTCTTCTTTGCACTTATCTTCATGTTATGCTTTAAATGTATAAATACTGACTACTCTTTGTATTCGGGGCTCACTTGCCACAGTCCACAACAGGTGGCTGTGCTCGTGAGTCCATCTGCAGATGCTTTAGTTATTAATGTATGCCTTTTTATTAAATTCACTGAAAGACAAGTTGTTACGTTGGTTTGTGTCTTGTTTTAACAGAAACTGCCACCACAGTTCTCAGACACTTATAATAACAACCTGAGCCTGTCAGTGGCAAAAACAAGCACTTCTTGTGGACATAAACTGACGGTACCAGGTTGCCCCAAAGGACTACTTTACAGCTCATCTAGCAGCGGCCAGCTGCAGCGTTCTCCCTCAATACTGGACCAATTTCAAAAAGTGTTCCCCATTAGTCACTTTGTCACAAAAAACATGAGAAAATAGGGTCCAGGTTGAAAAAATATCAAGGTTATCCTTTAATAATCTCTTGTTTGGAGTGAAATGTATATGTCCTCGGCAAGAAAACTAGAAGAATGTGCTGAAAAGAGCACAACATTCTCCTTATCAGCTTCTACCAGCGAATACATGGAATCGCCAAAACACAAGGCCGAGTGTCTTATCTTCTTAGCTCAGATGTTTTCGTTCCATAACATGAGTGACAACCCTGGAGTATCTTTTGGGGCCTGTCTTCTGTAGAAACAGTTGTAAAGCATATATGTATTTCAATTTGTTCATGTTTAACCTGCTACCACAAGACAGTGTCGCCTGGAGAAAATACAACAAATACATTTTTTCAACCTGTTTCCTTCTACTTAGTTTCCCCGTTGGCATACCAGTTTGGAATCCTGTTCTCGTTTTGCTTACTGTAATATTGTCCAGCATGTGGTTAGACGTAGCTGTGTGTGTTTTCTAATAATGTCAGTGGGGTTCACATGGCTTTACTCACACAATCCAGTCAACAGCCAGCATGAGGGACAGGTCGTTGGTCGGCAGGCCGATGGCCTCCAGGATGATGGCGATGGTAATGATGCCGCCGGCTGGGATGCCTGCTGCACCAACACTTGAGGCCGTGGCTGTCACCCTAGAAATAATGATGAAATAATCATATGTAACAGAAGGAACAGAAAGTTGACTTCTTAACTTTGCTGGGAAATGTGAGAACAAATCTGTGATTTTGTTTGTGTGTTTTTAATAGTTATGTTGAGCAAAAGGAGGTAAACTTGTTACCATCGCTCTGAACTCACAGGATGGTGAAGATCTGTCCAGCGTTCAGCTCAAAGTTGTTGAGCTGAGCGATGAAGACGGCAGCGACGCACTGGAATATGGCCGCCCCGTCCATGTTGACAGTGGCCCCGATGGGAAGGATGAAGCGGCTGATGCGTTTGTCCACACCGTTGTTCTCCTCAACACATTTTATCATAGATGGAAGAGTTGCTGAACTGGTGACGACAGGGGAAAGAGAGCATATTATCATTTCATCTTTATCAGCCATTTAGATTAAACTAATACCATTAATAGTTCCAATTAATGAACAGAAATGTCTGTTGAGAATATGTAATTTTGGCCCTGCATTGCTATTGAAAAAATCTAGTGACACTCCCTTGCAAAGAGCTCCTGGATGACATTAAAGAGGCTGTACAGCCCTATTTAGATTACATTATCCTAGTAATCCTAGACAGCAAAAGCATTATCTTCATCAAATCATTTAAAGGTACAGTGTGTATGATTTGGCGGCATCTAGTGGTGTGGTTGCAGATTGCAACCAACTGAGTACCCCTCCCCTCACTCCTCCATTTCCAAGACTACGGTAATGTGAGCCGCCGAGTGCAAAATCGTGATAACGCTGATCACCTCGCTCAGAGGCCATCCTTACCATAATAACACTACTTTAGGAGCAACGGAAGCCAGACGGCGGCTGGCGGTACCACGCTTTTGCACTCTGCGGCTCACGTTAAAGCAGTATCATAAGCATGACGGAGAACTACGGTGGCCTTCAGGTAACTTAAAAGTATAAAAGTCTCTCTCTAGAGTCAGTGTTTGGTTTGTCTGTTCTGGGCTACTGTAGAAATATGGCGGAGCAACTATGTAGATATGAAGGGCTCATTATAAGCTAACGAAAACACAACCATTCTTAGTTTCAGGTGATTATACACTAATGAAAAATGGTTATGAATATTTTATTCCATTTCTGCTAATAGATCCCCCAAAATGTTTAACAATGGCCCTTTAATGTGGTGCAGTGTCTTAAAATCTTAAAGTAATAACAAAACAAAACATTTAAAGCCCCACTTGGCCCAGAGAAGCTGCATTGTTCAATGCATCACACAGTATCAGTAGTGTTGGAATAAACATCATACTGATTATTTTGCTATTATTAGAGCCTAACCTTTGGGGCTAAAAATGCAACAGCTACAGCAAAGATCACGGGGGGGTCATTAAACTCTATAGGGTTTATCCCCTTAGGAGCCCGGATGTGTTCCATACATTTCATGGAAATTAGATTATTGCCAAGTTGACAGTTTGTGTGGCACAAGAGGAAATTTCATGCAGGGAAAAGAGTTTGTCCTCAGCAAAGCGTGAATATCCTCAGTTGATCCTTCTTGTGTCCTAATTCACCAGATAGCTAGAGGAAAAGACAGGGTTTCCAAAGGTAAGGCTAAAAAGAGAGAAACCTTATACTTGTTTCATAACTGGGTGCCTTACTACTACTGTACATTGCTGCCACTCCTAACTTCATTGAGATGCACCCATCTCATATTTAAGTCCACTGTTAATTCACATATATTTCAAACTCCTTCTCCCATTTCAGTTCATCTGGGCCCCTGTGATGTGACACCATACCTGGAGCAGGTGGCGAAGGCAGTTGTGAAGGGCGTGATGAGGCCTGACAGGAAACTGAAGGGGTTCTTGCGCGTAAAGGCAAAGTAGATGAGGGGCAGGACGATACCTCCGTGGATAATGTGGCCAAGGATTGAAGCAAAGATGTATTTCCCCAGACTAGTGACCAGAATAACCACATCTTCCATCTCCACAATCTTACTGCCCACCAGGAACATGATGCCAAAAGGGATATACCTGAGAGACATAAGATCCTGACCTTTAACATATTGAGTATCGTCACGAAAAAACATCTCATGCAGTGCAAATATACCACTATCAATACCACTGTAAAGTCCCACATGCATTCAACTCTACTCACCACATGATCCAGGACACCAGCACCATGGTGGCCTCGTTGAAAGCGTTGAAGAATCGAATGAGTTCTTCCCCCTCTTCTCCCAGCTTCCTCAGCGCCACACCAAACACCATGGCAAATAGCACCAGACCCAGGATGTTCATGCCATCTGTTTCTGTACCAATAGGCACCTAAAACACACAGCAGAGTCCGAGTGTAGGAGACCAAACACAGTGAAGAGATTGTGGGATGGAGATGCTGTGAAGAACCTTCTGGTTGGTTCAAATAAAAATGGAAAAACAGACAAAACGGGAAAGTCCCTAACTCCAATCCAAAATACAATCAGGGGATAACTAAAGTCCTTAAGATTAATCCTCTGAGGAGCATGACTGTCTGTACAAAGTTTCATAGCAATCCTTCCATTAGTTGTTGAAATATTTCAGTCTGTACCAAAGTGGTGGAGCAACACAAACTGTTGGACTGGGACCTCATTTTAGCCATTATGGAGGTGGAAGCTTGTCAAACAAAAGCGCTGATATATTTGCAGTAGTTTATACAACACCTGTTGCTACAGAGTGTGTGTGTGTGTGTAGGTGCAAAGGTCTGGGGGCAGTTGAAGGATTCAGTGAACTGGATGATGGATAACAAATAAGGACAGGGACAAATCCTGAGCTCAATCCCCTTCCATTGTTCTGAGCTCTCCCACAGCACCACCAGCTTCATCCCCTGGCACTGAGGATGATGATGTCCAGCATGACCCACGACAGACAAATACCATGGGCCGATGCCAACATCAGATCCCCAACTGTTCCCTCATACTGGGTCAGTGGGGGAAAGCCACTGGGGAGAAGATGTTTACTGCATGTTCAAAATTTAACAAATTAGATTATAAAGAAACCTGTGACGTATTTAAAAACCTGTCAGTCTGTTCTTTAAAATTCAACCGTTGTTTAACCAGGCAAGTTGTTAAAGGCACAATGAGTAGGATGTGTCGGTTGCGGTTTGTAAACACAACATCCAAAGTTAGCCCCTCCTCCCCGGCTCAACGAGGGTTAGGGTGCTCGCCAGCGTGTGAAAGCTAACCCCAGATGTACTCTTGTTTTGGAACAAGCTTTGTCCGCTTGGTGTTTTGCCTCGCTGTATTTGCGGTATGTTTTTCAGTGCTGTGTCCGCCATTTTCGTAGCTTCCTATCGGATGCGTGCTTACGATCTGGCATCTGGTCGCTACGTTTTTGTAGAGGTTGACGCCCAGAGACTGAAAAGAGAAAATACAGGCAGAGGGCAGGGACTCTGCAGAGTCTATACATTGTTTTATTTTTCACTCATTGTCAACAGATTCTTATTTATCATGTTGGCCTGGCAAAAGATAAAGCCTCTTGAGGGAGGGGGGTAGAGGCTAAAAAAGAAATGTCAAAAGTTGGAAGACGAAGAATATGCGTGGGACAGACAAAGGTTAGGGAATATTAGTGGGTTGGCAAACAGCTCCATGTATCAGCGAGTATGTCCATAATAGAGTTCTTGACGACAGACCAAATACCGTATTTGTTCTGGGAATTTTCAACAGAATATGGTGAGCAGAACGGGTGTTGTAGGCAGCAGATGAAGTTGGCAAGAGGTGACACAAGTAGGAGGGGCAGACCAAGGACGGTTTTGTAGATAAGCATGAACTGTTCAATGCTGCGACGGGTGTGTAAAAATGGCCAGTTGACAGAGGAATAAAGAGTGCAGTGGTGTGTTTTGGAAAGGGGTATTTCTAGCAAACTAGATAGCAGACTGACTGAGAATACTGAGCTCCTGGAGTGAGCCCTTACATGCCGACCTATATATAACATCACCAGAGTCTAACATGGGAAGGATGGTCATTTGAACTAGAGTTAATTTAGCAGAGGGAGTGAAGGCGGAGCGCATTCTATACATGAAGCCAAATTTAGATTTGACATTAGACTGTAACCCGTTGATATGGTATGAGAAGCTATCTTGCCAGATATCAAAGTATTTGTATTCAGTCACCTGGTCTAGGATAGCCATGTCGATTGGTTTAGGGTCTGTTGGACCCTAAGGAAGCTATACTGAGGTGATATAAGTACTGCATCTGGGATTGGCATAAAGGACTGTGTCGTCAGCATAAAGGTGGATCGATGAGTCTCCAACAGAACAAGCAATGCAATTTATATAAATAGAAAATAGTGTGGGGCCTAAGATCGAGCCCTGGGGTACACCATTAGTGACAGGGAGGGGCTGGGAGAGGAGTTGTTCCGATTTAGCACCCTATCCTTGAGGTAGTTAGAAAACCACGCCGGTGAGGAACCAGAGACCCTAATGCTGCCCAGCCTACCAGCAAGGAAAGAGTGGTCCACAGTGTCGAAGGCCTAAGCTAAATCAATAAGGATTGCTAGATAGAGAAAGAACGAGCAGGACCCGTGGCTCGTGTGAGTACATCCCAGTACGAAACACACAGGCATCGTAGTGAGAGAGACGTCACTTACGTGACTTTTTGAGGTGTAGTCTTTCTAATTACGTATTTTCAGTCTGATACTTCAACAGTTTTATAACAAACTGAGACTTTCTTGACTTGCCAAATTATCTTTTAAATTGACAAACATCATATGCGCGATTCATGGTGCAATTCAAACGGGATAAATAAAAAAGATTTGTTTCTCGCCGTTGACTATCGTTCATATTTTTTCCGAAATAAGGTCCTATGGTGGTCCACCGGGATGGTCCTATAACAGTTAGGATCAGCCTGGTGTCCTCCTTTGAAATGGGGATGCACTACAGATGCTTTCCATGCACATGGGATTTAAGCTGTGTGGAAGGACAGGTTAAAAAGATCTGCAATGGGAGCTGCAATGATGGGGGGCCGCAATCTTAAAGAAGAACGGGTCCAGCTCATCAGACCCAGCTGTTTTTTTGGGGTCCAGTCTAAGCAGCTCATCTAAGATCCCACCCTCTGAGACAGCATGTAGGGTGAGGCTATGTAACCTTGCATGGCAGCGGGATTCTCGCGAGGTCACAAGATCAAACAGGATCACATATCACATGAAAATCAATCTTTCTCAGGCTTCAGGTAATGTGTTTGTGGCCGGCAAGCCATACCATGGACCAATCAGTATCCTGTGAGGAGCTACTGGCAGCTATAGCCATGGTTTAGGTGTGTGTGACGACACGGAGTGGCGGCTGTTCGTCTTAAACACTCCTGAAGAGGTTAGCGTTGCTGCACTAGCATTAGTTATATCAGAACTGGAGAGCAAAGAACGGCACTGAAGGCTTTTCTCGATGGAAAAGATGTTTTCGCTCTTCTCCCGAGTCCGACTGGCTGAGTTTGATTGACAGATGGTTCACCCAATCACGTGCCAAGTCATTTTTGAAAGTGCCTGCTCTTTTCCAAACAGTTTCCAATGACGGCTTCTCAGATGGTTCTGTGTAACAAACCATCTGGCGGGTCAGGTTAGAGGCTATGTAACACTCATTAATGATCCAACATCCACTCCATCTAACAGGCCCAGTGGCAATCTGGGAAATCTGCAACCAGCCCTCTGCCAGGCTGTTTGTTCCCCATTTAGACAGACACATTATCTTCCTCACAGGCCAATGGATAGCTAGTGGGTCAAGCTGACCTGGCCACTGTTCAACAGTTTTGACTGAGTGAGGGCTCACCCAACAACAAAAAACGATTTTGTCAAGGTTCATACACCTGTTTTAAAGTTGTACCAGCCAAGATTTGAATGTAAAAAATAAACCAGACTTATAGGGGTGAACTAAAGACCAGTGTCCATCCCTGTTAAACCAGATGCCAAAGTCTGTGATTTTAAATTTGTAGGTCATTTTGGATTCCCAACTCAAATTTGATAAACACAATGCAAGACAGTAAAGGCAAATCTGAACTGTTTTAGAATGATAAGACATTGCATACCCCTTAACACAAGCTCAACTGTTCATGCATGCCATGATATGTTCACATTTATCCTATTGTGTTGCTATATTGAGCCAGGCTTCACAGATCAAAAACAGATGAAATGGCACCACTGTACAAGTTGCTCAGTTATGTCAGCTTTATCAAGTTTTCGTTCATTAAATTGATTTTTAAATGTGTGAACAATCTTGCCCCAACTGTACTTTGTCCATATGTCACAAAAACAAATATCAATAGAATAGCCACCAGGGGATCAGTGAATAGCAACTGCAGGGTGAAACAGGGAAAAACTACTGTGTGTGTGTGTGTGTGTGACTGTGTGAATGGGATGCTTCCTGTTCATACCTTCTGATAGAGGGCTGTCCCGTTGGTGTCGTTCCCTACAGCAACCATCTTGTAGTCGGTGGCATACTGCAACATAAAGGGAAGGAAAACTTGTAGTTCAGGCAGTCATTTTTGTTTAGTACAAGACTTGTCACAACTCCTCCTGTGTTTATAAGTGAGCATTTGATATGTTGCTGGACACATTTTTGGACAGAGCCAGGCTAGCTGTTTCCCCCTGCTTCCAGAGAGAGGTATCGATCTTCTCCTCTAACTATAAATCGAGCGTAGCGTTAGTTCAGGCAGGCCATGATGTCAAGCTCTGCTCATACGATGGCGATCAGCTGATAACAGCTGATCTTAAGCCAGCCCAATCAGCTGATGCATCAGCTGACAGATCGGCTGATTCCTCTCTATGCATTCATTGGTCAATTTCATACAGGGCGCCTTATTTAAGCTGCTTCAGCCGGCCTACCGTTGCTGCTTCCTCTACAAGTCGCTCGCAACCCACCTCCACCCCACCACCTCCTTTTAATACTGTTCTAGGGCTGGGCGGTATGGCCTAGGATAATATCGCGATATTTTAGGCTATATCGCAATACACGATATATATCGCAATATTTTCAAATATCCTCTAAGCACTTCATAAATGCTCAATTTAACCCTTTGATGCATACAATAACACCAATATTATGATCTTGTAGTCCCTGCAGCATATGTCTGCATTAAAATCTCTGTTGATATTCATTAGTGGTTCTTTGGAACAATTTTAATCTTTCATACAAAAAGGGTTGGCTTGGAAACATTACATGACAATTTGTGTTCGATGTTCGCGATGTAGTCGTTTTCTGTACCGCGCGGGGGACAAGCCGCGATACATCGACTATATTCGATGTGTCGCCCACCCCTAAATGTTTATGACTTAATCAATGTCAATTCTGTTGTCATTGATTCCGGCTCTGTTCTGCACCCAGGGGGGTCTTTGCTGCTGCTCTCCCTGCCTTTGGCTTTCCATGTGTGCACATGGAAGGGCAAGGAGGAGTGCTCTCCTTGCCTCATGCTACCACGTAGGCTCGTGGATCCACGCATGCGCGTGGATGGGCAGGGAGGTCCCAGAGCAGAGCCATACCGCCAAATATAATGTATATATTACTGCAATGTAATAAGTGTCTTTGACTAAAGTGGTCCTGACTGAACTAAAAGAAAGTGAATAAATGTATTCCCCAAAATGTCAAACTACTCTTTTAATTTCAATTATTTAATCAGAGCAGAACTTAACGTCTGTCAAATACAATTATAATCTTTGCAAACTCACTGATGAACCCATCAGCTATTGGTCTGACGACGGATAAGCTTCTGGGGGGAATGGGCTATATTTCTGCTATTCCGGTTTAGCCAGCAGATATCCGGGCCAAGACTTCCTCTTTCAGTGCGCTGCTCATTGTTTACAGTCCAATTAGCAACTTGAAATGCGAGACTGGAGTTGGAGTTTAGGGACAACGTGTACAACCGCAATGTTTCACAAGTAGCCAGTTTACAAGCAAATTTTAAACCACTTAAAAGCTAAATCCTCGTCAGACGATAGCCAGTGAGTTCCCAGATTGCATTGCAGCCAATGTGTTCTGTTCTGTTTAACTGCAGTGCAACAAAGCCTGCTCAAATAAGATTGGTCGATACTACTCGGACTACAAACGGAAACCAGAACACTTTCAAAGCCAAAAATCGTGTCCCATGCCTACAGGAATCTGCAGAATCTGTTTATAGAGATTATAATTTTTGCATAGAGATGTTTGGCTGAGTAAGGTGGAAAAAATGACACTGCTTCGTCTGTTCATTGCGCTCACAAGGAATGCAGCATGTGCATGGAGTTGGGGGCTAGTTTGACTCTGTCTATTGAAGACAGTCTTTCAGCAGTAAAGGAGACAACTGGCACTGCAACAATGCTCCCCCCTCCCCCGCCCCTCTCTGCATTTCTTTAAAAAGCCCTCTAGGAGAAAGGTTCCCAACATCTTGACAGATTTATGGACTTTAAATGAACCTATAGACTCTTGAAACCTACTGTGAGCATACAGAGACTTACAGTACGTGACTGTAGTCATGAAACTAAAAAGACAGCCTTCCCCATCATCTAAATCTTACACTTCATACGTCTCATACGTCTTTTTAATGCTTGTCATGTTGTGTAAATCTCCCCTCTTCTCTGCTTTCTTGGTTTAATCCACAGTTGGGACCGTTCCACGGGGGCTCTGCCACACTAGTAGGCCCAGTAGTGGGGGTGAATATTGAACTCTGTGAACTGGCTGCACTTTGAAACTCCATTTCCTCTCAATGTGCAAAGTCACTAACTTGTTTGCGGGGTAATAATTCACTGACCTGGTTATAGGGAAGTTTAAGGCAATTGGCCCGGATATACGAGTGTCTGTGTGCTTACTTTGCTTTTTGTGTGTGCAGAGCCATTTTGTATCGCCGCATCCCCAAATATTGAACTTTCCTGGTTCTTATTTTAGCCTAAACAGACACGATCATAATTCTAGGAAGTGGAGCGCGGGCCGTCGTTCAAGAGCAGCGAGGCGAGGTGGGTTGCTAGGCTGGCTGGAATGGAATGGTTTCGCCATGGTAACGGCTGGTAAGGGACAAGGAAAAGAAGCGTTTTGGCGAGCAGGGGAGAGCAGCGGCCTCTATTCTGAGCGTCTCCTCATTAAGAGGCATTATGATGCTCTCCAGCGCTACGGCCGGGATTTACCGCCGCTGTGAATGAACGTGGTGTGGCATCCGCGTGGTCGTGGAAGTAAATTCTGATGAACAATCCACACAAGACACATGTGGTGAGGACAAACGGACCGAACGTGGTGATCAAAAAGGGGAAATGGTGGAAGAAAGTGAGGACAATGTGGTGAGGTGCTGGCACTCACAGAACGGAAAGCAGCAGCCACCAAATTCGCCGGGAATAAATTCCTGCGGAAGAAAGAGAAAAACAAGTTAGAGCCACAGAATTTTTTTTTTTCCTATTTGATGTTTGTAATTGACCAAAAAACTCTGGTAATATTTAAGCCTGTGGCCTGAATACTATAGCCTCATAAAGTCTTTCATAACCGTGGGGTTGACCCATCTGAACAATAAATTGTTCATAGGATTGGTTTATCATCACACACTTTGTCTCTTCTCCCAGGATCGTCCATTAAGTCCACTGTTCTCTAAATTCCCTGACAGAGCAGTTGTTCTGGCACTGATCTACTGTCTGGTTCATCTTGCAGCAAAACAAATCACCAAGGATTACATATTCCTGGAGGTTCATTTACTTTTTAGTTTTCCTTTATCTGAGAGTCAAACTGAGATAAGATAAGAAGTCCTTCATCCCAAGTGCCATCAATATTCTTAACCCAACAAAGTGGCATGTTTTAATCTGTATATGTATTTGTTTTTACTGTATTTGCTTGTCTGCTTTTTATGCTGTTGTTTCCTGTGTTTGGTTAGCCAAAGACAAATTTCCACCCTGGTGGACAATAATGATTTATTGAATTGTATTGTATTGTATATTTATTTTTCAAGAGACATTCATAAAAAAAAAAAAAGTTTAGTCATGTGTTTTTCCTGTAGTCGGTCAGACTCTGGCTGTAGTCTGTATATTCTTCAATTTAAAAAATACAGCCCCCTGAGTAGGCCTGTCTCCTGCATCTGCAATACTTTGTGTAAACTACTAGCTAATAATAAGCTGACGGATTGATTTATAACGTCTTTAGTAACTCTGGATAGAACGCACATATTTGGGGCTGGTAAATCATTCCAAATAAAATTATTTCTATCCCAGTTTTTTATTGGTTGCTTCAATATAGGAAGAAGAAAATTGATAGATATCCTTAAAAAAGCAAAATGCATTTTTTTCTTCTTCACTTTTTCTGAATTCATTAATAGTCTGAGGGCCGGATGGGAAGATTTGGCAGGCCATATGTGGACCGCGGGCCGCCAGTTGACGACCACTGCTCTATAATGAATGACAGATCATGTTATTGTCTATTGTCAAGACATGAAAACAGTGTTAATAGGGCGTGAAGCACTTGTACCAAAGATCAGGGTTAACCAAAGATCAAGATTAACAAAATTACATGGGTGAAAAATTAATCTGGATCATACTGTATTCTGTTGTTTGCTGACACCACACAACCAATCAAGCATTAGTCAGCATTAGATTATAGATTCTCATGTGTGTTCTTACTTAATAATTTGACATTTTAACATAACAGGGCGGCTGTGGCTCAGAGGGTAGAGCAGGTTGTCCACCAATCGGAAGGTCGGTGGTTCGATCCCCGGCTGCTCCGGGTCACATGTCGATGTGTCCTTGAGCAAGACACTTAACCCCAAATTGCTCCCGGAGGCATAGCCATCGGTGTGTGAATGAGTATTTAGATTAAATCCTGATGGGCAAAGTTGGCACCTTAGTAGCCTCTGCCATCAGTGTATGAATGTGTGTGTGAATGGGTGAATACTGACATGTAGTGTAAAGCGCTTTGAGTGGTCGGAAGACTAGAAAAGCGCTATATAAGTCCAAGTCCAAGTCCATAACAGCCAAAGGCATTTTGTCCTCATACAGATCTATAGGGTTAGGGTCAAGTAATAGCTGGGGTATTATTAGCCTGCCTGCTTGCATGCATATGATGTACACAACATTTGATTTTATCCTATTCATGGGCACATGGCAGTGAGCACTCCAGATCTGCAGAGGCTGTGGATTGAGCACCAAATGATCTGTATTATATGAAGTTCAGATTCTGTGTATATAAAAACAAAAGCCTGTTAATTAAATAAACTATTAAAAAGCCATTAAATAAACTTGGATTTTCAAAAATCGCCCCTGGTTAGAGCAGTAAAGGCTTCACAAATGAACCCGCTCCCCTCACGAAAGAATGACTGAAATCCTTCCAATCAGGCCAGTTTGCAGCATTTGAACTGGAAAGCATCCAGTCAACTGGTTTACCTCATTTGAATTGCATGAGTAGCTGCTGCTGCTGCTGCTGCTGGTAGCCACTATAACTCAATGCTTTAACATTATTCCACATAAAATGTAATAAAAGAATCAATAAATAACATAAATAAATGTGGGTATTTTACCTCAAGAGATGAATTTAGGCAGCCAGTAGTGAGAGAGTACGCAATAGTTTGCAGCCATGCTAGCAGCTCTGTGAGATTGTACTTAGACATAGCAGCGTCTTAAGCTAAATGCTAACATGCTCACAATGACAATGCCAACATGCTGATATTTAGTGGGTATAAAAGGTTCTCTGTGTAAAGATATAGAGGAGTAATGTCTACCTGAGCAGAGAATGAAGTCACTCTGTGCGTGTGTTGTAATCAGAGTTTCTCCGTGCTTTGTTGACATTGGCCTGTTGCCATTCTTTGCAACGTTAGCACCGTTAGCAGAGTTGTGGACCGGCGTCACAAATTTGATGACTTTCGACTTAACAAAATAAAAAAAAGACTTGCAACTCGACTTGGACTTTAACACCAATGACTGATGACTTTACTTTGACCTGAGCTTTTTGACCTGAGAAATACTTGATAGGCTAAAGTTACCTTCCCTGCAGCCCGGTACTGGAACTCCGACCGTTTATTTACTTTATGAGACATCCTTTATTGATTTGTTTGGGAAGAGGGTTTACTGGTGGGGAAATATACTGAACTGAACAAACTGAACAGAGATCCTTTATTGATCTGTTTGGGAAGAGGGTTTACTTGCTGAACTGAACTGAACTTTGCTTAATCCCCAAAAAGTAGAGCTTTTTTTATTTTTTTATGTGAACTCTGGACTCTTTATTTTTGGCAAATATTATCTGGACTTGCATTTGATTATCTTACACTTAACTCCCCAGATCCACTTTATTTGAACCAATCCGACATCATCCAATCAAGTTGCAGGAGAAAACCATGAAGAACTACCGTTACGTTACTGAGCACCAGTTGGCGCCAGTTACTGTGGTGTTAAATTGGCATTACGTTTGGTGCCGAGCGCATTATGACTTGTTTAGGACTAGAAACTCAAAGTTTAGGACTTGGGACTGGACTCAGGACTTCAGTTTTTGATCTACAGTTTGGGGGCAAGTCATAGTCAAGTCAGCACACTGACACACCGACAGCTGTTGTTGCCTGTTGGGCTTGGGTTTGCCATGTTATGATTTTTCATATTTCTTATGCTAAATGCAGTACCTGTGAGGGTTTCTGGACAATATTTGTCATTGTTTTGTGTTGTTAATTGAATTCCAGTAATAAATATATACATGTAATTTGCATAAAGCAAGCACATTTGCCCGCTCCCATGTTGATAAGAGTATTAAATCCTTGACAAATCTCCCTTAACGGTACATTTTGAACAGATAAAAAATGTGCGATTCATTTGCGACTCATCGTGTTTAACTACTATATATATATATATACAGTATATATATATATCTCAACAGCGACAACCTGAAAAAAAAATACATCTGCACATTTTTGATACAAACTGGACCCCACATACATGAAGAGTTTGCTGGATATATATTTTAACCATTTATTATTTATAAATCCATTATGTAAACCTTTTGCTAGACAGTCTTTCTGTAAAAGCACCAAACTGAGATTATTTTCACTACTGTAAAATAAGCATACAGGGATTACTGGAAGCCTGCTGGCCTTTTCCATGTATTAGTGTGTTTGTTGTAACTTTATCCTCTGTGGCCACACTGTATTGTGTAAAGAAATACAGACTTTGCTCACATCTATTCCCATGGCCAGACCACAGACCAGGCAATTCAGTCCGTAACCCCATGATGACCCCCGTCAACTCTGCCTTCAGTCCGGGGCCAGAAGCAGCTTCAGCTGTTAAACATGTCAGCTCCACTGGCCACACTGGCAGGTAGCCACGATATCGTCCCTTACTCATTGCTTTGTTTCATGATGCTGCTAAGAAATGTAATTATTTGGTTCAATTCTTTCCCTCTTCTTCCATTCATGAAGGCGGTCAGGTTTCCTGCTGTCACATGAGCGAGGCGAGGATCTGGATTAACCCTGGGAAACCAGAGCTGTGAGCTGGCATGCTTTTCCCACAGAGCCTCCCCAGAGCCCCACTGGCTCCTCTCTGCGGACTGATTTTCAAAGCTGTTACATAACAACTTGATTTCCTAATTAAGTGAAGCCAAACATCATTCATGATCCTTTTAATTCAAGGCTGCAGAGGCTGGTTATTCAGCTAATGTGGCCCACATGGAGTGATTCTGACTTTCTGGTTTAGGGGGTTTTCTCTAATGTCTGGACATATTTCCAAATTAAGATGAATTCTCCACACAGAAATACAAATAAGAATATGCTATATATGAAAGTATTATTTTCCAATAACTCAATTTTATTGAATTGTATCCTTCATTTGCTGTTGGAATGTTTTTTCTTTATAGTTAGTTTTACCTTCACTACCATGACTGTGACTGCGCATCCCTGCAACGTATCCTCAGACAACGGCACGTATGATATCTTACGAAATGCTACTACAAATTCTTCGTGCATTCTCCTATGAATGTCCAGCAACACGAGTGATCAGTGTGCCTATGCAAGTCCTTGAAATGCAGGACCTGTTTAGGCCACAAAATTACTTGGGTTTGGTTTAGAAAAACATCGTGGTTTGGGTTAAAAGAAAGACGTTTGTTATGTTACTTACATAACTGGCATTAGTTAAGATACATAACAAAAGTAACTGTCGTTTTGAAGCCTTGCATTCAGAATTTTGTCGGTCGCCATCTTGGTTTTTTGCAACCAGAAGTGTCACAAGAGGGTGGAGCTAAGCACAACTGAACACTGAATAAGACATTTTAGGCGACAGAAAAGGTTATAATAAATTTTCATGAACTGAAAACACACTGTGAAAGGGTTAAAGTTCAAAGACGAAAACACGAACAATGCCGTGGTAGCGAGCTGCCAATCACAAGGTAGCCCCGCCCTAAAGCATATCCTGCTTTATGGTCTATTTGACTCTAAATGGGACCATAATTTACTAAATGAACATCATGCTGTATTGAAGAAGACTTGAAACTAGCGATTGAGACCATAAACTCATGTTTACAATGTTTACTGAGGTAATAAATCAAGTGAGAAGTAGGCTCATTTTCTCATAGACTTCTATACAGTCAGACTTCTTTTTGCAACTAGAGGAGTCGCCCCCTGCTGGCTATTAGAAAGAATGCAAGTGTAAGATACTTCAGCGTTGGCTTCACTTTTCAGATCCCAGAGGTGTTTAGAAGGTACCACCCAAGTTGCGAAAAACTCTCGCGAGGGCATTGACCTCGGATGTTTATGGTTAGACACCGGGCAGCGAGTCTCGAGAGAGCTTTGGGGTTGCCTTCTAGACACGACCGTTTCACACAGGACCCGAACAGCGGCCTCCTGGGTGAAAGTCCCGTGTTTGTTTGACCGATCCATCCACATCGACCTCCTATACGCAGACTTTGTCGCTCTTTATACTACGTCGCCTGACTTCCTTAGCGGTAGCCCTGCACGTCCTGGCTCACAATTACATGGATTATATATGAATTACAGTGAATTACAGTATAAGTACGGACAGTGGATGAGAACAGCCTGGTTTCATAAGAACATATTTAAAATCAGAACAAGTCGCTGTTTGCTAAAAGATTTTCTCCATTACGGGCAGGGAGGTTGTGTCTGGTTTGAAATTATTCAGGAATGTGGATCTTTTATTGGAGCATTTATGTGCCGTGAGATCATGAGAGATCAGAGATTAAATCGCTGTAGGAACAGTTTTAAGAGAATAAAGTTGAGCTTGGAATATTGTTTAATGAGAAACCTGTAAAAAAAAAAAACGTATCCTGTAAAAACATAAAAAGTGACCCTACTGGATATTGAAAGGATTCCATGTCCATGTAATGAGAGTGTGTTGACGGAGAAATCAGACGGCCCTCACAGGGAAAAGGAGCAACTGATTAACACAATATTTAGATTTGAACATCATGTCCTGGAAGCGGTACAATCCAAGGCACCGCCGAGGTTGTTTAACACTTTCATGCCCTGACTGGTATAAATCTCTGAGGAAATGGATCCTCTGTAGATTGAAAATGATTCAATTTAAAGACCCCAAACTGTCAGTTTCAGTCCAAATAAAATACAAAAAAATACAAGTTCAGAATTGGCTTTTGAATCCTGTACTGGTTTAATCCTTCCTGAAATGTTTTGCTCACCAGTACAAACATAAAAGTAAAAGAGTGAGAAATAAATACAGCCCGTCCACCTGCTATTGTGATAACGGAGAAATGTTGACAGCAGCGGACCGTGTTCAGTTTGTCTTTTCCCTTCCTCAAAATACACTCTGCACTCTTTCAACAGCTGTCGGCTTTCCCTCACTCTGTGGGAACTTATTATTAGGACTCCTCCTGGATGGGCCTCTTGTTACCAGTAGCTGGTATTTTCTGGACATAAAAACGTACTTGTGTGTGTAATAATGGCATCAAACAAGATGGCATTGACGAGGCTCGGCACCCCCACTCATACCCTGCTCCTAAAAGTTGGTGGCAAGTCATAGTCAAGTCAGCACACTGACACACTGACAGCTGTTGTTGCCTGTCGGGCTGCAGTTTGCCATGTTATGATTTGAGCATATTTTATATGTTAAATGCAGTACCTGTGAGGGTATCTGGACAATATTTGTCATTATTTTGTGTTGTTAATTGATTTCCAATAATAAATATATACATACATTTGCATAAAGCAGCATATTTGCCCACTACCATGTTGATAAGAGTATTAAATACTTGACAAATCTCCCTTTAAGGTACGTTTTGAAAAGATGAAAAATTTGTGATTCATTTGCGATTAAATATTTTAATCGAATGACAGCCCTAGTTAAAAGAAAAAGTAAATCAGCAACCAAAAACGTAGGTTCAATCAGTCCACCAGATCTTGACATGCCTCTGCAAAAGTCCTCTAATGCCTCTCTCTCTTTTCCACTCAAAACACAAAGCAAGAAGAAAAGCACGACTCAGGCACTTCAGCATTGCTTTAAGCTGCATGCTGAACTCAGTGGTGGGAGAAATACTCAGAAAGCAGCAACACATCACCTCAAAATCTCAAGTTACTGAAATATTTTCCAGTGCTGACTGAGCTGCATGTGGAGGGGAGGATTTGAGCTTTGCTTTTTCCTTATAAAGTTTAAGCAAAATGAATTCAGAGGGTCATGAATGCTGGAAAGGAGTCTGTAACGGCGGTCTGATCATTCATGCGACAAAATGTGCAGTGCATTTTGTCCACTCTCAATCTGAATTGCAAATCAAGACAGTTTTAGAACTCACATGCACACTCATGGTTAACTTTTTTAACCCTCTGAGACCCACGATACACCAGTTTTTTTGTCTTTTTAAGGGGGGTACAGGGGATTTTAAGGGGGAGATAGCAGGTCAACAGTAGATGTCACATAGAAGTGGTGTACATCATCTGAAAGATGGGAACCTGAAGATTAATTTGAGATGCAGCTCAGCACTGTGTGTCAAGGTGTTCTAGTCATAAATTAAAATAAATTGTGAACGTGTATAAGGGTTTAGAACATTATGATATAAGTACACAAGTCTCATAAGTTGTTGCAGCTATTTTCGGGTTGATACCATTTGATACACAGATTTGGTGCTAAATTTAACCATTTTTTTACCACTCGAGAATTGATAAAAAATTATCAATAATCCCTCCAAAATACCACATTAAGACACCAAGGCCTTGAGGAACACCATAGAAAAAGCCATGCTGTTATTTGGTATAAAAAACTATGGACATTTGGAGATTTCTGCAAGAATTGCATTTTTCGGCAGTTGGATGGCGAGCACTTCTGTTCTGGAAACTGCCCAGAAACCCCATTATCGTCAATCTACCTAGGAAAGCCATCCATCCTCTGAATGCTCTAGGTCTGTAGTTTGTGGCTGTAAAGTTTCATTAGGCTGTGATTATCCTAGAGGTCACCACAGGTCATTTTATACAGTGAGGTCAAGCGGGGAACACTAATGCACTACAGCTTTACTGTCAGTGGTCCACATCCAGAGAAACTGACCTCTTATGACTGAACAAACATCACCATCAGTGGTGTTTTCAGGCTACGCTGACCTGCTCTGCGATGTCATTCATTTACATGTCACACAGGTGAAGTCACAAAGAATAAGTTGGGGTGTTTAAAGGGACTGTTTGTAACTTTTTACACGTATAAATCTACCGGGTCGGTGTCCCATGTGCGCTTGCATATGCACACTCGCGTGTGACTACGCTGCTCAGACTCAGACTCCAACACAAACTACACGGAAGCACCAAAACCGCAATGTTATATCTAGTGAAGCCCGTCTTGCAAAACATTGTTGGCTGCGGTCGGAGGACGCGGGGGAGACTGTAGCTTTTGTCTCCAGGGCCGGAGTCTCTGCTCCTGTGCCTTCCTGCCTTCACTAACACACCGTGCTCGTTTTCGCTCTTTCACTCCACTCTTAAGTGCATGCGCGCACACTACACACTGCAGAAGAGTTAGTTTAGCTCTGAGAATATCTAGTGAATGTACAGTGGACGTTTGTGCAGAAATAAATGCTGCAGCTCCTCCAGACCAACAGAGGTTTCCCGTGTCTTGTGAAGTGACGGGGCTTTGCAACGAGAAACGTTATCGTCTCTGACCGGGTGCCGGTGTCTGCCCTGTTCCTGGTCGGGAGGCTGAGGCAGGAAAAGCACTAGGATCAGATCTAAATTATGTTCATGGAGAGACCTCCGTCTGGTCAGCTAACATTACTGCTAGGCAGGTGAAATATAGAGTGATATTGTGGTTTTAGCTGACGTGTGTCTCCTCACTGTGTTGAGCGATGCTCGTTCATGTCTATGTAGAGCAAGCACAAGCGCGAGCAACAGGACGCTGACTTTCGTTGACTTAGCGGCCACAAGTGTCGCTGTTAACAAGCAATTTCTGAAAGTTACAAACAGTCCCTTTAAATGAATGTGTGATGCACCAGTCAGTGGCTCCATGCGCAAAGGCGCTCATGTGTGTAACCAACCTGTGTTCCCATGCGTCTGCAGCCACAGAACTATACTGTAATATAAAACCTTCATATTCAACAGTACATATCAGTGTTTTTTTAAGTGATTACAGTGTGTTGGGCCACAGTACCTGGCCAGATCCAAATTATCAATATTTGTGTGTTTTAAATATGTAATGCACACAGTAATTTTTTCTTTCTATCCATGGAGAGGAAAGCTTTTAACACGGAGGACAAGATGTTCACCACAGAGTAAAAACTATAGCACATTAGTGTTTTGATCCAAAACAATCAACCTGTTTGTGTTCATGTTTAATAAGTGAATACAAATAATTCGGTTTTGCAACTTTTATTAGCTATATTTCCTAGTTTTTGTCATTAAAAACTCTCTAATTTGGCCATTTAGGGATATTTTACTGTTGTGTTTTTCAAAGCATTATTTACTCTTCCAGTTGGAATAAAATAATTGTTAATTATTTAACTGCAAATAGTAATGTGTTTTTGATACCTTCACTTTTTTTTGCATTAACTCATACAGGGATGTTTGGTGAAATTGATTGGATGTTGGATGTCAGGAGGCATAACAATTACAGTGTGTGTGTGGGGGTCACAGTACCTGGCCAGATCCAGAAAGGAGTCTGCAGTCTCCTTGTTTTTGCTGATGCTCTCCAGTCCCAGACTCAGGGATCCTGCTCCCACTCCTGGTTTGATGATGAAAGCCAGAGACACTCCGATCCCAGAGGCGATCAACGTGGTCACCAGGAAGTAGCCCACCGCGATGCCTCCCAATTTACCCAGAGAGCGAGTATCCAGGCTGGCTGCTCCGGAGACGAGGCTGCAGACCACCAGAGGCAGGATGATCATCTTCAGCATCCTCAGGAGCATCTCTCCGGGGAAAGCGAAGTAGGTCATCTGAGCTCTGGTCAGGTTCATGTTGCGGACCATCGAACCGAGCAGGACGCCCACCAGCACCCCGGAGACAGTCATGATCACCAGCAGGTTCTTCCTCAGGAACTCCAGCAGCTTCTCCATGAAGCTCCTCTTCTTCTTCATCTTCTCCTCCACGATCCGGTCTGTGGATGCGGAGCTGGGCATGGCGTGCCCGTTGATCTCGCTCTTCTTCTCCATCTCTTTCTTTTTCTTTTCTTTTATTTTACAGAAGACAGCAGCAGCAGCAGCAGCAGCAGCAAGCTGGTTCAAGGCAGCGTGGGTTGGATGCACACACTGTGGTTGTGTGCAGGGTGGTCTGGTGTGGAGAGAGGAGAGAGGAGAGCCAATGGATGAGGAGCGACGACACACAGAGAGGCAGAGGAACATGCGCACAAAGGCTGGTGCTTTATACCAAGCACATGATGCAAGAGCAGGGGAGATTGCCAGGGTCTCTGGGAATAAAGCACACTTTCCATAAACAGTGCATCCGGAAAGTATTCACTTTTCCCACATTTTGTTATGTTACAGCCTTATTCCAAAATGGATTAAATTCATTGTTTTACTCAAAATTCTACACACAATACCCCATAATGATAATGTGAAAACAATTTTTTTGAAATTTTTGCAAATTTATTAAAAATAAAAAACGAAAAAATCACAGGTACATAAGTATTCACAGCCTTTGCCATGACACTCAAAATTGAGCTCAGGTGCATCCTGTTTCCACTGATCATCCTTGAGATGTTTCTACAACTTGATTGGAGTCCACCTGTGGTAAATTCAGTTGACTGGACATGATTTGGAAAGGCACACACCTGTCTATATAAGGTCCCACAGTTGACAGTGCATGTCAGAGCACAAACCGAGCCATGAAGTCCAAGGAATTGTCTGTAGACCGCCGAGACAGGATTGTATCGAGGCACAGATCTGGGGAAGGGTACAGAAAAATGTCTGCAGCATTGAAGGTCCCAATGAGCACAGTGGCCTCCATCATCCGTAAATAGAAGAAGTTTGGAACCACCAGGACTCTTCCTAGAGCTGGCCGCCCGGCCAAACTGAGTGATCGGGGGAGAAGGGCCTTAGTCAGGGAGGTGACCAAGAACCCGATGGTCACTCTGACAGAGCTCCAGCGTTGCTCTGTGAAAAGAGGAGAACCTTCCAGAAGGACAACCATCTCTGCAGCACTCCACCAATCAGGCCTGTATGGTAGAGTGCCCAGACAGAAGCCACTCCTCAGTAAAAGGCACATGATAGCCCGCCTGGAGTTTGCCAAAAGGCACCTGAAGGACTCTCAGACCATGAGAAACAAATTCTCTGGTCTGATGAAACAAAGATTGAACTGTTTGGCCTGAATGCCAAGCGTCATGTCTGGAGGAAACCAGGGACCGTTCATCATCTGGCCAATACCATCCCTACAGTGAAGCATGGTGGTGGCAGCAACATGCTGTGGGGATGTTTCTCAGCGGCAGGAACTGGGAGACTAGTCAGGATCGAGGGAAAGATGAATGCAGCAATGTACAGAGACATCCTTGATGAAAACCTGCTCCAGAGCGCTCTGGACCGCAGACTGGGGCGAAGGTTAATCTTCCAACAGGACAACGTCCCTCTCTCTGTTTATCCCTAGAATATCTTGCAGCTATAAAAAAAAAAAGATTTCATTTTTTTTTTATTTTTCTAAAGATTTATTTATTTATTTATTAGTGAAATGGTTATTTTACAATTCAATTCCAACATGTATTAACATTTCTTTTTTTGTTTTTAAAACAAATATTGAAACCAGAAAAATAAAATAAAATAACATAAGAAATTAGTAAAGGCCGGTGCTTTATACCAAGCAAATGATGCAAGAGCAGGGGAGATTGCCAGTGTCTCTGGCAATATAGCACACTTTCCATATACTGGATAAATGTGATGATTAAACAGCAGAAGAATTCACAAATATTGTGCTTTTCTGTTTCTTTTCCTGGCATTTCTCTCAATCTTTCTGCCTCTTTCTTTATATACAAATTATCTAAAAAGAATTTATATATAAATAAAATATATAACATAAATATGCAACACTATCTCAGTTACCAAAAATGCATAAAAATGACAAGATTTGTCCCTGTTTAACCCAAGAATATCTTGCAGCAAATAAATAATAAATAAATAAATCTTTAAAAAAAATTATATATATATATTTTTTAAAGATTTCTTTTTATTTCTTTTATTTTATTTTATTTATTAGCGAAAGGATTATTTTACAATTCAATTCCAACGTGTATCAAAAAAATGTTTTGTTTTAAAAACAAACATTGAAAACAGAAAAATTAAATGAAATAACATAAGAAATGAATAATTATAGAAGAAATGTGGTAATGATATATTATTGATAAAGAACCTATCCTTGTATCAAATATACTTTAACTATATAATAATAATAATAAGAAGAAAAATAATAAGAAAAATAATGGGTAAATGAAGGTTTAAAAATATAAGATACATCCAAAGTATTGATTGAAATAATAAAGAAAAAATAATAGAAAAAAACAAACATAAAAACACTTAAAACAAAAATACATATTGAATAAAATTTATATAAATAATAAACAGACATATCTTTGCAGCTATATTTTCAACATAAAAGACAAATTTTCTAGGATATATCTTTTGAAAGATTTTGCTTTTATTTGTTCATAAGTGCACTAAGGTTTTCCACTTAAAACAACTAAAACATTCATCATTTGGTTAAAACATTCACAAACCAGAAATCAGACCTATCTATGCAACTGCAGTGATGCCAGTATGTGGTCTTTATAGCAGCCAGAGCTGATATTGAAATCAGACTGCAAGGAAGAAAAACTTGATAAGGATTTTAAGCTACTATCTGCAAACTTATGTGCACACAGAACATATTGTGGGTCAATTAAACATCTTATTCATGTAGTTTATTTCATAGAGTGTTTTGTATTTTAACAACAGTCAGTGTGAGATGAGGTTTGATCCTATCAGGTGTACATAGTGAGTGATGGATGGAGAGCAGAGGACTGTCAGCACCATGGCCAGCGCTCTTGTCCTCCTAGAGGATACTGTCGATCACTACTTTCACCTTTTCTTTCTTCATGTAAAGGAAGCAGCACTGAATCATTTAATGAACTAATGACTATTCTAGAAAGCAGAAAGCTCAAAAAGAAACTCTTCTTTTCTCAGGACTGACTGATATGTTGCTTATGATGGAGTTTAGGTTTGTCCACATTTACTCATGTGAATCATTGTTGCACCTCTGCAGTTTAACCACGAGATGTCGCTATAATACAGCTGGTGTATTTACACACAGCAGACAGAGGTTAACTGTAGAAATATAGGTAACAATACATAAACTTGTGGCTCTGCTGGAAAGGTTTTTAATGCTCCTATTTCTTGCATCTATCTTTTTATTCGTGATTTAATCATTTTGTGAATCACATTGTATGGCCTCTTTTTGTATGAAATGTGCTGTATAAATAAAAGTATAATTTTTAATACTATTATTTTATTAGGCTACTATTATTATTATTATTATTATTATTATTATTAATATTAATATTATTATTATTCACACATGAATTTAGAAAATCATTCATTTATAAAATGATCTCAAATGTGAATTATGTGTACTGAGTGTGTTTTTTTTACTATAAAATAAGAAAACTATAAAACTGTTATGTCCCATGCATGAACTGATTTCTAAGAATGTATGATTAAACTAAATACATAGAAATGTATTATAAAATAAAATAAAATAAAATAAAAACACCAGTACCTTTGTACGGAGTCCCAATAGTCATAAAAGGCAGTAACAGATTAACAGATGAGTCTGGAGGTTAAAGGGGAACTCCACTGATTCTACACATCAACAACTTAAACTTTATAACATTCATCCCCTTCATACCCTCTGAGCTACAGCCGTCCCACAAAGCCTGTTTACAGGTGTTGGGGAGTGCACCTGCATAATATATGAAACCAGTTGTATAAAGACTTCAGTGTCTCCAGAGGGAGCTGTGTGAAGTGAGGTCTGGTAAATGTCCTCAAGTGACCAAGCCCAAACTGTTAGTGGTCACGTTGCATTGTGGGTAATGTAGGCTCAGGTTTTGATGATTTTGATCCTTTTTTGTTCTGTTCAGTGGAGTACTCTTCTAAGGGGAAATTATATATATATGTCTTTTGTCATTTTTTGGGGCTCCATATCTTTCACCCACTTTCTATTATAATGCAATTATACAGGAATACAAGACATTGTGGGTTTTGTAAAATAATGAAATAAACATTTTTGGGGGGGAAATGGCAGTCAGTAAAATCAGCTGAGCATTTTATAAAAGAATAATCAAAGGACTGCCATGGAAAGAATGTATATTAACCAAAAAGTGAAAGTAAATTGCAGCAAAGCAACACTTCCGCCTTTTTGGACTTAAAGCGACTACGGGACGCCATTAAAACGTCCGCCTACAAAGTGCCGTACAAAAGTAAAACAAAATGATATTTACTTCTTTTGTCATATTCTATTGAAATGGCCCGTGTTGAACAATAAAATATTATGAACATAAGTGTTTTCAGTCCAAAATGGCGGCAGCAGCTGTTGTCAAAAAAACACCAGAGTTTCGTTTCTTTTGCGCCGTGTTTTAAGTATCCACCTGCTATAAAAGCCATGTTAAAGGTGCATTGTGCAGGATTTGGCGACATCTTGCAGTGACGTTGCAGAATGCAACCAATTGAAACTTCTCCTGTCTGCCAAGCGTGTAGGAGAACTACGGTGGTCGACGCAAAAACATGAAAGTCTCTATCTAGAGCTACTGTAGAAACATGGGGTGAAACACGGCAGACTCCGTGAAGAGGACCCTCATTCTAAGGTAACGAAAACACAACAAATCTTATATTAAGGTGATAAAACACTAAAGAAAACATATTATCATTAATATTATATTCCATTTCTGCCAATAGATCCCCCTAATTATTACACACAGTTCCTTTAATACAATAAAACGAGAAGCAGTATGTAGACGACAGACAGAGAGAGAAGCAGTCCTCTGTGGCTGACTGTCGTCTGCGTTGTCCTCAGTGACCTCCGCTCTCTGCTGTTGCTAAGTTGAGCTAAACTTTCCCTCCCTCCACCAATAGAGACAGATTGTCCCCTTCCCCTCACAGCTGTGTGGCCTGAATGCTGGAAATAACCACCGGCCTGCGGATCAGGAGTCATGGCTGTT
The DNA here is from genome assembly GCF_043250625.1 of Sebastes fasciatus. Taxonomy (NCBI): domain Eukaryota; kingdom Metazoa; phylum Chordata; class Actinopteri; order Perciformes; family Sebastidae; genus Sebastes; species Sebastes fasciatus. The sequence goes on along the minus strand of NC_133803.1, from coordinate 26,110,049 downwards.
TAACAGTGGCCAATGTTGGCGCCGCGCCGCTGTAAACTATAAAAACAGAGAAAAGACACAAACAGAGAAAGACACAGGCGGAGCTTTGTAATGGAGCTATTAGACGCACAGTATCCAGAAGAAAAGAAGAAACAGTCAGTGTGCATCAAGCTGGTACCAACACTTCATTAAAAAACAAATGTGATCATTGTGATCCACGGCTGTTATGAGTGCAAAATACTGGTCTTCTTCTGACTGTTACGTCGCAAAACAACCTAATATACTGCAAAAATGCCCTTTCGAAGGAGTCACTTATCTTTCTTAAAACATTCAACAAGAATTGAATCAGATTTAATGTGATTCACATGCAAAAAATCTGTTTGTTCTGAGAATTTTCTCTTAATTGTGTCATTTTTTAGCTGCAGGGGAATCAAACAGCAAATTAAGGCCATACATCTTATGTATGTATGTTTGGTGGTGACATGAGTGCAGCCTGTTTTTGAGACCTTCATGAAGGGAAATACATTTACAGAAAGTATAATTTAACAGTTGACTGGATAAATACAATTTGAAAACTCAAATAACTATAAAATGTCTTTCCTTTTGCTCTCCAGTTCAACTTTCTAAGGGGGTTTGGGGTGCATTGGAGAACTTGGGGTCATGACCTCAGTACAGTAAAATCCAGACTACAGCCCTGCATGGAGAGTTTGTTTTTCACATTTCTATGTAGCTGCTAAAAAAGTGGGGTCCTGGGACCCCCAGGGGTCCTTGAGGGGTTTCCAGGGGGTCCCCAGCAAAAAGGGGAATAAGTTATTTTCAGTATTATTCCATCCATAAGTAACACAATGACAGACTGTATGACTATCATGGTTTCATACACTTTATGTAATAAAACATCTAAAAAAAACCTTATCAAATGGGGCTCCGTGGTCTAATTTGTGTCAGTTTGGGAACCACTGAGCTAAAGGTCCCAGTCCAGTACGTCATCTACAGGTTGTCTATACTCCGACAGCTGCAAGTCTTGGTTTTGTTATTAGCTGAACATGTGCAGCACATAGCCACTGTTTGCTTTATCTGTTTAGGTCTACATGTGTTGAGTATACTGCATGGTTTCGGTTGGATTTATTTTCAGAGGTAGAGTTGTCGAGATGTAAGTTGAGAAAGTCATCACTGAGCCATGGCAACCTCCTGGCTGGTTAGAAAATATAACTCAATAAGAAAGTTCATTCAGTAAGTTCAGGGAAACTTGAAAAAGTTTTCTGTTGCCTAGGTACGACAATATGTGGGCACTTAGTACTAAAAAAACATCTGAAGAACAAAGTCAATGAAAGTCGAGATTATCCTACGACACAACACCTCGCTGAAGATGATTTATAAAATCCTTATCAGGAATAGAAATAATAAAAAAAACTGAAAAAATGTATGCCTTATAGTCTACCCAGATCTGGATGAATAAATAGATTATAACACTTTCAAAAAAAACAACAACAACAAAACACTATTCTTAATTGTGCCCATTGATAGGGTTGCATCATATAGTAAAAATTCATATTTTGATATCATTGTGATAAAATTCTCAACACGGTTCACTTGCTTGATGGCCGTCCTGACCATCCGTTATCATGTGAACAAAATTCCATACGCAAGTTTATTTCAAACTGCTGTTTCCACTTCATTATCCACTATTTTCCCACACATGTACTGTGACATAGTACAAAGTCAGTAGTTGTATTCTCCCTCTTCTTGTTATCAGTCAACTTGGACCCTATTTTCCCATGTTTTTGTGTCTAAGTGACTAATGGGGACAACACTTTTTGAAATTGGTCCAATATTGAGGGATAACATTATAAACAGCAGTCACTAAACAGGTTGTAATGGAAACATCTGGGGCAACCTGGTACCGTCAGTTTACGTCCACTTCTTGTTTTTGCCACTGACCGGCTCAGATTGTTATTATAAGTGTCTTGACAGCATTATGCAAAGAACCCTACAGAGAAATTAAACATTTTTCTTTACCTTTCGCTTGATCTGGTCTGTTTGTTATTGTGTGTGTGTCGCTCTGAGAAGTCTCGTTGTGAAATGTTGCGTCACAACCACATTGTCGAAGTCATCTACACTTTCTGTACTCCGACACAACAAACTCTCACAACACCGGTGTACAGTTGCACTCCTCTCTCCAACTCTCATTCACGTTTCCACCGTTGCAACAAGTCACATGACACAATAACAAACAGGAAGCGAAAGGTAAGAAAAACGTTAAAAAGTTAAAAACACCCCAAAATCAAGAAGGCCCTGCGACACCCCGTGGAGCTTTGGCAACCCCTACTGGGGGTCGGGACCCCCCTGTTGGAAACCAGTGATGTAAACCGCCAGAAGGTCAATGTGTTCATGTGCATGTATATGAAAGAACAAGATTGTGCACAATATCAGAGAGTAAGGAAAGACAAAACAGGCATCTGCTCTTTTTACAGTTTATTGTGTATTTATATATATATATTTATATATATATATAAAACTACAAAAGTAAGACTGTTTCAAATTCATGGACAGCAGTCTGTCATTTATCTCATTATTTATATATATATGTATATATATATACATATATATATAATCTACAGTCCACATTTGGATCCCAATAGAGTGATCTCAGCTGATAGTTTCTCTGTGTGTTTGTGTTGTATTGCATAGAAAAAGGCACAGCTCTGAGGTCTGTGTAAAATACAGCCTTCGTAGAGGAAATCAGCCTCGACTGCGGTCAGTCTTTCCCGGCGATTTCGAAACCGCCGCATGCTCGAACAGCGCTAAAACAGATTCGGTAACAAACACTGATCGAAAAAAGTCTCAGGAGCTCGAATGTTGTTCATACTATGTACATTACTTTTGGCATTGAAGCGTCTATGACAGGCTTTGGAGTCTTGACATCTGAAGGTTGGAGACGGCTTTTTTGAGTATTGCTGCATGAACTGTTCGCCTTCAACTGGAAAAAATGATAAACAAAAAAAAAAAGTACAAAAGATGTAAAAAGTTGTGGCCGCCACCCCACAAAAATAACAAAGCAACAAACAAACATAAACAAGATAATATAAACTACCTATGTATATAAAAAAATGGCTTCCACCCATATTTCCTCACTCAGATACATTCCTATCTGAAATACATTCCTACCACACATTCTGTACACACATTTACAATCCAAATGTTCACTTCACATCAAAAATAAATATATTTACACAGAAAAAGAAAAACAATATGAATAAATAACTTCATTGACAAAAAAAACAAAAAAAAAACAAGCACTCCAAAATCCAAACATAGTGAAAGAAACAAGACACAGTCGTCTACAAACAGTATTAGTTGGTGCTGCCGTCTGCTCGGCTCACGCCCGGCTGTGAATTCAGTTCATTTTCATACTAGCTGAGGTCAAAATGCATGCTGGGAAACTAATGATCTTCCATTGGAACAAGTTTTAACACCAATCCGACCTCGCTGCTGTTGGCTGACACGGTAAGATGAGTCAGACTGGATACCAGATAACACTTTAACAACTACTGCGTCCCACCAGCTGGGACCGCCGCTAGAAATACCATTAACATACCATTTTACACCCGAGCACGGCCGCGTAGGCAGATGCACACGTGTTTAGGGGTTCTTGTGTTATTTGTTAGTTGAAGGAAAAATCCACCCTGTTGCATTCTGGGCCGCTGAAGTGTCTCTCTGTGGTGTACTTTTCTTATATATTGCTAAATAGCTACACGAAAGATGATGTGTTTTTTTTATAGGATTCAGTGCACAGCAGTTACAACAGTGTTTGGGGTCAACATTAAAGCTGCACTCAATCAATATCTTTTATATTATTACAATCAAATGATTATGTATAATGTGTAAGGTGTCGTTTGTAGTGATAAACTTGCAGATAATTAGCACCAAACTGCAGTTCCCCTTAGTTCAATGAAGTGTTTTCTTCTTTTTAGAGCTGCAACAATTAATCGATTTGTTATAAAATATTAAATTAATCGCCAACTATTTAGATAATCGATTAATCAGTTTGAGTAATTTTTTAAGAAAATAATTCTGATTCCAGCTTCTTAAATGTGAATATTTTCTGGTTTCTTTACTCCTCTATGACAGTAAACTGAATATCTTTGAGTTGTGGACAAAACAAGACATTTGAGGACGTCATCTTGGGCTTTGGGAAACACTTTTTCAACTAATCCCGAAAACTAAAACCCGGAAATGAGTTAGCATTTTAGCACTTCCGGTTCCCTCATCTGGAAGTCAATGGTTTTTTTTAATGAGTTTTTAGTTAGATGTCTGAAATAAAATCTGTGGTTAACACAAGCTAAAGAGATTTTAACGTTTTGTTTTACGATGTAAAAGACGTCAGTAAATATCCCTCTCGTGAATTTTGAAGCTTTTACGTTTTGTAAAAAGGCGGTTGCTAACAAGTGGCTAAATGAGACTACTAAACATCATCACACCGAACACTAGTCCGCCTTTGGCTTAGTGGTGGCGACGTTGAAGTCATGCGACCGCGTTGTAGTTCAATTATAGCCGAACGTTAGCATTTTACTTCTGGCGATTGCTTTCACGCTTCAAAAATCATAAAAGAGGTGTTCCTTTGTGAAGATTACCTTGCTGAATAAAACGTGTATGATCATAAACGTTTGTTTGCCACAGAGCTTATTTTCTGCTATAATATAAAATCCAATGAAAAAATCTCATTGGCTTTTTGTCGAGGGAACCGGGGCGATGCTAACTTCCTGGTTTGCCTACAGAAATACGTCATCCCTGCAGCACTTTATGGTTTTATCCCTTCTTAACGTGGAACACCACAGTTAAAAGCCAAATCTGTGAATTGGGGACGGTTATAAACAAACATAACATCAGGTTAATTATGTTAAAAATGTAATGGGGCATTTGTGTAAACAGGACTATTTCTAACTTCATCAGGTATAAAAGGCTCAACATTTGACTGATAAATTGAATAGTTCGCAACTTTTAAAAACTGTGCGTGTGGTCTGCTGGGAAAAAACCCTTAGAAATCCTCATGTGACCCTCATCTTAGATGCTGCCCTTAGCCATCACATTTTGCCTTTTTGTCATGCATAGAGGCCTGAGCAGGGGGGGGTAGTGTTTTGAAACAACAGTCATTTGCATCATTGCAGCTTCAGCTTAACATTGTGGTTTCGGGTTTCCTATTTCAGTGGAAATCAACATTCAAATAACCCACGGGCCAGATTTAGCCCCGATGCTATCGTATGTGTTGCGCAATGCACAGAAGTGAGACGAACCCTGAGATTTGGCGTATAGGGTTCCTAAACACAAGTTAATACTGTACGCTGTGCTGTAATTTCTCTGTCACTCATGTTGCTATTTCTGTAAGAGCCAAACCAAAAATAAGGCATTTCTACTAAAATATAAAATTTTCTTTGTGTGATATTTTGCAATCTGTAATAGTTTGTTTGTTTTGAGGCCTTTTTAAAGCCAAATTTAAATGTGTCTCTGCTGAGGTTGGACTTTTCACAACATCTACATCCAACAGGGAGGCAAGAGTTGGTGGTGGCGCAGCTTCCAATGTAAACACATCAAGCTTTCCAGTCGGTGTAGCTCATTTGAATGCTGCTGTAACTGAAACATGATAGTTTGAGCTCATGCAAAGTAGCATCCAGCACAGTTATATGTGCCGGCCAGTAAGGAAGGGGTAATAAAATAAGTCCTGAACTGAATTCATAGACATGATGTGCACAAGAACAGACATTTTCCTTCTACCAACAAACAACCAGGCGATGTGTTTTAGAGCGATTCCCAAAAGCGTGATTAATAAAGCCAAGCTAATGTAGCACACCGGTAAAACGTATTCCTCGTAAAAACCTTTTTATGCTCGCTTTACAAATAAAACATCTGTAATAAGATTAAATAATTATTATTTGATCATGAGATATTACCTTACTTAATAATAGTTTTATAACACAATACAATAAATAAAAAAAACAACAACATTGAGGGGTGACCTTGCTCGGCTGTTAAAGTGAAAAGAACTAGAAAAAATACTGTAAAAACAGGAATTGAAGAAGTGGTCATTTTGAAAGGCACTCGTCTGCTAAAAGCCATGAATTCAGTGTGTGTGTGTGTGTGTGTGTGTGTGTGTGTGTGTGTGTGTGTGTGTTGGCTTGTATTACTATACCTGTAATGTCCTCACAAGGATAGAATGATTGCACAAATCCTCCAGAATGAGGACAATTTGTCGGTCCTCATTTGTTTTTCTATTTACAGTTTTAGGGTTAAGGCTTAGGTTCAGGTTAAAGATTAAAACTAGGATTAAATTAGGATTATTAGGGAATGAATGGAGTCGATGGAGGTCCTCACAAGTATAGAAATACAAACTACAAAATGTGTGTCTTTGTTTCCCGGTTACTTCATTTCCATATTTGGAAAGGCGAGCACAGTGCATGCACAGTGTTGTGTAGTAGTAGTTGTCATAGTAGTACTAACTGACATCACTATCGATGTTTACAATTACCGACTTTTGAAGAGTTTTTTAAAAAAAAAACTTAAAAAACAGGAAAAAAACCCCCAAATGTTCATTCCAGTCTGTTATTAAAATGTCTGTTTCTGGCGTCCGCGAGTCACGAGCCCACCAACACCTCCATGATGTGGTCCAGTTCTGTCAGATCAATTTTGAAAGGCTGATTGGCTGAAACCTGGGGGGCGGGGCCGCTATACGGCGACGCCAGCGATTTGAGGAGGTCGTCCGCCGTCACAACCGGCGACAGTTTGGTGAGGCCACCGCCTGCCGTCACGCCCACCGCCCCCGCTGTCGTACAGGGGTCAAAGTCATACATGGACGTGTCGATGTCGGCGAACAGGACGTCGTCCAGCGCCAAGTCTGAGAGAAACCCCGAGGGCGAGGAAGAGGAAGAAGAGGAGGAAATGTCTACTAGGCCAACAGGGGGCAAAGTGTCCATCGGCCGGAGCTCGCCACAGCGGGCGTCCGCTAGCAAGACGCCAGCTGCCTCTGGTTTAGCACCCATGGTCCTGCTGTCTCTGAGTGGACCCGTGGGTGCTGGGGGGAGGGGTGCTAAGTGGGAGGGCTGGGCGAGTGGCGTGGGAGCTGGGGAGGTAGTCACGGTCGTAGTATTAGCTGCTGCTGTCCTTGTTATGGCTGTGGGAGGACCCAACTCCATGTCACTCAGAGCGGAGGGGAAACCGTCGTTGGACGAGGCCGGCACAGCGACCCTGACGGGCGCCTGGCTCAGAAGCGCCGAAGGGAGCGGAGGAGGCGGCGCCGGGGGAGGCGACATAGGAGGAGTGAGCGGGGATGGAGTACAAAAGGCTGAATCTCCACCGTCGTCCTCCAGTAAAGAGGCGGGAGTGAGGCAGGCGTCCAGAGGGGCGGGGCAGATCTCCACGCGGGTGGGGCACGCCTGGGATGCCTGGCAGTTGGGAGGCACCATTGGGTGGGGCGAAGGCGGCGGGACGATCGCCGGCATCAACAGCGCAGACGGCTGGGACACCTGTGCCGCCGCTGACAAAACACCAAAGGAGGGCGGCGCGTCACGGAAACCCTCATCCATGGGGTCGTCGGGCGGCGGCGAGGGCGGCAGGAGCAGCGGCCGCAGGGAGCCTTCCTGCTTGAGTTCGTCCTGGATGCGTCGCAGCATGTTGTTGATGAGGACGCGACGCTCCAGGCTGGGCTCGCCCATCGGCCGCTGGCTGTACAGCTTCATCAGGGAGATGTTGAAGATGGTCTGCCGCTGCAGGTTGTACGACACCTTGGACAGGCCCTCCGGACAGAAGCCTAGTCCCCCTCCCGCCACCGGCGCCTCCAGCGTTTTGCCTTCCAGCCCCTCTTCATCCTCGTCCAGCTTCCGCTTCGCACCTTTACCGAACATATATCTGGAAAACCAGAGAGACAGGGGAGAGGAGGTTATTTGTCGCTCAACTTAGAAGTCAGTAACATAAAAAGCATCTCATCTGGGGGTTTATATTTAGTATCACAAGGAAACAACATTTGTTCTGATTGGTCAAAAGTCTTGTAATTTGGTGCAGCTGGTGGCTGGCTGTTAGTTTAGGGAGCGCTTGATTTGTGATGCGTTGATGTGTTTTCTATGAGCGGAGCATTCTAATTGCAGGTGATCGTGTTCATTTAATTGTAGGAGGCCAAAATTGTGATCGCGATTTATATTAAATTAATGTGCAGCTCTAGACCATTGTGGTTTTTGTATGTTGATTCAAATCCAACAGCCCTACTAGATCTCATCATTAGATTATCACACATCTCACCTAACTGAAACACTGATATATTCTCCAGTGAAGTTTGCCGACTGAAACCCAGCAGCTTAACCGTGGTGATTCAAAAAGCTGCTTAAACGCAACAAGCTTACTGCAACAGGGGATTTAAAAAAAAAAAAAACATACATTGAAACCAAGAGCAGCTGCAGAGGGAGCCTCACCGCTGCACGCTGTAGCCCAGCACACACATACTAGTTATGTAATAGCAGCGTTCCCTGCTGTACCACAGGATCATAGGCCAGATTTTAAGCCCAACCCCCCCTCCAACCTCTCTCCCTCGCTCCCTCCCTCCGCCTGCCATATCAGAATAGCACATTGAGTTACTTAAACCACATTCAGACAGCACGCGTGTTCGACCCGCGTTGGACCGTTTCACACGAGACAGCTGCTTCCCGCTGTTGGCAGAGACTCCAGTCTACAGCGCAACACTTCACTGATAAAACACTGAATTATATCCAGTAATTAACCAGATAAAAGTTGCATTTCCATCTCTCTTAATCACACACGTTTTCTATTTATCCCTCTCTCTTTCTCTCTTTTGTCGGAGGGTTTGTTAAATGACATTTAAACATCTGTATCATTGAATTAATTTCCATTCATGCAATCAACGCCAGCGTCCGACCCGCGTCCAACCCAGGACAGGAAGAGGATTGTGAGGGAGGGTCAGCTGATTGTAGTTGACCCATACAGATCAACCCAAGACCTGCATCACCGTGTCGGTATGAATGGGGTATTAGTGAGCGGGTGGGGCAGGGTGGTGGCGAGAAACATAAGAGAGAAAGAGAGCTACGTTCCCTACAACATACTGTACATTCCTGTTCATATTTTACAGATCTCTGCATCTAATCAAACTATCTGATGGTGTCATTATTGGTGCTGCAGAGAAAGCAACGAAGGGAGCAGAAAGAAAGAGAGACAAATGAAAAAAGAAAAGAAAGAAAACAGGAATCGCTGCAGTGTGTTTGACTCAAATCCAGGCTGACAGGCTCATGCAGCCAGTTGCTGTCTACACACACACACACACACATGCACACACACTGCGCATGCGTCTCCACACACACACATACACACTTACAACCACACACACAGGAAGTGTGAGCTGCAGGCCCAGTCACCACGACTGGTTGGTTGCCATGACAAACAGAGTCAGCTGGGAATTCACCCAGAGAGATGACAAAGAATGGGATGGGGGAGAGGAGGAGGAGGAGGAGGAGGAGGAGAGAGGAGGGGGTGTGCTGGGGGGCAGGAAGGAAGAGGATGAAGACGAGGAGGAGGAGGAGGAAGTAGAGGAGTAGGTGAGATATTGGTCTGGAAAAGGTGGGAAGGGAATGAGCAACTTTCTCTCTTCTTATCTATTAAAACTACTGCTGAGGTGCCTTTGAGCTCTTCATTACTGCAGACTTTAATTGGCTCATAAATGATGCAGATGCGGCTGCACATATTCACATTTTACTGATATTAGCAGATGTTAAAAAACCTTTGATTATTTGATTTCTTTGCCTTTTGACACAACAAAATACTGCAAGTTAGCTATAATGGCGATGTCACTGATAGGGTTTTCCCATTGGCACTTTTGGCCACGCCAAGTCAAACCATGCCGCGTTGATTTGTACAGGACTCGTAAAGTTGCTGCTGATGAAAACCTAACATTTCCTGATTTTACTGCTTCACAATAAAAATGTTTAAATAACAGGGGGACTTTTATTGTGAAGAATCTATAGGAAATGAAATGCTTATCTCCATATTAGCGGTGCTTTGTTAGCGGCTATTCTTTATAAAAAAAAAAGTCTACTAATACTGCAGAGAGGAGGCTCATATTTTAAATCCAAAGTATGTAACACAAGTAACACTAGTATGGAAACACTTTGGGTTTCACACCTCACTCTGTGGTTAACTATGTTATCGTATTGCAGTAACGTGCGGTCAAGTCAGCCGTCACTCTCATCTCCGCGGTCAAATCGGCCGACGCCACAACTGTAGAGCACCCATATACTGACATTTATGTTAAATGCATTCAAACGACCCGGATGGAGCTGACCACGGATGTATAAAGCTGACGGGAGAGCTAGCGACGGACTTGGCGAAGTTAGAGGAAGTATACACGTGTTTTTTCAAAATAAGGTGTTAAAGCTTCAGCAGTCAGTATATTTTTGGCATCATTGGGGAAAAATTCCATAATAACCTTTCAGCATATTGTAATTCAAGTGTTCTGAGAGATAACTAGACTGCTGCACCTCCTCATGGCTCTGTTTTCAGGCTTTAGAAAATCATTTCATTGAGAGAGCGTTCCTATTGGCTGTGCTCCGGTCATGTGACCAGAACATGGCATTCCTTCACCAGATTTCACAATGGCGGTGGCGTCACAAACTTTCTCATTTTACAGCTAAACCGTGCACTACGAGATGATTCTGAAAACATTTGAGGAGAGAAATAGGCATTAACGTAACATACTATTGATTCATATTTGATCAGCGCTGCCTAGTTTGACCATTTGGTCGGAGTTCGCGAGTGATTGACAGCCGGCTCTCATAGACGGCAGCTGGACAGCAGACCTCAGATCAGCTCTTACTGCTTGTTTTCCTCCGGTCTGTGAAATCTTACAGATGCCGTTAGGAACACCGGGGGACACAGAGACACATGATTTTTTTCATATAGCAACCGTTTTATAAAATAACTTTTTTTAATCATATTTGCTGTAATCTCGCCTAATCAGCTTTAACAAAGGGAACTTTATATACAAAATTCATATATGGAAATATTCTCATTTTACAGCTTAACAATACACTACAAGATGTTTCTGAAAACATTTGAGGAGAGAAATAGGCATTACAGTAACAGAATATTGATTTATATTATATTGTTTATATTACATATTTGATCAGCGCTGCCTTGACCGTTTGATCAGAGTTTGTGAGTGACTGACAGCTGCTCAGAGACAGCAGGCTCCAGCTCGGCTCTGACTGCTTGTTTTCCTCTGTGAAATCTTGCAGATGTCATTAGGAGCACCGGAGGACACGGAGGAACATGATTCTTTTCAGATTACCTGTCTCATGTACTACTGTCAGGATATAGTGATCGTTTTATGAAACTTTTTTTAATCATATTTGCACCATTTCTACCCACTGCTGCTTTCATAAACATCCCAACATTTAGATGTTTGTGACTTTAAACCATCCACTCCTTGAGTTTCTGCAGTCGCTGCAGCTGCTTGTGGAGCTTCTAGGGAAAATGGCGAATCAGAAAGAGAGACACAGAAACAGAGAGAGTCAAAGAGAAAAGCAACAGAGTTAGTTTCAAAGCAGTTTGCGGGTGTGTGATTGAGAGCTGAAGCAGCTGCGCATGTCTGACTCACCGACTCATGGCGGGGTGTTTAGACACACACACACACACACACACACACACGCAGACGGTGCAGGGCTGACATACCAGAGGTGCCCCACCCCTTACATTCCTCTTCATTATCCTCCTCTTCCCTTTCCTTCTCCTCCGCCTCTTCTTCACTCACTCTTTTACCTCTTTTCCATCTATCTATCTTTCTCATCCTACCCCCTCCTTCCTCTGACTGTCAAAGTTCACAGGCCCGGAGTCGTCCTACACCCTCTATGAGCCACGTCTAGATATGAACACACCGCAAGAAGAAAAACAGATCATAAATGAGTAGATAAAGAGCAGCAGTGGAGGAGTACTGCAACTCCACAATGGAGCCACGCTCTTCATTCAAGGTCACTGTGACTTAACACGCCACACTGTCTCGTCTCAAAACTACCTTTTCCAAAAGGTTTTCCGTGAGGTAAATATAGCTCGAGGTCTCTTGAGAGCTTCTAAGCAAAGAAGCAACCAGCTATGAAATCAACCAACCTACAGTTTTTGAAGGTCAGCAGAACTATTACTGATATTTTTGGACTGAAGAGCTCACAATGTCTTTTCTTTTTCCAATAGTTATTACTTTTTAAGGAGCAGTGTGTAACATTTAGAGAATATAATATTAATAAGTATGTTTTCTTTAGTGTATAAAATAACTGATTTTAGTGAACCTCACTCCTGGAACAAACCAAACAACCAAGCCGACTTGGCAGACGGAAGAAGTTTCATTTGGCTGCAATCTACAACCTCACCGCTAGATGCTGATAAATCCTACACCTTTAAATTGGACATAAAGTTGCAAAATATTATGAGTATTTAGTATATTGAAAATGTATTAGAATAACTTCAGAGCCAGTGCAATTTCAAAAGTAGTGTGTAATCAGTCAAACTGCATCATATCAGAGGCTGATAACGCTGACTAGACATGGTTTACTTTAATAAAAGTCCAATATCTCCCTATTATTTCATCAATATATGTAATCAATAAGACATATTATGAAGTGCGTTCCATTTGTTGCGTTTTCTTCCTTTTTCTTGCCCTATAAACCACCTTCAAAAAAGTGCAACAGATACCAAACAAATCATAATCAATACATAAATGGTTGTTTCCAGCAGAGCGATCTGATCTAGGAAAAAAACTTCAGGGAAGAACATTTCTCAAAATAAACTCTTCTCTGATTTTGCAGACACTACAGCCCAAAATATCACCAAATATCCTGATACAAAACCAATAACCAACACCGACTGGGCTGAACAATTTCCATTTTACTCTGAAATAGGAGTCCCACGCAGCTTATGAGAGAATTGATGATGATTAACTATAATTGATAAGGACACAATGCAATCAAATATCAAAATCTGAAACTTCATCTCAAGGGACCTTGGAAGTAAAGTAATATAAAGCAAAGAAAAATAGACTATTAAGAACAAGCAGTGAGTTTTAAAAGGATAGTTCAGGTGTTTTGAGGTGGGGTTGTATGAGGTACTTATCGATAGTCAGTGTATTACTGCTTTACCTCACCGTCAGACAGCACTTTCCGATGGGGAACTGAAGCCGTTGCATCCATCTATGCTCTCGCCAAAGCCACCAGACTCCATTGAAACAAAACTGTAATTTGACCTCGCAGAACACAGGGGTTGCTCACCAATGTCACACAATAACACAAACAAACTAATCAATCGAGGCAGCGGTAACCAGCAACTCCCGTGTTCTGCACTGTAAAATTACTGTTTTTTTCAATGGAGTCTGGTTGAGCATAGATAACGGCTTCAGTTCCCCATCGGAAAGGGCTTTCTGTAAGGATGCACCGATTGTGAAATTGTGGGCCGATACCAATACTGATGTTTAAAATAACAATTTGGCAGATACCAATGTTTTTGATGTTGCTGTTTATTTTGTTTTTGTTGTTATTTATTCCCCTTTTGTACTGGGGAAATAAAGACATCTTCATTATAAGAAAAATAACAGAGCTGTATTAAAGTCATTCAGCATTTCATTACACTGTCTTTCAATGAGCACAAAATCAAGGTAAACCTGCAAAAATATTCTAAATATAGCGTACACTTAAACTGATATTGATTTTTTTTAGGTGGGCCTTTCTTTTAGGTGGCTAAAATATGTTTTGCTGCCAGCCCCGTCTACAGCAGTACATTGCTTTGGTTCGGTGCGGTAACTCCTGTGCGCTTCTCCAAACTGGGGGCGTCCCGACCGTCATCTATTGTAGGTGATACACTGACACTGACACTTCAAAACACCCAAACAATCCCTATACTATATATGAATGAATGAAAAGTATAAATCTAATCACAAACTGATGGAAAACAGGAGTGTTTTATACATTTAAAGGTGAGGTCAGGTGTGTGTTAGCGTGCCAACTGTGCCTAGAAACACGCATCAGACATGTGGGCCGAGCATATTACTCCGGGAGCTGGCTGCTGTGGTGAGTATGTGTTGTGCAGTAGTGCGGTGCTAGTGGATGGACTCTGCAGTGATATTATGATCCTGTAACCGGATACGCTGGTTTCCATGCCTGAGCTGCACATCCACCCCTCCCCCTCACCTCCACATCGGGGCTATTTCAGGTTCTCTGGATGCACAAAGTGTGGACACACACACATGCGCGACACACACCACGCTGCTGCTGCAGGTGGATGAACGTACTGCGATGTGCTGCATGCTCAGTATGACATGTATTAATCTCAGCATGTGCGTGAAGGCATACAGTACAGTTTGCAGTCATGACTGTGCTTCCACTGTTCCTCCTCGCTGTAATGCATCCAGCTTTGCACATGAGGACGACACTGTCCAACTCACTCCTCTGTGTGTGTGTGTGTGTGTGTGTGTGTGTGTGTGTGTGTGTGTCTCTCAAACACACACACATTGTAGCACTAGTAAACACATTCCAGACGAAACCCAGAGGAAGAGATAGTGCGTTGTAGTGCTCGCCTGACCAGATCCACTACGCTCAATAGCAGCTACGCTTCCACACACAACTTAAGATACAGTTACACCATGACGATAGCTACTACTACTACTACTACTGTTTATACCACTACTACAGCTCTGTCTAGTGTCTACTAATATATTCATTCTGCTTCTGAGCACTTGTATAAATACATTCAAAGTGCCACAATTGGACTTGGTCATTGACGCCTTGCCAGCAATTTTTTCCACTAAAACTTTCAACTCGCTCTTTTGCGTAGGCCTGCAATAAAACAGTACGTTTGACTTTTTCTCAACCAGACACATGTGGTTTAAAAGGCGAAATGCTGACAGGAGGTTTGGTGATGATGACTAAAGGTCAATTAAATATTGAAGGTCATTTCATTTGCTTTTGGCTGCAACTGAACAACATAACTAATCTTCAAAACACTTTTATTTTGACATTGCTGCAAACTCTTCAAAAGTGTTTCTGTGAAGCAACAACAACAACACGGGAGGACAGATGGTAGAGAAGAGCAGGAACCAAAATAAATAAGACAATCGTGCGGCTGGAAACAATGTCCTGTGCGTGTGTTTTCCCTCGTAGTGATCATAAATGCTCAGATGACAAAGGTCAGCTGGGTATCACACGGGGAATTCACTACGATCTCTTACATAATGACAGACCTGGTTACAAAACACTACAGCTCCGACTGCACAACATGCAGCATCCCATTAATAAAGAGACACTCGGTGTGAGCGCCCGGCACGGCGAGCTCAGGGTGGACTGAACCGTTATAAAGAAGATGAGAGAGAGAGTTGATGTCTGCAATCTGCATCTGGAGGATTTAGATCAATTTAGTTTGCAGATGTTGCTTTTATTTATTTTTGAATTAATGAATGCATCACAATTCATTTTTGAGAGCAATCCTTTTTTTTCTTTAAAAGTCTGAATGAATAACTTTCTGTATTTGATTTACGGTATTCAAAGTGTAAGTTAAGGTGTCTGAAGTTAAGAGATTAATCACACACAGCAGGTCATGTAAACCCTTTTCTTTCCAGACTCATATTAAACCTAAACTCAGCTGTCAGTTCATTTGGGTACATATAGCTTTTTGGGAGTTGTAGTTTCTAACATTCAAGTCTTCACTCATTGACAGAATTGGGCTGGACAAAAAATTAGAAACACCTCTCAGTGTTAGTGATGTCACGAGAACCGATACTTCAGTACCAAGTCGACTAGAGACTAACGGCGTAAGATCGTCCCGAGGATGATAGAAAATATGTTTGGGACGCTGTGAACTCATTATTGATACCCTATTTTTCCCCTGATAATGCTACAGCGTAGTGTCGTCCCGATACTTGAAAAATGACGATTTTCGATACCATTTTCAACACCACAGGGAAAATTTGACACAACATTGTGGTCATAACATTTTAAATATTTATTAAAATATAAATAGCGGTAGGAGGGAAGAGAGAGCAGAAAGCGCAGCAGGTACCCGTGTATTGATACTGTGGAAAATGAGTATTAAAACCGTTTCAAATTTTCAGTATTGATATGTTTTGATACTTCTGTATTTTTGACAACACTACTACATTTCGAACAACAAATCTATGTCGAAATCGGCAGATTGAGAGCTAGTTAACATTAGCTGTTAGCTCCGTGCAGGACTGTGCTGCTAACCGGCTGCTAACTGCAAACGTTAACTAGCTCTCGTCCTGCTGATTTCAACATTTACATTATGATGCGTTCAGGCTCTATTCAGTAAAAAAAAGTATTGGGCGAAGGTTCAAATGTAATCTTGTAAAATGTCGTTTTGGGTAAGAAACATGAATAAATCAAGTTGTTTGAAGGAGATGTTTTCAAAGTAATATAAAATAGATAATAGAGTGGGAATTATGACCTAACAAAAACCAGTATGCAACTGGTAATAAAGGATGTTGAAGTACATGGGATTTATTGTTTTAATTTTTTTTTTTAACGTGGTATTGAATTGGTATCGAGAATCATGGAATTTCCCCGGTATTGGTATCGACTACTAAATTTCTGGTATCATGACATCCCTACTCAGTGTAAAGCAATACTGACCATAAGTTATAAAATCATTAAGGTAGGATTTATAACAGGGCTGTTATTTAGCAAGGCGTACGTAATAAACTGGCAACTGAGTTTATATTATGTTTAACCAAGAGCCAAACTTCTGCATCGAACACAATGAGTCAATCATACCGGAGAGACCCGCCAAAAAGTTAACACCATGAATCACTTTTACAGAATGGCGTCACAATGACACATACATGCACAATAAATGTGTGCGTGTGCAAATTTCTGTTCATTAGTGTATTCGCACACAAACTCCCTCCCTCACACACACACACACACACTTAAGTCTATAAATAAGAGGCAGAAGAAGAGAGCAGATTTAGGTCAGCAGACGCGTCTACATGCCGCTGAGCGCTCCACTCTTTCCACCAAGCCTCCTCTTCTGGAGGGGGAAACACAGCCTGACACTTCCAGTGACGAAGCATCAGAAGCTGCAGAAACCTACAGTATGTCTGGTCACTGCAGGGTGTATGTATAGTATCCACCTTATTACTGCAGTATCTGCCTTATTACTGCAGCATGCATCGCTGTATCACAGCAGTATTACCACCGTGCCCACCTTTTTAGAGCGGCACCAGCTCCAGTGCTGCAAGTGTCATCATTTTTACTGCAGGCAGCACGCTTACTACTTAAGCATAATCCTCGTGAATGCAGTACAAGCCTTATTACTGCACTTGAAGCTTTACTGCTGCTTCCTATTACTAGTTATAGGTGTTCAGCTACTGAAGGTAGATGCAATATAGAGAACATGCATCCCTCAGAGGGTAGCCGAAGGAACAGAACTGGCAATATATGTTACTGTAAATTAAAGCCTTAGATATTGACAATAAAAGCCTGCAGCTGTCACCTCATGACGCCCAATACATGTTCATATCAAGGCCTTCTAGAAATGTACGTGAAGATAAGATATGTGTTAAAGATGATTTTGTTATAGTGCCTCCAAATTTCTTCCCAGCTAAATACTGATGTTGAGTGACTTTGAAATAACAGCAGCAAGTTGTGAGGAAATTTAGCGGGATTTAGAGGGACTACTGGGTGCTAAAAACAAAATCAGGGAGCGCATCTTAAAACTAAAGGCCCAATATTTTCCCCATTTTTAAGTTTTAATAGTACAGTGTAGAGTTGCCTGATCAGAATTTAGCCATTGTCACGGTTTCATACTGGAAATTAGGGGTGTAAATCACAAGTTCCATCACGATACAATATTATATCGATTCTTTGGACAACAATACGATATTTGCTGATATCACAAAGTCTGCCACGATAGGATTTTTATCTAATTCAATTCAGGGGCCAGCGATCAATATGAGACGATATCATATATGTGTGCAGTATATATACTGTATATATTACACAGCCTTGTTGAATATTCAATTCTGATTGGTCAATCAGGGCGTTCTGCAGTCTGTTATTTCTTTATAGCAGACCGTTGCTATGTATAACAGACCGTTGCTATGGATGCAGTTCTGATGTCGGACTCTGGCGGACCATTTTTGTGTAAAATTATTGATTTCTTAAGTAAGTAGCAGTGGAATAATAATAATGTACAGCTAGCGGAATGAAGATTCTGCCGTGAGCCAAACTTATATATATATAAAAATAAATACTCAATCAGTTACATTCACATTAAAGCTTCCCAGCTACACTATAAGATGATTCTGAAAACATTTGAGGAGAGAAATAGGCATTAACGTAACATAATATTGATTCATATTTGATCGGCGCTGCCTAGTTTGACCGTTTGGTCGGAGTTGGCGAGTGATTGACAGTCGGCTCTCATAGACGGCAGCTGGACTGCAGACCTCAGATCAGCTCTTACTGCTTGTTTTCATCCGGTCTGTGAAATCTTGCAGATGCCATTAGGAGCACCGGAAGACATAGAGGCACATGATTTTTTTCAGGTTACCTGTTTCATGTACTACTGTCACGATATAGCGACCGTTTATAAAAATAACTTTTTAAAATCATATTTGCTCCAATCTCACCTACTTCACCTTTAAGTGTTTTTGTTTTTTTTATCATTTATGAATTTCAAAATAAAGGCGCATCTTAAAGATAACGATATGTATTGATATTTTTACTTTGCATCGATATATTGGATCTTTGAATCGATCCAGAACAATGTGTCGTTACACCAATACAGGAAATATTCCTGTAAATGCAACAATGAAATTTAAAATCAATGTGCTCCTTTAAATGTACTCCACCTGGAGTCTGGGGACTTCCTGAGGGGTACCACACTCAGCACACACACGCGAGGCTTTCCCCTCCCCACTGTGGTTATCTGCTCATCTCTACAGTACAGGCAGTTGTGTAACTCTGCCTCACATCTGGCCCCTTAGACAGGGTTCAGCTCTGATCTCTGAGGTCTGATATATTATTGTGGGTGCTCGTCCACACAAAGTAAGAACCTCTGAGGTGATGTATGTGCAGCTCACACAGCACAGGAGTGAGTGTATACTGTCATTTATAAGAGCAGACTGCTGTTGTTGTGGTGCACGTTATGAAACAACCTCAGACAGTCAAATCACTTCCACTTCCGCTGCAAAGACACATTTCACTACTTCAAAGCAGCTTTACAGGTGCATTCACACAAGTTGTCAATAAAGACTATTCAATACTGCATGTGTGCTTTAAGTGTAAAAGTCCATCTTTTCTATATGCTGTTATTGACAACACAGCAAATATGTAGACTTAAGCCGTTATATTTGACCTCAAATACATGCTCAATTAATGTCGTTGACATGTAAGAGAGTACAATTACTATTACTAATTATTTTAAATCTCTTTTAAAAACCCATTTTTATAAAAAGGCTTTTTTTAACTCCGTAAGGCAACAGCTTGGTGCACCTTCTCCCACACCTTATATTGTCCTCTTTTGGCATATGTGTAGTAACTTATTGTTTTGATACCACTGGTTACGGGTTTTAGTTTTCTCATTATTTGGTCTTTATGTTTTGTTCTTTTATTGTTGTTTTTATTTTGTCTGTATTGCATTGTATCTGTGCAAGCTCTTTGAAACTATGTTTAGAAAGGTGCTATTATACAAATAAAGATTATTATTATTATTATTATTATTATTGCAAATGTAGGTCATTCAGTTGTAATTACTTAAAAAAATAAAGTAGCCTAAATAAGTGAAATTATTTAATGTTATTCATTATAGCAGTATGTGCCAATATGTGAGTGTATTTGGGTGAAACACTGAATGTAATTAAGGTAATAAAAAAGTTTATTACCATTGTGATAAACTGTAAAGTGGCTACTGCCTTGACTTTGTAAACTGGAATGAGTTTTTTTAAGCAGAAATAGATTAAAGGATCACTTGAAGTAGCCACATATTATACATTTAATATGGTAATTACTTAAAAAATAGATTAGCCTAACTTAAGTGAGATTATTATTTAATGTTATTCACTATAGCAGTATGTGCCAATAGGTGAGTGTATTTGGGTGAAATGTATTTAAGGTAAGAAAAAAAGTTTATTATAAGACACTTTTCTTCATTGTGATAAACTGGAAAGTGGCCTCCACTTTGTAAACTGGAATGCGTTTTTTTAAGAAGAAATAGATAAAAGGGTCACTTGAAGTAGCCACATATTATACATTTAATATGGTAATTAATTAAAAAATAGAGTAGCCTAACTTAAGTGAAATTATTCATATTTTTTAATATTATTCATTATAGCAGTATGTGCCAATAGGTGAGTGTATTTGGGTGAAATGTATTTAAGGTAAGAAAAAAGTTTATTATAAGACACTTTTCTTAATTGTGATAAACTGGAAAGTGGCCACTTTGTAAACTGGAATGAGTTTTTTTAGAAGAAATAGATAAAAGGGTCACTTTAAGTAACCACATATTATACATTTAATGCAAAAACTTTTTTTTCCAACAGGACCTCTTAACCTTATACCACACAGCTCCACTAGTACACTACTATACACCTTCACTGTGTCTATTATTCATAAGAAACACTGCCTCTCATTACTGTTATTTCCTCTCTGCGTGTTTTACTTATTAAAAGGTATAAACGGAGTCTTACCAGGTCCAGGTGAGCCGGAGTTAGAGAGAGAAACATGGAGGTATTTCGGCTGCAGGAGAACACGCTCCTCGCTGCCCGACGCTCTGACACACAATGGCGCTGATAGGAGGAGAGACTGCCTCCGCTCACTGGAGCCACGCTGCCTTCACGGGCTGTGGGACAGACCGGCCACCACAGCTACACATGCACTTTAGGGCTTTTAATTAAGAGTTTCTCTTTTTGTTTTATGCTTATATTCATTGATTTATTATGTTATATGATTAATTATATTATATGTTATATTTATTCATATTATATTTATATATATTATTTTATTTATTTTTGTCTTTTATCTAAAATGTTTTAGTTGCGCTGTGTATTTTCCGTTTTTATGTCTGTGAAGCACTTTGTAAACTTGTTTTTGAAAAGTGCTATAGCCTGAGTTGTAGGTAGTTGTAGTTGTAGGATACAGGAAGTCTCGCTTGAGCGGAGCAGAGTTGTAGTTTCGTAGCATTTATTCACCAACAAATAAACTGTACACACACTGCTACACTTACGTTCACAGCTATACCGCCACCAACAACCTCATACTTACCGCCATCATACACACACGGTCTGATGGAAACTCGCTAAAGTTACGCAGAGTACGTGTGCGGCGGTGAGCCTCCGGCAATGCTAGAGCTGCAAACGTAGCACAAATACACACACTGTTTGTTGGCCACTCGCTAAAGTTATGCCGGGCAGACAGAGTATCGTTATGTCGGGCCGGCACACAGCAGATAACCTGCTAAACTAAACTAATGTGCGGTGGAGACTTTTACTGCGAAAGTGGCTGCATGTCCGCGACACTACACGCAGCATCGTAGCTGCTAAATTAACGCTCCCGTCAACGAATATCTGTTGTGCTACTGCAGCTGCTACGAGGCACAAATCTTGTCGGTTAACTGTTAATAATCGGTTAACGAGAGTCGGTTATCGGTTAAGAACATTTTCAAAATGAGCATCCCTAATAGCAACTGCTATAAAGAAATAGCAGACCACAGAACGCCATGATTGACCAATCAGAATTGAGTATTCAACCCAGCAGAAATTTAGTCCCTGTATTTAACCCATCTGAGTATTAGGAGCAGTGGGCCGCTGCTATAGAGCGCCCGAGGAGCAGTTTGGGGGTCCGGTGCCTTGCTGAAGGGCACCTCGGCAGTGCCCGGGCGGTGAACTGGCACCTCTCCAGCTACAAGTTCACAGTCCGTACTTGGTCCCTGTGGGGACTTGAAACAGCGGCCCTCCGGTTCCCAAAGCCAAGTCCTACTGCCGCCCCAATATACTATACTAGTATACTTTATATACATATATATATATATATATATATATATATATATATATATATATATATATATATATATAAATAATGAACTTATAATAACTAAACTTTTGCGTGACACAAACGTTATTATATGTATGTTGTAAGAAGACAGGCTCATGTATGGTAAATGTTCAATGTGGAAGATCTATGGAGCTACACAAAACACAAAATAAAAATATATTAATAAATAAATGAGCTCTGCCTTTACCAGCTGCAACATTAAAGTGATGGACACATTAATGCATCAATAATAATAATAATAATACAATAATATAAGACATATTATTGTACATAATGAGTACTTTAAGTATATTTTTTATGCTAATACTTTTACTTTTACTTAAGTATAATTTTGAATAAAGCCTTTTACTTGTAACAGAGTATTTTATCACTGTGGTATTGCTACTTTTATTTAACTAAAATATCTGAGTACTTCTTCCACCACTGTATATTCCCGAGGTCATTCTTATTCGTAACGTGTCGTAAATTCGTGAGCCTGGTTTGACAGCTCAGGGCTTATGATGCCCTTTTCTATCCATAGCAGATCGTTGGAGGGAGGAGAGAGGAGATGGAGGAGGAGCCCAGTTGGTGTTGAGGCATCACGGCCCATGCCCGGCCAGTTGAGGAGTTCTTTTTTTTTCTTTTCCTCCTTTTCCTCATAACAAATTAAAATTAAATTAAATATGGATAAAACAAAATGGAGAGAAAAATAAATTAAAGAAATAAAAAATAAATAAACAAACAAATTAATTAATAAATGAGGAAAGAATACTTAAAAAAACCACTTTAAAATTCTTATTAATGTAACAACGACATAATTAGTGTCATGACAGGATCCATTTTGTTACGGTAGTTAAATTTCCGAGGAGCACATGAAGGCAGCAGGAGAAGCTGAAACCGAGCAGCTGCCCAGAGAAGAAGTGGCCCCGCCCACACACACACACAAACACACACAAACACACGCGCACACACACGCACACACACACACACTATGGTATGCTCCCTCTCAGTATAAAATATGTAATTAAACATTAACAACATTTTGAAACTGTAAAGTGGAACCAATTTTCACGTTTTAAGCTTTAACTGCGGTCAAGACCCCATTTGGACGGACGCCCTACCAGTGCTTTTATAATAGTCACATACTTTAAATTTAAAGTATCTTATCAGAGATTTTTTTATTACTATCTGCTGGTGTTTTTTTGCACTTTGACATGCACTGAGAAATCCTTAATTTATTATTTTATTGACAGGAGAATGGTGAGCGGTAACTAAGGTTATTACAGTAAACTAAAACTGAAACTAAAATGAAGATAAGCAGTAAGTTAGTAATGTAAAACTAAATAAAAACTATATCCCTTAATACTAAATATAATATATATAATATTTCCTGGTTAAAATATGATATATCAACACTGAACCACAGAAATTTAACGGACTTGACATCCCAGGAGATGCCGCTCTGCCGCAATTGCTTTACTAAAGTAGCACGAAGATTAAATATTACACATTGTGGCCATTACTACACAGTTCTCCAACCATATATATGTAGCTATATACTTCTGAGACAATATACTTGGTCCTAACAAAAACAAAATAAAAAATGAAACTAAATATATAAAAATGAAACTTAAACTTTCTGAAAAACTGAAACTAAACTAAAACTAGCAAACGCACTCTGAAAACTAAAACTAAAATTTAAAAACCAAAACAACAATAAAATAAAAACTAATTGAAAATTCAAAACTATTATAACCTCGGTGGTCACAGAAAGGAGCCCTGGACTGATGGTGCCGTTTGGCCGATTAGTGATGCCCGTCCTACCCGGCAGCAGATGGCAGGAAGATGTCCGGTAAACTGAAACAAAACCCAGCAGGGTCGGCTCCAAACGGACAAAAACACCAGTGGAGCAGGGCAGAAAATGGGCATCCTCGACCGTTTGTGTCCCTGATGCCCCCCTGCTGCACACTCACCCAGTTGTGCACTGATACACTCACAATCACAACGAGTCTCCCAGACGGGCTGCCTGTTCTCAGGACCGGCTGTGATCAACCTGCTGTCACAAGTGTTTCCATCTATTTGCAGTCCAGTGTTTGCAGGACTGAACTGCTGCTACAGTTTCTCCTCTTGTCAGGGTGTAAAACAACATTTAGGTCTTCATGGTGCTCTATAACTCGCCACTGTAAAGATCACCGGAAAGTGGCTCAACAAAAACTAATCCCATCTTCGCGAAAGCAAGCGCTAGTTTTTCTCTGTCCAGTGTTGTTTACTCCCCTCTGGCATTTTGTTCTCACGATTATTCATTATTTCAATTCAATAAAAAGTTTTATTGAAGAGGGGAAAAAATCTCTCTGAGCTAACGAGCGTGCTAACTATGAGCTTGTTCACTAACGGGACAATACGTTCACATTCAAAACTCGTATTTGCACCTGTCTTCCGCTTTTGTGGAGCACTTCATTTTCTGACAGAGGAGGGTTAAATAAAAGTGGATGGTGGTGCAAATTAGCTAATAAGCCATTTGCTGGTCAAAGGTCACCAAAGTTCAACACAACACCAAATATAAGGGATGCATCGATACCGATACTGGATCGAATTGTAATTCCTGGTAATTATGATGATTCTTTACTAAGTTGCTGATGTACGATTTATTATTTAAATAATAAAGAACAATTCAATTTACATCTATATATTTATTGGTCACATTTAGTTTTACAGAGTTAAGAAAGTATTATTTAAGTCAGGCCTGATGTTGCCATACACATAAAAGAATTATGCCAGTCACTTCCACACAGTGAGGCATACAGCTTATTAATTAAACACTGGTATCGGATTGGTACTCAGTATCAGCCGATACCCAAAGGTATCGCTATCGGTATCGGTACTGAAAAAGGCAGGTGGGTGCATCTCTACCAACTATTTGTGCAGCTTTATTTTGCCTCTGTGACTGGAACCACTGGCCTATGAGTGAGGTGAACGGCGTTACCATGGTTTTGCACTCGACGGCTCACCATACTGCAGTCTTGGAAAGGGAGGAGTGAGCAGAGGAGTATTCAGTTGGTTGCAATCTGCAACCACACCACTAGATGCTGCCAAATCTGACACACTGTACCTTTAAGTCATCACTGGCTGAAGGTTGCAAGACACAAAAACTTCCATCATTGCACAGCATGACATGTATGAGATTTATATTTATTATAAAAGGCTAAACTGACTCAGCTCAATCAGTGCAGACAGCGGAGCTTATGGAAACTGCTGGTCGGACAATAAAAGACGGGAATATTCTGTTATTCTTGGCCACGGGGATTCTCAAGATATCGGTATCATCATGCAGACAGCCTGAATGAAGCCTCAGCTGGAGTAGTATACGGCTAACAGGCGGGTTAGCCTGGGCAGCAGCTCTGTGCGTGCACGCATACGTAGCTTCTGTGGTGAATGGAGATCTGATTTTAGTCCTGTGTTCATCTCTCTAGACTCCGAGTTGACTCATGAATTGTGAGCAGCGAGGAGGGATGGCTCTAAATAAAGATTTCAGGTCAAAAACAGGAAATGGCTCAGTGAGCAGGGAGGGCAGGGCCATAGCAACACCAACTGGAGAGCTGCACCCACCACATCCCTCCCACCCTCCCTTCATCTATCTTTATTTATTTCTCCCTCGCTCTTCTTTTATTTCCCTCTCTGTGCAAAATCTGCCTGTTCCTTGTCTTTCCTGCTGTTGATTTGCCTCTCTTTTTCTTCCCTTTTGTCCATTTATTTAATGTTTTCTGAGGTTTAGATTTCAATTCAGTGACTTCTAGAAAGGTAACTGCAAAAAGCACGATGCAAAAGACTATTAATGCATTCAAAACCATAATGAAATTGTACTATAATAAAATAATAATCAAAGCCTATAATAATAATATAACAGAGAACATGCTACGCTACAATACCAGCTCTATTTTATTGTTATGATGTGTGTCTATGTTCCTCTGGGCATGTATCAGGTTGCCTGTGTGTGTGTGTGTGTCACTATCAGTGTGAACTTGAGAGTGTGAACCTGACTCATGGTGAGTTCATACTGGTCCCACTCATCACTCCCAGTACCAGTACACGACGCTACGTGTTGCTTCCATCCATCACCGTGTTGCACCTTCGGGTGGTAACGCGCAGGATTACGACCGGCACCAGAATTAGCTTGCTGACCGTCATGTTCCTTTTATACTCAGCTATGGCAGCACACATGCATTTTTTTTATCATCAGGGTCTATAAATTCACACGCGATGCACACACAGAACAATTCCAGGGTGACACACACACACACCACACACACATCACACACACACTCACACACACACACACAGAGCGGGAATGATTGACTCATAGTCTTTGTGTTACTCATCAGTTTCGTCTACATGAGACAATATATTGAGTGTGTCCTCTGTTTGTCTCAGTAATAAAGGAATCACTACTAGCAGTATGTTATTGACTCTATGAAGGACTTAACTGATGCAATAGCACATGGCTGGTAGCTATATATAGCTATTGCAGTACTAGCTCAGTAATCCATTACTATCACTTTCACTACTGTTACTGTTACTGTGGTGTTATTGAACACTACTACTACTACATTACTACTTACTCAATTACTGTAGTTGCCATTTGTTAGAGAAATCTAAATTAAAGGGACTGTTTGTAACTTCTTACATTTACACTCTTATAAATCATTGCGGGTCATGTTTCCTATGCACGCTCGCGTGTGGCTACGCTGTTCCAACACAGACTACACAGAGGCACCAAAACCGCAAAGTTCTATCTAGTGAAGCCCGTCTTGCAAAACAGTGTCAACTAATCCCGCTCCAGACCACCGACCACGGCCAGAAGACACAGGGGAGACCGTAACCCTGGTCTCCAGGGCCGGAGACGATGCTGCACTCTGCTCCTCTGCCTGCCTGCCTGCCTTCACTCACACACCGCGCTCGTTCTCACTCGCTCCACCTCTCACGTGCATGCGCGCGCATACTACACACTGCAGAAGAGTAACGTTATCGTCTCCGACCAAAACTTTGGTGTCTCCTCTGTTCCTTCTGAACATGGTCGAGAGGCTGAAGCAGGAAACACAGTATCAGCATTGATTCATGGAGAGACCTTCGTCTGGTCAGCTAACATTACTGCCAAGCAGCTGAAATATAGAGTGATATTGTGGTTTTAGCTGACGTGTATCGCCTCACTGTGTTGATCAATGCCCATTCATGTCTATGTAGAGCGAGCTCAAGCGCAAGCAACAGGATGCTGACTTCCGTTGACTTAACGGCCACAGGTGTCGCTGTTAACAAGCAATTTCTGATTCTTACATAGAGTCCCTTTAAACTTAAATCAAAGGGTCACTGACGCACCATGGGATTGTGGTATACGCGGGCAAAAGAGTGCATTGTCCAAGCAAAGTTTCGGTGTTTCTTATGACTTATTTCTCCAAAAAAACAAAGCAAATGAAAGAACAATGAAATCATGACTGTCCCTGCCTTTCTGGCTGGTCCTATACCTGCCTACCTACATATATAGCTAAACAAATAACTAGCAAGAGATCTATTGTACCCTATAAGTCAGATGACCTCAGTCTAATGCCAACAAAAACATCAGCAACATCTTTCTAGATGAGTTTAAAGTTGGGATGCACGATATGGATTTTTTTCAGTTGATACCGATAAGCGTTAATTACCTGCATCTCTTGGTCGATACCGAAAAGGTAACCGATAATTTCACGTTTAAAAAGAAGTTCATAATCTGTAGTTTATGCACACCTGAGGGTAGGAAAGGCCAAGATGTAGTGAGCAAAGACGGATGATTGGCTCAGAGGGTAGAGCAGGTCGTCCACCAATCGGAAGGTCGGTGGTTCGATCCCCGGCTCTTCCAGTCCACATGTCGATGTGTCCTTGAGCAAGACACTAAACCCCAAATTGCTCCCGAAGGCATAGCCATCGGTGTGTGAATGAGTATTTAGATTAGATCCTGATGGGCAAAGTTGGCACCTTAGCAGCCTCTGCCATCAGTGTATGAATGTGTGTGTGAATGCTGACATGTAGTGTAAAGCGCTTTGAGTGGTCGGAAGACTATAAAAGCACTATATAAAATGCAAGTCCAAGTCCATGATTTAATAATCCATATAGCTCTGACCGAACCAAATCTAACTGACATCATTATTGTTAACACAACAAAAACAAAGAACAGTTCCGACTCTTCAAATGTGCTTTTAGTTTTTTCTTATAAAGTACATCAAAAAACTTGTATGCAAATTGCAATGGTGTTGTCTTCCTCTGAAACTGTGAAAAACATCCACACGTTTGGCTCTCTAGTCACCGTGCTGCACTTGTTGTTATTCTTCTCTGTTTATTGGCGGATCGCAAACCAACTTTAAAGGTGCATACAGTACCGCCACCTACTGTAGGGGAGTGTGTAGATGCTGCGCTTGTTAGGTCTATGGGTTTGTATTATCAGCCGATAATTTATCAGCTATAATTTCATTATTGGAATAATACATAATAATATAAATTTCCCATTATCGGACGATAATTTATCGTGCATTCCTAGTTTGAAGAGAAGTGTGGAAGAAAGAGTTAGAAGTTTTCTTACATCACATTTGGAAACTAAACCCAAAGGAAAGAGCACAGGCAGGGCAATTTCCCCTTTGATTATACAGCTTTGAAAATATCAGAATTTAAAATTTTGAGTGAGTATTTTATGCAATGTGATCAATCGTTTGATATTTGGCTTAAATAATAAGAGAAAAATAGAAGTAAAAGCAGTGGAAACATCCATGTGTGCTGGCAGATTTGGGGAGGTGTGTGAAGAGGACCAGAGAATAGTATTAATACTATTAGACATGGGTGTGGCACTCCAGCCCAACATGGAGGGAGACGGAGAGGGGGAGATATGGAGGGAGGGAGGGGAAGGGCTCCAAACCAAAAACACCCATCTGCTTTCTTTCCCATTCTCTCTCCCTCTCTCTTTGTCTCTACCTCCTCCTTTTCTCTCTCTTTGTCTCTTTATCAGTGTCCATCATTCCCCCTCTCTGCCCACACAGGACAGTTTATCCTCCACACAGCATGATACATCCACGATCAACGCCACTATTCTGTTCTTTACTATTTGAATTGATATAAACCCAAAGCTGGACAGAGCTTGTTGGTGAGCCAAGAGGAATCTCTCCGTTCGTCTTCCCCCCTTTTCTTCTCATTACATTGAGGCTTCAAACACTTGTTAAGTGTCTTGACTCACGCACTTCAAAAGGGGAAGTACAAGTAAGCAGAGCAAGGCGGCCTCCTGCGGTGCTGCCGTTTTAGTCAAATATGCTCCCAAAATGTAGTCACGCTGCCTAGAATCAGTACCTTCACACACACCAGTGGTCTTGTGATGATGCCGATCTAAGCATTTACACTCGTCCTACTGTGACACTCAACAGATTTATGTTATATGGAAGTTATCATGAGGCAAACTGTGCTTGAAATAAGTACTAAAACTAAGTAAATTACTTAAGTAAACAACGTAACATAAGTACAGAAAACATGTGACAAACATCTCTATTGTGACTTCCAAACAAAACATCCATCTCGAACACCGGTCTCCTGGTTGAAAGTCTGGTGTTTGTTGGACACATCCACCTAACCTTCTACCCGCCATTAATGTCCTTTCTCCCCTTTTATTCTACGTCACTACAGTACGGACTACGTGGCGTGAAAATGACACACCTAAAGCAAGAATAGCGTTCTCATGACACGCTTTTGCCTCGTGCATTATCATGTCATTAACACGCCTTTTCGTGCAACCGGGATGTCAGTTATGTCATTACATGTATGTCAAGATTACATACTAGTTGTCTCAACATACAGTATTACAAATTGTTGACTCAAGATGATCAGGATTTAAATGTTTCATTATCTCAGGATACTGCACATCATCATCATCCATCCAGGCTGGTTTCATTTTTGAGTCATTCCTATTATATTTGACTAAACTAAACTAACAAAATTTGACAATTAAGTTGTGATTTCAAGAAAACTGTTTATTTCAAGAACATGAGATAATGAATCTTGAGATAACTGGACTCAAAATATTATCAGCAACCACCGCTGCTTCAGGCTTTGATCCAAAAAACCTTTTGATTTGCCATAATATTAAAAAAAAAATCATTATTTTCCTCCTTCTCCTGTGAATAGACTGAAGAACTAAGGGAAATAGTTTTCTATTTATAGACCAGTAGAAACTAGTTAGGACGCTCCAAACAAAACTTTTCATCTTGCAAAAAAGAGGGCTTGTGCCTGGACTAAGATCATGGGTGACCTATAGACAGAAAGATACTAAAAGAGAGAGAGAGAGACAGAGAGAGAGAGAGAGAGGGGGCAGGAGGGAGGTGTGTTTACTTATGGCTGTGTGACGCCTCCAGTGTCAGGTGACTTACAGGAAAAGAAGTTGTTGTTCTCTGTCTGTCTCTCTCTTGCTCTGTCTCTCTTTCATGTGAGTCCTCTTTGCTGTTTTCCTTGTTTCATAACTTCTGAGATGAGCCGTTTCCCTCTCTACTCACTGACAGAGTGTAACATGTCAAAAAACAAGCAAGAGGCAAGGCATCCAAAATCATATTAGATGGTTAATTATTTGACTTGAAAGCAGCCACTGTAAAAAAATAAATAAAGTTGAGTACATGCAAATCAGTTAAACCAGTCATTACGAGATAATAACCACCTTAGACATACAGTACAGTACTCTGTTGTATGTTTTAATAGCTTTTTGGCTCGAGGCGATGTGAAAAGGTTTGGACTAACCCTTTAATGTGTGTGTCCATCCATAGCAAACTGGTGAGCGTGACACATTCCAGCAGGACAACTCACCAATAGTCCAGCAGTAGTTGGGACACAGATACCTCTGTCCACTGGGGGAAAACTCAACAAATACGCATTCAGTTCACCACAATTTTTTTTTGCAGTTTTGGTCACAAGTTAGCTCCATTCTGAGCAGTCGGGAATTGGAGTGGAGGCTGTTGTAGTGGAGGAAGTAGTAGTGGTTGTAATACTGGAAGTGATGGTGTTATTAGCAGTAAAGGTGACAGTCATAGCAGTAGAGAGAGTAATAATAGATGGTGTACTCATTACATGTGTGTGTGTGCATTCTTCCCTCCCGCATATCTTTCGCTGTCTTGCCTCTAACAATAAATTCTGCAGCGTTTTTTAAAAGTGCACTTCAAGTGAAACTGAACTGCAGTGAAAACTCTGTGGAGGGAGATACTGGAGCTGAAAACAGGAAGGTCATTAATCTTCGAGAGAAAGCGAGCCGACTCACAAGTCACGGCACAAGGAAGCAGCCACAGCGGTTCGGCTTCAGAGACGAGCAGCCAGCGACTACACTTTAGCTGGTTATCCATCTTTCTTTTCTCTGTTTTTTAAGCCCTCTGGTAGCGTCGTTTTACTAACCCCTCCAGCCACAACATCCACGGAGAGCTATTCTTCCCCCCCCCCTGGTGTTGCTTTTTGTTCTGTTTTTATCGGGGATATAGTCAGAACAATGTGCTAGAAGTAAGAAATGATAGACCAGAAAACAGTATGATAGACTGAAAGTTGCAGTTCACATCCATGTCTGTCCAAAATGTCATCACTTAATGGTTATATCCTGTAAGACTTTTGTGTAAAATGGTATTAATTAACATATGAATTCTTGAGTTATGGCCATAAACGTGTTGTAAAGTCACAGTGACCTTGACCTTTGATCACTAATATCTAATCAGTTCATCCTTGAGTCCAAGTGGACGTTTGTGCCAAATTTGAAGACATTCCCCGCAGGCGTTTCTGAGATGTCGGGTTCACGAGAATGGGACGGATGTATACGTACGTACAGACGTAGGGATGGACAACCCAGAATACACAATGCTTCGGCCTCGTGGACTCACTCATGCCAGCGTGACCGCTTTCAAAAAATCATCAGAGGTCAGCTTGGAGTGGAAGATAGAGGACCCTTTCACGTCCCCCAAACAGAACCACATTGGACCAAAACACACCAGACCCCGATTTAAATAAGATTTCTCATCCAACAACATCTCTAATCTAAGATGTCGCTGTGTTAGGACGTCCACATTTTAAAGATGAATTTGAAAATGCACTTTTTTATCTCCTTTGGCCTTCCACATCCAAAGATTTATATTTTCAGAAAACATTCCCCAAAGTGGATACACTTGAAAACACAGTTCTTACATTGCAGCGAGGATGTCTGAGTCAACAGCAGGGCTGCATAATTAATTAAAAATTTGATCAAAATCGCAATATGGCCTTCTGCAATTTTCAAATTGCAGGATTACTTAAGAAAACATTTGTTTAATTGTTTTGTTTAACTTTGTTTAACACGGATCGTCACAAAAATCACACCATAATAATTATGTTTTTCAATGAAAATGGGAATAATGATGTAAAAATAATCATTCCCTCTTATATCGCCAATCATATCACAATAGCAATATCAGTCAAAATAATTAGATAGTTCTTCAAAAACGTTCAGCCCTAATTAACAGAAGCATTTATGACTCTTGAAATATGTTCTTCTCATGTCAGTGACAACACTTGTGTTGTTTGATCAGCCAGAAATCTGATTACAGTAATCCATGCACAGTAATCTATTACTTCTTCCCCTGCTGCTGCCCTCCCACGCCAGACCAGACTGGCTGAGTCAGCGCCGTTGCTCTATCACGATTCAGACCGACACACACTTTCCCTCCCTCCACCCCCCAGCCCCCTCGCTTTCCTTCATGAATCTCTTCATTCACTCCGAGCTGCGTTCAAAAACTTCCTCTCCGCTCTGCGTTCGCTGTCACTCTCTTTCTGTTTCATCTGATTGCAGTCGCTCTCTCTCTCTATCTCTGCAATAAGGTATAAACACCCCCCACACCTCCCCACCCCTCCACCTCTGCCTCGTTTTTCTCCTCTATTTCATTCTTTCGACCCCCTCGCTCCCTCGCTCCCTCCCTCCCTCCCTCCCTGCTGGCTGCCTTCAGGGTAGCAGAAGGGAAGTGAATGGCTTCAGCCCTCCCAGCTGGTCCCATCACCCAGCAACCCAGAGCAAAACAAAAGAACACACACACACACACACACACACACAAGCCTACGAACAGGCAGGCGATGAACACACACACACACAGACGGGTTCACTTGCAGATGAGTATATGCATGTTCTTAGACACATGCAGACAGATATGCAGATGAATGCACACACACACACACACACACACACACACACACACACACACACACACACACACACACACACATGGACCCCCACCTTTGCCCCCCCAAACTCACATCCATAAACAGCCAGCCAGCCAGCCGTCCCCTGCAGACTCCCACCCATCATCCCTTCCTCCAGTCCCCCACCCATCACCCATGGTCCCCTTCTCCCCTCCCCAGCACCCTCTCCAGACACCCAGTCCTTTGTCCACACTCTGTTCCGCACGAAAAAAAAAAAACATATTTGGGGAAAAACACAGATGTGTTGATCCAAAAAAAGAAGTGGACACAAAGCAGGGAGTAAATGAACCGTTTGTGTTTGTGGTGCACGTTCATACATAAAAACTGAGCACCAAAACAGAGCTCTATTGTTGTTTTAGAGTCTCTAAGTAGCCCGCAGAAAACCACAGCTCAGGAAACCTGGAGGGTATGTATGTGCACTTAAACTCCCCCCTGAGATCCTCTGTTATAGATCATCAGTGTGTGATGGTCAGTGCATTCCAGGAGTTATTTTGTGATGAAGTCTTCTGACCACTCAACCATGTCTCCTACTAAATTATGCTCCCGTACAACTAAACTGCATCTTCAATTTTCTCCCAGAAAACGGTCGCAGTTTCAAACAGTTTCAAACACGTGGTTAACGTTGTAAATTGAAACAAAACAAAACAAAACTACTTGGTTAGGTTTAGTTAAAAAAACATCATGGTTTGGCTTAAAATGACTACGTTTGTTACGTTATTAAGCTACACGTACACAGTGAGCTGTTAGACGAAGAGATGAAGGCGATACGCTGCACATCTCCAACTTCTCAGCAACGCAACCGACTAATTTCACTTTTGCTGTTCGCAGATTTGTGCCGTGTGCAGCATAAAATCTGAATTATGGAAAAAGGCCAATTACTACCTGACTTCTTTATTACAACGCCAATAGTTTGTATATAGTTTTGCTGCCCCTAGTATTCTGGGACTTGTAGTATTAAACCACATTTGCTAATACCACCAGTCTTAAGGATCTTAAGGATTGAAACCTTTAAAACAGGGTCATCAGGATTATGTAACGCAGGTGTTGCTTTAAAGACTCTGTAGTTTCCGATTATAAAGTGCTTTAGTGGTGCATACTGAATTAAACACATCTGCTGTTAATTAACTTATCATAAACTAAATGCTACTTAGTGAATCTGGAGCCTTCAGGCCTCCAGTGATCGAACAGATGACTGAACTTCATTTTGCGATGCACCGCTGTCATCTTAAAGGTAGAGTTGGAAAAGTTATATAAGTTGATATTGTCATTACATCCTCACAGCAATCAATAAATAAAATTCTTTCACAAAAAAAAAATCTGGTACCTGTTGCTGTCGCAGGACT
The DNA here is from genome assembly GCF_043250625.1 of Sebastes fasciatus. Classification (NCBI taxonomy): domain Eukaryota; kingdom Metazoa; phylum Chordata; class Actinopteri; order Perciformes; family Sebastidae; genus Sebastes; species Sebastes fasciatus. The sequence continues at coordinate 26,075,404 of NC_133803.1, read as the reverse complement.
GTAATAAACCTGTCCAATCATTCTGTCTACCTGTCTGTGAACACTCTGCTCGAGCACTCATTGCGAATTGCGAGTCTTCCACAAGCTGCTAGCTTCACAGCTGTGAGTACTAACAATAGCCGTGTTCGTTGTTTACGTTCATCATGATAATAGTGGGGGAGTGGCTTTGGAGGGAGGCCTGAAGTGTCGGACTGTCAGTGTTGCCAACTTGGCAACTTTCTCGCTAGATTTAGTGACTTTTGGAGCTAGTCCCGCTAGCTACTTTCACTGGAAAAGAGTTGGCAACACTGGGCTCTGGTTTTCAATTGGATCATTTTAAAAATCTAGTGTACTCTTGCTAGTTTCTCAAGATCGCCCGCCCTGCCTTTAAGTGGTTTAAGAGGAACTGCACACTAAATTATAAGTTTTTTCACTGTACACATAATCACATTCATCCTTGTTAGCTTGGCATATGATGATAATACAGGTAATATTTTCAACAAAGTCTGAGTATTTCAGTGAGACTCCCATATGTGGTTGTATACTGTCAGAAGATCTGTATATCACAAGTGGACCCCAGACCAAAACCAGTCACAGCATTGACTGGGAAGGGGTCAAAGTTCATCAACCAAGAGTCAGTGGTTGGTCGAAAGATCTGACTCCAGAGACCATCTTTGAACAAGAGACCCCCCAAAAACAAACACCTGTTATCATATGACAGAAGTTCCACACGTAGGGGCTGGATATAGTCCAAAAGCAGGCAAACAGCTCAAAGTCCACTTACTAGCTCTTTCCAGAGCTCTTTTAGTCTTCCTCAGTGGATGGAGTTTGCTCGGTTGTCATGGAGATACAGTAGATCAGCGACCTCAATATGTAACTTTGGTCACGTGATAACAGGTGGTTTTATGGAAACTGAGCAGACTAAAAGAAATACACAAAATGTCCTGCTCATGCTCCTGTGCACGACCTTCCTTTCATCATCATCATCATCATCATCATCATAATTATCTCTTTTACCCAGACAGCGTGTGAATCTGCACATCCTGTACAAATTGAAAAAGTCAATACGTGTTACAGAGCACATTTAGACAGTTTTATCATACATAGATGTCAATGCACGCCGCTATATTCTCATTGATTCTACATTTCGTCGTCTCTATTTCCTTTTCTTCATTAGTAGCTGTAATGTCCGAGACGTGAGCACACGAACACAGAGATCCACAGCAGCTGGTTTTAGGGGACAGCTGTAGCAGAGGGACTGAAGTGGAGCAGCTATTGTGCAACGAAATCAAATTCATCTTTATAAAAATCAGAGGGAAAGCAGTCAGAGCAGGGCAATGACTGGAGGGCAAAAAAACAAAGCGGACTACTAAATATTTAGTTTAACTTTCTCCTTCAGCGCGGTGAATGTGAGCCAAACCAAACCTGTAAGAAAAATGCTTTTCTTCCAAATATTTTTCAGCCTGAAACTGCTCAAACAAACAAATAGAGGGAAAGTGAAATGGGGTTTTCTGGGAACAACACGACGTGGAAAACCTGAGAATGTGAGCAGCTTCTGCAGGCTTGAATCAGGAACATAACAGCAAATAGGATGGAAAACGAGGGGAAAATGATCTGAACTGAATCGAGTCCAGACTCATCTGGCCCGATCCTGTCTAAACACGCTGCTCAAACATCAATCTACTTCCAGTCGAGCCAAGTCCAGTCCACCTGAGCTCAGGCTACTCTGGCATAGTCCAGTTTGGTTTGGTTCAAAGCTAAACCAACGCTGTCTGGTCCAAAACAGTATGTCCCAGTCTGGTCTACAACAGTCTTAACCAAATCCCTCAGAGGCAGCCCAGTCTGGCCCTGTAAACTGTCCCAGCAGTCCCAGTAAACACAAAGAAACACAATACCAGCCAGAATAAACACAACCACCTGACCACACACACACACACACACACACACACAGTCCTTATACGGCAGAGGGATGTGTTCGGTGTCCTCCACATTAATTATTGAACAGAAAGATCCGCTGCAGAACAAGCCAGCCAGGAGTCATGAGAACTGGCCTCAGCTAGCCACACACACACATCCAGGACCCGTTCAGACCTGATATTAACCTGCGTCCTGAGTGATCGGATGACAAGTGGACAGGTGAAAAAAATAAAACAAATTCTGTTTAGCAGTTGTGTGCATGCATGACCAGCTGTGTGCAACACGTGTCGCCCGAAGCACACGACGTGCTTCCACGCACAACGTCCAAATTATGGTGTTACACACATCATCATTGAGTCAGAGACCCAAACAGTAATCTCCCAGAATGCCACTCTGTACCATTGACACAGATATCAGCCACTTGAGCGGCTGCCAAGCTGACGCAGCACTGTATAACAAAGTATATAATCATTAGGCCATAATCATACAGCGGCTGCAAGCCAAATGTCCCAATATCAGGCTGGCCTGTTAACACTCCCTCTCTCATTGAACATTTGCCATGGCTGAATTTCTTCAGTTTGGGCACTATATAGTCCCCTTAATGCAATACTGAGTTAGTGACAGCACACCATAGTGTATGGAATACTGTACAAGCTGGTGGGAGTACAGACTGTCCTGAATAGGCATATTGTACACACTTTGACATATATTTCAGTATGTGCTATTTAACCAAGCAATACACTCTCAATATCTCAGTAAACAGTTCAGATAATAACTTGTTACACAGCTCTGCAGAAAGGGATTGAATGAGAACAACATGTCCTAAAGACACTTGTGCACAGCGTGTACTTCAGAGAGGTGCTGCCACGCGCTGCTCACGCGGCCGGTCTGGACAAGCCGTAACTCAACAAACATAATGTTACTTTGCAAGAAAAGTAAAAAGTCCTCAGAAAACATTTAGGTGCTGACTCGTAAATATTCTCTGCACAACTAATGAATCAGCTGTACTTTGTGTTACTAATAATTAGAAAATGTTAACATGCTAACACGCTTAACTAAGTTAATGAGCATGGTGAACATCATGCTGCTAAATCTTAGTAACATTGTCACTCTAAAGGTCTTAGCACAACAATGCCATATTTTTTACGTTACACACTGAGTCTGATGCATTTTATATTCTGTTCAATGCGAAGCAATGGATAGCGCTCGTCCCAAAAGGGGCTATTGAATGACATCAGCAAGAAGCTATCGTTTAGCTGCCTAGAGCACAATCACTATATCCTTTGTTTTGCAACCATCCTCGATTCCAAGCTTTTCTGCAATCACCTGCCACGATCTATCTTTATATTCTGCATCTCTGTACTCTGTATTTTTTCATGTTTATCGGATGCCCTTTTGGATGATGGCGTTTGCACGGACGGTGGCTCAAATAACGCTTTTTTTGCCTGTTGAGAGATGCGAAAAAACCTAGAAAATCGGAGTCACAACGTGAAGTCACATTCATTTTTAAACGTGCGACAATTTCAGACGAAAAATGAACCCTGTATCATGATATGTATCGTATCGCCAGATTCGTACCAATACACAGCCCTAGAAATGACACATAAATGGTATGCTTCCTGTGATAGGATCGAATGGTGTTTACACCAGAAATGAACCGCCCCAGAGAACGCACCAAGGGGGTAAACGCTCCAGGGTTTGGTTCAACCGGACTTAACAAGGCTGGTGTGAACGCTCCCCAAATACAGCATCACAGAGCTGCTACTATGACTCTCCTTCTCTCCTTCCTGGATCAGCAGCAATATTACAAAGCATTCAAACTGCTAAAAAGTAGGTAAACCAAAAGGCTGCAGTACCGTTGATCTTTGGGACTACACAGCTTCATTCTTGTTCTTTGAAATCAGATCAGATTGATGGTTCGAATTTAACTATGAAGCGTTTTGTACAATACTTTTGACCATTACTTTTTGATTTTTTCTCACTCAACATCCTTTGAGTTACTGGGTGCTGCGTTCAATAGATATGATCAAAAAACAAATTCTGACTCCTCGTACTTAAAATGAATATATCATACAGGACACTTGAAGCAGAAGAAACACCCTGGTATTTATCCAGCATGATGATTGTAATGTATAATGCTGCTTTTGTTCTGTGAGTCGACTACAACATTATGTGTGAATAGCGTGTCACATTTACAGCGGGGAGGAAGAGTGTGTGGGAGGGGGTATTCCAACAGAGGACATGATGTAACGTGGACTACTATACAGGTAGTGGAGCAATGAGTCACTGAGCTGAGGGAGGTAACATGATAACACCCCAACAACTCAACATTTGCGTGTGTTTTTGGGACTTAATTTATGCACAAGTGCACAGAGGATGTAATTTTCTCAACAAAAGTGGCCACCTTAACAATTCATTTAGACTGTGTTCAAATCTGAAAATTAAAAATACATGTAAACTAGATGTTTAATGTGTAATTTCATGTTTTCAGTGTTAGTTGTCATGAACAAAGCTCAGTTATCTATCTATCTATCTATCTATCTATCTATGTGAATGCAGGCTTATCTATTATTAACACTTTGTTCTTTTGGCTCTCGTTAAGAGGCCCGCTCTGCAAACGCTGCTCTTCTGACATCCGATCCCCCTGTTCATGTGTGTGTGTGTTCTGCATGTTCACTATATGTACCTCAGATCTATACTTAGTCTTGTCTCCTCTGGATCCCTGGACGCAGCACAATACCTCCACAGTCATTAGATACTAAGTGCATTGTGCACATCATAAACATACTGTAAGTACCGCCGAAAACAACATGTCTAATGTTGTAATCAAACTTGATTGTATTATGAGGCCAGGTTGCCTCCAATAAAAAAAAAATGTGCTTAAATAAATAAATAAATGCATGAATACATAAATAAGTACATGCATTTAAAAATAAATACAAAAATAAATAAATAAATAAATAAATGGGAAAATTAAACAGTAGAGTAAATAAATAGAAGAATTAATATGAAAATAAATAAATAAATAAAGAAGCAAATTAAAAACAGAAATATAAATTTATGTCACATTTAATCAATTAATTAATTGCTACATTTATTTTTTTATATTTTTGCTATATTTAATGACATTTATTTATCAAGTAAAATTATTTTTTAATTTTTTTATTTTGGCAGGTTCCGTCCTCCATACCTATAACACTGTTGCTTATTGGAAAATGTATGTGATTTTAAGAATTAAAATAAAAAATCTAAATGAATGGTTAAATAAAAAAATATAAAATAACAATTAAGTTTTTGGGCTGTTATCAACAGTGTTACAAGCGTTTTATAATCAAAAACTAAAACAATTCTAATAATGTAAAAAAACAATACCAACTCAAGATCCATTTACTAGCTTTTTTCAGAGCTTTCAACCATATCACTGTAACTTTTTAAACCAACACAGATGAGAAGTCCTGAATATGACTTCACAACTGAGCAAACTCCATCCGCTGATTAAGAGAATGTGACGTGATTGAAAGCCCTGGAAAAAGTTAATATGTGGACCTTGAGTTTAATTTTTTTGTTCCAAGGTCAAGAATGAACTTCCATGCCTTATTCTAAGTATTCTGAAATATATATTTTTTAAAATACACATGGTACACTACAGGTTTACAGAGCACATCCACACATAAAATATCAAATATCTAAACATTTGTTTGTAAAAAGCCTCAGAGTTTTAAGTTGGATAAGATGACACAAACACACACAATCGCTACATGAGAAAGAAAGAAAAGGTGCTGCTTGTGTGTGCAATGAAAAGGAGGTCAGTGCCTGAAGGGGTGCGGGTGATGTTGAACACTCAAAGTAAAGACACTGAGAATATAGAGCTGCCACACACACACACATAATCATACACACAATAGATCGCCTATATTGTGATGGTGGATTAACAACGATGCACCTTCATCTCCCCTTAAATAAGCACCACTGATGAGGTGCAAATGCTACTGTAATCCTACAAAAATATGAACTTCATTGGCAACACACATTTTTCTAGTCAAGAGCAATATATCTGCGGGCTGAAACTGATGATAGTCAATATTTTGCAGCTGAGTGAGAGCTGATGGGAGCCACAGTGAGGGTCCAGCACAACATTCAACAAATGGCAGTTAAAGCCCACAACATCGCTGCCTGACTGACCAGAAAGCCCCTGTGCACGACAAATTTAAAAGGATTATTCTGAACTTAGACTGTTCATGCCTGAAGTGAAGCATGCTCCTGTCCCCACAGGTCTCATATTAACAAGATTAATACAGCATCTACACACAGAGAGCCTGAGCAGAGGGTCAGAGGCTCAGGTTCACCAGATAACCCCGCTTATAGGGGATACCTGTTCACTGTTAGGGCTAGTGCAGTGGAGAGGGATTATTGTGTGGTGATGCTATCATCACATCCACTCTCCCACTGTCTATTTATAGTTCACAGAGCTCTCCCTCCCTCCCTCTCTCTCTCTCTCTGTCTCTCTTTCAGTCTCTCTGTCAGATTCTCCATACTGAATGCCAAATGCATTAAAAGGCGAAGGTCAGAAAAAAACAGAAGCACTAACCAGCAGTTAGTGGTTTCAAACTCAGGGGGAAATAAAACACCTGTCCCTGATCTTACACAGAGTGCTCTTCTTAAATTGGTATTAGGGCTGTCAAAGTTAACGCGATAACGCGTTAATGCAAATTTGTTTTAAAGCCACTAATTTCTTTAATGCATTAACGTAATGAATCTTTCGAAGGTTGTAGCGGGGTCAGCTTTAAAGCTAGAGTGAAGATACTGGCATCATATGAAACCAACCATGTCGTACTAGCTTGTCGCAAAGGAGGTTAAATAACGCTCCAAACTTGCACTAACTTTTGGCGAGGAAAAACTGGCATGGCCATTTCCAAAGGGGTCCCTTGACCTCTGACTTCCAGATATGTGAATGAAAATGTGTTCCATGGGTACCCACAAGTCTCCCCTTTACAGACATGCCCACTTTATGATAATCACATGCAGTTTGGGGCAAGTCATAGTCAAGTCAGCACACTGACACACTGACAGCTGTTGTTGCCTGTTGGGCTGCAGTTTGCCATGTTATGATTTGAGCATATTGTTTTATGCTAAATGCAGTACCTGTGAGGGTTTCTGGACAATATTTGTCATTGCTTTGTGTTGTTAATTGATTTACAATAATAAATATATACATACATTTGCATAAAGCAAGCATATTTGTCCACTCCCACGTTGATAAGAGTATTAAATACTTGACAAATCTCCCTTTAAGGGACATTTTGAACAGATAAAAAATGTGCGATTAATCGTGATTGATCATGGACAATCAGGCGATTAATTGTGATTAAATATTTTAATCGATTGACAGCCCTAGTTGGTATATATCCATATGTATAACACATAAATACACATTTTTCACCACAGGAGATGATATTATGACATATTTGCATGTTAAGAATGCAGTGGATATTAGTGGAGGTCATTCAGAGCAACTTAAAATGAGAGTTTGAGTAGTGTCCTGTTCAAGGACATTTTGTGCAGACACGCGTCTGGAGCACAGCCTCTCTCTAAGCACCGTCTGTCTGCAGCCGCAAGTACACCTTATTATGAGACGGTCAGGTGCTTATTAAGGCGTTTCATTAAGATTTCGACTTGCAGTCACAGCTCATTTGTGGAGTGGTTCAGTTCATTTGGTTAGGTGAGAACCAGCTCACCCAACAGCTGCTCTGTCTTGTGGATCAACAGTTCAGATTGGCAGGGGACGCACTTGCCAATTTCATTCCAAACTGAGTCCAGATTTGATAAAAAACACAAGACTTCTATCTGGAAATCATGAAAAAGAATCCAACATTCCCTCAAAGACATTTGGTGAACCAGTTTCAGACCAGTATAAAATGTGGACAAGCATCAGTCAGGTTTACTCTGTTCATGTGAACAAAAAAGATTTCAGATGTACTGTAAGGACCTGATCTTAGTCCAGGGTCCAGAATGCATCATCTCTGTGTTCAGACAGAGACAGTGAACGCTGGACGGCTGCTGATTCTGTCTGCCAGACGGGCCGCAGTGTCTGAGCCCCAGACTGGCAACACAGACCGACCACGGCACCTTAATCTGGATTAGCTGCTAAATTAGAAGCCTGGTTGCTTGTGTAATCCCGTTGATAAAGTTCCGGCAGCCTCTGTAGTCATTTGACGGCAGCCGATTCCTCCAGGCCGGGCTGGGCCGGCCCAACATTCAGACGTATTTGAGTAATAAAAACACTCCACTACGGGGAAAAACATTAAAAATGTACCTAAGTAGCGAAAGTACTCATTATGCAGAAAAATGTCTCTGACATTATTATCATGTAGTAGTTTATTGTTGTAGCTGGTTGAGGTGGTGCTAATTAACTACTTTATAGTTCTGTAGTTTCATCCCCTGAAGGTGGTAGGAAAGAAGAAAAAAACAAAGTTCTGCTACACAACTTTGCATTTATTTCATAGTTCTCTTGGCTAATCTTTGCTAATCTGATTTAATACTCTTATCAACATGGGAGCAGGCAAATATGCTTGCTTTATGCAAATGTATGTATATATCTATTATTGAAAATCAATTAACAACACAAAACAATGACAAATACTGTCCAGAAACCCTCACAGGTACTGCATTTAGCATAACAAATATGCTCAAATGATAACATAGCAAACTGCAGCCCAACAGACAACAACAGCTGTCAGTGTGTCAGTGTGCTGACTTCACTATGACTTACCCCAAACTGCATGTGATTATCATAAAGTGGGCATGTCTGTAAAGGGGAGACTTGTGGTACCCATAGAACACATTTTCATTCACATATTTAGAGGTCAGAGGTCAAGGGACCCCTTTGAAAATGGCCATGCCAGTTTTTCCTCACCATAATTTAGCGTAAGTTTGGAGCGTTATTTAGCCTCCTTCGCAACTACTACACAACTAGTAGTAACTAGTATGTTGGTACCAATGTATTCCTTAGGTTTTCTAGTTTCATATGATGCGAGTATATTCACTCTAGCTTTAAAACTGAGTCAGCTACGATCGTAAAATCGCAAGTTTGGTTAATGCGTAAAAGGAATTAGTGGAGTTAAATGCTTTAATGAGTTAATGCGTTATTATCATTGTTTACTCTGACAGCCCTAATGACAACACTATTAAACCACAATAGAAACATTGCAATAGCATTACAACATAGGCCTACTTGTGTTATGTGTGCTGTTTGGGTGCTTGTGGAAACATGAGTGTCTAAGCTTCACGTGAGAATTAACTACTATACTAACAATAATAATAGCCTAATTATAATTTGAAATACACTTCTCATCCCACAATGTTTCCCAGATACAGTTTGAACTCGATGACACTACAAGCATGCATCAAAGCACGCGCACACTCACACCCACTACTACAGCCTTATTACAGCCACTGTGGATCAGGCCCAAGTAGGGAAGGCTGTGCTGCACTGGAGCAGCAGCAGATCAGTCAGTCAGTGATGGTGTGTGTGAGCTTAAAGACAGCTGGTTATATAATGCAGGCAGCAGCAGCAGCAGCAGCAGCAGCAGCAGCAGCAGCACAACAGCGGACAATGTGCACTGCTTTCCTATGCCATGGCCAGTACATCCAAACACAGACAAGTTATGTTGTCACTCTTGTGAAAACCTCTTCAAACCTGCAAAATCTAGCAAGTTATTGATCTTGCATTATGGGAAATGCATCATAAAATAAAATATATCAAACCTTTACGAAATGCGGCATACAAATAATGTGCCGAACTTAACACATTTTCATATAGTTTCAACTTTTATAACTGATTCACCCTGTTCGTTACGGCACTTTCTCTTCAAATTGAAGAAGAATGTCAATACAAGGGGTACAATTTCCAAAGACCTAATAATAATAAGTCATATTTGTGTGTCAGATGTATGCCGATTTGAAGAGCAGCTTCAATTTTTTAACTTGATGACACTACAAACATGCATCAAAGCACACACTAACATGGCCATTTTCAAAGGGGTCCCTTGACCTCTGACCTCAAGATATGTGAATGTAAATGGGTTCTATGGGTACCCACGAGTCTCCCCTTTACAGACATGCCCACTTTATGATAATCACATGCAGTTTGGGGCAAGACATAATCAATACAGCACACTGACACACTGACAGCTGTTGATGCCTGTTGGGCTTGAGTTTGCCAGCATATTTTTATGCTAAATGCAGTACCTGTGAGGGTTTCTGGACAATATTTGTCATTGTTTTGTGTTGTTAATTGACTTCCAATAATAAATATATACATACATTTGCATAAAGCAAGCATATTTGTCCACTTCCACGTTGATAAGAGTATTAAATACTTGACAAATCTCCCTTTAAGGTACATTTTGAACAGATAAAAAAAAACTGTGAGGGTTTCTGGACAATATTTGTAATTTCCAAAATGTAAGATATTATAATAATAAGTCATATTTGTGTGTCAAATGTATGCCGATTTGAAGAGCAGCTTCAATTTAATATGTAGAGTATATTAAAATCATTGTTTAATAGTATATCAGCTTTAAGCATAAGCAAGATCCTAAAAACAAGCATCTTTCCAGTGGAGTTTGGCGGTACACTGTCAACGCGTCATACTAACGGGAATTCCACGCTGCGCTTTTTCCTCTTTTGACTCAGAGTACCTGCCCATTCATTGTACCCGTACATATCATATGTTTATCATACCAAGAACTACTTTTTTGAAAATGTCGGAAGCAAAAAATCAACATACAGATAAGAGAGGTATAGAAACTTACAACCACAACCAAAGAGCACCAGACTTCAATACAAAAATAGAAGAGTTTAAGATGCAGTTTGAGACACTCACCCTCTATGGCAGATCCGTCCAGCACGGTGCTAAAGTAGAAAAATAGATTTAAAAGAAAAGCTTTCGAGATTTTTTGTTACGGCCGAAAGCTTCCTCTTGCTACTGTTGAGATGTTTAAATCCTATTTTACCTAAAATAAACTGATGGACCACGTAGCTACAGCCTCCAATGTCACAGTTCAATGCGTCCAGTGCGAAGTCATGTAAGAACAGCCAGTCTGGTGTTCCGTTTATGTACCATGGGACATAATGAGAAACTACTCTGTCTGTAGGTGGTTATCAGCCTACCTCGGAAAATTCAGCTCACCTTAGAGTTTAGATGTTGTATGCGATTATAAATTACAGTTTACCTTATCTCTGGAGTAGTTTAGCGACCATTTAGATGCAGGTTTTACTATTATGTTGTTAGGATAAACTGCATGTTTTATTATTTTTTTAGGATAAACTGCAGGTTTTATTATATATTTTTAGGATAAACTACAGGTTTTATAAAGAATTTTTAGGATAAACTGCAGGTTTTATTATTTTTTAGGATAAACTGCAAGTTTTACTGTTATTTTTTAGGATAAACTGCAGGTTTATTGTTATTTATTAGGATAAACTGCAGGTTTTATTATATATTTTTAGGATAAACTACAGATTTTATAAAGAATTTTTAGGATAAGCTGCAGGTTTTATTATTAGATTTTTAGGATAAACTACAGGTTTTATAAAGAATTTTTTTGGATAAACTGCAGGTTTCATTATTTTTTAGGATAAACTGCAGGTTTTATTATTATTTTTTAAGATAGCGACCATTTAGGTTAACGTGTTGAAATATTAGCCTAGCTTAAAATGCAAAGGAGGGCTAATTTAACTTTTACATGTTAAATATAAATTTAATTTAATTAAATATAAAACATATTAAATTAACTACACATATAGTATAATATACTATCTCCCTGTTGGGTAGGCTTGGGATATTCTGTGACGTATTTCCCTTCCCCATAGGGATATTTATTTAAAAATATAAAATGATTCCCACGGTGCATGAACGCCTCAGCAGGCTGGTGTGTGACAGACAGGTCGTGCAGTGACTCAGAGATGAGTCACAGCGTCGTGTCCCGCCCACTCCGAAGTGACAGCCAATGGGGCGCGAGCAGGAAGCCAGGTAGAGTCACGCACAGCCCACCACAGTCACAGTCCCCTCTGTGTGTGTGCAGGGTTAAAGGGACTAACTCCAGGTCCATGTACGGAAATCATTCCCATTGACCATTTAAAGGCTTGTGGGCGGGGTATATTACATATCTGTGATATAATTATGAACAAATATTTAAATATGAAGTGGATCATATAGGTTACACAATGGACAGGGGACAGGAAATATATTTATTATTTATATCGTTTCATGAAAGTGATATTTTACCTGCTTTAACATTGTCTAATTTTGAGGATTTAAATTAGCATGTCAGTACTTACAAAAATATAATTTAAAAGTTCACACATGTAGAACTGGTCTGAAAATGATTAAGCAAGTCACCAACCAGTTCCCTGAGATAAGATAAGATAAGATAAGATAAGATAAAATAAGATAAGATAGAACTTTATTAATCCCGAAGGAAATTCTTGTGCCAGAGATTGCGCAAAAAATACAACAAAATTACAAGTTCATGTGTATAAAATACAAGTGTATAAAATAAAAAGTACTATTTCTAGCACAAGTGCCTAAAAGAATAACAATTAAGTAAGATACATAAAAATGCTTGGTATAAATAAAATACCATAATCTATTTTGTATACCTTCTCAGTTCAATGCCACAGACATACTATTGCTATGGGGCCACAATGCTATAGTGGTATCACAGAGATATAAATAGAATTATGTCATATAAGGTTATTATAAAGTCATTGTAGAGTACACAAGTATATGATTATTATTTGTTGCTCAGCTCTTAATACAAACAGTCAGCTGTAGTCAGAATGAATTAAATGAACAACCTTCTTCTCACATCTCACCGCACCACCACGGATTGGACAGTATTTGCTTTGGATTGATATACAGTGATATACAAGATTAGATTAAGATATTATAGATAAATCTTGATTTGCAGTGAACTCTACTGGCAATCAGAAGGAACTGCAACACACAATTCCTACAAATTTGCCTCTGAGGGCTATAAATAATGAACACATTAGTTCACATGAGTAATCAATGAGAGCATCGATCCAACAGAAACCATCAACACCAATGTATGTGTGGGTGTGTGTGTGTTTGCATCCAGGGAAATGGTTTAGTATTATTATTATTAACTCTATGGGGAGGACTATAGTTGTGTTTTGCAAATTGATTGCAAATGTTAATGTTTTTCAGAGGTGAAAATAGTAGGCTAAGAGAATATTGTACTCAAATAAAAGTAAATGTACTTAAGTAAAACTAAAAAGTAGGTCAGTTACTCTGAGTAAACGTTACTGTAATATAAGCTGCAGGTTTTATTATATTCTTCTTTTTAGGATAAACTGCAGGCTTTATTGTTTTTTTATTAGGATAAACTGCAGGTTTTATTATTCTTATTTATTTGGATAAACTGCAGGTTTTATTATTTTTTATTAGGATACACTGCAGGTTTTATTGTTATTTTTAGGATAAACTGCAGGTTTTATTATTATTTTTTAGGATAAACTGCAGGTTTTCTTGTTATTTATTAGGATAAACTACAGGTTTTATTATTTTTTAGGATAAACTGCAGGATTTATTATTATATTTTTTAGGATAACCTGCAGGTTTTATCATTATTTTTAGGATAAACTGCAGGTTGTATTGTTATTTTTTAGGATAAACTGCAGGTTTTATTATTATATTTTTTAGGATAAACTGCAGGTTTTATCATTATTTTTAGGATAAACTGCAGGTTTTATTGTTATTTTTTAGGATAAAATGCAGGTTTTATTGTTATTTTTTAGGATAAAATGCAGGTTTTCTTATTATTTTTTAGGACAAACTGCCGGTTTTATTATTAGACGCTGTAGTGCAGCCTGAGTAACAGCGGGACCCAGTCTCTTTTTACACTCTTTCTACTGTTTAACAAACAACAACATCTTTATTCTTTACTAGTTTCTAGTTTTATCTTCAGAAACCAGCAGTGATTGTTGGTCCTACAGCGCATCCACCTGGAGGAGAGGAGTATATCATATGATCATTATATTGATGAGAAAATACTCTGTCACATATTGTGTTCAATCTTTAAAACAAAAAATTAATTTTACAGTAGGAGTACAAATTCACAGATAAAATTCTCCCCAAAGCCTCAGGTTTATTTATTTTTCTAGGATAAACTGCCGATTATTTTATTTTAATTTTTATTTTATTTATTTTATTTATTTTATTTATTTTTATTTTATTTTTATTTTTATTTTTATTTTTATTTTTATTTTTATTTTTATATAACACAATATATGTAGAGAAATATAAGCAAATAATACAAATAAGAATAGAAATCAGAATATAAGAAATATGTAGAAATATGAGCATTTTTTTGTTTTACATTTGGTTACACATTTCTCTATCTATGGTGAGTTAAATTTAGCAACATGCATCTCAGCACAACATTTTTTTATTATCATACATCCATGATCCGGTCACATACACATGAGCTGCGACATCGGAGTTAGGAAATTACGAGGAGAACGTGAAGGCAGCAGGAGGAGCTGGAGGACAGGGTCCGGCCGGAAGTCGATATTACGAAACCGGAAGTGAGTTCGCATCATTATTATTCTACACATTGTGGACATATACTGTTTTTCTGCGATGGATTCACAGCCTCCACAGAAGCCGTGGGAAAGGCGGATGCCAGGAGTGATGAGTGCACCTATAAACTACAGGTAAACGAGCTTTAATAGCTGAGTTAGCTACGTTAGCTCTCTATAGTTTATAGACCTGTGTTGTGTTTACTGACTGCTGCTAGCTGCTAGCTGATGCTAAAGGCTGTTGCACAACAACAACTCAAACAGAGGAGACTTTGACATGGTGTTATATAAATCAATGACAAATCTACTAAGTTCCATTTGTCAACATATTTAGTCGACGATAGCCATTTAAACCCAATAACAGCTGTACTACTGTGCTAACCAGTTAGCTATCTAGGCCCAATGAGGCCCTGTGATGTGCCTTCTTCTGCAGTCACTAGATAGATAGGTAGATAGTTTGTTAGATGGATAGATGGATAGATGGATAGATAGATAGATAGTTAGTGTGTTAGATGGATAGATGGATAGATAGATAGTTAGTGTGTTAGATGGATAGATAGATAGATAGATAGATAGTTTGTTAGATAGTTTGTTAGATGGATAGATAGATAGATAGATAGATAGATAGATAGATAGATAGATAGATAGATAGATAGTTTGTTAGATGGATAGATAGTTAGTGTGTTAGATAGGTAGATGGATAGATGGATAGATGAATAGATGGATAGTTTGTTAGATGGATAGATAGTTAGTGTGTTAGATGGATAGATAGATAGATGGATAGATGAATAGATGGATAGTGTGTTAGATGGATAGATGGATAGATGAATAGATGGATAGTTTGTTAGATGGATAGATGAATAGATGGATAGTTTGTTAGATGGATAGATGGATAGATAGTTAGTGTGTTAGATGGATAGATGGATAGATGGATAGTAACTTTAATGATCCAGAGAGAAATTCAAGTTTCCAGCATCACAGTTCTATAGTGCAAAACATGTTTAGTAAAAAGGCAGTATAGAGGTTAGTAGTGCAAAGTACAAAGTACAAACAAATATACCAGATATGAAAATACAAGGAGATGAAGAAAACTGTTAAAAGTGAATATAGTGCATGGTAACAGCTGTGATACACGACTATTAAAAAAGTGAATATAGTGCAGAAGAGACTGTTAAAAATGAGTATAGTGCTTTGACAGTGTTTTCTCTCACCAGACTCCCTTCTTAATGGTGAATGTAAACCCCACACAAAACATTAACTAAAACCTTGCTTGCAATACATATTTTGTTTTGCCCTTCTCTACTTCTGGTAACAGCTACGGTTTGCTTTTAATTATTATTATTTACTTATTTAAAAGGGACCATGTACAGTTTAAAACATAAATGTCACAATTTGATGCACCGTACCAGATTATACTTTTAAGATAATTCACATCTGTCACATCAAAGAAACATACAACAGTCATACAAGAAAGAACATACGAAACGCACAATACACAGCTACACACAATAGCACATCACAAAGTATGCTTTTCAAGTAAGAGCAAGTCATGAAGACCATGGAGTTGGAATAAAGATCAGTGAGTACAGAGCTGAGCCACTTCCAACAGACGTTTTAAGTTGGTTTTGAAAGTGCTGATAGAGCTGCAGCTCCTCACATAGTCAGGCAGGGTGTTCCACTGATTTGTGGCCTTAACAGAAAAACCTGATTGCCCAAATGCAGTGCGGCGAAATGGTACAGAACAATCTTGCATAGAAGATCTTCTTAATATGACACTCTGTAGAAATCCAGATAAAACTCGTCGTTTTTGCTGTTCATCTAACGTTACGATAATAACTTGAATGAAGCACCATTTGAGGAATGTAATTACAGGAATATATGTTCAAGCAAATCCAATGGGTTGTCTTGAATATCCTGGTAATGACACTGTCACTAACCTGATGCATTATGTAGGTTTTAGTTCAGCATCAGGCCCTTGGCTAATTGAAAGCTGAGGCTCTTATGTATCGTAACAAACAATTCAATTCAAACTTTATTTCAGACACACAGGTGGGTCCATAGCAATAAAAGAAAAGAAAAAGAAACAAAAAACATACAAGATAAGACCACAGCAGTTCATCATTCAATTCATATGTAGGCTATCTCGCCAGTGTTTTCTGAGCCTGGACGAGTACCGAGTGCAACTCTTTCTCAGGCTGGTTAAAGCCTCTATGATGCTGTTCTCTGACTCATCAAAGCGACAAGTCAAATTATACATCAAATGTCTTAAAAGTGCCTCACATGTAGGAATACCAGAGGACACAAACAGTTGACTGGCACTATGCCATCTGGGAACCCGAAGCAACAACCTCATTGCATCATTGTAAGCCACTATGAGCCTTTGCATACTACTTTTCTTGTAGCTAAACCAAGGATGAGCTGTGTACGAAGGCGTGCAGAAAGCTCTAAATAATGAACATTTTACATTTACAGACCACATACTGAACTTACGATGCAACACATTTGCCTGAGCATATAGTTTACAGCACTGTTGATAGATATCTCTGTCATCATTCCAATCATCAGTGAGAAAATAGCCAAGATATTTTATTTCCTTGCATGTCGTGAGAGGAATATCGCACAAATGAAAACACAGGAGGAACTAATTTCTTATCTTCTCTACTTCTGACTATCATCACATTACTCAAACAAATACATAACACATCCCCAAAGATGTTTTGAACCCTACGTTTTGTCTTGACCTTCTCACCATACAGATCTGCAAACTTTGCACCAGCTGCAGGCCCCTCCGCCTCTGCAGGCCCTCCTGTCCTGACCCGGATGGTGCCCCCAGTGCCCCCTCGTCCCGTCCAGCAGTCTTACCGTCCATCTTACGGCTCTTTCAACTCCTCCTACAGCCCCTATGGGAGCTCCATGTATGGGGCTTACAGCCCCTACAGCTACGGTGGTGGTGGCGGCGGCTACGGTGGTGGCTACGGCATGGGAGGGTACAACCGCCCTTCCCAGACGGAAGACGTCGCCCCCAGCCGGTTCGTGCAACAAGCGGAGGAGAGCAGTCGCGGTGCCTTCCAGTCCATCGAGAGCATCGTCCAGGCCTTTTCCTCAGTTAGCATGATGCTGGACGCCACCTTTTCAGCCGTGTATAACAGTTTCCGTGCTGTGCTGGACGTAGCAAATCACCTAACACGGCTGCGTTCCCACTTCACGAGAGTTTTTTCAGCCTTTGCTCTGGTACGCACCTTGCGCTACCTCTACCGACGGTTACAGAGGCTGCTGGGGCGAAGGTCAGACGCTGAGGTTGACGACTTGTGGGCAGACAGTGCAAGTGATGCCCTGGCTACAAGAGGGGATGGAGCAGGGGTGGAGGGTCAGCCTGTGAAGTCCTGGCCAATCTTTCTGTTTTTTGCTGTAGTACTGGGGGGACCCTACCTTATCTGGAAACTGCTGAGCTCCAGCTCTGACTCTGAAGAAAGCGGTGAGACTCAAGATTTTGTACTTGCAGATGAGATGGTGAACTTCCACATTTTTATACACATAACTTTTATAAGTTCAGTAGCTGCAGATGAATTTCATGGTATTGGTGTATGTAGCCTGTCTTTTACTCTTTAACAAGTAATTTATTTTGTGTTTCTTTATTTAGCCACTAACTGGGCCAGCGGGGAGGACGACCATGTAGTGGCCAGAGCAGAGTACGACTTTTCAGCTGCATCTGAGGAGGAGATTTCTATGCGGGTTGGAGACATGCTCAACCTCGCCCCTAAAGGTGAGAGCTCTTTAATAACAATAATATATTCTGTCCTCACGTTCCTCTCATACAAAAATGGTTTAACACATCTGGGTGTACTAGAGACCAGTGTTTTATGGCAAAAAAAATGATTTTAATACGATTTTTGCAGCAATATCAAGAAGTTCCTTGAGTTGCTTTTTCCCCCAAAAATATATTATTTCACGATATATATCAATATCACTACTTAAAATTACATATTTATAGCCACAGAGGATTTTATCCATATCAGGAAGCGGGGGGATCCACATAAACATTACGATTGAAATTACAGCTCTAGTTTTCCTGTCCATGTGTTATTATAAGTGTATATTGCAAAGACATCAGTCAGATATCATTTAAAAGTTTGTCTTTCA
This sequence comes from Sebastes fasciatus, assembly GCF_043250625.1. NCBI lineage: Eukaryota > Metazoa > Chordata > Actinopteri > Perciformes > Sebastidae > Sebastes > Sebastes fasciatus. The sequence goes on along the minus strand of NC_133803.1, from coordinate 26,056,762 downwards.
AGTGAAGCCCATCAAAGAAATTGTCAATAACGGATGAGAATGGCATTCTTTGGAAAAAATAGAGATAGATAGTTGGTGTTTCCTTCATGTTGACGAGCTGAGATCATGACCTTGTATTCTCCCCTGTGTTTAGAGCAACAGCCCAAGGTGCGTGGCTGGCTGCTGGCCAGCATGGACGGCCAGACAACAGGACTTGTCCCAGCCAACTATGTCAAGGTCCTGGGCAAGAGGAGAGGCCTAAAGCACGCAGAGATGGAGAGGCTCGCTCAGGTCCAGCAAGAGAACACACAGGCCTCCCAGGCGACCCTTGCTGCACACCCACAATCAAATCCTGCCCAAGGCTTTGCCCCAAACCTCGGTTCAGTTTCCACAGAGGCACTGCTAGAGTCTGTATATGGAGAAACACCAGCTTCCTTCAGTCTGGGAAACTCCAGTCTGCCCTCCAGCACAGTGCTAAACATCCCTGAGAAGACTGACCTGTGATGTTTGTGCATGTATGCATTTCTCTGTATGCAAGTCTATGTGTGTTCCTAACATTGGTTGGCTTAGTCAGAATTTGTTTGCAGTGTATAACTCTGAAGCTTGATTAATAATCAGCTGACGGTAGATAACACCATAGACCTTCATTAAGAATCGCTCTTAATTATTAAACTCATCGAACACGATCTGCACCTTCTGATAAGGTTAACGGTCAATAATGATTTCCATACACAGGTTCACTGTTGTACTGCTCTGTTTAGGACCAGTTTGTCTCAAATTAGGAGGTTATCCTTACATTTCTTGTACAAGAAGACTATTTTGTGTATCCTCTAAATATGGTACACTGCTGTTCTTAAGATCATGTCTGATTTAAGGTGTAATATCTTGATACTGTTCAATAACAAGAATTAGTTCAATATTTAAGTTAATGAAGAGCACTGATGCATCATCTGTATACTGACAGTGTGAGGACAAAGCCAGGGTAATTTGTTTGATAACGCATGATGATGTTATTTGGTTTTTGCCCTCACTTGTAGGCAGCCTGATCTGCATTGTCTTCTTTGTGAAGCAAAATCAGAATGAGAAGAGGCTCGTTTTGCACGTGTTCAGCTGTCGGTTAGTTACAAAAAGTAATTTTGTAAATATTTAATATAATTATTTTGAAAATAAATATTTTTTAAAAATCATGTTTTGCCCATTGTGTGGGAAGATGGATTATAAAGTAGTAAACCAAAGTAATAGCAGGGGTTTCACATCAGTAAGATCTCAAAAGTTTAGTTTAGTTTACTTTATATGACATGGACATCACAGTAGCAGTAGAATTGTAACATACATTAATGCACAAGGACTAGATGCACTGTATTTAATGTTTGTAGTGAAATGCTAATTTTCAACACGTGTCCACAGGATGCTTTAAAGGTCCCATTTTGTAAAAAGGGAGATTTTTGAGTCTTTTATATTATAAAGCAGGTTTTGAGTGCTGTATAAATACTGTTAAACTATCAAAACGCTCAATATACAGAGAAATACACACAGCCCGTATTCAGAAACTGCGTTTGAAACAAGCCTTTAGGATTTCTGTCCATTTGTGATGTCACAAATATAGAATATTTAGACCATTACACAGTTTTAAACGTAAACACTCTAAATGTATCCCAGTTTATTTCCTGTTGCAGTGTATGTAAATAACATCAGCTGACAGGAAGTAAACATGTACCCAAGCTGTTGCCTAGCAACGCAATTCAGTTGATATGCACTAAAACGGAGCGTTTCAGGCAGAGGGTAAATACAGGCATATTCAGGCAGAGCGTATGAGAAAAATAAAGGTTGTTTTTTTTAACATTACAGCATGTAAACATGTTCTAGTAGAAACACAAAATACAAGTATGAACCTGAAAATGAGCATGATATGGGACCTTTAAAATAGAAAAGAATAGAAAACATACACAAAAATACATCCACAAGATACAAAAGTTAACCTAAAGACCAAGAGAGCTTATTTTGTTTAGATTTAGGTTTTATTGTGTTAATATTATGATATTGTTTTATGTAACTTTATTTAGTTTTTTGACAAGTAGGAGGACTGATGATGAAATATTGATGATGGCAGAAACTCTGGATTTACGGCCTCTGTCGCTAAGCAACAGGACGCCTAGCAACCTGCTGCAGTGTCGCGACAACGGTGACAAGTCAGCAGGTAACGACGGAACTAGTTCATCAAACGGCGTTTTATTTGTCTAAATTATTTTAGGATTTGACTGCTAAGTTTGTATTTTGACAGTGTAGCTTGTCGATAACATTTTCCCGTGCTACTGAGCTTAAAAGCCTTTGATAAGTAGCCTTTAGACGTTACTTTGCTAGCTCATAATGCTAACTAGCTGATTGAAGCTAATGCTGCCTTCAGGGACTATTCGGAAATACTACACTTATGGGTGCAATTGAGCTTTAACCAGAAAAGTGTCTTCCAATTACTTGTTTTTGTGATTTCCTTCCTATTTATGGTTAAAAGAAAATCTTAACAATTTAGGGTTGTTAAACTTTATTTCTATTGTCCACTGTAGTGGACTACAGGACTATTTCAGTGTGAAAAGACTAAAAAGATGAACAGCTGTAGAGTGATATTAAACCAAGAATACATTCAAATTGATTTAAAAAAACAAAAACACACATGTCATATCACTGGAAAGCCTAGGATGTCCTCTTTACAATACACCAGGGGTTGATAGAGTAGGTCAAAAGAGTAAGAGGACATGCATGTAGACAGAATGTCCACTACAGAGGACACATGTCAATGGGCTGGGTCTCAGGAGGTTAACCTTGGAAATAGTACTTTGATAAAATATGCTAAGTTGTTTATGGTTGTGTGTACCTACAATTAACTCGACGAAAATAGCATCAACAACTGAGCAATACTGTGCGACTGACTGCCACACTGTGATTGTGTGGAGTTTTTGATTAGGAGTTTACGAGGCGTACTTGAAAGCAGCAGATCCCTCAAAGTTAGCTAGCTAGCCGGTAGCAGAGGACCACCGCAGCATCAGCACCATCATCATCCATCCACTATGACATAAAACAGGCACCAGCCTAGTTTACTGTACCAGACGACGGGGAGGAACATCTCTGACAACAGATAAGTATGTCAACGACATCTGATTCTTCTTGCTGTTTGAATTAACCCAGTATTTAGAGAACAAGCTGATTTAATGTGTCCTAAAAGCATGTGATGTTGATGCAGCAGGAGGAGGACAGAGGATGACTCGGCCTCTAGCATCACTGATAAGTTTCTCTATTGCATAACTCACCATGGATTCATATTATACTACTGTATCAGCAAATGTATGTATAAATGCACATTCCTCAAGGTATTCATTAATCAGTATTGATGCAATACCACACATATGATAATGTATAACATGTAAACTATGTACATAATGTTACAACAATGTTGTTTTTATCTGTTAGAGTATTTATTTTATCTTTGTAAGGTGTCCTTAAAGGTGCCAACAAACAAGATTTATTTTTATTATTATTATTATTATTATTATTATTATTTTATAACACAATATATGTAGAGAAATATAAGCAAATAATAAAAATAAGAATAGAAATGAGAATATAAGAAATATGTACAAATATGTGCATCACTGATAAATTTCTCTATTGCATAATAACTCACCATGGATTCATATTATACTACTGTCGCAGCAGCAAATGTATGTATGTAAATGCACATTCTCTAGGTATTCATTAATCAGTATTGATGCAATACCTCACATATGATAATGTATTCATATTTTGTGTATGGCTGCTTATTGCTTCATAATTTGGATTATCAGAATTAGAAAATTGGGACATTACATGTAAACTATGTACATAATGCTACAATAATGTTGTTTTTATCTGTTTGAGTATTTATTTTATATGTGTAAGGTGTCCTGAAAGGTGCCACCAAACAAGATTTATTTTTATTATTATTATTATATAACACAATATATGTAGAGAAATATAAGCAAATAATAAAAATAAGAATAGAAATGAGAATGTAAGAAATTTGTACAAATATGTGCATTAAAGACATACAATATATAACATATAACCACAGTACAAATAAGTAAATACAAAATTCTGAGAAGTGGGATCTATTAAGTGTATTAAATATAAATGCAATTATAGTATGAATATAAATTAAATAAGAATATTTCTTGAAATTGCAGTATTAATGCCAGGACAACAGGGCCTAACACTAACTATTTTTTTCATTATTGATGTGGTGATTATTTTCTTGATTAAACAACTTGTCGCTTGGGTTATAAAATGGTAAAAAAAAAAAGATACCCATCAAAATGTCTTTAACCCCTTTCTTTCGCCTGACAAACAGTCCAAACCCCTTTTACTATCACAATTATTAAAATAGTTTCAAATTCATTTTCTGTTGACCGACCAATAATTTTAACTCTACTTTGTGATGATCAATCAGATGTAGGTATTCATTGTTGAGTAATTTGTTTCTTGTCTCTCTGTAGAAATGAGCCGCTTCTGCTCGGACAACAACAACTTCCCCTATGACAACAACGTCCTGGTTCTGGACATGGTGCTGGGCTCTCTATGGGGAGCCCCCCAGCCCATAAACTGGGACAACGTGGCCAAGCTGGTTCCAGGATTCACTCCCAAGGAGGTAACTGGGAATGCTGGGTAACTATGATTGCTTCCATCCATCCATCCATCCATCCACCCCTCCACCTGTCCAGTGATCCCATCCATCAGTCATTCCATGGTTTAGTAACATGAGGCCTGGCTTGTTGTTAAGAAATAACACTGTGGTACTGATGTGATCTTACAGTGTGCCCGTCGGTTTGAGGAGCTGAAGGGCTCAGGGGGTTTTCTTCATGTGGACAACCAATGTAACTCCCTGACAGAAGGAAGCACCTCGCCTTCAGACGGCATGACCGCGCTGCAGGACACCGGGGAGGTGGTGGAGACAGGAAGCAGCCAGAGCAGCAGCAAAGTCACAGGTCAGATAACCGTCATACTTTGGTCGGTATGATGGTGAAACAGGTATTAAATTGCATTATTACACGGCCTTGTTGAAAACTCGATTCTGATTGGCCAATCATGGCGTTCTACAGACTGTTGTTTCTTTATAGCAGACCGTTGCTAGGTATAACAGACCGTTGCCATGTATAACAGACCGTTGCTATGTATAACAGACTGTTACTATGTATAACAGACTGTTGCTATGGATGCAGTTCTGATGTCAGACTCTGGAGGATAATTTTTGTGTCAAATTACTGATATCTTAAGTAAATAGCCGTGTAATAAGCGGGATAATGTACAGCTAGCGGGTCATTGTTGTGAAATTAACCCCTTCAGGGAGATGCAAGACCTCCGCTTCGCCCGGCTCGCTGTACATTATCCCTTACTTCTCTGTGTGGTATTAAAAGGGTCTTTAATTTAACTTGGTGAACCCTCCTGCAGCATCTTTATAAGTTTGTCATCTTACCTATTGGCTGCTGTTACAGCTTTTTTTCCTCACAGGAACCATATAAGTTTCATCCAGTCTAAAATGCATGTAGTTTTCATTTAATATAAGCTTGAATCAATTGAAGTAAAGTTAAATTGACTATGCCTTTCATTTAACAAGATATAATCAGTTCAGGCACAGCTAACTTTGTTAAAGCTAGGGTTGGTAATCTTAAGAAACTAGCAAGACAACGCTAGATTAAAGGTGCTAAATTCAATATCCAGAGCATTAATATAGCAGCAAATAACAATGGCGTCGCCACGGAAGCGTAGCAACCATCCTAGGGTTCCCCCTCAGGTAAACACTGTTAGCTCTGTCAGCACTTTTGCTGTTGTTTGCACTGTTAGCGCTGTTAGCACCGTTAGCTGTAAGCCGCTGGCTGGTCGTCGCCAGGTTGAGAGCCGTCCAGGCCTCCCTCCAAAGCCACTCCCCCAAAATAATCATTATGAATGTAAATATATCATAATGAACATAAACAACGAACATGGCTATTGTTAGTACTCACAAATATATCAAAGCATGTTTTGAAGAACATTACAAACTCTAGCTTTAATAGAAATGTTCTTAGGCTAGTGGACTACTGAAAGCTAATATTTTAGAGCAGTACGATTCTTTGCTAAAGCATGTGTCGCTGTAGTGTTGATGGTTAATGTTTGATAACTGGATTCAGAGTATATTTACATGTTTTTCTGCCGGTGTCAGCAGGCTCCAAATCGAGGGCCGCAGGAAGAGCTGATTCTGTGGAGAAGAAAGAGAGACGAGTCTCAGCGGAGGAGGACGACAAACCTCAGAAGCCACGAGAGTGAGTGTTGAGATCTCCTCCTCAGTCTTTACAAACGTCTGTTTCCCATAGCTGTGAAACAAAAAAATGCACATTGATTCCTTACACATACGTACACACACGCTTTATCTTTAAATAATACTCCACCTTGTATGAAAAATCTGTCAGGTACATTTTTTTCAAATACTGGATTTGAACTTGTTTCCTGCAGTCCCAACATGGTCATCCATGTGTGCGATGAGACCAAGAACCTGAAGCAGGACTTCACGTGTCCCAGAGATCTTCTGGTTAAAGAGATGCGTTACTTCGCTGAGTACCTGTCCGTGGACCCCCAGAGGTGGGAGGAGGTGGACATCTCCGTCCACTGCGACGTGCAGATCTTCGACTGGCTCATGAACTACGTCAGGAGGAACTCTGCCGGAGAGGGAATCAGGGACAAACCCCGCCTCGGTAAAACAAACTGTAAAACTATAATAATAATAAATATCACATTCTTACACATGGGAGCAGTGTTTTGTGTAAATCCGTGGACGGTGCTTGATTTATCGGTCACTAAACGTGGTGGTGTGTGTTTGGTGGGTCACTGGCTGCGTGTTCTGTGTCGTTTGTCGGTTTGCTTGGTTGGTCACGTGGTGTTTGTCGGTTACAGAGCCCAGCAATGTGATCTCAATCCTGATCTCCTCCGAGTTCTTGAAGATGGATACGTTAGTAAGTGTTGTGACGTGTGACGCTAGGTGTGGTGGTGTGCTTCTTCGGGCCTTTTGTTTTTCAGATGTATTAAACTTATTGATATGTGGCCTGGCAACAACATATTCCCAACAATATCTACCAGTAGAAATGTTTCACCACTGATGATTGATCTCTTAGTCCAGGAAAAACCAGAGGCCCATACATAGAGCTCTGTTAAGTTGATGTTGCATGGATGTTAAGAGTTATGTAGACAGATTGCAGTACATTTTCTCACCACTGCTCTGTAAGAAGAGCTAATGATAAAGTAGTGTTTGTTTAGTATTTATGCAGGATCATTGAAAATTTACAATTGCTGTGAAAGGTTTTTTAGTGGTGTATGTTCGTCCACATCCAGGTGGAGGAGTGCATCCAGTACTGCCACAAACACATGAGCGCCATCGTGGCAACGCCCTGCAACATGAACTGCATCAACAGCAACCTGGCGACGCGCATCGCCGAACTCTTCAACCACAACGAGGCCGACGACATCAGGGACAAAAAGGACAAGTTCAAAAGGTGACGAGACGGTAATGCAGAATATTGGTGTTGTACTTGTGACATCATGAAATTGCAAAAGCAACTAGATATCCCATTTTAAACATTTAATTTCCCCCTCAAAGCAAATTGTTTCAGAAGAAAATCGAGCGTCTCTTCGATCCCAACTACCAGAGCAGAGATTCACCGGGAAACGCCTCGACTCTCTACAGGTGAGCAGCAGCGGCCTCGCTGCTTAGCAACACCGTTAAAGCTGCAGGCGTTCATAAACATTAGCTACAGTTTTTCTCTTACCTTGATACTTGTTCTCTTATTAGCGTCAGTCTCACTATGTGTCTCTATGTGTGTTTAATCCCAGGTGTGGTCTGTGCCTGAAGATGCTGACCAAAGACACTGAGAGGAAGATTTCTTGCATTCCAGGGAAAATCAACATCGATGCTCGCGGAGAGATCATCTACACGCACACTAAGTATTACAGCAACGTCCTACACAACATAGACAAGAGTCATGTACTCAGAGTTCTCCTGTATTTGTTTAGCTGTCAGCAATAAGACGTGGAGAACAGAAATATATCCCATTTAACTGTGTGCGTGCAGACAGAAGAGCTGGGATGTTCATGAATACATCAGCAGTCTGTATGAGGAGCTCAAGTCCTGGGTCCTGGTCTACTGGAGGATCTGGGGTACCATCAACTACCTCACCTGCTCCCGATGCCAACAGGTGTGTGTTTGTGTTACGCAATAAAACTGAGTACTTGTGACTAAATGTATTCATCCCCACCTAAAGAGTTTCTTTGTGTGTGTGTGTGTGTGTGTGTGTGTGTGTGTGCGCGTGCAGTTATTTGTGTGTGCAGAGCTGACCCACTGTAAGTACCACCAAGACAGCGTGCTGTATCCTGGTATGGGTACTGAGAAAGGCTGGCACGGTGCAGGAGTCTACCCCTGCTGCAACCAGAGGGTTCTCCGCTTTGACCCCTCCGGTATGCCCAAGGTATGGACACACACAGACATACACACACACACACACACACACACAGGTGACGTTGTCAGCGGGGTCTGTGTCGTGGGAGTGTTGCATTGGATAAATAGCAGTGACCTCCGTAGCGCATTCTGACGCCTGTGTTCCTCAATATAGTGGAAGAGTAATACATTTATGTAAAAAGTGCTGTTAGCAGGTTATTTGGCCACGTCCACCATTCATGGATGTATTTATGCTGCCATTGCACGCCATGTGGCCTCATTAGTGACGCCTCACAAAAGCGATAATGCCGCACACTCTTACTCTGTTACAAGCCAAAAACAGAAACTGAAAATCTTCACCCTGGCCGGAGTTTTACAAAAGCTCTGTTTTCAGTGACCTAAGACACCGTCTGGGTTTGGATGAAAGGCCAAAACACATAGAAAAAGCTAAGTACAAATTCCTGTGTACATGTGGACAAGGCCTTATATACGATGGACGGTGTAACCTATATTTTCAATAGTGATCACATGCTCCTCTATAGGGATTTCTCAGTGATGTAGTTGATGCATTGTTGTGTTTACTACAGAATAGAACTAATTGATAGATTTTCTACTACAGTTGTTTCCTTGGTAGGCGAGACAACGAGAGTGTAAAATAAAGAGAGGAAAACAGAAAAGGAACAGCTTGTTCTAACATGAATGCAGGAGTTAATTCACTCCATTCATATGTTTGTGGCTGAGAGATGTTAAATGTGTTTGTGTTGTTCAGGGCTGTAAGATGCGAGACCACATCGTGAACGTCCCCGATGAGGAGAACTGTGACGAGGAGACCTCGGCCCAGACCAGAGTCCTCAATGACCTGCTGCTGCACAGAGACGCAGTGTGTTTGTCCAACACACCGCCTGCAGACAGGTGAGCATTAGAGTGTGTTTTTTACATTTTACAGGGCTACTTGTTATGAAAGGCTCCGATGAAATACTATCTTTGTTGTGTTGGTATGTGTGTTAGTGCTGAGGAGAGTCCCTCCAGTTCAGAAAAGGTTCAGGACTGTGATGTTCTCCTGGAGCCGACGCTGCTCGGCCCTCTGAGAGGAGACGGCAGCACCGTGAGTTTCTCTCAGTCTCTGTCTGATGCTTTTCTTCTACCAGCATGTCATTTTTTCTGGTTCTGACTTCAGCTGCTTTCTGTTTTCAACCAGTTTTCCCTTTTGAAAAACTGGAGTCTGCAACTGGTAGGAACGTTTCCTTCATTTCCTTCACTACATCTCCTTTCACTGAGATCTTTTGTTAGATTATTAGTCAAATGTAAAGACTAAAGTCAGTGTCATCAAGCAGCTGAGTGTGTGACCTTTACCCATTCAGAGGCAGCAATCTCTCCTGTCAGAGGACGAGGAGTACACCACGGGGTCAGAGGTCACTGAAGACGAGGTCGGGGACGAAGAGGAGCTGTCCAAGAAACAAGGTGGAGAAGCTTTTTAGCTTTACACTGCAGTATAAAATGATTAATTTCAGAATTTGAATTCAGACTGGTGCACGCCAAGGGTAGAGTACGAGCAGGGAGGCAGGGAGGCATCTGATTGGTTCTTTCCAAGCGGACCGCGAGGCAGTGATTGGTAGACGTTTTTACACAATTACAGCAGCTACAGATGACGGCTCTTTTTCAGAGCTCATAAGTCATGGATCGCTGTCGGGGTGTAAAGACCCTTTCAACCAATATAACAAATAGTGTATACTGGAGTACATCGTCAACCCTGCCTTTAATAAACAACTAAAATAATAATATAAACCAAAGTTATAACTACAATTATACACATATTTAACTTTCTGTTACTAGTTTTGGTGCTAATAACAAACAGCACAACTTTGACCTTCAGTTGTCTTCATTAGTAGTTTAACAGTTTTAAGAGGAGAAAATGTAGTAAACAGGTGAAACTGTGACGACGGCCTGTGATTCTTTGTGTTTTCTACTCGAGCTGTTGAATTACAGTCGGTGCGCTCACTGCTTGTCTGAATAATAATAATAAGTCATAGATATATTCATGTAATTCAAGGTTTAATTACAGGCTCCTAACTGTTCTTGTCGGTACTATTATAATAGTTGTGTCTTGTAATGGCAGTTTAATTGCAGTTTATATGGTTAATGTGTATAATCAGAAAAACGTTTCGAGCAGCGATAAAAAGTCATAACGGTTATTCCTGCCGTGATGCTGTGAGGGTATAGGGGAATAATGTTTTCATTATCATACATTCACTATACTTGTGTGTTTTTTCTTATAGTCGACAATAATTTGCAGTTTATCTGAAGGGTTAGAGTGGCGTGAGAGGTGAAGATCACTCAGAGTGCCTTTACTCATGAGGAACACACGATGCCTTCAGGTCCTCATTTCCTGTGACTAATCACCCCTGACCTCGTAAAAAATGTCATGTTTATTTCAGTGAATTTTACTTCCTTTAACCCCTTGTGGCTTCGCTTCAACGCCGAGTCACTGCTGCAGTTAGAATGATAAAAGTAAACCGAGGACACACATGGAAACGTTTCTCTATTTATAGCACTTCATCGCACTCGTTTTTCATCTATTTTTAACATTTCATTGTTACTTTCAGCCCCTTTTTTTAAGGGTCTAAAATAAAACAGTTGCTCCGTTTGGCCAGCAGATGGTGTCACAGCATATTTATCATGACTTTTTGTTTTGCTTTGTTTTTTGTGTTTCCAGCTGCTAAGAAGGCCAAGAAGGCCCACAGACCTCTGAAAAAACAAATGTCTTCTCCAAACTTCCAGCGCAAAGACAAAGCAGAGAAAGTGAGTCAGTGACTTCATGAATATTCAGTTCCTCGCTGGAGTGAAATACTGCAGAACGCAACACGAACATACAAAAGACTTTTTGTTTTGTGGTACAATAGAGTGTAAAGATGCAGCATAGTGAATGAAATCTACATATAGACATCTTGCTTTTCACAGTATAGTGACTTTTTTTATGCATATATGGAATTGGGTTATACACACTAGAAGTTTATAAATTGTTTATCCGAGCAAAAATAATTCAGCTTCCATGAATTTATACGTAGAGTTGACTCTAAATGATGCATTACTACTAAAACATCTGCTTAAAGAGACACAGTTGTTGTTCACGGCTTATTTATGGTTTCTAAACTTCCACTAGCTCTTGTAGATTCAACCAGAAATACTGTAGTTTGTTTTTATACTGTTACATTATAGAGATATAGTGTTAACAGTGCATTTGTTAGTAACTGTATTCCTACTCTAATAACACAGTACAGTAAAGTGTCAAACTGTAGCTTTAAAACCGTCATTGGTGTGTTTTCTAAATGTGATTTTCTTTCCCTCAGTCACAGTCCAGAGACAACACACCTTTCCTGTGAGTTAATCTGCAAACACAAGATCATTCAGAATATCCTCGTATACTCATGCTCTCATATTAATGTATCTGTAGGGCTGGGCCATATGGGCAAAATCCTCTCTCACGATATAGATCATTTCATATCTCGATAACGATATATAGCACAATATATAGCATGTTTTCTGGTAATTCAATAAATAAATAATCTATATGAAATAACAACATATAGTATAATCAGATTAAGACAATTGTTTGATTTAAGTACACTGGGTTATTCCCATAATCAGAATTCTTATCAATTCAGATTTTCTGAGATATTTTAGTTAGTATGTGCTTATTATCTTCAATTTAGACGACGTAATTGTGTATCACGATATCTCGATATATGATTTCATCACGATACAATTCCATTGAAAGACGATAAATTATCAAATTGAATTATCGCCCAGCCCTACAGTGTATCTACAGTAGCAGATGAGGATGGAAGTGTGTTTATGTTCTGCTTCGATTTGATTTAAATATTTTTAATATCTTGAATTTAATTCTTTCTATCGGTTTACACTGGTGTGTGTGTGTGTGTGTGTGTGTGTGTGTGTGTGTGTGTGTGTGTGTGTGCGTGTGTGCTCGTGTTTTGTAGAGTGAGTGTCCAGAAGAGTAAGTGGGACAGCTCTCGCTCTATGCGCTACAACCAGGATGCTCAGAGGGAAGAAGGTAAAGGACTGAATGTTATTAATACTTTTATATTTTTAGACACATCACGTACACATTCAAATCATGTATCAATGCTCTTACTTTACTCTGTTATTCTCACATTTTCACTATCAAGTTCTGTCCCGCCGTGTTTTTAATTCTCTGTTTGCCTTTATGAACCAGACCAGCGTCGCATGGTGGAGATCGTCGGCTACCTGACTAAGATGAGGTTTGGAGAGCAGGAACAGAGCAAATCTAAGGACACTAAAGAGGCAAGAAGCCGTTCATATACACGCAGAGTGTTATTCACCGTCAGGATGCTGGACATGTAATGAGATGAGAATGATTGGCGTCGAGCAGTCGGCCCTGCTGTCCTAGTTTTTACAGCTGCCTGATGTCAGATTGTTTTTGTTCTGGACGGTGTGTGTGTGTGTGTGTGTGTGTGTTCGTGTGTGTGTGTGCTTGCTGCAGCCTACAGGAGGAATCTACTCCAGACTGGAAGCGCAGTTTAAGAGTTCCTCTCAAGCCAGACAGAGTTCAGAGAAGACACCCAGGTACTCTTTCCTCACACACACACACACACACACACACACACACACACACACACACACACACACACACACACACACACACACACACACACACCTCATCATGTCCCATTCAATATCCATGTTTCCATTCACATATTTTTATTCACATTTTAAAGTATCGCATTAGAAAATTCGATATAAAAGTTTTTACGCTCGCTTGAGGTGATTTTTGCCTTTATCCAAAGAGAGTTGATGCACTAAATGGAAACTCCTTTGTCGAATATATCATTCAAACATTTAACATTTAAGCGAACATTTAACTCACATAACTGATCAGCTGTTTCTCTTGGCGTCTTCTCGAATGTTCCCATAACGTTGTGAAAGCTCGTCTTCGTCCCCGGACAGCATGAAACATGGACAATACTAGCTGACATGAAAGAACAATTAAAACTTGTCCAATTGAAACACATTCCTGAAGACCTCTCTTCAAGCTGACTTGTTTTGTTTCTGTTTCACAACCTCTACTTCTTCTTCTACTCCTCTGTTTACTGGTAGATTACAGCCATGCGTAGCCTATAGCGCCAACATCTGACCAAGTTTATTTGCTCCAAACCAGTTGATGGAAACGCATTTTCTTCTTTCTCTGTAGATCAAAAATACGCTATGCTCAGATCAGGACAACATAAAGGACGTGATGGGGAGAAGCCCACTGAGCTGTCGAAGAGACGAGCATGAAAAGTGATGAAGAGCTCGAGAGAACAAAGAGGAAGAGGCGAGATCCTTCTGTGAGGGCTCAGAACAACATAATAACTTCCTGCTGGCAGCCACCACTTATATATAACCCAGCTGTGGACTCTCTGCTCTCCCCCTGTCACTCCTGCTCCCTCCCTCTGTGCTTAACTCAGGTGTATTGATCACCGTCATCAACCGTCACTCAGCTAGCTGCTTATTTGTGCAGCTGCGGTCAGTCCTTGAAAAACAAGATCTCAGCTCTCAACCTCTCAGTGTGTCTTTAGGTTTAGGGCAACATGAGAGATGCTAGTTTATTCCTGACTGTCATCTTACTGAAGATCTGAATGATTTGGATCCAGTAAACTCCACAGGTATGAGAATAAAAAACTTCAGAGAGAGATAAGTGATGCTAAAAGCCAGATAGAGCGCTGCAGGGATGACGTATTGTTCTAGGCCAAACAGGAAGTTGGCATCGCCCTGGTTCCCTCGACAAAAAGCCAATGAGATTGTTCCATTGGTTTTTGGATTATTACAGAAAATAAGCTCTGTGGCAAACAACACTTTTATGATACTTATTTGTTCAGCAAGATAATCTCCACAAATGAACATCACTTTTATGATTTTTCGCCAGAAGTAAAACGTCGTTAGGCTATAAACAAACTACACCACGGTCGCATGACTTGACTGGCTTGGCTTGACTAGTGTTCGCTGTGTTGATGTTTAGTAGTCTCATTTAACTGTCTTTTTTTAAGACATGTAAAAGCTTCAAAATTCACGAGTGGGGATATTTACTGACGTATTTTATGTCATAGAACAAAATCAGGCAGCGGCGAAGTGCAGCTCGCTAGCCGCAATAATTAAATTTTTCGGGCGAGAAGAAAATTGGAAACATAGATCTACATGTCACAGGAGTCACAGGATCTGTTTACTGATTGGTGTGATTCCTCTCTGGCCACATTTCGCCACTAAAAGTGAAACTTGTCCCAATTTGAGTTTGGCCGCACTTTGCCGCAGAATCAAACGGCCGCAGCTGGCTGAGCTTGGGAGCGACCGCCGCTGCTTTTCATAGACACTGCATGGCAGGGTGACCAGGTGTCCCACTTTACGAGAGACTGCACAGACACATTTTCATCGGCTCTAGTTTTCAAAAGTCAAAAATCTGGCTTTTATCCAATGGCTGTGAAGAAAGCAGGGAAGGCTGTCAAACTGCTCACACGTGGGTCAAGTGCAGGTTAACATTTCACCGTCTTTACTACGAGTCACTGCAAAGTCAAAAGCTCTGCAGATTTAGGCAGAATATGATGGAAACTACCACAAATAAAAGGAAGAGCAGCTACAACAAAAACTGTGGAACTACTTATAAGTATGTATAAGCTGCTGGAAGGTGATTCTCAGAGTTTTTTATGAAATTTGCCAGTTTCAGTTTCACACACGGGGGGAAATACGACACAGTTCATGGATGCATTCGGCAAAGCATAGAGATGTTACAAGATAAGGGGCAGAATAGAAATGTTTATTATTTAAGTTAGATAGACATTATATCAAAACAGTAGACTACCTCTCAGCCAACGTGTCCCACATTGTCCCACACAAACATACTCTTTGTTTCACATTTGGTTTGTTGGGATCTGGTCACCCTTCTTGCCGCAGGCCGCACTTTACCACTACTCTGGGTGTGAATTTGCCGTTAAGCTTGTGTTAACCACAGACCTTATTTCAGGCATCTAACCAAACACCCATTGACTTCCAGACGAAGGGAACCGAAAGTGCTAACATGCTGACTCATTTCCTGGTTTTTAGGACTCATTCCTGCAGCACTCTATAGGGAATGAAAAGTTTACTGCTTCGACGCGGCTTGTTTCTGTTTAACTGCAGATCACAGTACATTAAATTAACTCTGCACTAGCATTCATTGTCTCCTGATGCTACAGTAATTTACTAATGTTCCCCCAACCCCCAGTTCTGGTAGAGATGTAGGTCTAGCCGTTCCTATCTGTATTAGGATGTGACTGCACTGTACAACACTGGGACCAATAAAACATGAATGACACTGAACTCCAGATGCTTATTTGATTGCCGTCCACTGGGTGGCAGTATACCACCTTTGGGGAGTTAACTGGGGCTCTCAACTATCAACTTTGCCCCAGTTTGACCACAATCTGTCAGTCACACCAGCTCCAACGTATACTGCCAGGTGATATCGAAGAATTTAAAACTCTGATTTTACTCCTTTTACAGCTTTTTAGACTTTAGAGGGCATTTTTTTCTTTCCCAAAAGACTAAAAGAAGGAAGTAGAAACAGTGAAAATCCAGGGCAGAGGGCTGGTATGTGCCACTGGGTAGAGGGGTCAGCCACCCTCTCTGTTGGAGATGACTGAGCAGCAGGTGTGCTAACCTGGCTCTTCCTGTCTGACTTACTCACAGCGGTATTAATAACCCTGCTTGCTGCCCACAGCGTACTGTAGACCCAGAGCAGGGAGGTGTAGAGCGGGCGATGGGGGGGGGGGCTCACCCAGCTGTTCCCTCTTCTCCTCGACAGCGGATGCCGAGAATGGCTGAGGATCTCTAGATCTGGGTCAGGAAGGGAGAGGGAGGGGGGGTCCAGTTACAGCCGGACTGAATTATGGTCCCAGAGAGAGGGTCTGATATGAAGGCATCAAAAGCAGACATATGAGCTAGTAATGCTGACTCCACAGAAACATGCACAAATAAAATCACCGATATGAGCCAAAAGATTCCGTTACAGGGGTGTTGCAGCCATAAAGAAGACCCACATACTCGACCCCCTCCAAACACAATGAAGTGCAACAGCTTCCTCTGTGGTTGCATCAGAGCTGACAGGTTGCATCAGACGACGTGTTTCAGCTCTTCAGTAGCAGGGCGTCATCATAACCTTTAATGTAATACCAGCATGTTAACGGGGATTAGTGGCAGGGTCGGTTTACAAAGCACCAACCTTGGCCAAAGATGTCTGAGCGGAAGTGGCCCGATGCCACAGGAATACTACGTGTGTGTGTGACCGATGACATTCATCATCATCATCATCATCATCAACTACGTTTGCTTTAAGGATTTATTAGTTTGTGTGTAAAAGAAGTGGGTTTGAACTCTAAATATAGTAATTTTACTGATGTCTGTCAGAAGAAGTTACATACCAAACAATACACATGTACAGTGAGTACCGTTTCCTCGTGGTTCACTCTCAGTTAATGTGGATAAACGGCTTAAATATAAAGCGCAGTGTTATTTTTCCATAACTCAGGACAAGAATGCCACATTGTCCGGCCCGCTGCCAAGATGTTATCAGTTCATCTGGTCCAAACTTTTCAGACTTCAGAGTTTTAAGTAAAGAAATAGTTCAACCTCAATGCACTTTAAAGAGATAGTTTGGGTGTTTTGAAGTAGGGTTGTATGAGGTACTTATCCATAGTCAGTGTATCACCTACAGTATGACGGTCTGTACGTCCCCAGTTTTGGAGAAGCAGACAGGAGTTTATACCGAAATCTTTTTTTTGTAAACTAATGAAAGTCACACAATAAAACAAACTAATCCATAAAAGCCATGTTAAGTATTGATAAGATGTGTTTAATGACTTAGTAGCAAAAATTTTGAAAAAATTCAAAAATGTCTTTAAATATGCACCGATTTTCCACAGATATCTGGTGTCCAAATGCCGCTTGTGTACTCCTCATCCACTGTATATAGGCCACTGTAGCTCCGTATAGAGTACAATTCTCTCTTTTAGGTGGCTTAAATATGTTTTGATGCAGGCTCCATCCACGGTAGTACATTACTTTGTTTTCATGCAGTAACTCCTGTCTGATTCTCCAAACTTGGGGCATGCCGACCGTCATCTACTGTAGGTAATACACTGACTATGGATAAGTTCCTCATACAACTCCACTTCAAAACACTTCAACTATCCCTTTAAATTCAGTTATCTGGTTAAAAAAATCTTAAATTTCCCTCTCCTCCTTCACAGTGAAGCTCAAACATCCAAGTGAAGTAGCAATAAGCATGACATATATTCGTATTTTAGTTAGTATAAAGAATAACATCCTGTAAAATGGGTCTCTGTTTTGGAATGAAGAAATCTGAGCAAAGGCAGGGTTATAAAATTCTCAACTTTAATCAGTTCAAAAAGTTCACAACAAATGTAACACCTTGAGAAGGGAAATTTGCCATTAGAGATTGGGTGCTTATTTGGATTTATACATTCTTTTCCTAATTAAACTCGTTGGCAATTAATTTGCTCTCTGGACAAAAAGCCTTTTGTTTATCTGGACAGAACTCAAACAGGTACAACTGAAAAATGCAAAAATACAAAATTAAATGTAAATCCAGTTTTATTTTTTCATTTTTGCTCTAAAGGTAGTGACTTGACTTGCACTACTGCATGGTAAACAATCTAAATTAGTACAATTCAAAATCTCAAAAGCCATCTGAGTTAAACAGGAGTTGTTATAAAGATGCAACCAACTAAGAACCCATAAATACCTCCGCCACTTCCTTAAAACATCCCATTAATGAAGGCTCACAAATGAGCAACAATCCTCTTAGAGGAAAACAAAACGCTGATGTCGACTAGGCGACAGCACACACGCGCACACACCCACAACAAAAAGAAACAATAGAATAAAAAGGAAAAAAAATGTTCCCATGGTATTAAAGATGCTATACAATTGGGATGATATGCACATATTTCGGTTTTGCTTTCCCTAAAAAAACCTCCTGGCGGCTGCAGCCATACACGTTTTTAGGATGAAGCACAACTCATGAGCAACAGATGCTGATACATGAAGCAGCATCTTCTCCGCCTTCATTCATTATCCGTTAGATTCACATTCTCCCACAATGCCGTGGGGCACCAAACAAGCGGTGCATGCGCCACTAAAAAAAGACCACTTCCTGTCCTGTCCTGTCACGCCACAGGTCTAGAAGCCTCTATGCCGACTTGACACATATGCCGTTTTTCACAAAAACCCTGCTCAGACTTGTATATATAATATATTTATATATAAACAAATATATGGAGGAAAAAGAGAACATGGGAGGTGGAGGGAACAGAACAAAAAACAAGATGGTTAAGTCGTCTAATCGTTACAACCTCATCATGCAGGTCTTAGGATGGGCCAGAGACCAACAAAACATGAGTTTAGATTAACAGTTCTGGAAAGATATTACACAAAAAAGTCTCCATAGAAAACGCAGATTATGTAAAAAGGGCCACAGGGTGACGCGGTAATCATTTACATATTGTTGGCATTGTTTTGGTCAACAAACATCCAATGGGACGGCCCGCTCTGCAGAGGGTGAGCGGCCTCTCCCACCACTATCATCAAGTGCCTCTCTTGGGTTTTGTTGTGTTTGCTGCGGTTAGGGTTTATTTGTTTGTTTGTTTGTTTGTTGTTGTTGTTGTTTGGAGTACTGTACAGTTTGGTGGAGTCTGGCGCTCAGTCACACATCTCCTCAGGGATCTCGTGAGGGTTGAGGATGCCCGGGACCGACATCTGGATCTTGTGTTTCTCTTCCTGGGCCTGACGAAGTGACGCCTCCCTCTCCTCCAGGAATAGGTCTGAGGTGTCCTCGCCAGCAAACTCCTGGAACAGCAGCAGAGAACAAAGGAAACACTGCGGTTAGCTCTTAAAACAGACAGATTAAACCACCCGGGCTGTAACTAATAATTATCAATTCATTTTACAATTAACTGATTTGTCTAAACAGTGTCATACCTGTAAACATCCCAGAGCCTAAGGTGACATCAAACTGTCCAAAACACAAATCTATATAATTCACAATGATTTGAAGTTGCATAAACTTACATCTTAAGACTAGTCTTGACCTTAGATTGTCAGGTTAGACTAGTCTGATTGAGCCTAGTTATTAAGACTGACTTAATTTGAGGTAAAAAAGTTAGCCACCTGAAGCTTTGTTGCTATGGCAACAATCTGTTAGAGGGTCTGTTAGCTAACTATTGCAACTGTTTATCTATTAAACTACTTTTAGCTAATTATTTCAACGGTATATCCATTATTTTAGCTAACTATTTCATCTATTTATCCCTAACCTTTTTGGATTATTGTATCATATTCTTGAATTATTTCTTAGCATCTTTAACTGTTCTAACAGCTGTTGGATTTATGTTGTTTATCTGTTCTATTATTTCCTCCCACACTCGGTGTGGTATCGCTGTAGCTTCTGACATTTTATTCTCTTCTGTAAAGTGTCTTGTTTGACCCATAATGCATTGCGTGACAGGCTATCTAGGTCAGTCATACATTAGTCACTCATAGAGAAGCTTTATGCAACAGGTACATTTAAATGTCTATAGCAAGTCTGACTTAGACAAAGACTGGGTCTGTTTTTATGCAGCTGGCCTCAGAGAAAAAACAGCAAAGAGGTAAATGTTTTGCATTTTACACTCAATAAATGACGAATGAGAATTAACTGATTATCAAAATTGTTTACAATGACTTGATTTGTTGATCCCATGATCAATTAACTAATTATTTTAGCCCTGATTCTGACTACATCTCAAAAGCTCAGTTTATCTTTAATTTAAAGATTACAGTCTGGAAGATAACCATCTAAAGATACATTGAGTCTGACAGCTGAAAACACCGAACACATCACGGTCACTATCATACCTGTGCACGGTTTTATTCCAACAATAAGCTGGCACAGCCGCCACAAACCTTCCATATACTTAGCAGAACAACCTGACCACGCATGAAAATGTTATTTCTGGAAACAACAGCTAAGCAGCTAACTATGTGTTCCCTGATAACCTCTGTGAGAAGAGACAAAGCCAGCACGGCACAGACAACAAACAGCAAAGCCGGAGCTATGCAGGGCCTTGTTCCGTTTAGTTCAGCTTATCAGCAAACAAATACACACGGATAGACAATTCATATATACCTATTACATTTAATTAACACTTAGTATAAACATTCGCTTTTGTGCGTGTCTTGCTTTGCTCCAGAGAGGAGCTGCTAGGCTGTGTTAATGCTGCACAATGGCTGGGGAAAAAAAACCAACAAGATCTGGCTGCTCTATTCCAATATGCCCTTTTCACAGCAGCCATTTTGACATGTCATTGCAGGGTAAACACAGGTGTAATTAATAACATTAATTATGGCCCTGGTCCATTTAGGTGGGCCAGGGATGGACAGATTATTGAACGGGCCTACCAGGCACAGGCCCAGGGGGCCAAAGTGTCAGGAGCCCCCCTGGATTTCATCTGCAAAATGTCACTCAAAGAGACTCAAATTGACCACAAAGAGACACAAGATGACCACAAAGAGACACAAGATGACCACAAAGAGACACAAGATGACCACAAAGAGACACAAGATGACCACAAAGAGACACAAAGCAACTACAAAGAGACACAAAATGACCACAAAGACACACAAAATGACAACAAAAGGGACACAAATTGACCACAAAGAGACACAAGATGACCACAAAGAGACACAAAATGACCACAAAGAGACACAAAATGACCACAAAGAGACACAAAATGACCACAAAGAGACACAAAATGACCACAAAGAGACACAAAATGACGACAAAGAGACACAAAATGACCACAAAGAGACACAAAATGACCACAAAGAGACACAAAATGACCACAAAGAGACACAGAATGACTACAAAGAGACTCAAACTTACTACAAAGAGACTCAAAATGACTACAAAGACACACAAAGCAACCTCACCTTTATCTGGACCAGGAAGTCCCTAAGGTGCTCCTTGAAGGCAGGAATATCCTGGTTTAAGCTGAAGAGTCCGGTCACAAACACCTTCACCTGAGCACTAATACAAACAAAGACACACACACAGCCACAGTGGTGTTAACAAAATGTGTATTTTACCACATCAGAGATTGTGTGTGTGTGAGTTCATGTGCGTTGATATACTCACTCTTGTAGGTGAGGGAAGGCGGTCTTGAGCAGGTTGGCCACGTATTCCTGGATGAAGCTCTGGTTGTTGGGGCTGGCAGGGTTCAGCACTGTAGTGATCTTCCCCTCCTCCACCAGGTTGAACATGTAGGCCAGGATGGACGCGTGCATCGTCAGGCCTGCAGGACACACACACCAACACACACACACCCTTTTACTGAAGAAACTTATTCATCTATAAAAGATGTTCACATCTGAGCATTCAAGTGTCCCCCCCAGCGCATGTGTGTGTGTGTAAACTCACCAGCAGTATGTGATGTGTCGGTGACCACAGAGAAGATGTGTTGTAGGATATCACAGAAATACGTCTGGTAGAAACTCTGAGCGGCGGCTTCCTCCTGGGCCACATTCTGCAGCAGCGTGTACAGGATCTGCAGACCTGGACGAGCAGAAACACAAACATCAGCTCTCTACACATTGTTCAGTTCAAACTTCCTCAGAAAAGGAACATTATACCTGTACATTACTGCAGGAAGTAAATATCAGCGAGTGCTTCTGAACATCGCTGAGGTAACACACAGTGCACCCGCTGTGTCAGATTTCTGCCTTTTAAACAAAACTGTTTTTGCTGTTTGAAGATTAACCTCACCTCTGACACACTCACTCCTCATCACACGATAAAACACAACACCCAGATGGTTCAACATCATTTAGTAGCTCTAGGCCAGGGGTCAGCAACCTTTACTATCAAAAGAGCCATTTTTAGAGTACAAACTGTAAGTCTAATGCAGTGAAGGCCGAAGTGCAAATATACTACAGAGTATTTCACCAATTACACATTGGTGAAAAAAATCTGAGATTTCTAGAATAAAGTCATAATTTTACGAGAATAAAGTCATAACTTCACCAGAAAAAAAGAAAAAAGAACACGTAAAATTACTACTTTATAATATTATGACCTTATTCTAATAATAGTATGACTTTTTTCTCTTAAACTTATGACTTTAATCTCAAAATATTATGACTTTATTCTCCAAATCTCAGATTTATTTATCTTTACTCAATGTGGCCCTAATACTCCGTCATACCGTCGTACAACAACGATAAATAAAAATTAAAATGTAAACAAAGAACAGTTATTCATTTCCATTTTTAAAAATCCACAGGGAGCCACTGGAGAGGAGCTAAAGAGGCTCCGGAGCCGCAGGTTGCTGACCCCTGCTATAGACATTACTGCTACATATGAACATTAATAAATGTAGTAAAATGTGTGTGTGTGTGTGTGTGTGTGTGTGTGTGTGTGCGTGTGTGTCCGCAGCCTTACCAGTATCAGCCACATTCCTCATGGTGTGTTTGAAGGCCCAGATGATAGAGTCCAGCACCAGTTTGAACTGGGCAGGGGGGATGGCGAGGAATGCAGGGAAGCAGTGAGAGTTAA
The DNA here is from genome assembly GCF_043250625.1 of Sebastes fasciatus. Classification (NCBI taxonomy): domain Eukaryota; kingdom Metazoa; phylum Chordata; class Actinopteri; order Perciformes; family Sebastidae; genus Sebastes; species Sebastes fasciatus. The sequence continues at coordinate 26,033,645 of NC_133803.1, read as the reverse complement.
CCGCTTGGAGTAAGTAGAAGAAGTGAGTCCTGTGCTCTGGAAACTCCTCAAAGTTCTGGCAGAAAAACACACAACACAAAAACAAGTTGTTAAAACCCGTTGTGCCTCCTGTGAAGGCTGCATGATATAGATTAGCTTATCTAAGTGCTGTTAATTCAAATGTTTGTTTTCATGATGGCTAAGGTTAGGTTAGTCGTCTACTGCACTGGACACTTTCTACTTCAAGCAGGTTATCAGAAACAAAAATACAAAGATCACCGTCTGTATTACGTGTTTAGAAACACTTTTAAATACCCACAGATCATCATTTATATCAAACTAGATTACAAGCTGTTGATCACTGTGCCTCACCTTGTTGATCATGTTTAAGGTGCACTCGAAGACGGCATCAAAGATCTGGGGTATCTCGCTGGTGATGTGTCCTCCCAGCTTGTTGACGATGGTCGCCATGGTGCTGAGGACCTCGGGCTCACGGGCGGCGGGGACGTTGCGTTGATAGTCGATGAGGACGGCGTCCAGCAGCGGTGGAACAAAGTTCTCGCCAACCTGGAAAACAACAGGAGGCATCCACCTTTAAAGACGTCTAAGACTTCTTAAAGACTCACTTTTGACAGCTACATTACAAAAAGGTGCAGCTATCATTTTTGCACATCCATGAACTCTGACTCAAGATGAATGTTAATTGTGATGCAGATAAGAACACAGCTGAGGGCACAACTCTGCCACAATGAGATTTGTGCTTTATCTAAAAATACCAGCTGGATTAGTTCTACTTCTTTTCTACTGTCAACCGCTTCATTGATTGCCACAGCGTAGTATCTCCTGAGGACACCAGAGTAAAAATACAGCCCTGTTTAGCACCATTGCTTTTCTTTTTTGTGAATTTAGAGTGAAATGTTAATCACCACCAAAATAGGGCTATTGTTCCTCAAGACAACTTCACAAATATTAGGTTTTATTCCCCCAGCAGTGATGTGCCGCTACATATCTGAGGATTTCTCACCATCTGAGGGTCGTTTGATCGGCTGACCCAGCCTGAGATCAGTTTCAGTGTCTCTCGTTTCACTGTTCTCATACTCCGGATCAACGGCTGTTTCGTCACCATCTCACCTGCAACACAAAGAGGAGACACACATATTGAAGGTGTTATATGAAGATAATTTCCTCACACTTTGTCTAATAATACATTGTTTTCTTGAGAGGATGTGAGTACAAAAAGTTCTGCACAGGGCATAGAGTAGAGGTCTTTGAGTACTACAAAGTGTTTGCAGAGCTGTGCATCAGATACATGCTGACTGGTTGAGCAGTGACGGATCTGTAGGTGCATGTTTAAGTTTTGTTTATATGCGAACGAGGCACCTTGGCCGGGCCTCCCTGATGGCGCACAAGCTACGAGCACGCACAAAGGTGCTCAACGTGTTGTTCTTTGCAGTATTCTCCAAAATGCATGAAGGCGTACTGTGCAAACAAAATATTCTGTGAAGAAGCAAGAAGTCAACAAGTTTTACAAAACACCTAAAAAACACTACGGCGAGCATAAACGACACTTTATGTGTCAGGGTTTCCTCTCGTTTGCTGTGCATTATAGTTTGATAAATGCTAAATTGCTCCCAAGAACACTTTAAGATTGCGGAGAAGCAGTGAGATGATAGATAGAGAGGTACTGTAGCTCTCCCTTTGATACCGTAACTCTGGTTGTACTAAAGCCATGACGACATTTAGGCCATTGTAGGCAGACATTCCCATCTTGTTACTTTATTTTTTCTCACTTGAATTTCCAAAACAGAAAACACCATCACAACTGACATTGAATATAACGTAATAGAAGATGTTATCCTTATCATGCCTCCCTACAGGATGTACTATCAGGATGTGGGGAGCCTGGCTTCAATCACAAATTATTGTTTCCTTTCTTTTGCAAAATAATCTGCTCTGTATCACTGTCAGTTTGATGCTTTGTGTCTTATTCTAGATAAATCAGAGATATCATAGATCATAGACACATTATCCTTAAAAAGGTTCGGTTAAGCGTTTGAACAGGATTTATATATTCCTCCTGCACGGATCGCCATTTCTGCCCTACTCGGAGTCAGCGGTCAATGCAAGAGCAGAAATCCTTGATACTTGATCATTACTGACAGACCTCAGACGGCACCTCTCCTCCCGTTTAAGCACAGAAAGACTCAGATGAGTCACCAAAACAGGCGCATGCAAGAAGAAGAAGAAAAAAAAGGACGCAGTACCTATTGGCCTACAGACAAAATGCCAGGACTGAATGACAAAATACTAAAATGCTACCGCGTGACATGTACATGAGTAAAGGCTAGAATATATCAAATCTGTTGCAACTGTAGCACCAACCAAAAACAGCACAAAATGATAGTTTGTGTTAAGTGAGAGTAGCTTGATCTTTCAAGTATTAACACATAGTATTGAAAAGCAATTTGGGTATTTTTCAAACCTCTGGCTGCAACACACTGAGACCACGCTGGATTTTACACAATGGACTGCATGCCTAAACAACAATGAAGGGACACTATGCTGTGTACAGATCTGTACACAGGCTTAACAACCCAAACAACAAGTCCTCCACAAATGCACCGCACAATTAGCAAACACATTAGGTTAGGCCTCAGCAGCGTTCAACAAAGGTTTACAGGACATTTATGTTCACAAAAGTATGAGACGTTAAAGAGGCTATATGTCAAACTGAAGAAAACACCACTGAAAAGCTGGAAGGGGGAAAGAGTCTCCACCTGTCTGCTGCCCACAGCGCAATTTCGTCTATCAATCTTAGCTTATCACCTACCTACTCTATCATCCTGACATCTCTTCCCAGGTGGTTACAATTCACACTTTAAAATTGGGATAGTTTGGGTGTTTTGAAGTGGGGTTGTATGAGGTACTTATCCAGAGTCAGTGTATTACCTACAATAGATGACGGTCGGGACGCCTCCAGTTTGGAGAAACAGACAGGGGTTACCGCACAGAAGTAAAGCAATGTACTGCTGGTGAGAAAGGCTCACCTAAAAGAATCATTATCAGTTTAAGTGTACGCTATATTAAGAATATTTTCACCGCTTTACCTTGCCATGAAGCAGCTATACAGTCTATGTTTCCGACGTGGAACTGAAGCCGTTCATCTATGCTCTCGCCAAAGCAACCAGACTCCATTGAAAAAAACTGTAATTTTACTTCACAGAACACGAGAGTTGCTGGTCTACCGCTGCCTCGACCGGTTAGTTTGTTTGTGTTATTGTGCGACTTTGGTTAACTCAGATTTGACGGGAGCATTTTGGGGTTAAGTGTCTTGCTCAAGGACACATTAGACATGTGACCGGAGGAGCCGGGGATCAATATGACCTGCTCTACCCCCCGAGCCCCAGCCGTGAACAACGACGAGCTGAATCTGTCAGCTGTATGGTCACAAACACACACCTCCCTTACCATTTGTCTGAATGGCAGCGGAGATGTTCTCGCTGAGGCACTTGTAGACGTTGAGCATGTCGAGGTAAATCCGTCCCAGCTGGATGACGAAGGGGTGACCGACGGCCTTACAGGCTCTGACGTTGGTCTTCAGGATGCTGCCCAGCTGTTTCACAGTCTCCGGGTCCTTCAAGATGTCCACGTTCTGAGGGAGCGGAGTAACAGATCAACACACTGCTCTTGTTTGTCTCTCATGGACATATTGACTGGTATATTGGTCTCTCACCTTGGTAGCCTGCTGGATGATGCTGTCCCACACTTGATTGGGCAGCAGCATGTATTTTTCTATCAGGTGCTCTTGAACAGCCTGATCTGTCTGGGCCCCGATCATATAACCTACTGCCTCATAGAACGTGTGCACCTGGACACAAACAGGAATGCTTGATTAGGCAAAAGTGGTAATATCTGCCTCTGTACTTTACACATGAGTGATAAATCTCTAGAGATGATGAAAATGTCTATTATTATTATCATGTATTTGCTGACCTGCTGAGGTTGAAGGTCACAGATGATGGTGTTGATGTTGTTGAGGATCTCGTCGATGAAGGGCATCACCTCTCCCACCTGCACCTGGATAAAGTGGCGCCGGCACTTCTGGGCGATTTTGATGAATGTGTCACAGGCCATGTCCTGAACGCCGTCATGGGTCTCTGATGAAGAGGAGGAGGGTGATATTAAGCGGCATTAAAATTGAGATCATTTCAAAATATGATATTTATAGATCCAACATTTTTTATAAACCAAGCCATCTCTCACCATGCATGAACTCAAAGAGTTTGTTGACGACTGTTTTGAGGAACTTCCAGTGGGCTCTGAGAAAGCGTGGATACTGGCCAACGATATACATGATGTTGGAGGCGATGATGGCCTTGTTGTCCTTTCCTCTCTTCTGCTCGCACAGACCCAGCAGATCCTGAGACAAACACAATCAGACACATAACCTCGGATCAATGTTTAGTGTTTTGCACAATGGCTTGAAAAATCCTTTATGATATGAATGATAAACTGCAATGTATCATTTAAAAAGAACAGCTTTAAATGTTTACTTATAATTTGAGTCATAATATATTTACATAATGTATGTACAGTATATATAACCTAACACTTCACTGTAAAAGTGTTGGTAGATGTTAAACTGTTTAAAATTAAAGTACTACTACAACAAGCACGTTCAGTGCTTATGTATACCTTGATGACGGTGACCAGGAACCTCTTCTCGTCCTCCTCGTGCATCGCCCCGCTGATGGAGCCGATGGCCCAGCACAACGTGTTGAGGTTCTTCCAGGACCATTCGGTGCCGTTCACCTGGTTGTGAAGCTTTTCTGTCATAATACGTTCTGTGTCTGCGTAGTCCAAGTGAGTCAGGTACACTACAGGATGACAGAGAACATAGTAGATGTGTAGTATCAGTACGTGAACAAGCCATAGTCTGTTTGGTTAGTCTGAATCAGAGTGAAATTGTTACTTTTGGTTAGTTTTCTATTTATGCACAAATTAAAGCGGACCAAATAAAAAATTAATTTGTCGAGGGGCATGTATAAAGGAGCAAATTTATCTTTTTCGTCTTGAGAGCTGCCACTTCTATGCAGGGAATCACAGACTTTGATATAATTGCTGTTTAAGTGTTTTCACTTTGACTCGTCACTGATCTACTCTGAGCACGAATCCCTTCTCCTCCGGTTTGTCTCGTATGACTTTATGAATGTCACTATTTTTGCAGACTTTATTCAGCGTATTCTGTATGTCCTCTTCGGCCCAGATGTCAAGCAAACATCGGATTTCTGCAGAAGTCCATGTCAGTCCTCTCCCACTCATGTTAACCTGTGTCCATCCATACAAATGTCGGCACAGGCAGCCTGCTTTTTGGCTCGCTTGGGAATGCTCTGAGACCACCTCTTGCAAGCGGTCCGGTTGTTTTGGTCCACACCAGAGTACGATTACTGTGTTCACAACTGCCCAAATGAACCGCACCATTGGTTGATTAAAATAGATTAATTGTTGGCTTGTGAAAGCGCCCTCAAAGCCAAAAGCACATCTCTGTGCAGTTGTAAAAAAAAAAGGACAAAATTAGAATATGAAAATGTTGAACAGAGATAGATACATCTTTTGCGTCTGATCCACAAATCTATCAAAAACCAATTTTACCAGCAGTATTATTATTATTATATGACCCTGGAGTCAGTAAAATCATCATCATTATTTTGTTTTAGCCAATGTTACGTTAAGAGTGTAAACATTAAAGATTTCTCTACATCCATCCATTTTCTTAGCGGCTTATTTTCATGCTCACAGTGGGGCCTGAATTGATTGCTGGTCTACAAGTTTCCAAATCAAGCTAACCTGCATGTCTTTGGACTGTGGGAGAAAATCGTAGCACCTGGAGGAAACCCACGCAGACACATGGAGAACGTGTAAAGTCCACACAGAGAGGCCCCAGCCAGCCAGCTATGCTAACCATTGAGCCACATGCCGCCCAATTGTCTGACAATATTTAAATACTATGGCCGCGCTGAGTAAAATGAATAAATCTTTAGTGAGGATGTATGTGATAAGTGGGTGTAAATTAGAAGCCACATAGAAATCATATCACTCTTTGTGGTTGTGATAAATTAAACACTGCATTTTTGTGGCCAAGAAAAAATAGGCTAATGATGAAGAAGGCAGTGGATGTTATCTTAGATGCTCTTATTACAAAGTCATACCAAGGGTTTCCCTCATGTTCTTGTAGAGGTTGATGGAATCGGTGTCCTTCATGAACTCTCTGACCACCTCTCCCTGGTCGTTCTCCACCACCAGTACCTCCTCCGGCTTGGCCATCCGACTTACCATCAGCAGACGCACCTGTCACAAGAGACAAACACCTGTCAGCAAGTACACACATCCAAGAACAGCGTCACTGCCCTCACACACACATATATATATCAGTGGGCATGAATGTTAAAGGATAATATACAATGAGATGTTTGTCTCGTGGTTATATACACACACCATGTTATGTAAAATATTAGCACCAAAGAGAAATAGTCTGTTGTTATTTTTGCTTTACTAGCTGCTGATTTTCAGTAATGTGGTAAGTAGCAAATCTTTTGGCAGCAGTTTAGCAGCCACCTGTTGCTCCACCAGTGCCAGCTGATTCTAGTATGACTGCAAGCTAAAGCTGCCTTCACATGATCAGAAATTGGCTCACCGGCGATGCAGAGACTTGCAGAGGCAAAGCACAGTGCAGGTATATTATGTCATCAAGAACTACACAAGGAACGCCATTTACTGTTTCTAGGCAACAACAACAGTTGCAACTGTTCTCTCATTGGTTGCACTTTAAAGCGTCAGCAGCAAACGAGGTCAAAGTTGAAAAAACCTGAACATTGAGAGCAGCAAGTGGGCAACCTGGGCATTCTTTTCAACAGCCAGCAGGAGGCGTCTCCTCTGGTTGCAAAAAGAAGTCTGATTGTAAAGTAGTAAATGAGAAAATGAGTCTTCTTCTCACTTGATTTATTACCTCAGTAAACATTGTAAACATGAGTTTATGGTCTCAATCGCTAGTTTCAAGTCTTCTTCAATACAGCATGATGTTCATTTAGTAAATTATGGTCCCGTTTAGAGTCAGATAGACCATAAAGCAGGGGATGTTTTAGGGCGTGGCTACCTTGTGATTGACAGGTCGCTACCACGGTGTTGTCCGGTCTGTGAGTTGTCTGTATTTCGTCTTAGAACTTTAACTCTTTCAGTTCGGTTGAACTTAGCTCCACCCTCTCGTGTCAAGTCTTTCAAAAAAACAAGATGGTGACGGCCAAAATGTCGAACACGAGGCTTGAAAACGGCAGTCCACAAACCAATGGGTGACATCACGGTGACTACGTCCACTTCTTATATACAGTCTATGAGCGAAGCGCTTGGTGGCAATTTTGAGCGGTGCCATGTTGTTGACATCTCATTAATTCATCATATTACATCAATGCGTATGTAAATGTCATCAAGTGGAAAAAAGGGACAACGCTAATGAAGTAAGGCTGCAAACAACGATTATTTTAATATCGCTTAATCTGCAGATTTTTTCTAGATTAATCGATTAATAGTTTGGTCTATAAAATAGTGAAAAATGTCCATCCCAGTTTCTCAAAGTCCAAGGTGATGTATTCAAATGTCTTGTTTTGTCCGTCCAAAACCCAAAGATATTCAGTTTAATATGATATAAAACAGGGAAAAGCAGTAAATCTCCATATTTGAGAGCCTGAAAACAGTATTTTTTTGCATAAAAAATTACTTCAACGATTAATCAATTATCAATATAATTGCTGATAATCTTTCTACCGATCGACTAATTGTTGCAGCTCTACAATTAAGGCTATAGGTGTGTTCATTCTTCAATAAAGCGGTTAAATAGAGTGTGATTGGCTGTGTGTGTTACCTTGGAGAGTACAGGCAGATAGAGCTGTCTGCGTGGCGGCACGTCAAAGTGCTGGTTGCCAGAGAGCAGCGGGGACGTGGACGTAGAGAAAGGACTCTCTCTGTAGAGCTCAGCAGCCAAGTGGTTCCAATACTCCAGACAAATCTTGAAGATCTCCGTCTCTTCCACCTCTGACACCAGCAGCATGTAGTGGAGGGCCTGGGAGAGGACCATTAATCAATATTTTTCTCCCATTTGTACCGGTCGTTATACCAGTACGACTGACAGTATTCTCTCTTACCTCCATTAACGTTTCTCTGAGGTTGAGCCGCTTCTCAATGAGCTGCCCGTGCTCTTTAAGGAAAGTACAGAGGAACAGACTGAGGTTCTGGATGAAGTTCTGCTCGTCATCTTTCCCGTTGGCGTAGGCCAGCCGGATGTTGGTGTTCAGAGGCAGCATCTACACACAGATATGGATCGTTAGTGTCTTTACAAGAACAAATGGAAATCAGAGCATTGTCTTATCTGAGCCTAAAGGAAAATCAGGGCTAACGTCGTGGAGTGTGAATAAGGAATAACGCACCTGTTTGAGTTGACACATGGTCAGGGTGAAGAGTGTGACAAACTGCTCCTCATACTGGCTGACGCTCACGCCTGCAATCTCTGTGAGGCACTTCAGTGTCACGTTGCGAAACATGGGCACGTTCAAGAACTGAAAACAGTTGAAACAGATGTTTAGTTGAAGATTTATTTGGTTAAAACTGTATATGTGTAGCAATTACCTGTAGTATTTTTAAGCTTGCTTGGCATATGCCTTACGTCACAACTGCTAACAAATCCATGGATTTGTTTTGCAAACTATTCATTCCGGCTCAGTTAGGAATGCAAAATCTCACCAAGTATATCCCGTCTAATTACTAGTTAAAATATCTCACAACCCTTAATATAAGACACAATCACCGAACAAGCAACATTTCAGTGAGTTGTTTTTAGACAATGCATCTTGAATATCTTTTTTAAGTGACAAAATTCTACTTTTGAGCATTACAGGCTTATTATGACACACAACATTGCCTAATACTTGTGAAATATAGCTCAAAATGAGTTTTCCCAGCTAATTTCAAGATCTCATTTTATCTTGAAAGGCCTAAATATTACAACTGTGCATCTGTGTGTGCATACCTTATACACCAATGTGCTGATCAGTTTGGTTTCAAAGATGTAACCCAGAGGAATCCAGTTGAGAAAACGTAGGAGGGTCTCCAGAGTGGCGTGGACCAGGGGCGCGTTCTGGGAATTTTCCTAAAGGTGCAACCGATGAGACGACAAACAGCTGAAGGACATACACTGGTGTGTGTGTGTGTGTAACCGATGAAAAATGATTGTACACCAATGATAAAAAAGTAAGAAATGAGGATTTGCATACCATAACAAACTGGCAAAGCTGGAATATCTGGGAGAATTCATTGCACATGCTGAAAAAAAAGAAGAAACATTATGAAACATACTGTAACACATTGTGACATTTGAGAGAGACGGATACAATCTCTCTCTTACATTAACTTCACTTTGATGCTTCAGGTCAAACACAGGATATTTTAAGTTGAAGAAAATGCACATACAAAATATGAACTTTTCCCTCAGTTAAAAGACCCTCTGGGAACATATGAATTAGACATAAGGCACAATACATTGTTGCTAAACTCCTTTCCGCTTCTCCAAGCTGGGGCGTGCTGACCGTCATCTTCTGTAGGTAATACACCTACTATGGATAAGTACCTCATACAACACCACTTAAAAAACATCCGAACTATCCCTTTAAATTTTGCAAAACCGATTTGGAATCAATGACGACCAAGATTTGGTTGATTTGTCTGTAATGTGATTTTTCACACAAAATCTTTTGACTTTGAAACACTCACTCTGCAGACTTGTAGGTTAATTATATATATATATTCTGGTGGTTCACTCAGATACATTTACCCCACCAATGCCATCAAAACAAATTCCACAACACTTTCCTTTAATTAACATGATTGTGCTTCCAGATGTTTGTGAGGAGGATGCATGCTGACCTGTCTTTAAGGTGCTTGGCCTTGACCTGGGTCATCTGGCCACTGGAGAAATCAAAGACCTCCTCGCTGAGCAGCTTGAGAATGATCATGTTGTTCTGACAAAGGCTCTCGCTGGTGCGACTCGCCCCGACAATGTCACTAATGAAGGTGGGCCAGTGCTTTGGCCACTCCTGTTTCAGGATCTGCAGACACAGGGGCACACACACACACACACATATATATATATTGGTTGACATTTTCCACTAAGGCAAACGTGTGATCTGAAAACGAAAAATTAAGGGGACAAATCTGTGACTCATGCTAAAAATAACCCTCCTTTCAATCTCAAGTCAGGCGTGTGCCCCTATTTCTGTTTCACTATGATCGTACGGTATAAAAACAGAATGTAAAAAGTGTGTTAATGACACAAGCAAAACCGTCACTACTACAAATACAACATACATGTACACAAACAGTTTAAACAGCATCCTGAGGACGAGAGTGTAATCTGGAGCACTACTCTCCCTGAAAGCCAAAACAATGTTAGCTCAGCTGACGCAGGCGGTGACTCATTCTCACTGGCATTAATGCAAAGTCACTCGTGCAGCCAGTGAACCAATCGCTGTTTCCCTCGTGCATACATCACACACACACACAAGGAGGTGGTGTCAAATTGTTATACATTCAGGAGCAAAACTCAGAGCGTTGACACCAATAAGACTCAATATCTTTCTAATATATTTTCTGTATTTATATCGTGTGTCTTTACTGCTACATCAATAATGACTATAGATCTTTCATCATAAATGTTTCCATACAAACAAATGCATCTCCTGCAGCTTTCTCCTCTTCCCAATCATGAGCGACAGTTTATAAAACATAATCTGCCGTGCCAGAGACGTTGAAAGGAGAATCTATATGCAATTTCAATAATAAGGAATCATGAACTTGGCTGACCTGGACAGTTTTAGAGTCACATAGTCTAATTAAGAGTGACATCTTCAGGTTAACAAGTATCACTGCAAAAGATGAGGGGAGCATTGAGGCAGCAGTAAGACGCCCAAACACACAGTTATCCTATTCAAAACAGACATATCCCTCTTTTTATTTGTGAATTTTATAGTGCTGTGTTTCACATACAGATGTGCTAAACTGTCTAACATTTAGAGGTGGTGTATGTGATGAAAATATATTTTTACCTGTTAATTAGGGCTGCACAATTAATCGAATATTAATCACGATTTTGGCTTCCCACAATTAAATGAACAGGGTTGACTGATCGGATTGGGGTGCCGCATCACCCTGTGTGTGTTTCTTTCACAACAATGATCGGCTCGCTGTACATTATCCCGTTTATTACACGGCTACTTGCTTAAGAAATCAATAATTCAACACAAAAATGGTCCGCCAGAGTCCGACATCAGAACTGCGCCCATAGCAACGGTCTGTTATACATAGCAACAGTCTGCTATAAAAAAAAATAACAGACCGTAGAACGCTGTGATTGACCAATGAGAGTCGAGTATTCAACAAAGCCGTATAATAATGACATTTAAAATGCTCAGCTCATAAAAAACTCTGCATATCAAATCAAGTGCTTCCTTAACTAACAGCCAGCCACTAGGGGGCAATAGAGATGTTTTGGCTTCACTTTTGGGAAGATGTCATGTATGTCATAAAATGTTACTTAAAGTGGCAGTAGGCAGTATATTTTTGTCATCAGAGCAAAAATTCCATAATAACCTTTCAGCATATTGTAATTCAAGTGTTCTGAGAGAAAACTAGACTTCTGCACCTCCTCATGGCTCTGTTTTCAGGCTTTAAAAAATCTACCAATCACAGGTTAATATCAGAGAGAGAGCGTTCCTATTGGCTGTGCTCCGCTCATGTGACCAGAACTTGTCGTTTTTTTCAAGAGATCTCATCATGGCTGCCGTGTCACAAACTTTCTCATTTTACAGCTAAACCGTGCTCTACAAGATGATTCTGAAAACATTTCAGGCGAGAAATAGGCATTAACGTAACATCATATTGATTCATATTTGATCAGCGCGGCCTAGTTTGACCGTTTGGTCGGAGTTCGCAAGTGATTGACAGCCGGCTCTCATAGAGGGCAGCTGGACAGCAGACCTCAGATCAGCTCTTACTGCTTGTTTTCCTCCAGTCTGTGAAATCTTGCAGATGCCGTTAGGAGCACCGGAAGACACAGAGGCTACATTTTAATCACTCTGCCTCAACACTCATTAACCAGTGTCACCAGTTAGCCTGTGAGTAACTAACCAGCCAGTGAGCCATAATGTTGTATTTCACTTAATACACTCTCCAGTCGGACCACAGATATTGTTCTGTATATTATATTCTCGTATAATGTACTCTGTATCATTACGAGCCTTAGTACTCATCTTTTAGTTGTCCTAGGCGATGAGTAGGATGCTGGTTAGAGTAGCTGGCTAGAGCTGAGTTTCCTGCTCCGGTGTACTCTTTTGCTGTCAATGTAGATAACTTCATTGAAACTATTTGCTGCCACTTCTTTCTTTCCTCTTCACTATTCATTCACATGCAACACTGTGGGGTTACTAGGAACAAACTCCAGTGTTTTAACAGAGCACAACAAGGTGCTCACAATGATGGATTATTATAATGGTCATATAGACAACACTGATTGATACTTGACATGTTTAAAAATATCTTTAAATCTGTTTTTACTAGGGCTGTCAATCGATTAAAATATTTAATCGCGATTAATCACACATTTTTTATCTGTTCAAAATGTAGCTTAAAGGGAGATTTGTCAAGTATTTAATACTCTTATCAACATGGGAGAGGGCAAATATGCTTGCTTTATGCAAAAGTATATATACTATATACAGTATATATGTATATATATTATAAGAAATCAATTAACAACACAAAACAATGACAAATATTGTCAGAGGTCAACGGACCCCTTTGAAAATGGCCATGCCAGCTTTTCCTCGCCAAAATTTAGCGTAAGTTTGGAGCGTTATTTAACCTCCTTCGCAACAAGCAAGCTTCTAGTTTCATATGATAGCAGAAAATTCACTCTTACTTTAAAACTGAGCCTCTACGACCTAAAAATCGCACGGTGTATTAAAGAAATTAGTGGCATTAAAACAAATTTATTATTGCGTTAACTTTGACAGCCCTAGTTTTTACAGTAAAATGTAGTTGATTTTAACAAGTGCCAATATTTTGCCTTGGTTATTTTAGCTTCAGATTCCTGTAAGTTTTGTGACAGCTGTTGTGTTTTTGTATGTTTTTCATTGTGATGTTTCCTTTTTCCCCGTTTATATTCGTATATGAAACTTTTTACTTGCTGCCCATCTTGACCAGGACTCCCTAGCAGAACAGATATTGTATCTCAATGGGACCTTTCTGGTTAAATAAAAGATAAATAAAAAAATAACTTGCAGACTGGCTTGAGGCATCCCTACCAAAATCAAAATGAACGAGCTCACTTTAACTTTAAACTTCTCACTGTAACTCACAGTTCATGTGTAATGAGGGTGAGCATAAATAAGGCAGAAAGCCGGAAGCCATATTGACAAAGATCAAGTGCTTTAACTAACAGTGTGATTTTGTTATCTTGTTTGCATTTCCTCGAGCCTCAATTGTCAGAGTTTCCAAAGATAAAATAAACACACCACATACAACACTGTCAGCTGAGGCGCTGTGTACATACCAAATTCTTCGCATATAATGTAGTAAATAGAGTATAACAATGCACACTGTTTAAAAAGATGCAAGATAGAAGAAGAGAAAAACAATGTTTTCACCATTTTGTAGCCTCAAGGTTTAGCAGCTATAACAACAGCTGATAAATGGCTCTAAATGTTAATTTGGTAACAGGATTTTTTGACTTGTCGTTAGTGTTGGAGGCTTACCTGAACAAGGATCATGTTGAGCTTCCCAATGTACACCTTTTCTTTCTGAAAAAGTACAAATAAACAAGGGATAGATGAATGTTAGTCATACCGTCTCAGTTTCACAACACAAGCCTTCTGTCATTTCATCACAGCATTAAAAATTTAATTTGGAACATCCTGAAATGTAATATAACAGGTTAGAGGTCACAAATCAAACAGCGAGACAATTAAGGGTGGTATTAGAGCTGCAACAATATTGATAATCGATTTATCAGTTTGAGTAATTTTTTTAAGAAAAAAAAAAGTAAATATTCTCTGATTCAAGCTTCTTAAATGTGAATGTTTTCTGGTTTCTTTACTCCTCTATGACAGTAAACTGAAGATCTTTGAGTTGTGGACAAAACAACACATTTGAGGACGTCATCTTGGGCTTTGAGAAACACTGAACCGCATTTTTCACCATTTTCTGACATTTTATAGACTAAAAACTAATCAATTAATCAAGAAAATAATCGACAGATTAATAAAAAATGAAAATAAGCGTTAGTTGCAGCTTTATTTTCAACGTCTGAAGTTGAAGAAAGGAGGTATGACTAAAGAAGGACAACAAGATTAAAAGTTAAACATTAAATTTTGAGATTGAAAGAATCAAAGTAGATCCATGAAGTTACGTTTTGTCATTAGGGAGTAAAGACGTGTGTGTTTGTAAAAAGACGCCTTAGGACTGGTTAATTAAATTTGAAAATAAACTTAATTAATCTAATGAAACCCAAAATTATAGCCTTCAGTAAAGTAAGTGATGAAGTTGCACTGGTATATTACTGTTCAACACTGCAGCAAATTATGGTTTTAAAGCTGATAACAGACCAAGTATAGGCTCCTTGTACCTGAATGTAAAACCTCACTTCAAATCCTATTACTGTTCTAAAGCTGGCTGCTTTGGTTGGTTCAAAATACTGTAAACAACCTTCGACCAAGTCTGGCCTGTTGGTTAATGTGTTATGCTTTCTCATCATTAAGTTAGTCATTAAAGTGTGGTGGTATCAGATGGCATTTTTATACCTTACCATAATCAGACCTCACCCTTATGCACAGCTAAACATGTTTGTGTCCACTGCGCCTCGCTCATTTCTGGTTTAAATTACAGTTTAGTTTTCAGTTTCACTTTTGTTTTATAACACAGTCATGAGCAGTTCAACAACTATATGTAGTCTTTGTGTTCTTGTTCAGTAACAGTAACAGTAATGCTAATATTAGGTACTAAAGGGAAACATATAGATTCAATTATAACGTATTACTTTAGTTAGACTGGGGAACTCCACACATAAATAACCCAACATTGCTTCCTCCTTTCCACGACATGATCATACAGCAGAGGGAGAGCCAGCCTAAGTGACTTTCTGAAAGTTGCTATAATCACGAGTAGATCTTGTTTTCAGGTGGGCTGCTAATAAATGAGACCGCAAACTCAAACAGGTGTTACATTTTAAACCATAGACTGTATATAAGGATGGACACCATGAAAGCTCCCCAGAAGTGAAGCAAAAACATCTGCATCGCCCCCTGGTGGCTGGCTGCAGTAGAGGTCATAAAGCCCGCCCCCTCCATGTTAGTGGATGGGACATGGGCCAAACTAAAAAGGCAAAGTACATGTTAAATAAATGTTTCATTAAATTTGAAGTAGTTCTTATCATGCTGATGTATGTTTGTTTTTCTGGTAAGTTTTGTTTTAATCAGTTATTTGATGCTATAAAAAGGGGGTGAGACGTCATGATTGACAGCTGCACTGAGTGAAGTAGTCGCAGCCGGAGGCTCGGGAATTGTACGAGAGAGGAGATGTAACTTTAACTTTCCTTAAACGTTACGAGTCTGTGTAATAGAACATGTTGTCAATTTGATCATAAATGTAGTTATAGAGATATTATGTTTTGTGTCTTTCTAGTCAAACAGCTACCATGGTGCTAACGTAAGAGCTAGGTGGCTCACGGTAACAAGCTGTGGCCGTGCTCGGCTCGGGATTGGACCTTGATACCGCTGCTCCAACCCCCCCGATCACTACTGCGCAGACTTTGGTTCCAAATGACGTCAAAATATCAAGATGGCAGCTCCCGTATCCGGGATATTTTGGCTTCGCTTTTGTACAGTGGGAGGAAAAGGAGATGTGTCGTCCATCTTTATATACAGTCTATGTTTTTAACCCAGTCACAGTTTTTTCACTGCAGTTGATTCCCAACAGTTTAGCATGAACGTTTAGTAGAGGACAGAGACAAATGCTGCGATCTCCAGAAGACAGCCTAAAAAGTTGATGTCGGTGAAAGTTAAACACAGTCTTAACAGCTCAATCAGGGAATGAAATTAGCACCTGCCACCTGCTAAATACAGGGTAGATGCTGGCTGTGGCATGTAAAGATTCCAGGTCACCTGCCACAATAGCAGAGGTTTCCAAATATTAAGAAATATTATTTTTAAAAAGCAATTCCTAAGTTTAAATAGTCAGGGATCAAGGTCACATGACCCATATTTCTACCGTCTGGTACCACTGACTCAGTGTTTACAGTTCTAAAGCGTTCTGCATCGATTTCAGAAGTGGCAGACAAAAAGAATTGAGTGGCTGGTAGAAATGTTCAGTGACCTGCCACAGCAGCAGGTGAGGAAAAAACTTAATTTCAGACTCCGAACTCAACCCTCTGGTTGTTTGTGTGGTCGAGTTGGCTGAAAACGCTTTCAAAAGCAGCTGAAGTCATCACCTTTAGTCTGGACAACACAGCACTATGGTTACCAACGTTACTCACGGCTGTCCTCAGACTGGCTGCTCTGATGTAACATAAACACTAAACTAAAGGAGATTCACTCGGACGGTAAATATGGCTGTCAATGTAAAATGCCAAAAGAATGAACATATATCGGTAGCCTTTGTTGTGGTAAGTCAAACTTCAGACTATATCAGTGCAGATTACCTTGACACTAAAGAGTTTGTCCAATTATATTTAATTAAGAGATAATATGGAGAATAACAATTGTTTGCCCAAATTTGGAACAGAGCTTAAATACTAACTAAACATTTCATCAGAATAATTTGAGTTATGTGCAGCTCAGTTGTTGGCATTTCTGTCAACTTCCATATTATTTAAGAGATAGTTTGGGTGTTTTGAAGTGGGGCTATGTTTAGAATATTTTCGTCTGTTTACCTTGCAGTGAGACAGCGAAACAGTCTTGTTTCCGATGGGGAGCTGAAGCCGTTATCTATGCTCTTGCCAAAGCAACCAGACTCCATTGAAAAAAAAAACATAATTTTACCTCGCAGAACATGGAAGTTGCTGGTCATTACACACATTATTATTTTGACTTTGTGTGTTTAAAGGATTAGTTCAGATTCACCAAAGTCACACAGTAACACAAACAAACTAATCGATCGAGGCAGCGGTAGACCAGCAACCCCCTCGTTCTGCGAGGTAAAATTACTGGGTTTTTTTTCAATGGAGTCTGGTGGCTTTGGTGAGAACATAGATGGATACGACGACTTCAGTTCCCCGTCAGAAAGGGCTGTCTGACAGCAAGGTAAAGCTATGAAAATATTCTACATATAGTGTACACTTAAACTGATATTGATTTTTTTTTAGGTCGGCGTTTCTTTTAGGTGACTAAAACACGTTTTGCTGCCGGCCCTGTCCACAGCAGCACATTGCTTTGGTTGTGTGCTGTAACTCCTGTCTGTTTCTCCAAGCTGGGGGGCGTGCGTACCATCATCTACTGTAGGTAATACACTGACTATGGATAAGTACCCCAGACAACACCCAAACTATCCCTTTAAGTGAAGTCCTACACTAAATTCACCAACATTTATATAATCAGGTTTATTTGAATTCAAATTGTACTCACCTCCACATTTGATGCATCTGATGAAGTCTTGATAATGAGACCAACAACATACTTTTTTATACCTGGCAAACACACAAAGATAACAGAGGGACACAGTGAGCATGCACCAGTGAAATACGTATATCGAAACACATCCTGACATGACGAGTTGCCTGGAGCATGTTACTCAACAGTCTGCAGGCTCATAACTAGCTGAATCTGGCCAAAGTAATCCCAGTACATCTGTACTTTAAGGTGTGGCCCTCACTTTACATACTTGATAAACACGTGGATGTGGGCTGCAACTGAACTTCTATAGGGCAAACATTTTGGTCAGTTCAGTGGAAGTTACATTTCCCCAGGTGTTTTTATAGATAGTCAAGATTGTCAATGTGAGCAGAGCATCTTAAAAAAATGCGTTTTCAGCTCCCTCGCATTAGTTACTAGACTGTATCTGTACTCTGAAAACTATGTGCTGGGGTGTAGTGAGAGCGGAGCCGAAAACAAGGCAGTACTCTGACACAAGGGGGAAAAGACATACTTGCCGGTTGCCCTGCACTGGGTTTGCCACTTGAACAAAATTCAGGCATCTACGGTCAGAAGTAGGGAAGTCTCAGGTCAATGAAAAAAATAAATTTAGAGCAAAATTATAGAAGAATTGAGGGAGGCACAATCAACTGATTTGCACATGATTATCAAATTAACTTCTTAATAGTCGCTTTTTGCTCCAACCAAAATCTTTAAGACAATTTACATCCCACTCGGTTTTCAGATTCTAAAATAAAATCGAAATAAAAAATATCTTAAGCAGCATATGGGCAATATGTTTTGGATTGGAAGCTACGAAAACCAGGGAAATGTTGAGATAATAAATAGTAAGGTGTACAAATGTTTCCTGCCACAACTTGAACAACGTGGATAAAGAAACATGGAGCGCAGTCATGGACTCTCACATGGGCCTTGAAGGTTCAGAGTACCATGCTAGCATTTATTACGTAAGTAAGTAATAAGTAGAATTGTCAATTAGGCAACAATTAAAGTCTGAACATTATTAAAAGTACAATTTATCTGGTAAACAACTTCCCATTCATGACAAGTCCTAATGAAAATCTGGAATGTTTCCAAAGACATCTAAATAAACCCCGATGTGTAAGTTTTGAAAATTTCCGACTTTGGCAACACCATAGAAATAGAACAGGAGTAGAACGGACATCCTCATTCAAATCAATGTAGCACGGTGTCAGAGCGGCGGGCAATTTTATGTGTACTGTTGCCATTGCAACCGCTGTAGTGAGCTAACTTCTATATAAACTTAATTGACTTATGGCAAGTGGCGGACTCACTGAGGTGAGGTTTTGCAGTAACGACTAAACGAACAGTGGCGTAGTAGCATCACGAAGCATAGAGAGCCAGAGTAAATTAGTAAAATTTAACAACTTAATATTTCATCCACACTCTTGTCACAGCTTATGAAAGCACATTGCTATGGCCAGATGAATGACAACTTTATTCAGCGCATTTTCTGCAGCATTAAAGCATGGCGGAATTAGCTATCTATCTATCTAACTATCGAACAGCTGGCTAGTTAGCTACTTTGCCAATTCTGCCACACTTTAATACTACACTGTTAACAGAAAATGAGCCAAACTATTAAGGACAAGCTACCTCGCTAACTAGCCAGCCGTCCCTCCAGGTAGGTAGCAGGTAACCCCCAAGATGCAAAACTCTTTTGACATGGTTATGGTTAGGCATTGACCTTGAATGGTTATGGTAAAGACAGGTTGTCGGGCAGCGAGTCTCGCAAGAGTTTTCGCACGTTGCCTAGACACGACCTCCATTCTCTTCCCGGCGAGCTGCAACCACACATTATGGCCTCACTGATATGTGATCTGTTGTGGCCCTAACAACTAACATCAATCGCCGTTTTCTTTTAATCAAATGACCACGGAAAACAGTTCAATGTCCATTCTACTCTTATTCTATTTCTATGAGCAGCTCCTAGCAGTAGTTTAAAAAAAAGACACTGTTGATGGGATTAGTCCATGCCAATAACCTGTCTCTTTCTCCTACAGCTACAATAAGATAAATTAAACAAAAACATTTGCAATCAGAGTAATCTGAAAGATACTGTCCTATAAAAACATCTACACAGGGGGGTTTTAATGTTTTAAAGCAACTCAAGAAAGCACAGTAATAACTTTAAAGTTCCTCTACAAAGATTCACAAAGCTTTAAAAATCAGTGCTCGGGTGTTTTTGTTGTTTCCTCTCTAAAGCAACTGCTACAGGGCAGAATCCAACCTGGCTTGCAGCAGCCAGTGCAAACCAGTCGAGCAGAAAAACAAACCAGCATGCTTAGTGGGGGAACACTCCACAACTTGGCAACGGCACGTCACAACATTTAAAAAGGCAGACAGAATTAAAACATTTGGTGAATTATAAGCAACATTTACCTTCACACTGATTCCTGGGGAGAATCTTCCATCTTGTTTTGATAACCGTTTCCAGAATCTGAAGAGCATAGTACTGTAACATGCAAGGAGGGAGAAGCATTAGGATAAAGCTATTATGAGAACACTCAACAACAAGCATTGTATAATTGTAATCCTAGCCAAAAAACAGTATGAAGTGGACAAGCCTGTAATAACTTGCACTCTAAATTGAATTGGACTGAACCACATCTTTCATGCAGATTTTGTAGTATGCAGAACATTCACTTGTAGTCTGTGTTTTTAAATCTCTACAAGGAGCATTAAGCTGGAACACTGCAGAAGTCCTGCTGTTTCTCCCAGCATCACACCAGACAGCAAAAGACAGCAGAGAAATACAACAATCCATTAACCAGATTTGGCTCTGATTGCTCCGAGGGTGAGTCTAATGGTCTAGAAGACATTACAAGGTCTATGTTAAATGTTCTTTTACCGAGGCTACAGACACTATGTAGGGTTGGGCATCGACAATTGTTTTTTTATGTCATACGCCGGTCAAGGTGCTGCGGCGGTCAATCAAATATGTACAAGCGCATATACAATGTAGATTAGTTTGTAATCAATGTCCTGTTTCTAAAGATCATTGCGACGAAAAACAATTGTGATAACTTTCCAAAGCCTCCCTCATAATATTATAAACCACCGTCTGATAAACCTTCAAACTCGTGGATCTATAACTCAAACTGGACCTCTTGGATTGGATTTTATGGACTCACCGGTACCTGAAGCAACACGGACCCAACAACGCAACGCCAAGTAGGGCTGGGCGATACGGAGAAAATCAAATATCACAATATTTTTTATAAAATATCTCAATATCAATATTGCAACAATATTGTAGGGTTGACCATTGGTGCTTTTACAAAATATTTACACAATGATATTTTTGATAAATAATCATCAGTAATGTTGATATAATGACTAAGTAGGTAAAGATAAAATAATGGAACAGCTAGAAATGCGTTCAGAAAATGAACTTTACTGTAATGCAACCTTTAAAACCAAGAAAAGATACTCCAAAATCTAAGACAATATCAAGTCTCACATCACGATGTTGATATAATATCAATACAATGACCAGCCCCAGTGCCAAGCTTTTTTATTTTAAACGTAGGGGTCTATTTTTGGTCTGAACACCCACTAAGAATGCAGCATTTTCAATGTTTCCAGTTGTAGTCATAACGCCCCAGAGTCAACTATATATACTATGTTAACCACTCGATAACAATATATAATCACAATATAGCATGTTTTCCGGTAATTCAATAAATAAATAGTCTATATGTAACCACATGATAAAGCCTATTTTTGTATACTCCTGTGTGAATTAAATACTTGACAAATGAAATAGTACTGAGTATTTTCTCGTTTTAAAGGTCGATAAAAGAACAGTGTGTAGGATCTGGCGGTATCTAGCGGTGACGTTGCAGATTACAACTTCTCCCGTGTGCCAACCTTAGTGTGTGTACGTGGGAAGTGACAGAGAGAGAGAGAGAGATAGAGATAGAGATAGAGAGAGATAGAGAGAGAGAGAGAGAGAGAGAGAGAGAGAGAGAGAGAGAGAGAGAGAGAGAGAGAGAGAGAGAGAGAGAGAGAGAGAGAGAGAGAGAGAGCAGCGGCGATGGCAGCGAGTCACGTTATCGACTCCGGCACAAGTAGGAAAAGTTAACAGAGTTTGGTTTGTCCGTTCCGGGCTACTATAGAAACATGGCGGTGCAACATGGCGGACCCCGTGAAGCGAACCCGCTCCCTATGTAGATATAAACTAATCCTAGTTTCAGGTGATTATACACTGAAGAAAACATACTTATTAATATTATATTCCATTTCTGCCAATAGATCTTCCTAATTGTTACACACTGGTCCTTTAAGAACTTGAGTTTCTTGACAGTTTTAAGTGAAATTATAAGGACAGAAATAAATAAATACAAGCCCAGCATATATCCCGATAGAAACTATATATATATATATTTATATTGCCCAGCCCTACTACCGTGTCAAAATAAAATAAAACAAAGTATAAAACAGGGATAATATTATAATATAAATATTTATCTCATGTTTTCTTCCTAAAAGTGAGTTTTTATTGCAGCCTAAAATCTGCAGAAAATAAGTGTTTTTTGCCTTCACAATTTAGTTTCTTTTATTATTCAAATAGCATGCAAAGAACGAGCACTTAAGGGCTAGAATCAATAAGCACCAAGAAACTCATCGATACCCAACCCTAAACCATGTGAGTCAATTTTTTCCAACGCTAAAATATAGATTATGGTTCAAGTCTGAGGTAAGCCTAAATCAGATCCCTATAACTGGTGTGTCATAAGGAACAGCAAGACCAACCACAGGTTACGCCCTGTATTAATTTCTGCTTAATAGTGAAGCATGAAGAAAAAATTGTTTTTTTTATTTACAAGTTAGTTTTTGATCTAATGTTGCTTCAACTGACTGTTTCAACTGTAGGGATCATCATTTCAAGAGTACAATGATTCCAAAAAAATAAAAATAAATGACATGTAGTATAGGATGTTATTAAAGCAGGATTAACAATGCGGTACAGACAATGGATGCTGGAAGATTAAAGGTGAAATCTCCTTAACAGGCACACTGACTGTACACCACTGACAGGTGTCACTTGGAGTGCCGCACGCACACATTTCTGGCATGTTTAGTTTCACCTTTAACTGCCACGCTTTGCACAAACCACCACAAGAGGTAAGAAGAGACGAATTATCAGCAGTGAACTGCCGAATGCTTTGCAACTTGTTTAGCTGGCAAAAGCAGATTATTAAAAAAAGGGGTCTTGGCTGAAGAACTGAGGGGAACAGAGGGGGAGAAGAGGAAGAGGATGCACTGTAAAAGGAGAGACGGGTGGGGCGGGAACGGAGCCATGATCCCTACAGGTGAAATAAAGCCATCAACAGATTGTCTGTCTACAATGGAGCCTACTGACTGCAGCCTGCACCCTCCCTCTGTCCAATGAAACAGATGCAATAGAAACGGATGAACAGAATTCAGTCAAAGGGAATTTAAAAAGGGTAGACCTTGTGGAGGCCTGCCGTCAAAGCCTAGCTGTGTCATGATGCACAGGATGACACACCCCTTTTCTTCCTATTACAAGCCATAAACATAATGGAACATTGTGATTAATATCAAATAGTCACAGCTTGAATTCATGACATTGTTTTTCAAATATCATAAGTGTAGTAACTAAGAAAAAAGCCAAATGTTCAAAGTGCTTTTGAAATTATGCACTTTTTAAACTAAAAAAACAAAGATGAATGTAGAATTCAAGAGGTGTTTACCTTTTGTTTCCTCTTTTCCTCTAATGCCCCTATGTCTTGGCAAATTACAAATTTAAAATCTAGAAAAAGTACTGTTGATACATCAACTTAGACATTAGTAATGAACGTCAGTGTTAAAAGCACTCTTACAGGCAAGCAAAAATGAAAAAAGGCAAATGTCACGCTGTGTGCTTTGAGGAAGTCGTGGATGCACTGCACTTTATTTCATTCTCAGTGCATACTTTTTCCATTTCCTATTGTGGACAATAGATTTATGGAGTAGCCTTGATTATTTAAAAAAAATCATAATCAATTTAGTTTTGTTAATACAACCAGTGAAATCATGAATGTGTCTGAATGGCTGGGTTCACTATTCACAAGCAGTTTGCTTTAACAACTGTATCAGTGCACAATGCACACTTATCAGTAGACATATTGTAAGGAACAACCCAAATCTGAAAAAGTTATAATAACAGATTTATTGTAACTGACAATACTGGATGTACTTTATATCTGTGTGAATGTTTTTAGCAGCTGGACATAAGCTGAAAAGTTTGTATAACTACAATAGCTGATCAGAGCCAGTGCTGTGTGGGCTACACCGTTTTTATATGACAGGAAACTGTAGGGTAAAGGATGTCGCTGACCTTGATGACATGCTGGAAGTGTGAGCTCACTCAAAGTAAACATTATTGCTGCTCTTTATCTTAGCAGATGCGTTTTTTCCCTGTTCTACTTTTAACTGATGCACCAGATCTTTAACAACAAGGAGTTACAAGAGGCCTATTCAATTGGCGGCCTGTAGGCCAAATCTGACCCTTTAACGACCTCAATCCAGGCCTTTGATCCTTTATAAATATGACAACGTTTTTTGTTTTTTTTAATAATAATAATTTCTTCCAATAACAGAGTTTATTCCCATTCACCGCTAACTCTACTGACGTTGTTACACACTATTAAAAGCAATATCATTGTTTGTGTGCTTATTAGGGCTTTCAAAATGAATGCCACTAATTTCTTTAACACGTTAATGCAATCGATCTTTTGGAGGTTGTAGCGGGCTTAGTTTGAAAGCTAGTGAGTAAATCTGCAAGTGAAGATACTGGTGTCATATGAAAACCTAAGGAATCCATTGGTACCAACCATGTCATACTAGCTTGTCACGAAGGAGGCTAAATAACGCTCAAAACGTATGATAAATCTTGGCAAGGAAAAACTGGAATGGCCATTCTCAAAGGTGTCCATTGACCTCTGACCTCAAGATATGTGAATGAAAATGGGTTCTATGGGTACCCACGAGTCTCCCCTTTACAGACAGGCCTACTTTATGATAGTTACTTGCAGTTTGGTGGCAAGTCATAGTCAAGTCAGCACACTGACACACTGACAGCTGTTGTTGCCAGTTGGGTTTGAGTTTGCCATGTTATGATTTGAGCATATTTTTTTATGCTAAATGCAGTACCTGTGAGGGTTTCTGGACAATATTTGTCATTGTTTTGTGCATTTGCATAAAGCAAACATATGTGCCCACTGCCATGATGATAAGAGTATTATATACTTGAAAAATCTCCCTTTAAAATACATTTTGAACAAATAAAAAATGTGCGATTAATCGCGATTAAATATTTTTATCGATTGACAGTCCTACTTATTTTGTTAAAGTTATAACTTAGGCTGTTTAAGCAGAGGGAATTTAGGAGAGTCAAGCTGAATAAAAAAGATGCTAAATGCAACATTGTGCTTATTAAAACAACAACCCACTAAGATGGGAAAGGTGTATTGTTTTCACATTTAAATTTCTAGCTTTGCAGATCAGACAGGATATGTAAATGTCCAGCCCCTTCACTTCATTGTTTTTAAATCTGGCCTTTTTTAAAAAAGTAATTGAAGAGGCCTGCGTTACAGTAACAGCTGACCCCTGGCCATGCAGATATGCCTATACATCGAACTAGTAAGGGGATTGGGGCAGCTCGTTCTGTTTTCTACTTGTTGATATTTGTAATCTAAAAGCCCTTTTCACAGATACAAAAATGGGTTGGACTTGCCCTGAATTTTTAGTCTTGTCTAATTCATGAGCAATAAAGCATGCGAGTTATAAAGAAGTATGTTTGTATGTTTACTTTGTAACGTTTTCTTGATGATTAATCAATAGAGACCAGCACTGCTGGTACCAGAAAAAATATAGCCGATAGGATTTGCATGATTAAGAAAGATGGGTAAAATAGCAGAAGGGGCTCATTCTCATTCAGACCCAACAGGGCAGAATTTTAAAAGACATATTTCGTATTGTATTGTAGGACTGACCCTAATGCTTCGAAGCCCAAAAAATGGTATTTGGGACTGCCGTATTGTATTATATTACCACCAGGAGTTGACAGGCAAGGTCAACTGTTCATCTGGTGGGTTCAGATCCAACATATTTCATTTTATCAGAACAGAGGTCCTGCATAGCTCAAGAGCTAGGGCATGGTGCCAATATGGACTAGGTATTCAACTTCTACTGGGGCCATGTGCGCCCACAATATGCACTCATAGTGCATAAAACTGCTTTAAATAAAAACAGATCCATCAAATAGCATATTTTCTATAAGTTAAAGCATGTTGTCAACAAACCACTGTGACCTAGTGACATGTTTTTTTTTTATTTTTCATTTTACAAATTGTATTTGTAATAGTATACACTTCCTCAAAGCACAACTAAGTGTCTTTCCACCAATGTTTTCTGGACTGGAGCTGGCTTACTTTGGTGTTCATATTCTGGGAGAACTCGAGGATGGTGTCCACTCTCGTCCAGGCATCCGGGTGCTCTTTTAAGTGTGTCAACACTTCTTGTGCCATTCTTTGCTGTAATACAAATATGAAGGACACTTTAAATGCAACACTGAGGTGCCATGAAAAGACTTACAAATGCATTTTTTAGAAAACAGTAATTTCTAGACTTGTCTGTGCTGTAACATCATGTAAACAGAACAGGAAATGAAGAATGAATATACAGTGTGTTTTATGGCAGGTGTGGCTTTAAGAGAATTTGTGGGATAGAAAAACACTGCTTGTCAAAATCAAACATTCATCCTTTTATTTCAGGCATCATTTATAAAACATCTGTACATGCTTCACAACGTACCTGTGGTCCCACCCCATGATATAGACAGTTCACCACATTGTCCAGCAGGTTGATATCCAGTTTCTGGTTGAAGTCCAGCAGCTGCTGTGCTGCATGGTCTGCTAACATTGTCATAATTGCTGGCATAGAGCTCTGCAACAAGGACAGCAGAGAGAGGGGGGTCATGAGTGCACAGAACACATTCAACAGGCAAAGTCATGTGAACTGTGTGTTTAGAAACAATTCCAAACAGCTGACATCTAAAGCAAACATCCCACGGACCCACCAGTGAGCTGTCACATTAATAAGAAGTTAACTCATGGTGTCACAAGCCTGTCACTGTACAAAAAGTATGAACATGAAAGGAAAGCTTTGTCTGTTCTGCTGTTGGACTGCAATTTGGCCAAAAAATGTTGGGGAACAGTGCTCTAGTCTATTAGGGATGCACCGATCCAACCTTTTCATTCCCGATAGCGATACCTGGGCTTTGGGTATGCCTCAGTGTGTGGAAGTGACTGGGATCATTCTTTTATGTGTAAGGAAACATCAGGCTTGATTTAAACATTACTTTCTTAACTTTGTAAAACAGAATGTAACAAATAAATGTATAGATATACATTAAGTGAATAATCCATTATTAAAATAATAAATCGTACACCAGTAACTTGGTAAAAAAAATCTACTATTCAGGTGTAAACAGGAATCATAATTCCAATATACAATGTATATTGTATACAAACATAGGAGGGTGATAGGAGATAGGAGGGATTTTTACAAGACTGGCAACACACTATCTTGCCAAAAAATGGGTTAATATTGATTTGTAAACAGTTGAGTACACCATAAAAACCAATTACAACAACTTAACAACAGATTGAAAGTTAGAAATAAGCAGGCAGCTCCTGCTCTGTTAATACTAACGAGCACTTCTTTCTACGACCATATAAGAAGGTTAACATCAGGTAACCTTAATTTTATTGGTGATGGGAGTTTTTTTTTTACAAGACTGGCAACAACTTGATTTGTTTATTATCATGTTTATAGCTTATTTTGTATATTGTATATCGGTAGAATTTCCATTTTTTTATTCTTATTTTATTCTAACGTTTTTATCTATTCTTGTGTTATTATACTGCTTACTTGCACCAACATAACCAAAGCAAATTCCTAGTGTATACCTCTTACACCTGGCAATAAACACGATTGTAAACAGTTGAGTACACCATTAAAACCAATTACAACACCGTAACAACATATTTTAAAGTTAGGAAACAAGCAGGCATCTCCTGCTCTGTTACTACCAATGAAGCACTTCTTTCTACGACCATATAAGAAGGTTAACATCAGGTAACCTTAATTTTATTGGTGATAGGAGGGTTTTTACAAGACTGGCAACACACTATCTTGCCAAAAAATGGGTTAATATTGATTTGTAAACACCATTAAACCAATTCCCACGTTGGTTTAAACAAACAACTTAACAATAGATAATAAATAAGCAGGCAGCTCCTGCTCTGTTACTACTAATGAGGCACTTCTTTCTACGACCTTATCAGAAGGTTAACATCAGGTAACCTTAATTTTATTGGTGATAGGAGGGTTTTTTACAAGACACACACTATCTTGCCAAAAATGGGTTAATAATATTGATTTGTAAACAGTTGAGTACACCATTAAGCCAATTGGTTTAAAACAAACAACTTAACAGATTTCAAAGTTAGAAATAAGCAGGCAGCTCCTGCTCTGTTCTACTAATGAAGCACTTCTTTCTACCACCATATAAGAAGGTTAACCAGGCCACGTGCCGGATATACTGGGCGACGTCACGTTGTTTACATCTGTAAGTGACGGAGTTCACTCCTCCAAAACACCGACAGCAACACACAGTAGCAGCAGGCAGTGGTGCTAAATCAAAATGCAGCTTATATTGATAGTTTACTAACATTACCTATAGTGTCGCTAACGT
The DNA here is from genome assembly GCF_043250625.1 of Sebastes fasciatus. Taxonomy (NCBI): domain Eukaryota; kingdom Metazoa; phylum Chordata; class Actinopteri; order Perciformes; family Sebastidae; genus Sebastes; species Sebastes fasciatus. The sequence goes on along the minus strand of NC_133803.1, from coordinate 26,005,136 downwards.
AAAAACAGCGCGCGCACACACACAGCACTAGCACACAACATGCTAACATTAGCTTAGCACCTTAAGCTAATAATGCTAGCTGTTAGCTAGCAGTGTCGCACAAACAGTTCACATGTGGTGCTTCACTGCTGACTTACAACCACTCCCACCAAGGATGCCAGGGACGGAGGGGCTGCACATAGATTCATGTTTACTCCAGTTTTTAGGGGAAGTTATCTGCTTTTCTATTGAGGTTAAACTCTCCAGGAAGACAAGCAACGTGTTGGTTAACATGTTTTAGCAGCTAGCAGAGAGATACAGTTGCTAGCTAAGTACCTAGCAACATCCGCTCACAAGTGATGCTGTATGATGCAGTGATTGTTGCAGTAATGCAAACAGCACTTTAATATGGACATAAATGCACTTTTCTCTGCTGCTAAACACGACTGCAAATTGGGTGCATGACTGCAAATTATGCAAATACTCAGTGAAATGACAATAAAGTGAATCTTGAATGCTGTTGGTGGTGGGAGAGGCAGGGATTTTTAATCATAATTCATCTGCAAGTGACGTTACAAGATGTGTTAGTTATGTTAACTTTCTCTCTCTTGACAGCACAACATTAGCTAATCCCGTTATAAAGTGGTGTAAATGCTAGCTTCACATGTGTTGCTTCTTCACTGCTGATTTACAACCACTCCCACCAAGCCAAGGATGCCAGGGACGGAGGGGCTGCACATAGATTCATTTATACTCGCTAGCAACAGTTTTTAGGGGAAGTTAACTGCTTGGTTAAACTCTCAGGAAGACCAGCCAAGGTTAGTTAACATTTTTTAGCTTTCTTAGCAAGCAGAGAGATAAAGTAGCTAAGTACCTAGCAACATCCGCTCACAAGTGATGATGTATGATGCAGTGATTGTTGCATGACTATGTTTGGAACAGTAATGCAAACAGCACTTTACTATGGACATAAATGCACTTTTCTCTGCTGCTAAACACGACTGCAAAATTGTGTGTATGCCTGCAAATTGTATGAAATTTCGTTTCCTTTCTGTGCATGCAAATACTCAGTGAAATGACATTAAAGTAAATCTTGAATCTTCAATGCTAGCTTCACATGTGGGGTGCTTTCTATTGAGGTTAAACTCTCCAGGAAGACAAGTAACGATTAGTTAACATGTTTAACTAGCAGAGTTAAGTTGCTAGCTAAGTAGATAGCAACTTGCTCACACATCACAGACACAAGTGATGATGTATGATGCAGTGATTGTTGCATGACAATGTTTGGAACAGTAATGCAAACAGCACTTTACTATGGACATAAATGCACTTTTATCTGCTGCTAAACACGACTGCAAATTATGCAAATACTCAGGGAAATGACAATAAAGTGAATTTTGAATGCTGCTGTTGTTGGGAGAGATGCACGGATGTTTAATCATAATTCATCTGCAAGTAACATTAACAACATGACAGCACAACATTAGCTAATCCCTATATAAAGTGGTATAAATGCTAGCTTCACATGTGGTGCTTCACTGCTGACTTACAACCACTCCCACCAAACCAAACCAAGGATGCCATGGACGGAGGGGCTGCACATAGATTCATTTATACTCCAGCTTTTAGGGAAGTTAACTGCTTTTCTATTGAGGTTAAACTCTCCAGGAAGACAAGCCAAGGTTAGTTAACATGTTTAACTAGCAGAGAGGTAAAGTTAGCTATCTAAGTACCTAGCAACTTGACATCCGTTCACATACATCACACACAAGTGATGCTTGTGTAGGTAAGAGATGCACCGATTTAATCATAATTCATCTGCAAGTAACAAGATTATAGTTATGTTAACTTTCTCTCTCTGACTGCACAACATTAGCTAATCCCTATATAAAGTGGTATAGCTAGGTAGCTTAGCAGGGGCTAAGTCAATGGTTACCTACCTAAAGTCCAAGAAGCTCTGACTTGAAAAAGAGTGAATGTTGATTTTGTTAGAGGAATATATTTCCTCTATTTTCTGCAGCGTTGACTGTTAATATCCAGTTTGATGTGATGATGTCTGTCTGTCTGGAAACACAACTACTATCACGGTGAATCAGGCAGCGGTACGTCCTTCCGACACATCTTAAACTAAACCTTAATTCACTCGTTAAAAGGTTAATATATGTTATTCCAGGCTGTATAGATAGATAGAGAGAGGTTGTTGTGTGTGTTAGTCTGTCGCCTCCTCTCTTCTCTCCTCTCTCCTCTCTCAAGCTCACTAACTCCTAACCGGTTGAAACCGGTTCAGACTGGGAGATTCCATCTCGGGTTAGTTTTCAGCCGATGGCGCCGCGTAAAAGTTTGGACTCGTGGTCACGCCCACACTGCGTTCTGATTGGCTGACACGTCAGTTGAGACTTCCTAGTCGGCGTCCTATTGGTCGACTCGGCTGTCAGTTTCATTTCAATTCGCTCAAGCAAAGCAAAGCTGCCCACGCCGCCTGGAGAGGAAAAAAGAGGGCAGAGACTCACCACATTGCAGAATGGACTTGCTTATATCAGTAATAGCGAACAAGTAAGCTGTTTTAATGCTACTCCAAAGGGGTATGCATTACCTTCATTCATGTAAAATGCTATTATAATGCATATAATTTATCAAACTAGGGCAGAGATACTCCCACATTTGCAGATTGGACTTGCTTATATCAGAATATAATATCAGAATAGTGAATAAGTCAGCTGTTTTAATGCTACTCCACAGGGGTCATGTTATGCATTACCTTCATTCATGTAAAATGCTTTTATAATGCATATAATATATCAAACTAGGGCAGAGACTGACTCCCACATTTTGCAGAATGGACCTGTTCATGCTTTATATCAGTAATAGCAAATAAGTAAACTGTTTTATTGCTACTCCACAAGTTATGCATTACCTTCATTCATGTAAAATGCTACAATAGCGTTATAATGCATATAATATATCAATATAGGATATATCAAACTAGGGCAGAGAGACTCCCACATTTTGCAGAATGGGACTTGTTCATGCTTTATATCAGTAATAGCGAATAGAATAAATAAGCTGTATTAATGCTACTCCACAGGGGTCAAGTTATGCATTACCTTCATTCATGTAAAATGCTATTATAATGCATATAATATATCAAACTAGGGCAGAGAGTCTCCCACATTTGCAGAATGGACTTGTTCATGCTTTATATCAGTAATAGCGAATATCATTTTCCACTTGTGCAATTTAGTTTATAGTCTGTTTATTGTCAATACTGTATATACTGCTCCTATTGTTATACTTCCTTCTATTTCAATGGTTCATATTTTGTTACACTTTGTTTAGCTCTTCTTTTTTTTTACTGTGTTAGCTGATGCATCTTGTTTTTTTGCACTATCCCCTTTGCTGCTGTACACTGCAAATTTCCCCCCTGCAGGTCCTAATAAAGAAATATCTTATCTTATCTTATCTTAGTAAGTAGTAAGCTGTTTTATTGCTACTCCACAGGGGTCAAGTTATGCATTACCTTCATTCATGTAAAATGCAACAAAAAATGCATATAATAGATCAAACTCTGTGTGACTACTACTTTTATTATGCTACATGCACTCACACATTGCAGGTACTAGAGGGTTGAATGATGTGCTGCTAAACCCGCAAAGTACCATTCATTTGCCTGTTGCTTGTAAGCTGGTAATTTTCCACCAGCCACCAGAGTGGGAGTGGTTACATGATCATGAACGCACGGGGTTAGAAAAACGACCTGCAGGAGAATATTTGTTACAACAGGAACCACAAAGTGAAGACTTATAATAAATATACTGCAGCTTGCAGAGAGAAGAAATGTAGTTTTTTTTGCTAATTGAGATGCATATAGAACATGCACCCTCTTGTCACAATTGAGGAGGCAAACATGATTTTTTTTTCTTTTTTTTTTTCCTCCTTTGTGGTCACGTGGTCGAGCGCGCTACTTGATGGAAAAATACTGGATTTGGTGTGTAGTGGAGATAGTACACGACCCTGTAAAGTCATTCAGGGGAGGATTTTTCGAAGGGCGTTTGGAGTCCTTTACCCAGCAACACTGTCTACCACTCATGTTCTTTATGTCTTTATGCGACACATAGATACATGCACAAATCATTTTAACGTTAATTGTGGTGCATAGAAATGCTGCTTGTGCCAAGTCATGTAATTTCAGTTTTTTTAAAGTGCACGTTGGATTTGGTTGCAAAACAAATGTCCTGCTATGTTTTTAGATTTAGTATCAGTTGATGAGGAAATGTGTAACAGCAATAAAACCTGTGTTGTTTCAGTGTTGCACACTGGACATTATAAGAAGTGCATAATTATGTTATGCCCACTTCTGTTATGTTATTTCCATACTTTGTCTATTTGTAGATTTCTCCTAAATTCCCCCTAAAGTTATAGCACTATAGATAATGCCTCATTTGCATATTTAAACATAAAAATAATTGTCTTAATGTAAATGTCTTAATGCAACTAACTATTATTTTCATTGTCGATTAATCTGTTGATTATTTTCTTGATCAATCGATTAGTTGTTCGGTCAATAAAATGTCAGAAAATGGAGAAAAATATTGATTATTGTTTCCCAAAGCCCCAGATGATGTCCTCAAATGTCTTGTTTTGTCCACAACTTAAAGATATTCAGTTTACTGTCATAAATGAGTAAAGAAACCAGAAAATATTCACATTTAAGAAGCTGCAATCACAGAATTTAGACTTTTTTTCCTTTAAAAAATGACTCAATAATTGTCTTAATGTCACTAATCAATTAGGGAAGTTTCATGGTGATATCAATTAGTTAAAATGTTATTCACCTGTAGTGTCTCCCTTAAAACCTGTAAGCCTGTTAATGCTGTTTTTGTTTCTCACCTGTGTAATAGAGATGGACTACTCCATGTTTTAGTGGTCAGTTCAGATAAAACACAAGTTGTATTTAATGCAAATCATATGTGTCAAACTCTGCCTCAATATACTGTATATAGTAGTGCTTTTTTAGACAGTCAAAGCGTGTAACTGCAATAAAACCTGCTATTAGCTTATGTTGTTTCAGAGGTGCACACTGGACATCATAAGAAGTGTATTATAATTATGTTATGCCCACTGCTGTTATGTTATTTCACTACTTTATCTATTTGTAAATTTCTCCCTAAATTCACCTATAAAGTTATAGCACTAGATAATGCCTCATTTGCATATTTAAACATAAGATTTCACAAAACATGTAACATACATGTTAGTACATCCACCAAACTTCCCAGTTTCATTTCCTATCTATATTCTGAAGGTTTATACATAGCGGTTTGTTCATATATCATTCATAGCCTGATTTATTGAACATTTTAGTCCTAAAAACAAGGTGAAAATTGCTTTTTTTATGGCTGGTGACAGTATTTTCTGATTTATGGAGTGATAAAAAAGAGATATCCAAAATTCCCTCTATAAAACCCTTTGACTACTAATATGTCAACAAAATGAAACAATCATTTTGAACCTGGCTTTATTTAATGTTCAGATGTATGTTCTGGAAATATATGCAAATTAGCACATATTTAATGCCTCATTTGTATATTTAAACATACAATTTCAGAAAACTTGTAATACAAAAAATAATTATCTAAATGTCAGTAATCAATTGGGAAAGTTTCATGGTGACATCTGGTTAAAATGTTTACCCTGTTCACCTGTAGCGTCTCCCCTTAAAATCCTGTTATTACTGATTTAGTTTCTTACTACATTCTCATGTCTTTCTTAGCTCACCTGTGCAGTAGACATGGACTGCTACATGTTTTACTGGTTTTACTGGTCAGTTCACATAAAACATAAGTTCCATTTAATGCAAAACGAAACCATTTATCATGTGTCAAACTCTGCCTCAATAGATGGTGATTTTAGAAAGTGAGCATGGTTCTGGCTAGAGCTGCAACGCTTAATCGATTAGTTGTCAACTGTTAAATTAATTGCCAACTATTTTGATAATTGATTAATTGAAAAAAAAGTCAAAATTCTCTGAATACAGCTTGTTTTAATGTATGTCATCTCACCTACTGTATGTGTGCACTGTTGGTCTGTCAGTGTCCTTGGATCAGTCTCACACTCCCAGACAGTTGGCCTATATCCGAGCCTTTGTTATTAACAAACAAGATTTCAAAGCCTATTATCTATGTGTTGATTCATGGGTGTCATTTGGTTTGCCCTGCGTGCTGACACATTCCTTGAATCCTCTTGGAAGAAAAGAAAACACACTTTTCTGGACACAAATAAACAAGTCAGCCCACTTTACAGGAATACAGTAGTCTTGGAAAAGTCAGTGTCTGAAGTTCAACACACAGTATGTGAGATAAGGCACCGGATTCGACTGTTATCAGGCCATTAAATAGGCGTTATCAGTCACTATAAGCACCATAGATGTGGGTCATTAGGGGCCTACTACGCCTACTGCGTTGTAAAAGTGAAAGTGAAACTTAAAAGCAACACAACATAGTAAAACTGAATGAAACATCACGTTTTGAACACAAACAAAAAGGCTTCTTTAGGTTTAGGCAATAAAACTACAACTTTAGGTTTAGACAGCAAAATAGTTAGGTTTAGGCAATTAAACTACAACTTCTTTGGGTTTAGGCAATAAAACTACAACTTCTTTAGGTTTAAGCAACAAAACTTCAACTTCTTAAGGTTTAAACAGCAAAACTACAACTTCTTTAGGTTTAGGCAACAAATCTACAACTTCTTTAGGTTTAGGCCATAAAACTACAACTTCTTTAGGTTTAGGCAACAAAACTGCAACTTCTTAAGGTTTAGGCAATAAAACTACAACTTCTTTAGGTTTAGTCAACAAAACTACACTTTCTTTAAGTTTACGCAACAAAACTACAACTTCTTTAGGTTTAGACAATAAAACTACAACTTCTTTAGGTTTAGGCAATAAAACAACAACTTGTGAATAGATGATAAAAACCTACTAGTGGGTGTAGTAGGCCGCTTTTGACCCACATCTATGGGGCTTATAGCGACTGATGACGCCAATTTAATAGCCTGACAACAGTCAAATCGACTGAATAAACATAAATTATATACTTTCTGTCTCTTGACTGCTTTAGATAGACAGACAGACTGATAAATCGATAGATGGATAGACTTTATTTATCCCCAATGGGAAATTGAGGTGTTACAGCAGCAATTTACGTCACAATGACACTCACACAAAAGATATGAGATGGGTACGAAAAACACCATTTACACTAGATATAAGAAATAAAAAACTACAATTAAATAGAGTTAAAGATATGTCTCTACCGTTAACTGTTGTGGTTTATTATTTGCATTCCACTTGTGATTTTTACTGTGATATCACATATGCAAACAAATAAACATGCAGGATAGACTGTAGGGAATGTATCAGGTAGTCATAAATGTGTCTCAACTTGTACCATTGATGATTTTCATAACACAAACAAATACTCAAAAACATCAGCTACATTTTCAGAGGAGCGTTCACTAACGCCTTTCACTCAAAATGGGCCATTCATTATAAAGTTCACATCAGTTTGATATAATTAAAAATAAATGTAGTACTACGAAATCACGTCATTTTCATTGAGAGAGTCACCAGAGAGAGTCACCTGCCTTCAGGCTCTCTGTCAACAGCACTGAGCTTCTCTCCTGCTGCAGTGCTGGAATTTATTGTCACACATGTGTGAAGTTTGGAGGTAAGCGACCACAGTCAGGCGTAGGCTGGTTAAATCTCGTTCTGTCTGGTCAGGGCACGGTAATCCATTTACATATATTATCATTGCATCACACTAGGGGGCTGACCTCCATGAGGCAAACAACAAGTAACACCTTGTAATTTGTTGTGCTGGCTCTGTTGACCCGGTGCAGAGATATGGCACAATAATGTGACAACAAAAGTCAGTTATATTTGAGGTCTCCTAACTGTTTAAAACTGTAGACTAAGCACTAAGCACATGGAATGACGTGCTTATATTTGGTGATAGTTGGTGCATGAAATAATAAATATATCTATAATGTACCCCTTGGATTAGCCAGTCCATGCTTTAGTCAGGACATTACATAAACAAATAACAGCGCCATCTTCTGCAACTCAAGTGATTAAAATTACTGCATTTTGACATGTGATCCTGGAGTGCCCTCTGCTGGGGAAATGACAGACATGTATTTACTTTAACAGTATCTCACTGAAAGCCACAATATTATACTGTATTATATTATATGTGAACTAACTAAAACCAACCAACATGGAATCAACTTTTTGTAACATACATGTTAGATGAGTGTTTTACATCAAAGTAACCAAAGTAATTCAAATTACGGCTGCAACTATCGATTATTTTCATTGTCGATTAATCTGTTGATTATTTTCTTGATTAATCGATTAGTTGTTTGGTCTATAAAATGTCAGAAAATGGTAAAAAAAATATTGATCAGTGTTTCCCAAAGCCCAAGATGACGTCCTCAAATGTCTTCTTTCGTCCACAACTCAAAAGATATTCAGTTTACTGTCATAGCGGAGAAAAGAAACCAGAAAATATTAACATTTAAGAAGCTGGAATCAGAGAATTTAGACTTTTTACTCTTTAAAAAGAGCTTTATTTTCCACCATTTTCTGACATTTTATAGACCGAACAACTTCTTGATTAATCGAAAAATAATCAACAGATTAATTGTCAATGAAAGTAATCGTTAGTCGCAGCCCTACTTCTTGCTGAACAGATCGAATTCAACCTAAAATTTGGGATTATGAGTGAGACTTATGATACACTCCCAATATGATTATAACACTATACAGCCAGTGTTTGCTCTTGTGCAGTGGTTACAGTAGAAGCACCTTATCTTGTATTTTTATAGAATCATGTCCCAAGATGTGGCCTTTTGAACGTGTTTCGATTTGTTAGGTCAGAGTTTATGTTTGCACAAGCTTAATTCTGACTGTGAGTGTTTATTTTAGCACAAGCATTAAGTCTACATATGTGGATGTTGCTGATAGCCACAGTCAAAGAGGTCAAAACTACAGCAATCTAGTATAAAGAGAAACTTTAGCATCAGACCGATGTGTTGCAGCTTGTGTCCTTCATCAGGGTCATCAAGACTCGTCACAGTAGGAAAAACACAGGTGTTACTAATAACATTAACGAGGGCTCTGGACCCTGAAGCCGAAGCAGCTAAATGCAACTCAACCATCATTAACTTTATTATTTACACTTGTGTGTTTGTCCTACTGTGACATAACGTCAAACGTCTGCTGTTTAAAAGGGCCTGTTGTCTTCTCCAGTACTCTCACACACCAGCAGGCTTTTTCTCATGTAATTTGTCTTTGCTTAGAGCAGTAAGTACACGTCGCATCAGTGGATTATACGGTAGATATTCGTCATATCATTAAATAATGACCAAATTCTACCTTGCTAGACAGCTGGTTTGAATCCTTGAGGTGGTGCAGAGCAACAGCAGTTTACAGGCAGCACACAAACCCTGTGGCCTGTTCCCAATACGCTTTGAATCAGTGACCATTTGAAATGTACAAAAAAAAGATACATAACAATATTTATCTAAAAGTTAGAATCTAAAATCAATTTCACAGCAGTTTCTTAGATTGAATCAAAACAGTGTGTAATTAAACGTTGTAATTAGACGCTTTGTCCCGGCCGTTGGCGTTAGATACCGACGCTTAAGGCACCCTTTGGCGTCAGTATGAGACGCACTGGGCTTTCATTAAAGCTGCAGTGGGTAGAAATGGAGCAAATGTGATGAGTTATTTTTATAAAATGGTCTCTATATGCTGACAGTAGTGCATGAAACAGGTAATCTGAAAAAAATCATGTGCCTCTGTGACCTCCGGTGTCCCCAGATGCTCCTAATGGCATCTGCAAGATTTCACATACCAGAGGAAAACAACCACTCAGAGTTGATCTGGAGTCTGCCGTCCAGCTGCCGCCTATGAGAGCCGGCTGTCAATCACTCGCAAACTCCGATGAAACGTTCAAACTAGGCAGCGCTGATCAAATAATCCTATGGCCTGGACTTAAGTTTTGTAACTTTGCAGACCTTTTACATGCACAAAAAAACTATATAACACACAAAAAAAGCACAAAAGCATATTAGGTCCCCTTTAAAATCCTTACTGATTCATAATCTTGTTTATTTGCAACACACATTCAATTTTGTGTTAGTGAGTTTCTGTTGTCTGGTTCAATATGAAGCATTTCTGTGCTGCAGTCAGACATGTGCTGCACTTCTGCACAACAGCCACTAGATGGACCTTTGGTTTCTCTGAAGTAAGCTTCACATACTGTAAGTTAAAACTTAAGACACATGGACATATTATACTGCTTTGCAACAATACAGACAGTTAGTTGGGACTTTATTCAAACTTCTAGGTGTTTATTCCTCAGATGAAAACAACTACAGAATACAAAAAAAGTGTTGTTTACAAGTAAATAAAAGATCAATAACACTTTCATTTTATATATTTTGCCTACAGATTGTGTAATTCTTCCATATAACTTTACTAGCTTATTCTTCTCATATATTAAAATTTCCCAGCTACTACTGACCTCTTTTCCATTCCCTTTCCATTTTAATTTCATATCATATCATAGTTATATCAAACATAATGAGAGCGGGACATTTTGCTGAACTCACTCAGCTTAAGAACTCCCTTACATGCTTTTATTATTTAGCTTATCTAAAATGCTTTCCTTTTTATTTTTCTTTGTGTGCTGCAGATACACATATATTTTCTCCAGAGAACATGTATGTTATCTAACAGATTTGTTCTACAAGTATGTCAAAGCAGCTCCGGAGGCAGAAAGAAAACCCTTACTGGTTGCATTAATCCTCTCTTGGCCCATCACCTCAGGGTGTGTGTGTGTAGTGGTTTAGTTCAAGGAGTGTTTACTCCTTTGGCACACTTCATTTGGTCAGGTGAGAGCATTTGAAATAAAGTATCAGGAAATAACAAACACAGTAAGAAAATGTGAGTCTCAGCTCTGCTTCAATAAGAGAACTTGGTTACAGCTCATTATAGATATGCAAACAAACTAAACAAGTTACAGGAAACAAGCTCCGAACATCATTCCTCTCTCATCTCACCAGACTGGTGATTTGTTAATTTTGCAATCCATCTATCACAGCTGACTACCTCATGTTCATCTCATGTTTACCTATCTTGTTTAACTTTCTGCTCACATGTCTCTTCTCTTTTTGTCACTTGTTGTTGACACCTATTTATCTTCATGATACTGACTGAATGCCTGTTGGTCCCTATCCAAGTATGGTTTGACTGATATACTTCTTGAAGTCTAATCATAGACTCACTGTATATAAGAAGTGGACGTATGGTGCTTTCAAATGAAACTCGTGACCTTGTGTTTACAACATGGGAAGTCATGTACACGATATGCGTGGCGTTCCAAGTGGTTAAGTCGTGAGAATACCGCTGCTAAGCAGCGGCAATATTAAAGGTACTGTCGGCGTCTAGAAGCCACAGAGGCTAACAATTTAGCAAGCCAGCAAGCGGGTAACATAAAGCAGTAAATGCAAAGGCCTAATGACAGAGGAAAAAGATGAGGCCGTTGGGAATATAAACATTTTCCTCAGACCTATTATAAAATTATAAAGAAAAACAATATACAACTAAAATTACAATATATTAACTTATTATGTTATATAACACGTCACAACTCGTGAACTCTGAGCTTTCAGAAACTTTCCATTTACGAGGTTGTGAATACCACAAGAGGGGGGCGTTCATATGGACTCTTCTCGTGAACACAGTAAACACAACCCCATTTGAAGGCACCAGAAGTCACTGTGACGTCACCCATTGGTTTGTGGCCTTGGTTTTGAAGCCTTGAGTTTGGCAATCTTGTTTTTTTTTGCAACCAGAAGTGACACGAGAGGGTGGAGCTAAGTACAACTGACTGACTAAGACTTTTTTGGCAACCAAAATGTTACAATTTAACTTTCATGAACTGAAAACACACTGTGAAAGGGTTAAAGTTGTAAGACGAAAACACGGACAACTTCCAGACCGGACAACGCCGTGGTAGCGACCTGTCAATCACAAGGTAGCCCCGCCCTAAAGCATCCCCTGCTTTATGGTCTATTTGACTCTAAATGGGACCATAATTTACTAAATGAACATCATGCTGTATTGAAGAAGACTTGAAACTAGCGATTGAGAAAATAAATTCATGTTTACAATGTTTACTGAGGTAATAAATCGAGAGAAGTAGGATCATTTTCTCATAGACTTCTATACAATCAGACTTCTTTTTGCAACCAGAGGAGTTGCCCCCTGCTGGCTGTTATAAAGAATGCAAGTTTAAGGTACTTCCGTACTTCCAAACTATCTGATAGGGAAAAATATATATTCCTTCTGTTAAAGGTACATTACATTGATTTAATATTGCTCTTTCACAAGGTTAGGAGACTCATGCGAGACTCATATAAAAATGGTCAAAATCAAAGCAGCAGAGGCCAAAATACCCTGAATATCGGTCAAGCTCCAAAAACACTGGATCCTACACTTCCCTTAATGAAACTCATTTGCATGTTTCATTAGAAAGATCCCTCCAGAGCCACAGAATACATTACACAGCTGTTTATACAGGATGTACAGTACTCTCTGTGATGAGTAAACTCAACTTGATGTATAAAATTGGCAAAGTGCCCCTTTACATCGGACCACTTTCCTGCCCAAAATTGGAAAACAAAATATGGTAATGTTTTATAATACAGCCCACAAATTACAGTGTAATAGTACACACAGCGTACCAATAAAATACATACTGGGACAAATACGGTATGTAGCTCCAAGGGAAGAACAATTTGTATGTTTGGCCTTGTAATGTTTAAATTACAGAGTAGCCTACATATTATAGAATTATGTGGTAGGGTAACATTGTCACTGCGTAACAACACATACGGAGAACACACCTCCGTGTTCTCCGTTTTCCTCCCACAGTCCAAAGACATGCAGGTTAGAGTAATCGTTGACTCTAAATTGCCCATAGCTGTGAATGTGAGCATGAATGAATGAAATTATTCAGTTAGTATCCCGTTGAAGATGATGTCACGGCAGTTTCCTGCCCTGTCGCTACGGCAATAAGATAAGAATCCTGCCTACAGTGAAAGGGTACTATCTGCAGTGGAAACACAGCATAGCACTGGTACCAAAAGGGAGTCGAGCCAAGTCGAACAGAGCCGTACCATGCAGTGGAAACACGGCTTTATAATGAGCCATTTATATCTACATACGGAGCGGGTCTCTTCAAGGAGCCGGCTACCATGTTTCTACAGTATCCCAGAACGGACAAACCAAACACTGGCTCTAGAGAGGGACATTCGCGTTTTCACGTCGGCCACCGTAGTTCTCCTACACGCTTGGCACACGGGAGAAGCTACAGTTGGTTGCAATCTGCAACCTCACTGCTAGATGCCACACTGCCCCTTTAACATAAAATATTTTACTATTAATTACATTACAAAGTAATCACCACACGTTGAGCTTGGAACCTTTGGGTTCACCTAAGGGTCTGGGGCCCGCTTTGTCCAGTTTACGATTCAGTCTTGGTGGAAATGGATTAGTTCCCCATCTGGATCAGTTCAGGTTATGATCTTTTATAAACAAAGAGAGAGTTTGTGTAAACTAGAGTTGGTATCAACCAATTCTACCAACATTATGTTTGTAATAGGGCTAATTTCTAAAACGCATTAACACCACTTGCGATTTTTAGGTTGTATTGGTACCAACAATGTCATACTAGCTCGTCACGAAAGAGGCTTAATAATGCTCCAAAGTTATGCTACATTTTGGTGAGGAAAAACTTGCATGGCCATTTTCAAAGGAGGCCTTTGACCTTTGACCTCAAGATATGTGAATGAAAATGGGTTCTGTGGGTACCCACGAGTCTCCCCTTTACAGACATGCCAACTTTATGATAATAATAATGCAGTTTGGGGCAATTCCTAGTCAAGTCAGCACACTGACACACTGACAGCTGTTGTTGCCTGTTGGGCTGCAGTTTGCCATGTTATGATTTGAGCATATGTTTTTATGCTAAATGCATTATCTGTGAGGATTTCTGGACAATATTTGTCCTTGTTTTGTGTTGTTCATTGATTTCATACATTTGCATAAAGCAGTATATTTGCCAACTTCCATGTTGATAAGAGTATTAAATACTTGACTCCCTTTAAGGGACTTTTTGAACAGATAAAAAATGTGATTAATTTGCGATTAATCGTGATTAACTATAGACAATCATGGGATTATTTGCGATTAAATATTTTAATTGATTGACAGCCCTAGTTTGTAATATATAAAACTACTGTGTGTCATATCACAGCCCCTCACCACGCCTGTTTCCACATCTGCCTGTCTGCCATCTGCTCAGCAGCCACTTCAATAATAGCTTGCAGCTGCAAAGGAAGGAGGGGGTGGCGGGGTGGAAGGAAAAACCCAGAGGGGCTAGAGGTAAGGGGAGGACAGGCAGTCGGGCGGGCGGGGAGGGAGGAAGAAGGAAGGAGGGGGCGGTGAAAGCAGAGCTGTGATGCAGACAGCGAATCACATGAGCAGGGATCTGTTTACAAACTGAGGGCTGTAGACGAGAAGTGGAGACGAGGAAGGAGAGAGGAGGAGAGTGAATGTGAGAAGAAAATACAGGAGAGGAGAGGAGAGGAGAGCCTGGATCTGAATTAACATTAGCCGCATTGTCTTCCTGTGATATACACCTCCCTGTGCTCTTTGTTCAGAGCAGGAAGCCAGAGGAAGAGATGAGACATTGCTTTCCACAGGAACACTGAGGGCTGCCTGCCTGGTTGACTGGCCGTGCTGCTGGGAAACCCATCCATGTCCTTCCCTTTGTCTCTCCATAATTGGCCACGGCAGGTTTTCACAGCCAGAGAAGAGGAAAGCGACGTGGAGATCTAAAAAGAGAGGACAGAGGAGAGAAGAAGAGAGGAAGGAGAGAAGAAGAGGAGGAAGGGAGGGAGAGCCTCGTGACAATGTTTTGAAGGGGAGGCAAAACAAAAAAGCAACGACTGCTCGGCCAGAGGTACATAACCAGAGTGCTGGATGGGATTTGGAGTATATTTCCATACTGCTTGTGACATTGGTGTGTTTTTATCCACAAGGCTCACAGGTTCATCTCCAAGTCTTTGTCCTTTTAGTGGCAAAGCATCACTGCAGACTGAGGTTCAAATGAGCAGCTGCTTATTTTGGTAATGTCTTCTTGAGAAACTGGGAGTCTCTAATCAGATCTGCTTACTCCAGACCACACGGATTTAACTTGCTGCACATCCGCTCTGCTATCAGGGTTAAACTAGTCTGAACCTAAAAAGTAGAGGACGTACAGTTCAGAGCTTGTGGGAACCAGAATTTGTGATATCGTAGAGGTCACGACCCCAAAGATTTTCTGGGGTTTGCCAACCGAACATTTGCATATTTGATGCATCCTGCCCAATGGTGTAACGGTAAGTGTCCTGGAGCCGGTTGCACAGGTTTTTCCTAAGTTCAAACTTAGCCTAATTTATGTGTTTACTAATAACATACAAATTAGTTCTATTTCGTATTTGCTTCACCATCTAACAGGCTTCGCTGTTGATTTACCCATCAATCAAGACTCCGCCTCAGCACCCTGAGGCATCTTTGCACATCGCCTAATCAGGTGGTTGCATACATGCCATATAAAACACCAGCACACCTGTCGCTCTGCTCTCTTTTTCACTCAGCCACCTTAAGTAAAGCGCAACACTCAGTGAAACCGCTCGTCACCTCTGATGCTGAGATGTCCCCCTAAGCAAGTCCTGTTGAAGTTTCTCGTTGGGGAGGGAGGCATCAGTGGCTAACTAGCCGTGCTACTACTAGTACCACGAGGAAGATGACCAGCTCGTCTGTGACGAAGGTCCTGCGTTGCTGCCTCTTTGATGACAAACCAGACACTTGCTAGGCTAGTGCCGCTCAGGCTACGTCATTAGCTACACTATCTAACCAGCTCTAGCTACACCATGACTTGCTAGCATTTGCTAATTTGGCTTAGGACTAGCTAGCAAGCTGCAACCCTCGCTCGCTCGCTTGCTTAACTACGGCCAACGCATCTGAAACAGAGGCCTTATGTCGCTGGTGCCCTGATGGCAGAGCCAACTTCTTCTTACTGTAAGCAGAAACTATGAGCAGCCTACTTCCCTTGCTGGCTCGCCCTACAGTGGTCATGGTAATCTGTCCCGAGTATTTACCATAAGGACTAAGCGAGACGCGTGCAGCCCACGTAAGCTTCAGACTCCTCTGCTGGGCTTGTCGACTTTTTCAGTTGTAATACATGTTTTGATTAGAAGCATCCCACCTGGGACGGGCTTTTCTCTCCTCTCCCCATCTCATGTGAGGTCACATTGCTGGGTGATAGCCCATGTCCCCCGTGATGGATTGAGTTTACCACCGACGTGTAGCGTTTCCTGTTCCCATACCGACGAGGAAACGGCACAAGGTGAATAATTTGCTCCTCCCATTTCTATTATTATCCTCCACTTTCACTTGTGCCCCAACGGGTTCACACACACGTAGGTCCAAGTTTCTTGAGCCGGACGCGTCGCGCTGCGCTGCGCTGCGCTGCGCTGACTCATTTGCATAAAGTTGAAAAATCTCAGCGTTGACACTCGTTGCCCTCAGTCACTGGATCTGGTGGAAATGCGCCGTCAGGGTGCCGAGGTGGAGCCTGGATGATGTAAACCAATAGTGAAGCCCTTTAGGGGGCTTTGCATGTACTCATAGAACTGAAGTTACTATTTCTTTCATGGTTGTTACTAAATATTTACACCCAGTAACTGCCACGTGTAACTGTCAACTGACTGACAAAACTAACGTTAGCTTGCTCATATATCATTAAATGCTGTTTAATAAAGATGTAAACTTTTAAATTGCATGTTTCCTAGCAACCAATGTACACATTACTAAAGTTTTGACTAGCTTCTTATTGTTTTTAATTTAGTAAATCAATAGTTTGAAACTAGCTAGTAGTTAAAAGGAAGGATTTTCCACACAAACTTACCACTGGATTTATGAATAGCTTGCCACAACCAAATCCTAATGTGAATTTTTATGCACAAAGTCATGACCTGACCAATAACAACCATGAAAACAATGTGTTTATTGTAGGTTTTTACCGCAGACATGACCTCAAGCGTATTAAACAAAAACAACTTAGACCTCTAAAAGAAGTCGTTATACAATCAGGCTTTTATCATTTTCCAGTCAAAACATGTAAAAGCAAAGCTACTGTTTCTGTGTAACAGTGGCTCAGGTACAGTCCTGCATGCATTTGCACAGTGGCCTACCTTTTAGCGCTCCACTATCAATGATTTACCAACATTGTGCTAAGATTACAGCTGCTTCCAGCTTCACCCAAACCTCCTGTCAAACCCTCCCCAAAACTGTACATGTGCAACCTTCCTGTCTCGACCCCTGTCCATTAAAGAATGACTTTTGAACCAGCAGGTCGCCACCGCAGTATATTTTGACCTCAAGAAATAGTTAACTCCTGTGGTTTGAGGCTGACGTGCATCGTGTGGAATGAAAACTGTCACGTTCGAGCCCCTCAGGCTGAAAACACTTTGCTCTCCAGCGACTAACTAGTCTCTCAGGCCAAGACGCGGACCAAGAAGTGGAACACATTCCTGTGTGACGCAAGGACGGTTGTAAAAAGTTCACATGAAAGTGCTTTGCAGGGTTGGAGAGTTGCTTTTGCTTTTGGATCTATGAACTTTGTAAATACGTGGAAGGTTTCTCTCCTGGTATGAACATTATGAGGATAGATTCTGTAGCTTAAGTCAGTTTGATCCTGATTTCTATGGATTTATGCCATAAAGATTTTACATTACATTCATTTAGCAGATGCTTTTGTCCAAAGCGACTTACAATAAGTGCACCAATCAAAGATACCAATCAAAATTGGTATCCCTTTCAAACAAAGGACTAAAAGCATGTGCAGTGCAACTCTTTCACTTTCCACCTCCATTAGATCACTGTTGTTACACGCTGCCTCTCCACACATGCACTCATATCTCAACTTTCACCCAAGTTCAAAAACTTTGTGCAGCTCAAGAATCCCCTACAGTGTAAACAGTATTACGTTGCAATTTGAAATATGAGGCTTCACAGATGCGGTGTGTGTGGTGCACGTGTGTGCCTTACAAGTTACACAGATACGTACACCACATCCTCGCCATAGGAGGCGGAGAGGGTGATGTATGATGGTTTACGTTTGTCATGGAGACCCGGCTATAGGCTCTGATAGAGTCGAGTGGGCTACTATCCAGACAAGAGGACACAAATATGATAGAAAATATACAGTGAAGGGCCCTTGCAGCTTAATCTTTTCCATCAGAGCGACACCTAAACCTAATTCTAACCCTAGAAATTAAGTTGAAAGGCCAAAATAAAGTGTCAAAGTTGTAGGCGACCAGCTTTTTTGGTATTTACAGTACATTGGTCCCCACAATAAGAGTGGGCCTTCAGGTTTGGGTACTTTGGAAACCCAAGACAGAAAAGAAATAGTCAAATAATCGGATCATTCATAAAGAAATGAAACATGGAAGCTCATCCCCACTACCCCACCAAACCATTTATGCTAACATCACTCAAACATGGCTAAATCTCACAATGCTTTCAAAAGGATTCACTGTCTTTAAATGCCATAAAATGCTCTTTATGCACTTTGTGTGGAAAGACAATTCTGTTGAGTTTCTAAATGCCACATGCTGTAGGCTACATTCCTTACGTGTGACTGTAGCTTTGTTTTAAAAAATGACATTTCCATATATTTTCAAAATGCATTTGAAAACATGAATGAATATTTGTATTATTACCAACGTTAGGCTTCGTTCATGCATGCCTTGTTCTTTGTGTGAAGACAAAGCTGGTTTAGATTCGCCTTTTATGAAAATATATGTTGATATGATGGATATGATGCAGTTTGATGAATAGTTGCATTTATGATCAAAATGATTAACACATCACTGTCTGTAGGACGGTTGCTTCCACACAAGTATGCATTAATAATTGAACTGGTATAAATAAATATTCAATGGATAGTTCGGAATGCAGTTTAAGAGGCTTTTCGCCGTGACAAGAATACAAATCCTGACCATTTTCTCATGAAAATCATCTGTGATTGCTGTGACACTGTGGTGATACTGGTGTAACCCTAAGACATATTTCCTCTTTTTTTCCTGGTAGCCTAACCATGTTGCTTTAGCTGTATTAACAACGCATTCTCATCCCAACTCGTCATATACTGACGCGTTATCAGACCCCTTGGTGTCACTTTTCGGTCGCAGTAAACACGTGCTTAATGTTGTGAAGTAAACAAAAACACTTGCTTAGGTTCAGGCAATAAAACCACTATAGTTAGGTTTAGGAAAAAAATACATGGTTGGGCTTAAAACTACTACGTTTGTACAGTGAAAATGACCCTTTACGTTGTGAACACGGGACACAAACGAACAGCTGATTGTAACGTGACACACGGGACACAAACAGCGGTCTCCTGGGTGAAAGCCTTGTGTTTGTTGGACCCATCCAGCTCCCCTCCCGCCCGCCCTGTGTGTCTCTTTTCGCTCTTAAAGCTACGTCACCACACTCCTGGCGCACTTTTCCTGAGCGTTTAATAGTGACGTGGGATTGTAGTTAATGAAAAGCCCAGTGCGTCTCATACCGACACTAAAGGGTTCCTTAAGCGTTGGTATTTCATGCCGATGGCCGTGACAAAGTATCGCTATTTGACACCCTGGGAATGAGAACGGGCTGGTATTAAAGGACTTTTTCAGTGCTTGTGCACATACATTTGGGTATCTAGAGTTCCTAACAACCCACAAACTGTGAAACAAGAAATAATTTTTTTTGTGGGCTGCCTAGATCAGAAAACATGTGATTCAACAAGCCATTCAGATTTGTCTCCTCTTCCTATGTCACATGCAGGCTCATTAGAATATATCGCCCACGGCTTGAAAACTACCTTTGCAAAGGTGCACCATACCTTTTCGGCAAGCCAATCAGAGCAGACTGGGCTTTTTCTGGAAGGGGGCTTAAAGAGACGGGCGCTAAAACAGAGACAGAGGGTGAATACAGGTATATTCAGACAGACAGACCTTTAATACAATTTCCATTGTGTGTAATCTTTTGTTTCATGTGTCCCGTCCTCTCAGGGTGTCTGTGTGACCTTGGATTGCAGAACTCCGACCCCTACTGCAAGATGACATCCGAACCGGTCTTCCACCTGCCACTCAATGTCTACATCATCATCCTGGGCATCGGCCTCTTCATCCTCATGCTCACCCTCATCTTCTGCTGCTACCTGTTCAGGTACAACACCACAGATAAGGCTGGGTTAGAGCTCCTGTACAGGATTCACACATGTGTCAGACTGCTGTACTGGACTAGTGTTAGCATGTTCTTAAAAATCTGACCACATCTGACTGGAGACATCATCCTAGTTTAACCCCACAGTCTGTCAAAGGTGCTGTGTAATCTGCCTCAAAGGTAAATTCCTCCTTAAGAAGCTCTTGTGTCACAGATCATTAACCTGCAACCTTTAGTGCATACCAGGTGTTATTTTCTGATCTTCTGATCTACTCTTTTATTGTTTACACTTTCTTTCATCCTGCCTCCAGAGAGACCTTACCTGAACTCCTTGCATACAATATAGTTGTTGTTTTTATCTGCAGAAGCCAACATTAAATAAGCAAGACAATCTAAATACTTGTTACAGACTAAGTTTTAGTATTTTAATTAACTAGACTCCGTCGATTCAGGTAATGTTCAGGTAATGCAGAGGACTCCCAGCTCTGTGCAGAGCACCGGAAACAAAAACACCGACACCAACACATCTCCACCAGTATGATAAGAATGCACTTTGCGTGCCTAGTCTGAGTCTGTAGATATGTAGCCTACAGATAAGATATATTTTAATAGAATACAGTCGTACCGACAGGATACAGTAGAGCACAGAGGCCGTTTCCATGCCGCGAGGCAGACAAGCGCTCGTCTGTCTATTCACATGAGGAGCGCAAAGACCTCAGCGATACGTCAGTTGAGTAGGAGGTCCTTAATGTGGCCCAGCACACATTCGCGTACACACTGCTAAAAGAATGTGGTCATATGTGGCCCAGACCACCTCTGAATGTGGTCTGAGTGATCGACTCTCAATGCGTCATCAATGCGACTTGAGTGCGTACATGTTGACGCCAGGTCCGTCTGAGCACGGCTACAGATACTGGATTTTCATTTATTTATTGCTGTCGGGATGTAAATAGAATTTCAACAAATATAAGAAAAAAAATATTTTTGAAGAACATTACTAACCCTAACATTAGGGTTTTACAGACAGGTTGGAATTAGGTCAGTCAGTGAACTGTTGTCAACTTCCAGAACTTCTGGAAAAACCTGTTCAAAGATTTATCTTTGCTGAGGCGGTTAAACTTTGTTGATTTATTTGGCTGTCAGGAAGATATCTGAAAAATCTACTGATCTAATCTAAAACTGTGGGATTATGTTAAGTAATAAGTGTTGACAAAATCAGAAGCCACCAGAGTTGCCTTGAACACATGTAAAATCAGTCATTTACAAGAAAGTTAAAAACGGCAAAACGGTGTGCATCTCAATTATGAATGCATATTTTTTATTTGTACACCGACCCCAAAATAACAGTGATCTATTTAGACATTCAACAATTTATTATCAATTCAAAGGAACAATATGTACTGACAGTTAGCGTTTTAAAATGGGTACTGCAGTCCAAATTCAAAACACTGGAGCCGCGGCCCGTCTGCTCCTCCGGTGTGACGGTTACTCGTTAGCATGTGTTAGCATCACGGCGTTAGCCCTTTGGTTAGCCTGGTAGTCGCTTTCAGTCCAAAATGGCGGAGGTGTAGCTCTGCTGCTGGGCGCTGACGTTGCAATGGGACGACCAATTAACTTTCACTTCTTAGCAATATATACTGTACGTTCTTTGCCTCTGACCAGCAGCAGTAGTCGGAATCACTTCAACGGCTGTGTGTTTCAAATACTCGCTACCTTGATAACCCTACAGAGAGATGACCCGAGGCTTTTCAGGTCGGGTAGAATCTAACGTTAATGTTATCTCTGTTGATCCAGTTCATTTGCTTGCTTACACGGCTGCAGAAGGCTGTGTTTGCTGTGTGCCAATTTGTTTCATATGTGGCAAAGGGGTGTTGAAATAGGCAGTGGACGGGAACTGCAAAAACAAAAACAGACGCTCCGGATCGGAACATACTGGCTGTAGCATTGTTGTCAGGGAAGCCAGTATTTCATTTACGCATGTTTCCTTAATCTCTGGTAACATATCACGGTCATTTTATGATCTATTAGAGCAAATATATTACATATTGGTCCTTTAATAAGACAGAATTTCAGTGGGGATTCTCCTTGAGAGTGTTATAGATGTGCTCGTGGGGAGCGTAGATAGATGCACAGGCTGTTACTTGAATTTGGCATTGTGTGAATTCCAGGGACGGTTGACGCAGAATCTCAGCTGATTCATACAGCGTGACAAGACATGTCCTGAAGAAGACAGATATGGAGCACTAGGCCCAAAATTACATTGCATGATAAGTTTTTGTTTTTTGTTGTACTTCACAGACTCAGGCGACAAGGTGCAAGAGAACAGTATGGTTACAATGAGGTAATATGATCATACTATATCCAGTAATTCATACTTACTATGTTCATTTGTTGTCTCTGGTGAATTCTGCATTATGACACAAATCCATTCTGCTCAACAGGTTGTTTTGAAAGGAGCTGGGAAGAAGCTGAGCCTAATCGGTGTAAGTTGACAATGCTGACCGGCTAATGGGACGAAATGAATGTGGAAAACATGCTGCAGCAATTTAGTGACTCAAGTATTTAAAATGTCGCAAAATGAATGGATGGCGACAATTTACTGCTGTAATGAGGGACAGTGAATCTGTAATTTGCTGGAAAAACAGACATATTTTTTAGTTATTACTGTTGGCAAAGTCCAATTATAGTGTTAAAAATGTTGCACATGTAATCAACGTCTGAGTTACTGCTGTCCCGGTGAATATTTCACTGAAGTTCAGAGGATAACCACGCAACCAAACATTATATCTTCCTTCCTATGACTCCTTTTAAGTCGCCATACTTCATTTAGGCTATTTTTAAAGGTGGTTCTGTATGTGTGGTCAGACACTAGCTACTCCCCGGTACACTGCTGCAGTCATGAGACACTTCTTCTGTCTGTCTTATCAGCCATGTCCCAATTCTATACTGCATAATAAATGTGGCCAAGTTTGGGAGAAGTGAGATTATACTAAGTTGAGTCTATAGTATATAAACTTAATTTCAGACAAATTCACACAACTGAAATAGTTACTCAGAGCTGGCAGCAATCTGTAAATTGTGGGAGCTTTGAGAAGAAGCTTTTTAGAGATCTTCTTAAAAAATAAAGTATTATATCTTTGGACAACTAATTTTGCTAAACTACCAAATTGGCCAATATATCTCATCCCACCTCGTCATGTACTGCCGCTTTGTCAGACCTCACGGCATCACTTTTCACAGGAAAAAACTACATGGTTGGGCTTAAAATTACTACGTTTGTACAGTGAAAATGTGACTGGACGTTGTGAACATGGGACACGAATGAACAGCTGATTGTAAAGTGAAAGTGAAACTTAACGCACGGGACACCAACAGCGGTCTCCCGAAAGCCCTTTGTTTGTTGGACCCATCCACCTCCCATCCCGCCTGCCCTTAGTGTGTCTTTTTCACTCTTTAAACTACGTCACCACAGCACTTTCCCTGAGCGTTTACTGTGGCCGTGAATGGGTTTACATTGTAGTTACTTGAAAGCCCGGTGCTTCTCCCACCGCCGCTAAAGGGTGACTTGTGTGGCGGTATCGAACACCAACAGCCGTGGCAAAACGTTGGTAATTGACGCCCTGGGAATGAGAACAGGCTGAATTGGCAGAAGGCTCGTTTGGTGTGCATTTTCCATCATTACCTAGATGTTAAAAAGGGTAAAGCATGTTTATTGCTTGTATGCAAAATGCAAATACAGAATATTTGTAAGATTGATAGTACATATTGTACAGTGTTAGTATGAATAAGGGGTTATGGCAGTGATGAAATTATTGCAGTGCAGTCAAAGTTTTATTGGTGACAATTTTAACAAAGAATACACAGTAGTAGCTGCTGAATGGATGCATTATCGTTCTGACTTTGTAAATGCTGCATAGTAAGGAGTGCTTCTATCAGGATATGCTGTGTTAACTGAAAACAGTTCAAGTGTCGGTTATGAACTGATTTCAAAACCTCTTGTTTCCCCTTTTCAGCAAACATGTGCAGTGTGTTTAGAGGAGTTTCGCAGCAGGGACGAGCTTGGAGTGTGCCCATGCTCCCACGCTTTTCACAAGAAGTAAGTCTTGCAACTATACTACCGTTTCTCAACTCCAGACTTGATTCATTTGAGTGGTGATCATGCAGCTGATTTTATTGACTCACACATTATGCTTGAGGATGCAAACAATCTTTCATTCGAACCACGTGGACAGTCACTGTGGCTGCAAATCCATCGTCAGTGGCTCCATATAGGCCTGCCTTTTAAAACCACAAAATATTATTCTAGCCTTGTTTTTGTTTTTTTGCATTTTGGTAAAGGCTTCATGATGTGCAAAAAGCTGGACTAACCAGTTCGAAGGAATGACTCATAAATTCCACTTCACAATGGATTTCTGCCTTCAAGTTGACAGCTGAAGCAGGGAAATTCATAATAAAAAATGTCAGGATGCCCTGCAGAAAATAACCAACGAATTCCTGACAACACGCGTCCTTGCGTGTTTGAGCATGCTTTAAACAACTGAGACCTGTTTTTGCCCTGCAGCGTAGGCGTGACATTGACATCAGGGCTTTTAGACCAGTTTGCTTGTCTTTCTGACTGACATATCTCTACCTGTATCCCCTTTGAACTGTGTACATATCCTGTATGTCTGTCTGCCATCCTGTTTTACAACTATTAATTAACCTGTTTGAACTTTTTGTTCTTGATTCTTAAACTTCCACCTAGACCCACCTGCGTAACTTTGCATACTTTGTCTTCCTTTGAAATGACAAAACAAGGTAACACGTCTCTCATCTATCTGCTTTTCTCAGGTGTCTGTTAAAGTGGTTAGAGATCCGCAGTGTCTGCCCCATGTGCAACAAGCCCATTTGCCGCCTCCTGCCGGACCCCCCACAAGCACCTGAGCGGCCGCAGAGTCTCCTGGAGGTCTGAGAGGGGAACACATGTCCTGCAGCACCTTACGCTCTCCACTCACTATAAAGCCTGTTTCACTATCCAACAGATTGTAGTTTTAGTAATGCAAACATTTTTTAAGGCAGAGCTACTCTGGAAGTAGAAATGAGTACATAGCCAGAAGCTTAAGCTAAGTGCCTCAAAGCTGCAGATCCTCTAAATGAGAGACTGCAACCGTCAGCATTGGCACACAATGACAAGGATTTATGCGTGTATGAAATTGGTTTGTCGACTGCCGTTTTGAAGCCTTGAGTTTGGCTTTTTTGGCCGTCGCCATCTTGTTTTTTTTTGCAACCAGAAGTGACACGAGAGGGTAGAGCTAAATACAATCGAACGCGGAAACTTTTAGGCGACCAAAAATGTTAGAATTAACTTTCATGAACTGAAAACACACTGTGAAAGGGTTAAAGTTCGAAAACACGGACAACACCCAGACCGGACAACGCCGTGGTAGCGATCTGTCAATCACAAGGTAGCCACGCCCGAAAGCATCCCCTGCTTTATGGTCTATTTGACTCTAAATGGGACCATCATTTACTCATTGAACATCATGTTATATTGATGAAGACTTGAAACTAGAGATTTAGACCATAAACTCATGTTTACAATGTTTACTGAGGTAATAAATCAAGTGAGAAGTAGGGTCATTTTCTCATAGACTTCTATACAATCAGACTTCTTTTTGCAACCAGAGGAGTCGCCCCCTGCTGGCTATTAGAAAGAATGCAAGTTTAAGGCACTTCCGCAATGGCTTCACTTTTCAGACCCAGAGGTTGCCGCCTAATGAAATCCCAGTTTACTCCTCAACAGCCCTCAATTGTCTGGCTCCACTAAACGGCGAAGTTAACAGTTAGACATAAATCCTAAACTCCAGGCTTCAAAAAGCTCCTTTTCAATTCTATGGACGTCACAAATGCTCCTTCCACGCTTTTCTACAGTCTATTTTGGTAGCAAGAGTGCCACTTTTTGCCTTTTTAAATGGGCTTCGATTTAATCAATTGCTTATCCTGCAGGAAAACTGTGGTTAATGTCACCCACTGAAGTGTGAGATTTGATTATCTGTTGAGGAGAAACTTTGGGGTAGATAGAAATTCTGTTACAGCACAAATATGTTACATAAAGACAACTACATCAGCATTTACCATCAACATCATGGCATCACCACCAAAAACAAAGTGTTGGCATCATTATCAGAGTGTGAAGATACCAGCTAGTTGGGAAATGTTCAAATTCCAAGTGGGAACGAATGGCAAGTGGGGTCAGATAAGAGAGCTTTTTCACGTTTTCATGTGTTTAAAAAACCTGCATCTACACGCAAATTTTGATGGAAAAAGTGTATATATGTGTCTTACTTCTGTGTCACCCAAACAGTTGTGTTGGTCCCTCTGCATGAGTGTTACTGCTGTAACCCAACTAAAGAGATTATTTCTGCCTCCAGAGCAGCTCTGCCTCTGAGAAATGTTTGTATGACAAATTCCAGTCTTGTGCGTTTTCACTTTTCCCCAAAAAATGACATGCAGCGCCACATGAATATGATGCTCTTTCACCACAACTTCTTAAGAGCCCGTAGCTGAGTAAAAGAAGAAGATTCAACCACCAGACACCAGCTTTGAAGATATCAAAACCTCCTTTGGCTTATTGCTGCCCCCAAATTTGATGGTGAACGCAGAGACTGTAATGAAAGATGTGCAGTTGTGGAAAAAAGAGGACTTTTGACGAAACAGGACAGTTGTAAAATGTCTCACAGTCACTCTGCTCCATCCTACAGCGTGTTGCCAAGCCGAGTGGCGGTAGTGAAGACCTAAATGACAAGACTGTTGCGTCATATGGGATCTGACAAAACTACAGACAACTACATGCCTGTTCAACTACTATAAAGGGTCAACCAGTAAATTAACACATATATTCATGGTTTTTAAGTTATTTTCTAAGGAACTGTTTTGTATCATATCTGGGGTCATTATTGTAGTAAAACTATTTACGAATGCGTGTTGAGAGCTGTGTAACTGTATCTCAAAGCTGTGTGTGTGTAATCAGATTTGTAAATGTGTAAAAGAATCTCTAAATGCGTACTGAGATTTGTGAATGTGTAAAGGAATCTGCAAATGTGTCTGCACCACTTTTTTTTATATTCAATGGTTTATGATCTCAAAAGTCACATGAAAAAAAAGAAGAAAAGCCAATTGAGAGGCCTGCTGAGTTGTAACTGATGACATTTGCAGATTTGTCTACACATTTAAAGATCTAAGTACGCATTTACAGATTTGTCTATGTGTTCACTGATCTATATACACATATACAGATTTGTCTACAAATTTACAGATCTATGTACGCATTTGCAGATTTGTCTACACATTTACAGATTTGTCTATGCGCTCAAAGATCTATGTACGCATTTACAGATTTGTCTACACATTTACAAATCTATGTGCACATCTACAGATGTGTCTACACATTTACAAATCTATATAAGCATTTACAGATTTGTCTACACATTCACAGATCAATGTACGCATTTGCATATTTGTCTACACATTTACAGATTTATATACGCATTTACAGATTTGTCTATGCGTTCACAGATCTATCTAGGCATTTACAGATTTGTCTACACATTCACAGATCTATGTACACATTTACAGATTTGTCTACATGTTTACAGATGTGTCTATGCATTCACAGATCTATGCACATATTTACAGATTTATGTGCGCCTTTAAAGATTTGTCTTCACATTTACAAATCTCAATACACTTGCAAATCTGAATACAGATTTGGAGATTTTTTTTACACATTTACAAATCTGATTACACACACACAGATTCTGAAATTCTGAATGCATATTTGCAGACTCCTGTACCCGTTCACAAATCTCAGTATGCATTTAGAGATTGTTTTACACTTTTTACAAATCTAATCCGCACACAAAAATCAAGATACAGTTTAAACAACTCTCCACACACATTTGTAAATAGTTATGCTGTAATAATGGCCCCATATGACTGGCTTTCAGTAAAAGGTATTGTGTGTCTGTGATGCTAAAACACTTTGACTGTCATTTGTCAAATAGTTGGATGTCATTGTTGCCAGTGGGACAGATGAAATCTCCCAATGTCTAAGAAGTGCTCTGTACTGTAGTGATATAAATAGACACACTGCACTGATATGAAGAGCCTGTCTGAGCTGGTTTCTTGTCTGAGTGAGGTGCACCATAAACATCATTCTCTGTATGTACCATGTAATATACTATTATGAGTACTGTGTAAATTGTAAATGCTTTTAAATTTTCTGACTTTAGAAAAAAAATATATATAACCGGTGTTTTGATATGGTCATTTGGATCCAAGTCTTTATTTCAAATTTTGCTACATGTTGACACTCAAAACTGTTTATTTGTATGCTGTCGTTATAATATATGGATATGTTATTTTATTGTCCCGTCGGTGCCCTATATTTGGTTTAGGTGGTTTTGGTTGATCTTACCAACTGTGTGTGAATGTGACAGAAGGATTTCCACCAGTAAGATATATATATATAAATGTGCCTGAGAAAGAAATCTTCACCTTAATTCAAACATTAAGGTTTTTGTTATTCATCTTCTAATGAAATTCCAGCAGACTGTGAGGCGTAATGCTGCTCTCTACAGTTAATTACCTGCTGTTTTTATTTGATATACTTTAGCCATGGTAGCACAACGTAACTCCAGGGATGGTAGCGTCTGCCTGTCCATCCCGTTCTCATTCCCAGGGCGTCAAATACCGACGCTTTGTCACGACTATTGCTGTTAGATACCAAAGCTTAAGGCACCCTTTAGCGTCGGTATGAGACGCAACGAGCTTTCCATTAACTACAATATAGACCCATCCACGTCAGTATAAACGTGGTGACGTAGCAGGGGGACAGGAGGGGAGTTGGATGGTTCCAACAAACACAAGGCTTTCATCCTGTAGACCGCTGTTTGTGTCACGTTACAATCAGCTGATCGTTCATGTCCCATGTAGTAGTTTTGAGCCCAACCATGTTGTTTTTTCCAAAACCTAACTATAGTGGTTTTATTGCCTGAACCTAAGCAGGCATCTTTGTTTACTTGACAACATGACATGAGAAAGCGTTGGCCTGTCTGTCAGTCGGTCCACCTCTCTGGTCCAGATTGGACCTGAACAACTCCTCTCTCTACTCTCCACTCTACTGGATGGATGCTGCTGACTGCTAGTGATCCCCTGACATTTTCCTCTAGCGCCACCATGAGGCTGACGTTTTTTAATTTTAGTGAAATGTTTTAATGGCTTTTGGATGGGTCTGCATTTGGTACACATATTAATTTTCCCCTCAGGATGAACTGTAATAACTGCTGATCGCAAAACATTTCCTCTAGCGCCATCCTCACATCAAATATATAAATGTATCCAATACTTTGGTTTATTACCAAATACCTACAAATCTCATGAGATTCTGCAACACATTCTCATTCCAACTCGTGACATACTGACACTTTGTCAGACCCCTCGGCGTCACTTTTTGCTCGCAGTAAACACATGCTTAATGCTGTGAATTAAACAATAACACTTGCTTAGTTTTAGGCAAAATCTAGATGGTTGGGCTTAAAACTACTACGTTTGTGAAGTGAAAATGTGAATTGACGTTGTGAACACGGAACACGAACAAACAGCTGATTCTAACATGAAAGTGAAACTTAACGCGCGGGACATGAACAGCAGTCTCCTGAGTGAAAGCCCTGTGTTTGTTGGACCCATCCATCGCCCCTCCTGCCCATCCTGTGTGTCTCTTTTGCTCTTTAAACTACGTCACCACAGCAATTTCTCTGAGTGTTTACTGTTGCTGCAGATGAGTTTACATTGTAGTTAAAAGAAAGCCCGGTGCGCCTCATACCGGCACTAAAGGGTACCCTGTGCTGCAGTATCGAACGCCGATGGCCTCAGCTGTACTTTGTGTTAACTTTGTTTGCATGCTAACATGCTACACTAAGATTGTAAATATTAGTCTATACCCGTTAAACATCAGCATGTTAGCATTGTAAGCATGTTAGCATGCTGACATTAGTATTTACCTTAAAGCACCCATCTGTGAAAATAAACTCTTCCTGAAGATACTGTATATGTATTACAGGTTTTGAGAGAAAGAAACTTGAGACTAAACAACCAAGTCACATTATCTTATCCATGACCAGTAATTCCTGCAAGCTGTTTTATGAGGTTGACTCATCGTCCTGTAAATTCCCAGTAATCCCACAAAAGACACTTGACTGCAGAGCTGTATTTACCACTTAACTTAAACAAATAGTGAATTCTCACATTATCCCACGTTATGCTGCATGGTGCTTCCCCCAGTTCAGCATGCAACTAAAACAAAGTGCTGAGAAGGTCTATAGTAAATGATTGTATAACGTGATCTCTGGTCTACTGTGGAGTTCTTCATGATGTCACTGCAACAGTAAAATACAGAGTTATCTTGCAGGTATGAAGATGCACATGACTGCAAAAATGTGCACCGCACACACAGACAACACAAAGCGATAACACACAGTGAGCAGATGTCTGGAAATTCCCTGTTCAGTCACGACATCAGGGTATTTGCACAAGAACACAAGGGTGTCATGAAAGGTTTTCAATGATGCTGATCTTCCATTATTGACATTAACTGCATGACTTGCAAAGACAATCGAAACACTAAGAGGGCGGAAATCTCATCTGACTACCCCAAAACACAGCACTACAAATGTGGTGAGTTCTGTTATTCCCACAGACATCCGTTGGTTGGCAGATAGAAAGTAGTCTGCACTTCCTCACAAAGAAATCCCTTAAAAAGTCAATATTTAACCACAAGAAGTCCCAGATATGAGCGAGCATTTAGAGTTCTGCACATAAACTGCCTGATTACTCCTACAGTAGTGAAGGGGAACGGTTAGAGGATTATCATGAATGGAGATGACTGATCCATCACTGCAAACATCTCTCACTAAACCTCTGAGGCTTTCAAGTCCAGTCAATTTGATTTATCACAAATCACAAAATTGACACAAGGGGCTTTACAATCTGTACAACATCCTCTGTCCTTAGACCCCCGATTCAGGTAAGGAGAAACTCCTGCACTCACTCTCTTTCTGGACACGCAGTAACTGTTCATGTAGTAATAAAGTCTGTTTGATTCAGCTGCTCTCAGAGAATAAGGTGCAAAAATGCTACTGCAAAACAGGACATCCTGCATCATCTTCAGGCTGATTCAGTAACACTGTATGCAAAGAGGTGAAGGTGTAATGCTGCTGGTGCTCAGTAGTGGAAGAAGTACTCTTATCTTTTACTTCAGGAAAAGTACCAATACAACAATGTAAAAATACTCTTAAAAGTCCTGCATTCAAAATCTTACTTAAGTAAAAGTACAAAAGTAGCATCAAAGTATACTTAATGTGGAATTAATTAATTTGGAGGGATTATTGATCATTTTTATCAATTCTTGATTGGTAAAAAAAGGATACATTTGCTGTAACAACTTATGAGACATAATAGAGCATGGGAATGACCATCATATACTTCCATCATAATTTTCTAAGACTTTATCGTTCTCACATTTAATTTTGATTAATTCATTCATTTTAATTTATGATTTATGACTAGAACAACTTGACACATAGTACTGAACTGCATCTCAAATTAATCTTCAGTTTCTCACCTTTCTGATGCTGTACACCACTTACATATGACCTATACTGTTGATCTGCTATCTCCCCCTAAAGACCCCCTGAACCCTCTTAAAAAAAGACAAAAACGGGTCTATGCGGGTCTCAGGAGGTTAAAGTACCGAAAGTAAAAGTACTCATTATACAGAATGGCTCATTTCAGAATAATATATATTACTGGATTATAATTATTGACGTATTGTGTCCACTTTAATGTTGCCGCTAGTAAACAGTGAGATCATTTTAATTACTTTATATACTGCTGGGTAGTTTAATCTATATTAAAACATCATGATGTATTAATTGATTTATATTTTGTCTTAATAAATCTATAAAGTAACTAATGTTGTCAGGTAGTTGAGTAAAAAGTACAATATTTGCCTCCAAAATGTACTGGAGTAGATGTATAAAGTAGCATAAAATGGAATTACTCAATTTCAGTACAACTAGCTCAAAACTGTACTTAAGTACATTACTTGAGTAAATGTACTTAGTTACATTCCACCACTGCCGGTGCTAGATGGATTAAAATGGGGAGTGAAAACTATGATTACATCTTGAGACACTGAAAGAGTTTAAGTTCAGTAGGTGGACTAAACAAAGTTTGAATATGATCCTCAGATTATCTATAAATGTAGTTGGAGAAGTAGTAGGCTTGATAAATGACTGATAAGTGAATGAGCTCAGACCATCCTAGTTTGTACAGCAGTCATGACGGAGTGTTTTTTTATTGAATGCACTCAAACACATCAGCTATAAAGGATGCTTTGTAGAAGGTGGAGGTGGTTTCCCCTAAACTCCTTTTAGGGCTGTTCAAAATGAAAACACCATCCGTCTTTCCAATGTAAATATACAAAACGTACACTCAAACATGAAGCATATACTGTCAGTATCACGACAATCAACCAACTCAACAAGTTACAGCCTTACATCCTTTACAATTCCTGGTTTCATGGCCATAAACACAGCAACAACTTTACTTTGTTAAAGCCAATGACCGGCAATACAAGAGGATGAGTTTCATCAGCTGAAGCATAGACTCCTCTCTAATGCTTGAGATGGTGATGGGTTTCCCATCTCCCATAAAAAAAATTATGTAAATTGTATCCTGAAGGAATGTCTGTGCTGCTTAGACATGTTGCCGGGGTTGTCTTATTAGGGGATGTCCTGACGCTGGTGGGCATGTCACTGCAACATTTAACACCAAATTCACTGTGACTCTTCCTGTAATGTTGCCACAGAAAGAAAGAAAGAGGGTTTAGCGTTGAGCTATAAATCCTCGTATCATGTAGGCTTTGTTATAATTTATATACAGTATACGTATATGTAATTATAAAATATAAATCCCCAAATAGCCCATGAAATAAGGAATAATCCAACAACATTATTCATTATTCATGTTCAATACATTAGTTATTCTCAGATGGATATCACTTTGTTGTCTCTAGAGGTGCGTGTTTGTACAGTAGTGCAGCAGCAGCATGTATATACATATATACAGTACATTATGTGTGTGTGTATATACTGTATGTATATATATCTATAGAAGGGGACCATTTGGGCCAATAAAACCAGCATATTGTGTCATTACTCCCACCAATGTTAGCTTTGGGCCAATAGAAACTCTGATATGATTGTGACACACAGCAATAAGTTCATGATTTTAAAGTTGAAGCTCTTACTGAAAGTCAGCTTTAGACTGGTAGGTTTAAATATCTGTATTTATTAGGTCTATGCCAGTCTAACTGCTGTTTATTTTCTGAAAGCTTTTAAGATCAATTACTTGAAATGTAGGCTATAAATGCTGTCAAGTTGCCAATTTCAAATGCAATTTGAATAAAATCGTCCTCTGTTTGAAGGTATATATGTGGTATTAACATTTAATAACATTGCAAATTTTCCTGCTGTGGGACTCATAAAGGATTATCTCATCTTATCTTATCCTAACATGATTCAAATTGAAATATGTGTGTTTTTCACTATGAAACAGGTCTGAAGAATACAGATAGAAAAGTTTTAGAATACAAATAGTTCCAATGGCATCTAAGAGTGAAAATGGTAGTAAGCATGTACTAAATCTGTGTTACGATTATGAAGGGGTCCTTGGATAATTTTCTCCCCTATAAGGGGTCCCTGCCCCAAAAACCTGTGAGAAGCCCTAAACTATAGGCTACATGTAAAAGCAATACATCCCCATTATGAGATCAACAAAAATGAATGAAAGGAAAGGAGAGAAGACTGGAAAAAGAATAAATACAGACACAAATACAGGAATGACCTCTGTTCTTCAAGAAAAGAGACTTTTTTGTAAATCTTGCATTGAATGTAATGATGTGCTTGGAGTGACCCCTGCTGACTACACATCAGAGTAGACCTTCTTCTTCTTCGTGTGTTGCTATCACCGGAAAACACGTCTTTGTATCTTCAAAATAAATGTATCGCATTTATCAATAGTGTTTGGAATTATTAAAAAAAACACTGAGTCACTGTATTATTGTTTTCCAGATTAAATGTGATGATAAAGTGCATGTAAATTGGAGAATTTAGACAGAAACTGTGTTCCGTTTTAGACATGTGCAGGGACATATATAAAAAAGACCATAATATATTATATAGAGAAAGACAAATAACAAAATACAAAAACAAAAACAACACAAGGGGATAAAAGCAGGTTGAAGAGTGTGTGTGTGTGTGTGTGTGTGTGTGTGTGTGTGTGTGTGTGTGTGTGTGTGAGAGATGTGTGTGTGTGTGTGTGTGCGTGTGTGTGTGAGATGTGGATAATGGGTGTGTGTGTGAGATGTGGATAATGGGTGTGTGTTTGGCATTGAATGAGGCTAGATGGTCACATATGACATATATCTACTCTTAAACACATATACTGTACACATGCACACATATCTACACACACACACACACAGATATCCTTCCTTTTGTGTGTAGAGCATAGGGGGAACAAAAAAAAACAAAAAGAAAATAAATGAGTAATATATATATATATATATATATATAATACAGTATATACACATTCACATATATATTAATAATATGAAAAATAATAAAGATAATGATGCTGATGATGATGAGGTCATGATAATAATATCTATATTAATAGATAGATATAATATTAATGTCCAACATGTGCAATATTATTTATTTTTTTGTTTGTTAGCTTACTTTACCTTTTTTATTTTACTTATCTTATCTTATTTACTCATTTTACTAAATGTATAATACTTAATTGTTATTCTCTTAGGCACTGGTGCTAGAAATAGTACTATTTTATTTTATACACTTGTATTTTATACACTTGAACTTGTTTTTTTTTTGTATTTTTGAGCAATCTCTGGCATAAGAATTTCCTTCGGGATTAAAAAAAGTTTTATTTGATCTTATTTTATCTTATTTCATCTTATTCTGAAGGAGTCAGACCGGAAGTCGTATTAATGTTGCCGCTCGAGGAACACGCGCGAGGGAAATTGAGCAGTTAACGTGAAAGTGTGAAGAAGGCGACTAAAAGTAGATAAAGTTAGGAACTAGTTTTATATTTAGTGTTAAAGTTTTCATGTGTGGTAATAATAGCACGCACTGGGACATGTTAACCTAACATTTAGCTGACATTTAGCAACGAACTGAGGTGAAATTAGCCACCTTAACGTTCAACCAGTGACTCACAGTAGTGTTGATGTTTGTTAGCCAGCTAGCTGAGCAGAGATAACTCTACCGGTGACTACAGATAACGACGAGCTTTAAGTACCTTTAGAGCTACTTTAGAGTAAACCGTTTAATTTAGGTTTGTTGTGGTTACTAACAGAGAAAGAGGAGGTTAGTAGTAGTGTTAACCGGTGGGATGTATCTGAACGGTCTCAGGAGTCATGAAGGATTCATCATGTCAGACAGCGACTCAGAAGAAGAGGTAAACATCACTTACCTCTTTACTTTACTTTGTTCAACACGTCTTTTCCCTTTCTGATATTATTTCCTCCATCTTTGAGCTGTCCTGCTTTACTTTACTGAAACATGTTAATACAGTAACGTTAATTGAAAGCTAACGTTACGTTAACGTACCATTTCAGTGGGGATTCCATTGCTAGGCAACACCTTGGGTCCTTGTTTACTTCCGGTCTAGTTTATGTCATATCACATACAAGTCAACAGGATATTAAAGGTCCCATATTGTAAAAAGTGAGGTTTTCAGGTCTTTTATATTATAAAGCAGGTTTAAGTGGAGGAGGGTCTGCAGGACAGATAATAATGCACTATACTCATTTTTAACAGTCTCTTCTGCACTATATTCACTTTTTAACAGTCTCTTCTGAAATACATTCACTTTTTTTAATAGTCCTGTATCACAGCTGTTACCCTGCACTATATTCACTTTTAACAGTTTTTCTTCATCTCCTTGTATTTTTATATATGGTGTATTTTGTACTTTGCATTTCCCTCGGGATTGATAAAGTTACTATCTATCTATCTATCTATCTATCTATCTATCTATCTATCTATCTATCAATACTGTTAAGTGGAATGATCTATAGCTAAAGTTACATGTAATATTGCTTTCAATCTAGCTAGTTTTTGAGTGAGTTCATGTAATGTAAATGCAACTGCATTGCTATTTTACAGCTGTAACCGTTGACTGTGAGTTTTGTTTGCTTTCCCACAGCCCCAGCTCCCCCTCAATCAATTCTACCCATACATCCGTTGTGCTCTTTGTTGCGGCTTCTTCATCGATGCCACCACCATCACAGAGTGCCTGCACACATGTGAGTTATAACTGAGGTCTGCTTCAGCTCCTGGAGTCCTCCGAGGACCTTAAGAGGATTCAAGGAGCTCCACATGAACTGAGTGGTTCATTTAATACATTATTTTCATCTCTGGGTGCATATCAATCATTGGTTTGCTCCTTTGGTAATATAACTTTTTCAGCTTTCTCAACATCATCAGTCTTATAAGTCCATATTAGTCTGGCTATGCAACATACATAAGGTCCTGACTGTGTCTTACATTGTGATGTGTTTTATCTTCTCCTAGTTTGCAAAAGCTGCATCGTGAAGCACTTTTTCTACAGCAACAGGTGTCCCACATGCAGCATTGTAGTCCACCAGACACAACCTCTTTACAACATCAGGTAGGTATCTTAATTATTGATGGATTGCCTGATTTGTATCTCCTTCTGTACCTTTAATAGATGGTGGTCAACCAAATATTTTATAGCTGAGTTTGATTATTCAGAGGGGGAAAAGTATTTAAAAGCGTGGGGAAAAAACACTACAAAAGTATTCTGGAAATTGTGATCCATTAATTTTCTTGTACATACATTTAGTTTATTGTTAAAACACATGATGAATTCCTAATTGAGGTCTGGAAATTTATGTATTTTGGGATTGGAAATCTGCTGTCACTCAGATCTGTGATAAAGCAGCTTCAAACACTTTTCCTCTGTTTTCCTGCAGGCCTGACAGACAACTGCAGGATATTGTTTACAAAATGGTTCCCTTCCTGGAGGAGTGTAAGTACAGTATATACAATCAGATGTAGTTTAAGGTAATTAATACACATTATGTGTCATTTTCTATTTGGATTCTAATGTGAACTCTTTTTTTTTTCTTTTCTACCACAGTTGAAAGGGAACGAATGTGTACCTTCTACAAAGGGAGAGGGATGGATGTGCCAAAATCAGGTAATAGTTCAGTCTTTAGTTTAAGTAAACAGGCTTGGGGCAGCGTTAAATGAACCTTGAAGCTTATTGAAGTATTTAGTTAAAATATTTGCAATGTTAATCCACACACTGCAGATAATCATCTAATATATATAATCACTGCTCCATTCTCTGAGTAACAAATTGGTCTGACTGCAGTAGCACCTTTGGCCAATCAGAGTGTTTTCAACAACACTGAAACACACAATATTATGTTCTTACAATAGAGGAAGCTGCAGTTTCCTGAATAGAAATAACATTTCTCATTTCCTGGCTGATAACATGTATTGTACGGAAACAGGCGGTCAGCACAGTTTCATTATTACGATTATTTAAACTTAATTAAAATGGTAAAACAATGATGAGTAGGTCTATAAAACAAGCATTTACACTGAAGACGGTAAGCTTTAAACTAGGGTCCTACACATGCGTTCCTAGGACTGTGGTCCTGAAACTGCAGCTTCCTCTAACACAGCCCAAACACAATAAAGTTTTATCATACTGTGATCAGTGGTGTCTTCACTGGATGACTGAACAAAAGAGCAACGGTTCTCAAAGAAGGAAACAACTTCTGAAGACTTTTTCGTCTTCCTTGTTGAATAAGAGGGGAAACCATCCCACAACAACATTCAGTTTTCCATTTCTGTATGCATAATGTGACATTTTAACTTTTCATTTTGTATTGAAATGTAAGTATTAAGGAACTGGAGGTCCAAAGATGGAGATTTTCAGCATTACAATAGCAAAAGGCTGAGAGTTTTGTTTTTTTTCCTGCTTTGCAGTGGTGGTGTCCCCATCCGTTCCTGTTGTGATAAAGAGGCAGAAGAAGGATACCATTCCCCAGTCTGTGTTTACATTTCCTCCTGAGCTGGATGTATCTCTGCTGCTGGACTTTGTTGGGTAAGGATCTAATGCTAATGTTGGACAGTTCATTGTCCAGCAGTAGTTACAGCTATGTTGGCTATGAAAGGTACTCAGCCTTTTTGGGGCGCTTTTACAAGCCATAGTGCGGCGCTGATCAGCACTGATCTACTCTGCAAGAATCCCGTCTCCTCCAGTTTACCTACAATGACTTTATAAACATCCCTATTTCTGTGGACTTTAGGCCCAGATGTCAGCAAACATTGGACTTCTGCAGAAGTCCTAGTCAGTCCTCTCCCACTCATGTTAACCTGTCATTTACCTGCGTCCATCTCAACAAATGCCCACACATGCAGCCTGCGGTTTGGGTCGCTTGGAAACGGTCCGAGACCACCTCTCTGACCGATTGTTTTGGTCCGCACCAGAGTACGATTACTGCGTTCACAACTGCCCAAACGAACCGCACCAGAGTTTGATTAAAACGGACTAAATGTTGGCTTGTGAAAACGCCCTTAGACATTCTGCATATGTAGATATAATTTAAAGACCCCACACAAAGAAAATCTAGTTTGCAAATGTATTAATCCCTCTTAATTACTTGATCTTAACTGTTTCTTGTTGGCTTCACGTATCATGGTATTTTCATTATTTACCTCGTTAGTGAGATGTTTTAATTAGTTAATTAGCCACACCTGGTGTCAGGTGGATAGGGAGAAGGTTCAGCCTCTGTTGCTTTCAGACGGCAGAGCATTTCTCTTCTTTTTTTTATTTTTCAGCATGAAATGCAGAAAAACATTGCCCTCTTTAAAAGGAGAACAGCAAACAGTCTATTTTTGCTGTTTGTTTCCTAGTAACAGTGTTCTAACAAGTGTAACCAATAGGCATTTTAACAGCATTGGACTTGTCGTAGCAGTAAAAGCACGTGTAACTAATAACATTAACGATGGCTCTGCTCCCAGTAGTAAGCCATTAAGCCATGGCAATAAGCCCCTTTCACAGCAGCCATTTTGACATGTCATTGCAGGGTAAACAACAGGTGTGTAATTAATAACATTAATTATGGCCCTGTTCCATTTAGGGATTGTGCATGCTGGCTCACTGGAATGGCTGTGACACACTAAATAGAATGGGGCCATAATTAATTTTATCAATCACACCTGTGTTTACCCTGCTATGACATGTCAAAATGACAGCTGTGAAAATAGCCTATTAGTCAGCATGCACAATCCCAGGACCCTGCAACTCACAGACCTAAATGGATGAAAATGAAATGTTTTTAATCACACCTGTGGATTTGCAGCTGTCACATGTTCAAAAGTCTTTTGGGAAAAAGGCCTATTGCTAGGTGTGTTGTGTACTCTATGTCCCCTTTAGAAAATACAGACTCACAAGTTCAATGTGAAGTAGCAGCACCATTACAGCCAGAGAGAAAGAAAAAACTGCAGGTTAACTGCTGTTAATTTCCCTTGTGTCCCAGCTGTAAATCATTCTCTAATTAGCAATTAGGGAGCCACTGCTGTGCTCTGGTCTCTTGTTGTCAGAGACAATAAAAATAAGAGGAAACAAGCTGTAGTTCAAAGGAGAGGGGCTTTGCTTTTGGCCAGTACACATAAATACGACACTCCTGGTTTGTCTTCTGCTTAGAAGAAAAAGTGGAACCCAGTTTGTAGCAGTGAATGAAATTACCCTGCAGTTACATCGACATGCTGCTAGATGGTCCCATTGTCTTAAATTAACTGCTTGATTTGTACCAGTGGTGGCAGAAGTATTCAGATCTTTTACTTAAATAAAAGTACTAATACCACACTGTGAAAATAGTCTGTTACAAGTAAAAGTCTTGCACTGAAAATGTTACTTATATAAAAGTATGTAAATATAATCAGGAAAATACTCTTAAAGTATTAAAAGTACTCTGCAGAAAAATGTCCCCTGTGACTGTTATACTATGATATATTATATAATTAGATAGATTTATATACATTAAAATAATTAAAAATGAAAAGGAGCAAATTGTCACATTTGTGAAGCTGGAACCATGAAATTATTTTGATTAAAAAATAAACAATTGAAATAGTTGCAGATTAATTTCTGTCAATCGATAAATACGTTAATCAACTAATTGTTTTAGCTGTATATATATATATATATATATATATAAAATGGCAGGAAAAGAAAATACCTAAGTAAAGTACAAGTACCTAAAATCTGTACTTAAGTACAGTACTCGAGTAAATGTAGTCACTCTCTAACACTGCTTTGTACCAACAAATTTCCTTAATGTATATTAACTCCTGTTTTGTTTTCAGGGCTGAAGAGGGCATCAATAACTACAAGGTAACAACTTAAATATTTATAACCAGTATTATACATATTATTAGATTATAACGTTAAAGACCAGATTGATAATTCATCAGGACATCCCTGATCTGGTTCTCCTGTAACTACAGAGCCTGTTGGTTATACTGTCAAGAGTAGTTTTGTCTTTGATACAGTATATTCCACCCTGACCACCCTGTCTCTGTTCAGCCATTAGAGAGGCGGTACGTCCGTGTGTCGGGCGAGGCCACAGTCCGCCACGTGGAGCTGTTCATCAGGAGGAAGATGGAGCTGAGCTCTACCTGCCAGGTGAGTCTGCCAGGCTTACAGCTAATTCAATAACTGACAGTCTTGATCCCGATTGTTACTTTAGACAGATCTGGAAGCTGGACAGCAAAGGAAGTCGGCATTACAGCATAGTGTAGGCGTGCACAGTGAACAGGGTCACCCTGGTGGATCTAAGTGAGTGGACGTCTTCATGTATTAGAGTACTGCAATTTGGTAATGGCCAACAGTGTTGTCAAACCTAGTGCAGCCAGGAGGCATGTGTGACCCAACTACATTAATGTACACTAATGTCCACACTAGGCGTTGCTACCAGGAATAGAAATGCTTGCCGAAAAGAGAGTGAGAGAGAGACGGAGATCAAAAGAGAAATAGAAAGTGCGCACAACTTTAGGAAAGCAAGAGAGAGGGAACTTGAATATGTAAAGAAACAGAAGTGAAACTTCACTTTTATCTGATGATTATTGAATGCAACTCCTCTGGTTGCACAGTCTATGAGAAAATGAGCCTACTTCTCACTTGATTTATTACCTCAGTAAACATTGTAAACATGAGTTTATGGTCTCAGTCACTAGTTTCAAGTCTTTTTCAATACAGCATGATGTTCATTTAGTAAATTATGGTCCCATTTAGAGGCAAACAGACGATAAAGCAGGGGATGCTTTAGGTTGTGGCTACTTTGTGATTGACAGGTCGCTACCACAGCGTTGTCCTGATGAGAACATTTCATCTCTTTGTGAGACTCATGTCAACATCAGCCACATCCAAAAGACAATACATGAAAATGTGACCAGAGCAACGGCGGAGT
Organism: Sebastes fasciatus; assembly: GCF_043250625.1. Taxonomy (NCBI): domain Eukaryota; kingdom Metazoa; phylum Chordata; class Actinopteri; order Perciformes; family Sebastidae; genus Sebastes; species Sebastes fasciatus. The sequence goes on along the minus strand of NC_133803.1, from coordinate 25,963,134 downwards.
ACGAGCAGAGCCCAAAATAGAAGGGTCAGCTGCTCAGGTCAAAACTCAGCAGGGTGCCTACATCCAAAGGACAACAGACACTCCTCTAGCCCAACCTTAATCTGATTATAATCAAATGATTAGTGCAATGATACCACATGTCTGGCTGAGAGTGGACATGCTGTAAGAGAAGGCTAATATTAGTGTTACAATCAGAAGGGCCCTCCTTTCCTCAGAGCACAGACAAAAAGAAATGTTAAAGAGTGTTCAGGTGTATTTTGTATTTAGTAACACGTGGATGAGGATTAGCGGCTTATGTTGATTTCCTGGCCTCAGTGCTGCACCCTTGCCTGTCTGGTAAACCTGGAGAGGACAGAGAAAGACTAGCGAAAGGTTGTTTAACTTCCCTTTAAATTCTTATATTGTTATAACACCTTTTAGAATCATTTGAATTAACTAGTTGCTCTTGAAGTTTTAGTCTACCACTTCCAGTTTATCATAAATATCAGTATTTTGGTCAGTTAAAAGTTTCCCTGCATTTCCCATGTGGCACTGGGCACAAAACCAGTCAGTTTCTGAAGTTGTGAAGCACTCATGGCAAAATCATTAAAAACAAACACACAGTTGTCTCCTGAATCTGTGCTGCAGTGGTCTGAAGTGTTTCTATGTGTCCTGCAGGTGGATGTGGTTTGTGGAGATCACCTCCTAGACCACTTCCAGTCTCTCAAAGACATACAGAGCTCTGTGGGCGAGGAGGCACTACAGGTAAGCACCATAAAAACACACAGTAGGAACAAACCATACCTTTAATAATGGACATTTTGTGGAAGGCCAGGAATACTTTTGAGGAGGGCTGTCAAAGTTAACGGGATAATAACGCAAATTTGTTTTAACGCCACTAATTTCTTTAACAGCCCTTGACAGCCCTTCTTTTGAGTAATCCTTTTGTTGTCTTTTCCATTTTGCTCCAGGACGGTCTGCTGGTGCTGCACTTCGGCCTGGTCCTGCCCTCCCAGTCTTGAGCACGAGAGGTGGATGTCGTTAATTCCTGAGGGGATGAACTGAACTTCTGGGTTTTGTTTCTCTTCATCGGGCTCTCGTCATAATGTGGAATAAAGTTTCTACATTGGCATTATAAGTACTCCACAACTGTCTTGGATGTGTTGTTAGGACTGTCACCGTCTTGGCTGGCGAAACCTTTCATATGTAAGAGAAAGTCCAAGAACTCTACAGTTGGATTTCATTATTGTATAACATATTTTCATGTCATACAATAAACATCAACTCTCCTGTTCACACTGTAGCATCAGATTTTCTTGTATTCAGGGTAAGCCATGTGTCTGCTGTAGTTTGCTGGACACAAGTGACATATGTTTGATTTACTGAAGTGCCAGCATGCAAAATAAATTTTACCTGATGAATGGAAATGACCAATTCTTAGTCCTACTGCCATGATGTCTTTTTAGGCATTTCTCAGTGTGCTTCCACTGCACAAGTATGTGACTGCTGCTGTAGATAAAACTGGACTCAGACACTGTTTTTTGGGTCTGTGAAGGCAACACGATGTCTTGTCTGTAAAGCTGCATCAGTCTAGTTTGCCTCAGATCTTTTTGGAAACCAGGGACCGGTATCTTATTTCTTTTTATTTATCATCTCAAGGGCTGAGTGGGATTTCAGATAAATAGTTGTGATATAAAGGGCTTGAAACAAAACCACTACCAAAGGTGTGTGTGTGTGTGTGTTATATTGAGCTTAGATCTACACTCTATTTTTAATAACAGCTTGCTTCTTGTTGATTCACACATTTAATTTAAGAGCTTTTGTATAAACTGTCTGTTGATGTAAATCGATGCGTTTGACTTGATTAAACTTGCTTTCAGCACAACTCACCGGAGCAAAGGGAGTTTGTAAAAGACGTTTTTAATAGGGTTTGTACAAATACTTTTCCTACTTGGTTTTCTCAGAATTATTTAATAAATGACTGCACAACTGAGAAATGTTTCCTAATTCATTCATGTTTCCTGTTTTGTATTCAAGTTTATGCCCAAAATCTGTAATATCAGCACCCACTGTCATTCCCACCAGTGATGCATAAAATCATAAGCTGAGGTTTACGGGTGTTATCATAAACAAACCACTCAATGTAATCTGCTGGAAATATGATAGAAAGTGTATTGTGTATATATACACAGTATATATACACAATACACTTTATCATATTTCGTGTAGATGTATGCGTGTATATATATATATGCGTGTAAATATATATATACATATACGTGTATATGTATATATATATATGTATATGTATATATATGTATATGTGTATATATATACATACATATATATATATATATACTGAATATGTGCTGAAAATCCTATGAATTTTATACGGACGTCAGTCACAATTTATCAGTCATTTTATTCATTGCTTTATTCAGCGTAACTGAAACAACAGTGAGATGTTTTCCACTGCAGCCAGGTGAAATGATCTGTGCTAACAGGTGGACTAAATGTACTATTTGAAGCGTTGGATATTTTCCACTGCTGAAGCATTGGGAATAAATTATGATAGCTATTCTTTCTCCCACTACAGCGTATCTGATTATGATAGCAAGAGGGAAAACATCTCCACAAATGTGACAATTGATACAGTCTTGACTAACGTCGTAGCACAAGTTCATTGAAAACATGCTACAACAACAGAGGAGTGGAACTACGCTAACATTTGGTTCTGAGCAATCTTATTTTTCTCACCTGTCACACAAGTTTCAGTGCAATCTCACACAGCAGCAAAATGGAAATTCATCCCCGAAACATTCAATACTTGGTCACATATTTACTATGGTACAATATTTTGCAGCTGGAGACGTACAGTACATTTGATTTAGATTTTCAGGGTTACTTTTCTTTGTTTAATGTTGAAGATTTACAACTTAGTAATACTGACAAACTCCTCATTTCAGGGTCCAAAGATCATCTAAATACTGACACATACACTCCAGGGAAAACATAACATTTTGTATTTTTCAATTTCAAGTCCAAAACGTGTCTTAGTGTTGCCCTTAATAAATACAGTATGTGACTATGATCTCGCTATACATGTATAACACTTTTCTGTCTTCCTTCAGTTGTTGGAGTTGATGTCTGCCTCATCTTTATCCTCACTGCGCTCCTTGACGCTCTCCTTCTTGGTCCCTTCCTTCTCCCTCTGGCTGCTCCTGGAGGAGCTGGCTGAGCCTCGAGTCTGGTAGCTGTAGCCGGCAGCACCAAACGACATCCCTGAGTTAAAGTGAGTCTCCTCCCCCTCCAGCAGTTTCCTCATAGGACCAAAGGAAACAAAATGTCAGACAGGACACTCAGACTAAATGCACCTCACAATACGTAAAGACTGTTAATGAGTCTATCTTTAGTTCGGTGTGTCCGTTAATGCAGTCAGCACCTGTAGGCAGCTATCTCTATATCCAGGGCCATCTTGACATTGAGCAGGTCCTGATACTCTCTCAGGTGCTGGGCCATCTCCCCCTTCAGGTTGCTCAGCTCAGTATCCAGGTGGCCAATAGTGTCCTGTTACAGTGGACATTAAAGAAAGGAGATTATCAGCAACACGTACTGTTTATAGACTGTTTTTAATCCACTATGATAGAGGCTTTTCTGTGGTATAACTGTTCCCTTTTCCCACTTAAAAGAATACGATAACCTTTGGAGCTTAGCTGTACCTTCTCTAAGAAGCCAGTGAAAGCAGATGGCCTTCCTCTATCCGATATAGCAGGTCAGAGGTTAATCTAATAGACACGCAGCAGGGTCAGTTCACTAAGAGCTGTTTCAGTCAGTCTCACAGTCACAGAGGCTTGTCACACACACACACGAAAGGTCATGTTCTGACTTCAGACCTTGAACCTGAAATAGACGATCTTGACACTAAATTGTCAAACTTACTTTAAAGCTACTATGAGGAACTTGAATTTTGTGCTGATTTTGGTGGTCCCTGTGGACAAAAGCGGTAGTGTTTCCGAGCACCGGAGTCCCTTTAGAAAACCTCTCATTTTACTGCAGCAAGGTCTGACAGTCTGCCCCGCTTAGTCCTGGTTCTGGTTCTCTCTGTGCCACCCTTCCCTCCAGCTAGCCCAGCAATACGGCCTGGGTCTCCAGCAGCGTGGTGTCGGTGTTGCCTCCCAGCGGGGACCGGCGGAGCAGCGAGGCAAAGCTCTGCTCCTGGTGATACGGATTTTTGGCCCTGTTAACGCCCACCGACTTCACTAATTCTCAGCAGTTCCCGGGAGTTTTCTGTGCTGCCTGCAAATTCCTGTGAACAGCCTTTAACCTGAAACTTCCGTGGCAATTAACAGTGCTGCTTACTTTCGAAAATCCCACTTTTCATGCAGAGATAATAACACTACTTAAGGAGCAACGGAAGTCAGATGGCGGTACCACGGTTTTGCACTCTGCAGCTCACATTAGTGCAGTTTCACAAGCGTGTCGGAGAACTACTGTAGCTCTACTGTAGAAACATGGTGGAGCAACAGGGCAGACTCCATGTAGAGGACCCGCTCCCTATATGAAGGGCTCATTCTAAGCTAACGAAAACACAATAATTCTTATTTTCAGGTGATTATACACTAATGAAAACATAATTATAAATATTATGTTCCATTTCTGCTAATAGATCCCCTGAAATGTTACACACTGTTCCTTTAAGGAGACTACGGTACGGTGCTGCTGATGATTACTTGCCTGCATGGCTGTGACTTCAACGTTGTGTGCCTCCTCTATCTCTGTGATCTGCCTCTCCAGAGACTCGTTGGCGCCCCTCAGACTCTCTATCTCGATGGTCTTGGACTGCAGCTGCCTCCTGAACTCGCTGATCTCCTCCCTGCTGGCCCTCATGGCCTCGTTGCTCCTGGTGGCCTGCTCGTTGAGGCTGGCGAACTTGCTCTTGTACCACTCCTCGGCCGACTGCAGGTTCTTGGAGGCGATGGACTCGTACTGGTTGCGGATCTCCTTCAGAGCCGAGGTGAGGTCCGGCTTGGCGAGCTCGAGCTCGAGCTCCACGGAGACCTGCTGCTCCTCCATCATGCTGCTCAGCTCGTGGATCTCTTCGTCGTGCACTTTCCTCAGGAAGGAGATTTCGTCCATCAGCGACTCCACGCGGCGCTCCAGGTCCATGCGAACGGCTGTGGCGTCATCCACGTCCTTCCTGTAGCACCTCAGGGTCTGCTCTGCTTCCTCCCGTGCCCTCGCCTCCTCTTCATACTTCACACTGAGCTTCTGAAATGAGACATGAGAGGATGGGAGATGAGAGGGGCCACTAAGGAAAGGTATACAATCATTAGATAAAGATGCAAGATATGAAAGATCAGAGGAGTGTTGAGATGATCAGATCGCGAGACGTTGGGAAAGATGATGGTGAAGATCAAATGACAGATTTCTGAGGGGAAACTGGCTTTAAATAAAAAACAGAATAGAAGAAGAAATCTCCTTATTCTTTGATACCCAATGGTTTTACCTGCAGTTCGTCCTCCATGTTGTTCCTCTCGATCAGGATGCGGTTCTTGTCCCGGTTCAGCTCCTCCATCTGTGACCGCAGGTCCCTCAGCTCCTGCTGGTAGAGGTGAGCGATGCGGGAGGGCTCGCCGTGTTTCTGCCGCAGTGTCACCAGCTCCGTCTCCAACACCTTGTTCTGCTGCTCCAGGTGCCGGACTTTATCGATGAACATGGCGAAGCGGTCATTCAGACCCTACGCAACAGGACAAATCACACAAAATCCTCAAAATGCAACGGTTCGGTTTGTACAGTTATTGAACGGTTGTTTTTTTTACGGTTCGGTTTGGCATCCCTGGTGGCTAGTGGGTTTAGTCTTTTGCTGCCTACTGCTGCTGGAAACAAGATTGATGATAGCTGAGGGGAACTCCTGAGTCAGGTGATAATAATTTGCTTCATGGCTTCAATAATTTGATGCATTGTCTAGAAAAATATTCATTAGTGCATCTTTATATACATTCTCATTCCCAGGGCGACAAATATACCAATGCTTTGTCACGGCCATCAGCGGTCGATACCACGCACAAGGCACCTTTTAGCGGCGGCAGATGCACCAGGCTTACCATTATTTACAATTTAAACCCATCTGCGACAACAATAAACCGAAGAGAAAGTGCTGTGGTGACGTAGTTCAAAGAACGAAAAAGACACATTGTGTGGGTTTGGAGGGGAGGTGGATGGGTCCAACAAACACAGGGCTTTCATCCAGGAGACCGCTGTTTGTGTCCCGTGCGTTACGTTTCACTTTCCCTTTACAATCAGCTGATCTTTCGTGTCCCGTGTTCACAACGTCTAGTTGCTCTGCAAAAAACGTAGTATAGTTTCAAGCCCAACCATGTTGTTTTTTCTTAAACCCAAATAGTGGTTTTGTTGCCTAAACTTAAGCAAGTGTTTTTGTTTAATTCAAAGTGTTTACTGCAACCGAAAAGTGACGTCAAGGGGTCGAGAAGCATGTGTTCAATGCAACGAAAAAAGTGACACCGAGGGGTCTAAATGAGAGCTTGAGGATTTCTCTTACTGCCTTGCTGACATTGTGACATTGTGACATCACGTTGTGATGTTAATGGATGTCTTCTCCTTCAGGAGGAAGTGGTCAATGAAAACTGGAGAAAACGATGGCTCCGTTCTATTCAAGTCTCCCAGTGAGCCATGACAGTGTGACAATGTGACCGCATGCCCGATACCAGGACCCTGAAACTGAAGCAGGTAATTGGATCAATTTGATTGTTTACACCTGTTCATTTATGCACTATAACATGTGTGGATGGGAACTTTAAGTGGTTAAAGAGGTCACCTTTTGCAAGTTTGGTGCTTTCATCATGGTAAATGCAATGAATTGTTTGGAGTATCGTTACTGTATATTGTTTAAGGGATTTATAAAGTTCAGACTGAGGTCATTCTGACACTAGAGGAGAGCTTTACAAGAGGGTTACCAGAGTTATACTAGTCTCCATCTAATATAAATTGGTTTAGTCCTACTCTGTCTGTCATGTCTGTCATGTCAGGTAAATGCAACTCAGGGACTTGGACACCAGAATTGGAAGCTAATTAGTCAGAAACAGATGAAGTGAAAGTTTTAAAATAAAAATAATATAATATAATATAATAATATAATAAAACAGACTATTATAGACCAATTATTTTTAATACTTTTTAGATAAATCTTTTTTGTAGTAACCCCAACATTTGTCTCAACCCATCACACCTACCTGCAGCTGCTCCTTCTCGTTAGTTCTGATGACTTTGAGTTCATTGTTGACCACGGAGGACTGGCTGAGGTCCAGTGAGTTGGTGCGGACCGGAGAGAAGGAGGTGGACCGGCCGACCCGTCTGTAGAGGCCGAGAGAGGACGCGCTGCTGCGGGACGCGGCCATGGACCGGAGCCCCGGAGAGGACCGAGGAGACGGGCTGCTCATCCGGGAGGACGAGACGGCGAACTTCGGAGAATCACCGAAGATCTTCCGGTAGGATGACGAAGTGTAGCGGTCTCCGTGGCTCATCTTTGCTGTCAGTCAGAGTGAGTGAAAGAGTGATAAAACTGAGGAGCTTCGTAACTCGTGAATTCGTGAGCCTGGTTTGACAGCTCAGGGCTTATGATGCCCTTTTCTATCCATAGGTTGGAGGGAGGAGAGAGGAGATGGAGGAGGAGCCCAGGTGGTGCTGAGGCATCGTGGCCCATCATGGCCAGGTGAGGAGTTTTTTTTCTTTCTTTTTTTAATATACATATATTTTTCCTTTTTTTATTTTTTTTAATATACATATATTGTTCCCTTTTTATATACATATATTTTCCTTTTTTTTTCCTTTTCTTTATATACATATTTTTTCCGTTTTTTTATATAGATACATTTTTTCTTTTTTTTCTTTTTTTATATACATATATTTTCCCCTTTTTTATATACATATATTTTGACTTTTTTTAAAAATACATATATTTTTCCTTTTTTATATACATATATTTTTCCTTTTTTTATATACATATATTTTTCCCTTTTTTACAGACATACATTTTTCCTTTTTTTTATATACATATATTTTTCCTTTTCTTTCCTTTTTTAAAATATATATATTTTTCAGTTTTTTTTCTTTTTTTTATATACATATATTTTCCCTTTTTTATATACATATATTTTTCCTTTTTTTTTAAAATACATGTTTTTCCTTTTTTTTCTTTTTTTAAATACATATATTTTTCCTTTTTTTATACATATATTTTCCCTTTTTTTATATACAAATATTTTCCCCTTTTTTATATACATATATTTTTCCCTTTTTTATATACATATATTTTTTCTTTTTTTTATATACATATATTTTTCCTTTTTTATATACATATATTTCCTTTTTTTTAATACAAATATTTCCCTTTTTTATATACATATATTTTTACTTTTTTTTCTTTTTTTTAAATGCATATATTTTTACTTTTCTTTTTTTCTTTTTTTTATATACATATATTTTTCCCTTTTTTATATACATATATTTTTACTTTTTTTATATATATATTTTTACTTTTTATATGCATATCTTTTTACTTTTCTTTCTTTTTTCTTTTTTTAATATACATATACTTTTCCTTTTTTTCTTTTTTTTCTTTTCTTTTTTTCTTTCTCTTCCTTTTCCTCATAACAAAATATAATAAAATGAAATATGGATAAAACAAAATGGAGAGAAAAATAAATGCAAAATAATAAATAAATAAATAAATAAAGAAAGAAAGAAAGAAAACTTAAAAAAAAAAGCCAACATAACTGGGCAAGATCAATATCATGTGACCGTGTACAGTGTGTGCGCTTGAGAGGGGTGGTGTGGGAGGCTGGCTGTCAGTCAGGGTGCAAATCAAATTAAGGCAAGATTAAAAAGAATAAGATAAAATAAAGTAAAATTAATATAAATAGGTAGATAGAAGTAAAATAATGATGGATAAAAGGATGGTGTTTAATAGGGTGATGGATAAAAAGATGATGTTTTAAAAGAGAATGATGGATAAAAAATGATGATGTGGTTGTATGTGGTGTGTGGACTGTAACTGGAGTTAAATGTGGTCATGGGTTAATATTGGTGGTGGTGGTTTGATAGTTATGGTGGTTTGTTTTGGAGTATTAGGGAGAGGGCTGTTCTGGTGGCTCATTATCCTTGGACTGAGGAGCTTAAAGGGCTTTGCAGGAGTTTATAGACAGCAAGGCTGCAGGTGGAGCGAACCATTTTACGCACGAAGGTACAGGACTGTATAACGTGTGTGCAGTGGAGAGAAGATGTTGAATGAGATTTGTTCTTTAAAGTGATTAAAACAAACCAAGATGTAATATATTTTTTTAAAGATTTCATTCATTCGTTAAGTTTATTTCGCGTGCGTAAAATGATGGAACCGTCAAGGTGGCGCAAGTGCCTTCACGTCCTGACGTCACACTGAGTGTTATGCGCATTCTTGTCAGCTGGCATTGGGTCATCCCGTCACTTTTTGGATAAACTAGCAAAAGCGTAACCTAAAAAGTTTTTAATAAATCTAATCTTTGCCATAACCCCAAGATTAAACCTACAGGAGACAGATATATTTACTGTATTGTTATTGTTGCTATTATATATATCTTGTCCTAATTGTTTGTTATCACTATTATGTAGTCATATTATTTCTTTATATTAATCTTGTCTCTAGGTGGAGGCTTCAGATAAGCCCAGTGGGTTTTTTGCATCTTCCTTCACTTTATATTATTCTTTTTTTTTTTTTTGTTATGTTGTATAGTCTTAAATTGTGCAAAAAAAATAATACCTCACACCTAATTGTAACTTAAAACAGAGATGATTTTTTTTGTATGTCTCTGCTCAGAGGTATTATGTGTTGGGGTTGTCCCACAGTGATTATTTGCACTCTTTCGCTTATGGGGTGACTCAATATATTGATCAATGTCATCACTTTTTGATGTATTTTGCTGAAACCTAAAGCCCTTTTGAGGATTTGTGCCTGTACTAATACCTGTGTCCCCCCACCTTTGAAATAAAAAAATATACCCCTGGATTTAATAGCTCTAAATGATTTATTAGTAGCCTACATATCACTTTGACCTCTGACCTGGGATATTTTGGCACGACATACATCTCTAAACAGATAAAAAGGAATTTCTAATGTTCAAAGGAATTTCCATAATTTAAATAGTCTAAATAAGGCACCAACTGTGCTGTCATACGTTTTGTAATCAGACCAGAGTAAAAAGATATAAAATATATTAAATTAATAGCTTACAACCGAATCAATCTAAAAACCTGAATATTTTGGCATTAACTATAATTAATTAATTTTTCTTTTTTTATCACTGCTTAATGTACCTCTCTGATCCATTAACAATCCTGTATATGTTTCCACACTTGATTAGTACAGCCTGGATGCTTAAATGATTAATGCACTTTTCACTGCTGTCCAGCAGAGGGTGATGTAACTTCAATCACAAACGAAAACAGTTAAAGGGAGTTCAGTATCCCTCTTCTGAAATACACTTTAGTTAAACAGAACAGGGATTTTAATTAATATTTCACTAACTAATGTCCAGTAACATTGACAACAGACATTTTAAATCCCTAGTGGTTTGGCAAAAGAGAAACATTAACACTGTCCTAAGGTTTGGACTTTATTATGTAGGCCTACCTGCCAAATTATGGAGGATGGAAAAATAAATACATAAACTCAAAAAATAAATAAATAAATATGCCATTAAATGTACCAAAAATAATATTTGAAATATACGTAGGCATTAATTAATTGATAAAATGTGACAAAAAATCATATTTCTGTTTTAATTTGCTTCTTTATTTATTTGCCTTTGTATTAGTTCCCCTATTTATCTATTCTTCTATTTAATTTTCCCTTTTATTTATTTAGTGATTTATTTTTATTAACTTTTAAATGTATTTATTTTTGCATTTATTTTAATTTATTTATTGAAAATGTATATATTCATTATTAAATTGTATTTATTTATTTCAGCATGATTTTACTTTTGCATTTCCCCCCTATTTATTTCCCCAAACTTATTTATTTCTTTATTCTTTTCTTTATAATTTTTTTTTTTTTTTTACATTTCTTTATGCATTTCTGCCTCATTATGCAAATGAGGGGGCTGTCACTCAACGTGTGTCATGGGGTCTTTTCATGTCATGTCATTTATTAAGTTCAGATATAAAGTGTGAGCTGAATAAACTGACTACTGTTAAACGTGATACAAAACATCTGCTGTCCTCAGACTAATGCCCCCGCAACACTCAACTGTAGGTGCTAAGATCTGCTCTCAGCTGCTTTTTATTCTCAGAAAATCAATTCTAAGAAAGAAATACAAAGAATAAAATGCCATTATTTCACACAATCAGACCACTGACAGTAAATGGAGACTTGCTTGCAACGCAGAATGTTAATTTATCTATCAAACTGTCACTATTTCCTGCGAAAGTCTCCTTTTATTGCTGACAGTAGCTTTAAGATTTGACGTCTATGACATGTGTGAATTTGGTTTGAGGATGGATTCTCCTGTGAGCTTTCACTGTCTCTCAGCATCAAGCGTATAGTGTTGTAGGTTTGCGAGGGGGCGGCTTGTGACGACACCGCTGTGAGTGTGAGGAAAGCTGCTGCTGAGCGCAAGAAGTGGGTGCAGAGGTGTACGGTGTGGTTTTAGAAGGGAGCCCTGTGATGTCAAGTATTGTTGTATGTGTGTGTGCGTGTAGGGGGGAGCATGTACAGAGCTGTCACATTAGATTCACTCGGGGTAGGACGACAGTGTAGGTGTGTGTGAGAGTGAGGCTGCCGTTGGTGGCGTGACGGTGTCAGGATCCCGGGCGAGAGGTGGGACTCCAGAGTGATGTCGCTTGTGCGTGGGAAGATGCTTGAGCTGATGATGGTCCTGGTATTTGGGGTTTGTGCAGAGCCCCTGTGACCTTTTGTATCGTGGTGATATAGGAAGGTCAAAGACAATATAGGATCATTAACATACATTTAAGCAAATCTATAAAAATTAGCATTAGAAATACATTACATGGACACCCAAACATGACACCTACATGTGATTGTTGGGTATTAATATGCTACAGCCTCCACTTTCTGGTTTCAGGCTTTCCACCAGATATTGGAACCCAGCTGCGGGGGTTTGTCCGTTAAATATGAAGCTACAGCCATGGAGACGGTTAGCTTAGCTTAGCATAAATACTGGTGACAGTCAGAAACAGCTAGCCTGGCTCTGTCCAAAGGTTAGAAAATAAGCTTTGCAGCACCCCTAACGCTCTCTAACTAACATGTTATATCCTGTTTGTTTCACACACACAAAAACCGAAGTGGAGTCGATCTTCTCATCTAATTTACGGCAAGAATGAGGATAAGCATATATCCCGAAATGTTGAACTATTCCTTTAATTGAAACTAAGGTAAAAAACAGCCCTGTGCCAAAGTATGTGGGGATACTTTTGTCCATATAGTTTATGATGTTGATGTAAGTTAAGTTAAAGGGCGGGTCCATTATATATATATATAGAGAGATCTTTTTGAGGTTTTTACATCATAATAACATTTATAACATTACAATTTTGGTTTACAGTATGTTTCAGCGTCAAAATGCTATTTTCCCAAGCCTTTCCGAAAACGTTTTCCCATGTGACCTGACGTAGGTTTCTACATTATGACGCTGCTACATGTACAATATATATACATCCTTATAGTTGGTGTATTAACATTAGTTGGAGGTAAAATTACTGTTTTTGTGAATGTAGTCTGGTGGCTTTAAAGACCCCCGTCGGAAAGGGCTGTCTGATGGCGAGGCAAAGTGGTGAAAATAGCGTACACTTAAACTGATATTGATTTTTTTTAGGTGGATAAAATACGTTTTTCTGCTGCTCCCGTCCACAGCAGCTCGACCTCGCCGTCAGACAGCTTGGCAGTATGTAAGTCTGGGAGCAAGGGAAACAATCTGATGGTCAAAATTAAGATGCAGCACCAAACAAAACAAACAAAATAACGCCTCAGTCTATTTCCAGACCTACTGGAGGCCATTGCATCAGTATTAAGGGCAGTCTGACATTTTTAGGGGAGAATGTTCCTAATTATCGCCGACACATCTCACACAGATTGAAAAAAGATTTGCCGGGGCAGCCACAAACTTGCCCTGTATATTCCTGCGTTTACACCCACAATAGTTGGTAATCATAAAAAGAATCCCTTAGCTTCCCTCATCTGCCAAGTTTCTGTTCGTGAGTACAGATTTAGCCGACTGGTCCAACCAGACCTATGACTTCACTAAAGCAGCATTCCTTCAGTCGCTCTGAAATTCCAGTGTTCCTGACTGGTTGTATGGTGTATTTTTGCTGGGCTGCACGTTGGATTGGCCTGAGAGTGATGCGGGTACTTTTCATAAAACGCTGGTTCCTCCTTGCTCTGTGTGTGCGTGTGTTGCACAAAGTATAAACATGATAGACAGGAAGATGGAGGCTTAAACAGAAAAAGTGGAACTGACAAGAGAAAATATTGGTGGAACATACCGACCTCTCTCTCTCTCTCTGTTTGTGTATTTAACCTGTCACACAGTATGTTGACATGTGGCTGCTTATGAAAAAGGGAAATACAGTAACTGACGAGACAACACTGTAGTGTCTGTTATGATGAGAGGCAACGCTATCAAGTTCTGTTATCTGACGTGTACATAAAAAAGGCAGACAGCCGTAGGCTAGCTACAGAAACTGTGAAGTTGAGAAAATAAGGGTCTGAAGTTTGAAGGCAACTAATCCAAAGTGTGCAATAGTTACATATGTAGTAGCTAAACCCTTTTTAAATTGTATTTAGGATGATTATATTAGTCTGAAATCAGATAGGCCAACTGTAACTTTTTCTCTATTTTGATTACATTTAGCTACTGACTTATGTGGTATAACAAACTCAATTACTAAGATGTCGGAGCATCATTCATTTTTCAATTGTAGGAAAAGTGTTAGTGGATTAGCTTTAGCTAAGGCTAGCTGTGATTCCACTTCAGCTGGTTAAAGCTAGTTGGAGTGCTGTCACTGCGGTTAGTTTTCACCTCCTTTTTGTAGTTCGTGCAAATTTTACATACTGTTTTTTCCCCCGAAAATGATACATTTCTATGGCATATTAATTTTACATGGAAAACAGAAGTAAAAAATCCGCTCAATATAGTGCTGCAGGAATGAGTCATAAATCCTGGTAATGAGTTAGCATTTTTTAACTTCCGGTTCCCTCGTCTCCATGCCGATGTTTTTTTTTAATGGGTTTTTGTTAGGGCTGTCAATCGATTAAAAATGTTTAATCGCATGATTGTCCGTAGTTAATCGTGATTAATCGCACATTTTTTTTATCTGTTCAAAACGTACCTTAAAGGGAGATTTGTCAAGTATTTAATGCTCTTATCAACATGGGAGTGGACAAATATGCTGTTTTATGCAAATGTATATATATATATATATATATATATTTATTATTGGAAGTCAATTAACAACACAAAACAGTGACAAATATTGTCCAGAAACCCTCACAGGTACTGCATTTAGCATAAAAAATATGCTCAAATCATAACATGGCAAACTGCAGCCCAACAGGCAACAACAGCTGTCAGTGTGTCAGTGTGCTGACTTGACTATGACTTGACCTAAACTGCATGTGATTATCATAAAGTTGGCATGTCTGTAAAGGGGAGACTCGTGGGTACCCATAGAACCCATTTTCATTCACATATCTTGAGGTCAGAGGTCAAGGGACCCCTTTGAAAATGGCCATGCCAGTTTTTTCTCTGCAAAAAGTAGCATAAATTTGGAGCGTTATTTAACCTCGTTCATGACGAGCTAGTATAACATTGGTTGGCAACCATGGATTCTTTAAGTTTTCTAGTTTCATACCAGTATCTTCACTTTAGTTTCAAAACTGCTGCTACAACCTAATACAATCGCAAGTTAAATTAGTTGTGTAACACAGTAACGCATTATTGTGTTAACTTAGCCCTAGATGCCTGAAAAAAGGTCTGTGGTTAACACGAGCTTAAGAGATTTTAATGTTTTATTCTACAATATAGAATACGTCAGTATATCCCACTCGTGAATTTTGAAATAGGAGACCAGCCTACTAAACGTCATCACTCCGAACACTAGTCCGCCTTTAGCTTAGTGGTGGTGACGAGAAGTCATGTGACCGTGGTGTAGTTTGTTTATAGTGTTCAGTTGTGGAGATCTTACTGAACAAATCATGTCAGTATCATAAATCCCATTGTTTTTTGTCGCGGGAACCAGGGCTATGCTAACTCCTGGGTTGGCCTATAAAAATATATCATCCCTGGAGCACTCTCTTCTGACAAAATATGTAGTTCCTGTATTTTGGCTTTATAGGGCGCTGTATATCAGTGCTGAATAAATGACAGCAGTGTTTTCTCTGCATCTTCCTGTGCCCTTAACCACATCAGCATACATAAACAGAGCATGGTTACTCACTTGAGTCCCTAACCTTTAGTACAAGATCTATATAAAAACAATGACATACTGTATACCTGCTGAACACAGGTATACACTCATAGATATAAAAAACGTACGCTACGCTGTTCTGGTCAAACATTCACAGTAAAAGCTTGGTGGGATTTTCCCTGCTCTGAAACATGAGTTAGGTCTTGCATGAGGAGCCTTTCTAGCTGCACATAAGGTACAATACCTATAATTAAAATGTGCTGCAGGAAGTTTGCAAATTGTAGGATCAGGGAAATTGCTCTCAGAGAATGGAAGTAATAACTGCTCTCTATATTTCATAGAGAGGTCTTGGCTGAGTGATCTTATATAGGTGGAAAAGATGACTATATGTGTTTATGACATTGTTTGGGCTTCATTCCATGAGTTGATTCAGAAGAAAGACCTTTTTAAAAACCTATTAAAAAGGTGAATTTATCATGCAGACTGACATGATAAAGTTAGAACATATTCACTGAATTTAAAAACAATTAAAGCTGCAAGCAGTGATGATTGCACCTTCCTGCACGTCGGGGTAACTGGCGGGACACCGATCGACGCAACCAGGCACAATGAAACTGGAACTCTGATGAGTGCAGTGACGCCTTCCACAAGACTCTCCGACAAACGGTTCATGAGTTATGAAAGGAGGTGTGGCTAATGTGTAGGGGGCGGTGATGAGTCTAGGACAAATGTTTTTTAACTTTTCATCCTTAAGGTGATAAGATGGTCCTGACCAAATTTCAAGTCGATCTGATTAAATCTTAAGGAGGAGTTCGTTACAGTACACGGCCTATAAAATGCGAAAAATGGGTGAAAATCGCACATTGAATTCGAAATGGCTGACTTCCTGTTGGATTTTGGGCATACCTCCAAGAGGCTTTTTTGTGCGTCTCCACATGTTACATCCGTCTGCCAAATTTCATACATGTAGGTGAAACCAGAACGAGGGGCGCAATTCTTCCAACTTTCTAGGGGGGCGCTAGCGAGCCATTTTGCAACACCCGAGCCCGAGACCATTAAAATATCTAATTTTTCACCGCATCTGATAAGTGTGCCAAGTTTAACAACTTTTTGAGCATGTAAAGGCCGTCAAAAATGCGATTCACATGTGAAAAATAAAAAGAATTCCTACAGTTTCAATAGGGCCTTTGCTGGCCCGACGTTGTCGGTGCTCGGGCCCTAATAACAATTTAGTAAATTCTATGGTGCAGATATTGAGTTATCCTCATTCTGGTGTATGTTATAGCAACATCATGAAAAGCAGGAGGTCAAGAATCCCTCATTTCAGCAAGAAATTTGCATACAATAAGAAGAAAATGCTGTTTATCTTCATATTTATGGTTATATGTAGTAATATGAAACCACAGATAGTCTGATTTGATACTTTAATGTGAATATGCACATACAATTGACATCAAACTCAATATATTTGTGTGATAAGTGGATAGATATCATTGAAATCTAACTTTCTACTATCAGTACTGCAAGCATACACTTCTGTGAGTGCACTGCTGTTTGACCGCATCAACTACGCGCCTGCCCTGTGGTAACCTCGGCTCTAATTTGGTGAGATAATGGCGCGTTCATTCAGGTGAAGTGTGCCCGGATGCCAGTGTTGTCAGCAACCATTTGCAGTGAAAGAGCGTCACAGGAAGGGGAGAGAGAGAGAGAGAGGGGGGGAGCTGAGGGAAGGAGGAGGAGACAGAGCAGCAGAGGAGGGGCATTACTGGAAATAGGTGGCTAAACAGGTCTAGCTCGCCTTTTCCAGGACATGGTTAGGAAATACTGAAAGACACACACACTGCACCTCGCGTCTAGTGCAAAGTCTTTGTATGTGTGCACAGAAAGACAAACAAAGGCTGCACGCACAACATACAGTACATGTGTGTGCACACACACACTCATGCATAGTTTGTATTGTGTCCAGCTCCTTGCAGAAGTGAAATATCATGACTGTCGAAGAATTACTTCATGGTTGTCTATGTGTCATTGAGGACATTTGGTCCTTTTATTATTTACCAACAAGCTGAATTTGATGTTGCAATTCCTTGTTTCATTACACAGCCCTGTACAAGTTGTGCATTTTTTTTAGTCTGAACGAGTCAGCGCTGGGTCACACCTAAACATTGGAGCCCAGGGTTAACATCTTCAGGATGCTGTTTTAGTAATAAACCAGAAAATAACCTGAGTCTGGGTTTCTGGGCTAAATGTTGGGCTAAATTCCATGTTGCAAGCCTGAAAAGGATTTGTAAGCATGTAGTTTGTAAAGCTGTATAAAGCCAAGCGGCTGCTAGACCACGAGAGGCCAATGTGTCCATTCCAGATACATTTTCTGAATCTACACATCAGCAGGGTTCCTCATTGAGACTTGTTGCCCCCTCTTTATGTGATAAAGTTAAACCCAGTGGGCAACTGAAAAGTGAAGCCAATGCTGAAATGTCTTAATATTGCATTCGTCCTAATAGCCAGCAAGGGGCGACTCCTCTGGTTGCAAAAAGAAGTCTGTTTGTATAGAAGTCTATGAGAAAATGATATATTATCAGGTCCTAAAAGTTGTAAAATGCACTAATAGCTGAATCCAGAGTTTTTTTCCTTCCTCCGTTCATGTGAATGAGACCCAGACCGAGGCTGGAGCGAGGCCTGGGAGGTGGAGTTGTCATGTTGTCCATCTTTATATACAGTCTGTGGTCAAACGTGGGATTTATAGCTTGTTGTGGAGTTCTGACCAAAAAAACTTGCCAATGCTGTAAACTTCTCTAGGGATATTGTGATTTCATAACCACCATTTGGGGCTAAGGTCATTTAAGTTTAGTTTCAGAAGACTGCATGCATCTAAATGACAAATACTGTAGATTCAATTGTGAGATCAATAGTAAAAATGCTGCAAATGAGTTGGGACCAGAGAATGAAAACCAAAAGCCTGTGAGCGGATTGTTGACAGTATCCTGTGTGCTGAGGTTAAATCAGGGTTCACTGTGGTTCCTCACAACGAGACAGGAAGGAAGCTACATACAGCATTACATCTCCCAATACACGAGAAAACAAACATCTCAGGTGTAATAAGCCCTGGATTCCTTGGTAATGACGCTGCAGGACACACTGCTTGTAAAGTACCTTGGTGATATCGTAAACAGACTTTTTCAAGAAATGAGATTATAATCAACATCCATCGATTGTGATGAAAATGTGTATGACGCTGATGTAAATACGAAACTGTACAACAAATTCACAGAGTCAGTATTGTAGATATGACTCAAAGTATGCCAAGGCTATGATCATTGATTTCTAATCTGTTGACATTAAGGGCCATGAGGTGAAAACAGAAAAGTGCAGCCCAAATGCTGCTAGCGGGTCTGCAGGGATGTTACTCTGTCGATCCACCACTTTGGTCCAGAATGAAATATCTCTAAATTGTAACCATCTTACACCTGGTAAACATTAATATACTGTATTAGCATCGTCATTGTGGGCATGGTAGCTGATATTAGTATTTCATGTAGAATGACGTGCAAACCAAAAATTAAGTTATGATGGCCAGTGTTGTGCACAAACAGCAGGAGACGACATTCAGACTCTCCCATTCCAGATATTATCTAATGTAACTCTTAACAAAGGCTAGTGATAGATTATCATCTAGGGGCGGCTGTGGCTCAGAGGGTAGAGCAGGTTGTCCACCAATCGGAAGGTCGGTGGTTCGATCCCCGGCTGCTCCGGGTCACATGTCGATGTGTCCTTGAGCAAGACACTTAACCCCAAATTGCTCCCGGAGGCATAGCCATCGGTGTGTGAATGAGTATTTAGATTAAATCCTGATGGGCAAAGTTGGCACCTTAGTAGCCTCTGCCATCAGTGTATGAATGTGTGTGTGAATGGGTGAATACTGACATGTAGTGTGAAGCGCTTTGAGTGGTCGGAAGACTAGAAAAGCGCTATATAAGTCCAAGTCCATTTACCAAGTCCATTTACCATCTGTATAGTGTGCTCCAGGGATGATGGATCTTTGTAGGCCAACCGGGAAATTAGCGTCGGATTATTGCAGAAAATAAACTCGGTGGCAAACAAACGTTTATGATTCTTACACGTTTTGTTCAGCAAGATAATCTCCACAAATGAACGCCACTTTTATGATTTTTGAAGTGTGAATGCAATCACCGGAAGTAAAAAGCTAACGTTAGGCTATAAATGAACTACACAACGGTCGCATGAATGCAACACACCGAGTCTGTAAAAGGTGGATGAGTCGGTGTGATGACGTTTAGTAGTCTCATTTAGCCACTTGTTTGCAACCACCTTTTTTAAGACACATAAAGGCTTCAAAATTCGCTATTGCGTTGTATTTTTTATGTCGTAGAACAAAACGTTAAAATCTCTTTATTTCAGACATCTAACCAAAAACCTATTCAAAAAACCCATTGACTTCCAGACAAAGGAACCAGAAGTGCTAAAATACTAACTAATTTTGTTGATTGATTTCAAGTCCTGTAAGGTGCATTGTAAACCTACATTTAATAAGAGGAATTTAAGAAGGTCATCTGTAGAAAGCTGTTAGATTCATATCTGCAAAAGATCATAAGGAGAAATACTCATCTTGGAAACTACGTGAGTAATTAAAAGAAACAGTCCTTTAGAAGTTTACTACTAATCAGTGAACTCTTACTAAAAGCAAAAGTGTCTGCATTCATTACATTTTAATATTAAAGGTGCTATTGATAACATCCACTAAATGTCACATTCTCCCTCCCCCGTTCCATTGCATTTGCTATACTTTATCCGTTTTTTCCACACTAACCGACGACACAGAGATACCTCGTAATACCAACGTTGTTTTACTATTGGCTCACCAACCTTGTTAGAAGCGGGAACCAAACGTCAGATATCTTCCACAGAGATAAACAAAACTTTTTAAATGATTTATTCACAATTATATATATATATTTTTTTTTTCCAGGAAAAGCCATACTTTTATTTGGCACCTTTCTAAAGGCTCTGTAGATGTATTATTATTATTTTAACATATTAGTCTATATAAAAATATTATCAATAAGGCCTTTAACTACATTTTGTATAAATAAAATTAAAGGCACAATGAGTAGGATTTTCCGAAAAAAAACAATGTATGCACTCATACAAAAATAATCCCTCTCAATCATCATTTATGACCCACTAGAAGTGTGTGGCGATGTTTGTATCTGCAGAGACCATGCCCTCTATTTTTTTAATTTTGCCGATTTCGGGACGTTTTTGGGCGTCATACTTTACGAAAACGTAGCAACCAGGTAACCAGATTGCATCCAAGAGGAAGCTACGAAAATGGTGGACATACAGTATATAGCAAGGCGAGTGGCAAGTGGACAAAGCTCGTTCCAAAACGAGAGTGAATCTGCGGTTGGCTTTCACCCGCTGGCGCACCGCAACCCTCGTTGAGCCGAGGAGGAGGAGGGGCCTACTTTGTATGTTGTGTTTTCAAACTGCAACTGACAAATCCTACTCATTGTGCCTTTCACAAATCAAGTATTTTGACTTATAATTTGGTATAAGCCACAATACAGTATATGGTTTTTGAAGTTATAAGTTGAAAAGAGAGCAACATAGATGTTTAAAAGTCTTTGAGCCAAACACTGTGTCCACTTGCTCAACATGGCATTGCACAACAGTGGTGACTGTAATAATAGTCACTGCATTTCCTTTATTGTGCAACTGGTCACTTCTAAATTTGAGCATATTCTGTGCACAACCCTGATCATTGTGAATAAAACTCTGTTACATAAAGAGAATTTTCTCAGACACTAGTAGGCATAATATGCAGTATGTTGTATGTTCAAGCCATCATGAACACATTGAACTAGTTACACAAAATGTTACTGTGACTGACCAGGAGTGGGAGTATAATGAGTGTTCAGGATTTAGTGAGCACATTTGATTAAATGCCAAACAAATAGTTTATTTGTCTGAGAGTTAGATGAGTAAATCAACACCACTCTTATAAATATCGGCTCTGCCTGAAGGTAACATAATTTGCCTTCCAGCACCTCTAAAGATCACTAATTAACACATTTTATCTAATTTGTTTAATCTGTTAAAAAAATGAATAAAGTATACGCAAGTTAAGTTCTTTGCAGACCAAGTTTATTTTTAATCAGTCTGAAAAAAAATGCTCAGAAACCTTGCACACTGACTCCGATGCATTTTACTATTCTATTCGTTGCGAAAATTCGCAACACAAGAGAAAACTGAATTAATTATGTGGGTGCGATGGATAGCGCTAGTCCCAAACGGGGCTAATGAATGAATGGCATTAGCAAGAAACTATCATTTAGCTGCCTATAGAGCACAATCACTAATCTTTCCTACATCCTTTGTTTTGCAACCATCCCAGATTCCAAGCTGTTCTGCAACACCTGCCGCGATCTATCTTTAGGATCCGCATCTCTGTATTCTTTACTTTGTTTATCGTTAAGTGCTTTGTGCTGGGAGGAATGAATCAGTTTATCAAATGCCATTTTGGATGATGACGTTTGCACGGAGGGTGGCTATGAGTGGTCCAACAACCCTCTTTTGCCTTTTGACAGATGTGAAGAAACGCAGAAAATCAAACTTATTCCGAAAAATTTAATGACGGACGAAAGTTTCGGAGTTGGTGTGTAAACATGATTGACACGTGATGTCGTATTTATTTTAAAATGTGCGACAATTTCAGACGAAAAATAAGGACTTGGTGTGCAAAGGCCTTTAGTCAGATTTTGTTAGCTCCAGACTTGAGCCATGTTAGCTATTTCCCTCTGCTTCCAGTGTTTATGCTAAGCTAATTTAGCAGTCTCTTCGCTGTAGCTTCATATCGATCTTGTAGTCTAACTCTCGGCAAGAAAATGATTGAGCGCATTTCCAAAAATGTTGAACTATCTTAAAGCCATAAATAACACACACAACGTACATTGTAGCCTACGACACGTTTCAGTTTGACATGGGGTTATGATGTGCCACACTATTTTTTGGTTGGGATTAGTTACCTCAGCAGTTTCCCAGTATTTCCAGTCTTTAGGCAGCGGTGTTTTAAAAATGTAAAAGACTCAAGAGTAATGTAATTATTTATATTGTCGAAAGGACTAAGCGCTTCTGCATTTGAGCATTAACATGAAAGCAAAAGTTTTCGATTGGGCCACAAAAGCCAGGTTTCACTGCTCATTTAGACTTTCAGGTCAAGTTCAGTCTCTAGCTTAGTCTGGAATTTTTTCACGATGTTTTGTCTGATAAGACGAGGAAGAAAAAACTATCAAAATCATGATGAAAGGTTAGGTGAGTTAAAGTTCAGTGTAGCTCAAACTGAAAGTACAAAGTCATGTGGCTCAGTCTACTCATCGTCTTGTTGTTGAGACATGCGTTAGTCAGAGTCACGAAGACGTGCTCACCGTCACGCTATCGACTCATTATCATCTCTACCAGAGAAAAGTATTTATCTCACCTCATGGCCATAGCTGTCATGTCTATCAGATCATTGAAGGGTTGTGTCCTTACACACAAATAGCGAAGCTCTTACGAGATGGTCAAAGTTAAACATTGACCTTGAATGGTTAAGGTTAAGCATCGACCTCGACCAGCGACCTGATTGAAGCCCCAGTGCGTAATCCTGTAGCTTCTTGCTCTATTAATTGATGATGTCTTTAGGTCGCTCGACACAGCTGCACTTCAAAACATAAGCTAGGAGGACATTTAACAAAGTTTGGGAGCATATACTTTAAAAAGTCTAACCATGACCATGGAAAATACTCGATTCTGATTGGCTGGCAGGTGTCAAATTGAACAGCTCTCCTAAATCATTACTCTGGTTATATTAAACCACAGGTAACCGTAGTGACAACACTGATGCTTTATTGTGTTACATGTTAACTCTAACAAACTTGATTGAGGTTTACAATAAGGACAACATTTATATTGCCATAAATATCGGAGCATTACTTTATTATTGATTTGATACGATATAATTCAAAATCACACAACAGTGTTTGGCTGTAACAAAATTCTGTTGTTTCAACATCTTGAGATATATATATATGTATATATATAAATATATAAAGAACCAGCTGCCGCATGGTTAGCTCAGCTTAGCTTGAAGACTGGAAACTTCAAGCGTGTAAATAGCACCACATTACAAGGACATTCCGTGTGTCATGAGGACGCATTTTAGGCTTTTCGCATGTCTTTTGTACGCCACGCAAAACTAATGTAACGTCTGCAGTTGGGTTTGGCAACAAAACCACTTAGTTAGGTTTAGGAATAATGTCATGGTTGTGCTTAAAATAAGTACGTAAACTAAGTAAAATACGTACGGAAAGCTACATACGTACAGAAAACATGTCAATAACGTCACTTATGTAACTTACAAAACAAAACACCGGTCTCAAACACTGGTCTCCTGGTTGAAAGTCCTGTGTTTGTTGGAGCCACCCGCCACAAGCGCTCTTTCTCACTTTTTATTCTACGTTACTAGCTCTGAGCGTAGCATATTTACGCGGAAGCGTTTACATTGCAGTCAGTACATACTACATGGCGTACAAATGGCACGCCAAAAGTGAGAAAGGCATTTTATAGTATGCTAAATGCCTTGCGAATTATCGTGTCACTCATACGCCTTTTCATGCGACCGGGCTGAGGAAACAGCTAGTCTGGCACACAAAGGCTGCTGTCCAGCACCTCTAAAGCGGCCTCTAAATTCTGGTTTTGTGGAGGTTATATGCAGGACTATATCTTGGCCAGAAGCAGTAACTTCTAGGACAGAGCAAGGCTGTTTCCACAGCCTTTATGCTAACCAGGTGCTGGCTCTAGCTACATATTTACTGTACAGAGAATGGTTTTGATCTTCTCATCTAACTCGTAGACAGAAAGCAAATATGCGTATTTCCCAAAATGTCGAACTCTTCCGATAACTTGCCATGTTGTAAGTGTGATAATGCACTCTGAGGTGTCCCAATGTAGAAAATAATGGTCTCTTCCTCTTCCATTATGATCATATATCAGGGCATCCAGTCATGCTTTATCACTTGCACAACTGAAGATTATGTATACAGTGTAAGAGAGATATTAATATAAAGGTGATAATTAAATGACAAAAGATGTGGAATAAGACAAACTGTTTATTAAGAACTGATCCTGTAGAAAAAAAAATCCAAAAATAGCAAATCTTACAAAGTAGTCATCAAAATATTTACTTTCTTTTAAAACCAAAAAGCTTCTGGAGGGCATAAAAGTACAAAAACAAGACGCTAGAGTTGACAGTTTGTTCATTATCAGCAATGTGTCCAATCAATGCCCTCGAGCAAGGCGGTCTATCGGTAGGAGCCTCAGCTGAATGAATGAAACATCAATAAAACACACATCCGTATCTATAAAACATCTGGTAGAAATGCTCTGAGAACTCTGGATAACACATGTGATCACTGTTATGACATAGTCATTACAAAGGAAAGACAACACTTAATGTGCTTCCTCCCACTTCCTCAATGGAAATTTCAGTACCTTGCCAGTTCTTGAGCGTTTCAGCATGGTTATTGCTTTCACTCTCAACTATGGCTAACATGTATGTACTCTGCTGAAAAAAATCAATAAAACAGTACAATATGTAAGAATCCTTTACAAAGCAATAAAAAGAGTAAACCCTAAGCCATTTTTTTTTCTGCTGTACTTTCAAATCCATAACATCCATTTTCTTGTTTTTTCAAGATCAAACAATTAATATTTTACAGTATGTTCACAGTGAATCCAACTTCACCTGAGAAAGACAAAGAAAGAAAGTAGTACATTCGATTCTGCGGAAATCTAACTTTGGCTTGGAAACCATCAGCATGTCGTTGGTCATCTTTACAACCTAAGGCACATTTTTTCCCCATACTTAGCCCCCACTCCCTCGCCACGCAGCTTGCACATTAGTAAAGTTGTTCCGTACCCGAGTACACTTGCATCGTCATCCACATTTATTTGTTTGTATTGAGATCAGCTGTTCTAGTGGTGGAGCATCGTGAAACACTTCATTCAACAAAAACAAAATAAAACTCACCAAAACCATCGTCGTTAGTCTTTCCAACAATCACCAACTCTGGTTTGGTCAAAATAAACCCTTATTTCACTGAGTATAATGGGAAAATATGCCGGTATACACTGTCCCTTCCAAGCCCCCAGGAAGTCACGTGATGCATTGGGCCCAAAAATACTTTTTCCCATAGACTTACATTGGGAAAGAGACGTCTGTAACTCAGCGGATAATTTTTTTTTAGGTGAATTAACTCCCCAGTACGAACACTCTAATAGCCCTTATTTAAAGAAATTAAGTTTTTAAAGTTGTAAAACGCACTAATAGCCGAATCCAAAGTCATTTCCCTTCCTCCGTTCATGTGAGTGAGACTCAGACTGAGGCTGGAGCGCAAGCCTGGGCGACGGGATGACGTTAGGACCAAGTCCTGTGACCGAGCGGATGCTACTCCGCCAATCATCTCGGACGCTACTCCGCCAAGATCCGGGTACTTTTCCAGACGGAAGTATAGCCATTTAGGCTTCATGCGCCAATGAGCAACTCTCATAGGAATTACCGGGGCCCAGCCTCCAATGCTGTATCCAGTTCTTCTAATGCATCAATGGTCTCTGCCCACCGAGCGGCTCTCATTCTTCAAAGGCAGACCATTAAAGTAGCTAAATAAAATAACAAACATCGCCCAACCCCATCGCCTCTATTGTTTATATTTTAAGGACCCTCTCGCCTGCCTTCCTGCTTTATCACCCACGGCGCATGCTGCGAGCATATAGAGATTTCGGAGGAGACCGGCGGCGTTGGAAAAAAAGCCTGCCCTTTCAAAACTACTCCCTGACTGCTAACGTTACTTGCGTTAAATAGCAGTCCAATTCCGTGTTTTGGTACGGTTGGCTTTTACACCTAAACCGTCGCCGAGTACGCATGAACAGTACTCCAGACCATGTTTTCAAGAGACTTGAGTACGGATCGTCGAACCGTGCCCGAATACGGTACGAAGCGTTCATACTAATCAAACGAACTGGAATTTGGGGTCAAGTGTACTCGGATCCGGGACCAGGTCCATGATGTGAAAGCACCCATATCAACTAGTCTTGAGTATGCACTAAGGTCCTGAACACCAACCATCAGTTAATCGCACCGATGGTGTTTTGAACAAAGCGTCCTTGATATAAATATTGAAAGGTTCTGCGTGGTCCATTTAATGTTTCAAATTTACCAAGAAATTAAATTTTATTAAAAAAAATTAGGAAAATGGTGTCTTTCCAGATTAATAATGGGAAGCAAAGACCAATGACAGCTTACCAAGCATTCTTGGTGATGTCTTTGCTAAAGAAAAAAACTAGTCCATATTGAATTGTACCGCATAGAAACATTGCCTTTGTCTAGTTGTAGATTCCAACTGGCTGCCAATAATTTTTGCTCTTTTGCCCACTGATGTTATAACCCAAGCAAATGCCCACTGAGCCTTACTGGGACCAGAATGGGTGAAGCAAAGGCTAAACAAGACAAATGTATTCCTCGGAGCTGCTTCTGTTTATTTATTGACACCAGAAAAGTCACTCCTTTTTAGTCACTTTGCCGAGTCGCTTTGATCCAGTCAGCCAACGTTGTGTAGTGGCCTTCGGAGGCCATGCCGTTGTTTGAGTACGGATTTTGCAGATTTTTAAGATGCATGTTGCCGCCAGCGTCTTGCCTCATTGGATCCATGTTGATGCCATTGCTCATAGCACGAGGAAGCAAGTTGGTGTACGTATTTTCTTGGCTTTCCCTCGGGGACTGCATGAGAGAAGCATGGGTCTCTTGCAGCATTGTGACCTGGGGCTCCTGCTTCAGCTGGAAGCCAGTCTGAGGCACTCCTCCCACCAGGCCCTTCAGAAAATCGTCCCCTTCCATTCCCCCTAGGAAGGAGAAAGAGCCCAACCCCTGTGAGCCCCCTTCACCTCCAGGTACTGACGCGTTAAAGTTGTTCTGGACTGGATTGAGGGTGTTGAAATTGGTCCACACAGTCTGGAGACCCTGGTTCTGGTTGCCTAGATGGTTCTGGGCCCGGGTCTCAGACTCAAGCTCTTCCCTCTGCATGTGGAAGAGCGGCTGGGTCTCTATCTGGCTCATTACAGGGGCCTGGGGGGCTGTGTCCAAGCACTGCAAGTCCCTCACGGAGAGCAGAGGGAGGGTGTTGTTCTCAAAGCCGCTGGGCACTACTCTGTGTTGGTAACCAGATCCACGGTTCGGCTGCTGTTGCCTGCTGCTATTAGGACGTGGGAGATTGCTCATGGCACCAGACTGGTTTATGGTGACCGTATCCATTGAGAGTGCTGGGTTGGGATTTGCGCCAGTCAACCATGATTGGCTGACTGCTGCATTAGCAGCCTGTGATGTCATCATTACATTTTGAGCGCCAGGTTGGTACTGCGTGTTGAACACAGCCGGTTGTTGTTGCTGCATGGAAGCTGTGTGCTGTTGTTGCCTCAGGTACATGTTGCCGAGGTCTGGAAAACATACAGTGACATTTAGTGTGATAGCAGGGTAATATGTAGGTGTGAATGGGGTAACATTTTTTACTAATAGATATAACCATTAAAGTTCCCCAGTTGATTACTGACATTAAGACAATTATTTTTAGTTTCTTATTTAATTTGCATACATGAAAAGCAATGTTTTTGCCCCTTTAAATCTAACCATTGCTATTTGAGAGAACCCAAAATTAAACCAGTTACCTTTCCGCATGTGACTCATGGTAGTCTGTGGCACTGCCTTTGGCCTGTTCATAGCAAAAGGACCACCTAAAGAAAGACCAGAACCCTTTGTTACAATGCATACATGTAACAGGACATGCTCATACATGCACATGTGGACATATCAGATGTGGTTTTACTGTATATACAGTACCATGACTCTTACCTGACAATGTAGATATCCTCATCAAGTGCTCTCGTCTGCGCTTTTTCTCATTGTAGCCGTAAGGATCTAAAGCAAACACAAAATATTCACATATATCACTTGAATCCAACCCTGGACACTAGTATCGGATACAGAGGAATGGCGAGAGTTTGAGATAATAACAGAAAGAAGGTGATCACTGCGTACCTTTGTCATCGGGCAGATATCTGAAATCCATCGATTCACTGACTTCCTGGTCGGAAGGTCGGCGCAACTGCATGTGCACAGTGATCGACTCTGTTATGGAGGTGTTGTAGTAGGACGGAGTCTTAAAGACGATGGCTACTTGGCGATGAACATCGGCCTGGGAGAAGGAGCCTTTGGCCTCCCAGCCGTCGTCAGAGAAGAATCGCACCTCAATGTCGTCTGGAGGAAAAGGGGGATGATGGGAAGACAGGAATGGAAAACTGAGTGAACATGCAAAGAGATGGGCACTATGTCTCTGAGAAGCAAAATGGATTCATGGATTGAATGAAGTTGAATGGAGAGAAAATAGATGCAAGATATGAAAAACATACTGTACACTGTACAATGTGTAAAATAATAAAATGCTGATTAACTGATTGCAAAGGCCTACAGAACAATGATAGTACTAGGGCAGTGCCCGTCCGGAACGGGTCGATTGCTTGGCACCCGGAAGTTCTGCTTGTAGCGCTGTTGAGAACCGCGGTATGGCTGCTTGTACCCGCCAAGTGTGAAGCTGATTGGATGAACGGTTCTCAAGATATGCGAAGGACAGTCATATAAACATGCACAGAGATTCTTTCCTTTATAGTTAGATGATGCTGCTACAGCGCCACCTATCGGCCAAATGGAACCAAATTTGCCATGGTCACTCAGACATCATATTTACACATGTCCACCAAATGTGGTCCCAATAGCACAAAGCGTTCCGGAGATATGACCTTTTTTTGTAATATAAGGCACAGCATTTGAGCTAACTTTGAGGGCCAGCTATAACTATAGCATTGTATGGAACATAAACAATCCAAAAAATTAAGATTTTTTTGGCTTGATCCAGAGATGTTCTGTACCAAATTTGGGAATGATTGCTCAAAATGTTTAGGAGGAGTAGCAAAAAAAAAAAACTCAATTGGGCGTGGCTTATATAGATGGATTTGTCTGGACCAAGCCCCCAGGAAGAGCATCAGGCTTTGAAGCATAGTTTCATAGTGGCCTAATGGGGGTGCTACAACTTCCGAGTCCGTGATGTGATGCCATTGGGCCCGAAAATACTTTTTCCCATAGACTTACATTGGAAAATCAGTAAATTAACTTCCCAGTATGAACACTTGAATAGCCCTTATTTAAATCATTAGGTCTTAAAGTTGTAAAACGCACTAATAGCTGAATCCAGAGTTATTTCCCCTTCTCCGTTCATGTGAATGAGACCCAGACCGATGGCTGGGAGGTAGGGTTAGTGCGCCTGCTCTATGGGCCCAATGGATGCAGAAGATGGCCGGAAGATCCGTGGTCTGGACCCACAAAATCCAGGCCTCTTATTTCTGAGACTTCAAAACGTAAAATTCATTGTTGTAGCGCCACCATTTGGCCAAATTGCACCACATTCGACACTACACTCCCTTGAGTCCTGAGCAATACACCCGCCAAGTGTGAAGTAGATCGGATGAACAGTTCTCGAGATACATGAAGGACAGACAGACAGATTCCTGGCTTTATAGTTAGATGTACCTTTCTGTACTTTGTCACACAGTAAGAAGATCTCATCGCCGCCCTTGACGGTGCCACTGTTCCTGTTGACTCGACAGATCCTCAGCTCGGCTGTGTTCGGGGCCCCTGATGACGCAGAAACAAGTTGTAAACATGCAACACAACAAATCTAACAAGTCAGACTGCATTCTACGAGTGAGACAACATCTATATTCCCAGGCGTGATAATGTCACAATCTGCCTTCACTTGATCTCGCTTTAGTGGCTCAGTGCAACTTGTTCAACATTTGCCTCAGTTTAGAAAAAGACCACAGTTAGTTAAACGTTGAGGTCTCAGCAGGTTGAGTCACATGTCACACGACTGGTGTCAGAAGAGGAAGTGCTCCATGGTAACGGTGTTGTTTGAGGGTTAGTGTGAATAAAGAGCTTCCCCTTTCTCAATGTGTGTGAGGAACACTGAACTAGTTCACTTAAGTGCAACACTCAAAACAACATTGAAAGAATATCTACTGGACACACACAGACAGGTGTTGCAACAAACACTTGCGTGCACAGCTGCAGGTACATACTGTATGAACTCTATGTGCAACCACTGCTACTTGTGTAACTTCTCACTTCTTACATAATATTACATTATTTCAGTTAGTAGAACATTCATGCAATTGTCGGTAACGATTAGCAACAAATATTTGCAGCATTAATTACTGTTATATCGTCGACCACTATCAAACGAACCCTAAGGTGGACACGCCTAACCTCAGGCAGCCTGTATTCCCGTAAGTACAATCATTAGTACAATGTCATTATGTTTTCGTCACTTGCGGTTCCTTAACGTGACGTCAGCGTGAACACACTTTGATGCTACAGACGGAGCTCAGTGTCACTCACTGTTGTCGTAGATGGGGTTGGTGACGATGGGGTTGAGCTGTCGGGTGTAGTGGCCGTTCTCGTCCTGCAGGTAGACCTGGATACACAGGCGAACCACGTTCAGGTCGTACTCCTCTGTCTGCAGCAACTGCTCACGTGGCACTGAGGTCACACAAACACATATACATAGGTGTCAGTATGAGGTGAGAGCAAACAATTCTCACTAAAGGCATTATTACCGACATGAGACAAACAACCAGCAATATAAGCAAAAGATCACTTATACCACCGCGCTTACTCTGATAAAGAAGGATGCAAGTATTATATGCAAAATATACCTATAATGCACATATATGGCCCTTTTTATACTATTATATACTATTTAACTGGATTATTATTGATGTATTAATGTGTCAGCATTTTGAGCAGTTTGAGGTGGAGCTAATTTGAACTATTATATATTACAGTTTAGAGGTATAAATCACAAGTTTCATCACGATACGATATTAGATTGATTCTTTGGACAACGACACAATAACAAACTCAGCACATGTTTTGTATGAACATTTTGATTTGTAAACTAACTAGTAACTAAATAAATGTAGTGGGGTAAAAAGTACAAAAAGTACAATATTTACCTCTGAATTGTAGTGTAGAGTAAATGTATTGAGATTTGTACTTAGGTACTGTAATTGAGTAAATATACTTAGTTACATTGTTGTCTGTCTCTGAGATTTCTGCAGACACACCAATTAAATGGAGGTTCATCGAACTTTGTTTGTGGTGCTTAAAACACTGGAAAATTACATTTGAAAAATTGCTATTTAAGGAACTTGTTTTCCCAGAAACAATGTTCTGGTTACTCTGCAGGGCTGCAAAACTGTTTATTGCGCTGTATGTGGATCATTTCGTGTACGCAGGACATGTTGAAGTTCTGTTGAACTTTTCAAATGTAGCAGATATCTCATGATGACACCACATCAAACTAGCTGCAAGGCCAGACGCCACTAAAAGTAAGCAGAAACATTGCTGTAATGTGGGTGCAATTGCATCATAATTAAAATAATTACAGAATGATATAATAAACCAAATGTAGATAGAAGTCACATCTGTAGGCTGTCCCCCCAAAAACCTCAACTTTGGATCAACATTAACACGTCACAGATCAGCTTTTGCAGGCGTCCACAGCCTACACTCTCATCTATATACATACACATACACACAAGCGTCACACATACCGCCCTCAGAGGCAACACACACAAACACACACACACACACCTCGCAGGGAGAGCTTCTTACTGAGAGACGCCCACACACACACACATACACACACACACACACACACACACCAGGCTTTCACATCTGCCTACTTCCTCTTCCTCCATCTCTCAATTTCTATCTTTCGCGCTCATTGCCGAGGCCATCCCCGCCTACAATCTGTCGCCACGCTGACGCTTGCCGACGTCACCTCAGGGTGGAAAGATGTGTATGCGTGAGCCTGTGTGTGTGAGTGTGTGTGTCTGCACAACAACAGAAGCAAGAGATGAGACTCACTGCACGAGTGACCATGAGGCCTCCTGACGTGTGTGAAAGTGGTGGGACAATAGTTAAATCTTAAACTTAGTTTTTTGAGTCCCTAATAATGTGAAAACACCTCAGTATACAACAGAAAACCAGTGCAGTTACACATAAGATGTAGGGAAACTCCTCATCCTTAATGTGACATGCTCAGCGTAAACAGCTAGCTAAGTATTTATCCTGCTCTGTCTCTGCATGCGCTGCTGGCACCAAGTCGTTATTACCCTCAAGGCTCAAGTCCAAGTGAAGTCAAAGGTCATCAGCACAGTTATAAATCTGATAGGACAGTCAAAAGTTAGCAAATATGTGACATGAGTCCCCAACTATGCAATTAACAAGCAGAGGAAAAAGGGCAAAACAACTGACTGAACGTTTCAGCTTTCCTCCGCCATATCTCCTTGAGCATTTTTAGTGAGAAATGATACAATAAACATGTCGACGCCAGACTAACGTTGGTCTGGTGTCGACATGAAGCTTCAAGTTTTGTTGAAAAAGAATCTGATATTTGATATCCGATTGAGCCAAAACATGTCAACTTTTATAACAATGATCTATGTTAGATGGTTTACGGCATTCAGACTGTCTGGTCTGCTTTATATCAACTGCAGATTTGTTTAGATACAGCTGTACAGAAATAGTTTGACATGTTGGGATAGCAGAAGTTATCTCAGGGCACTTTTCATATAAAGCAGGACTAGACCGTGCACTTTATAATATTATTTACAGAGCCCCAACAATTCCCACCATGAGCACACACTTGAGCAACAGTGGTGAGGAAAAACTCCCTTTTAACAGGCAGAAACCTCAAGCAGAACAAGGCTCTACCTCAACCGGTTGGGTTGAGAGAGAAAGAGAGATGGGGAGACGCTTATTTGCGGCCTACGATACGATATTATCACGATACTTAAGTCACAATAAGATCTATTGCGATTTTAAACATTTCTTCAACTGCAAATTATGCAGTTTGTCAACATGTTATATCGAATAAGATACAGTCTTCACTCTGTTCATCTCAGAGTTTTCATTCACATGTCTCGAGGTCAGAGGTCAAGGGACCCCTCTGAAAATGGCCATGCCAGTTTTTCCTCACCAAACTTTACCGTAAATTTGGAGCCTTATTCCATCCATCCATCTGCAACCGCTTATCCCGTTAGGGGTCGCGGGGGGGGCTGGAGCCGATCCCAGCCGACATTGGGCGAAGGCAGGGTACACCCTGGACAGGTCGCCAGTCCATCCTTATTTAGCGTTCTAAATAACGTTCAATCAATCACCTACTGTAGTGAGCACTTAGTTCTTATTAGGGCTGGGCAATATGGCCAAAATCTTCAAGATACCGGTCATTTCACATCTTGACAACGATATACTGTATATCACGATATAGCATGTTTTCTGGTAGTTCAATAAATAAAATAGTCTATATGAATTTCTGTGTGAATTAAATACTTGACAAATGAAAAATACTGAATATTTTCTAATTTTAAGAACTTGAAATTATAGAGAAAAAATAAATAAATATAGGTCACGCCTATATTGCGATAGAGACGATCTAGACAAGTTTATATCGCTAGTTCTTATGAGTCCATAATTCAACGTAAATCATATTGAACTTTGGTCTGGAGTGCTGCCAAACAATTTTGTGGTGCTCAGGTGCTCAGTTTCTGAGAAAATATATATACAAAAATATATATACAGAGTAATTTTGTCAACACTGCCTTATGGAACATACTATATAGCATGTTGTGGGTATGTTGCTCAACAACAACAACAACAACAACAACAACAGCAGCGACACAGTGACAATCAGCTTCTGGGGGCTGAACGGTCTCTGTAATTATGAAGTGATGCAGCGCTGCTCTACTCAAGATTCCTGTTTGGTCATCAGGTTTGTGTGTCGTAGGTGTCAGAGACTGACAGACACACAGTGGAGAAACCAGAAGGAGGGAGACGTGAAGACTTGCTCGTGTATGAAAGCGGAACAGTTGTAGCAAATATTGGTGGAACATATAAACCTGGTCTATATGTGTGTGTGTGAGTGTTTGAAGGAAGCGGATGCTGGACAGACAGGTGCAGTGAAGTGGGTCAGATGTAGAAGTAGTGGTGGGTGAATGTGTGGTGGAAAGAAAACTGGGCATCGATGCCGCGTGACGCTGCAGCTGCAGAGGGACGAGGTCATTGTTTGCGGTGCTGACGGGGGAAGTGACAGTGGAGGAAGGGGGTCGTGCGTGGGTGGGTTGGGTGGGTGGACAGTAGGGTGCTGGGTGAGTGGTTAGTGTGACTGTGGGAGCAGAATGTGAGAGTGAGAAAGAAGGGGAGGCAGGTGCCAAGCCTCACCACAAACAGCGTCTCCACTGCATGACTCACAATTTCATCAAGCTTCATGACACGCATCACTCGGTTTGTGAGTCTTACTGAGACTCCAGAATATCATATTTTACAGCTCCATCATATACAGTATATACCATCACTATGTTTAACATGTTAAGAGTTCAACACACAGGTCACTTTTCCTCTGAAATCTGTGTTTTAATCTGCGTTAAAGCACAAACATTATAGTGGATGGATATAAGCATAGTGTAAGTATTTTGGCAAATAATAGAAAAAGTAGGCCAATGGGAAAAAGCACGTCCAGTATGTTAATCCTTTTCACTTAAAGCTTGCAAAAGTACGCTAGACTTTTTAAATTATTCAACCGAAAAATTCAGCCAAATGTTGCCGATTCTTTTCCAATGAAAGTAGCAGCGCTAGCTCCAAAAGTCCCTAAATCTAGAGAGAAAGTTGCCAAGTCGGCAAAACTGACAGGCCGTCCCTTCAGGCCTCCTATTTAAAGCCACTCCCCTAAAATTCAATCACTTGGACCCAAGCGGCATCCTCCGGTGCTGAGAAATGAAGTCAACGTGGAAGTGCCGAAAACTGCAGAGGGTTGCCGAGAGTTAGGCTGTGTTGTGCCGATATGGCGACGGCCGGAGCTACCCACTTTGAGCTTCACAACAGCTCTTAAGAAACCTCAGGGTGACGTCACGGACACTACGTCCTTATTTCATACAGTCTTTGTTTTGGCTGAATGAAATTATTACCAACCCCAGCTTTAAACAAAGACAAGCGGAGGAAGGACATTATCTTCTCACTGACAGAAAGTATTCAGATTTATGGAACTTGGAAATCACCAAACTTCTGCCGATATTACTCCACACTATTCTCCTCCGTGATCTATCATTTATCTACACTGATTATACTGAGACACAACAATTCATCTTTTGTTAAAGTAACACTGTTATAATAACCTCAGCTGCAGAGAGTTACAGCATGTTTTCACATTATGTTCACAAATCGTGCGCCTGTGAAAACTCAAGACTTGTAATTATGAAAACAAAATGGAAAGATGTCGAACTAGAATGTGTGCACACGTTATATCAATGGAACTTCTTTTGTGAAATGATATCTGATCTGACATCAGTAAAATCTCATTGACCTTTATTTCAGCCTCTATGATATAAAACTAATCTATAGCCACACCTGTATCTGTAAATCATTTAATTCAACAACAAACACAGTCACACATGTGAAAACATTCACCAGGTGCATCACCGCCACCACCACAATGTGAACTGAGAAGACACAGTAATACAGAAACATGCTACTACGTCACACACGCACGTACTATTCATCACTAACACAGGTGAGCTGAGCTTTCTGTTGTAATCTCATGAGGTCTCACACATACCGACGTAGCCCGAGCAACATTTCTCATGCATGACATGAGGTTTGTGTGTAAGTGTGTTGGGGTGTGAGGGGAGAACGAGGGGCTTTATCTCCCCCTGCGACAGGAAGCAGCTGAGTTTCACAGCAGAAGTGAGTTGAAGAGAGGGGAAGGTTTGAGCCATGTGAGAAAAAAAGGCAACCAGCCGCCCATCAAAAAGTCTCTGTACTAATAAATACATTTAATCTGCTGCCATGGCTACCTGCAATCTGACCAGTAACACCAACGATCATGCAACAGCAACGGCAACAGCAAAATATTCACTACATCCTACTAAATCGCAGGAATAAAACAATAAAATATCTTGACTGGCAGCAGTTAGGACATTTGCATAGTCTGAGACTGCTGCAAAAAAGTGTTTCAAGTCTTCAACTTCTATGACTTAAATTAGTTCCTTAACTGTAATACCAGCAGATAAGAGAATAGAGAAGTGATCAAATATGGTGAAGCAGCTTAGTAGGTCACTAAAAATGTCAGCTATATATATTTATTTATCACAGTTTCATATTTTTGTGAAGTCACTTGCTTTACCAGTCAGTCTGTGAGACTCTGCATGCACAGCTTCGGGCTTTACAGGATTTAAAGTGCAAGTGAAATATCAGGTATGAACTCTTTTGCAAACACAGAGAGTAATTAGGGCTGTCAGAGTTAACGCGATAATAACACGTTAACGCAAATTAGTTTTAACGACACTAATTTCTTTGAGGCATTAACGCAATTTTTAGGATGTAGCTGTCTCTATGTCATACTCGCTTGTCGCTAGGAGGCTAAATAACGGTGAGGAAAAACTGGCATCGCCATTTTCAAAGCGGACCCTTGACCTCTGACCTCAAGATATGTGAATGAAAATGGGTTTTCTGGGTACCCACGAGTCTCCCCTTTACAGACATACCCACTTTATGATAATCACATGCAGTTTGGGGCAAGTCATAGTCAAGTCAGCACACTGACACACTGACAGCAGTTGTTGCCTGTTGGACGTGAGTTTGCCATGTTATGATTTGAGCATATTTTTATGCTAAATGCAGTACCTGTGAGGGTTTCTGGACAATATTCGTCATTGTTTTGTGTTGTTAATTGATTTCCAATAATAAATATATACATACATTTGCAAAAAGCATATTTGCCCACTCCCATGTTGATAAGAGTATTAAATACTTCACAAATCTCCCTTTAAAGGTACATTTTGAACAGATTCATTTGCGATTAATCGCGATTAAATATCAACTGATAGCCCTAAAAGTAATAAATCAAAGCATTGGAGCAAATTTAGGCAGATATTTGGTTAAATTCAAGCTGTTCCAGTCACCACCTTATTGCCACTCGCAAACATGCAAATACCAAACACCATCTAGAAGCATATATCTAAATCAAACCTGCTCATAAACCCTCCCTGCTTTTACAGAGCTGTAAAAATGCTCCATACCCTACTTTTATCATCATCTCTGAGAGAGCTGGGGAACCCCCTCGGTCCACCCTCCCCCTGTTAATGAATCCTGCATTCCCAGCTCTCACGTGGCGTCCTGCACTGTGCTGAATTGAGCAACTGTGACTAAGAATGGGGAAGTAGCTCAACGCCTGTTTGTACACGAGAAACGCTATCTAGTCTGCGCCGGAGGACCGCAGAATGAAAAGCGCATTGAGGAAATGGCAACGACTGCAGACAGTGCGGTGGCAACAGAGCGGATTTTTGACTTGGTGTTAAGGAAAATCATCTCCGCTGCCTGAGAACTGGGTCAGTCGGCATTTGAAAACAATTCTATTGAATTGTTTTGAGCCCTGTTTAACAGTAACAGCAGCAGGAAAAGCAGCAGCAGCATCACCAGTAACCAACAGCAGCTCAGACCAACAGCAGCAGAACACCAAAATACAATGACAGACTTTACTCTGTCCACTAATAACTAGAGTCTGAATCATGTAGTAATGCACTGTTATTATTGCATGATATATTGGTATCAGCCTATACACTACAATGGCAGATATGCAACAATACATTTGAGTAAATCACTGTTCTACTGACTTTTATTCACATTTAAAAGCTCTTTGTTGTGTTTGTGCTTTTGTTTATTACGGTTTAAGTTAATATAATAAGTAAAAGAAGAGTCATGAAGTTTGTTGTTGACGTAACTAACTAACATTAGCCTCCATAAGCTACTAGTCATACCCGACCAAGTGAGTGTATCGAACTACGCTAGAGTGCATTTTATTGCTTACGAATTTAACTTTTCATTTGTATGACTGAGATTGTGTTAATACTTCTTTTAAAAGGTACACATTCTAGCTTTAAAGTCAATTTACTTGAAGGATAAGATTTGCGTTATTCTTATAATTTTCAGCCACGTTATCGGCATGTTAGCATGCTGACGTTAGCATTTAGCATTGAAACACCGCTGTGCCTAAGTACATGGCTGTAGACTCTTATGGTACGTGTCCACATGGGCGTTGGACGCTTGATGGGCTGCCACTAGACATTAGTGCACCTGACTGATGAACGATTTCACTCGTGGGTTGCTGCTCCCGGCTTTCAAACTGGAACCAACATGGCGGATCATTTGGAAACTTTTTTCTCGTATATTACGAAAACAGTTCATCGAAATGTGAACATTATATAGGAGAAATAAGCCATGCGTTGCTAAATCTGTCTTCTTAATCTTAATTTTAGATCGACAACGGTTAGTTTAAAGGTTTCTCGGGACTAAACCTCAACTTTATGCAAATGAGGAGCGGGCGATGTGACGGTCCGTCTCTCGAAACGTTACGCTAGCAGAATGCTTTGCACGGCTGCTTACATAGACAACGAATGGGAAGCGTGGAAAGGACGGATCCTGTGGACACGTACCATTAGTCTAAATCTATGAAAAGACCAAAGTCTTAGTACGACTCTCAGTACTTTCCGTCCCCAAGCGCATTGGTTCCTACTGAAGATGTAGATCTTTAAAACGGACCACAAATATATAGTTACTTTTTTATTTTTTTAAAGGCTCAGTAATTTCCTAAAATAGGTGGGCACTATAGCTTTTAGCAAATAGATATAGTAAATAAATAAATAGTGCATTTGTTGGGGACTATTTTCAGCTGTGGATTGATGCACATTTGGTGCTCCAGTGATTATTTCCAGCAGCAGCAGGAGGGTGAATGTGGGATTGACTCAAAGTAAACTACAGCAGCCATGTTGACAATTACAAAGGAAGGCGTCACCCAGGGCAACGTGTGACTCACTGATGTGTTTTTAATAGTTTTTGGACAACAATGGAGCTCTACGGCACAAGTAGGATACATTCATTGTTGGTTTTGGTCCTTTTTTTGGAGATCTGTTGACAATAACTGACTTTTAACTGCAATATAGTTTTTCTTTAGGAGTTGTTTGTGTATGTCTCACAAGTGGGTTGAAACCACGGCTGTCAGTCGGTGTGATGACAAGAGATGAAACGTGACATCAGAAGCAAGAAGACTCACCATTGAAGGGGTTGATCCCTCTGGTCATCCTCTGCACGATGGCTTCTTTCACTTCTCTCCTCCTCACACACTGGATGCCCAGATTCTGGAAACTGTGTGAATAATAAGACAACAGGAGCGTGAGAGAGTGACGGTGCTGCAACAAGCTGCTAAAAATAACCCCAAAAAACACCACACCTGAATGAAGTCTGACGTCAAAAAAGAATGCTGTTTTGCATGTGTGTGAAGGTCAAAGCTATCATGCAATTACTCCAACCCGTGTGACTTTACCACACAATAATGATGTTACGACGTCCAACCCAAATCTGTAGTAATTAGATTTATCTCCACAGAAGGGCTGAAATTAATCTGAATTTACTACACAAGTCCGTGAAGGGATTGCAAATTATACACACCAGAAGATACTGACTCATTCAAACTCTCACACACACATGCTCGAGTACACACACACACACACAACCGACACACTGCGAATATGGGTGATGTCACTCGGGGAATTCCCATATTGCCATCCTCATCACAGACATGGTTTGACAAATATGCTTTGTGTGTGCGAGTTTCTCCGTTTGTGCCTGAGAGGTCACCGATTTACACTCGATGCCTTCTGAAACCGTCAAGCGAAACATGAAATATTGTTAAAATAGAGAGCAAATTGATTATGTTGTGGTGTGTGTGTGTGTGCGTGTGTGTGTGTGTGTGTGTGTGTGTGTGTGTGCACCAGAGAGAGTGTGTTTACTAATTTCGATGACGGCATGCTGATTAAGACTGAGACTGTGGCGATAATTACTCTGCTGACGACAGTGAGGTGTTGTTGGAACTCACGCGATCACTCTGCGGTCGGGACCAAACTCGGCCTCGTAGAATCCGTCTTTGCAGTCCTTCCCCACCAGGTCGTGTGGATGCGGTCGGTATGGCTCGTTCTTTGTCACCAAGTACACGCGCACTTTCCCTTTACCGCAGAAATTCAGGATCTGTGGGGGAAGAGGGTCATTAATAAGTGATGCAATCTTGTATAGAAATACACATGCAAAGGTGTAAAGAAGAGAGAAGGAGGAAGAAATATGAGGGGATTTTAAGGTGTCATATCATGCTCATTTTCAGGCTATATTTTGTGTTTCTACTAGAACATGTTTACATGCTTTAATGTTAAAAAAAACTTTATTTTCCTCATACTGTCTGTCTGAATATGCCTGAATTCACACTCTGAAACGCTCCTTTTTGGCTCATTACCACAGAATTGCGTTGCTAAGCAACAGCTTGGGTAAATGTTTACTTCCTGTCAGAAGATGTCATTCACTCAGGCTTCATCCGAAATCGCACACCATGCACTACATACTCAGTATGTGTACTATCTTTCAACATCCTTCTGTGTGAATAAACAGTAGTACGAGTATATTTTTGGACGCACTGAGCAGTAATTTACGTCGTCACTTCTTGAGAGCCTCCTCGCCGGTTGGTGACGTGTAACCACGGTAACCCCAGCCAACCTCATGTGACCAGAATTAGTTTGTGAGAATGAAAGTCTGAATTAATTTAAAATATATATTACACCTAGCAAAGTGAAATCTTATACTAGTTATATTGATACGTTATTAATGGTACAGAGCTGTCTGTCAATGTCTGTTATGGACGTTGTCGTCACTACCACATTGCATTGTGGGATATTTATGCTGCAGTAGTGTCAAGCGTTGCATACTGTAATATTTTACCGGAAATAGTATGTAATTTGCATACACTGCAACTGGAAATAGACTGGGACACATTTAGAATATTTCCTTTTAACACTATATATAGTGTACTGTTATTTGTGACATCACAAAATTACAGAAATCCTGAAGGCTTGTTTAAAGGCATAGTTTCTGAATACGGGCTGTGTGTATGTCTCCATGTTTCAATACTTTCAAAGTATTTATACAACATTTAAACCTGCTTTACAATAAAAAAGACATGAAAATCTCACTTTTTACAATATAGGACTTTTAAGTTCTAGCGACTGACCTGCAGACTGGGGTAGGTCCTGTTGTTGTCGGAGCTCTTCTCGCCGGGGATGCTTCCGGCTGAACGACCTTCACACTTGTACCTGAAGCGCATCCCCCTCTGCTTGGGCTGCTCGAAGATCTGAACCCCCGGCTCAGCCACTAGAGAGAGCACAGGCGACGAACACATTCAATGACGGGATGTGGAGAGGAAGATGGATTCAGATAACCAAACCATGAATACTTCCCCCAAGTTTTTTAAACATGGCTGCTAAACAGATTTTGGTAATTTTTGCTTGATTTCTGCTAAGTTATAGGATCAAACAGTCAATAGCCAGGATCAATAAGTCAAGCGAAGGTAACTCAGTTAATGAACATGTAATAACCGAGGAGGCGTTGAAATCACTTATCAAAAGACGTCTAGATGTTTAGGTCAAAACTGAACAAAAAGCAGACACTTTGTCTTCTGTGAAAAATGATTATAAATCATTAATTCAAACCATAGACTGTATGTAAAGATGGACGACATTACAGGTCCCTAAAAGTGAAGCCAAAACATCTGGATCACCCCCTGGTGGCTGGCTGCAGTATAGGTCATAAAGACCGCCCCCTCAATGTTAGCGGATGGGACATGGGCCAAACTAAAAAAGCAAAGCACACGTCAAATACATTTTTCCCAAAGATGTTTTCTGTCATTTTAGGTAGTACTTATCACGCGGATGTATGTTAAAGTGTTAATTTTTTAGGAAGTTGAGACGCGTCGTCCATCTTTAAATACAGTCTATTGCGCAAAATGTCAGAAAATAGCGACGAATGCCCATCACAACTTCCTAAAGCCTTTGTTTAACTGTTGATATTGTACTGTTGATATTGTGTTTCTCTCTTTGTATTTTGGAGATAAGCCTAAAGGTTTTGTATAAAAGTGATTTAAAATGTCCAATAATCCAATAAGCATGGACTTTAGTCTACACATCTTGGTTAGAATTGAGCAGAATTTGTGTGTAAAGTGAACATTTTTAGAGGTTTTCAGACAAGTTGCTGACATAGAGTAGAACCAACGTTATATATAACTTAGATGTCTATAAATCTGCATCAAATTTAGCACAATTACACATATAAGCGTCTTTTAAACTTGAAATCAGAGCTTGCTAAAAAGGCAAACCTCAGCCATTCTGCATTCAAAACAAGCAATGAAGTGATCAGTACTACTTTGACCCTTTTGCATGAAACAGAACCTCCCCCCACATGATGCCTGTGAGAGAGAGGAACTAAAACTGATCCGGGAAGTGTCTCTGTTCTGGCATGAATAGTGTTTCTTACAATGATTAAACAACACCAAAATGTGTTTTTATCGTGTGAGCCGTGTGTGTGTCAGCCACAAGCACTCTGACCAAAGTGCAGTGCTCACACACACACACACACACACACACACACACACATGTTGCCAGTATAAAACAAGTCCTGTTACATTTCTGACTTCATTAAGATGTACGTTTGCCAAAAGAAGTGGCTGGGCCGTGTCCTGCCTTCCTCATTTTGCAGCTACTTCAGCAGAGGACGCTCCGAATACAGAACTGAGACATGATGTAGCTCACACACACACATATTATAGACATTTATAACACA
Organism: Sebastes fasciatus; assembly: GCF_043250625.1. Classification (NCBI taxonomy): domain Eukaryota; kingdom Metazoa; phylum Chordata; class Actinopteri; order Perciformes; family Sebastidae; genus Sebastes; species Sebastes fasciatus. The sequence continues at coordinate 25,919,753 of NC_133803.1, read as the reverse complement.
ATATATAAACTCATACCCCCAAGAAGATTACAAGAACTTCTGACTCTCACACACACATTCACACCAAAGTGTCTGAAACAAAAGCAATGCTTACCAATAAAACAAAATGAGGAAGTGAAAGACAGTGCAATGCATTCACAGACACAGTTTTGACTTGTGGAGACAGGTTATTTTGACACAAAGAGGTATTAAAAATGTACTTACTCAGGTGTGCATCGTCCCCTAGCATGGAGGGCATAAGAACTGAGGAGGAGGGGAAAATGTGACATATAGGAAGAAATTAAGGCAAATGTGTGATGCAAATTTGATTTAAAACCATACTAAATATAATTGTGATAACATAACAAAATAATATTTCACTCAAAATGTTTTTTTAAGCTCATTCAGTTCTGCTAAAACTGTTCTGTAATTACCGACACTTACTCTTACAACATTGTCAGTCATTGCAACAAGGAGGAAGTTGTTGAACAGACTTATGATAAATAGTAACTTAAGAATAAATGTTGCTATCATAAATTTTAGGCTTAAGACATTTATATAAATACACTTACACTTGACTCACTACATGTTCTTGAACATTGCAGGCATAAATATTTAGTATTTATCTCATTCTACTTGTTACCATTATTATTATTATTATTATAAACAATATTAAAGAGTAAATGAAGGTGTTGCTACTCACCATCCATGATGCACACACTCTCACTCTCAGTGGTATCAATCACAGGTTATTGTCTCTTGGAGAACACCGAGCTGAATGAGTGACAGTGGACAGGAAAAGTAATATTTGTTAGAAGAGACTAGCTGGGGGAATTCCCATACGTCACCGCCCCCTTCATCTGAACTGACCAATCAGAGGCCGCATGACTCACAGCAGAGAGTATATAGAGCGACAAGAGGACTCATTCCTCTTCACTCCTCCAAAACACCATCTTTTTATCTATCATTCTCCTTTAAAACATCTTTTTATCTATCATTCTCCTCTAAAACACCATCTTTTTATCTATCATTCTCTTTTAAACATATTTTTATCCATCATTCTCTTATAAAATATCATCTTATCCATTATTCTCTAATAAAACATCATCTTTTTATCCATCATTTGCTTTTAAAACATCACTTTTTATCCATCATTTGCTTTTAAAACATCACTTTTTATCCATCATTTGCTTTTAAAACATCATCTTTTTATCCATCATTTGCTTTTAAAACATCACTTTTTATCCACCATTCTCTTTTAAACAACTTTTTATCTATCATTCTCTTATAAAACATCAACTTTTTATCTATCATTCTCTTATAAAACATCTTTTTATCTATCATTTTCTTATAAAATATCATCTTTTTAGCCATCATTCTTTTACTTATCTACTTATTTATTATTTAATTTGCAACTTGACTGACTGCCAGCCCCCCCCCCCCCCCTCTCAAGCACACACACTGTACACAATCACATGCACACACCTTGATATTGATCTTTGCCCAGTTCTGTTGACTTTTTTTAGTTTTCTTTATTTTTATTTTATCTATTTAATTCATATATTTTTGTATCCTGTTTGGTTTAATTCATATTTCATTTTATTTATATATTTTTGTATCCTGTTTTATTTTGTTTTCATATTTCATTTTTATTTTATTTATTATAAGAAAAAACTACAACTACTCAACTTGTCAGGCATGGAGTGGGCTCCTCCTCCATCTCCTCCCTCCATCGATGACTGCTTATGGATAGTAAAGAGCAAACACCCTGAGCTATCATCTACATCTACTACTGCTACTACTGTAGGGAAAATATGGAAGAAAGGTACATGACAGCAGGCTTGAGTTTGGAAAAAGCCACAAGAAAGAATAAGAATGTAAAACAGTAAAATATTCAAATGTTAGCAGCAGTAGCCTGCTGCATGTCACCACATGCATCAGACAGCATCATCACTGTTGAAGCATGGAGGCAGCATTGTGTATGGCTGGATGCCTTAAGTTGTCTATGGGAAGACCTGTGCAACATATTGAAGTTAATAGCTCTTGATTTCTTTAAAAGGTAATTTTCCAATTTTTAATAGCAAGCTGTATCTAAGGTAACTGACATTTAAAGACAGTCTTTTCCAGGAAAACAAACAAGGCGTGTAGGTCATAATAAAAACCCCTCCCATTACCGATTTACATATAAAATATATACAAAATATATGCAACAAAAGACACAGACATCAGCATAGTTTTTAGGGGTTTAATGGGTGTACGGATTCATTTAAAGGAAGTGATAAACACATACAAAAATACCCTTTCAATACATTTTAGAAACAAACATCTAAATGACTTGTTTTGTTAAATGTTTCCGAACAGCAAAACATGAGTCGTCTGAAACAGAGTGGTGCAGATTTCATTAAAAAGAGACCTACCTGCTATGAATGCTATTAAAAAAAAAAAAGAAAAAAAAAAGAAGAAAAGAATCACATGGTACAAATATGCAAATATAAATAAAGTGATAAGAAAACCCCCGATAATGAAGAATATGCCTTTTTGAAAAAAAACAAAAAACTGTTCTCTGTACATTTTGGGGAAACGGATGCTGGAAAATCGCTCCCTGTGTCTCTCTACCTGCTCTGAAGAAGAGGGCGCCTCATCAGCATCACTTTACTGTATACATATATCTTCTGAAATCAAACAGTCACCAAGTTTCAGACCTTAAAGATGAAGGTCGGGGCCTAAGGCAGGAAGATAAGTTGTCTCCTGACCCCCTGACACCCCCACCCGTAGCCTCAGGAGATGCCTTTTTAAGAACCTCCACAGGAGGCGCAGAGGGTTAACACCCACAACGAAGGGAATCCCATCTCTCTCCAACAAATGACCATCTATGCATGCACACTCACACACACACACACAACCATGTACGCATGCATTCACACACACAACTCAAAAGCTTTTTTTCACCACAAACTCTTTCAGGACTTCGCTTCATCTGCTAGCAAACTGATCTGGTGGGGGGTCGGGTGGAGGGGTCAAGCGGTATCCTGAACAATTTTGTTGTTTGGCCCTCCTGGTTTTAGATTTTAGGTGTCAAGACAATCACAGGGACGTACACAAAAACTGAAACACTTTCTTTAAACCGTCCAGCACTTTTTGCGTCAACCACACCTAATCTGACATCTTTAACACACCAGGCAAAGTAAGCAGAAAAACTCGTCAACCTTTTCTTTTAATCCAACACATACAACAGGCGGGACACTTTTGACACTGAAGCTACACTGAACAGAAGGATTAGCGGGGCGTTGTTGATATGGTTCTTCTTACTAATTTCTGCACTAATCCCTCTGAAAGCTGAACAATAACTGAAAAAGCTTCAGATCAATTTAAGCACTTCCAGAAAAATGCTGTTGTCATAGTAAGGATTTTCTCGCTCTTACCGGCACCTGAGAAGCGCTGATGTCACCGGGCGTCTACGATCACCTACACACACCGCAAGTCCAATACCAACCTGGAGTCCTCTCGTGGTGGTCCAAAGAGTCATGGTTGTGATATCCAAGCAAACCCTCAATAAAGCCTCCCTGCAACTGTATCCAAACCTATACAGTGTTTTTACAAAAAAATATCCAGGGCTGGAGACATTTTTTTTTTTTTGGACAAGCAATAGAGAAAAACAAAAAAAATTACAATTTTTTTAAACTTTTTTTTTTCCTTTTTAGATAAAACTACAATAGAATGGTCAAAAGACTTACAGAGATCTTTTGCTCTTTTTTTTTTTTAAGACAAAAAAGTTATGTACATCAACATTTACTGTACAGGTTTCTGTTTGGGAGAAATGAAAAGAAAATAAATCAGCATACACTAGAAGTGTGTGTAGCAAGCGTCGATAAATGTTCTGGGGCTGTTTTTAAAACGTTAACCGGGAGGGAAAAAAAGGGGGAAACGAAAAGAACAGCTCCGTTTCCATCTGAACTGTGTACATTTTTTTAAACGCTGAGGGATGAAGACGAGTAAAAAAAACGGTCGCTTTAGTTCTCATGTCGGATATCTCCGTGACGGTTGTGTTAAATGCCCTCTGGCTGTGAGCGACACAACATCTGGTTTGACAAAATCACCTATCCACTGGCAAATCTGTAATCTCTGAAAGATTTGAGGTGAAGCGTCCGTCCTGCTGCTTCACACTTGAGATTGACCGACCTGAACACACTGTGTGAAGTCATCTTCTCGCTGTTTGACTCAACTGTAAAGCCCCAACTCTCTGTGTGTGTGTGTATATATAAATCCAGTCTACAGTTGTGTGTTCAAGCTATGTGGATTCTGGCCTTTTCTGTTTCTTTCAGCCTCTTGGCCTGCTCCTCCAGCGAGGGGGAGTGGGATCTCTTGGCGGTCGCACCGTTCAGCGGGTCGGCTCCTCGGCTCACTAATGTGGGGATGGAGCTGCCGACGGGGGGCACCGCGTGTTTGGACGCCACGTGTTCTACAGAAAGAGAAAGAAAAGGACAAAAACAGTGTTCATTTTGGCGCCTGATTTTGATTTAGTCTTTTGACAAAAATGCACATTAGTTTTACCACAGTGACATTTTAGTCGCCATCTTGGTTGTGACTTTTGGATTGACCCACTTGTTCACTAAGGGCGCTTTGACAAGCCATAGTCCGTTTGGCTAGTCCGAATCAAAAGTGAAATTGACACTTTTGATTTGTTTTCCATTTAGTCTGGTTCGATTTCACAGTGAAAGCGAAATCTTTTTTGTCTCCAGAGCTGCCACTTCTGTGCAGGGAATCCCAGACCTTGAAATATTGCTGTCAAAGGGTTTTCACTTTGACTCGGCACTGACCTACTGTGCGCATGAATCCCCAGTATCTCCCCTAGTTTATCTCGAATGACTATATAAACGTCACTGTTATCAGATGTCTGCGGTAGTTCAAGTCAGTCCTCTCCCACTCATGTTGACCTGTCGTTCACCTGCGTCCATGTCTGCAAATGCCCGCACAGGCAGCTTATGTTTTGGTCTGATTGGAAACGGTCCGAGACCACCTGTCGCAAGCGGTCTAGGACCGACTGTTTTGGTCCACACAAGAGTACGATTACTATGTTCACAACTGAGTTTGATTAAAACAGACTAAATGTTGGCTTGTGAAAGTGCTCTTTAATACGGTTCATTGTCTCAGTTTAACTTCAGACAAGCAGCTAAAATGTTAGAAAAACATTAAGACAAAAAAGTTCCTTTAGCAGCACACCTACAGGAAGCTCTACATTAGAGAGATGACACTGATTGCATTCATTCCTACCGATAGCCTATATATACAAAAAACAGCTGACTGAAAGTAACATTAACTTTACACGTTGTATGTTTGTTACTAATGGCACGTTAACGTTAGCTTGCTTTTTAAAAAATGAAAGTCAGCGTGCTGTCCTGCATGTTTTCGTTAAGGATGCACGATTACCGATGCCGATAAAGATGTTTAAAATAACAATTTTGCCGATACCCAATACAGATGTTTTTGTTGTTTATTTTGTTTTGTGCCGGTGAAACAAAGACATCTTCTTTATAAAAATAACTGGACTGTTTTAAAGTCATTCAGCATTTCACTACACTGTCTTTGAATGAGCACAAATTCAATCATACAAATGTATGAAACAACCTTTAATATAACCAAATATTTATTGTCATAGTTTTCCTTAACAAAATGGACAAAAACTAATCTGAGTGAGGAGCACCTTGATGAACTAACAGAACTGATGAACGACTGAAAAAGCAAATGATACACTCACTTGAGCCAATGACAGGAATGGACATGCCCTTTTCTTCGCTGGCAGGAGGAGCGTCGGGGGTGAGTGTGCCCTCAAACACGGGGGGCTTGGGAGGTGTGATGCTACAATTAAAATGAAACAGACAGGCCGAGAAATACATAAGTTAAAACATTAGAAAGTCAAACAACATCAACGTGGTGCTGGGAGAATAGCTGAAGCTCACTTGTGGCGGTTGAGGGCCAGTTTAATGGAATTTTTCACGACGCGACAACTGTTGCTGGCGGGGAGAGGCGAGGAGGCGTCTGGCAGCTCCATGCTGGGAAGTCTCTGAGGAAGGAAATAACAATATTTTAATAAGAGTATTTAAAATCATTTAATAAATACTTTAACAGAACCAAAGTGCACCACGTAGAGAAAGTAATTATCCAACGTTAATTAAAATCAAATCATTCAGGTATGAAAGGAAGCGGTGTTGTTACCTGTGTTCTTGAGGTATCGATGGTTGGAATGGGCTTAGCCTTTGATCCAGAAAGAGGGGTCTAATGGTGAAAAGAGGCAAAATGTGAACATTTGTTTTGTCCGCCATTACACGGTCAATAGAAGCAGCCAGAGTAAATAACACCTACCGCATTGGGTACTTCTCCTTGTGTGCAGGAATCAGATGGTGGATACGGCTCTTTAAATGCAGAGTCATCATTGGACACCACCTGCAGCAAAAAAACAGCACAGTGTCACAAATTAAATCTGCCATTAAGTTTAAATCCAACACCAAACACACGGTAACTCCTGCCCTCCTCACCTCTGTGTCTTTGTGCCTCTTGGCCAGGTCCTCTTGTGTAGGCGAGTGTGGTCTCTTGGCAGGAGCTCCGTTGACCGAGTCCTCCAGGCCGTTGTTGGGCTCCTCTTTGGGGCTGCTGGCGGCGTTGGGCTGCACGTCGCCGCTCGGCACGTTGGTGACGGAGCTGGTGGCTGGTGGGGAAGAAGGTCTCGCTTTAACCGCAGGCTCTGCAGGATTAGAAGGATTAGAAGGAGACAAACAAGAATAAATTAGAACAGGATGATTTATCCACATCTTTGACATGCCTTCAACATCTCAATACCTTTTGTCGATTAGTCGGTTTGAAAAAATTTCAAAATTCTCTGATTCCAGCTTCTTAAATTTGAATATTTTCTGGTTTCTTTACTCCTCTGCGACCGTAAACTGAATATCTTTGATTTGTGGACAAAACAAGACATTTGAGGACGTCATCTTGGGCTTTGGGAAACACTGATCGACTTTTTCTGACATTTTGTAGACTAAACAACTAATCGATTAATCGAGAAAATAATCAACAGATTAATCAACAATGAAAATAATCGTCAGTTGCAGCCCTATTCTCTAGATTTGAAAAGTTTGATTAAATATCCCGGCTGTCAATTATGCCAAATAACGTTTTATGCTATTGCTAAAATATTAAACAGCCTATCCCAGAGAGGAAAATTACTCTCCCATACTTAATAGACAGTATCTGAGTAATAGTCACTGGACAAATGACTCACGTGAGCCAATGACGGGGATGGACATGCCCTGGTCTGTAGCAGCTGATGCTGATGGTGATGCTGCTCCTGCTGCTGCTGCTGCGCTGGGTGCTGGGGAGCCCTCCGCAAAAAGCTGCTTGGGAGGGCTGACGCTGCAAAATACAAAGAGACAAAAAACATTTGCTCAGCGTCATATTGTGGATTTGAGTCTGGTCATTGTCAATAGTGATAATATATATTAAAAAAACAAACAGGATATACATTAGAATAGAACATCTGGGGATACAAAAATCCAATGCAATAGAGAATGACAACACTAAAATGCAAATTAAAGTGTAGAGGTGCATCATACCTGTCCTCTGTGTCAGACGCAGACTTGGGAGCTTTGTTGGATGGAGAGGTAAAGGGAGTCCCTGAGTCTGTGTCTCTGGAGCTGTCCAGGGGACTGTTGTCCAGAGAGATCCGCTTGGAGCTCCCCCCGTTAGAGTTACGGTTCAACTCAGCTATGCTCTGCAGAAAAACAAACACAAAAGAGGAAAAACATCAAGTCAGTAATCATGAAATGTTTAAAAAAAAAATGATTAAGGCTTTTGTCCCAACATGCACATGAAGATATATCTCACCCTCTTCTTCTTCTGCACCAGTTCAGGAGGAAGGTACTGATGGAGCTGTTTCTTCTTCACATGCGTTGCTTCAATCTTCATCCCATCCTTCAGCATGTTGATGTTGTTGGCTTGTCTGTACACTGCAGACAACAACATGGCGTGTTAAGGTTCATTGACTGCTGGCATGAATGCATGAAACATGTTTGACTTTCTTCTTAGCGTAGTCCATGTGACTGCTGGCCATTTCTTCCATTTTGACACTTTAAAAAGAACATTTGACTTTGCTGAATTCATATTTTCAATATAGAGTCTTGCCGTAACAGAAGAACTACCGAATAGGGCTGAGGGTGTGTATTTTCTCTTATTTTCTTACTAGCTAAATTATGTATATTGCATGTGCTGCATTTTGCTGCATTTATTTTAAATGGGTTTTTATGCCACTAATATTTTTACTTGCAGTGTATACTAGTAAATGTCCTGTGCTGTACCCTATTTTATCTTTAACGTTTGACTAGCACCTACCAGTGTCTGTGAAGGACTGGATGTCGTACGTCAGGTCAATGTTCACGCTCTCCGGACTCTCCACTTTCTTGAAGATGATCCCGATGAACCACATGGACACAAAGTCGTTCCTGTTACAGAAACACACAAGTAGCAACATGAAAATAACAGTCGTGTTTCGTCTTTTCACACATGCCATGGCAATGCTGGAATATGTGGGTCAGACGGGCGTAACCCTTTAAGTGCTTTTCTCTGCAATGTTACTGCTTTCATTCACAACACAGCCGTACCGGCATGTTCCCCGAGATGTTACGAGGTCTTGAGGTGCAAAATTGGCAGTACAGATTTCCCTGAATATTGATCCCTGCTCCCATTCACACATGAGCCCATGCAGGAAATGTTCCTGCGCATTTCAGGGATAGACTGTATGTGTGAAAGGAGCTAATGTTGTAGAAATATATTCTCGCAGTTCTCTCAAAGCTGCATTCAACTATTGCCATGTGTCTGCCTAATAATCAATGACAAGACCCAAGCCAATAATGACTTCATGACTAGCAGTATTCACACAGGTCAACATGAAACATTACTCAAGGACAAAGAGGAAATACTTGCTGAGTGACCCTGAAAAGGTTTGATTAATGATTAGTAGGATTTGCCTTCACTAATCCAGAGCTCTCTCAGCGAGCTGTTTGTCTGGATAAAACTGAACTCACTCGTTGCGGTTCTCTTTGGACCCGGGGAAGGACTGGGGGTTGACGTGAGCCAGGGTGATGTACTCGTTCCTCTCCAAGTTTCCCACCAGAACGCGGATCTTTGACTCCACCAGACCGATCCTGAGGGAAAGCATCGAGATGTGTTCACAAAGGTGCCGCTAATACAAGTCATCCTCAGTACAGTTTCACTCGGTACAGACGCTTACCATTCTAAGTGGTTTTCTTCTGTGGAGGCACTGGCAGTGAGAACGATGTAATGCCTGCAGCACAGAACAGAAGACACGATGTTGAGCAGATAAACGCAACAAACTCCTTCTAGGACTCATAAAATGTTTATACAGTGACTGGCTGCATTACGGCAACGTTTGCTATAGCCTACCCAGGTGTATAATTATGAGGACTACAACTGAATGAAAACCTCCCTCAACACAATCAGTATTCGCTGAAAGACTACTGTGCAGGAATAATGATCTTGTGTCCAGTCCCTGCACATCTTTACATGTGCGATTGGTCTTAATTCTGTATGCAATATAAATTAATAAATGGGGTGATATCAGCAGCATATTAATCTTTAAAACTGAGCAGGAGCTCAAACAGAACGTTTCAGACAGAGGGTGAAAAGGGGTGCTGCAGCACAGCCGCTATGAGAAAAATAAAGCAATTTTTTTAACATTAAATCATGCAAACATGTTCTAGTAGAAACCAAAAATACAAGTACTGTAAGCACATGCAAATAAGCAGAATAGGTCACTCCTCTTTACTTCTGTAAAATGACTATGGTGTGATTTTTGAGGTGATCTGTACCAAACAAAGATGTTTTCTTAAGTCTGTAGAATATGATGTGTAGGCCAGGACGTCTCCGCAGCACCACAATATTTAATTTAAAAATGGTATATTGACACATATTTTAGATTTAACAAATGTTGTGCCTCCTGCGATTTGAAAATTGCAGTAGGCCATGTTGCGATTTCCCAAAAATTGCAATTAACTGTGCAGCCCTGCTCCGATGGTGAAGCAACAGCACCAACAGGACATGGCAGAAAACTCAGTTGTGACACTTGTGTGTGGGAGGAACTTTCATAAACAAAATGAGTCGACCAACTCTACTGACCACAGTTAGGATGAGTCAAATCTGCCCAAATTCAAAGAGTGATAACAATAGGTTGGTCGGAAACAAAAAACAGTTTCCAGTTTTAGTTTCAACGGCAAAATACAGTCTATGGCATGCAAACACTCAACACACGAACAGCTCATTTCCACATAACTTAACATGATACCGACTTGTGACTGATGCCATGTATATGAGAAACAAGCAGCTCTATGTTTTACTCATCTTGCTTTGTTATAGAGCTGATAATTGATTAATTGATTTGAGTATTTTTTTAAGAAAAAATAAGTCAAAGTTCTGATTGCAGTTTCTTAAATGTGAATATTTGCTGGTTTCTTTACTCCTCTATGACAGTTAACTGAATATCTTTGAGTTGTGGAAAAAACAAGACATTTAAGGACGTCTTCTTGGGCTTTGGGAAACACTGTGCGACATTTTTCACCATTTTCTGACATTTTATAGACCAAACAATTTATCGGTTAATCCAGAACATAATAGACAGATTAATCGACAATGGAAATAATCATTAGTTGCACTCCTACTTTGGTAAATAAAATGTTCAATCATCAATCCTTTTTCTGACAAAATCAACACCTACTTGTACTTCTGGAAGAAATTGGGTGGCTCAAAGAGTTTGGACCATTCTGCTTTTCCCTGAAGAATCTCATCTGTGACGCTGAGGCCTGTTCATGCCAGACATAAAGACACATCAGGCTAAACAATCCAACATTCAAAGGGACACTTGAAAAACGATTAAGTTTTGTTATTCACAGGAACAGAAATGTACCGTTACCATTGCCTTTCATAAAAACTTTGTAATGCAAAACTTTAAGAGAACTGGAAAAGCAGGTGAACAGATATTTAATTTTCAGTCCTTACCGTATTTGAACTCCTCGCTCATGATGGTGCGCGTTGACGTGGAGACGTTGTACGTGGAGTTCTGCTGGGGATAGGCGGGGGTGATGATGGGCATCAGGTGGTATCTGTCGGAGGGGTTCACCTAAAAACACGGAACAGGGACCAAGATTGGTTTTCGCTGCAGAAACGAGAGCCTTCATACTCCACCCACCAAAGTGAATGTGTAGGGCAACTTCACACACCCACACACTGACAGGGATCATAAACCCAAAGGGCACACATCCCACACACAAGGTACATCCCAATCCACTTCACTGTTTCCCTTATTTGCATTTTTTCCTCAAGTGATGCAAAGCAGGAGGAACGAAGGAAACATATTGTGAAACGAAACGCGCTTCCTTCTAAAACATCATGTGAAGAGATTTGTCTATTGAGGAAGGCTACAGAGCTGGATCACCTGCAGCATCTTCCCTTTGAGTACGTATTTAGACAGATAATGTGCCGCACTACCCAACGTAGTCACCACCGTTAGCGCTATTCATTTTAGCCATTTCATTTTAACGTGACATAAGATAATTTGAAATATTACACATGCACATTGAGCCAACTGCTAGACGACGCATGCATGACAAGCCTGTGTTTAAACTGTGTACAGGTCAGTCAAACCACAATTTAATTTCTAAGTATATTGCACATGCTTAGTTGATAATGTTTTACATCGGACGCCAGCCACTCAACGACCTTGTCCAGGTTCTCGGGGTTAAAAGGGGGAACTATGTGAGAATGCCTCCTTACCACCAAGAGCTATTTTGGGGTGAAGGTACAGACCGTACTCTGAAAAACTTCACAGGAGTCATTTCTGCCAGCAGTAAAGCCTCTACCATGCAAGTATTTGTTTCCGCACTTGTAATTTTTCTGGATTATGATGAGCATGTCTCGCAGTAAACAGAAATACTTTTAAAAAGTAGCCTAAACATTTGGGAAATTATATAAATTGTATCTAAAACTATACTTTCTGCACAATGCACGGTGACTGCTGGCCGTACTGTGACTGAACGGAAACCACACCAATAGATAATTAAAATGTGTTTATTGCTGAAGAGACACAACAAACATGACACAGCAATTACAACAGCTAGAATGCTTTCAATTAAGGCTAAAGACCAATTAGTTTAGGGTGTAAGTAAATTTATGGTATTATAATGAAAAAAACAGTATAGCAAAACAAATATATCAAAGGCCAAGGAGAGAAGATTCAAATGGATAACCTGCAAGAAGAGTGTGCAAAGGTGTCCTTAGCAAATATTTACGACTGCAGTGTTGTAATTATGGGATTTTAACACACTGTTTTGCTATTCAGTTGTAAAAATTTTTTACTGAAGGGGTGTGAGATAAAAAGACGTCCACTTGGGAAGTCTTCCTTGCTCCAAGCTGCTCTGGGAAGCCTCCTCCGAGCACAGTTAAGAGCATCGGAACTCATGATAGAGGACCCGATCAATTTTCCGGGTCACATGAGGACAGAGGGATGAGGAGACATGAAAGAAGAGAAAATAACCTATACTCTCATTTGTTGAGCTAATTTTTAAAAATACCAACAAACTCACAATTTAGCGGGTTAACTGTCCAGACAGTGTTTCCTGTGTCTACGCAGCAATATAAAATGGAGGCATAACATCGTTAACATGTGGGTATAAAACACCGGTGTCATACTCACTCTGGGATCCCACACAGGCAAATTCAGATTACTGTCCTCAGGCTGTTTCAATAGCACAGGATTCGGCCACTCCCTGGAGGATGGAAATGACAAATGTAGTAAAATGTGAGAAATACAACAGGCATTGCACAAGGTTGTGAAATACTGCCATCAAGTGGAACAAAACAAATGTCATGATGTAATTAATTGCAAGAACTAAATACCATTTGGAAAACACCAAGAAGAACTTGTGGACCAGCGTGGCAGCCACAGCGTTAGGATAGAGCTGGCAGGTCCTGGCCACCAGCATGGCCCACGACACTCCACCCAGAAACCCCAGCATGTTGGAGTAGATCCCACGACCTGCAGGCGGACGACACATTACAATAAGGGTAAGATAAGATAAAATAATTCTTTATTAGTCCCACAGCGGAGAAACTTGCAGGAAAGGGAACCTTCCAAACAACAGAGACATTGGTAAAAAACAAAACAAGATATATTAAATAAGTAAACTGTAAAAAACAAGATAGAAAATAAAATAGTAGACGGACTGAATGAATGGTTGGGTTCACATTATTGCACATATGAAATGTTGATATGTTGTAAGGCAGAGACATCTTAAAAATATTGGTGTCAGCCAAAAGATTTGTTAAGTACACACTAAACTGGGGGGGGACACCTGTAGGAGGCAATATCTTTAATTCTACGCACAAATTCGTTAGTCACTTTTTAGAGCACTTCTATAACTACTGAATATGACACAAGGATAAAATAAAATCAGACGTACAAAAAAATAAATGTTAAGGTGCACCCAACAACACAAGAACATTTAAATCCACTTACGTTTTGCCCACAGTTTGATGGCTCTCAGTGTCAGTCTGAAGTTTTCTTTGTTTGGCACCAGGTACAGTATTTCGTCAGTCACTCGACAGCCTGTAAGACAAAACACCAGAAACCTAAAACACTGCGAGTAAAGTATTACACTCATATATACACACACACTCTTACAGTTAATGCGGAGAGAATTCCCTGTAAGAGAAGGTTTAAGTTACAGATGGTTTGTAGCGTACCGTTGAGGCTGCGGATACACCGAATGTCCAAGTTCCTCAGGATGGAGTCTCCCCTCAGGTCCAAGTTGTCTGGAATGGACTGTAAGGCCAGTCTGGCAAAAAGCAGGTCAATCTGCTCAGGCGGACACAGAGGAGAAGGAAAGTACAGATGACACAGAGTATAAATGATCCGTCTAATACTAAAATACCAGGCACAACAAAATGCTTTTTTGTTTTTGTCATAAACAGGTCGACGCCTCTTTCTTGTGGGAATGGCAAGCAAGTTCAAAGCAGTACGGCACAGCAGGATGAGCTTTTAAATGACTTATTTATTTTTTAAATTTCATCAAGGCGAAATACAAGACTTCAAGTACAGAGGTTTCATTCTGGTTTCTCTCATCTCTGTTACCTTATTTTATATCTCAAAGTGACTTACCTCTATTCCGTCAAATTTGAACTTTATCACTGGTACAAAGGCGTCCTCGACAGCCTTGAGAAAGCACCAAAAGAGACAATATCACCAACACGTCTCAGATAAGGCGAAGTCACATAGCTGGCTGACATCATGATGAACAAGAGGTTGAAAATCAAAGTCAAGAACACAGAGCTTATAAAGAAACATGCGAGTGTCACATATGGGTGTCTTTGGAGACCAGGGTTTCAGTATAATATCCAATTTAATTATCATCCTCCTTTAACAACATCTAATAAATACAGGGCTACTCTGAGTAACATTTATCTACCAAATAAAAGTGCACCACCACTTTGCATTTTTGGATAAGATCAGCAAGATGTGAATTTAATTTGTTTTTAAACTGCAAGTAAACACTTTAACAAATAGCAGCTCATCTGATAATTCTATATAAATATAATTTAGTGTCAAAACAAACAAACTAAAAGGGTGTACACACTTTTTCATCATGTATATTGATGTTAATAAAGACACACACCTTGGGAAATTAACACACAAGCTGACCTAACAGCACAGGCAATGCTCCTGGGTTTTGCTCTCTGCTGAGTTACTACATTATAGCTCCTCTATCTATTCAGCAAAAATAAACTCAGCCATACAGATGTAAGGGAGTAATCTTTATCAGTGTTTGGTATTGTTCAGCGTTCCCAATACAGTGAACTCAGCTCTCTGTTGCTCTTGCATCTTTCTCAATGAAAAACCTTTGATTGAATGGACTGATTTTTACAAGCTCAAGGGTGAAACAGGGGCTTTCTTCATTGAGAAATGGCCAGACGTGCTACATAAACTTACCCTCAGGTCTTTGATCTCTTCGTGCTGTTTGAATTTCTCAAAGAAAGACTGGAAAAAGTCACTTCTTTCTACATGGCGTGGAGCCACACACAAGGCATCAATATCAGCTCCTGAAAGAAACCCTTAGTGTTAGCGGTGTGATCTGCGTTGCCCAGTAGGTTAAATGGTTAATGACTTCAATAACAATCTGATAAGTTGCTGCATTCAAGGTCAAAGAGAGTTCATGTGATAAAATATCACGGATAAAAAAAACAAGTAGAGCAACTTGGTAAAAAATATTCTAAATGAACAAGAATTACAATTCAAGCGTAAACCTTTTTAATGCAGCAACAAATTGGTCAAAACTTAAACAGGAATTAAAATTCCAGTGTATAATGTACACAGGATATAAACATAGAATTGAATGAATAGATCGGTCCCATTGTCACAAACATCCGATCCAGCTATTCGAGTCGGTATCGGCCCGACATCTGATCCAGTATCAGTGCATCCCTAGAAGTCACATTCTGAAATCTCGCGAGAGGGCTAGACCTCATCCACATTGTTGAAATCAGCTAAATATTCAGCCATGACCTTAAAAATCTTTAGAGAACACTAAGCTACGCTTTCTGTACTCCAACACAACAAACTCTGACAACACCGGCACTTCTCTCTCCAACTTTCACTCACGTTTCCACCGTTGTCTTTCGGCAACAAGTCATCTCTCACGAGATTACACAACAATACTTCTACTAGAGCGGGACTTGGACACAATAACAAACAGACCGGATCAAGCGAAAGGTAAGGAAGAACGTTTTATTTCTCTCTACGCTCCTTTCCATAATGTTGTCAGACACTTATAATAAGTCTGTCAGTGTCAAAAACAAGCACTTCTAGCGGATGTAACTTGACGGTGAGGAGTTGTCACGAGTGATTACGTTAAAGGCCTTTTAGTGACTTCAGCGTTCTCCCTCAAACTGGACCAATTTCAAAAATTGTTGTCCCCATTAGTCACTAAAACACAAAAACATGGGAAAATAGGGTCCAGGTTGAAAAACATTAGTTTTTAGTATTTTGTATTTCCTGTTGTTTGAGCTTGCTTGTTGTGTTTGTTGTTAAAGCATGAAGGTACTCCGACCACATTCACACTAATGCCTTCAGTCTATAGTGAGCCAATGTTTACACAGCTTTCAGACCCCAAAACTAGGCTTTTCAAAAACACTCTCAATAGGCAGAGGAATATGACAATGCCAGCCTCGTGCTTTAGTGTGGTCAGGGTGAACTGAGCTTTTCAAAAACAACAAGATATGCCTGTTTAGACAGGGCCGAGTGGTGTGTCGCAGTAATGTCCCGATACCTCTATCTCTCTTTGCTCCTCTTGAATGACAATATAGCCACGCACATAGTTCAGATGTTGTCTTAAAGTGTAATGTTGTCGGACAGCTTCCCGTCAGTGATTGATGATGAAATGACTAGACATACCTTTTGTGTGCACTCCAAGTCTGTACGAACCAAATGTAAATATCTTGCCCCCAACACAGCTTATAGCTGATGGTGGGAGGTTCTGTAGAGGAGAGAAGCATAAACAGTGAAATCAGTATTGTTCTCTTTATAGCATAACAATAGATAGCTTTCTGATTTGATAGTCACCATTAGTGACGCCATTATACATCATAAATCACAGCTTTTACTTTCAACACAACAGGACCCACCTTTAATTCACTGATCTCTGCGATCCATTCTTTAACAAAGTTATTCAACTTCCCAAGAACTGCAAGTCTGAGAAGAGATACAACTTTTAGTGGGTGTTTCATTCACAATCCAGCCCTCTCATGGTGCATTACATTACAAGTGTTCATGTTTTTGTGTGCACCCTTAGTAAGTGTAGTTAGAGTTGTTCCGATACCGATAACAGTATCGGAAATGCGTCCGATACTACCCAAAGTTCGGGATCGGGTATCGGCAAGTACGCCTATGTACCGATCCGATACCATCATTTTTTTAACCCAGAAAAAAAATCACCTTGTTTAAACCTAGGGCTGACCTGAATGCTTCGAAGCTTCGACCGTTGCCCTGGTATTCGACTTCCAAATCACTATTCGAATGCTTCAGTTTTTAAATATTTTTTATATACAAGTATGTAAAAATATTGTATAAATCCCAAAATAACCTATGAAATAGGTCCCACATCATTACATATTAATATTCAACATTAATGATTATTAGTTAATCTCAGATGGATATTGCTGTTTTTACGTGTAGAAGTGTGCGTGCGGCAGCGGCAGTGTCCTGATTACTGAAATGGGGGAATGGAGACAGACAGAAAAACATGTCAGCCTGTTGCTCCTCGCTGCTCCGCGCTGCTCCGCGCTGCTCCGCGCTGCTCCGCGAAGCTTCGAATATTTCTCATCGAAGCCCAAAAACTGGTATTCGAGACAGCCCTAGTTTAACCAGAAATCAATTCTTCTTCGCCACTCCAAAACAGTAGTCTTCACTGTGCTGTCGCCCTGGATGTATCATGGCTGCCACTGGCAACTACTGTTTTAGAGCAGCGAAGAAGAACTGATTGCAGGTAGTTTGTCGTAGCTGTTAAATAATAATAATAACCATATATTTTTCTTATCACGCTGTTATCGGAATCAGTATCAGGAAGGAAACAAACTATGTCAGAACATCTCTAAGTGTAGTTTTGATTATGGATGTCACGAGAACCGATACTTCGGTACCAACCAACACGGTACCAAAATTCTAAAAATGTGACGGTACTCGTTTTCTTCGTTACCAAAAGGTACCGAACGATGCCTGTAATGGTCATTTGGTACCGGAGCGGAGGTACTGGAGATGTGATTCTTCCGGATCTAATGGGGGCAGTATACGCTTACAAGTGTTCTCATCTGCCGTGAAATGAAGGAAGAAGAACGTTGTAAGACACGGAAAAAAAACAACAACACGAAACGTGAGAGATGGCAGCTGCTGCAGCGCTACCTCCGCCTCAACTCGTTGAGAAAAGAAATAGCAAGAGTCGGGTATGGAAGTACTTTGAGTTCGAGGCGGATTTACAAGGAGTAATAATAGATTTGCAAAAACCAGTATGCGGTGCACTAATGGTGACGTTGTACTTTTCTTTCCAAAGGAGGAAATAGCAAAGCACCTCAAAGACAGACATCCAGACAATATTGTTTGTTTTAAATACTTGAAGGCTACATGCCACTGTTCTGTTTTGCAATGTTAATAGAAGTTTATTTTTATTTATTACTTAAAGGCTACATGCGTCTGTTTTTTGTAATGCTCAAATGTTTTAATAAAAGGAGTGAGTGTTGAATTACATGGGATTTATTTATTTTTTTACCGTTGTATTGAATTGGTATCGAGAATCGTGTAAATTCACTGGTATTGATATCGACTACTAGATTTCTGGTACCGTGACATCCCTAGTTGTGATTGCTGCAATGAAATGTAAGCACTCAAGAATGCCCCCATACTGGTGTTATGGTTAATATAAAATAACAATTTCTGTTCCTCACCTATGGTTCAATTCCTCTTCATCTTCAAACACCCCAAAAGGTTTCATAGCATCACAGAGCTTAGTGGTGTACTGGTGGTCTATATCTCGTGGGGGTGCAAGGCTAATGGCAGAGGTGATGCCATAGTGTTTCTGAGGCTGCTGCCCACCAGGCATGGTGCTGCGAGGGGAACAAGAATACATACATTAAAATAACAGCTAGCAGTTCATTTATTATCATGTAATGGTTTCTCAAACCCTGTGTTACTTTATGCACAAGAATACCAAGTTATAGCAAAGATATTTATAAGCCACAGACACATTTTATATAGTGTTATGCTTTCCTAGTTCATGCACAATATTACCAAGTTATAGTAAAGATATTTATAAGCCACAGACACATTTTGTATAGTGTTGTGCTATGAAACAACAGCTAACGTTACTACACACTTTCATTTTTATCATGTAATGGTTTCTCACACACTGTCTTACTTTATGCACAAGATTACTAAGTTATGGCGAAGACATTTATAAGCCACAGAAACATTTTGTATAGTGTTTGCTAGCTTCCGTTTCTATTATTACCGCGGATCCCCATGTGTAAACACGCTACATGCGCTGACAACAATGTTCACATCATTTTTATCATGCAATGGTTTCTCAAACCCTGTCTTACTTTATGCACAAGATTAACAAGTTACAGTGAAGATATTTATAAGCCAAAGACACGTTGTTTAGTGTTATGCTTTACTAGTTTATGCACAAGAATACCAAATTATAGCAAAGATATTTATAAGCCAGACACATGTTGTATAGTGTTTTGCTAGATTCTGTTTCTATTATTACCTTGAACCCACATGTGTAAACACGCTACATGCGCTGACAACAATGTGCACATTACTTACAAGCGTATTAATTACTCCATAAATGTGTGTTATTCTAAATCTGAAGAGTTAATTTAACAAAAAATGCCTAAGACATGTCTGAAATTAGCTTTATGCACAAAACTACCATATTATAGTAAAAATATCTATAAGCCACAGACACATTTTATAGTGTTATGCTAGTCCTTTCTATTATTACCACATGTGTAAACACGCTACGTGCGCTCACAACAATGTGCATATTACTTACAAGCATACTAATAACTCCATAATTGTGTTTAACTCCAAATCTGAAGAGTAAATTTAACAAACATTACCCAAAACATGTCTGAATTAGCTTTTTACTAGTCAACATTTTGTAGTGTTATGCTATGCAACACTTCATTTTTATCATGTAATGGTTTCTCAAACCATGTCTTACTTTATGCACAAGATTACTAAATTATAGTAAAGATATTTATAAGCCACAGACACATGTTGTTTAGTGTTTTGTTAGTTTCTGTTTCTATGATTACCGTGAACCCACATGTGTAAACACGATACATGCACATGTGTATATTACTTACAAGCGTGTAAAATACTCCATAATTGTGTGTAATCCCAAATCTGAAGAGTTAATTTGACAAAAATTGCCTAAGACATGTCTAAAATTAGCTTTATGCGCAAGACTACCATATTATAGTAAAGATATCTATAAGCCACAGACACATTTTATAGTGCTATGCTAGTCCTTTCTATTATTACCACATGTGTAAACACGCTACGTGCGCTCACAACAATGTGCATATTACTTACAAGCATACTAAAAACTCCATAATTGTGTTTAACTCCAAATCTGAAGAGTAAATTTAACAAAAATTGCCTAAAACATGTCTAAAATTAGCTTTAAGCACAAGACTACCATATTATAGTAAAGATATCTATAAGCCACAGACACATTTTATATAGTGTTATGCTAGTCCTTTCTATTATTACCACATGTGTAAACACGCTACATGCGCTCACAACAATGTGCATATTACTTACAAGCATACTAATAACTCCATAATTGTGTTTAACTCCAAATCTGAAGAGTAAATTTAACAGAAATTGCCCAAAACATGTCTGAATTAGCTTTTTACTGGTCAACATTTTGTAGTGTTATGCTATGCAACACTTCATTTTTATCATGTAATGGTTTCTCAAACTTTATGCACAAGATTACTAAGTTATATTAAATATATTTATAAGCCACAGACACATGTTGTTTAGTGTTTTGTTAGTTTCTGTTTCTATGATTACCGCGAACCCACATGTGTAAACACGATACATGCACATGTGTATATTACTCACAAGCGTGTAAAATACTCCATAATTGTGTGTAATCCCAAATCTGAAGAGTTAATTTAACACAAATTGCATAAAACATGTCTGAAATGAGCTTTTTACTGTTCAACTGGCGGCGAGTGAACGTTAGCACGAGAGGCTACAAACAGGCTAACACAATTAGCAGCTAAGTTAGCTAACTGGCTGCTACGGAAGAATCGGTTTAACGCGAACTAATGACTCGATATCCGGTTAAACCTATTTAATGACTGACATTTTATGAAACATAAACAAGTGAAATCATTTTGTTAAGACGTATATATCCACCATAGTTACCCGACAACAAACAAACAAGCTAACGAGCTAAGCTAACAAGCGTTGGGCCTTGTTTGGTTGTTGTGACAGTTGTGCTAACGTTAGCTTAGCTTGTTAGCCTATTCTTTAAGGACTCTCGAACAAAAAAACATCACAAATGTTAACATTTACACATGCAGGACTTACCTCGACATTTCTTTCATGACACTATGAAAGGCTTGTTGCTGTAAATCCCGTAAAAAAGAAGAATAAAGTAAAGAATAAAGTGAGTAAAGTGATGATGCTAACAGCCTCGACCTGATTACAACAATGGAGAGGAGCAGTTCAAACCTTCCTCTGACCCGGAAGCACTTCTTATGAACCAGCAGCGAGGAAATGTTGACAACAGAAGAAGAAGAAGAAGAAGAAGAAGAAGAAAGCAATGAAAACAATGAATGTATGCAATATCTTTAAAGTTGTTAAGTGAAAAAAATAATCTTTTTGTATGATTATTTATTTATTTTTATCTTTTTTTTTTTTTTTTTTAAACAGAGTTTATTTATACATTTTGCTAATACAACTCTTACAATCCATTGCACAAACATGTTTGGACTGGTATATATCCCACCCACCCATGACAATACCCGGAGGGCACTCAGAAAAAAAAATAAATATATATATATATATAAAGTGTACAAGAGTGAATATAAATACATAGATAAATAAATAAAAATAAATAATAATAATAATAATAAATAAACATAAATCATGATAGAAACCCAGAAACCTGCAGGACCGCTCCAACTCTCACTTCTTTTAAAACAAAGCTTAAAACGTTCCTGTTTGCGGGTGCCTTTTATTCTGACACTGCACTATAACTTCTACTCTTTTGAGTTTTATGCAATTTTAGTTTCTATCCTAGCTTTTATTTTTAGCTTGTTTTTATTTTCTAATTTTTAATATTTTAATGTTTTTATGTTTTTATAACTGTTTTAATTATTTCTTAATGTTCTTTTGCATTTTGTCGCAATGTTCTTGAATGTTTCTGTAAAGCACTTTGAATTGCCCTGTTGTTGAAATGTGCTATACAAATAAAGCTGCCTTGCCTTGCCTTGCCTTGATAAATTGATAGAGGTCTAGGACGTTACACCCTGTCATTTAGGGCACTTTTCCTTTGAAATGTTCCTGGTCAAATATCCATATACATATATATACACATACATATACATACACATACATATATGTACATACATATACGTACATACATATACACATACATACACACACATACATCAAACTTTAATCAGCCACAAAGTTATCTGAGTCTAAAGAGTCAACGTGACTAAGAAAAGGTTGCCAGATCAATGAAAACTTCTCGGCTGACCCTTTAATAGTATACCTAATTTTCTCCAACTTAATAAAATATAATATTTTTATCTTTTTATTGTGTTTTTTTTTATTATTATTTCATGTTGGTTTTGTTTAATCTTTTTTGTCCTTTTAAATTTTATGTTTGGCTTAGCCCTTTGTTTATGTTTTCGCTATGCTTCTTATGTATGTAAATGTTTTTAATGTTTTCTGCTGTTACTATGTATACTGTCATTTTGAAATAATAATAAAAGAAAAGAAAAAAGTTCAAACCTTCCCTTTGTTTTAATTTTTATAGAAAAAAATACATGTAAATATTTTTGCTATTTACCTGATTGAACTGTTGTCCGTCATGTGTTGAAGCAAAATGTTACAACTTGTACTGTAAACAAAGTATGATGAAACTTGTACCAGTGTTTTAACGTTTCCTGGAAACTGTTAAACTTTGAAATGTTTGACTTTACAGTACATTGTTGAAACTACGGATGCACCGATACCGATATCAAATACCGGGCCGATACCGATTTTAATAGCTGGATCAGATATCGGTGACAATTGGGCCAATCTATTAAATTCAATTATATAATATAAATACTGGAATTTTAATTCCTGTTAAGTTTTGACCAATTTGTTGCATTAAAAATATTATATGTTAAATACAATTTTAATTACTGTTAATTTTGAAGATTTTTTTACCAAGTTGCTGGTGTATGATTTATTATTATAATAATAAATAACATTTAAATACATTTTTATATATGTATTTATCTGCTACATTTTTGTTTTACAAAGTTAATAAAGCAATGTTTAAGTCAAGCCTGATCCAGTGACTTCCACGCAGTGAGGCATACAGCTTATAAATTAATCAGTGGTATCGGATCAGTACTCGGTATCGGCCGATACTCAAAGCCCAGGTATCGGTATCGGCATTGGGACTGAAAAAGTTGGATTGGTGCATCCCTAGTTGAATCGTCCTGCCTGAATACAATATTAGTTTTGGTCTGTGGAACCAATTAATTTGACAGTTTTTATCTGCTCTCACCAGGGTAAACAGCTTCATCTAGTGGGCTTTCTAAATCGCTACACCTGGTGTAAAATAACCTCAAATAAATAGTTTTCATCATTGACCTTGACCAACTTCAGCATGAACAGTCAGTCAGTGATCATCAATTGGTTAAAGTCCTTGCCAAACCTCCGTAAATGTTTGTCCTAAGGACACAATACTGCACACACGGACTCCCCTTTACAGACATGCCCAATTTATGATAATCACATGCAGTTTGGGACAAGTCATAGTCAAGTCAGCACACCGACACACGCTGATTTAATTTAACGCCACTAATCTTTTTAACGCATTAACGCAACTTAAATGAGCCTCGGCCGCTATTTGATCTTTCGGAGGTTGTAGCGGGCTCAGTTTTAAAGCTAGAGTGAAGATACTGGCTTCAATCTGAAACTAGAAAAAAAACTAAAGAATCCATTGGTACCAACCATGTCATACTAGCACAGGAGGATAAATAATGCTCCAAACTAAATTTTGGCGAGGACAAAACTGTCATGGCCATTTTCAAAGGGGTCCCTTGACCTCCATCCTCAAGATAATGTGAATGAAAATGGGTTCTATGGGTACCCACGAGTCTCCCCTTTACAGACATGCCCACTTTATGATAATCACATGCAGTTTGGGGGCAAGTCATAGTCAAGTCAGCACACTGACACACTGACAGCTGTTGTTGCCTGTTGGTCTGCAGTTTGACATGTTATGATTTTAGCACATTGTTTTATGCTAAATGCAGTACCTGTGAGGGTTTCTGGACTATATTTGTCATTGTTTTGTGTTGTTAATTGGTTTCCAATAATAAATATATACATCTATTTGCATAAAGCAGTATATTTGACAACTCCCATGTTGATAAGAGTATTAAGTACTTTAACTATGGACATTCATGAGATAAACCTCCAGTACATCCCTATTTTCGGCTATTTTAAACCTTTTCTGTGTTTGTTCTGTTGCCCAATATTGAAGTTCTGATATTATTGTGTTCTTGTCTCACAGGGATCGCTCCGGGCACAACTCTCAAGGCCTGCATCCCCGTGTTAAATGGTGTATTGGCTTTCCAGGAGAAATCTGTGCACAGTGGCTGTTACCAGCTTGACTTCATGTTGCAGTGTTGCAATGGATACCAATCGGTCTGCAGACTTCCTGCAGGACAATTTGTTACTCATTATGACAGAGCAAGCGGCCTTTCATCTCTCTGGTAAACAGAGCTCCCCCCTCCCATATCCCTACTTCTGTATTTTGGACTTTCTTAATCAGTTACATTGTTCAGACCAGTCCGACCAGCAGCAGACCAGTTAGAGAGGTTTAATACTGCAGCACAACGTTTAGAAAATGAGCATCAGACCTCCTCTTGTGAATGTCGATCTCTGGATTGAAGAGAACAAAAATGATTTCCTGCCACCAGTGTGCAACAAGCTCATGTGAGTATAGTTTTAGTTTCGATATGAGTCACATTGTTACAAAAATTCACCTTGTTTAAACCTAGGGCTGACCTGAATGCTTCAAAGCTTCGACAGTTGCCCTGGTATTCGACTTCCAAATCACTATTCGAATGCTTCAGGTTTAAATATCTTTTATATACAAGTATGTAATCATATTGTATAAATCCCAAAATAACAGATGAAATAAGGAATAATCTCAAAACATTACATATTATTAATATTCAACATTAATGATTATTAGTTAATCTCAGATGGATATCGCGTTTTTTTATGTGACGGTACTCGTTTTCTTCGTTACTGAAGGTACCGAACAATGCCTGTAATGGTCATTTGGTACCGGAGCGGAGGTACTGGAGATGCGATTCTTCCGGATCCAATAGGGGCAGTTATACGCTTACTAGTGTTCTCATCTGCCATGAAATGAAGGAAGAAGAGCGTTGTAACATCACGGAAGAGAACAACAACACAAGACGTGAAAGATGACAGCTGCTGCAGCGCTACCTCCGCCTCAACTCGTTGAGAAAACAAATAGCAAGAGTCGGGTATGGAAGTACTTACATGAGTCATAATAGATTCGTAAAAACCAGTATGCGGTGCAGTAACGGTGCAGTCGTACTTTTCTTTCCAAAGGAGGAAATACTTCCAATTTAAAGCACCTCAAAGACAGACATCCAGACAATAGTTTGTTTTAAATACTTGATGCCACTGTTCTGTTTTGCAATGTTGATATACGTTTCTTTTTATTTATTATTTAAAGGCTACATGCCTCTGTTTTTTGTAATGCTCAAATGTTTTAATAAAAAGGAGTGCGTGTTGAATAACATGGGATTTATTGTTTTTTTTTTACCGTTGTATTGAATTGGTATCGAGAATCATGTAAATTCACTGGTATTGATATCGACAACTAGATTTCTGGTACCGTGACATCCGTAGTTGTGATCATACACATCATATTTGTGTAATTACATCGGCGTCTTCTTTACAAAATGTGATAAAAAAACAGTGATTTTATTCACAACTTTAAAACTCTGATCAGATTGAAAATCTCTTCAAATCACAATCAAGTGTTCAGTGTACAAGTGCACAGTTCTGATGCATAGACAAATTAATAACTAACTAACTTGAGGATGTGTGGTGAGTCTTTAATTCTTTTCTCTCAGGCACTTTTCCCAATTGAATATCATGTTTGTTGGAGGTCCTAATACCAGGAAAGATTATCACATCGAGGAAGGGGAGGAGGTAAGATTTTTACTTCCACCAGAGATTATTTAATGCAGACTTGAAAACACAAATCACTGAGTGTAACTTTTTCTCAGCGATTGCACATCAGTTCTTGATTTAATTGCTTTACATTCACAGTTAACTCCACTTCACAATTAATCAGAATTTATTGCCAAGTACGTTTTCATGTACAAGGAATTTGCTTTGGTGTATTGGTGCATAACATAAACATAATAAGAGAAAATTTACTTAAAAAAAAAAAATAGTACAAAAAACAAGAAACATAAATATAGGATAGAAGAAAATTACACTAAAAATAAAAAAATATGTACAATATATCTGAATTAAAATGAAAGCTGTATACAAGAAAATTACAATAAAATAAAAATAAAAAACTATAAAATATGTACAATATAGCTGAATTAAAACGAAAGCTGTATAGAAGAAAATTACAATGAAAATATGAAAAAATACTATAAAATATGTACAATATATCTGAATTAAAACAAAAGCTGTATAGAAGAAAATTACAATGAAAATATGAAAAAATACTACAAAAATATGTACAATATATCTGAATTGAAATGAAAGAGCTGAAGTGGCAGCTTTGTGCAGAAATGTGCAAATTTGTCTAGATAATGTGCAAATGTTCACAGAATATAAAGTATGCAATGTACATAGATAAAATCAGTTCCCCACATACTGACATTCAACTGCCACTAGACTCTCGCCCACAGACGAGGGCAAACTCCACCACACTGTTGTTGTTGTTGGCATCCTTTGCTGTTTGGCTTTTTTTTTTTTTTAAGTTTACCGAGTCAAAGTCAAGGTTATATAGTTTAGAATTTTTAATTGGTTTTTATTTTGTTGTACTTTTGAGTTTTCAATTTAATTTTAGTTTGGTTTTAGTTTGTTTGAGTGTGTTTGCTAGTTCAGTTTAAATTTTTAAGAAAGGTTTAGTTTTAGATTTACAGTAGTTTTAGTTTGTTTTTGTTATAGGGTCAGGTATAATGTCTCAAAAGTATCAGAATCAGAATCAGAATCAGAAAGGTGTTTATTGCCAGGTGTAAGGGGTATACACGAGGAATTTTCTTTGGCTTATTGGTGCGAGGCAAACAGTATAATAACAAAGAATAGATAAACGTTAGAATAAAATAAGAATAAAAAATGTACAATTTACAAAATAAGCTATAAAATAAACATGGTATAAACAGATAGTGCAATGTTACATGTGCTACATATACATACAAAATATAGAACTGTTTAATCTTCACGCTACTTAACCCACAATGCATCGTGACGACTGACAGTTCGGTCAGAGATTCAGGTGTGTTATGCTTATAGCAGCTAATTTTCCCCTAAAATTTCCCCTTTAAACAGCTGTTCTACATGGTGAAGGGGGACATGTGTCTGAAGGTGATAGAAAATGGCAACCACAAGGATGTGCACATCAAAGAGGGGGAGGTAAACGCTCTAATATGCTTCTATATACTGTTTTTTTCTTCTTTTGCATAGTTTTAAATTCTATAATAAGTCAATTATAATCATATATGAAGTCCACATTAAAGCAGTACAATTCACTCTGTCACTGCACCTGTCAATGGATTATCTTCTAATGAAAATAAACTGGTCACATTTACAGTGCTCTAGTGGGAGTTTGTCTGTAAAAATGTGTGCGATGAACTTTGTCTCATTCACGCTGTTTTGCTCTAACAATCTGTATTCACGTCTTTCTGGTTTGTAGATGTTCCTGCTGCCGGCTCGGATCCCCCACTCCCCCCAGAGACAGGCCAACACCGTGGGACTGGTGGTGGAGAGGAGACGGCTGCTGACTGAGACCGACTGCCTGAGGTTAACTATTGTATCTCAGCAGGAGAAATGCATCAAATCAGTGGAGGAAAACTGTACACTAAACTATGATGTGCAATCCAAAGACTCCCTTTTTTATATTTCAGAAGTGCACCGTGTCCAAATAAACCATAAGATTCAGTGAGAAAGTAACAAACAGACAGACAGATATATGTAAGAGCAGTATTAACAGTAGTGTGTTGGTGCCTTCAGGTACTACGTGGACAACACCACTGATCCGCTGTTTGAGAAATGGTTTTACTGTCAGGATCTTGGAACCCAACTGGTGCCAATAATCACAGAGTAAGACATCTTTCCGTCTTCATTGTTATCTACACTCTTACAAACAGTTTCCAACAGATCACGTTATTTGTTTTAATACAGTTTGTTGGTTGATTTTTCCCTGCAGGTTCATGGCATCAAAGCAGGCCAAAACAGGAAGGCCTGATCCAAGTGAGTTGTTCTGAAATGTCTTGTGATTCCTGTTAAAATGTCTTGTGTCTAACCTAAAGTCTAATCCCTGTAAATGTTCAACTGGTGTCATCCTGGTTGTTGTTTGGGTGAGCAGATGAAGTCTTCAGAGAACCTCCGTTCCAGATGAACACCATGAACATGATGTCACCTTTCTCCTTCAAAGACTGGCTGGACAAACAGAGGCCGTCCCTGGCCAGCGGCAATCCCGTCGACGTGTTCGGAGCTCAGTTTGAGACAGAGGTACCTTGAATCATGTTATCAGATGTGTTTCCAAAAAGGTTTTACTGTTTCAATTTCTTGATTGGCTCAGATTTTTAATCTTATTTATTTGATCAGATAGTTGCTGTTTCAAAGGATTTAACGTAGTCTACGCACTGTCTCTAGATAAAAAATTATCCATTCACTTAGCAAAATCTGTCCAACTACATGTATATCCCATAAACATCTATGACAGGGTGTTACGTACTGTGAGGAGGTACAATTAGTTGTTTTTTGCTGAACTACTGCAGGTTTGTTTTTGGCATGGATGATATTTTGTGGCAACGTTTCTGTTCACAGTATATGTATAAGTATACACTTTACATGAAAGATCAAAGATGAATGTTCTGTTTACAGTACACAAATACATTTACTGTGTACTACGGTATTGTACAGTAAACTTTGATCTACTGCTGAAATGGGAATCTAAAAACTCAGTGCGATACACATTCAGCTTGAGAGAATGGAGATTCTGGTATAATAAAGTAAGTAGTCAATGTCAACAAAGAAGTCAAACAAAACAGAAATTTGTATTTTAAGAAACATTTCCAGGGTTAACTGCCGTGGTGAAAAAACATCTAAACATTTTGACCATTACGGCTCACACAATGACAAACAAACTTTTCATTTTGGTGGAATGAAGTGAGCCCAATGTGAGTAAGAGTCATAAGAGTGACTATTCTGATCATGGGTTTCACTTCCTCCACAATTATCTCCTCATCTGCAGTAGACGGACAACTAGAATTCTGGTCTTAATCATATCTAACAACCAAAATCCTTTCAAATGGAGGTCCCTGAAGGGAAATCTTATCAGATGTGGGTCCGTGACCTAATGTGTATCAATTCAGGGGTCCTTGACTCGAAAAAGGTTGAGAACCAGTGGTTTAGAAAATGTTACGACTGTTTCAAAAATTAAACCAAAGCGATTGAGAAAAACTGTAATACTTGAAAAACTTTGGCTTTTTTTGTTGAATTTAAAAAAAGAGGAACAGTGACTAAGTTTGGATGTTCAGTATTGCATTATAGATGAGTTGTCATTGAGACTTCTGTACAGGAGCAGATGTGATGTTCTGCAGATTGATGAGAAAGAGATGCAGTAACGCTCCGTCTTGTGACCCTGACAGGTGATGGTATTTGGACCTGGGCGGACAGAGACCTCAGTGCGGCCAAGTGAAGTGTGGATTTGGCAACTGGTAGGTTCACTAAATGTGCTCTTCCTTCTGTAGCTTCATATGTCCACCCAGTCTCTCAGTGCTGCTGTCATAGATGCTGCTGTCCCTAAGTACGATGCATCCGTGTCTGACCCTCTGTGTGTCTTTTTCTTGTCTCTCAGGAGGGATCCTCAAGAGTAACTATGGGGGAGCAGGAGTCCAGTCTTTCTGCAGGAGATAGTTTACTCATTCCTGAACAGAGCCAGTGAGTCAATATTAACTCTTCCAGTCAGTGTACAAATGAATGGGTAAAAGTGTTGCAATTTCACCTCCTGAATATTCAGATGTTGTAGTTGTAGAGATTTGGCAGTTATTACCTCAAAAAAAAAAATCAAATATGTTTTCTTCTTCTGTAGGTACCAGTGGCAGAGAGATGAGGGGACTGTTGCCCTGTTGGTGGCCCAAAACCCTGAGCGGAAGAGACCCTGACCATCACATGCCAAGTCAAACACACATTAAATATGTAGTATTCTGTATACGTGGGGAGGAAAACTCAATACAGGTGTGGTAATGAAAAGTACAAGCTGTACGTATAATAAATCAAAAGCACTAATTTAAGTTACAAGCTTCTGCTTTGTGTTAATGAAAGTGAACATTGACCCATTTCAGTATTGATAAGCTGTTGAAATTAAAACTGTAAATTGCACTTATGAGAGAAATCAAATAAATAAGAGATAGAATTGTGATTATCTTAACGCACAGTGTTTGACTTCCACTTCCCTATTACTGCATTTCTTCAGTGTTTTTTCCTCTACTGCAGTGGGTAGGCATTAGATTAATTCACCCCATTTTACAGAGGAACCGTTTTCAATTGCCTCATAAACTGATACGATATGTTTATTTCCTCTGGAAGTAAAAAACAAAGTAGAGAAGAAAATCCCTGTTGCTATTATCAACCTCCAAAAAAAATATCCACAAACACAGTCACAGTAATAATGTAACAACCCTATTGGCATGAAAGGACGTTAAACACAAGTTTCAGCAAGCTTTACGAACAGTCACCACGTTGTCAATAGATATTCATGTGTTGCATGCCAAGGGACTTTTACAAAGAAACACAGAACTTAGACGTATTTTCCACTGAATATAAAACTGTCTTCCAGTAATGGGTGCAGCTATTGACTAAACGTAAAGGTATGCTTGTCGTATATACAACTGCAAAAAACACAAAGTGCGGGCGGGAGGGGAGGTGCATGGGTCTAACAAACACAAGGCTTTCATCCAATCAGCTGTTCGTTCGTGTCCCGTGTTCACAACGTTCAATTTCATTTTCACTTCACAAACGTAGTAGTTTTAAGTCCAACCATGTAGTATTTTCCTAAACCTATAGTAAGTGGTTTTGTTTCCTAAACCTAAAGTGATGCCAAGGGGCATGACGCCAAGGGGCGGTATGTGATGAGTTGGGATGAGAACGTTTGCGTGTTGAGTGGTGTTTATCTTCATATCTAACTCTTAGCAAGAACGCAAATCAAGTTATTTCCCAAAATGCCACACTATTCCTTTAAATCTGTCATACAGTCAGTTACATTAGGCTACCAAACCAGTTTTCCTAACATGCAATAGTTCTGTCTCATTTGTTATGTCTGTGTGGGAAAAAAACACTCCCAGATTGAACTGAAAAAGTTGTTAGATTTAATGACAGAGCATGATGCACCAACTTCTTAAAGGGATAGTTTGGGTGTTTTGAAATGGGGTTTTATGAGGAAATTATCCATAGCCAGGTTATTACCTACAGTAGATGACGGCATGTCGGCATGCCCCCAGCTTGGAGAAGCAGACAGGAGTTACCGCACGGAAGCAAAGCAATGTACTGCTGTGGGAAAAAAAAGGCCCACCTAAAACAATCGTTATCAGTTTAAGTGTATGCTATATTTAGAATATTTTCACCGGTTTACCTTGCTGTGAGACAGCTATACAGTCTATGTCTCCGACAGGGAACTGAAGCAGTTATAAATGCTCTCGCCAAAGCAACCAGACTCCATTGCAAAAGACAGTAATTTTACTTGGCAGAACACAGGGGTCGCTGGTCTCACCAAAGTCACACAATAACACAAACAAACTAACCGATCGAGGCAGTGGTAGACCAGCAACCGCCCTGTTCTGCGAGGTAAAATTACAGGTTTTTTCAATGGAGTCTGGTTGATTTGGCGAGAGCATAGATGAATACAGTGGCTTCAGTTCATCGTCGGAAAGGGCTGTCTGATGACAAGTTAAAGCAGTGAAAATATTCTAAATATAGCGTACACTTAAACTGATATTGATTTTTCAAGTTGGGCCTTTCTTTTAGGTGGCTAAAATATGTTTTGCTGCCGGCTCGTCCACAGCATTAGGCTATATTGCTTTGCTTCCAAGCGGCAACTCCTGTCTGCTTCTCCAAACTGGGGGCGTGCCGACCGTCATCTACTGTAGGTAATACACTGACTATGGAGAAGTACCTCATACAACCCCACTTCAAAACACATGAACTATCCCTTTAACATCAAAATGTCAAACACTCACAATAACATGGTGTTGTTCCTAAAACAATGTCCATATATTCTTTGTCGTTGCATTTGGAAGCACAGTTTTCCAGATTCAGTTCAGTTGTGCAGTCTGATCCTCAAAGTGTTCCTGATCACATGCTGCTCAGCTATAAAAGCTGCCACAGTCCAGGGCAGCGCATACTCCAGAGTCACCAGTCCTCCCAGGTTGTACCTATATCCTGAGTAGTCCCAGGGACAGGCCCCCAGCAGCCTCAGCCCCGCCCCCCAGCTGAACTCCCAGAGGTAGATGAACGCGGTGTAGGCCGTCAGACGCACCGGCAGCGGGAGACGCTCAGCCATCAGCCGGGCTCCCAGGATCTCCATGAGGTAGATGGCGGTGGCGTACATAGGCAGCGCCCACAGGCTGCTGTGACCTTCCAGCCTCCTGTCCTGGGTGCTGCACCAGTCCCACACAGCGGTGAAGGCCACCTCACAGAGGCAGCCGTGCAGTGCGTACACGTAGAGACGAGCTGCAGCAGAGAGAGGACCGCTCCCGTGAGGTGCTGCTGGGGCTTCATCTTCAACTACAGTCCCTGTCACAAAGAAACTGTCATTACTGTCATTATTTCCTAAAATGTTGAACTTCTCCTTTAAGTTAAAACACACAGACTACTACAGGAAATGCACAACTGTCTCAGTGACAGGTGTTGCCCAGTCAGTACATTTTTGACCATATTAATCTGACATAGTTACACATGTTATTGAAAAGTTATACAATGAAAAAAAGATGTTTGTTTCTCAGCTGATCATAATCAAATCATAGCTCTATTTTACGGTTGTGTTTACAGCAGTTGTTGCCTTTTGTTAGTGCCTGTATTAAACAAAACCTGTCAGTTCTTTTGGGAGTGATAGCAGCTTGCCATCCTGTGCTTTGAATTTTAACGGTGGGACCACAGGTTTGTTTACATAGGGATCATGAGTTGTTCCTTTCACTTCTGTTTTTGACATATGAATGTGAAGCATGGCGATCAAAATCGGCGTACAAGTAAGAAAACCAGGAATTAAGTAGATCAATAACTGCAACAATTTGCATTAATGAGATGTATTATGTTATAGAAAAGTTACCCCTAAAGTTACCTATGCTTATTGAGAGTTGTACTATTGACACTGTTAATCGTGAAATTCTCCAGTCTAAACAATTACTCTTTAATTTTTCTTTTCATTGCTTTTTAATGGGTGGAATCATAGCTATTAAACCACTCTCTTTATAGAGAAAAACAGTGTTCCCTGTGAATCTAGCATTTTGCTTTTTTTAACAAGATCTTTAAAAAAAAAGGATATTGACAGCTAATATTATTTCTCGGAAGAACTCATCTTTTATTCTATATTTTCTTCCCCACATTATAATACCTCCAATGTGTATACAGTACTGAGTTGTCCCTCCGCTACAGGACACACACAGCATAGTGTACATACAGGCTCTAATCTGGATTAACAGGCTAATAGCCCAGTTTAGCAAATTAAAGGCTTGGAGAATCTTCAACCGGTTTTCACTTTTCACTACAACAAAGTGCCATTTACCAAATGAACTTGGTGATCGTCCTTCTCATTAAATTATTTCTCATCAGAATAAAGTCAGCAATGGTCTCACAATAGCATTGAATCCAACTCCATCACTTGGCAGACCTCAACTGAGATGAGGAAACAATGACAACAAATGCCTTATAATGCCTCAAAGTGTGGCCTTCTACAGTTACTAAACACCATAAATAGTAATAATTCTCACCTTGGTCATTACTACCTTGCGTTCTCCTCGCATTTAGCGTTCTCGCCTCCATCCCTGGTCAGCATATGGGTCTCTGTGGTGTGGTAATCCCTCTGCTTCCCTATATGTCTCTCTCTGTGTGTGTGTGTGTGTGTGTGTGTGTGTGTGTGTGGATCTTGAGCTAAACATTAAGCGGCTCCGTGTTATCAGAGAGATGCCTCTGTCACAGGCTGAGGTCATGAACCTGGGTAGAGACCAAGGAAGCAAACCTGCACCACCTGAAGAACTAATGTCTGTGTGCAGTATTGATCTCACAGTGGCATACAATAGCATTCAGTAGTGCGCAAATGTGTCGATGTGTGTTTTCGGAGGGCAAACTTGGAGGTTATCAGTGAACCACAGTAGATGGGTGTGTCAGGGAAGCAGCCCACAATAGACATACAGAACTGACTGTTAAACTGTCATTTTTTGTATCCACATTTTCTTTAATTTTTCAAAATTATTTTACAACAATAATTTTAAAATGTTGGTTCCCAACCTAACAGTGGTTGTGATATATTTTGGATGGCCATATTTCAGTTAAAATAATATTTGTACCACTTTAATAATTTATTTGTATTAGGGCTGTCAATGTATTAAAATATTGAATTGCATGATTGTCAATAGTTAATCGCACATTTATCTGTTCAAAATGTCTCTTAAAGGGAGATTTGTCAAGTATTTAATACTCTTAGAAACATGGGAGTTTGCAAATATAATGCTTTATGCAAATGTATGTATATATGTATTATTGTAGATCAATTAACAACACAAAACAATGACAAATAGTGTCCAGAAACCCTCACAGGTACTGCATTTAGCATAAAAAATATGCTCAAATCATAACATGGCAAACTGCAGCCCAACAGGCAACAACAGCTGTCAGTGTGTCAGTGTGCTGACTTGACTATAAATTGCCCCAAACTGCATGTGATTATCATAAAGTGGGCATGTCTGTAAAGGGGAGACTCGTGGGTACCCATAGAACCCATTTTCATTCACACATCTTGAGGTCAGAGGTCAAAGGACCCCTTTAAAAATGGCCATGACAGTTTTTCCCCGCCAAAATTTAGCGTAAGTTTGGAGCGTTATTTACCCTCCTTCCCGACAAGCTAGTATGACATGGTTGGTACCAATGGATTCCTTAAGTTGTTTAGTTTCATATGATGCCGGTATCTTCACTCAAATTATTATCGCGTTAACTTTGACAGCCTTAATTTATATATAATATTTCAGATTGACCTTGGATCCTATATTTGTTTGTCCTGTGGAAATTGTAATATTTTCTGGCTTTCAAATTTCTTTTGATCATTAAAACTCTAAAATTCTAGACTAAACTGATTCAAAATGGTTATTTATGAATTTACAAATAACACAAGTGAGTGATATGTTCAAGCTGCAAATTTACTGTAGGTTTGCATGTTGAGATACGCATCTTTGTGCAGGTAGAGCCTACATTTCAATGCATTTGTTCATAATTCATGTCAGGTTTGCGTGATTTAATGAGAAGATAAAATAAATGCAATATTTGATCCATATTTAACAATAATTATTATATAATAATATTATAAATGTGCTTCAGATTGATTGTTAGCCTCTGTAAATAGTGTCTGTTCATTTCAGTTATTTACTGTAGGCAGTTGAACAGCTGAATGCGCAGTAAAGAGATTTATGATACCTTATAAAGATTATTATTAGTCATTCATCTGCAATTATAAAAATGAGTAACTAGAATGAACTCACTAAGCACTAACAGCAAGACTACACACATATAAACACATGCACTACCAGCAATACAATACAACCATAAAGTGTCCCTGAGCGCAGATGCCAGTCCTAACATGGTGCCACCGCTGCGTCCTGTGTGTTTGTTTTGTGTGTACTCTAATAAAACAGTTCGATGAATGGCGGACCTTTAGATCAGAGTCCAGTGATTCTAGCAAACACACCTTTTAGGGCTGGGAAGGGGGGCTGCACCGCTGCATGGTCAACGACCATAAAGTTATCAGGCTTACAAAGGTCGGACTCTTCACACAGTGGTGAGCCGACTCTCTGTGTGTGTTGCATTGTCACCAAAGAAAATTTGGTTAGGGAAATTAGCGTTCTCGCCCTTAGAGAGCACAGAGAGCCTTCACTTGTTGCTCTCTTCAAGTCACTTGTAAGCAATGTTGAGTTGGTCTGGCATGGTAAATTGAACGGACCTAAATTAGGTTGAAATGAATTGACATGAGAGAAGAAGAGAAGAAATGAGATGCGATGAGAAGAGATGAGATGAGAAGAGATGAGATGAGAGGTGATGAGACAGTCATTTGCAATCCGGGTTGTGTTTAGTAAACTGATAATCAGACTGAACCATATTTTTGAAAATGATGTCAGTTATAGATTAGGGCTGCCAAAGTTACTGCAAGAATAACACCTTAATGCAAATTTGTTTTAATGCCGCTAATTTCTTTATCGCATTAACGCAATTGATCTTTCCATGGTTGTAATGCGATCAGTTTTAAAGCTGGTGTGAAGATACTGGCATCATGTGAAACTACGAAACCTAAGGAATCCATTGGTATCAGCCGTGTCATACTAGCGTGTCGCAAAGGAGGCTAAATAACGCTCCAAACTTACTACATAATAATAAATACGCTAAATTTTGGCGAGGAAAAACTGGCATGGCCATTTTCAAAGGGGTCCCTTGACCTCTAACCTCAAGATATGTGAATGAAAATGGGTTCTATGGGTACCCACGAGTCTCCCCTTTACAGACATGCCCACTTTATGATAATCACATTCAATTAATTTGCAATTAATCACGATGAAATATTTTAATCGGTTGACAGCCCTATTATCTAATATAATCTTCATCTCAAGGTAACGTTACGGACATTAACGTTACGATGATAATGAAGAGAGTCTCTGAGACCTGAACTGTTGAAGCACAAATCTTCTTTCACAGACTGGCTTACTTTACCTGATGAAGACATGGATTAGTTTTGTTCTCTTTACAGAACGGAACATAACGAGGTAAACTAACAACAAGTGATAGTTAGTAAGTAATATATAATGACTTTATTACAGGATTCAATTTTGGGGTTAGCTAACTAATTAGCTCTTCTCCTTGTCTAACATGTGTTGCCCATGTTTACTTTACACTGGGTTGTCATGGAAACAGCTGCTTAGCGGTCAAAACTTATGGTAATATTAAAGACTTTGTTATAACCTTACATTTGAGCCAAGTTAGCAAACATTAAAACAATGTTTGCTGGTTATAACGTAGCTGTCTGTTTGGCTAACTAACTGTTTGGCTTAATATTTTGCTAAGGTTAATTATTAAATTACACAATAATTAAATTAATTATGTAAATTTCATCTGCCAAAAAACTGGAATTGTTAAAAGTGAATAATATCTCAATCTTTGTTAGACACAAGAACAACTTAAAGTGGCAGTACGCAGTATATTCTTAAAATGCCATAATAACCTTTCAGCATATTGTAATTCAAGAGATAACTAGACTTCTGCTACTCATCATGGCTCTGTTTTCAGGCTTTAAAAAAGGCGGCGTCACAAACTTCTCATTTTACAGCTAAACCGTGCACTACAAGATGATTCTGAAAACATTTGAGGAGAGAAATAGGCATTAATGTAACATAATATTTATTCATATTTGATCAGCGCGGCCTAGTTTGACCGTTTGGTCGGAGTTCATGATTGACAGCCGGCTCTCATAGACGCCAGCTGGACAGCAGACCTCAGATCAGCTCTTACTGCTTGTTTTCCTCCGGTCTGTGAAATCTTGCAGATGCCGTTAGGAACACCGGGGGACACAGAGACACATGATTTTTTTCAGGTTACCTGTTTCATGTACTACTGTCACAATATAGCGACTGTTTTATAAAAATAACTTTTTTTAATCATATTTGCTCCAATATTGCCCACTTGAGCTTTAATGCCCCGGAAAAGCCATCAGCGCCCAGCAGCAAGGCTACTCTTCTGCCATTTTGGACCAATAAAACGTCCACCTAAAAAGTGCCGTACAAAAGTAAAACAAAATTATTTCTATTCTATTGTCATATTCTACCGACATGGCCTCCGTTGAACAATAAAATATATAACTAATAAATTGCTTTTATACTCTTTGCATGGATGTTACATTGGGCGACACAAGAACAACTTAATACCCCGGAAAAGCCAGCATTGTTTACAGCGAGAAGGACAAGGCCAAGGGTACTTTTTGGTAATTTTAGTTGACCCATATGTAAAAAAAAAAAAAATCTCTCATCTACTCTATACTGACTGTGGAAAGTGATGTCAGCCTCCCCTTTGGTCCTGTTGGTAAAGCAGTTATGTGCTACACCAGCTATTCTCAACCCATGGGCCGGGGCCCACTGGTGGGCCTGAGAGCACCACCTAGTGGGCTGCAGAGGTACTGACAAATGGTTTGATTAACCTCTTTAAAATCCAGGGCCGCTATTCTGTTTTTCAGAGGTTGTAGCAGGCGGGTTTTAAAGCTATAGGAAGGATACTGGAATGATATGAAACTAAAAATCCTAAGGAATCCATTGGTCCCAACCACACCATGCTAGCTTTTCGGGAAGGAGGATAAATAACATTTCAAAGTTATGCTAAATTTTGTCAAGGAAAAACTGGCATGGCAATTTTTGTCAAAGCGTGTGGTGAGGAATTATGATCCTTAATAGTTTGGATTCATAATGGCAGGCAGTGATGGGTGAGGGTAAGCTGAGTATTTATGTAGGTCATTACACCTGACAGTGGCATAACACATATTTATAGCCTGGTTTGTCATTTATTTGGGAAGGTGGTCCTCGGAATTATTTTAAAAATACAGACGTGGGCCTCAAGTTACAAAAGGTTGAGAACCCCTGGTCTACACAGCTGACAACCAGTTGCTGCCCATTGGTGGCGATTGTAAACAATACCCAGAGGAAGGTTATTCCACGAGTTATGACTGAAGGCATCTATTGTTTTATATATATGCTTTCAACATTTGTGCTGTAGTATGATAGTGAAAACTCTCAGCGGATGTCTGATGTGTCTTTTACCACTTTCATACCAATGACCAGGGTTGGACCAGGGTTAACCTACACTGGTCCAACCCTCCTTTTGTCAATTCAAACCAAGCCAGTCAACCCAGGTTGAACCCTGGTCAGGACAATTCAGATACTGCCTGGGTCAGACCTGGGAGCAATGCATACCAATTAGCTCAGGTGTTAGAAATGGGAAGAGGGGGTTACACCTCTGGAGGATTACAGAGAGAGGAGATGATAGTGACATCATCAATTTGAGCAAAAACATAAAATGTCACAGAATGATGCATGTTGTTGGGATACATTGTGTTATCTAATATGATAATATAGGTTACATTTACAAAAGGATTAGACACTTCTGAAGACTGAAATGTATATTTCACTCACTGCACCATCCCAGCAAAGATTGGCTTCATATAGTAAACCTATTAAAGTTTTTCAGCTGGACATGTGGCATCTGTTGTATAATGTAACAGTTTGTCCAAACATAATAAAATATTATATTTCATTTAGTTTGCTAATTGCTTGATAATGTAATGAACCAGGGCTGTGTTTGTTACTTTATAACAGAGAGCACAGGTGACAGATGGATCTTTTAGCAGGTTTATTTTGAAAGATAAAAAGTTAAAAAAAGGTAACGTTACAAATAGAAGATGTGTAAACATGCTTTAAAAACAGATTCACTTTTTTATCCTGCAAGACATGTTTTACTTTGAAAATATCAAGACTGTTTCCTCGTCTCGCAGTTTCTTATTATGACGTCACATCCTTTCTAGTTCAAGCTTAGCTCCACAATCAGCGGAAAGTACCTTGGTGCACGGAGGAGAGACGCTCGGAGGACATGCAAACTGCTCACATATATATATTATCTCGCCATAAGTTGAAATGTAGTTATATTATGGCATTGCTCGTGTTATTACTAGCAGCATGTTTCTGCTCGGTTACCCTGCTGAGTGCTGACATGTTTCCGTGTGACAAACCAGCAATCATTTCACTCCTATTCACTCTGGCTGTCGTGTTGTCGCACCTTGATATTAACGTAAACATATAAACGTTTGTGTATAATTAGTGCAACAGCGTTAAAAAGTAGACAAGACAAACATTATGCATGTGTATGTTTAAAAACAGTACTGCGGTGTGGGTACAGTGAGCTCCAGTGGCGCAATCGGTTAGCGCGCGGTACTTATATGACAGTACATTGTAGAGCAATGCCGAGGTTGTGAGTTCGAGCCTCACCTGGAGCAGTCTTTTGAAATACTCAATGTGTTTTACTGCATTGTATATCACAAATACTAAAAATCCTACTCAGAACGGAGTTGTTGTGGAGTGTCATATAAAGTAATAGGTTGATAGGGACGATGCAATTTAACATAGATCCAGTACAGGCAGGGAATGAAATTAGCACCTGCCACCTGCCAAATACAGGGTTGGCTGTGGTAGGTACAAATTTCAGGTCACCTGCCACCATGGCAGACAGGTTTTCCTTATATGAAGAAATATTATATAAATATTTTAAAAGCAATTCTAAAGCCTAAATTAAATGTAGTTATGGATTAAGGGTACATGATATATTCCAAAATTCTACGGTCTGGTACCACTGACTCAATGTTTACAATTTTAAAGAGTTCTACCTAGATTTTTTTCAGAAGTGACAGACAAAAAAACTGAGTGGCCGGTAGAAATGTTCAGTGACCTGCTACAGTGGCAGGTGAAGAAAAAGGTTAATTTCAGACCCTGAATACAGGGCATGAAACTGATGTGCTTCAGATATGCAATATGGAAACACAATAAAATACACATACAACAATACGCTAATACACATACACCAATACACCTTGGTAATATACAGTAAAATTAGCTAAAAATGGATACAGCTCTGTTTAGCTTTTAGCCATCACTTAACCTTTGTTGTAAATGACTTTATATCTGGAATTAATTTGATTTCAGTTGGTAATGTGGTCCAGAGTTGACAGCTCTTTATGGAGAAAGCTGATTGTCCAAATGTAGTTCTACGATGTGGTATTTTATATCACAATATGATATTCGTCAATATTTTCATATTTAAAACCCACTTTTTTGTTTTTTTCTTTACCAAAAAAGCCATATTATATGTAATTTGCATTAATATTTTGTGACAAACCTGACAACAAAAACATTGTATATTAGTAATGTAAGATATGGCTCATAGTATTCTTTACAGTAAAAACTCTTAGATGTATTTCAGCTGTACTGAAAACAGGGGGCAGTATCTCTCCATCGCTGCAAAGATCCAGTGTTTGAAAGTTTGGTGAAAAGACATGTCACTCATGTACTTACAGTATAGGTTATATGCTTGTAGGAGCTATTTATTTGTTGTTTTACTAATAATAAGTAATATTGTTTGATTTATTATTCTAGATGTTTACTATATTTAGACTTTTGATAGTGTTTTATTTTGCCTATTTTCTTGTTAAGTAGCCTATATTTATTTATTTGCATAATTAGTATTTTGTTTTCTTATGGTTATGAATTGGGTAACACTGTGGTTATATGTAGGCAGGTAGGACCAGCATGCACCTGGGTGGGCTTATGCTTTTTTTTAACAGAACAAGAGAGGCAGCAACATCCATGTTTCCTTTGTGCTTCGTTTGCTTGCCTGCCTTTTGGAAAAAATAAATCATCAGAAACATATACATTTTGCACGGACAATGGACTCTTTGGACAATGGAATCCACATACCCATGGTGCGTCAGTGGCCCGTTGATTTAAGTTTGATTTTGATTTTTCCAACAAATGGCCACTACAATGCTGATTTCATATTTAATCATATTATAATAATTTACAAATAGATAAATGGATATTAAATCCCACATCTTGCATAATGTGTGATGTGATATCCATTCATAAATAATTAAAGATGGATATCAAAACTCATAACGTGCCCAAAAATAATCTTTGAAGAAGACAGCGAGTTATAGAAATTCAAATCAAGATCTTTGTATTGTAAATTTGACATAGTCGAAGTTCAGTCACTCCATGCTGTTTTTTTTCTGGCTTCAAACTGTTTCCAGGAGACTAAATTTTAACCTGGTGCCAATTTATTCAGTTAAAAAAACTATAGAATAAGGTCAAATTCATCTTATGGAATATGGAATATATTATTATTTATTATTTTCATATTTGAAATCCACATAAAAAAAAGCATATTATATGTCATTTATATTTATGTTTTGTAACAAACCTGAAAACAAAAACATGTACAGTAGTAACATGGCATGTAAGATGCGACTCATAGTATTCTTAAACAAACTCTTAGATGTATTTCAGCTTTACTGAAAACAGGGGGCAGTATCTCTCCACCTACAAAGATCCAGTCTTTGAAAGTGTGGTGAAAAGACACGTCACTCATGTACTTACAATATAGGTTTTATGCTGATTTCATATTGACATCGTATAACAATCAGTTACAAATAGTTTAAAATGGATATTCAATTTGTGGAGATTTCACATCTTGCATGATGCCCAAAAATAATATTTGAAGAACATAATTCTTCAAGTCATAGATATTCAAATCCAGGTATTTGTATGTTTTCATGTCTGCTTCTTTTCGGTCTTCAAACTGTTTCCAGGAGACTCAATTTATTTTTCAGTTTAAAAACTATAGCACAAGGTCAAATTCATCTTACATAACTTGGTTTAAACCATTCTCATGATAATGATTAGATCATGAGTCAGTGTGAGAGAAAATAATGTTCAATAAATCAGTGACTTGACACATTATTTTGCTGTTCCACCACTAGGGGTCGTTGTTGTCCACAGTTTGGACGTGCTGGTCTTTTTTTTTTATTTCCTGAGGCAGATGTGGCTGCTTGAATATGACTGGTTGTGTCTGCTGTTTGAATGAAAACAGTTGGTCCGGCTTTTGCTCTTCCCATTTTTGCTCTCTATGTATTCAGTGTGTGTGTGTGCTCTCATCTCTTACACATGCAGTTACATTTTTACACAAGCCGACTTCATTATCTAGCGGGAACTGCCGCAAGACCTGCACATATGGATGTCTGAGTGATTTCTTTTATGTGTGCATATGAAAATGTGCCTTTTGGAGCATCTGGTTGCTCCCGCATATATAAAAGTTAAATATGCAGAAGTTATTTTTCATCTTGCCGTGCTGCCCATTGAAATACTTTGGAGCGACGGAGGAGGGGAGTTGTGGGGATATGAATGGTATTATTTATG
Organism: Sebastes fasciatus; assembly: GCF_043250625.1. Taxonomy (NCBI): domain Eukaryota; kingdom Metazoa; phylum Chordata; class Actinopteri; order Perciformes; family Sebastidae; genus Sebastes; species Sebastes fasciatus. Next base: position 25,876,367 of record NC_133803.1, on the reverse strand, counting down.
CATGAATGGAAAGATGGATATCATTTGATGCAAACCTCAATTCATAACACACACACACAGTCTCAACGCCAAGGTGGATGCGTCAGATGCATGTCATTGACTGTCATAAGCTCAAGAACAGGGCTAATGTAGAAAACATGGTCTGCTTGGAGACTTGAACTTGCTCCATAATGATCACTTGAGGCCAGCTGCAATGTGCATGAGATCACCCTTTTGCAAAAAAAGTAGACATTTGTGCGTGTGAATGTTGGTTTGGGTGCAAAGAGTACTCCAATACCCACTGAAGTAAGGAGTATTTATAGTTTACTTAATATGAAAAGCTCCCACTCGAGATACTACTATGTCTCATCTGATCTAACAAACACACTTTGTTATTACTGTCCCTATCATCGCCGTACCATACTTGTTGTTTGTCCAAACATTTGCAGGAGTCTTTTCATTCTGTCAATGTTGTCTTTTCTCCCCCTCCTCCTCCACCTCCTCCTCCTCCCATAGCAGATTCCTCCCTCGTCACATCACTTGGCTCCCAGCGTGCTCACAAGATGTACTGTATTTATTGGCCTTCATTTTAGAATAAATCTGAAAGTGCAGTCACAGTAAAATGCTGAGTGAAGCATGAACTATATCAGCCATGACAGCATTAGATGTGATTAGATGAGAGGAATTGTGATGTGGAAAAAATTAGGAAAAACAGAGTGCTAACGCTAAATTCGAAGTAATTTTATATTAAACCTCTCAGTTAGTAAACAGAAGTATTAGCACTGAGCCTACTGTGACTTAGAAAATGCAAACATTTTAGCAATTGGGGCCTACTGTCTCGTGGATGTTAAAATGTTAGCATGGATCCTACTGTCTCCTAAGGCCCTGACACGCCAGGCCGACGTCGGCTATGTCCTGCACCTGCAGCTTTTTGGCAGATTCAGCATGTTGAACCCGCGGCAGAGCCCGTCGGTGAGAGAAATCACTCTGATTGGCTGTTCAGCTTAAACGAATCAGTGCACGAGAAGAGAAACGGAAGTGAGGAAAGCAATCAAACGAATGAACCTAAGTGGTGAGTGAGAGCGGTGTGAAAATAGTGGTCAAACGCCTCTTTGTTTCATGTACGTATCATAACAACGGCTTGTATATCCGCAGTCCTCGGTTTTTCTGTTTCCCTTTTTGAATGACAAATACAGACTACCGCTGCCTGCTGGTGTGGAGAGTTAATTTCTCTCACCCAGGCGCAGGACGTACGTGCTAGTTGGCGGTTTGCTGTAGTCTTTGTGGTGTGTTCAAGTGCAACTTTTTGGCCAAGACACAGGCGACGTGAGGCGACGCAACAGTCGGCTTTCTTCACCGCCAGTTCTTTGAGGTCGGTTTGGTGTTTTGGGGACTTTATAACATATGCCACAGTGTTCACATGGAGTCTATTGTCTGTCAGTGTGGTGTTTTCAAAATGTCAGCTATCTCTCAAAGCATATGCTGAAGTGTTAGCATGGAGCCTACTGTCCTTCAAAACAGTGTATGTTAAAGTGAATGGAGTCAACTGTATCACAACATAGCACATGCTAAAGTGTTATCATGGAGCCTTGACTCAATTTAGTGTATGCTGTTTCCTTCGCGTGGTATGAATTTTTCCAAATCATGTTTTATCTCAAATCCAAACGATATCTTGATGACATTGTTTGCTCATGTACAATGTAACGGGACAGTTCATTGTGTACCAACAGCAGTCTATTGATATACAACTTTTGTTTAAGATATTGTCTCAGTTATGTCAGAACAACCTGTGCAGATTTATTATATCAGGGGTTATTATTGTTTATAAAGTAAGGTTCATATCAACCAACACATTCCACACATTCTTAAGCTGTACAATAGCTTTGATTTGTTTTAATATACAGCATTGTGTGTGTGTGTGTGTGAGTATGAGTGATAGTGTAAATATAAGAGAGAAATTGTGATGGGACAATGGGGAAGGAAGAGTGGGAGCGTGTGCTGATGATGAGAAAGAAACACCCAATCTATGTGTGTGAGTGTGTGACGAAGGAGAGACCTGAGAATAAACAGAACTTGAAGGCACCGTAACTGCAAGTCTGTAGCTGTTGTGGCAAGGACTGTTCTCATCATATGTCTGCCCTAATCTGGCCTGCAGCACCAATCAACCGCTCATTATCCAGTTATGTTCATGCACACACACACACACACACACACACATGCATGCACACACACTACTGCAAAAGACTGTAAATCATTCACGCTTAAAGTATCACATCTACCACCAATGCTTTTACTGGATAAATGATGAATGCATTTGTCATGAATGTAAACCACCAGTGGTTATAATGAAGCCTTTATTTTCCTATTAAGGGGGCCAGTGTGTAACATTTTGGGGGATCTATTAGCAGAAATGGAATATAATATTCATAACTATGTTTTCATTAGTGTATAATCACCTGAAACATTGTGTTTTCGTTAGCTTAGAATGAGTCATTCATATCTACATAGGGAGCGGGTCCTTGTTACGGAGTCCGTCATGTTGCTCAGCCATGTTTCTACAGTAGCCCAGAACAGACAAACTAAACTCTGGCTCTAGAGAGAGCCTTTCACATTTTTTTGTTACCTGAAGGCCACCGTAGTTCTCCGACACGCTTGTGAAACTGCGGTAACGTGAGCCGCAGAGTGCGAACCCATGGTCCTGCCAACCGCCGTCTGACTTCTGTTGTTCCTAAAGTAGTGTTATTATGGTAAGGATGGTCTCTGAGCGAGGTGAACGGTGTTACCACGATTTTGCACTTGGTGGCTCACGTTACCACAGGCTTGGAAAGGGAGGTGTGAGTGGAGGGGTACTCAGTTGGTTGTAATCTGCAACAACACCACTAGATGCCACCAAATGCCTACACACTGTACCTTTGAAGCCTCGTTTATACCCCCGAACGGATGCGTACACGGACAGCTGTGGACACCACGGACGCGTAATAGTCCACTCGGAGAACGTGCTCCACACGTGCAGTGGATCGCTACGCTACCACTTATAGCGTAGTGGCTGCGCGGTCACAACAAATTGCCGGTACGCGGACGTCCGCACAGAGCCTACGCATACAACCTCTAATGACGAAACTTACGTCACGCGGACCTCATGTACTTGCAGAAGCAGAAGGTATAACTTCTGCTTAAGACTACCAATTATAGGTTAATTGCTTCCCTCAAGAGCATGTTGTGTCAAAAGTTTCGTGGGAGGATATACATGAATCGAAATTCCCTCACAACTTAGCAAAAAACAAAGATATTACAATGACGGTTGAGAGGTTGACCCACAATCTCAAGCTGTAATGCGTCATTTCAGTGTTTTGAAAGGCGTCCTGCAACAGTATATTAAGATCTTTAGATCCAAGTCCGCCCCCGACCCGTTACTAACCACGCAGCTATGTGTCACAAGCTATAATTCACATCTGCCTTTGGTTAGCACTGAGTGTTCACTCACTATCTAACTGTCTGACAGCTCCCAGGCCCAGCTGTTATGTATTGCGGCCCGTAGGCTCTGCTCATTACGTGTGAAGGTATAATTATTATCATTATTGTTTTTGTTTTTTTCCCCCCTTCCACTGCTTGCTGAAGCCTCGAGCGACTTCACTGATGAAGCGCCTGTCAAGTTGCCAAAAGGAAGTGATGTAATTTTGCCTGGACGCACATCAGCAAACTTTGAGGTCAAAGGTGTGGCTTGTCAGAAGGGGAGATGTGTGTGTTATGGGGTCATCTGGTGCAAAATTCCCAGATGTGCCATTTACTTTCTTTTAACCTCCACTTTCTAACCTGTGAACATCTCTCACACTTGATCATCATTATTATCTTGGATGTAAGTGGTCAGGATAGCATTGTGTGGGTGTTCCCAACCTCTGATGAAGAGCAGAACACAGCTTTTCTTTGGGAACCATCCCGGACCAGCTCTCATGATCTCATGCTAGATCAGCCAATATGACTGTGGTTGATACAAGATGGTTCACTTTATGCTGCATATTTGTAGTGTAAAGGTTAGAGAAACAGTAGTTAGCAAGTCCTGACAAAGAAACCAAGAAACAATCAAAAACATACCCTTATGTCCCTGGCGGTCTAAGAAGTGCAGTTTGAACAACATATCCATCATTTTAAAGCTTATCAGACGCCAAACGTCTACAGTGGTTTATGATACTATGAGACAGTAGTTTTTAACTCTGGAAAGATATCACAGTGACGTGGATTTTATCCTCCGCTGGGATGATTGTTAGGTGAACAGTGCAGTAGTTCAAAACAAAGTACCTGGATAGTGCATTTGCACAAATCAGATTGGCCGTCACAGTATGCTGCCAGATGATGTTTCTTTGCGTTGTGGCAAGAGTTCAGGCATGTTCAACTGTTTTGTTGGAGCCCTCATCAAAAGATGACGGTCAATATCTGTAGAGCGCTTACTTGTTGGATGGCTGTGTGTCTGGCCTCTCTGGTTGAGCTTTCGCTGCAGGGCTGCGGGTTTCCACCGCACACTGGTTGTGGACGCTCAGCAATTGCCTCATTTACGTTGTGGTTCCCTTATAGCATTGGGTTTAAATCTGAAATATTGCCAAATCCTCCGCCATCGTCTTGTCTGTCAACTCTCTCTCATCCCGTGTGTGTGAACTCTGACTCCTGCGACTCTGTACTGAGACTTTGTACCGAGCAGAAACTTTCACTTTCAGTTTGTAGCGTACTAAGCGGGTTTTATTTTTATAAATAAAAGCTAAACGACGGCAAGTAATGTAATCGGTGTCTGCCCGACCACCGTATAACATCGGTAACACCGACTACCGCGGCAAGCCTAGCCAACAGTCTTTTCCATATTGGTTTGCTTTGTCAAGTTCCACAGACACTAAAAAGAAATGAAAGGTTGCTGGTTACTGTAATGTGTGCTGTGCGTTCTCTCTCAGGAGTAATGAAAAGTGAGCACAGCAGCAGGTGGCAGCTAGAAACTTGTACAGTTTTCCAAGTTTTATGTGTACCGAACTCTGTGCTGAGTCCGAGGAGCCAGATGCACTTAAGAAGTGGAGTGTCTACAAGTGTGTGTGTGTGTGTGTGTGTGTGCGTGTGTGTGTGTGTGTCAAGGACAAGGGTGTGTAAGGCCAGTTGGCTGTCTTCCCCGCTGCACCTCCTTAACCTAATTAAACATCCCTCCAACAGCCTGGCTCCTTTTGCCAACTCCAATCACACACACATACAGTACACACACGCACTCTCTTCCTGGAAATTACAGTGGATTTAAAGGATTTGCAGCGCTTCACTCTTCATTTACGGACTCTTGGGTCAGATACGCAACATGTTGTATGAATCAGTGCTTGTGTGAGCGTATAGGTGCACACGAATGTGCTCATTCCCTTGTTTTATATCCAGGAAACTTGTACTTAAAACTTTAAAACAAACTATTGCAGCGTCCCATAACTTCCAGGAAAGTTGGACTCCTTCATTGCTGCAGCTTCCTATATCTTCCCAAGCTGAGGCTTTCATTTGTCAAAGGAAAAAAAACAGCACGGGGAGTATTATCATCCCAGCCAGAGATTTAGTTTGTATCCCAGCCTCCGCCCCTCTCCCCTGGCCCGGGATTCAGGCCTGGCGGGGCCCAGTGAACGACCACATCCTCTACAAACGCGCCTGCCCATCCAGATAGATGTCACAAATAATGGGGGGAGCACTGGGAGTGTTTGATTTATGTGTGCGCAGAGCCCTCTGGAAGAGGAAGAGTGTGTGACCTGATGGAGGGCCAGGATCCCTTAAAGGGTCCTTCCTGAGAGTCTGAGCCAGGCTGCATTCTTGGCTGGACTGACCTGAACTCATCACAGAAAGAGAGAGGAGAGTTTTTACGTTGTTAGCACCCATTTGTCTAGCGTTCCCAGTTGTCTCTCGGTCTCTTGAACAGTTTGCATGTGCAGATAAACACAAGTCTCTGACTATTCTTTACAACATCTGTTACATAAACACACATGCGCTTCCCTTGTGGTCGCCGTGACTTGTGTATTTGCTGGTTTGTTGCTACGACAAACATCATAATATTCGTTTTGGGGTGAGCCAGGTGTGTTTCATCAACCATCCGAATACTTAATATGGACTCAATGATTTATAATTTGTCCATTGTGTCTGTTTTTGCTTGCTCCGTAACAATCACAGTATGAGTCAGATGCGGATGGTATAACTAACAGAGCGATGACCTTTGATAGAGGAAGTGGACTGTCTGATCCTGCGCCAGTGTGATTGTGTACTCTACCTGCTGGGCCAGCTTAGCGTCATTGCGGCCGGAAAAGGAGGGAAGGACGCCTGATTAGCGTGTTTGTGTATTTAGTTTGTGTGTGAGAGAATGTGTGCATGTGTATTTGCTGGTGAGTGTTTGTCTAGGCAAAGACGCTTGGCGTGTCTGAGCATATTTTAACACGTTTTTATGAATGAATCTGTTTTTTCTCCGATGTTTACATGTATTTTTGTGTGTTTGTGTGTTAAACATCACAGTGTAACTTTTTTTCATTACAAAGTTTCTCATTTAGTGCAACGTTTGAGCCAGGATTATGGAATAATTGGGCGCAGGGATGTTGTAGAGACGGGATATTTGATGTTTTAAGGGGGGTATTACTGTAATGGTGCCCTTTGGCTCAACCCCTGTGTGTAACTGAATGCATGCTAAATGCAAAAATACAGCCAATGGCCCATATTCCTCCCCCCTCTCTCTGTCTTATGTGTTCTGCACATGCCTGTATCAGCGTCTCATGTAGGCAGACAGGGCACAACCAAGTGTGTGTGTGTGTGCGTGCATTAGTCCCGGGTGTTGTGTGGATCTGTCGGCGCCCAGCCTATCGCTCCCCGTTGGCACATGAAGGGCGGTATGGTGGCTGGGGGCTGGGAGCTGCTGACATGACCGCCCAGTTCAAAGAGATGGAGCAGGAGATGCAGGCAGAGAGCGAACAGAGCGGCCTTTATATTCACCTTGGCTGAGCCTGGGAAAACTCTGCAGCCCCCCTTGTGTTCGCCTGTGGTTACAGGCAGGGAGGCAAGTGGACTTACAGGTGCTGTGTAGTGCCGCTCGGGGTGCGTGAGTCTGTGATCCGTCGAAAAAAACTCAACAATATCCCGGGTATTTCAATGAGAGCTGAGGGCTGATGGATGTCAGAGTGTTGTGCAGTGTGTGAAAATATCTCGAGCAGGTTTGTTTAAAAAGTAGAAAAAGTGAACTTTCCATCCATCAGAGTCGGTACTGATGCTGAGACTGAATAATCATGTCTTCTGACTCCACCTCGCCATCTGACCTCTGACCTCCATCCATGCCAATATGTGTGGTGTTAAGTTTTATTATAGTAACTTAACAGCAGTTGAAAAACAGCAGAGCAGAAGAGACTCACATAGTCAATGAAAATATTTTGGTTGGAGAAACTCGGAACAACAGACTGGTGAGTATGACTCAGTAGAGGTAATTCCACCTCCTTTTTGAGGTCTTTATTAGCGACCTTTATTTAATTGTGTTATTATTTGAGAGTCAGGCATTAGACCAGAGGCTTGCTTTTTGCTCTCGGGACTGAAAAAGTTGGATCGGTTCATCCCTTATAATTAGGAACCATATGATGGCTCTCTATGCAGCACCATTCTTCTCTGTCCTTTATACAGGCTGGCTATCACCTCCGACGCTGCACGCTTGGTGTTTATAACCTGCAGTCCGTGCACTCACACCTGGCTGTACTGTAGATACTGTTATACTTGTTGCTCTGCCATCCTGCCGTGCCCCAAAGCTGCAGTACAACCACCTTCCCTCCAGCCAGCCACACACAAATTACTAGGATCTTTATTTTTCCTATATTTTTTAACTCTAACGTATTTTTATGACACCTTCCTTAGGGCCGACTATGATAACACTTGTAGCTGGAGCGGGCTTACGTGTACATTGGCAGGGCCAGGCAGGTGTCACTCAGCGGGCCCTTGCTGTTTTATTAATAGTGTTTTATGTGTCGCCGCAGACGGCTATGAATGTGGCTATTCAGCGGAGGGTGCGAGGAAGGGTTGGAGAGTAAAGGGAAAGGAAGCTGTGTGTTTTGTAAGGACTGGCTAAGGTAGGCTGGTATGCTGCGCCAGTGTCTGATTTGAGCGATCGGGGGGGTGTCACTTGTTTGTGTGTGTGTGTGTAAAGGGAGGGTAGAGGCTGACATCACTCCTTCCAGTGCCGAGGGGGTTGTTATTGTTGCCATTCTCGGCTTGGAGGAGCTGGAGCTACAGCAGACTTTTCTATGAAACTTCACATCACAGGAGCTCTGTCATTTCCTACTGTATACACACACACACACACACACACACACACACACACACACACACACACACACACACACACACACACACACACACACACACACACGCACGCTAAGATCCATTCACGCTGACTGGCACGCACATTCTCACACATACGTAAGCATGAAAAAAGACCAACGCACTTCACACACTCTCTCACACACACCCTCTCACACACACACACACACACACACACACACACACACACACACACACACACACACACACACACACACCAGCCGATAATTTCCAGTTTAATTACAGAGCATAGGGCTGACACTGCTGCATTATCACTCCTGGTGAAACCTCCAATTATGGCTCAACATCAGCTGTAAATCTGCCGATATTAATAAGGTAAAGCTGAGCTGGAGGAGGGTGGGGGGGGGGGGGGTTACAGCTCAGTGTGTGTGTGTGTGTGTGCATGGTTGCAGCACAAGTAGGCACATGTTGCCCAGACTCGGGGCTTAAACACATTAGGCTGCATGCAAAGAACATGCTTTCAGGGGAAATTTATGAAGCCTGACAGCACAGTGCGGGCGAAGCAGTCATTTTCACTGAGCGGAGTTTAAAGGTGCAATCTGGAATTTATTTGACCGTCCACACGAGTTTGACTTTGGGAAATAGCTGATGGGAAATAAGCCTTCTTTAAAACTTTGTTAAGCCGTAGTAACTCGATGCAAATGTTAGACATATGAACAAACCTTTGATGCACTTTATCACTCTTGTTTTGGCCTCATATTAGAAGAAGTGCATTTAAAGGTGACCAAAGTGGAGTGGGGAATGGGGAAACCATGGGCTTATTTTAGATTTCCCTGTTTAACACAATAAATTCAAGCAATCTGCATGGGACTTAAAAGTGCTAAATTCGATATCCAGAGCATTAATATAGCATTAAACGACTTTTTGCTATGTAAAGATATAGAGGAGTAATGTCTCTCTCTCTGTCAGCACTCTCGCCGTTGTTTTCACTGTTATGACTGTTAGCACCTTTGGCTGAGAGCCGCTGGTTCGCAGTAGCCATGTTGAGAACCGTTGAGAGGCAATATACTGGAAATGCTCCCAATCCCATATTTAGCCCTTTTAATGAGAACTATAATGAGATTTGGAGGACATTTGATTTTAGAGCTGCAACGATTAATCAATTAGTTGTCAACATTGAATTAATCAGCAACTATTTTGATAATCGATTAATCCGTTTGAGTATTTTTTTAAGGAAAATAATTCAAAACTCTTTGATTGCAGCTTCTTAAATGTGAATATTTTCTGGTTTCTTTACTCCTCTATGACAGTAAACTGACTGATCTTTGAGTTGTGAACAAAACAAGACATTTGAGGACGTCATCTTGAGCTTGACGGGACATTTTTCACAATTTTCTGACATTTTAAAGCCCAAACAACTAATCGATTAATCAAGAGAATAATCAACAGATTAATCGACAATGAAAATAATCGTTAGTTGCAGCCCTATTTGATGTGAAATAATACAGAGAACCAATATTTTCACATAGAGTAAAACGTTATGCTGATGTCTGTGTGTTCAGATCTCTTTCCATCATTTTTGACTGTGTGGTTTATATCAAAAGGAATGAAAACATTTCCTCTTCCTTTCCATTTCAGTTTGGAATGAAAACATGGACTTCACCCCCCCCCCCGTCCTTCTGTCTGGCTGTCTGTCGGTCTGTGAGTGTGTGTATATACTCAGTGCCCAGGGTGGAGATTAGGTCTGGTATTAATGGGATGTCCCTTGCTGCATGTCCCCCCTCTGCTCCCTCACATTCCACCGTCCCAAACATACACACTCACATACACGGCCTTATGTGACCCCTCTCCACCCTGCCCTACTTCAGCGTACACATGTACACACAGTCACACACACACACATTCCCCCTTTGGCAATGCTTCACTCCCTCCCTCCCTCCCTCCCTCACTCACCCTCCCGGGCCTTTGGACATCAGAGCAGGCCTCCCCAATCCCCCTTTAGCAAGCATCCAGACCTGTTAAACCAACAGACGGCCAGGTCTATTGTCCCACAGCTTGATCTGGAGTGTGTGTGTTGGTTTGGCCCGGACGGTAGGTTAGGATAAGGTTTGGACAGCATTGGATCCCCTCTAATCCCAGAAAAGCAGAAGTAAAGCCGAGTCCAGGACCTCCGGCGCTTTCAGTGATACACCCTCCTTCACCTGGAAACACACACACAAATGTGCGTACACACAATGTTAGTATTGCCATAGTGGACCCCATAAGATTAGCAATGATGTCTTCTGTTACCTAAAAGGCACAGTTACACCAGAAAATGGCACAGAGAAATTCATCTGCACATTCTCATTCGTCTCTAGAAGCTTCGTGACGTAGTTAATACTCGCAGGGCTAGTTAGGGAACTACTGTAGCTCGCAAGCTTACCTCTTACACACCAGCCAGACATTAATATGCTGGTGCTGTTCAGTCACAAGAGCTTTTGAGCTTCTTTCAATTTTCTCAGTATTGTGCCATTTACTGTCCTCTGGCATTTTGTTCTCAGGATTGTACATTTCATCCAATAAAGTTGACGAAGGGGGCAAAAAGTATCATAAGCAAGCAGTTAGTAAGCTAGTCACTGGGACCATAACTACTCAAAAGATGTAATTGTACCATTGACTTCTACTTTATAACTGCAAATCATTATGCCTTGGTTGAGCAGTTTCTCAGATAGGAGTATAAGTAAAATTGGGTGGTGCATTGAGGCTAATAACGGTGATAAAGTGCGACCTTCGGCGAGCTGCCATGCAATGTCTATGAAAAGCTGCGGCGGCCGCTTCCGAGCTCAGCGGGCGTTTGATTCTGCGGTGAAGTGTGGCGAAACTAAAAGTTGGGAAAAGTTTAACTTTTAGGGGCGAACAGAGTGAACCCACAGCTAATCAGTAAATAGATCCTGTGACTCCAGTGACATGTTGACCTATGTTACAAGGAATATGAAAACCTCCCGGCCACAGAAAAATGAAATCATTGCAGCGAGCTGCACTACGCAGCTGCCTGGTGTGGATTCGGTGTACGTTTTTTCATTGGATGGGTCAAACAAAAAAAGGTCTTTCACCCAGGAGGCCGCTGTTCGTTGTTGCGTTACGTTGTTGCGTTACGTTACGTTGTTGCGTTACGTTGTTGCGTTACGTTGTTGCGTTACGTTGTTGCGTTACGTTGTTGCGGCCTACTGGCTTCTCAGCTGCCTAAGGTTAGCCTAACATGGTGAAGCAAGTAACGTCAGCTAAGTTAACACAGCTTAGCTAGCGTAGCTAACCTTAGTGGGCTAAGACACTGTCCAGGGGCTGCGGTGGTCCCACAGAATAAATTAACTCAATCAACTAACTTTGGCGTTATTGTGAAATATATAATGTTAGTTGCTCTAACTAGGGCAACCTACTGACCACAAAATAAACATCTTTAATCGGTCGGCATCACAAAGTGTCTGCTAACCGTGACAACTGACAGCCGAATGCATCGTGGTTGCTCGTAGTGACGGCAGCTGTGTTCTCATAAAAGCCTTCAATTTGACTTTGATCCATTTTAAATACATACTCATCTGTGTTTATTATCTACGCCGACCATTTACGCCAGTTACTACGAGCAACCACGGACGCATTCAGCTGAAAGTCACCAGTTGACACCGTTAGCAGACACTGAGTCACAACTTGCCACCGCAGTAATGGCGGCGCCGCTAGATCACGGAACACACAAAGCGGTCACCAAATTTGTCTATTTCTAACCATAAAGCCAGGTCCAATTATTATACATATTACTCCACTATATATGTCATTCCTTCTGTAATGATCATACTTTTCATTTCCCACATTTTCAATACGTTCAGGCTTCCTGTTGCTATACATAATACATGATGCGCCTTCAAACGCCTGTACATTCAAAACAAGCTTTTATATCGCCCCCCAGCCTCCTCTAACCTCCAGCTCCTGAACGCTCCTCTGTGACTGTGTCAGAGGAAAGAGTTAAGCCGTGGGGTGTAAGTGTAATGCACACTGCCCCTGCGAATTTACTTTAAACGGGGGAAAGAAAGTCAGAACACGGCAAACGGTTTTGATTTATGGGAGCAGTACCACATTTGATATTCATTTCCGCAGCTGTGGCCAGCTAAAAAAACAGCCCGCAAATAGACCCACACTGACAATGGCGCAGTGTAGCCCTCCAGTGTGTGTGCGTGTGTGCGAGTGTGTGTCTCTGAGCCTGCGTGCGTCAGTCCTATTTTAGAATTGTTTTGGGGCTCTTTCAGTCAAATTCGCCGCAGATGTTTCTGATTCGCCAAACACATATAATAAGTAATTATTGAAAACACCTTTCGGTTGCCCAGGGTTGTGTGGCGCTTCATTTTGTGTAATCGAAGCTGCGGTTTTCAGAGAGGCACAGGATCCAAGAGTTTATTGAAAGCCAGCAAAACAGCCCCGCAGTCAGAGTTTCCTGAGAGAAGAAGAGAGAAAAGGGAGCTTAAAGAAATATTCCCCATCCCGCCTCAGTGAAAAGACAGAAAGAGAGAGAGGAGAGGAGAGGAGAGGGTCTGGAGATGGAGAGATGAAGAGGGAAAGATCCGCAGCAATCATAGCCAGTCAGGTGGAAACTAAGAGATGAGGAGATTTGGTGGTTAGAGATAGAGGGAGGAAGAGATGATTAACTAACTGAGACTCCAACTAAGCCTATAACTGGGCATGTAAACTGATATATTTGCCTCTGATAAAACATAATGAGCAAGAATTATTGTAGCATCGAGAGGATACATCTACAACTATGTGAGCAAACACATCTCTACGTACAGGGGACAACCAATGGAATATGAAAAGTAGGGAAAGTAAACTGAACATTCATGAAATGTCAGAACTGGACTGAGATGTGAATCACATTTGAAATTCAAAACATACGGAAAGTTTAATATATGCTCACGTAAAAGCTGCCCACTGTACTTTGTGTGACTGACTCTTAAGGTCACAGCAGCAATTAGAATAGTGCAGTTTTGCTCACAAGGGTGAAATACATCCATCCTTTTTGCATCGAGTTCAATTTTGGTGAAATTTTACACATGAATTTGTGCCTTTGACGATAGCAAGCCGTCTTGACAGAGCTGACCTTTGACCAAGCCCCCAGGAAGAGCGCCGGGCTTTGAAGCAAATTTTACATAGTGGCCAAATGGGGGAATTATGTCCGTCATGTGATGCCATTGGGCCCAAAAAGACTTTTTCCCATAGACTTACATTGGGAAATAGACGTCTGTAACTCAGCAGATAATTTTTTTTTATAAGTAAAACAACTTCCCAGTATGAACACTTTAATAGTCAATCACAAGGTAGCCACGCCCTAAGGCATACCCTGCTTTATGGTCTAAATGGGACCATAATTTACTAAATGAACATCATGCTGTATTGAAGAAGACTTGAAACTAGTGATTGAGACCATAAACTCATGTTTACAATGTTTACTGAGGTAATAAATCAAGTGAGAAGTAGGCTCATTTTCTCATAGACTTCTATACAATCTGACTTCTTTTTGCAACCAGAGGAGTCGCCCTCTGCTGGCTATTAGAGAGAATGCAAGTTTAAGGCACTTCAGCATTGGCTTCACTTTACAGACCCGGAGGTTGTCCAGTTAGCGACCGAGCTAACGAGCTTACTAACTGACACTTAGCAAGCTTGCTAGCTTGGAGAGCTTCTTTTCCCACTTCAATAACTCTTAAGTTAATGAAATGATGACCAGTCTTGAAGACAAAATGCCAGACAGGGTGGGTCAAAGGGAGGAAACGACACATTACAGAGAAAATGGAAAACCTTACAAGCTAATGTAGCTTTCTAACTTCCAGAAATCCAATTGGGTATTATAGAATCAGTTTCTCATAGTCATGTCTCTACACTCACTATGTACAATCGCTGTGCGTTTCCCCAGTAGAGCTGCATTTACTTGTCACTGCGGAAAGTCTCTGTGACTTTAGGACCGTGTTTGCACAAGCTTACATGTCTACAAATTGGTGTCTGCGATTCTGTGCGGGTGTCTGAGTGCTTGTTCTGTATGTGGGTGTTTGTGTTCTGCGTGTGTGCATGTCATTTAGAGAGAGAGGGATTGAAGAGAGAGAAAAAAGAGAGAGAGAAAGAGATTGGAGACAGGATGGGGGATGACAGGCTGGATCTGATTACGGGTTGGAATGGCTGGGAGGATTTTGCGGTGCAGCGCTTTCTCAATAGTACATTCCTGTGTGCAAGCCGGGGCAGGATCCACAGCTATGGGCCGGCCTCTGCCAGAGGGATTGAGCAAAAAGGGCCTCGTCAGAACAAGCAGCAGGTCAGGACTCACAGTTAGTAGGCCCTAGCTAGATAGAGGATGAGTTATTCACACATCCCACGCCAGCCTCCACGATTTAACGGGCCTCGTGTGTTATATGAACGCAGCAGATATATTCTGCAGCTCGGAGGTCTAAGGTTGGAACGGGCGTTTATTGTTTCTGGACGCGAGGTGAATGTTGAATTCACATGCCCTCTGAAACTGTCAGCACTGAGTGGAGTGACCTTTAAAGAAGGAAGCCGACTTTTTCAGAGGCCCAGAGGTTTGTGCGGGCCAAGGTTTTGTGTGTGTGTGCGTGTGTGTGCCAGTGTGCCAGCAGGAAACGTCTGACAACTGTACAAATCAGCGCTTTTAAAAGTCAACAGCTGCATGCCAGCGTGACCCCTCAGCACTGGAAAATTCAAAGACTCACCTGCTCTGTCGGGTAAAATGCTAAACGTCGCTTGAGGTCCTTTACGTTTCTTCTACACAAAACAGTAGGAGTGGGAAAAAAAAATAGATTAACCTATGTGTCATGATTTTTTTTTTACGATTTTGGAATCAATTCTTTAATGCCAGAATCGATATATTTGGTTCATTTGAGTCTATGTGGAGGTAGTCCGCATGGATACGACTTGAACCCTCACATATTAAATCCAACGTGTTAAACACTACACACACAGTAAAGTATGGAAACACTTTGGGTTTCACACATTGCCATGAAAAGCAGAGCTAGACATCGCGGCTAAAGCTGCACGCTAACTCTGCACGCTAACTCTGCACGCTAACTCTGCACGCTAACTCTGTCATGAACAGGAAACGTTATCGTATTGCGGTAACGCGCGGCCAAGCCAGCCGTTACTCTGGTCTCCGTGGTCAAATCGGCCGGCGCTACAACTGTAGAGCACCCATATACTGACATTTATGTTAAATGCATTCAAACGGCCCCCGATGGAGCTGACCAGGGATGTTTTGAGAACGGAGCTGATGGGAGAGCGAGCGACGGACTTGGCGAAGTTAGCGAAAGTATACACATGTGACTACGTCCGGTTTTCAAAATAAGGTGTTAACAAAGGGAACTGTATACAAAATACATCTAGGGGAAATAAGATTCATTAGATTATATTCACCAGAAATATAAAACATTCCATGTCCCTTATAAATTATAAAGAAAATACCACTAACTGGGAGGGAAATTTCTTTATTCTTTGATTTTTAGGGTGCTGGAATTTTTTTTATAAATTATTCCTGACAATGACTAATATATTTGACTTCAGGACATCTCTGACTACATACATGCTGGAAATCAAACATTTTAATGTATTAATTTTTATATTTTTTAAAGTAAAAGTCCCTAGAAGTGTATGATTCAACTTTTTCTCATGGTCAAGTGTTAAAAAAGTTAACAAAAATCTCAATAAATCATAATCAAATCACAATACTTAGAATCGCAATACTTAAAAATCGCATTACATGTCAAATCGGCACCCAAGTATCATGATGGTATTGAATCGGGAGATAGGTGCATCATCCCGGCTCTACAAAACACATACATAAACACACCCGTTAACAGATGAAACCTTTACCCGTCTATCATTCCCACTGGGAATAACCAAACGTCTATCTTTCCATTTCGCTGTCTGTCTCTTGGGCTAACTGTCTGACTAGCTGTTTGTACTTGTCAGTTAACGACAGACTGTTTCTCTTCCTGTCTCTCCTCCTTTCACACACACACACACACACAAGCACTCCCTCTGCGTCAAGTTCAGGCCAAGGTTTTGACACAAGTCAGTGAACAACACAGAGGTTCCCATGCTGAAAGCTGATAAGGAGTCCTTCCTCCCACTGCCAACTCCTCTCTCCTCCCATACAGTGCTAGGCAGTGTATGTGTGTGTGTGTGGTATATTTTGTGTGTGTGTGTGTGTATGTGGGCAGCTGGGGAAGGTAAGTGGGAGGATGAGGAGGGTGATGCAGGCCTTCGCCCAGGCCTTTGTTCCCTCTCTTACTCCTGCCGCCATCGCTGCTGACGGTAAACACCTCCACCACCTCACAAAAGAACCCCCCCCCCCCCTCTCTTCCACTCCACTCCCTCGCCCTTTAGTTTGATTTACTACACGAAGGAAATAACATTAACTTGTCCGTGCGCCCCTCCCTCCCCCCCGCTCGCTCTTTGTTCGCAGGTTTGTTTACTATTCTCTGTATGGAAAATCCTTCAGGAATGTGGAGGAAGTGGGTGTTTCCTCCAGTAGCTTGAGTTTTAATGGGGGTGGGTGGATGGGGGCGGCTGTTCCAATATCCCACAATGCTTCAGGTGGTCAGGCAAGCAGGGCGTGTGTGTGTGTGGAGTTGGCTTCAGGTTACTCGAGGACTATTTTTTCATCAGTCCTCGGGCTGCATTAATTAAAGGGTTTAGTCCAATACGTTAAGCTTCAGTCCACACCTACTGACACATTTACGAGAAAGATCTTCCTCTGAAGTTCCTTCGCCAATTTAAAAAAAAAGAAAATAACATCAATTCATCCGCCAATTATCCGAACCCAGTTATCCTTGGATGATAATAATGATTCAGTACCATGAGAAGTTCCTTGCATTTTTCACGCACTACGAAGCAAGGATCCCTTGAAATACGCTTTATTAATTCTTAATTTGCCCTTGAAAAACATACCAAAAAATGAGTTTGAAAGGTTGAAAACATTTAGAAACTGTCTCCAAGGTCAAGAATGAACTTTCAATCTCAACTTTCAAGCAGGGCTGGCAGTCGATTACAATAATTAATCATGATTAATCGCAATGATTGTCCATAGTTAATCGTGATTACAAATTAAGGGAGATTTGTCAAGTATTTAATACTCTTATCAACATGGGAGTGGACAAATATGCTTGTTTTATGCAAATGTATGTATATATTTATTATAGGAAATCAATTAACAACACAAAACAATGACAAATATTGTCCAGAAACCCTCACAGGTACTGCATTTAGCATAAAAAATATGCTCAAATCATAACATGGCAAACTGCAGCCCAACAGGCTACAACAGCTGTCAGTGTGTCAGTGTGCTGACTTGACTATGACTTGCCCCAAACTGCATGTGATTATCATAAAGTGGGCATGTCTGTAAAGGGGAGACTTGTGGGTACCCATAGAACCCATTTACATTCACATATCTTGAGGTCAGAGGTCAAGGGACCCCCATGTACTTTAAGCCTTTTTAAAACCCCTTAAATTAAAAAGCCATTAATTAACAAATTAAGCAGAATTGAAGTGAACCGACTTTACCCTTAGTTTGCACATTGTTTTGAAAAAAAAAATGATAAATCCAAAAACGTTATTTAAGGGGTTCTCAAAAAGCCCAAACCAAACCTTAAAGCTGCTCTAATCAGTATTTTTATATTAACACTCGATCAAATGACTATGTGTAGTGTGAACAGAGCTAAAAGAGAGTGAATATTGAGCAGGTCAGAAACAGGACTTTAAATGAATGCTGACGTTGCTCTGTGTCTACTGGGTGTGTAAATATGCAACTCTTTGCTGACACATTAAAAATAATAACTTAATAAGGTGATAATATGTCAATGTTGTGTTCACAACTTGCTTCCAATGCCCCCAAGGCAAGCCACAAAAAAAATCAGTTATTGCCAATTGTTAACTGTTAATCCCTTAATTATCAAATCAAGTAGCTACATGCCTTTCCCACTTTTTAAAATATTATTAAAGGATTAAGAGAAAACTCCTTAATAAAGAGTTAGTTTAAAGGAAGATAAAAGCATAGCAGTTTATGTTAAGGTGTGAACTGAAATCTTATGGCCCCTTTAAGGTATAACTTAAGGGTTGACTTTTATTTCATACATTTTAATGGTTTAAGCTGTGCCCATTGAATACTTAAAACCCATTAATTTATCAATCCATTATTATCCCCTCTAAAATTCATGGTGTTTTCAGGTGAAAAGTTAAGGGATTCAGTTTCATAGTGACTGTTTAGCAAGCAGCATTTCCTCTGTCAGTCTGTCATTGCCAGCAGTTTACTGTTGGTGTTGTGTGGCAGTTGCTGTGGTGACCTTTGACCCCCAGCCACTATTAAAAATACACCTCTGTGATTACACACACACACATCTGCGGTCACCTGCAGCCTTCCTCGCTGACCTCGAGAGCTTCAGTAGCTGTGTTATAAATCTCAACCTGCGACTCAAGCTGTTTATGTTGAAGTGATTATATGAGGACAATCCAGCGGAGGAAAACATGACGACAGTAACAGTGAGTGTAATAACACTATTAGTTCCTGGCACCTACGCAGGAAAGAAATTAACTGTAAGAACTGTTTGCAAATACTGGAGGTCACAACCTTTCCATTATAAGTAATACTTTAGTGGATGAAGCTCTCACGCCCACTCTCACCCCCATCACCCACACACACACACACACACACACACACACACACACACAGCACGGCCCTGTGAAAAGGGGCTGAATCATCTGTGTTAATGAGAGCCTTAGATTTCCATGCTGCTCTGATTCTGACTGTGTCTGCGTCTGCCTTGACCACTAAAGAGCCCCAGCTGCCCACAGAAATGCCTACAAGGGGATGCCTGCCTCCTGACTCCATGTGCTCTCGTGTGTGTGTTCATGTGTGACCAGCATGAAAAGTACATTGTGCAACTCCCGTTTTTTTTTGTGTGTGTGTGTCTCCCAGCTAGAAGCAGCAGATGCAGCGGCCTCCTGGATGGCAACATCTGAAATAAACCTGGTTTGAAAGAATTTGCTTGGGATGGCGACCAGAACGTTTGGATAATCCCCAGAATAGGTATACAAACATTGTGTGTGATGTCACCGCTTTCACCTGACATGACCTGTAGTGTCCCAGCAGAATGAACCAGACCCCATGAATCAGTCGCAAACACTATACAGGTCTGCTCTGAATCATGGTACCTGTTTTGTTGCAGCCCGTCCAGTCTAATCCTTGAGGTTTCTGCATTTATGTCACTGCAATTTGCACTCATTTCAGTGCTTTGTTCACATGGACTGTGTTTGCCTGCAAGGTAGGGCTGTCGCAATAACCGCAATATTGCAATACAGCGCTATTGACAAGCCAACCGCAGGGGATGGCAAGCAACCGCCACAATCGCTATGTTCACCTTTTTTTTAATTCTTTGCAATGGGAGCATCTTTTCTGCGCTGAGAGCTTCAAGTTTGGTGTCGCTGAGAGTTGTAAAATGTTATACTTTGGGTAAAACGCTTCGCACGTCATCGTCACTTTTTCACCAAGCCGTCAAATCACAGTGGGGCGGGAATAATACCACAAAGACCAACCGTCACACCCTACATGCAGGTTACAAGTGCTGAACAACAACAACAACAACAATTGAGGAGGAACGAACCCACATAGACCGGTCTGTCCTCTCTCCCTGCGTGCTTCAGCCTTCCCTTCATCCAGAGCAACTACTCTACCTTGTGCTGACATTATTACTTCTGCAGATATTCCGTATCTTGGCATCCAGATGCAACCAAAGCGTCTCAGCTGAAAAAAACGGTGCACCTCATTGCTCTTCTGTTTTCTGCATGTAACAATAAACAAGTATTTAATTAGTATCTTTGTCATTTAAAAAGCAGCAATATACAAAATAATAGCTTAACAATAAAGTGTATTTATATAGCACTAAAATCAGGATAAATTACATAATTTGCAAAACAAAAAAGAGGCAAGGTACTTTTGAGCCAGTCATTATCACCGAAGGGGAAATTCCTTCACCGCGACAGCCCTACTGTGCAGAGTGTGTGTGTGTGTGTGTGTGTGTGTGTGTGTGTGTGTGTGTTCATGAAGGACGAGGGTCTAATCTGTGTGTGCATGTCCGTCTATCTTTGCAGGTGATGATCTGATCTCAGGTGTGTGCTCCTGTGTGATTGTGTTTGAGGAATCCGGCCCCCCATCTTCCAATCTGTCCATCTCTCAGCACTCTTGTAGCAGCGGATGAGAGTCCCACCCTTCTGCAGCAGGTGATCACAGGACTCCTTCTCTGTTTTATGGAAATAGGCCTGTCACACTGGTATGTGACCCGTCTGTTAACACTCGGCACATGAGCTCCGCTGTAACAGTGTTTATCTGTTTATAGAGCTAGTCACTGGACCTTCTTTTTATATTTAGCAACATATCTAACTTTATATCTAGTGATAATCCCAGTTTAATAAGAAAATACTAAATTCCCAGAAGAAGAGGCCCTAAAGTTCCATATAAGACTTGATATTTTCTATGTAATCAGGTTTTATAAGAATTTTCAGTTGTCTCGGAAAAGTTGGAAGTTCTTCCCTGAAAACACTTTGTCCAAACCGATCTATTTTTCTAACCAGAACAATAAGCAGAATTCCAGTTACAGAGAACATATGAATGTGTTTTATTTTCAGAAAAACGGCTTCAGATTGGTATGGAAATATTTTACTGATCAGTCCATAATGAAACCAGCCTCTCCTTGTCTTAAGGGACTTCTAACTTACCTCAAACTATTTTATTCATCCTACTTTTTATTAGCCACACATGGCTCTGGGGATGTCAATGTCAGCCGCCACTTTAGTCATCTACCAGATGGATTGGCAAAAACATTTTGTACAAACATCCACATTTTCTCAAGTTAGTTTTCCTCCAGCAGCACCATCAGGTTGGCATTTTGCGTTCAGAGAGAAATGTCTCAACAACTGCTGGGTGGATTGCCGTGAAATTTGGTGCAAACATTCATGTCTCCCACACAATTGTGTGAAGTGAAGTCTGGTGATCCACTGACTTTAATTTCAGTCAAAAAAAAGCTCAAAATTGTCCAATACTTTGGTTCATGACCAAATACCTGCAAAACTAATGACATTCCCATCAGCATTTTTAGTGCTAATTAGCAAATTGTAGTACATTACATGCACTATGTACTGACTTGTGTAGAGCATGAATTTCAACAGGGTAGTGTCTCAAATTGAACACGGCTGTTGTGCACTTAAAAATGACGATTGCAACATTTGACAGCTTCTTCTTCTTCAATTAATGGCAAATTGCAACCAGACGGAACATTACCGCCAACATTTGACCGCGATCATTGCCCGCCAAAATATCTGCTGGCTTGTTTACTCACTTGACAATCAAAACTGAATAAAAATTATCATAATTTTACTTTTACTTGCTTGCGTGTGACCCCTGATTCACGTGAGGTGGAAAATACCACCGTCCCCGCCATTTTCAAAAGTTTGGTGGTCCCTCCACTTACGCTATGTAGCCAAGATGGCGACCATTGTAGGGTGAGAAGTGTCCAGCATTCCATACTCAACTTTTTGACCGCAATGAGTTGGAGTACAGTACAATATCAGTACTAGTCTTTCAGATTACTTGGTCCCATTAAACCCTTTTTCATGTACTGTAAAATCATACAGAATTTGGCAATTAGGCAACACTAGACCATCAAGTCATCAAGATGAAGATACAACAGACAGACTATGATTGACATTCTCCAGAGATCCACCAAATACCAGCTCTTTTACACAAACCGCTCACATTAAACCAGGCTAGCATGTAAACATAAATCCAGCGTGTCTGTGCACGAGACAGCTGAACATAACCACAGTAACGTTTCTGCAGCCGTTTGGTTTTGTTTCTCGCTCCAACTCTGAAGGGTGGAGGCTTCAAGTAAGGGCTTGATTTGGATGGAGATGTCATCTTTAATAAATATCAAGCACAGATTCACCGCCTGGATGTATACAGCGAGAGGCTGCCTCGCTGTTCGTGGTCGATCCTGCAGATAACATGTAATGGAGGGGGGTTAGGTGTGCTTTGGATCAATAGGATTACCGTAATTGGCTGGCTCGATTGCAGGGGCAGAACGGTCTGGATGTCACGGCTGAACAGACCATGACCTAACGGATGATGGAGTTAAACACATAGCGCAGACCGCGTGTACGGTTGCAAATTGAATTTGGGAGAAGAGGAAAACAAAACAGCCTATAATCTATTTTTGAAACACAAACAAGAGTATGAGCGTGTGTTTGTGCTTAACGCAGGATGGCTCCTAGAAAAAGGCGAACCAGGAATGGCGATAGCCCTCGTTGTGCACCGACAACTACTGCCTTCTCATCCCCCAACACACACTGACACACTCACAGGCCCAGCCCAACATTTAACCACAGTGTTTACCGTTATCAGATGGGCCTGTAATCTGATCTCTCTGAGAGGGGAGGACGAGGAGGAGATACGAGAGATGGATAGTGGGGTCATGGTCAGGAGAAAGAGGGATAGAGATTGTATGTGTGTGTGATTCAGGTGGGTGGTGGCTGTAATCGCTACCTATAGAGCCCCCTGGGGTGAGCTCATGAGCTGTGCTGTAAATGGGTGTTGCTGGTGGGCTTGGGGGGATGTTTCTTTAATTAGCCAACTAAACCTTTTGGCTCCAAGGCTCTGGGTGTAAAATGAGCAGCTAGTCCTGCTCGTCTTTGAAAGATCCAAAAATGGCCTTCGTCTTTGTTTCTACATGGGTTGTGGAAACACATGCATGCTCACCAGCACTCAATAATCCCATGTGTGCACACACATCTGTAACTCCATCTTTAAACAGAACTACACAGCCACAGTACATTTTCTGACAGCTGCACTTGTCTTCTAAGTTGCCTATTAATATATTTTTGATTAAATTAATTTTCTTTCCTCGTTGGTAAAACAATTTCAAACTTGGATTGAATCACTGGATTGATTTCTATCCATACTCCACATACTTGGCTTCCAACAGACTGTAAAATGGAAAGAATTAACTATGTAAAGGTAAAAAGCATGAACGGAGGTTGGTAATAATGAGGAAGTAGCCAGAAGGCCAATATATCTGTACATGGCTGCCCTTTGTCTTTGCTTTCTCAACTGTAAATTGTTAGCTGTGGGTGCAAAGGACCCAGTCGAGTTTCCCCTGACCCAGCATCTCCTCCCACCGGCTCCCACAATGCAGCGCTGGTGCCAGGGGAAGTGTAGTTTGGGTTCATGCTTGTTTCATTGTGTTTCCAGCATGCCACATCCACAATGGCATGAAAGACGTCTTGCTGGGGGAGGTGGGTGAGGGAGGAAACCGAAGCAGCTGGAGCGCGTTGAGCCGAGCGGTTTTCCATTGCAAAGAGAGAAATGTTTCTCTTTTGTCTTGTTGTATCATAACAATAACAACAAGAACGCAGCTTTTGTCACAATGCTTTCCCTCGATCCCGAGGCTGCCGCCGCCGCCTTCTCACATTCACAGAGAGGTGTTGTTGTTGCCGGTTTTCATCGAGCCATTCAGAGTGCGTCCTTGCTTTCTGCTTACGTCACAATGATTTAGGCTCTTCCTGCTATTTGGAGAAATAAGGATGTGATAGCATCTATGTGAAGCAGACGGGGGTGGAACACAAGACCACAGACTGAGCTGACATTTCCTCGGATTACGTTTTTGTCACACAGCTATAAATAAACAATACAATATGGCTGACCAACAAAATGGCTGCCCAGTTTTCTGTCAGAGTAGGATTTTACTTCTTTCTGTCAGCCGATTAGACTTGTGTCAGGCTATCAAATAGGCATTATCGGACACTATAAGTACCATAGATGTGGGTCAGTAGGGGCCTAATACACCCAATAGTAGGTTTTATCATCTATTCACATGGTAGACGATTGAAAGAAGGTTTTAAAGAACATTACAGTAGCCTCTAGCGATTGTAGTAATTATGATCGGAGCAGAAGCAGAAGTCAGGCGCCTTGTTTGTGTTCAAATCGTAACGTTTCATTCAGTTTTACGTGTTGCTTTTAAGTTTCGCTTTCTCTTTTACAACGTAGTAGGTGTAGTAGGCCCCTAATGACCCACATCTATGGTGCTTATAGGGACAGATAACGCCTATTTAATGGCCTGATAACAGTTGAAGTGTGTGTTTCTGCAGACTTTTTGTTGAAAAATGAACTTAAAAAAAAGAGAAAACTACTAGACTGATAAATGAAAATGTTAAATAAATACTGGTATATGCTGCGGAATACAATAGTGAGGAACATAACTCCTTAGTTGACATAATGAACCACTCTTAACTATAACTACTGTTATAAAACATGCCGATTGACGATGATTTATTGTTGATCTAAACTGGATTTCCTTTTGTTATTTTTAGATGACAAACACTTACAGTACACATAACCGTTATTGGCACTAGACAACAAATAAAGTCATTAGAAAAGCATTTAAAAGTGACGTCATATACTTTACATGTTCCTGTTATTGATTTATAAGTCTTCAAGGAAGCAGGTTCCAACAAAAACAAAGTCAAATGTCAGTTTTTTTATAAGGTCAAAGGAGACTGACAGTTGTTGTTGAGGTTTTGATTGATTTAGGCAAATCACAGCGCAGGGTGTTATTATGGGCAGGTGAGTCATCCTCATTGCGCCAACCGCAGGCCTGTTCATGTCTCAGAAGAACATCAGTTGGTAACCAGTAAAGTCAGTTATGTGACAGTTGCACTCACATAATATGTGTGTGTGTGTAAACCAGAGAGTGTTTCTCAAGCTTTGCTGCAGTTTGACTGTTGTTGACGTGAAGGTCTTAAAGGGGAACTACGCCCATTTTCAAAATCCATACATGTCATTCCTATGGTCTAAGACAGTCCAAAAATATTCATAAACATGAACAACTCTCTCCCAAATCCAAAACTAGAGTGCTAAAACTGAAATTAGTGATGGCATCAAACTGCTCCATAGACAATGAATTGGGAAAGATGTTATAGATGACACTGAGAGCGCCCAGGGCTACAAGCTGCAAGTCATTTTCAATTGGAAGCTGGTGACATGAAGCTACAAACTGACACCCATCACTTGTCCCTGTGTGACGGGCGTGACATGCCACAAGTAAAATTGAGCTGGTCTCAATTGTTTATTTCACCATGTTTTGTTCCATCCAAAACAATACTGTTGGCCAGTTCCCACTGCCGTTTAATGTCATAACTACGCCAATGAGCCCTTGAGCAACACTTCAACGGTTACTTGTGGACAATGTAACAGGCCATGTTGGCCGTTTTGTTGCTTTTGTCGCTCGTTCGAGCCTAGCATAAAGCTAATTTGGGTATATAAAAAATAAAACAAACATTCTGTGGGTCCATAAAATCAGTCTACCATTCATTGTCTATGGAGCAGCTCCAGACTTTATACCCTGTGACATCACAAGTTTGAAACTAACTTGTCTGGTTTCTGGCTTTCAGAGAGAGTAGCTCATGTTCACTAATATTGATTGCACTTTCTAAGGCCATGAGAATAACATTGGAATTCTTAATTTAGGTGGTATTCCCCTTTACATGTGTTGTACAAGAAGTTAAATCTAATGTTAGCTAGATGGCTAACAGCAAAAGCTGGGTCGGAAGCAAGCACATCCAAGCTAACAGAATAGTAAAATATCTGGACAAATGATAACAAAGCCATCTTGGACACATTTTAGTATTATTACAATGAGTATCAACATCACTTCAATTGTGTAATTTGTGGTTCTAATGCATTGCTTATTTTGTATGAGTTTCAGACTCCTTACTTAAAAAAATTAAAAGTTCTGCTTTCAAAAACTACAGTATTCAAAATAAGTATTAACACACCCACATGATGCATGATTACACTACATGAATAGAGACAAAGAAACAGATAACCAAAACTGCAGCAACTGCAAGGCTACTTATATTTCAATACAATAACATCAATAAGAATAATTAGTCTTGTCAAGACTGTAATCACACATTTTAGAAAAAAAATCTGTAAATGTTATTTTATTTTTGCTTCTAGGTAAAGAAAAAAAAAATCAGCTGTGCCACATTCTACATAAGACATCTTTATTTTTCAATGTTCTTTATGAAGGTCTACAACAAAAAGGTACCATACAAAATATATACAAAAATATTGTAGTGCAGACTTGTACAAGCCAGGGGAGTACACTATAAGTCAATTGGAGTCAAGTTAAAGTTGAAATTATATTAAAAATGAAAAACAAAACATTTAAAATAATATAAGTTTTCTTAGCTATTTTGTTCCTCACATCTTTAATTAAGGTGCCTAAAGGTGTGTTCAGACGAAGTCGATGTAATGACGCGAGTTGAAATGTTTCTACATAAGTGAAAAACTTGCGTAACGCTGTGTCATCAAAGCCTTTCAGTGTTGAAATTATTCCGACGTCACTGAGAATCAGTATTGGAGGACAAACTTGTTATCACTTGTCATCCAGACGCTGATCTGTGAGGCTGTGTGTGCCTCCGGATGATGTTATGAACCCAGACACAATGGTGTTTCTGGCATATCTGGGACTTCCACAACAGGTACAAGGCAGCAATAGTGGTTATTTAGGTCATGGTTGATGGCAGAAATAGACGTTGCTAAGGTGTGTGGTATCTAGGTAAGCCCCACTTCCTGTCTGGAAGGAGTACTCCCATTAGCTGTTAAGGACGAAAATATGCAAACATTTAAAAAAAATGCAAAATACTTAAAAAAACACTCACGTATAACACATATATTCATGAAAATTTGCTTTGTGTTTGGACTGAACATGCCTTTAGAGTTTGAAAGCAGAGTCAGAGTCAGTCAGTTATATTTGCGGATACACATCCAACACCTGCTATGGCCTTATGTGTCACAAACTTTTTCAACCCAAGCGTCCACCTGCGGCTTCTGGGGAGAGCATAGTTTCATAATCCACCAATCATTGACATTTTAAGCTCAGAGGTAACTCATTTGACTCTATCCTGAGTATCTACAGTTATAAAGTGATAATTGATCTATGGGCAAGTAAGGGCAAGCTCCACAGCAGCATCAAGCGAGCCTTGAGGCAACACACACTGACTCAGAAACGTACAAACCCATCGTATCCATACGCACTCACACACACACACACACACACACACACACACACACACACACACACACACACACACACACACACACACACACACACACACACACACACACACACAGATTTATAGCTTTGGTCCTAGAGGCATGAGTTACTCGCTGTCTCCTCTAAGATGTAGCCACTCACCCAGAAAATAATGACCCTTGAAGCGGCAGTCAATCATTGCTGCCCAAAGAACATTCATTCCCTTGGAAAGCTGCAAATTTATGAGAGAACTCATATTATCTGGGTTTCCCATGGGACGTACCCACACAATCAGGCCCCGGAGAGCACCTACATATCTGTCAGAGCACACTGGTTGCCGTATTACCAGTGTAAACAAACTATAAAGAGTTCAGTTGAGGTTACACAGATAAGGCTGCTTAGTCACAGTCATCCATTTAACCACTTCCAATTAAACATATAATTATGATCCTGGTTTAATTATTTCTTCCAGCGTATTATCTGCCATTAACATATTTGTGACCTTTACTCTTGTTCTTTCACCTTTTCAAGGGAGTAAAAGGTTCAGCCCAGGTGGTTGAAGCGGTAAACACACTGCAGCCTGCAGCTCAGTGTGTCCGCCTGTTTCATCTAAAAAATGCAACGGAAAAAAATAAACATTTGGTTTTGTCTCACTGCGATGACATTTACTGCTGCAAAGTATTTACTGATGCACGTTGGATGTAATGAATGAAATGCAGCGGAGGAAAATGAAATTAAGAGCGTCTGTGTCCACAGTAAATCATCTGTTGAGTGTTTGCGGGTTATTTATTTGTGCTTCAGAACGTAACCGCCGTGAAACAATCAGAAAAATACTTTGTTTTTCTCATTCACAGCACTGCTGTGCTGTCTCTCTCTTCTACCGATCACCCTCTCAGCTCGCTCGCACAATCTCTCTCTCTTTTTCTTTGTCTTTTTTAAAATTAGTTGGGAAGCTGAGAGCAAAGCCTAACTTGACATTTAATGTCATCAATACGGCTGTCAAAGTTTATGCGTTAAAGCAAATTCATTTTAACGCCACTAATTTTTTTAACACAACTTGCGATTTTTAGGTTGAAGCGGGCTCATTTTTAAAGTAAGAGTGAAGATACTGGCATCGTATGAAACTAGAAAACCTAAGGAATCCATTGGTACCAACCATGTCATACTAGCGAAGGAGGAAAATAACGCTCCAAACTTAGGCTAAATTTTGGCGAGGAAAAACTGTCATGGCCATTTTCAAAGGGGTCCCTTGACCTCTGACCTCAAGATATGTGAATGAAAATGGGTTCTATGGGTACCCACAAGTCTCCCCTTTACAGACATGCGAGGGTTTCTGGACAATATTTGTCATTGTTTTGTGTTGTTAATTGATTTCCAACAATAAATATATACATATTTGCATAAAGCAGCATATTTTCCCACTCCCATGTTGAGAAGAGTCTTAAATACTTGACAAATCTCCCTTTAAGGTACATTTTGAACTGATAAAAAATGTTAGATTAATTTGCGATTAATCACCATTAACTATGGCCAATCGTGCGATTAATTGCGATTAAATATTTAATCAATTGACATCCCTAGTTATCAAACAAAGATAAATGCTCTCCCCTCGTCCTATAATGGACTACTAGACTACTACTTGTACTAGAGTACATCCTTGTTTATGAATGAAGCGGTGCAGTTGTAGCAGTGACCCTGTGTTTGTTTGACCAATCAGTGAATGTCATCCCTGCAAACCCCACCCCGAAAGTACTACCTTTCGACCAGAGCCTTTTTTGGGGGTAAAATGGCCCCAGAAAATGTCTCCAGAACTTAGCTTAGACCCTGTTCTCTGTAGTAGAAACGCAATGCGTTCCTCAAAAGGTTCCTAGCTCTGGCGGAAAGTTCCTGCTGTTGAAGCGAGGCTTTAGTGTCAATAAATATCCATACTGTATATGTTGGGGTAGATACTGTATGGCCCCCTACTTAAGGGGATATACTTCCCTTGGGGTGGTGAGTGAATTTCACTTATGACCTCCATCCACAGGTCGGCATTCCTTAACACCAGGCCAACCTTTCCAATCAACTGGCTGCTGGTTCAAATCCCCAGATACGTAATTGTGGTTCTGCAGTGCAGCCATCAGGTGTGAGTGTTTGATCCTCCCCATTCAACTGCTGCCCTCAGGCTACTGCTGTAAAGAAGAGTGGACTCCTACTGAACTGTCTTCAGTAATAATTCATCTAATGTACAATACGCTCCAACCCTCTGAAATATGATAGTTTGTTGGTCCTTGTTCAGGATGTCTATGACAACATTAAGGACTTACCAAACCAAAGGAAACTTCAAATCACACAATCTATACTTATAATTATCTTAAGAACCCGGCTCACCTCATCTGTCAAGAAGACATGACTCAGAGCCAGCGGTGACACATTAGCCAAAATAAACCTGCTCCGATTGTTCACAGATCAACCAGCCTAATTAAACAAGAACAAATCCAGTCATGTGTTAATAATCCATGCGCGGAGCGGGTCGAGTCTTGTTTGGCCTCACCTACAGCAGAGTTCAGTAGCTGTATACGCTGACTAATGCTCTGTAGCAACTGAGATTTCCTTTTTGCTTTAATGGAGTAGACAGTTTTCAGTAAACTGGCCTGTTGGACATCATCAAAGTCATCACACTCATCCATGTAGTAAATCATTTGCCATACACTGTGTAGGATGATTGCTCCTAGCTAACTCTTCAGACTCGGCTTTACTATGTTTAGTATATTGATATAGATAGCCTGGTTGTTTTGTAAACATTACATGAAATATGACATACATTTTTGAACTACCCAATCAAGTTACCAATGTTGTTTCTGACGGAAGCTGATGTTAGATTGCCAGGCGACCAAAATAGGCCCAACAGAGGCCTTAAATCCATTATGGCTTCTTCTGGGATTGATGCTAGACTTGTGGAGTCTCTCAAACAGCCATTAAAGGTGCTAAATTCAAAATTCAGAGCATATCTACGACATATCTACGATTGAGGAATCGCATCCACACGGCACTCAACATGAACTGAGCCGGTGGTACTAGCCATCTGTGTCAGGCACACTACATGGTGAGTGATGATGGGTGTGGGGACACGAGGCTGAGCTAAACACTCAGCACATGGATAGGGACGCGCATAACGCGGTGCCGGTAGTTTGAGCTAACCAACCATGACCAGTACTACTAAAAAATATTCTTTAAGTGGAAGCCATGTCTGGTCTTTTGGTGTGCTGACACTCAATTTGGCCCAACTCGGCCGCCTATCTGAGTAGCTGCAAACTTTATGTGGTTGTTTTGCATGAAAGTATTCCAAAAAGCTGTCTCCTTGTGATACCAATTGCATGTGATCGCTTACATATGTAAAACATTCACACAATGACTGTTAGTCTGAATGATTTGTAGGTCTATTTTCTCATATTCAATGGAAAGGTTGACTCAATGTTCGTCTTTCGGCTGCTCCCGTTAGGGCCGGCTCGCCACAGTGGATCAATGGTAATCTGATTTTATGATCCGCATATTTGATGATGGTGGGAGGAAAACCAGAGAACCCCGAGGAAATCCACGAGATCACAGGGAGAATATGCAAACCCCGCACAGAAAGGCCCGGCTCAGACTATAGATTGGTATGTTCCTGTAATATACTTGAACAGAATGTTGCATTAGATAGACAGTTTTCATGCTACCAGTAGAGTGTGTGTATGTATCCTTCTCCCTGTGTGTGTTAAGAGGCTGCAGGGTGGAGACTAGTGACTGTGCATGTGGAGACCCACTTTGCCAACGGTGACAGAATCCGTCAGCTTTCGCCAAACCCAGAAGGAGATAGAATCAGTCAACGCGAGCCGAGCCTGGAGCGAGACAGCCGGCTTACTTACCCTCTGCTCAGACCCTAAAGTCTCCATTTAGATGGAGGGGGAAAGTTCTCAACACGTTTTCAGCATCTCTATAAATGGAGCTTCTTATATCATCATCATCATCATCACTTTGTTGATTCATGACAAAATAGTGAGTGGTCCAAGTAGTGAGTGACACTGAGGTGCATGCATTTGTATGAGCTTTGTGTAATTTATAAATGTTGATACGTGATTATTTGCATTTTCTGTGTGTTTTCTTTTCACTCTTTCATGCCTCTGTGTGTTAGTGTGTGTGTGTTTCTATGTTAGCGTGTCACTGTATGTGTGTGTGTGTGTTAACAGCAGGCCGGCGGGATGGCTGAAGGCCCGGCCATGAGGAGCAGCAGGATGACATCAGAGGACAAACTGTGCTCATAACAATGTTCGTTTCCACGTAACCCGGACGGCCACTTTGGCCCCGTCTCCACGGTGTCAACCCTTCACCTCCTATCAGTGTAAGTCATCATCATCATCATCATGGTCTTCAGAGGGCCGTCCAATTACGTCGTCCCTCTAGCCTCGACCTCCACTATCCATTTCACACTGGCTTCCCTATTCTCTCCCTTTGTAGCTCTCTCTTTGTCCTTCTGCTTCCCCGTTTGCCTTTTTCCCCTCCTCTCTTTCCATCCCTCCCTGTCTGTTTCTCTCTTTCTCTTCCTCTTTCTCCTCCTGTGTTGTTGGTGATGGCTGTTTTTCTTGGCAGGTGCCGAGGCTCGATGGTGGTTTGGTCCCAGTGACAGTGCACATTTTCCCCTCTGTCTCTCTCTTCCCTTCCTTTCCCTGACGGGTCTATTCTTGGCTGTGCGTCCTCAGCACTTTGCAGGCGTTGCTCTCCCAAGGCGTCGCGCTAATTATTGTTCCATTTCCCCACCGCTACATCACTGCATCTGAATGTGTGACCGCTTGAGTTCGTGCATTTGTCTTTTCCCGCTCGTGATCATTCAATCAGCTCTGTATATTTATGCAAAAAGTGTGTTTGTACTCACTTCCTTCTGTTTAAGTGTGCGTTTTTGTACATTTAATTTGTCATTATGTATATTTATGTGTGTTGGGGTGTTGCTTATCGCCCCAGCATCTCTTGATTTAGGAAAGCCTGGCACGGTTGCCAGTGTTCCACGGGGAGCGAGGCAAGTGTTATGTAATTAGACCTACTTCTATGGATGCTGCAGATGTCTGTGTGTGTGTCTCAGTGTGTGTACGTGTGTGTGGGTGGGTGTTATGGTTAGCTATCCATCTCCAGGGCATCTGCTCTCCATTATGTTTTAATGGATGACAGATAAGAACATGACAAACGGATGCAGAATGCCTGAGAGACGCCTCGAACGCCCCACTGGGGGAGCTAGAGATTCACGGCAGAGAGGATAACTCTCCCATTTTTCCATCTCTCCTTCCCCCTCTTCCCACCAGGGACCCAAAAAGCTAAGCCAACTCATTTTTGACGATAATTTTTATGATTTGTGTTGGCTCTGCCTCGGTGCCAGATGGGTGGGATTTGCCACATAGAACAATACAATGAGTGCCAGAACTATTAGACAATCACTTGAAAGTATTTGAAAGTCAGTTTGTTGAACTTTTCTGTGGCTGGCAACTTCGCTTGACACTATTTGAGCTGTTTTAATGGTGTAAACCCAACCTAACCTGCTGGTACTCCAAGCAGGTCAAAGTAAATGTTCAGGATTATTTGACCCGGGTCTGTTACGCTTTCTGTCTGTTCCCATTTATTTCATCATTTCTTTCTTCTCCCATTGACCACTTTTCTCTTCCTCAATTTTTCAGCCACATCTTACAGCCAACTAATCAAGTCTGACACATCTTTTTTGTAAAGGAGTGACTGCTTGGATCAACATGTCCGTGGCAGACTGACAGCCCCAAAGTTAAAGAAAAGTTAGTACATACTAATAATCACTTTGCGTCAATATACCACGACACAATACTTAACTTTATCATTCACCAATGGGTTGTTTTGACCCGGTGGATCAAAGCATCAGCTACATATTTAGCGTACAAATAATAGAGTGGTTAAAAAGTGAATAAGCCAAAATGTTGTTCTTAAAAACCTTTTCCTTTAAGAGAATTATGTAAAATTGTAAATTTGAAAGTGTACCAGGTTTCACAAATACAGCTGGAAAACATAGCAATGATACATAGACATAGGATGGCTTGCTGCGGTTGTTGTTGTTGCACGGTGTTGCACGGTGTTGCACGGTGTTGCTCGGTGTTGCACGGTGTTCAGGCATACACTGATTGCATTACTTGCCCTACGACCCCACCGTTGTTTTGCTTTTTTGTATAGAAATAGAATCCATTTACTTAGTTTAGTTATCGGCGCCGTGTTATCAATACATAGTCGGACGACGGACGCTACAAATATAAGCTGAAAGTAAAAGTGTCTGCTTTGTACACAGAGCAGCAGGAGTGCCTGTTTGGCATCTTTTCTTGTAAAATGTCCGGCGTAATCGCCGGTTTTGTCACAAGTTTATTAACCGGTGTGAAAATGTCCTCACCATGACATCCCTACTGCAAAGGGAGAAGAAGACACGTCCCAGGATTGACCCTTGAGGAACTCTAGAGGTCGGAGTCAGACACTGTCTCAGCAATGGGTTAAAAAAATGGTGATTAGATAAATTGGAAGAAAACTATACAAGCTATACCGAATATCCCAAACTATAAGACGATCTAATAAAATCTTATGATCTGTGGTATCAAAAGCAGCACTTAAATCAGAACTCTGATGCAGCTCGGCCTGCATCAAGACGTCATTTGTGACTCTTAAGAAGAGCCGTCTCTGTGCTCTACCTCTGACGGAAAAGATAAATATCCCACCGTTCTCCCTCTTACATTGCTTCTTTCCCCCTCTGTCCCTTCGTTTCTTCTCCTGGATCACCTCTCAGTTTTCCAGATGGTCTTTTCACACTCCATTCATTCTGCTTGGACAGCAGGAAGTCAAGCCTGTATGGGACACTGGGACATAAATGCGTCCCCCTTGGATGCAGATCCACCCAATGGAAATTAATTGGAACTCTGGGTTCTCTGGGATCTTCCAAGCTAGCGCTGCCAAACTGGCCACCAAGCCAACAAAATGAGTTATGGCGCAGTTGACCTTGATTTAACTGCCTTTTGCTCCGCTACTCCGCTCACTGTTTTCTCCTTCTCTTATTTTCTTGCCATGCCGGAACTTGATTTCCAAATGTGAGACATTTTAATCTCTATCTGGCTTTGCTGATGCTCCGTTTAGCGTGAGGTATTTTTATCAGTTGTAAGCGCTATTGTATTGCAACCGTAAAAACGTGTCAGAAATCAAATTCTCTCACATACGTTCTTTATAATCCCCTCCCTCCTTCCTTACCTCCGCTCCACCCCCCCACCCAACCAAGGTCTGTTTCTCATTGCGGCTCTCTGTTGGAGCGCCAGCATGCGTCAGAATCTCCCCGTGGCCTCTTCAAATAAAGACAGTAATGCACATGACTTAAACCAAGTGCTATTCCAGTAACCATCTTCCTCTGACACAAATCAGGTGCAGTGGTTGCACTCCTGTCCTGTGCAAGGACCCCTCTTTGAGACCGTCGGAGTGGGGTCCTGGAAACAACACGGTTTATGACTGCCGAGTGTTTGAAATGCAACACTGCTCACAGAGCCCGTAGGTCTTCTATTAAAGCCTTGCACAGACTGGGAGACGCAGCTGAAACCCTGTTCCAGGTCTCAAACATTACAAGGCATTAAAGGAATAGCTCAACATTTTGGAAAATATGATCTTTTTCTCTTTTCTTGCAGAGAGTTTGATGAGAAGATTGGCGTCACCATATCTGTTCCATCAACAGGAATATGGAGCCAACAGCTGTTTAGCTTAGCTTAGAGAAAGACATCTAAAGCTCTCTAATGAATGCGTTCTGTACTGTTTGTTTAAAGGACATTTAGGGGGATTTATTGGCAGAAATGGAATATAATAGTAGTAAAAAAGATTTTTTTAATGTATAATCACCTGAAAATAAGAATCGTTGTGTTTTTGTTTGCTTAGAATGAGGCGTTTATATCTACATATGGAGCAGGTCCTCTTCACGGAGTCTGCCATGTTTCTACAATAGCCCAGAACGGACAAACCAAACGCTGGCTCTAGAGAGGGCCATTTCTGTTTTTGCGTTGGCCACCGTAGTTCTCCACGCTTGGCACACGGGAGAAGTTTCAGTTGGTTGCAATCCGCAGCCTCACCACTAGATGCCTCCAGCTCCTTCACACTGCACTTTTAATCTGCACAAAAACCTCTGCCGGATTTCTTGGCCCGGGTGCAGTGGTGTCCTATAGAGTCCTGTCGTAACTGTGAGGTTGCCAGACAACCAGAAGAGACTCTAGGAGGCACCCAGCTGTTGTTCGCCAAGAAATAGTCCTGTGCATTACTCCTGATAAAACCACAAATTGTGTTTTTTACACTTCAGTTTTTAAGCAAATGATATATAACGTGTTGGATTTTGTTACCTTCGGGGTAGAGCTAGGGAGCCGTCTCCCCCCTGTTTCCAGTCTTTATGCTAAGCTTAAGAAAGACTAAACTGAAACCTTAATTTTGGGTCTTTATGTTATTGTATAATTGTATAAACTTTCACTAACATTCAGAGTAGTGGTGACATAAACTGTGAGCAAAGCTTTACAGATATCCAACATGTTTCATACAGATGGGACTTGTTTCAGACCGTGTTGCAGTATTCCATAACAGCGGGGGCTGACTTTCTCCCAGCAGGGTCGTTACAATGCCTGCCAAATATGTGCTCTGACAATTTGACTTGAACCAGTCTTGTTTGTTGGTTGGCGTTAAGCCTAGGAAGCTCTACGCCAGACCTACATGTAGCTTGTTGTGTTAGTGGGAGTCTTGTGTGTCTCATATATGTATTTGTCATTACCTACCGCTGTGTAGCCATATGTCTCTGGTGTTTGAATGCATGCAGACACACATTGACCCTTTTATTGCTGTGTCATTTACACTGGGAGTAGAGCCTATATGTCTG
Organism: Sebastes fasciatus; assembly: GCF_043250625.1. Taxonomy (NCBI): domain Eukaryota; kingdom Metazoa; phylum Chordata; class Actinopteri; order Perciformes; family Sebastidae; genus Sebastes; species Sebastes fasciatus. The sequence continues at coordinate 25,840,022 of NC_133803.1, read as the reverse complement.
TGTATATGTGCATCTATGTGTGCTTGTGCATACTGTATATGTAGACACAAAAGGACCCTATCAGTATTTCTGCAAATCTATACAGGTGTGTACATAATCATGTACATGTGTGTGTTTGTGTGTTTATACACTTGTGACCCTGTGTTACTGTTTTAGTGTCAATACTGATTGCAAAACTAGTAACAGGACTGGACTTGTGCAATCAGTGCAGTGATTTTCTCTCTGTGTGTGCGTGTGTGTGTGTGCGTGCGTGTGTGTGTCTGTGTGTGTGTGTGCGTGTTTGTGTGTGTCCATGAGTCAGCGGTTGGAGGTGGGGTGTAGGTGCTGAGAGACACCTAATCCTCGAGTACAGACACAGGCCTGGCTGGAGTGTCGCCAAGGACAAAGGTAATACTCTCTCTCTTTCCTGTCACCACACACACACACACACACACACACACACACACACACACACACACACACACACACACACACACACACACACACACACACATCGTACTACTGTGAGAAAAAAGGTACAGCACTCATGAAAAAAACAGCCCAAATCCAAGGTTCAACTGCTATGTGGAAGAGGTACTAATGGGTGGTGTTGATGCACCAATTTTGCAAGAATTTAATTGTGTTGGTGGTGGTGTTGTCAGGGGCCGCAAGTCTTCCATATGACACAATAAATCTAAATTGTAAAATCAACCTACAGAAGTGTCATAAAAAGCAGGACTCACCAACATGGCTAACCTGTCTGTTTCTTGTCATAACACCTATATATATGTGCATATGTTTCACCCCATAAACGAGTAATAATTACTGGCACTCTAGCACTTTATTTAAGACTGTTGTGGTTGAACACCTCCTCTGGCAAGCCTGTCTCCTACAAAATTACGTTCCCATACAATTAAACTGCATTCTCAATTACATTTCGAGGGAAACATATTTTCTCACGGATTATGCCGTTTTAAACAGTTTTAAAGCTTCAGTAGGCAAAATGTTTTTGGCATCATTGGGCAAAACATCCATAATAACCTTTCAGCATATTGAATTTCAAGTGTTCTGAGAGATAACTAGACTTCTGCAGGCTTTAAAAAATATAGCCCGTGACGGGAGACTTTGACGAATCACAGGTCATTTCAGAGAGAGCGTTCCTATTGGCTGTGCTCCGACTGGTGGGCAGTGCTTGGTATTTCTTCAACAGATCTCATCATGGCTGCCGGGTCACACATTTTCTTATTTTACAGCTAAACAGTACACTACAAGATGTTTCTGGAAACATTTGAGGCGAGAAATGCCTCTGGAGACCCCTCGCTTGACCCCTCTTGGACCAATATCCAAATTACTATTACCCAGAAAAGATCCAGAGAACGCATTAACAAACCAGCTGCTAACTATATGAGCAGTCATAATCTCTTTTAATACATTTCTTGTTTCAGAGCACAACATAGTACTGCGACAGCACTGAACAATTTACTTTGAGGTGATTTTGTAAAGTTTTGTGAAAGTGCAGCTTTTGTCCTGGTCAACCATTCTTTCTTACTGGTATTCATTAGGAAACATTGACAAAGTTTGCTTGTGGAGTACCCCAGGGCTCCATCCTTGGTCCCATTAACTTTTTAGTATGTTTTTTCTTTGAAACTCTATTGTGGATGTTTTTTAGCTTTTTGTGAGGCACTTGTATGAAGTATTAATACAATAACATTTCTTGTTATAATCTTTTAGTTGTTCACCTTCAGGACGAAAGCAATAACAATAGCATTCCTCCTCTTTTGTAACACAGTGACCCAAATGACGAACGTTGGCTGCCTCTGAGTCTGCTCGCCATCCAATCAGCCTGTCTCTGATTATTGAGCGGTGGGCGTCTCCATCTTTTGTCCATGGTGGTTGGAAATGCAGATCCTTGATGAGGCAAAGCATGAGGTAAGCTTTTTCGAGTGTTTATAATGGGGCTATAGGGGACTTATGGAGGATTCTGTGGGATTTCCAAAAGATTGCTTTGGTTAATAAATGCAGCCTTGTTGGGTCCTGCTTTTGAATGCTGTTTGGCAGGGAGAGCAACACATCCATGCATGTATGCACCAACAAATGCATGCACTTATCTCAGGCTTGCAGTTGTTGTGATGAGGTGAAACCTGCAGCAACGTTTCAGGAGCTCTCTTCATCTGATAGGCCTGCTCGTAAATCCAAGAACAGATCAGTGGAAACTGGTGTGCTCCCACTCCCACACACAAACACACACACACACAGGCACACACATCTGTAAAGTATCATGGCCCCACATCCACCAGGGAACTATCGCTGGGCTCTTGAAAAACAGACAGCAATCACCAACTGAGAGAATGAAAAGCAGCAGAGGGTGTAAAGAGAGGGGGAACTATAGGAATAGGAAAATACCACAGCATCAGATCCTGCTTTAAACTATTGGTTGGAACCCAAAATGATCTGCGGTTTAGTTTTGTTTGTTCCACATGTAAAGGAACACCACGATGTGTCAATGAGCATGTTTTAGCTCATTCATTGTGGGCCGCAGTGCCGTGACATTTTAAATTCAAATTAGTTTTTCCACCACACAGTTCTGGGAAAACAAATTGATCCTTCTGCTTCCTCCAACATTTCTGGCTTTTCCCACTGAACACATGGGAGACATGTAGTTGTCACTAAATATGATAACATGTAAAGAAATGTGCAAAATTTTCATGACAGTAGGTCACTCAAATTTAAGGTATTTTGTGTTTTTCCAAAGGAGTAAACTCGCATAGAGGCCTTCCCTGTAGAGTTGTGTAAAGTGGGACTGTAGACATGTGACTGGCTTCTTCTCCATACATCAGGCCGGCAATATGTCATCCAAAGTAGGCTCTCATCACCCACACCAAACAATCCCACGTCCCGCGTAGACGGTAACAACTCCAAACTTCTACTTTAAACAAACCGGTAATAGTAATAACTCTATGCCGAAGAGTTGTTGTGTAGTTGGTTGCAACAATAAATCCCAAAACGCTGATCTTTGATTTGTTCCCCTGCCATGTTCTAAAAAAGATATAATAAAGGAGCTTTATGGCTCCAAGGAAGACCAGACCAGCATCTCGCCATCGTGGAGGCTGTGCTCCCTTTTGGGGAAAAGAAACTCACTGTCACGTTAAACTGGAAAATGATGAAAAACTGTTGTGTAGCTGGTTAACCGAGGCTTTCACACTGAGATTTAAGGCACATACGATATGTTAATATAAATTGTCAGTGTGGTAAATCGCTAAATGATGCTGGTGACAGTGACTAGCCTGGCTAGCTAACGTTAGCTTTAGTGTGAGGCTGCCGCAGTAATACAGTCATACATTAATGTTATAGCAGCATCAGTCGTCTCCAACCAAATCTCAGCCTATAGGTCAACCAGTTGGCTATTAACAGGTTGGTTATCTACAGACAACACTTAGCCTAACATGATTCAATAAAATATGTATAGAAGTCTGGATAAACAATGTATGTGCCGGTCTGATGTATAGCAATGGCACCTGAGGCTCATGGGTATTGTAGTACAAGCCATCAGGCATGCTAAATTGATGAAAAAAAACCCTGATTTCTCAGAAACAAATCTTAAATAAGTAAAACTATTTGCCATAAATGAGATAAACAGATGATCAAATTGATATGGACTATAATATGTACAATAATCATTTGTACAAGTTTAAAAATATCTTGTACACAAGTTTGAAAAGAAGAAACGGTGGCTCTTTTTTAATTGAACGCTGAAAATCTGATGCACACCAGGAAAATGATGTGTGTGTGTGTGTGTGTGTGTGTGTGTGTGTGTGTGTGTGTGTGTGCTTGCGTGCATGCATGTGTTTAGATTTTGCGGTCCACTGAGTACACATAACTCAAAAAACACACTCGCGCTTTGCACAAAAGACTTCAGGACGGCTGTGATTGGCTGCAACAGGACACACTGATCCACGTTAAATCCCTACAGAGAGCGAGAGAGAGAGAGACAGAGAGAGAGAGAGAGAGAGAGAGAGGTGGAAAGAACGAGAACCAAGATGGAAAGAGACAGACATAGAGAAAGATCCAGCCAGATTGAAAGCATTCCTGCTTTTATTGTATATGATGCAAGCTACTCGCTTCTTTAGCCCATTGACCTTTTGTACGATACTTAGAGTATAGGGAATAAAGATAGACACACACACACACACACACTGTTCCTCCTTGATCCCTCATTTTGCAGACAACTCTCAGCTGGTCTGGACTACAACCAGCACCACTGACTCTTAAAGTAAACACACTGCTGAGTTATTTCAATCTTATCACCATCCGCTATGTCTCTTCCATTCAACCCTCCCCCCCCCCACCCTAACACACACACACACGCACACACATACACACACACCCTTCCTTCCCTCCCTCCCCTGTTAATAACTGCATTTTACAGTGTGCCTTGGAGTGTTTTATAGTAAGGGATTGACCCTTGTGTGATTTATGAGGCCTCGGGTTGTGGCATGGTAATAGCAACCGTACCACAGTTTTTTTTCCCCTTTCCAGAACCAAGTGTTACACATTAAGACGTGATACTGATACTGATGAGCACTGAGCTGATCCATCGCTTTTAACAATGTGAACCATTAGTTTAAGGTCAGTGAATTAAAATGACATCTCTAATGCAGTTATAAAATCCTTTGTGAAGTGCAGTCTGCAAGTGGGAGGACGGTGACACATTATCTCTTTGTTTTAGATTCCCAACATATTTGATGTGAAATTAAACAATAACTCATAGCTCTTTCAATATGTAATACCGCCAAATTTTTAAGTCAATGCAGACAGACATTTATGCTCAAGCAATGGAATATCATCAGCATTTGATCTCATTTTAATATTGAACATGTGGTTCATTTGCTGAAGACCAGACTGGAGGCAGAAATGGAAGATACCAAATGTCTGCTGATGTTTTATGAGTCGTCCCACCAAAATTGTTGCAGTTTAGGGCTCACAACTTCACTCTTTTAGTTCATTGCTTCATTTCCAGCAGCAGCCAGCTGTTTTAAAAAAAAGGTATAACCTGTCCAGCACCAAGTGACAGACTAGTGAGCAATGTACTCAACCACTTTCTAATAAGACGCCCTTTATAAAGGGTTCATAAATTGTAACTAATGTCTTAAATAATGGTTAATAATTGACCAATGTTTCATAGATTAGATAAAAGCCATTAATAGCCTTTAGAGCAGCTTTGGGGTTTGAAGGTTGGAAAAAAAATCATTTAGCTGCTGTTTATCCTTCTCAAACATAACACTTGATTTGTCTTTTCTAGATGTTGAGGTCATCAGGAAGACTCATCCAACGTAAGTTCAGCTACTTATCTTCTGGAAAAGGGCTGCAGAGCACCTGGACCAAAATTCACTTAACAACTTATGAACATTTAAAAAAAAAAAAAAGTCTTTATGAACTAACAATCATAACAGCAGACTTGATGGCCTGCAGTTATTTTAAAATGAGACTTCACCAACATTTATAACTCAGAATAAAAACTTTCTGACACGCAAAGATAAACAATCCCATGTTCTCGCTTTGTTCAACCATTACATCTTTTGTTTATACTATGTAGTTTGAGCATTTCATCTATCAACACTTGGATTATCGCATTTTGCCAAGTTTCCACCAAGAGAGTTGCGTCACCTGCTGACCAGCTGTGTTCTAGACGATCCGAAAGGAACAATGAAGTTCTTTTTGTGGGGAAGAGTATCTATAAATGTGACATTATTCAATTAGAAACTAGCTTGTGTCTTTAATCTCTTCGCTGAAACCTAATATATTATGTTAAAATTAAATGTTACACTATAGTGGTGCAACGGTTTAACAAGCCAACGGTTTGGTTTGTGTTGCAGTTTTTGGGTCACGGTTTCAGTTTGGTTTGTTTTACACATTAAGGAGAAGAAAAACATAATCCTTTCCAATGTGTTTGAACTCCGAAATATATAAATATATAGACTGATTGATAGATATGAAGCCATAACACTGATTTTATACAGGAAATAAGGCAGGCTACTTAATGGTGAAGTAGATCTATGTTCAGATAATTTCCTCTTCTATGTCTCTGGCACCTCGTCAAATAATTAGCAGGCCTGTGTTTAATAGTGGTGCAACGGTTAAACAAGCCCACGGTTTGGTTTTATACGTTATTGAATGTTTTTTTTTTTTTTTTTTTTTTTTCTGCTTCAGTTTTGCAGGGATTATACCTGTCATGCCAAATTCAGTCTGATTATTAAAGGACTAGTTTGACATTTTGCTTTAGCTTAGCATAAAGACTGAAAGCAGGGGTAAAAAAACTAGCCCATTAATCCTGTGTTGACATGTTAGCTGTCAACACAACAAAACTTGTTGTATTTAGGCTTCAGGTTTTGTACAGATTAAACAAACTAGACAGAGGTGCTGGTAGGCATATTTTTTTTTTAACCTTTGGACAGAGCCAGGCTAGCTGTTTCCTCCTATTTACAGTCTTTATGCTAAGCTAATCGTCTGCAGGCTGCAGCTTTATATTTAGCATACAGATATGCAAGTGGTATGCTATCAGTATGTTAGGGTAATGTACAGCGAGCCGGTCATTGTTGTGAAATAAACCCCTCCAGGGCGATGCCTTATTTTACAACAATGACCCACTAGCTGTACATTATCCTGCTTATTGCACGGCTACTTACTTAAGAAATCAATAATTTGACAAAAAAAAAAGAAATGGTCCTCCAGAGTCCGACATCAGAACTGGGTCCATAGCAACGGTCTGTTATTTCTATATAACAGAATGGCGTGATTGACCAATCAGAATCGAGTATTCAACAAAGCCGCGTAATAAACCCATCTAACTCCCGGCAAGAAAGCGAATTAGCATATTTCCCAAAATATCAAGCCATTCCTTTAACAAAATATTTGGCCTGATATAAACCCAGCTGTTTGCTTAAAAGGCTGTTAAAGAAACCACATGGCTTCTTGTAGCATGTTTTAGATTTTGAGGGAATTTCTGTGATGCCCGTGTCCTGACTTACTGCTGTAGCGTCCTGCTATCTGATCGCATAGCAGGACATTGGTGTCTGTAGGAGAAGCCCTCGCCCTCCCTCTTCCAATATGGCGCTCTATCTCACCCACATAATTAGGGTCAGATCTTATCATCACCTCCCTCCCTAGCTTCTCCTCCTCCCTCACAATCACTCCCGCTCTCTTTCATCTCCCCCAAAAGAATGCTTGTTTATCTTTCGCCCTCTCCAGATAGGGCCAGAACAAAGATGCTTTTTGTGGTTACATTTGTGACGGAGAGAGAGCACATGTATGCATGAATGAAGTTAGAAAAAATAGCATGCAAAAACAAAAAAAGTGTGTGATATTTAGTTGAGATGAAGGAGCCCCGTTTTGAAACAATATTTGTGTCCGTAGACTTATTTTGACAGGCTTAAATTTCAGGAATCATTCCATCAGCTCCTCTGTGAGAAAAAAAGAAAAATATTTAGATATAAAGGGATGCTATTTAAGGCCCAGAGAGCGAGTTAGTGAGTGATATGAAGCCAGACGGAGGGAAAGTGAGAGAGAGCTACTGTCAGTTATGTGTGTGCCTTTTACTGCTGCTGTCTGATGCTCGTTTACTTGCGCTGTTTACTCAATAAACTGCAGGAAAACAGCACTAAGTACTGTTTTTCATGTCAGGACCTAATTGGACATTTTATGTGTGTTTAGACCCTCACAACGCCATCACTGTAGAGGCTGACACCTTGGAGAGTGTTATATCCAGTAAAAACGGCTTCTATGTGAGATTGTGAACACGGGAAACCACACATCTTTAAAACTGCAAACACAGAATATATCGTTTGGGAAGAATTACATATTTTTGGAGGAGTGGTATTGTATGTGCAGGGCACGAGCCAATGAAATCACCTCCAATACGGGTAAAGACCAATCATATGTGTTGTGAGTTCCTCCACCCTTCCTGTGTGTGCATGTGTGTGTGTGAGTGTGAGATGTGGGTATCAGGTAGGCTCTGTGGCTCCCATGTGGAGGGGAGTTGGGCTGGATGTTTGGATGGAGGGAGTGCTGATGGAGGAGAGACTGAAGGAGGGGATGGGTGGAGGATTCGGGGGGGTGCAGAAGAAAAATAAGAAACAGCTGGCTGCTTTGAGTCGTTGGCTTCTTGTCAAACGGGGGGGAGGGAGGAGAGATGGCGTCACTGAGCAAACTGTTGCATGGACTGAGCAGTGGAGTAGTAATGCACACACACAAGTCTTGCAAATTCATGTTTTTCCTTTAGTTCTTATAGTTCAAACACATAATACGATCATCTCCTTTCCTAATGAAGTTGTATCTTATGACCACTGGCTGCCCCGACTACCCGGGCTCCTCGCAGGGATCATTACATCTGAAGTTATGTCTCCCAATTGAGCTGTTGTAATTTTTATTCTGGAGAGTCTTGTGTTCAAGGCCTCCACCCAGCCATTAAACACCCTCCCTGGGGTCTCCCGCTGGGAGTCCCACATTGCCGGACCTTTGGATGAGACCGACGGGTGAGCTAGAGGCTAGTTGAGTCGGTCACAGCCTCGTTAATGCTCATCCCTGAAAAGCAAAGCGGTTTTATACTAATATCCTTCAGATTATTATGTTCAGGGTGGAAAGCCCCTTTTAAAAAAACATTTACACCATAAAATGACACTAAACTTTCAACCCTGAGAAACTTTAAAGGATCGTTCTGGGTCTTATTTTCATAGTTTTGGCCACCTTTCCAACAACACTGCACCAACCAAGTTAATTGCTGAGATCTGGGAACATGGTGACGTCGCTAAAAAGAAGTTAGATGGGGCAAGAAATGCAAGTTGTCAGACAATCATACATGTAACTCCCGGGTTAGACAAACATACAGTATTTTGAGGGGGAAATTAAGGCAAATGGTAAAATGATTACTCACGTTGCTGTCATTGTAAATATCCATCATAGTTTAAAGACTCTCTGCATCAACTTTTACCTACTGTACTTAAGGTTACTGTGAGGAACTTGTAACTGGTTATGAAACAGTCTCAATTGAATACTGATGCTTCTATTAGACGTACATAAGTAAACAAGACCATCAGCGAGAAGTTTGGCTATTTCTATATAGTTATTCTTAATGCTCGTCATCGGTGCAACCAGGTTCGATATCCGCGCAAAATCAGATGTAATCATGCAGGTTCACCAAAAACTCCTTCAGCTGAGACTACAGCGGGGCCTCTGGCAGCGACCAGTCCACCGCGGACAGACCCAGATCCGGCTTCGCTGCTGCCTTCGAGCTCCGGCTAGGAGCAGAGCCTCACCTCACTGCTTCACCGGTCCCCGCAGGGAGCCAACACGACGCTGCTGGGGGCCCAGGCCGTATTGCTGTAGGCTTGCTGGAGGGAAGAGAGGCAGAGGAGAACCAGAACCAGGACTGCACGGGGCAGACTGTCAGACACCGCTGCAGTGAAATGAGAGGTTTTCTAAAGGGACTCTGGTGCTCGGAAACATTACTGCTTTTGTCCACAGGGACCGCAAAAATCAAGACACAATTAAAGTTCCTTGTAGTAGCTTTAATGCTTTAATGCTACGCACACAGCTTTCCTGTGCAATGAGGGATTATCAGCAATACTTCAGGCGCACTCACTTTCAGTTTTATCCTGAAATAAAGATGTTTAGATCACGCGGCTCAACTGTTGGCTTCTTCACAACCCGTGTGATCACTGAACTGCACGTTTCCTCCTCTGTAGTTGGACTTGCTTGTTCCCAGATCTCAGCAATTACTTTGTGAATACAGTGTTTTCATTTACTGCCAGAAATGATGAACAAAGCTATTAAAATGTGACCTAAATCAGATTCAGATATGTTTCCAACATCGGTCCAAATCAAACAATTACGTCAGCTGCACCCCACTCACAGCCTCTTCTTGTGGGAGTGAACTTACATGTGTGACTTTACAACACCAAATTTGATATTCCCTTTTTTCTGACGCTATTTAATTTGATTACTTTTAGAAGGCTGAAGGCTGCAAACACTAATTTCCCATGGAAAAAGTCACACAGCTGCGTAGCTGTTGAATTAAAGATCCATGTTTTCACACTCCATGAATCATCTTGTGACTCCTTTGGGGATCATGAACCCCAGATTGAAAACCGCCGTGTTAGTGGATAGAGGAAGTTACTGAAGGATGGAGAAAATAAATGGTTGTGTTGCAAGGTTCTTGGATTCGGAGCGGGGACAGAGAATTGTGGAACGACCCCTCACCCCCTCACAAATCATAGAGGAGTGTGAGTTTAGTCCATTAGCGGTCAGTTTGTGGCCATAACTCAGGGTTCAGCGTGTACATCCCCCCATGCTCCCACCCCTTGTTTTTACTCCTCAAGACCCATAACCCTCCAACCCTCCCACCCCTCAAGCTGCCCCACACTCAACCCTATAATTTGGGTGAAAGATTCGGCGGCTGTTATTTTTATTGAATTCCCAATAACGTCGCTGAGATTACCGTTAAGTGCAGGCGACTTGAGCTCGCGGCTCTGTTGCGGGAGCCGTTCTGGGGCCAGTGGGATGCTGAGACTGGTGCCAGGCTGGGAGGTAGGGAGGTCATTGGCTGGTTTTTACACAGCGCAGGGGAAAACGCAGGGCAACAATCATCACATTTATAGATGGCTCGCCGTTCTCTCTGGGGCCCGGGCAGACGCTGCCAGGTTTAAAGCCAGCCAGCGGGCTACTGGCCACTAATAAAGGGATTTCATCCACATGGAGCTGTAAAGGCACTCCATAGTATACAGAGATGTGTGTGTGTGAGAGGGAGACAGGATGTGTATACATTACGGTTGGTGAATACATATTCACGCATGTTAAAGTGTCTGTATAATTCATTATGTATTCTAATGTGACTACTTCTGTGTACGCGCATTATATTAAAGCTCTTCAGGGCAGCATGACGACACTCATGACTCAAACCTTCGCCATCCAGAGCTTCATGTCTTCTTTTATGAATTTTCACTGAATCACATCGACTAATTTGTTCCGCAACAGTTGTGTTTTTGTTGCCGTTGCCAAGCGACGGGTCTATGATTAGTGATTATGAATGGAGGCCTATTTGGCCCCTTTCAAGGCCGACACAGTGACGTCAAACACAAGGCTGTTATTCATCCTTCCTCTCAATCAGCAGTGTATCAGTCTTACCATCTGATGTGTGCATGTGTGTGTATGTGTGTGTGTGTTTGTGTATGTTATTGTTATGATTTCAAGACCTGAAGTTCTGTACTGTTCAAGTTGCATTTGAGGACATGGATCTATTCAAATGGCCTATAGTAGTGTCTTCATGCCAGGGTTAAGAGTTTGGTGACTAGCTGCAAAACAAAAGCAACACCTGTTCAATATCGACTCTGCAGAAACTGCTTCTGTAAAACTTATAACTGACCGTTTGTTAAATCCCTCACCTGAAAAGTGATCAACCAACTAGGCATGGCACGCCTGTCAAGCTCTGGATCACTCCACATGTTCAAGCAATGTGCATGGAGCTATAAGAGGAGCAATACTTGGTACATAATGTTTTTTATTATCCTTTCGAAAACCAAAAAACAAGAGCAAAAGTGTAAAGAATGCATTAAACAGTGATTTGATACTCTTATCAACATGGGAGCGGGCAAATATGCTGCTTTATGCAAATGTATGTATATATTTATTATTGGAAATTAATTTACAACACAAAACAATGACAAATATTGTCCAGAAACCCTCACAGGTACTGCATTTAGCATAAAGAATATGCTCAAATCATAACATGGCAAACTGCAGCCCAACAGGCAACAACAGCTGTCAGTGTGTCAGTGTGCTGACTTGACTATGACTTGCCCCAAACTGCATGTGATTATCTTTAAGTGGGCAAGTATGTAAAGGGGAGACTCGTTGGTACCCATAGAACCCATTTTCATTCACATATCTAGAGGTCTGAGGTCAAGGGACCCCTTTAAAAATGGCCATAACAGTTTTTCCTCTCCAAATTTTTGCCTAAGTTTGGAGCGTTATTTATCATCCTTCCTGACAAGCTAGTATGATATGTTTGGTACCAATGGATTTCGTATGTTCTTTAGTTTCATATGATGCCAGTATATTCACTCTAGCTTTAAAACTGAGCCCGCTACAACCTTAAAAATCACAAGTTGCGTTAATGCATTACAAAAGTTTTGCAAATTCATTATTATCGGGTTAACTTTGACAGCCCTATTTTTCTGACGTGCCCCGCTGTGAACGAATAAACAAAAAACTGGTTAAAGTCTTGATGAACTGGGGTAAATGTGGCCCGTGTTTAACAGCGAAACTATATCCAAACATCTGTTCACAAACTCTCACACAACTCGTGCAGTATAAAAAGTCTCAATTATCCAGTCGTATGCTCACTACTTCCCAAACACATGCATCTTCGCTAAAACCTTGCATGCATGTGTTGTTAAACGGGGCCCCCATTTACTTCACTTCATCATGATTTTTCTCAATTTTGTTATAAAAACAAAGTTTTCTTAAAGAATTGGGTGAGTAATTTATGGTCATTTTGTGGGTGAAGTATTCCTTTAACTCTTTAAGAGAAAAAAAAAAAATAGAATCTGAAAAACACCACGTTCAAGTTGTTTTCATAGGTGGCGTGTTTCTTACATATGAAAAATTGCTTTGGCATTTACAACACAGAACAACGTGAGCACAACTTACTACACACTCGCTGGTCTGGTCAGTGTAACTTCTCTATTTGAGTGTTATAAAGGGGAGTGAAGTCTGGCCCGCTGTGAGTTTTACCCCTCTGGTCTATAAGTCTGAACCTCTGGGGTCCCACTAGACTTTCTCACGGTCCTCATCATACACACACACAGAAACACACACGTACACTTGTACATACCACACACACAAACACACAGTGACACACGCTGCGGCAGCGGTTGCCCAGTGCTCCCCAGAGAGAAGGTTTGGTTACAGCTTTGCATGAATCGTAGTGGTGACATTGCAGACAACTGACTCTTCCACTGAGGGAAGCTCAGAGCCAAAATGGCCTCTGCTGCCTGCCCACCACATGTCTTAGCCCCAGACAAAACACTGTTTCTGAGCTGGATGCAGATTTAGACTTTTCTCACACTTTAAATGACGTTATTGTCTGTTAAGTTCTACGTCTCTGAGTTGGGCCTTTAGTTCCCAGGACCACCAGACCACCCTACACACCACAGCTGTCTTTAGTGTAACCTCCTGGATCCTCCGACTAATCCTCATGTAATGATACTCTAATCACTGGAGAGACACCAACATGGTTTTTATCCCTCTTATAGAGCCCCCCCCACAACCCCTTAAACCCCTCAAGCCAGGACCCCGAACTGTGAACAAGAAAGCCTATAGTTTCTCAACGCCTTATGCTGTGTTCACACCACGAGTGACACCGTAACAGCCTACAAGCCATTTTCAGTGGAAGCCAGTGACATGAAGCTACAAACTGACGCCCGAAACACGCTACAAATAAAGTTGAGCGGGTCTCAACTTTTTTCAGCCCTCCAATGACGCAGTGAAGCGTCAACCAGTCATATGTTTTTGTTTCAGTTCCTGTCCTGTTCTGTCTAAAGACTATTCTTTTAATAGTGACCCTTGGCCAGAAGATTACTACCAAAAGAGAGAGATTTTAACCTCTTGTTGCCGTTAAGTTGCATTTGCAATCCACACGTTCTCACTCTCAATTCGTCAAATACCGCAGCTTGGTCAGAGTCTCTAAACTTCAAACTATGGCGCTCTAGGTACCCCCTTAGCGTCAGTTCTGGACCTGTCAGGGACGGCGTGTCAGTTTCCCCTCGTTACCTGCATACAGTCTCTTTCAAAATATACTTCCAATGTAGGTTTACTTAGTTTTTAGGTTTACTTATGCAACAAAAGTACTTTCAACCAAGAGGCCTGTGCTAGATACCTGTGTTTTGTTTTGTAAGTTACGTGTTAAGTTTACGTAAGTTAAGTTTGAAAGCGTCTCATACAGACGCTAAAAGGTGCCTCAGTGCGTCGGTATCGGACGCCGAGGGGCACTGACCAAGCGTCGGGTTTTGACGAGTTGGGAGTGAGAATGGATGGTTGCAATAGTGTCTGAAAGCTGCTATGAAAGCCTAAAGAGACTCTGTCTGTCAGGATCCTCCTTAAATCATTGTCTAGTATTACTGTACATTCCTCTTCTGTCTCTTCAGTCTGTGATTGAGGAAAACGGGCAGCTGTCTCACTTTCTTCCTTCTTTCTTCCGACATTTGAAAAACAGTCTCCAACTGCTGTTCTTCTCTTTCTGTGCCCCTCCACCGGCCCGGAGTTGTACAGCCCTGTGACCCCTGACCCCTGCACGGCATGGAGTCTTGTTGACGTAGTGAGCGGATAGGAGCTGGGCTGCAGCCCGTGGTAGCTTCTCAGCAATTGCCAATAAAGCAGCACTGTGATTTACTCGGGCCACTGCTGCCAAAAATAAGCAGAATAGAGTTAAACTTGTCCTTGGCAAAGAAAGACGTCTGATTCCTGATTGTGCCTCGGCCAAGAACATCTCTCCCCTGCCTCTAATGTACACAAACATAGACACACGCACACACCAGCTCCGTCGCCCCTGACTCGTTGTGTACGTGTGTGCGTGTGTGCTCACTCAGACCCGACATGTGTTGTTGGCTCATCAAGCCAGAACATGGAAAGTGTGAGTGGCTGCAGATGTTGAGAAGCGGAGAAGATGAGTTTTTTTTGGGGGGTTTTAACATGCTTCCTCGCACTCCACTAAAACGCCTCAGCAGACCTTCGTCTTATCCCACAATCACCGAGGCTTAAAGGGGGATCTCATAGTCCACATAGTTCCCACTGTCCATCACCTCCCATCTCTATACAGTGATCCCCTGAGGATTAGGGCTCCAAACTGTATCTGAACTTACTGCTGCACCTATAGAGAAACACACCGGATCAAATAGGAAGGATAGTGAGAGTTAATTTAGAAGCAGATTTGTGATCCAAACAGCGTAAAGTGAAATCCAAGATGTTTGCTAGAATGTCAGATTTACAGTTTTTGGAGGTAAATTAAAAGCAAGCGGGCCCCTTACACGATCAGGGAGGAATAGAGAGGAACCACAACGACAGACAGGAAGAGAGAATTCCTCAAATATGAGTGGGCGAAGAGGACAGACAGTACCATCCATTGATAATAAAATTAACAGGCGCTCATGCTATCAGCCATCATGACTAATCCTCAAATGTCACAGCGGCCACTCAGGAATCCAGCCGCAATATCCCCGCGGTAATCGCGTCGGCATCCGGATGAGCCTGCGGACGGACCGCCGCGCCGCACAGAGGGTTATTCACCACACGAGATGTGTGGGAGAAAAAGCTTGACCTTGGAAACTATACATTAAGCCCTTGGTGTTAGTGATCTCTCACCATTGTCATCACCAGCAGGGATTCTCACACTCCCCCCCCCACACTACACACACCTGTCTGTGTGTGTTAAGAGTGCGGTCACGGCAGTCTGGGAATTTACGTGGCAATGGTGTTTTTCGGGGTCGTGAGGTCACCCTGTGTGGAGATGTGCGTGCACCTTTTTATCGACTGAACAGTTGTTGTGTCTGCGGTGTGTGTGAATAAATCATCAGACTCCTTCTTGGGTTTCTATTTCACTCAGCTGCAGCTCTAAATTTATTTTGGATGTCCTGCAAAGATTTTCGGGGCCAAATATCTGCAAAAATATTCATGATACAAGCAAGTCATGGGAAGGCCTTTGCTAAGTCTCCAGTTTCTTGTCATTTCCTGTCAGAGTTTGCCATGAATAGCTTGTTTAAGATATTATATTTTACTCAGGTGCAGATGCACTATGAAATAACTAAACGGATACATCCATAAAATATCAACGGTCTTGCGAAAGCAGACGGTGGGTTATTATGCTGCTCTAAAAACCATTAGGAGTGCTGTGAGCCAGATATTGCTAAATTCCTGGACATGCTTTTCTTAGATTCAAGAGTCCAATTCAACTCTTGCATTCAACTGTTTTATTTTGATAGATTCAAGTGCTGATAGAGTTCACTATTATTGGTTCACAGGCTCTTTCAACCTTGAAACACTTTGCAAACTAGAATTGGCTGGAATTTGGTTGTAACACTGAAATGGTGTGAAAAAAAGAGGAAAGCAGCGTCTCTCTTGTTTAGGTAGCGTAGAACCAGATGAGCTTATAAGGAATCATAATCCTTTAAGCCCCCCTCCAGTGTATTTTGGCATTTATATGATATTTCATATCTATTTGAGTGATTTCCTGACTAAGTTGATTAGCCACGCTGTTTGCCAAAGTTTTGTTGCTAAGATGGGAATATGACGTATGACTATAGTAGAAGCTGCAAGTCAAAGGTCATCCTCCAAACTTGCACAGGCGCACTCGTGCTCGTTCGAATCTGAGCAGCAAACTGATAAATCTGTTTATCTGTTACCTAGTTAGTTAGTTAGCTAGCACAATTTGTTGCCTTAGCTAACTGAGGGGTTTTCATTTTATTTTTCAGTTTCCTCCCCCTTACATTAGTGTGTTTATTTTCACAATAGGCATTTGTGTGTGCCAAGAACGGGTGCAATCAACGCAGTGAATTACACAAAATCCCACCGGCAGAATGATTGTGAGGTAACGCAAAATCTCACTAAGTATATTTTATCTAATTACTAGTCAAAATATCTCATAACACTCAATATAAGACACAATCACCTAACAAGTAAAATTTCAGTGAGATAAAGGGACGTTTTTAGACAATACATCTTGTATATCTTAAGTGAAAAATATTATTTTTGACCACTCAAAACTTTCTAATACTAGTGAAATATAGCTCAAAATAAGTTTTCTCTGCTAATTTCAAGATCTCTTTTTATCTTGAGAGGCCTACTGTAAATATTACATCTTATTTCAAGAATTCCTAACAAGTGAATTTTTGCTTGTTTCATTGGCAGATTTTTTTTATTTATTACAAGCAAAAAAACACCTTGTATTCTTCTTCTTCTATTCTATTTTTGACGTGTCCCTTTTAGCACCACAGCACTAGTGACAACATACACAGGTGGTAAACTAACTGAAACCATCTGCACAATCATGTGAATCTGAAAAAAATCTGTTTTCTACAGTCTAACCTAGATAGATATATTAAAAACCACAAGTCTTGTGTTGGATGTTGAAGTGTTGAAGAAAGTGAAACATGTCACAATATTCAGAAATTCAACACATGGCCAACATACTTGTGTTTGCCAGCTTTGATACAAAGAAGCCAACAATCTCTCTGGCGTATGTGTTTAATTATAAACTGTCACAGAAGACAGGAGCTGGATTTGACATAACTAAGAGTTGCAGAACGTCATCCCTTAGTTGGCCAACGGCTGTAGTCTGCTGTACGTTAAAGTGCATCTTGTATGTTGGCCTTGTTGGACTCTGTGTTTTCAGTTGTTTTGGTTTATAGGGCTTCTTAGGTTATGTCCATCCTAAAACATTTGCTGTTTGTATTGTGAGACTTCTGTCGCGTTCTGGTGGCATTTGGTTTGTTTAAGAGTGCAGTTCTATTTTTCTGTTGATGTACTGGCTATTCACTGTTTTCCGTGAGGAGTGAAAGGTTTTGTCTCTCTTGTTTTTTTGTTTTGTTGGTAACAACATGTGCCCTTTACAGTGTGTTTAACATACGATGGCCACCACTAAAGTTGCTCTACGACTGAGACAAACAGGCGTAAGTACTCCTAAATCTTGCGTTGTCTGATGCTGTTGGTACCATAGGCTGTACAAAATATGGACGTCGTCTCCCTGACGAGACTTATAGGTTTCTGAAGAGCCGTTGTGAAGCTCAAAGTGGGTGGCTCCGGCTGTCGCCATCTTGGCAGTGACGACACACCCTGACTCCCGGCTAATCCAAAAATAGGCAAAGAGGTGGATCGTGGGTGGAGCTGAGCAGACAGCTAGCAGCTAGCGACCTGGTACGGTGCTCACCTGTCACTCAAAGAGACCACACCCTCAATTATGCCTAAATTGAAGCCTTAATATAAATTAAACATGTCCGTTATACAAACATTCACCCCCTGAACAGTTGTCATGAACGGGGTAATTAGCTATAGAGACCAAAACCGTGTTTTTTACCAGGCTGTAAACATGATCTTTCTGCTGTAAAGTCAGGCATTTTAACACTGGGGTCCGTGGAGATGGACTCGCTTTTGGAGCCAGCCTCAAGTTGCCATTTGAGGAACCGCAGTTTTTGGCATCTCTCAGCACCAGAGGTTGCTGCTTGGTTGGTACAAAGAGGGACGAAGAGCAATTCAGGCTGGATTATGATTGTATGTGAATGATGATGACGGAGATGTCAGTGATGTTTTCTTACATTGCTTGTTTTCGGCAGTGACTGGCTTACATATTTATGTAATGTAACTGCCAAACCGGTTCCCCAGAAGTTGAAACAACTTAAAACCCCCCTCTCATTATTCTTCCACTCTCTTTCTCCTCCTGATCACCCCGTCCCTCTTCTACTCGTCCCATAACCCCCCCTCCACCCCTTTCCACTGAGGACCCAGAGCCCTTATGCAACCCAATCAGGACCCTATTTAGGGAAATCAAGTTAAATAAACTGTGATGTGAACCGAATCCAAATAGGGACTGTTATATAAGAATGAGGTTGCTTCATAGATGAATGGCTCTTGGAATGGACGCGGATTCCCAAGGCCTGTATTTATTTTCATTACCATCGGAATAGCTTCGCCTGTGAGCTCCATGCCGAATGAGGACGGAAAGCAAATGAGAAAGAAATTCATCCAAACTTCATCTTAAAGAGTCACTCCTCAATCCCACGGTTCAAACATGCATCGAAGTGATTGATTTTTTTTCAATAAACCACTCTCAATGAATCAACAGTTTCCCATGTCGATTAGCAGAAGTCTATGGAAAGCTTATAGGTACACGTGCAGGCTCATGTTTGAGTTGGTTCGTCTGTGTGTTACTGGATCACATTCCTCCTCTTTTTTGCCGGTCCGTCTCGGCACGTCGGGATCACACCTGCGAACTGCCTCCGTCTCTTCTGATGTTGACTCTGGATGAAGAATCGCACCGTCGTGTTCTGACAGGAGACATAATCCCTGAGAAATCAAACTTTTAGTTATGAGGAGTGCTGCATGATTTGGATCAGGGGGTTTGGGTTTTTACTCAAGGCTCTGACGCATGATTCTGTCAGCACGTATGACACACAAAAGTTTATGCCAGGAAGTTTTAAATTGTTTTTAAGATGAGATGAAACTTTTATGATCCTGCGGGGGGAAACTGGGTGGTTGCAGTGGTAACTTACTGCAGTGTGATTCATCAAAGTGAGAAAGAAATATAGCAAACATGTATTTAACATAAAAATATGAGTCATGGCATGATAGGGGTGTCTAAATGTCAGTCAAACACAACTGTGTCGGTTCGGTTTCAGAACGAGGGGGACAACGATGTCTGGGGTTTTTCAACCAGACAGAAACAAAACTGTGACTCTGAATATGTACGTTTATTACCCAATAACACATTATAATAAAACTGGTCTTCATTACTTCCATCAATTTGTCAGAATAATTAGAAATGTGGCCTAACTTTCTGTATTATTTCTGCACTAACTCTAAAAATTATATTTTGTTTCTTCGGAACTGCTGCATTGAAAAAAGACAAGCACCTTTTTGTCAACGAAAATAAAGAGAGATTTTGTTATTTTTTTAAATTTTTAAACCACATTTTAGTCTCGTCTTTTTTTTATCAACAATATTGCATGTTGATATAATCACAGTTAGAGTTTAAAGACGTCTGTGCCGTCTCATCATCGTCTCGTATTAGTCATGGAACAAGACTCGGTCAAAACCGAGTATATGGCTGCACAGTGTATTTTCAGTCACATAGTCACATAGTCAGTGATCATGTCTATAATGTTAAATCTAGCAGCGAGGACAGTAGGGGATGCGCTGCTCCACGCAAATGGCCGTTCAAGTGGTGACGTACCCTCTCGTTGAATGGACCTGATTGGTCCCTGGTTTTCTGCCTACCGTTTCAAACAGGAAACAACATGGCGACCTGCTCATAAACTTTCTGTTATTTCGTCTAAACAATCCACCAAAATCTACTTCTGAAAACATTTTAAGCGAGAAATAGGCTATGTCACTGCTGAATCTCGCTTCATTTTAGAACTAGATCGCCTAGTTTCACAGCTTGGTCCAAGTTCCGTGAGCCAAACGTGTCGTGCTGGACGGGCTCATTTGCATAAAGTTGAGATTGCGCCAGTGAGTGGAACCGCTAACGCTCCCCCTAAAAACGTAAACAAAGGACTGTTTCCGCCTTTTCATTTTGAAAGAGAAACGACCAATGAGGAAACTCCAACACTCGGCCGACCAATCGTGCAACTTCATCGCTCAGTCACTCAGTGACAGACTTTTGCCGCTGCTGGTAAAGGTCATATCTGTAAGTGCAAAGTAATAATTGAAGGTGACCCAGTTAAGTGTATCAACATTTTTATCAACTCAGAGCTTTTCTCATTTAGACTTTGGCAGCTGGACGCTGTTTAAAGAGTGTACACTCTACTGCGGGGGAGTGTGGGGGAAATTATATTCTTGTTAAAACATACTTAAAGAAATCACTGAATGATATAAAAGTACACAAAAAACAAATTAAATTGATAGCACATGTGTAATGTTAAGAAATAAGTGAATTTGTGGAGAAAACAAATGAGGTGCTGTATTTGCAGTTCCCTTTTATGCGTGTTTGTCAGTTTTAGAAACTGATATCACTTCCCTCGGCTCGCTGCGTTCACTGTGCCGGGCTAAACATTGACATTGGCTGTGAGATGAGTGGCTGGAATAGAAAGAGATTATCGTTTCCCAAACTCAGACTAAACTCTGTCTTGCATTCTGTCTGCCTCGCTGAGGAACGACAGAGAACAGAAAAGAAGCACATGAAAGAAGAAAATGACAGTGAGGAGGATGATGATGATGAGGAAGGGCGTTGGGTGCGTTTTCGTGATCCATCTCTTGCGTATGAGCCTGAGGAAGACAAGGCCTCATACACATCTCAGCTGACACCCCATTTCAGCCTCTGTGCAAGTCGTTCTGTAATCCCACTCTCTACGAACGAGGCTTCGTTCCCAAAACAAACATGGCTGGATGACCCTCATCCACCTCGGCGTCGAGTATGAGACGCAGGTGTTGCTTTTTAATCCCAGCTGGCTGGTATAACTGTTATCTTTGTATATACATATCAAGATGTATTGATGTGCTGTTTTGATCTATAATGCAGGAATGGCTTTGCGGGAGCATTAAGCGTTAAGGCCGTGTTTATCTGTGACAGCGCCATAGATAAAGGGCAAAAACATCCATCATTTCTTCCTCTCACTCCCTCACGCTGTGCCCAGGCTGCTTCCTGTAGCTGAGCTCAGCACTGACATCTGCTGCCCGTCCCCCTGGCCTGACCTTTGCCCTAATGTAGCGGATAAGGAAGTGTCAGTGGGAACCGGCAGGGTCAGGTGGGGTCTCGGTCCTGGGATCCTGGTTCCTGGCTGCTCTGCGGGCCCGCCGTCCCCTCCCTGTATCCAGCCCTCCACATGTGTTTCCTGTTGTTTTTCAGACTAGCAGCGCTGTGCCGGCCCACCGTACCAGAGCAGGGGCCTTTTCCTGAGGCTTTGTTTGGCCTGGCCTCTGGGAATGGCTTAAATTTAGGTGTATGTGACAGAATCCACCTCGACCCCCACAATCACCATGTGTGCCACAGTCAATACAGTTGAGTCTCGTAAAGACTGGCCTCCCCTCGCCTCCCCTTTCTGTCCAAATTTATAACCTGAGAGCAGAAGATCAGGTCTCTCCAAAACTGTAAGGAAGAGGGGGGGAGGAGTGTGTGTTTATATGTGTGAGGTTATTCGGACATGTATCAGCTCAATATTGGCCTTTTCTTAAATCCCAGATATGTTTAAACCATTTACTTTTGATATTTATGGGAGAATTTATCTTGAAACAGATTATCTACAGACGAGACTGACAGTTGAGGATTAAAGTTCATTCCTGACCTTGGAGACAGTAGACACAAAAAAACTACTCTACGTAGGTCCACTTGCTAGCTTTTCCCAGTGCTTTCATCTCATAGTCAGCTCCAGCAAATAGTTTTCTCGTCTCGGCAGTCATCACGTCACCTGTGGAAGTAGATGGATGGTTTATTATTTGTCCTCAAGGAGGAAATTCTTTCCCACATTAAGTGCATACATAGTACAAACAGTGCTATGGGAGACATACAGAACTAAACACGATTATGCAAAGAGATAAAGACATGGATTAACACTCTACATACAGGCTGGATTTATTTAACTGAAGAGGAGGTTCCTTGTCTTCACACCTAAATGACAGAATAGGCTCCCAAAACAACATTTATGACTCTTCTTTTTAATGTAGTGAAACAGTCTCACGTGGTTAACATTGTGAAACAGAACTACTTGTGTTTAGGCAACAAAACTACTTGGTTGGGTTTAGGAAAAGATTATGGTTTGGGTTAAAATAAGTATGTTTGTACGTGGTAACATACTGTCGTAGTTACGACTAACGTAACTTAAACTAACTCATCTTGTTGACTTTTGGTTTCAAACGGGACACGAACAGCGGTCTCCTGGGTGAAAGTCCTGTGTTTGTTTGACCCGTCCATCCACTTCCCCCCTACACAGACTTTATCGCTCCTAATTCTACGTCACCTGACTTCCTCTTTTGCTCCCGTCATACTTACTACGGCCACTACAGGTCGACGCCTAACAACAAACGTTGCACATATGTGTCGTAATAAGCTGCTTGCAGACAACTTATACGGCCGTTTTTTCTGTGAGGACAGCTTGGCTAAAATGGGCCTTTCTGCACATTTGTAGTCTATACCTGCATCCAGAAGTAAGGTGGGTAAAGTATCGGTAGAGTGGATGATCTGGGTCATGTGTGGACAAAATCGACACACATGCACCGACCGTGACGTCGCAGCTAGCGCTTGCTGCGTGGGACCCCTATAGGGACAAACTGTATTGGATGGAGAACCATCTTTGAAGAGAACCCCCCAATATACTACCACCTGTTATCACATACCTAGGTCACGAGATAACAACTGCGCTAAGTAAACTCTTTCCGCTAATGAAGACTGCGAGATGTGCCTAAAAGCTCCAGAAAAAGCTAATGAGAGGACCTTTAGTTAAGATTTTATGTCAATAATAGTATCAATATTAGTAATTCTAGTAGGGCTGCCCCCTCTTAGTCAATTAGTCTAAGATTTTTTTAGTCGATTAGTTGTTTTTTTTATCATTTTTTCATGCTGAATGACTTCTTTCCAGGAAACTTATGAGCACATCTCTGGTAAACACAACATTTAAAGAGGTGCTTTTGTGTGATTCTTTGTGGAAAAACTCAGATCAGTTGATTAAATCAACTAATCGATCAGTCGTGAGAGTGTTAGTCGACTAAGAACTTCTTAAGTCCATGATAGCACTAAATTCTAGTGTCTCTATGTCTAAAGGCTCGGTCACTCCTGCATTAAAAACGGCATAATTTTGGAGCAAAATCAGTGTAATTCAATGGAAAAGCCTCCGCCAATGGATTTGCTGACTTTAGGCCACTTTCAAAAAGCTACGTCTTGTGTGTGTTCTGCCTCGGGTAGTCCTTCGAGATTAACTGTCTGATGTTCAGAGCTTAATTTTCATCCATTACTGAAAATGCTGGAAGTTCACATCGAAAAAAGAAATGGACCAATTACTGCAATTCAGCTGATTCTGAACAGCAGCCAGCAGCATATAGACTCACATGGCTGCAGTGCATGTCAGCTTGTGGCAACATCATTTAAATACAAATGCTCATGTCGCTCCTCTGGCTGAAGTTCATTCATAATACAGAGTTCACCTCCTTTGATCGTTCTAACAGATGCAATGAAAAGCGGTCCAAAACTATTCATGATGGACGACTTATTCAGAGTTGGTGAGTGTGACTGAAGATTGCAGCATGTCCCACTTCAAGAGACCTTCATTGTGACAACACCGCAGCTCTGGAATATTCGCCAGTGGAAATTGCACTTCTATTTTTACCTAATTATCTCCAGCGGAGTGCGAGTGCTGTTTGTACCGCCTCTGATTTTTCCGTAACGGGGGGAGTACATAAAGACTTTATTAGAAGCAGCCTGTGCTGTTTCAGATCAGGACTCTCATGCTCTCGCTCCTCTGCTGGGACTCGTCCTGAGGAAGAGATGTTTTGTTCATGGCCTTTTTTAATTGAAAAGACACCACAAAGCGAACCAACCCCCCCATCCTCAACAGAACACGGCTCTCTCGCTTTTCTAGGATCTCAGGAGGCCCCTCGGTGTTGCCCCCTGAATGTTTTCCATCAGGGGACCCAGCACGCTAATTTACAGTGCGGTGAGAAAAAAACTGGCGGCTCAGCAATTCACTCTCCTACCCCTCCTCCTCCTCCTCCCGCCGACCGCCATCGCCACCCCTCCTCCTCCTGGTCCTCTCTTTCTCCTCCTCTTTACTGACACAGCAGTACTGTGCCAGTATGTGACATCACAGCGCTCATCTCCAGAGCACGCCAAAAACCATTCCCAGCAGCGACTACAGGAGGGACGGGAGAATGGCTTCCATATGGGGTACACACACACACTTCACCCCCCTTCTTTCACGTCTCCCTCCTTTTCCACGGAGGCGGAGGGCGATGGGCATGATGGGAGGACAAGAAGAAGAAGAAGAAGAAACAGGAGAATTGGCAGTTTATCTTTCCGAGTGAGACTTGACATGCGGCTTTCATCTTTAGCTGGCGCGGGGCGTTTGCCCACAGCCAAGCCTGCTCTTCCAAATCTATCATTTTATCATCCCTGTGTAGACAGGAAAGACTGCTCATCAGGTCTCTTTCTCTCTTGCCTGGTGATTGAGGAAATGGTAACTGGATCGCGGTGCTGGGCCGCTCTCCTTCCAGCCGCCACAGGTTTGGCTTGGCGGCGGGCCAGCCAGCTGCCTGACACTCCATAGCATGGGAACATCCTGCCTCCCTGGCCTGACTGCAGCACCAGCTCCGCACACACCAACCGGGGCACACAATCATTTATTTATTTGTGTCCACATCGATGGAAGAAATACATAAACAGTAAAGATGCATTTTTCAAGAAGCAGTGTTTCCACATGTGGCTGATTTGAGATCACACACACACACCGAACAGGCAGGTTGTCACATATAAGAGTCCAGACACACCAGACCGACATCAAAGAACTAGCAGCAACGAAGGCCGACTGTTGCGTCGCCTCACGTCACCTTTGTCTTGGCCAAAAAGTTGCACTCAAACACACCGCAAAGACTACAGCCACCGGCCAACTACCACGTACGTTCTGCGCCTGTGTGAGAGAAACAACTCTCCCTACAAGCAGGCGGCGATGGTCTGTATTTTGGTGCCTTCAAATTAATCTCGTGAGCTTGTGTTTACAACATGGGAAGTCATGTACACAATATGCTTGGCGTTCAAGTGCTAAGTCGTGAGAACACCGCTGCTAAGCAACGGCAATATAAACGTCAGCGTCTAGAAGCCACAGAGGCTAACAATTTAGCAAGCTAGCAAGTGGGTAACATAATGCAGTAAATGCAAAGTTATAATGACAGATGAAAAGGATGAGGCTGTTTGTATAACATAATTATCGTTTGCAAGAATTTCCCTTTTGGGACTGAGATATTTAGAGTTTTGCGAGCTAATTATATACGGAAAGTTATATTGATGTTAATACAGCGCTGCAGGAATGAGTCCTAAAACTTAGAATTCGACTGGAAGATATGGAGGTTGTATTGTGCCTTCAAATGAAACTTTTGAGCTCGTGTTTACAACATGGGAAGTTGTGTACGTTACTGTTGGCGTCTAGAAGCCACAGAGGCAAACAATTTAGCAAGCTAGCAAGTGGGTAACATAATGCAGTAAATGCAAAGGCATAATGACAGAGGAACAGATGAGGCCGTTGGAAACATCAACATTTTCCTCAGACATGTTATAAAATTACGAAGAAAAACAATTCATGACTAAAATTACAATAAATGCACTTATGCACCGGAAAAATTAACTTCCATGGCCTCCGCCATTTCTGACACCAACCATGTCACAACTTGTCAACTCTGAGCTTTCAGAAATTTTCCACCTACGAGGTCGTGAATACGGCAAGAGCGTTCATACGGACTCTTTTTGTGAACACGGTAAACACGACCCCATTTGAAGGCACCATTTCTCATTCAAAAAGGGAAACTGGAAGACCGAGGATGGCGGATATACAAGCCGTTGTTATGAAATAAAGCAGCGTTTGCTGACCATTTTCACACCACTCACACTCACACTCACACATCTTCATTCCAGATGGCCATGTCGCTTTGAAAATATCCGTGTATTGGAATGACCACATGAGTCTTCTGTGTTTTTCCTCTTGTCTTTACTAATTTGTTAGCTTTCTTCACTTCTGTTTCTCTTCTCGTGGACTGATTCGCTCAAGCTGAACAGCCAATCAGAGTGATTTCTTTCACCGACGGGCTCCGCCATCAATTCAACATGCTGAATCGGCTGAAAAAACTCCGACACGGGCAGACTAGAGCCGACGATGCGGGACACACCGCAAAAACTAGGGCAACAGACGCTCACCGACGGCCCCAAACTGTCCGACGGCCGACCGTCAGCTTGGTGTTTCAGGGCTTTAAGAAGTAGTGCAGCAGAGTGTGTGTGGCTGACTGTACTCCAGTGGAGTGGAGAGAATAGAGGCCTGCACAAAGAGATTAATGAATGTCTGCCCTTTGTTCTCTTTCAGCCCGGGGGGTTTATGGCCCTACAGTTCCCCTTAAATCTCTCACAAACACACACACACATGCATGCACACATGCTCTGCTCCTTTATATCACAAACACAAGTCCTGGGCTCCCTCTCTTTCTTCAGGCTTTGATTTATAGGTCCTCAGTCAGGGTGAAAGGCGGCCTACAGATGGAAAAGTGTGTGTTTTGTGTGGGGGGTTTGCATGTGTGCGTATCTGTGTGTACATCTATGCATATTTGCACATTTTGCGAGTGTACATGTGTGCGGTGTGTGCGAGGAGATCAAGAAAAGAGAAGCCCTCTTCAAAGCGGCTCCAAGATGCCATGGAAGTGGAGCCTTTGTTTGGCTGCCTTGTTATTTTTCCCATTAATCATAGTTAATGTCCGTCTAATCCTTCCTGCGCTGCCCTGATTGCTGGCCGGGGGGTCATCATCAGCAGACAGAAAAAATAACACAAGAAGAAGAAGGCAGGAGAGAAAGACGAGGGGGCACTTGCTGCTCCTCAACTCCGACCCCGGAGCTATTGTTCTGCTAATTGATCACCGCTGATTGGGTTTAAATATTTCAAGCGTTAGATAGCCTGCCGTCGTCCTGATCAAAGGAAAACGCCCTCAATTAATCTGCTGGCGTGCTCAGCAGATTAACACATTCTTGGCCCGCTGTGGGCAAACAATGTAAAGAAAGAAAAAGAGAAATGGCCGAGTAGGGAGGAGCATACGATGGCAGCGGTGGGGTGAAGCAGCAGGTGACCCGAGGGAGTCGAAGGAAAAGGCTGCTCCAGCAATCAAGAGGGCTTAGCTGCATTTTCTTCCCTCAATGAACTCCTTGTCCCAGAGAGAGTGTGTGTGTGCATGAAGGGGGGTGGAAACACATACTTTTAAAAATATCAATATTGTTCCATTGGATTTCTACATGGAAATTGTGTAAGTCCCATACATGATGATTTTTCCCAGGATCTGGAGCAGAGCTCGAGCCAGGTTGTGTGCCAGAGCCCAGTTCCCAGGCAGGAACATGAAGGCCTTCTAATTTAGTGTTTAATCAGGTAGAAAAATAAGGGAAAAAGGCTGGAGTGTGTGTGTGTGCACCTGTTTGGCTGCTGTTCCTGTGTGTGTGTGTGTTCGTGAGGGTTACGTTTTTGTGTGCGTGCATTTGTTTTTAATTAGTTTGTTTACAGTTTTAGTATAACATAATGCATTTCAACGCCACAGCACCACAAACTGCAGCCTCCAAAAAGATTGTACCGTTGAATCATCTCCTCTCTTAATTAGTTCAACACAACTAAGTGTACCTAACAAACTGGAAAATTAATGTATATATAATTTGTGTAAAATTTAAAGTCAAACTTAAATTTTAATTATTTTCTTTTGTGTAAGAAAATACTAATATGTATATATCAGTATAACATATAGCATAGCAACACATTCTCACTCACAGCTTGGTCAGTGGCTCTACGCTTCAAACTATGACGCTCTAGGTTCCCCTCTGGCGTCAGTTTTGGACTTGTCAGGGATGCCGTTTCCACCTGTTACATGCATACAGTCTCTTTTCAAAATAAACTTCCAACATAGGTTTTCTCAGTTTTAGGTTTACTTATGCAACCAAACTACTTGGTTAGGTTTAGGCAACAAAACTACGTCATTATGTTTAGGAAAAGATCATGGTTTGAGTTAAAATAAGTACGTTTGTTACGTTAAATAAGTACGCTTGTTACGTAACTGTAGTTAAGTAGGCCACGTAACAAAACTATGGTAAAATAAGTCAACGTTGACTTGGTTTCACACGGGACACAAACATCGGTCTCCTGGGTGAAAGTCATGTGTTTGTTTGACTCATCCAACCTCCCCTCCAACCCTTTGCACATTTTCTTGCTCTTTATACAATGTCAGTTGCTCAGAGCGTCTAATACTGATATGGATGGGTTTACATTGGAGTTAGTTGAAAGCCTGATGCGTCTCATACAGAAGCTAAAGGATGCCTCGGTATCAGCGTTGGTATCAGACGCCGAGGGCCACTGACCACGCGTCTGTATTTGACAAGTTGAGAGTGAGAATGTGTTGAGTCCCTCTTATTACACGGCTAGTTACTTAAGAAATCAATAATTTGACACAAAGACGGTTCTCCAGAGTCCGACATCAGAACTGTGCCCACGCAGACCGTAGATTGCCGTGATTGACCAATCAGAATCGAGTATTCAACAAAGGTGTGTAATAAAGATATATACATACTTTTACATCATTCAAAGAGGAGAGTTACTAGAAGATGCGCTACTGAATGGAGCACCTCTTAAACCTGCACGTTTTATGTATTGTTAAATTTAACATTCAACATTTAGGAGGACCCATTGTGCAGTTAGAGGGATAGTTTGGATTATTTGAAGTGGGGTTGTATGAGGTACTTATCTGTAGTCAGTACCGACAAGGGAGCAAAGCTAATTATATATAATGATTTCATTGCAAAAATATAAAATAATCAGTTTGACTTTGTAGTCATGAACTTATGATAAGGGTTGAAGAAAGGAAGAGAAGAGGAGGGAAAGATTGTGAATGAAAGGAGGGAGTGAACTGAGCAGAGTCCAGGCTCTATTTGCCTTCAGTCTCTCTCATTGTGGTGTATTTACTCTTCACCGTTTACAGTAAAGGAGGAGGAGGAGGAGGAGGGGGAATAAGAGGAGGTTAATGGGTTTGATTTCACAAGACTGACAGACTCACCCCAACGTCTGCTACGGTTTGTTTTTGTAACTTTTGCTCAGAAATGTTTGGCAGAAGCTGTCTGCAGCCCCGACTCATTAGAGCCATTTAAATCACAGCGTACAATTAATATTAAGGATTTTCATGTTGTTACATCAATGATGGCAAATAGCTCCTCACAGTACGATACACAAGAGTGCTGGCGTAGCGCGTGAGAAACAGGATCTCACGTACAGATCTCACAAAAATTGGTGAGGACAATTGCACAATTTTCAACCATTAACATTTGTCAACAATTGAAGCTGGACAAAGAATAAATAACTAAATGCAGTTATTCCATTTAAAACAGCTTGCTGCCTCGAGGTGCTGCTAAACTTCAAGTTGTCAGGAGTTTTGGCATCTTACAAAAAGCTACAGCCTGTAACTCATATTATGAAACCTAATTAGGGTTTAATTTAATCAACGCTGTCATGGTTTTGGCTTCATTTCCCATTGGGGCTGTGCTACAAACACACATGTTGCTGACAGGTGTTTGAGATAAAAATGTTCACAAAAATGTCTTACAATTAATCAGAATCAGAATCTTGTTTATTGCTGGGTGTATCAGGTATACACTAGGAATTTGCTTTTGTTTGTTGGTGCAAATAAGCAGTAAAAATAACAATAGAAAAGTTAAAAACGTTAGAAAAAATAATAATAAAAAAAATTAAATTCTACCAATATACAGTATACGATATAATATAAACAGCAACAATCAGGTGGCATCCATGTCTGGTTTTATAATGTTTCTCCCCTGATGAATTTACTGAAATCTGCTTTTTATCTAGACAATAACATTATATATGTGTTATATTTATTTACCAAGTCTGTTTCCATTGCACTTTGTCACATCTTGCTTTATCGATACACAAACTTTTCTACCTCAGACAAGCTTAAAACCTTTTTTGGCAAAATGTTGCTTTATTTTTTAGCATTGCCGGCGTTTCCACTCCATTTTTCTATGTGCTAATTGTGCAGCAGGTGGATGGAAACACATTTTGTGATACAGCAACACCATCCTAAAATGTGCTAGCATTAACTAGCATTAACCCCATAAACTACTGGTCATAAGCATGTTCTTCTACTTTTCAAAGTTCTATTGTCTTACATCAAACTCTAGTCTGTGCTGAAAGCCAATGCATTGATATGAGGACAGGTGTAATGTGCTGTTGTTTCTTTATCCTCATCAGAACTGTGGCTGCAGCTTTCAGAATGAGCACAAAATCAATTTGTATGTAATCCACGTAATCGTGCACCAGGAAGTATAAAGAGCGAGAAATGCTGCATAGGGAGGAAGTCAGGGTGGATCAAAAAAGCTTTGATGTCGCCCAAGAGATCGGTGTTCGTACCACATTCCAGATAACTAGCATGCAAAAATATGGACTTGTCGGGGACTCCGTCCACGAGCTACAGCCAATGAGAGCGCGAGACAAGTTGTTGAGGGGAAACACGGTAGAGGAGGGGTCGCCGGTCAGTCATGTAGTGTGAAAACCTCAATGACTTAAAGTCTCCCGATTATAAGACAACAGGTTGTGTAGTGTGAACTTAGCTTAACAAGCGGATATTTACCTGTGTTGCTGGACATTGGTAGGAAAACACACAAAAAATGAGGAATAACATTTTGTAAAATATCATACGAACCGCTTTATGAGGATACGTTGGCACGTGTATGCACAAACACACACACCTCCGCTCCAGACACCACTGTTTAATCAGATTTTTTTACTGTCTAATTCATTCAAACTGTCACTTTTGTCGTCTCTGAGCAACTGTGTGAAGGACTGCAGTTTACTCCGGGTCTGAGCAGTTAGTCAATCTTAATTCTCATTGAAAGCATTTTATTTATTTCCATGAATGCTTTCACATTCGCTCTCCTAAACACAAAGTATCTGGTAGGTCATGACAGGAAGAACGGGAATATTTCCCATAAGATAAAAAGCTATGAGGAGAGAAGGGAAAAGAGATGAAGAGAGTGAGGAGGAGGAGTCAGAGCCACAATGGATGAAGAGACTTGGCCGTACCAACCTGCATGATGATTCAGTCCAAACCACCATTATCATCACACAGATATCTCTCTCATCTCTGCTCGCATCTTCTCCACAGATACACACACACACACATAAACACTTCTCCCTCAGTGGAAATTCCCTCATCATGAATCCTGTTATGATAATAATTGTTATGTCCAACATTTCCATAGCAATGTTAACAAACATCATCACCAGACAGCAGAACCGCCAAACTTTAAGAGAGATAAAATATTCACATGTTTGGCAGTGATGCTATCAAACCGCTGCACTGCACTCGCTCTTTGACCGCCTACACTTGCTGTAGTGAAGCTCGACTTCATCCTGAAACAGGGGGTTTGACCGGTTCGCTTCAGTAGCTCCAGTGCCGATGATGAGGTGTTGAAGGCGCTCTGGGTGAAGCGGGTTGTTCCTATAGAAGTTTCTGTGCAAGTCCGACATTAAAATAGCATTACGGCCACATCTGGTCTGCCGTTAGCTCTCCCAAGCGAGGATCTGGCTTGATTTATATGGTCGTGTGTGTGTGTGTGTGTGTGTGTGTTTGAACATCATGTGAGAACCTGGGGAGCGATGTAACGTCCTGATCGATGTATATCCCAGCAATCTGTTATAACACACCTTTTCCTGCGTCTGAAACGGGCTGTTCTGCACAGTGTGTGTGTGTGTGTGTATGTTTGCATGTGTTTTCAAGGCTATAGGTCAATTTATTTAGCACAGATCATTGACATTTTCCGTGAGATTAGGAGCATAATCGCAGTCACGAGGGGACCTGTTACAGTGCGTCTAGACTGGAGGGCCACAGGTTGCTCATTGTTACTGCTGCCCAGCAGTTTAATAGTTAAGGTGACCCATTATTTTTTAAGAGCAGTTCAACTGCACATATTCATTCATTATTTTGATTATGAACAGTGCAGTTTATTTCTGACTCAATTCCACAACTGCATCTGTGATCTCTGGAGGGTAGTTCTGTGTCGGACTCGGGCAAGACATCACCGAGCATGTTCTGTGTTGGAAGTATTAAGAGAACTGACCCGCTTACTTGAATGAAAGTTGCTCAGTGGGCAAACACGCTAAAAGAGTTCTTCCTCTCCTGTATTTTGGGCCCATAGCAAATGCATATATGAGGTATTCCCTGTCCTCCACCCTACCAACCTAAATGACACAGGTTGCTTTCCAAAACAACCTGTGTGCTTTCTGATCTGGTTCTTCAATTGTTAAGGTTTGGTTTGGTAAAAAAACTGGTTATGGTTGGGGAAGATGATGTTCATGGTTAAAAGATCTTTGATTGTTTATACTGCTTTGGTAGGTTGACTAAGCCTAATCTAAGAGGTGCAGGTTTGATATTAAGCCAAGAACCAGACCACAGCGCTATACAGAATTTCACGTTGTCATATTGCTTATTACTAATGCAATATGGATTTAGCGCCGTGACGCCGTCGGCACCTGTTGCTGATGTTGGCTACTTTTTAATTTGCCAGAATGTGTCATAATAACAAATGCCAGTTCAGCCAGTTTGCATAAAATCAAACAAGTTTAAGCTCGTACACCAAACCGGATATCGGCCCAACTCTACTTAGAGGAATAAGCTACACTGGTCATGTTGATTATGAAGGAATATATCATCTTAACACAATGAAAGCATGACAGCTATCACATACTGTGTCACAGTGGTAGCAGATACATCAGGCTGTGGTTGGTTTTCGTCCTTTCAGTCCTAAATGTTTTGATAGAATATAGTACAACTATAATTCAAGCCTTATCCTTTAGCAATAGCAGCGTGAGAGGCTGCCAACGATCTCAAACACGGTCTCATCAGTATCTTTGATAGATGTATACTGATGTTGAGAAATGCGTCTTTAACCGCTTTCTCAGACTTGCACACATGGATTTATGACCCTTGTTTCTATGTATACTCTCATTACAACCATATGTCTTGAATGCAAGGTATGTGTTCACCGCAGTAAACTAAAGAAACCTCAAGAAATCCATTTATTTCAAATGACAAGCAAAACTTTGGCAGGCTGATGTTAACCACGGTCACCTTGTTTCTTCATCTGGTGGGTTTGAGAGTTTGGCTGCAGCTGAACTTCGGAGCTACATCTCCCATCAGCAGCCAAGATTATAATAGCTTTACGTCCCGCCCGTTAATGCAACAACATTGGTGCTATAAATGGCAGCGAGCGAGCTCAGTATGTTCACCGAAACACAACGCAGTAATATCGCTGACACCTCAAGGCTGAGCAACAGCGCTGACACATGCGAGGGTGAGGATAAACAGATATGGAGCTCTATACACATTCATACATGAAAGCACACACATGCACTCAGAAACACAAGGCTGCTGCATTCCACCAGCATGAAAGTGCTTTCATGTTTACAGCAGAACAAACAGAGGACGGCTTCACCTCCTGTGTTTATCTGTAATATACTTGTTTCCATGACCGCCTTCCCTCCTCGTAGTAAGAAACAACATTTGCTCTAATGGATTACAATTTGATAAGCAGCGAGCATTAAAGAACAACTGAGACATGTTTGTTTTAACTTATGATCATTTGCATTTTGCAAATTGTGCGTTTGAAACAAGCCTTTAGGATTTCTGTCCATTTGTGATGTCACAAATATACAATATTTAGACCATTACACGGTTTTAAACGTAAACACTCTAAATGTGTCCCCAGTTTATTTCCTGTTGCAGTGTATGTAAATAACATCAGCTGACAGGAAGTAAACATGGACCCAAGCTGTTGCCTAGCAACGCAAATTCCTTTGCAATTCTGTTGAAATGCACTAAAACGGAGCGTTTGAGAAAGAGGGTAAATACAGGTATATTCAGACAGACAGTATGAGGAAAACAAAGGTTTATTTGAACATTACAGCATATAAACATGTTCAAGTAGAAACACAAAATACAAGTATGAACCTGAAAATGAGCATGATATTGGACCTTTAAGTCAGATACTGATAACTATGGCCAATAAATTCATTCTGTTAAAGGTGGTAAATTCGAAATTCAGAGTATTTAATATAGCAGCAAACAACTATCTGCAATGTAAAGATATGGTGAACTGTTGCAGTTGTTTGCACTATTCGTGCTGTTAGCACCATTGTGATGGAATAATTGATATACAAGTTATCTTTGGAAGGAAGAGGTCCGGAGCTGATGATGTCTTACAAAAGAAGGTTTATTGAAGCTTGATCAAGGAGAATTGTCAGGTCTCCACAATAGATGCTCTCTGCGTGAAGGCCTCACAACTCTGTCCTTCCTCCCCGGTGCTCAGTGTCTTACCCCTTATCATGTTATGACTTACTTCGTTCCTCTGGCATCTCTGACCCTGGTTGCCCTAGCGACTGGCTCTACGGTCTCCACTACAGGCACAGCTGTACAGATAACGGTGGCTCCTCTAGACAGGACTCCAACCCAAGAATGTCAACAGAGGGACACTCTGACAAACACTCTGACCTTTCTACCAATAAGAGAGGAATTGATGGAAAATTCCATCACAACCATTAACTGCTAGCTAACATTGTATTGACCAAATGAATTGCTGAGATCTCAGAACTCGACAACCTCCCTAAAAAGAAGCACGAGCAGATGATCAGACAGGTTAAACTTAATTGGAAGAGAAATTGAAAGGCCAGTGGGAACATGATTTCCGTTGTAAACAACCATCGCATCATTACAGATAGAAGAGAGAGACCCGAGTTGTGATTAACCAGAATGTTTGTGGGCCAAGAAGTTCATCTTGTAAGTATGACACAGTGTGGCTGAACGGGTGTTCCTTTCAATCATTTGACCCACCAGGAAGTTGAAGAAGTGAATGAGTCATCCTCAGTTGCATTGTTTGCCCTTGAGCAAGGCAGGAAGCCCTGCTCTGTGGTAGTCTACTGGCAGCTCCCCGGCCTGAAACTGATTGAATCAGATTGCTCCTGGAAAGGAGAAAGTGTTCTCAATTGCCTCCCCTGGACGACTGTAATCTACAATACGTGTATAGTCATGGCTTTGTAAGGCAGTCCTACATTCCTTTAAACCGCAGTGTCTTGTTGTATTGTCATAAACCAAATCAAGGTAATGCAATAAGTCCAAACTGGCAGCAGGGTCTGGGAAAGTACAGTCTTCTGCTCTGCATCGGTTTGTAGTCAGTGGATGTGGTTGGCGGATGGGGATAGTGGGCAGAGTATGTTCGTCTTTGTGTGTGTATGTGTGTGTGTGTGTGCGTACAGTACTTGTGTGTCGGGTAGAGGGTCTAGCCAGCTCTCGCCTCGCTCCATTTGCCATCAAACCCCAGCTGAAATAAAGAACATATGGGAGCTGTTTTGAAGCTCCCTCATTGCCGGTTAAATATCTAAATTTCCCCCGCGACTTCTCGCTGTCTCCCTTCAGCCCTCCGCCCATCCCTCATTCTACCCTTTGTGCCTGGAACTGTTCGTCCGGAACAGGCAACACCAATCGACCTCAAAATTTCCATTCGGAAAAGAAAAGGAAAACCAAAATAAACAGATGATGAAGAAAGAGAGAAGAAAGACGTGAAACAACGTTTGCGTGCACCGCAGTGATGGGGAGGGCAAATTCTGTGCCAACTGTGTTATGGTTGGCAAACCTTGAAGTGCCTGATCTACAGATGAGGGAGGCGAGGAAAAAAAAACACAGAACTGGAGCGACAGGCTGCCATACAGTGCGGTCGCCAGCCGCTGTATGTTTGAACCATGGGAGAAATTTCATGTGGTTGTGATTTTCATATTAAAGTAATGGGGGTCTATCAGTGTCTGAGATGTACAGATGGGAGGCCTATGCACCAGCTGCTGTGTGTGTGTGTGTGTGTGTGTGTGTGTGGGAGCGTATGTACATTTACAGTGTCATTGAAGTTAGCATGTGTGTTGGGAGATAGGCTGCAATTCACCTCGTAATAGCACCTAATAATGGCACTTCAGAAATGCCACAATAAATGGCACGTTGGACGGAGTGTGAAGAGGAAAATAAAGTCCTTGAGTACCGTTCTCCATTTCAGTATTACAGGAAAGCACTTTGAACATTTCATTGCATATTAGGCTTAGACTGATGTATGAGCTCGCTGATATGCAGTACATGTATGAGGCCGAGTGTTTTTATTAAAAATCAGATATGGTCCACTTACAAACTGTGTTTAATTTAATACCAATATACAGTTTTAGTCTACGTCAGCTTATTTCAAATGATGCAAAGATATGGGTCTACCATATTGCGAGAGTAAAGTAGAGTCACGGTAGCAGTGCAATGCGAGTTGTCTGCCTGATCTTAATCTCTATAAACAGATATCTGCATATGTAGGCAATCTGTACGCAAAAGCACAAGGTTTTGGTGTCGGAAGCACTCTGGTTTCTGTTTGTAGTCCGATCACTTTCAACCAATCACGTTTGAGCGGGCTTTGGTTGCATGCAAGTTAGTATCTCCACAGCGCTGTGTCAGCGCTAAAGAAAGGTCTGGCTTCATACATTATCATTCTGCTATAGGTGAAAAAAATGCTCCGGCTTGTATTTCTTTAAACCAATCACAATCGTCTTGGGTGGCGCTAAGCACAGGATGCAGCGACAGTGCCCTTGCAAAATATGCAAAATACCATAACGTTATGGTTCCTTTGCCGGATTGGGTTTAAATCTGAAATATTGCCAAATTGGCACTTTTGCTTTTCTCTTTGACACCAAATCCTCCGCCATCGTCTTGTCTTTCAACTCTCTCTCGTCCCAGGTGTGTGAAATCTGAATCCTGCTGCTCTGTGCTGAGACTCTGTACGGAGCAGACACTTTCCCTGTCTGTCTGTAGTGTCTGTTGCCCAACTATGTATTGGTAACACGGCGCTGATACGCCAAAATGAACTAAATGGGTTTTGTTTCTATAAAAAAAAAAAAATGACAGTGGGGGCGGTGGGAAAGTAATGTAATTGGTATATGCTTGAGCAACGGTAACACTGACTACTGCGGCAAACCTAATATGCGGCCAATGGCAGGCTCATATGTCACAGCATTGGCCGAAATGCAATCTCGGAACCAGCCGGCTATCGTCTGATGACAATTTAGCTTTTTATTAGCTTAAAATTAGCTTGTAAACTGGCTACTTGTGAAACAATCTGGTCGTAGACGTCGTCTCTCAACACCAACTCCATTCTCGCGTCTCAAGTTGCTTATCAGACCGGCGCATGTTATCCAGATATCCGCTGGCTACACCAGAAACCCCAGAAATATTGGCCGTCACCCCCAGAGGCTAAACCGTCGTCAGACTGATATCTGATGGGTTCAGAGATCGGCCTGATGTAGCTTGCAGGCGTCACTCCTTTTTGTCTTTTAGTTATTATCTGTCACGTCAGCGTCTGTTGGGGGTTTAGCCCCTCATTAGTCAGCTTCCCAGAATGCCTTTCAGATTCACATCATTGTCTGGCTGGAAGTCTTCCGTCGGGACACAGGCGTTAAGGACAAGCCCTCTCCCTCAGTGACCCTTCCAGGCCTGTTGATACAGTGAGTGTCATGTTCAGGCTCCCAGTTTATCTCCCACCACCGGGGATTAAATCTGGCCTTATTTGTGTGCGTGTGTTTCTTTTCAATGGGTGGTCTAATGCTGGTTAATACTAAGACTGTGTGTGTGTGTTTTACTTTAGCAAAGCAAGATGAGACTCTCCAGCATAGTAAATCATCACAGATTCATCCTGGGGGACAAAAGCCTGGTGACCTATGACCTGTTATCTGTTGTCCTACAACTTAATGGATTTGACTTGCCTCTTTAGTAAATGGTATCACTACTGAGCATCATAGTGTGTGAGCTGCGTTTTTTGAAAGGGTGATGATAAATCGTGATGATTGTTGTCTGGTTACGTTCAGGAAAACCAGTTCTGGCGTGACTTTTCGCTCAGTTTCCGTCTGTTGTGACTACATTTGCATGCATGCAGCGTGACTAAAGATTTGTTGAAATCAATCTTCCCATAAATCTCAGTCTCAGTCCAATGACGGGAAAACAACTATAGAGACTTTTATGTCTCCATGAGCTGTTATTCTCATCACTAATAAGAATATGTCAACCGCATTATGCATTTCATGTTGACGCAAACAAGTTAAACCAAGAGATCAGATCTTATTTCCGCTTGTTTGGCATTCAAATGTTGTTGAAACTTAATCATGATTGTATTTCAGGAATATAGGCCCGTTAAACTCCCATGGTTGCACATTCAAATCTTGGATGAGGATCTGTGGACAGTTTTATGCGACTAAAAAGAAAAAAAAAAGGAGCTTTGTTCATTAAACCAAGTTTAATTTTACACCCCAGGCACGCTGTCGTATCTTTAAACAAAGAAATCTGTGTGTGTGTGTATAGTGCTTGACTGCTGGAGCACTGGTATTTGCTTTTGACTTGTGCCAATAAAAATTAGGTTTGATACAACTATCAGCTCCTTGAATGTACCAGCAACACAAACAGTGATTCACTGATACGTGTATCTGAGGGAAAGGATCGGGCAAGAGGGCAAAACAAACAGCATTCATGTTTCCGTGCTATAAATCAGATTCCCTCTCATTACCCCAAACCCAGATATTTGCAGAGTTTCACACGTCCTTCATAAAGTCGTGTGGTTTCGGTTGCCTGTGCCCAGATAGGGTTTTTCCCTCTTGGCCCTCCATGTGAAGAGGGTCCCGAGTCAAAACAGCAGGATTAGTGGTAATAGTGCTTTGCCAGGGAGATGGACGGATGAGCCTTTAACTTAAAAAAAAACCTTCCTTGAACTAGGGGAAAAAAAACAGATGTCATTTCAGATTAATGACGATGCATTTTTAATTTGCTCTTGTGGGGTTTGAATAGCTTTCAAGGGACCTGGGGGTCATGCGGCTCGCTGTACCTTTAAGGGCCATGTCAGACTTCATTTCTTGTAAAAACATGAAAATCCCCATGGTTGTAGTTATGGGGTTTACACAACAGACAGACGGAGGAAGAAGAAGAAGAAGAAGAAGAAGAAGAAGGAGGGATGGATGGTGGGATGAGGAGGGGAGGTTTGTGCTTGCTTGTTGAATGGGAGCCAGGAGAAGACTTGGCAGAAACTGCAGGATATCTGTGGTTGGAGGAAGGACGAGAGGTCTAGATGCTTTTTTAAACAGAGACAGTGAGAGATGGGCTCTGTTGACCTACATCCAGATCTTCAGACTTCACAACTGTGGTCTGAAAAGCAAAGCAGAGTTTTGTCTGCGACATCCAAGTCACTCTTTTATGTCCTTTATGTTGGTGTTTCATGCAATCGACACTAATCCCGCTCGGTCTTACTCGTCTTGAGCAAATCTTCTTGTTTGTTTGGTTCTGAGGCAGAGTTTGACTTTTCGCTCCAGTGGAGGGCCTCTCGCTCTCCCTCTGTGGTGGGTTTGAGTGTTTGAAGAGAGGGATCTGTGTGACCGAGTGTCACTCGATCTCTTGATTCGCTGCACATGTCATTATTTGAGAGGGGTATTTGTGTATGTGGGTCTTGTGGTGATCGACGGTTGTGTCGTCTGAATTCATAACTTACAAGATTCAAGTATAACAGAGCTTGACTGTGGTTACAAGACAGACTGGTATTGATATATGCATTGTATTATATACTGTATATATATTGTAGCTTATGATATACTCGCTTTTAATAGCATGTTCGCAGGCACAAATACAGGGTAGAAAAATGGACATTTCCTCGCACAAAGATCCTGTGGAGTTTATTTCTATGGAGCTTACATGCACATAGTGTTTGACAAGGCAGCGCATACCGGATCCACTCTTTCACGCCTTCCACTCTAGGCATATACACTGTGTAATTGTTTACCAGAGGGAACTGGGCATTTCGCTTAAAAGAAACTCGATAAAATAGCGTATGGTGGCTTAAGCTATACAACAGTTTACCTCAGACAGAC
Organism: Sebastes fasciatus; assembly: GCF_043250625.1. NCBI lineage: Eukaryota > Metazoa > Chordata > Actinopteri > Perciformes > Sebastidae > Sebastes > Sebastes fasciatus. Next base: position 25,799,595 of record NC_133803.1, on the reverse strand, counting down.
TGCCAGACGCTCTGGGTCAATGGATCCCGGTAGCTAGTCCTCTGCCTGCGCAAATCTACTCAAACCTTTTATCGTAAAAGTGCTGCAACTGTCGCATATTTGCATCGCTGCCGGTATGAATAGTTTTGATGCAAAATATTTGCAGCCAAGTATTTCGTAATTCGTCATTTATTCGTCTCACCCCCAGTGTGTAAAGGCCTTAACACACATTTATGTAGTTGAAACACACAAAAATGGTAATTGGTGGTAAGGTAATTAATAAGCAAGGATAAATTCCTATTAATGATCCTTATAAGGATGCACTATTTTACCTGAGAGGGCACAAAAGAGCAACTACTACATTATTAATTAGAACCTAATGAGCAGTTAGTTGGAGTTAATCAGGCGCGACTCATGAAGAAAGTGGTAGATTCACAGATATCTGTGAGGAAATCATACTGTTTCATTACAATTGTGAAGTCTGTTCTCAAGTACTTTTTATTATCTTTATAGTCCTCAATATTTAGGAACTAAATATTAGAGATTAATTAAGTCTTGTCCCAGACACAGTGGCGGTTCTAGACCATTTCAAACCACTTATAACTTTAGGGGTACCTAAAAATATTAAGCACTACTATGGACATTTCCCCGCACAAAGAACCAGTGGAGTCTATCTCTATGGAGCTTACATGCACATAGTGTGTGACACTGAGCTGACTCTTCCCTCCCTGTTCTTTGTCCGCAAACGTCTCCTCTGTGAAACCCGACCGCGGGGACAATCATCATTCCTCAGCTATTAGCACCAAATCTTTGGCCGGGCCTGAATGTGAGGAGATGTTGTGTTGTCAGCTGGAGGGCTCTGGTTTCTCCCCAGATGAGCGGAGAAAGGGGTCAGTGACGCCTGTCAACGACCCCCAACGGCCCCTGGTTTCCTGTCCAGGGACCACTCAATGTCCTCCATTACGTGTCATTGAAGAACCAAAATGGCCTCTGCTCTAGATTTCCACCCAGGGGTCTTTATCGTGATAGTTGCTTGGCTGAAACTCAAGAGTTTTCATAATGAATGCCCGCTGGAAGGAAAATCAAGCAGTTGAAGATATAGCTAAGATATGCATACACTGATATAGGTAATTTACTATGAAAGGCAATAAGCTTCTTTGTCCGAACTCAGAGATTGGACATCTTTTCAAGGGTCTAATTTTTCTGTGCAGACGTCAGCGATACGCAACTGTAACTTAAGAAGGAACTGGAAGGTTTGGCCAGCAGGGTGAAGGACGCAGAAGAAAGATTGGAAAGTAATTGTTGAGTTTGTCGGATCACTAAAAGACTGCATTGAAATAAAAGCAGCTATGCGAGCAAGCAGCATAATGTTTAACACAAAGTTTCTTCTTCTGTGAACATTAAGTGTACGGCAGTGTTGCACTTTGTTCTGTCTGCAGGATACATTTGTTTTTATGTTCTGCATGGCACTGCGAGGTGCTGTAAATGTCAGAGCAATTTTCATCTGAGCCGAAACAAATTCCTCCCGCTGACTCTGTGGGAATTAAAAGGAATTTGAACTTTAAATTGTTGTCTCATTGCTGGAAAAGCTTAACATAGAAATGGAGAGAGTTGGACCTGTGGGGCGACTTTTTCTTTGCCTGTGAAAATTGTCCAAGACGGCCGTTCTGTGAACCTGCAGTAAAAACTTTCCACGGGTAATGTCTCGCAGTCTCCTCGCTCACCTCGCTCGTTTTGTGGAGCTGTTTTCTCGAGCCTCCTGGTCTCGAGTCAGTGGGTCAATATTTGCCTTTAACTTTTGACCTGTGTGTTTACCCACCTTTTTACTCAATTACTGCCATCACTGCAGTCTAGCTACTAAACCTGCTCACACTGTAGCCATAAGCGGCCGTTAATGTTGTCCAGTTCTTTGGGGTAAATTATTCCACAGTGAGAGTAGAAGCTTCATTCATCATTATTGAAAGATAAAGTTGAAGTTACAGTAGATCCAAAATATGTCCCTATCATTTCAAATAGGCTTTATTGACATGAACATAACCACATACAGTATCGCCAATGTCCATATCAATACATGCCCTCTTATTGGTACCGTGGGAATCCTCGCAAACGTGTATGTGAAGTGTGGATATTGGATAGCATCAAGCATTTAGGAAAAATGTGTGTATCCACAGGCAAATGGTTACAATTATCCCAATTATGCGACACACACATCCCTCTTATTAACAAAACTACACAACCACGCCATTAACAACTAGCACAAACACTGCCTGAACTATTATTACTGCAGTTACAATTATTGCCACTACCACATATATCACATGTCCATGTGCGTACAGTCTGCTGTTAATAATCCAGACTGCTGTGACCTGCTTTAAATACATCCCCAGACTAATAAGCTCATTACTGCTCCGCTGTAAGAGCAGTGGGTCAGGAATTCTGCGCACACACACACACACACACACACACACACACACACACACACACACACATACACACTTTCTACATGCTTTTGCACAAACAGAATTCCTTTTTTCCTGCATGCCTCACATGCAAACATGAATGAAGGCAGACAAAGAAAGGCGATACATACACGCTCATATCTCCCGCCACCCATCCATCTGTACATCCATTCATCCCCGGCTCTACAGGTACCCATACAGCGTATAGCCGAATCTGTTTGTGTAAAATTAGAAGTGAAACCACATCCTCTCTGATTGAATCTGTGGACCTACTGGGTCTCTGGGTGGCTGTGCAAACAAACTGAGCTGGACCATTACGACCTGGCTCCTCTGTGGCGTCACAACACACACACACACACACACATGAATACAGGAACACTTGCTTGCATGCACCTAAACACACACGCCTACAGTCGGGTTTAAGGGGAATGAAATCCTACACCTTTATCTCTAAAGCTTATTTATATAATCCAGAGCTAATCACACATTTTTTACAATGTTTGTTTTACTGCACATACCTGCTTAAGGGAAAATAGACCTTTAATGGGTTTGTTGGCAAACGGACAACACAGCTGGGATGCCAGAAGATTTAGTTAATGATCAGGAAGTGTTTACAAATGTTGTGATTGACAGCTTCTCTCCCACGAACCTGCACGAGACATAACTGAGGAAACAGAAATCAATGCAGCAACTGTTGCACCCGGATCTGCTGCAGACGTTGATCAAAGAACCTAGAGCAGGGGTGCCCAATACGTCGATCGCGATCTACCGGTCGATCGCGAAGGTAGTGTGGGTAGATCGCATGGCATTTAAAAAAAAAAAAAAAAAAAATTTTTTTTTTTTTTTTAAATAGACGTCAGCCAACAAATTGCAACACTGTTTCACCTGAACTCATCTGGAGTGGAGGATGAGATTTTGACACTACAAGCTGACATTCAGTCCAGGGCTCATGGACAGTTCTGGAACTTACTCACAGAGGAAAAGTACCCCAACATGAGGAAATATGCTACCTCCATGACTGCATTATTCGGCTCCACTTATTTATGCGAGTCAGCCTTTTCCCACATGAAGATTATTAAGTCCAAATACCGTTCCACCTTGACTGATGATCATTTGGAAGTGTGCTTGAGGCTGGCTATCAGCAGCTACTGTCCGGACTATGCATCCCTGGCTGATTCCATTCAGTGCAAGTCATCAGAGTAAGGTAATGACAAAAAATGTACAGAGTTATATTGTACAATATGGGTTCATGCAGTTATGCAAGGTACACCAACATATATTGTACATATAAAGAATACTCAATATATTTATAAATAAATATATGTTTTGCATTTTTATAGTAGGTATATCATTTTGACTTGGTCATTTTATAAGTAGCTCGCATGCTGAAAAAGTGTGTGCACCCCTGACCTAGAGTATATTGCTAAGAAGTGAAAATCAATTGTTCGTTCCAGACCCCAGCAGCAAAGCTACACATCCGCCATTTTGGACTGAAAGCGACTACCGAACGCCAGTAAAACGTCCGCCTACAAAGTGCCGTACAAAAGTAAAATAAAATTATTTCAATTCTATTGTCTTATATTTAATGTCTATACCGAAATGGCCTGTGTTGAACAATAAAAAATATTATACATTTGTATACTATTATAACTATTTACTTACTTATTCATTTATTTATTTAACTTTTTGCATGACTGCTTCCAAGAGGAGCATAAAGTGAGCTATGGACATAAATGGAAGAAAAAAATCCAGCACACAGATTTTGAGAGCAATCTCAAACACTTTCATGTCAAGGACCTCCAAAATAAATGAACAATAGACCACAGACCATGGATGTATTAGTAAATAGAATACAATCAATGTAAATTCTTTGCTAATACTACGCTAAATCCTGTTTATGTCATGCTACTAGCACTACTGGCTACTGGCTGACAGCCGGTTGTTTGGGAACAGAGATGTTAATACATCCACCCCGGTACAGGCTTACAGCATACAGCCCATGGGTGTATTATGAGATAATAAAAATGATAAATTACAGTCGATAAGTCCAATATTACAGCTGCATACAGCTTGCAAGAATCTGGCAGAACCGGATATGTCATATGAGCGTGCAGGGCGGTGCAGTCTCGTGGGTCTGATGCACGTTCATTACGCCGAGGAAAATAACTCTGGATTCAGTTAGTTATATAAGAACATAATGATTTAAATGAGGGCTATTTAAGTGTTCGTACTGGGAAGGTGATTCACCTAGAAAAAAAAATGAACCTCTGATTTACAGACGTCTCTTTATACATCCGTTGCCATGGACTCATTGGCGTTTTCAGTCCGAAATGGCGGCAGCGCTACAGCAGCGCCATTTAGCGGCTGTTGTCAAAAAAGCACCAGAGTTTTGTCTCTTTGCTTCTGTACTTTTTGCTTCGATCTCCAGGTTTATTAAAACAGCATTAAAGACACAACATGACTCGGCAGCCCAAGAGGCCACGGCCTTATCATTTGTGTGTTATTCCTCACAGTGTTCCAGCTCCTCGGCCAAGTCTGTCTGTCTCACCGGTCTGATAGCTCTGATTTCGGCACTGACTCATTTAGCTGGCTTATATAACTGAATGACTGATGAATGCCGCCTTCCTGCTTTCTGTTCCCATCCATCCCCTCCGTTCCTTTCTTTCTTTTTCCAGCTCTCTGCTGCTTCGCCACATCCTCATCTTTCTGTCTATAGTTATTCTGTCTATTGTAATTAAACCTGAGTCTGAAGGTCATTTAAGATAGTTTGGCAAGAGAATCACATCTTACGGGGCAGATAAAAACGCTATTAGCGATTAGCAACACTCGGCAATGAAAGAGAATATTTTCAAACTAGCATGCGAGATGAAATCACAAAATAAGCATTAGACAAACATAAAGCATTTATATGAGCTAAACCTTTCCAGATGCTTTAACCTTGGATGCCCAAAGGGTTTGGAGGGTTTGGGGGGTCTCGGAGAAGGCCAAGCGGCTGTCATTTGAAAGGAGCAAATATAATTATAACTGCTTTTTTTTGCATGATTTTGACAATCAGTCAATGGCGGTTTTGTATCGAGAGAGGCTGTTGGAAATGTTATGTTGAAAGCGATTCAAAACAGCCATCAAATGACAGCACGTTGGCCTTTCAGAATTCAGAGAAATGTGGGAAGCCAGAATAAAGCACCATTCAGACTGATGTACGGTCCATTCATCTATGCTGTCCTCAAATCACACTGATACATCATTTCTACCACATTTACACCATCTGCTACCTGGAGTATCTCTATTAGTATTAACATTAGAGCTTATTGCTGCTTTTATAATTAGAAAAATCTGATGTCCGCATGTGGAAACATCCCGATTCAGCAGCATTACCAGAGCTTACAGCTTCAAATAGCCCTGGCTTGGGAACCAGAGACTTCCTTCCATCAGACAAATTCCTTTGGCAAGCTTGGTAACCAGTTCCCCCCCAAAAAAAGCTGTATTATTGAGCCTGTTGACTATTTTTCAAGGCCATGCAGACATGCAGACGTTATGGAGAAGATCACTATCAATATCTTCTCACACATAAATCCAGGAAAGTGAACAGACTGAATCTAGTGTGGCGCCAGCGTGGCGCAGGCTTCATTTACACTCTAAGATAATGCTGCACCTAAATAATATACATGATACCAGTGTTACACCTCCAGCACTTCATACTGTATGGAAGATTAACACATATACATGTTGCCATTACTGCAGTGGCGTCTCCCTTTAATACACTACTGACTGTCCGACAATTTCCGACTTTTACCTTTGCTTTCTATGTAACGTTACTTTTGACAACGACATCTAGGAGTTTTGGAAGAACCTGAGCAGTTCTTAGCTGCCTCACGTTAGCCTGACATTATGAAACAAGAAATTAACTCCATCAGCTAACTGTAGCGTTATTATGAAATATAATGTTAGTTGCTCTAACTAGGGCAACTTAATGACCACAAAGTAAACATCATTAATCGGTCGACATCACAAACTGCTAACCGTGTTAACTGGTGACTCTCAGCCGAATGCGTCGTGGTTGCTCGTAGCGACGGCAGCTGTGTCCTCGTAAAAGCCTTCAATTTTACTTTAATCCATTTTAAATACATGCTCATCTGTTTTTTTTATCTACGGCGACCATTTACTTAAGTTACTACGAGCGACCACGGACGCTTTCGGCTGAAATGGAGTTGTTGATGGGACAGACGAACGGGAGACGGTGGAGGCAGAGGGTCCACCGTCAAAGGACCACATACATCTGCTCGCATAAGAGACTAAATACAACCCATTTGCCTCTTGCACATTACTTTGCGCCCAGATTATGCACCGTTAAACTAGCAAAAATGGAGTTGGCCCTGAATGCACTTGCGCCATGAACTTTAGACCATGTGCTATAGATCGTTAAAATAGGGACCTGAATCACTACGACTTGCAACCGCAGTAATGACGGTGGCGCTAGTCCCTGGAATACACAAAGCGGTCGCCGTATTTGCTATATAGCGTGTGTAAATTGTTGGCATAATCATAATCTCGTGCTATATTCTGATACAATCTCAGGATATTGTTGCTCATGGAATCTCATAAAGCTTTAGGGACCCAGGCTGCCACCATGACCTTTGACCTGGAAGCTGCTCAGTAATAGCTTTGGATGTGGCTGTGGGAAAGTGGTGTCTGTGATAAAAAGCGAGGAAGATGAGTCAGATGAGTCAGAGCGGGGTGTCGCAGTGGCAGCGTATCTTGTTTGGACAGCGGTTTCCTCAGTTGTAGAACAAGTGACGGGCAGGTTAACTGCTGCTGCCCTCAGCGATCAGCAGAGGACGTTTGTGATTCTCTTTGGTGCCTCTCTGTTGTGCTCCCCAGCTCTAAAGTTCAGTTATGGTTTATTAAGGCATGGGTCTTTTGTAGTTTCAGCCAGCTTTTCTGGTAATAATAACATTGTACTCATCGGGTTTTGTGCTGAGATTTGGGAGTGCGACAACGTCACTAAAAATAAGTCCTATGAGGCATGAGACAAGAGCAGCCAGATTTATTTGGTTGAGAAAACAAAGTCAATGGTAAAATTATTACCCAAACTTTCCATCGTAAACATCCATCCAATAGTTTATGGACCGACATCCTGGTTCAGCTTTAACCAACTGTTCTTGCCATTGTGTGTGTTCCCAATTTCATTATTACAGACATTTCTCGTGTGCTCACTTTTAAAGTGGTTCAGAAAAATCTGGCGAAGCTGTTTGTCATGTTTCCTGTTTGGAGTTTGTTGTAGCAACGTTGCTGTGTTCCCAGATCTCAACAATTACTTTTGTGAGTACAATCTTATCATAACAGATAAAACTATGGCTAAAACTTTTATAATAAGACCCAAATTGTGATAAACCAGAATTATCCTTTTTTATCTCTGTTTCAATTAGATTTTGTGAATGAATGAGTACTTGCTTTGCACAAACACACAAAATTGGTGGACGTTTTTTAGCAAGTGCCTTCAAATGGGGTCGTGTTTACCGTATTCACGAGAAGAGTCCATATGAACGCCCCCCTCTTGTGATATTCACAACCTTGTAAGTGGAAAATTTGCGAGTTGTGACGTGTTTGTTGACGTTTTAATATGCATAATAAGTTAATATATTGTAATTTTAGTTGTATATTGTAATTCTTGGTAATTTTATAATATGTCTGAGTAAAATGTTGATATTCCCAACAGCCTCATCTTGTTCCTCTGTCATTATGCCTTCACATTTACTGCATTATGTTACCCGCTTGCAAGCTTGCTAAATTGTTAGCCTCTGTGGCTTCTAGACGCCAACAGTAACGTTAATATTGCCGTTGCATTTAACCACTTGAACACCAAGCATATGTTGTACACGACTTCCCATGTTGTAAACACAAGCTCACGAGTTTCATTTGAAGGCACCAACATATTCATAATTACTTTCCCATTTTTTCCTTTTCTCTCTCTCTCTCTCTCTCTCTCTCTCTCTCTCTCTCTCTCTGTCTGTCTCTCTCTCTCTCTCTCTCTCTCTCTCTCTCTCTCTCTCTCTCTCTCTCTCTCTCTCTCTCTGTCTGTGTCTCTCTCTCTCTCTCTCTCTCTCTCTGTCTGTCTCTCTCTCTCTCAGACCACCTCAGCTCCGCTGCTCCATTGAGAGCTACACGTCACGGAAAGAAGACCCATCACGGCGTTTCACCTGCTGTTTCCCAGCATTCCCCGCTTAGCTGCTGTAATCCTGGGGGCCATGGACAATATAAACACACACAGTGGATTACACTCCGTGTGTGTCTGCGTGTCTGCGTGTGTGTGGGGGGGATAAAAGAGATGAAACAGAGGTGCAGTGTAATCCATTTGCAAGACGACTGTGTGTGTGTCTGTGTGTCCATGAAGGGCCCTCTCACCAGGTAGGCCCATTCATCACTGATGACGGTCTGTGTGCACGGGGCTTACTGTAGATCCCCAGCTCACACACACACACACACACACACACACACACACACACACACACACACACACACACATATAACTGTACACGATGGGGCCACCCAAACTTTCTTTGCGCTCCTTTTACTTCTTACAGCATTTTTCTTTTTTCTTTTTCGTGGTTTCACAGACGATCTCTATTCAACAGAGATCGAATGCCGAAAATAGTGGAACATTTAAATGCTCCTACACGCACACACACACACACGCACGGCCCACCCAAGGACAAATGTTAGCAGATTAATGAAACATGCAAATATCCAGCGGGCTCATCCAGCTCCGTCCCCCCTGCTGCGTCTCATTCACATGCATCAGGACCATTAATATGAACGTCAAAGGGGCCTGTACTGTATGCACCATTTGAATGTTAATCCTCGAGAAAAGAACCGTTGTTTTGCTGTTGCAGTAGATCGGGGTTTAAGGGTCGGGGGGGTGGTGGGGGTGTTTTGGTGAAGAAACCTTGAAGCAGTTTGAACATGTTAATGAACTTGAGGGGTTTAGCACCGGACCTGGACAATAAAGTCCCCCTGAGCATGAAATGGTAGGATGGGTTTCCTGCTGGTCTCCATTCTCCGTCATCCCTGGACCTCCTTAAGTTGTCCTGACCCAGGGAGAGGAGGGTGTGGGGGGGAGGTAAAAAGGGGGGTCTGGATGCAGTGTCCAGTCCTTCTCTTCGACCCGGTCCGACTCAACAACAACAGCTGAAATGGCTTGCAGATGTGGCTCGGCTAATAAATTCTTTGTGAACTCAGCAGACATTGGGAGGTTTGGGAGTTTTCAAAGGGGGGTTGTGGAGCAGGCTGGACCTCAGGAGGGCTGTTTGCGTGTGTGAGTTTGGATGTGTTTGCACGTGTGTGTGTATGTGTAGCGCGCTCGCATCCATGATCTCGTCCGTGAACCATTCAGAGTTTTATGTGCACACGTGCATTTATGTGTGTGTGTTTGTCCACTCCAGGTCTCAGTAAAACATCAGGCCCAGTGTATAAATGTCTTTAGCTGCTGCTCACATTGATTTATAGAAATCTATCAAGTCGGCCTGTAGAGACAAAGTGGGGAACACAAACCCCTGGTCTGCTGGCCGCTGATACAACCCAGGATATATTTAGGTGCACTTAATATGTAACTTTTTAAAAGACGAAAAAACATATTCTTCGTCTTACAGATTCCTTTGCAATAAAACACACCGTTGCTCAATATGATACACTCTGGAGCCTTTGGTGCTATAGAGCCTTACCTGGTCTGGGGTCAGGGTTAGCTGCGCAAGTTTGTTATTTCATTCCTAAATACCTAATGATAACGTCTTTAAAGCAAGATTCAAAATAATCCTTTTGGTTTGGTTTGTTTGTCTGTTTGTCAGCAGGATTACCGAAACACTACTGGCCCTTTTTTCATGAAACTTGGTGGAAGGATGAAGCATGGATGAAGCATCAAAATTGATTGAAGAAATGTAGATGTAATCATTATTTATTTCCGAATGTGAGGAGATATTCGCTGAATATGACAAAATATAAGTTTATATTGTTTGTGTTTTCGTCTTTTTTCGACAACGTTAACTCTTTCACAGTGTGTTAATTGTAACATTTTATAGCCTAAAAATGTCTTATTCATTGTTTGGTTGTCCGTAGCTCCACCCTCTCAGAGTTTGAAATACATCAGATTTGAAACCAGCATTCAGGGGCTTTAAATGCAGCAGCAGTTTGAAAAGTAGGAAAGCAATAATTAGAAATAATTAGCTTTAAAGTAAAAAAACAAATGAAAGTCTTTGACAATGAAACAAAAAAATCCTGAATGCTGTTTCATTTTCCAAGGATATCCCTTGATCCTGCACAACTTATATATTTTCCAAACCAAGTGTTCCCCACTTTAATGAATGATATTTGATTATATGTTATATAATATAATGATATGTACACTGCTGCAAGCTATCTGGGTCACGTCTTTTTTCTTCTTTTTCTACTGTACAAAAGCCACTTTCCCACTAGGGATTTAGACTGTCAGCACTCAGATTACACTGCTGGTTCACTTTTAACATGAACTACACACACACTTCACAAATCATACACCTTAAGTTGAGTGCTGCACTGACAGCGTACAAACCCACTGTTCAAACAGGCTTAATGCACTCACACAGGCCTCTCTGCTCTCTCTGAAGCCTCTGGATGGAGGGAATGCTGTTTTTCTCCGAACAAAACCCAAAATGCCAAAACCGTATGCATGTGCCAAGACGCTGGTATGCCTGGTTTTACTCAACAAACTCCCCCCGTTACTCACACACTCTCACACACACACACATTCTCCTCAAAAGAGATGTAATCAGCAGCCCGGGCTTTCATGCATTACCTCCCCCTCTTCCAATAACACATACACACACATGGAGCTGCTATCTGTTTCTTTCCCTTATTTCACTCTCTCGCTCCCTTTTGTTACAACTTATGTAAAGACTGTTGGTGTGTGTGTGCGTGTGTGTGTGTGTGTGTGTGTGTGTGTGTGTGTGTGTGTGTGTGTTCAGGGGAGAGAGAAAAGCCTTGGTGACATTAAACACGGTTGACGGGGAGTGGGCAGAATAAACAAGGTCCTGAGTAGAAAGGCTGCCCTTCAAACACTCCGTACTCGGTGCATAGGCCCAGGATCAACTGTGTTTATCAAAATCCTGGGGCTACAGAGGGAGAGAGACAAAGAATGAGAGAGAGGGAGAGGGAGGGGGTTGCTCGGGCTCAGCGTACTGAGGAAAGACTAAATTGAAGGTTGAAGTGAAACGTTGAGGGCCCTGACGCACCAAACCGGCCGTCGTTGGGACATTGGTGGTTACCATTTTGTGGCTGACCATCGCCTGTTGTTTTCTAAAGAGTCTTTCTGGATAATAAAGTGAAACTTGAACTTACTTTGTTCATCACTTTTGGCACTAAAGTTGGCTGATTCAGCATATTTGGAGTGGGAGGTTGTCGATGAGACAGAGCTGTCTGACTGTTTCAGTAGTGAATCAGTGTATTCACTCATTTTTGCAGCCTTGATTTACCAGACATATTCTCGTAAAATGTATTTAGATCCTTTAATTAAAGGGCAGGCCCATTATTTCTTTTTAGTATTTTTTAGGTTTTTATATCATTCTGTAGTTTCCCACCGCTGTTCTTATGTATTCAGATCCCAACATCCAAATTTTTAGTCAAAGTACGTATGTTTTAGCATCAAAATGTTATTTTCCCAAGCCTTTCTAAAAATGTTTTTTCCACGTGACCTGACGTAGGTTTCTGCATGATGACGCTGCTGCATGTATAGTATATATACATCCTTATAGTCAGTGTATTAACGTTAAATAGAGTAAGTTAGATGGCGGTTGGCATGCTCCCAGTTCGGAGAAGCAGACGGGAGTACCGGCACGGAAACTAGTTACTTTCCACCGCTGCATATTCCGAGATTGTTGTCAAAGTCATTTGGTTTGTCTTTCTGCACTGTTTTGGATAATAACTAGAATAATTTAAGTGCATGTTGTCCGTCAGCAGTGTGTTTTTAAAGAAGAGGTAAAGCCTCTGGTTCTTCTTTAAGGTCAGCTTGGTGTGTCGGAGCTCTGAAGGACTGACGTGAGAGTGAGAAGAACAGACACATCTGATAGAGGCCCTCTCTGATTTAAATCTGAGAAATTGCACAGCGCTTTAAGATTTGTGTCTAAGACAAAGACGATGCAGGAGGAGTGCCGTTATGAAACAGGTTGAGGGTGATTATTTCTATCTATCTATTTACAGCCTGTCTTTATGCAGCCTTTTGTCTTGTAAGCCTGTGTGTCAGGTTGGCTCTGAGGTTTATTCGTACTTGCCTCCACATGTTCCTCTGGGCCCTGTAGCGCATGTAATCTGGGTGGATGTGGGTGTCCATCCATATATGAGATAAACTGTGTGTCTGTGTGTACACATTTAACTCTGATCTCATCTCCCAATCACAGAGCGTCTTCTCAGCGGGACAGGAAATTGTGTTGGAGTTCAGAGTTTATTACACGAGCCACAGTTCAAAGACGGAGACTAGAGAAGAATGAGACAGATCTGTACATTTATGAGAGTGGAATCCATTTCTCAGCGTATATCACTGCTGCTCTAAATACTCTAATGCAGACTCATAAAGCATAAATCAGCCTCGGGATTGGGAGAGATCGCCTGAGAGGTTCAACCGACCTGTTCAATATATTGACTCACCCCCATAGGTGGAAAAATGCAGAGTAAAACCACTCTGGAGATGCTGTTGGATTTTACACCTGTCACTTGGATTGAGTTCAAATTTGCACTAAGAGTGCCCTGATATCTGCCCTACACCTCAAAACAATATGATTATCAAAACATGCATTTATTATAAAACTAGAGGCTTTTAAATACAAAGTTGTCATCATTTCACACAGAAACTAAAACTCTTAAGGGTACTTAAGATAAAATATGATGGTATGTTGGCTCAGTTCAGGCCATCACATTGATTAAGAAACTTTGTACAAAAACATAAAGGTGATGCATTAAAGCAAAATGTAAAGTGTAATTCATACAGTGCAATATTTTCAGGGTGGAATTTCATTTCATTCTCACTGTGCAATATCATTTTTCCACTTGCAATTTTGTTAATAGTCTGTTTATTGTCGATAGTTTCATTAAGTTTCTACGGTCGTACCGGAGGCCTCGTTGGACACCGGTGACCGAGAGAAGTGAGTTTAAAGCGAGTTTCTAGACTGTTAAGAGATACTCTAAAATAGTAATTAAAGTAATTTAACGACATCTCAGACGGTAGTGGGTTTGATCTGTCACCCATCTGTACCGCTGTGGGTCTTAGAGGCCTTTTTAACAGCAGACATTTTGTTTGTGGTAGTGGGAAGAATACTGACAGGTGTTACTAATTACACTAATGATGGCTCTGTTGCATTCAAGTGTCCCAGTAAGTGTCAGTAAATCAGCATGACCGTAAACCTGGATCCTGAAATCACAAAGTACTTAAATCATCATTATTTTTCATTATTTACACCTGTGCTTTTACTACTGTGCATCAAAATGTCTTCATGGAAAAGGTATATTGCTTCAGTCTATTCAGTTAACCTATTGAGTATAGTATGTTGAAAAATTTAAAAAAATTCATAGTATAGTATGTCGAAAAAAAACAAAACAAAAGTCATAGTATAGTAGGTAAAAAAATTAAAAAAGTTCAGTTTAGTATGTCAAAAAATTAAAAAAAGTCAGTGTAGTATGTCAAAAAAAAGTCATAGTATAGTATGTCGAAAATTAAGTCATATAGTATGTCGAAAAATTTAATAAAAAGTCATAGTATGTAGAAAAATAAAAAAGTCATAGTATAGTATTTCGAAAAATTAAAAAAAAGTCATAGTATGGTATGTCAAAAAAAAAAAAGTCAGTGTAGTATGTCAAAAAAAAAAAAAGTCATAGTATGTCAAAATTAAAAAGTCATAGTATAGTAACTAAAAAAATAAAAAGTAATAGTATAGTATGTCGAAAAATTTAAAAATAAATTGATAGTATAGTATGTCGAAAAATTTACAAAATAGTAATAGTATAGTATGTCGAAAAATTTAAAAAAATTTATAGTATAGTATGTCGAAAAAGTATTTTTTTTTTTAAAAAGTCATAGTATAGTATGTCGAAAAATGAAATAAGAAAGTAATAGTATAGTATTTCGAAAAATTAAAAAAGTCATAGTATAGTAGGACGAAAAATAAAAAAAGTCATAGTAGTTGAAAAAAAAGTCATAGTATGTCATAAAAAATCATTTAAAAGTCATAGTGTCTTATGAATAAAATCTTATACAAACCATTGTGTAATATTTAATTAAAAATCATAAAAACTACAGTATGTCATAAAAATCAGTGCTAATAATAATAAGATGTTTTATTTATAGTATGTTTAATAAATACTCAAACACTTTACATGAATAAAAACAATATAAATATATAAAACACACATTACTGACACATTAAAACAGTTTTATATAGATGAGGCTTTATTTGTGTATTGAATTTGGACAGGTTGGTGCAGTCTCGGATGTGTTTGAGTGAGTTCCAGAGAGAGGGGCAATCTATGGAGAATGGTCTGCCGCCCCAGGTCCGGTGCTTCATCATGAGCGGTGGAGACGGGAGATTGGCATCCGACGAACAGAGGCTGCAGCAGGTCTGTGAGGTAGGAGTGGCCCTGGTTATAAAAAAAATATAATATAGTATGTCATAAAAAGTCATCATACAGTATGTCATAAAAAAGTCATAGTATAATATGTAGAAAAAAGGTCATATTATAGTATGTCGGAAAAAAAGTCAGTGTAGTATGTTGAAAAAAAAAAAAAAAAAATCATAGTATAGTATGTAAAAAAAAAAAGTCAGTATGTCAACATTTTAAAAAAAGTCATAGTATAGTATGTCGAAAAAATTTAAAAAAGCCAAATTAGTATGTGAAATTATGTCGAAAAGGTCTAATAATAATAAAAAATTTGAAAAGTCTTAGTATGTCAAAATAGTAAAAAAAAGTCTAAGTATACTATGTCGAAAAATAAAAAAAAAGTCATAGCGTATGTCGAAAAAGTAAAAAAATTATAATTGTATAGTATGCTGAATTAATTAAATTTTTTTTAAAAAAGTCCTAATATATGGTATGTAAAAAAAAAATTATTAAAATAATTTAAAAAAGTCATATGTATGTCCAATAATTAAAAGAAAAGTCCTAGTGTAGTATGTTGAAAAAGTCACAGTATAGTACATCAAAAAATTCCTAGTATAGTATGTCGAAAAAAAAAATATATATATCCATCCTGTATATATTTCTTTGCACTATTTGTATTGTTTACAACTTCCAGAACACTTGACTTGTACATAGACATTTTATTTTTTATTATTGTATTCTGTTATTTCTATTCTATGTAAGTAGATTAAGAGAGCTGCATAAAACCGGAGTCAAATTCCATTTATATGTGTATACTTGGCGAAATAAACCTGATTCTGATAAATCCACCCTGGAAATATGACCCAGACTTTCTTTAACATCAGTTGTTTCCATTATCCACATAATCAGTGTGTGTTCAACTCGTATTTCTGATATTTATGACGTGCACCTGAAGGCAGCATAATGTGAAATTGTAGGGGAAGGAAGACGTACTTATGAGCTGTGATGAATTTACTACCCTGTCATACACCAGTACTCACACTGGGTGATTTATACTGGTGTTGCTGGGCTCGTGACTGACTCATCCAAAGAACTGCCACTAATCCAGATGGCCAGTTCACTGCTGCTTCGGTGGAAAACCTCGTTTTTACCTGCTCATCTTGTTATACATAGTAGTGTTCTGACAGATCAGCAGATAAGTTACACTAGATCCTTTCAGATGATAAAATTAGCGAGGATTTAGGGTATTTCCAAGAATGTTGTCTGTACTGTATTACCTTACAACCACTGTGTACTGGGCAGTTGCTGTATAAATAAGGTTTCAAAGTTACAGTAGGGTTAATCTTACACCGGCATGCAGAACATCTACACGCACAGTCTTCTAGAAACTTGATGGAAAACAAAGATAACAGTAGAAACGAGTGTCGGGTTGCTTGGAAGGCGTGAGACTTTGGCATGACGCCACACACACAGTTGAGATGTTTGTCACCCAACAAGGACGAGCTGTCACTAACTTTGCATCTCACCTTCTCACCCACAACCCCACCCTCCCTCACCTCCTCTCTTTCTCATTCTCACCCCTCCATCTCTCCAAAAATACAACCTCAAAGCGTTAATCATAATCCCCAGACTTTGCAGACACACAAGCCTCCTTTGTTTTCAGTACGGAAAAAAACAGTTGAGCAACAGATAGAGAGAAAAATCTTAAGTCACGTTCGTGGTCAATTAAGCTTTAAAAATATTTTAAACGTGCTGTACTGAAACAAGCTCTCTGCACTTCAAATGAAAATCATCAGAGGGCTTACCCCCAGAGTAATCTGTAAGGGTTTAAGTGTTTTAGTGGGGGTCGCACATTAATGACTTGTGCATGTGTGCGTGTGTGTGAACATGCATGGCTGATCCGCAGCCCGAATCTCAACCAGTATGTTAGTCAGACATGCAGGCTGTGAGAACATTTGGCCCGGCTCCAAACTAAATATAGGAAACGCACCGTTAATTTATGGCAGGTTAAGTACAGCCAAAGCAATGTATAAAATGTACCGCTTTCATCCTCCCAGTTTGTGTGTGTGTGTGTGTGTGTGTGTGTGTGTGTATGTGTGTGTGTGGAGTGAGTCCTTTCAGATGGCAGAATGATAACATTGTTCTTTGCCATCCAGTTACATCAGGGCTGTATGTGCATGTGCAGACAGGTCCAACCTTTAACTGTGTCACATTTCATTCAGAGAAAACAAACAGCAAACTGCCTGCTTTCACTTTAGCGCACTTTACCTGCTCTGTAATTACCCAATTTAATTTTACTTTAAAAACAGAGCTGCCTGTCTTTATCTAGAGTTATTATTAACTAAGTGAGCAAAAGGGACATTTTTGGGGATTGAATCTGTGACTTTCTTGATAGTGGGAACATTTCCTGAGGCGGTCACACCACAAAGTGACATTCACTCATCCATGAAAAATAGATAAGGCCGGAAGCTTGGTGGTGTAGTATCTACTCGCAGGGCTACTGTTGCTGGCGAGTTAACCGTTAACTCGCTATCTGTCACAATAGCGCCCGGAGTTTCTCTCGATTTTCTCTCTACTGTTTTGTTCACTTGCCCCTGGCATTTTGTTCACCATCGTACACCATTGTGTTCAATAAAAAAGTCATTGAAGAGGAAGGGTCAGAGGTCAGCACTGTCAAGTAACATTACCATTTACTTCAATCAACGGAAAAATGAGACCTTCCACCAGCATGTAAGAATCAATGTGATCTCATTAAAATACATATGTGAAATGACCTTAAAGGAACAATGTGTAACATTTCGGGGATCTATCAGCAGAAATGGAATATAATATTCATAACTATGTTTTCATTAGTGTATAATCACCTGAAACTAAGAATCCTTGTGTTTTTGTTAGCTTAGAATGACTCCTTCATATCTACATAGGGAGCGGGTCCTCTTCACGGAGTCCGCAATGTTTCTACAGTAGCCCAGAACGGACAAACCAAACACTGGCTCTAGAGAGAACCTTTCGTGTTTTTACGTTACCTGAAGGCCACCGTAGTTCTCTGTCACGTTTGTGAAACTGCGGTAACGTGAGCCGCAGAGTGTAAAACCGTGGTACCGCCAACCGCCGTCTGACTTCCGTTGCTCCTAAAGTAGTGTTATTATGGTAAGGATTGCCTCTGAGCGAGGCGAACGGCATCACGGTTTTGCACTCGGAGGCTCACGTTACCTCAGTCTTGGAAAGGAAGGAGTGAGCGGAGGGGTGCTCAGTTGCAATCTGCAACCACAACACTAGATGGCGCCAAATCCTACACACTGGCCCTTTCACAGCGCAGTACGTTGTGCCACCACAGACACAATTTATGTGCCTAAAAAACAGAAAAATACAACAGAGTTACCCAAACAAACAATTATGTTTAACTTATTTGTGATTACGTTTTATACTCTGTTTATGTACTGTATGTCACTATGTTCAATATAGCTGTTAGATGCTACTTTTAATAACTCTGTAATGTGCTTTTTGTAAAGTAGAGTCAAGTAAATCTGCAAATAAAAGTGACACTTTTCTGATCTTCGAAGCCCATTACATGTGAAAGCAGTGAGAAGAGATCATCATCCTGGCCTCCCTCTCTCTCTCTCTCTCTCTCTCTCTCTCTCTCTCTCTGTGTGTCTTAACTTGTTCAGGGTTTTATCCGGCTGTGCTGTGTGTACCAGGAAATCGTCCCATTCTCCAGAGCAGACCACAAGTTTGTTTGTATCTCTGCATCCTTACCAAGACAGCAAACCACACACACACAAACATACACAGACACACATACAGCAGATCTGCGCAGATGCCCACGTACACTCACACACATGGCATATGTGCAGATATGCTGACGAATGTGTGTATTTTTAGCATCTTGCCGGTATTGTTCTGCCGTGCACCAAAGCGTTGGGAGGTCTGATGACGAATTGCGAGGTCCTGCGACAGGTTTCCTGTTTACACTGCTCTACACAATAACCACCCAGCTGACGCATTGTGGGTGTGCTTACAGTACGTGTGTGTGTATGTGTGTGTGTACAGTATTGTGTGTCTCGGCCTGTGAGATCTTGCCCGCCTGTTTGTGTGTTGGCATGTCTGCCTGCCAGTGATTTGTTGCCATGTTATGTTAAAGCCCTCAGCCTTGGTGCATATTCCGTGATGCTAATTCAGAGAGAAAATATTATTTCTCAGATAACTGGACAATGGTGAACAGTATGGCAGCCGTGTTGTTTCTACTGGAACCAAACGGCCCCGCTTGAGGAATGATAATAGAGGCTGGTGAAACAGTATTTTATTATTCTATGGATCAGCAGAAAAACAAACTATTGTGATATTACTGTCAAAGCGTGTTATAGTTATCTCGGGTTAGATTAGGGTTAGCCTGCCACAGAAATGTCTTCAATAAAGAAACAAGAAAATGCACTGAAATGAATACAGTCGGTGTCAGGCTGAGGTTATGTAAAAGCCTATAGTCGGCTCAGTCGAAATAATGACTTTTGTCATATACAAATACCAATGGTAAAGAGCTTTATTGTCCATCTCAAAGCAATGGAAATTAGTCTTTGACATGTAGGCCTTCACATACAGTAAACAGTAACAGCTGGTTAAAAAGAATAGAGCATCTTATTGTGTTTTAGTTTTATGGTAGCCACCTTGTTTCCAGCACCAACTGTAATAAACCCACTATACACTACCTGCTCAGCACCAAACAGCAGACAGACAAAATTAGCTACCTAGCCAACTAGCTGGTGAACAATTAGCAACTAAAGAGCCAAATTATTGCATGTAGTATTTGCTGTGAGTGAGCCATTGATCAGCTCAGTTCAAGGTGACGTTAGCAAGTGCAGCAAAGTAACACTAAAGAATATGGAAAACATCCATATTCCTGGCCAGAAGCATGCACAGAATCTCAAAGGGGCTGGAGCTGAGGTTTTTGTTTTTGCCTTAAAGTCACACAAGAATGGCATTTCGAATTAAGGACATTTAGGACAGCCACAGAGGCAATTGGTGGTGCCATTTTGGTGTGCCCAAAGAATACATTAGCATGAAAGTGGCCATATCATGGTGGAATAAAGTTTTCAAAAAACGTGTGGTTGATGGTCCACATCCAATCTCGGCTTCCAGTCTGACGACAGATAAGCCTCTGGGGGCAAGGGGCTATATTTCTGGGATTCCGGTGTAGCCAGCGAATATCTGGGGCAACACTTCCTCTTCCGTGCGCTGCTCATTGTTTACAGTCAGATTAGCCACTTGAGACACAAGGCCGGAGTTGGAGTTGAGAGATGACGTGTATGAATGGATTGTTTCACAAGTAGCCAGTTTACAAGCTAATTTTAAACCAATAAAAAGTGAAATCATTGTCAGATGATAGCCGATGCGTTCCGCCTCTTTTGCTTTCCACACAACTGTTTACCTGCATTCAACCAAAGCCTGCTCAAACGTGTTTAGTCAATAGTACTCGGGCTAAAAAACGGAAACCAGAACGCTTCAGGTACCAAAATCTTGTGCCGTTTATCTGTTTGTAGAGATTAGCCTACATCCTGCTTCAAGGCTAATTGTTGCTTTGCGTATCTAATATATGAAGCTACATTCTGCCTGTGCTGGCCATCTGATGTTTCAGCCGTGCTTCATTGTGTCTACTCTGCCCTCCCCCTCATCAGCCTGGAATCACTACATGTGAACTGGAGATGATCTAAGCAGCTTAAAGGATGTGTGCTATCTGTCTGCGTATGTGATGCACATGAACATATGAAAGTGTTTGTATTATCATGTGTGTGTTTGTGTGTCTGGACGTCTTGGGAGGAACCCCCCAAGGAGCTTCATATCTGGTTGAACTGACAGATAAAACACATTTGTCTGCACATACTCGTGTGTCTGAGTGTGTGTTTGTGTATTCGTCATCTCCTCAGTATTTCCAGGTCCCAGGACCCTGGCTGGACTAGCTGAGTAATGTGGCCAGCAGATGCTCTATCAGCAGCAGAAGACAGCAGCTATATTAGTGTTGCACTTTGTCCTCTTAAATAACGTGTGTGCATACAGCATCAAATACATCACCCAGTGTAGAACATGGGAGTGTGTTTGTATATTTCCGTGTGTTTTTGTTGGAGGAGAGCTAAGATGACTAGTCAGATGAGCGATAAGATTCTCAGGAAACACTCCAACCAGTGTCGGATGTCTGCATTTACCAGTCTGGGACTCTATTTTTGGGAAAACACATGCCTAATTGGAGTTTTAGGTTGTCTTACAGTGTACAAAACATCACAGGATATGATTCATACCAAAGGAAAAAGGGAGGTAATGGTTGGAAGCTGGTTCAGTGGAAGCAGACGGACAGAAAGTGAAGCAGAAACACCTGAGACATTAGCTTTCCTCCCGAGCCACTTTCCTCTCCTTCTACAATGTCACTCTCAGCTCTAATTAGGCCTGACTCCACTTTGATTCCATAAAACAAGGACTTCTTTTTAGGCGACCCATCAGCGGTCCATCTGGAAGAACTTTAAACGTCGTTCCAACAATCTGCCAAAATGTCTTTCACGTCAAAGCAAAGAAGAAAAAAAGAGACAAAATGAAAAACGAGCGGGTTCATGCAACCTGTACGAGATGTAATAGTGTGTAGTAATCAGTCATAGAGTTATTTGGAATGATCTTGGTGTGTTGAGTAAAGTTATAAATGTGTGTACACATCTGGATTTAGCAAATAAAAGAGTGAATTCATCTTAAAGGGCAAGGTTACGTTATTTTTTTAGTAAAAAACGAACAACTTTAAAGGCAAAATGAGAAAAAAAACAATGCATAGACTCAACTCCACTAGATCAGTGGTTCCCAACCTTTTTTCCTTAAGGGACCCCTTTTCTATCATTGGGTAAACTGACAACCCCTGACTAAATGACATTCAATACATAACAATAACAGTACAGAACAACTGATAAACTGTACAATTATCACAAATAGTGAACGGAATAACTGCAGGAAGTTTGTGTAAAACAAGATGAGTTTATTTTTCATTCTTAACAATCATTCATACTTTATAGGCTTCTTTTTTTGGACAAATTCAGTGTTTTCTTCTCCCCGATGCTTGGCCATTTTTCTATTAGCTCTTTAGTTGTTTTAACTGTGGCATTTTCTGTATCTGCAGAGTCCCTGCCCTCTGCCTGTATTTTCTTATTTTGCTGTGTTTAGGAAGTTTCTGTGCATCAACCTCTAGAAAAACGTAGCAACCAGGTGCCAGATCATAAGCATGCATCCAAGAGGAAGCTACAAAAATACCGATTTGACTGTTATCAGGCCATTAAATAGGCGTCATAAGTCACTATAAGCACCGTAGATGTGGATCCACAGGGGCCACGTCACGTTTTGAACACAAACAAAAAGGCTTCTTTAAGTTTAGATAATAAAACTACAACTTAGGCAAGAAAACTACAATTTCTTTAGGTTTAGGCAATAAAACTACAATTTCTTTAGGTTTAGGCAAGAAAACTACAATTTCTTTAGGTTTAGGCAAGAAAACTACAATTTCTTTAGGTTTAAGCAATAAAACTACAACTTCTTTAGGTTTAGGCAAGAAAACTAAAACTTCTTTAGGTTTAGGCAACAAAAAACACAGTTAAGTTTAGGGAAATACATTGTGTTTTGAGTTAAAATAGTTATGAACACAAAGACAACTACACATTGCTGGTTTCACACGGATGTAAAATCTGGTCTCCTGGGTAAAAGCCCTGTGTTTTGTGTCTCATCCATCGACCCTAACCTCCACCCTTTATGGAGTTTCACACTGTCTATACTAAAGACTTCCTCTTCTGCTCCTGTCATAATTACTACGGTCGCTAGAGGTCGCTGTCGTGTTCTTTTACACCTTCTTTCAGTGATCTACCGTGTGAATAGATGATAAAACCTACTAGTGGGTGTAGTAGGCCCCTATTGACCCACATCTATGGGGCTTATAGCGACTCATAACGCCTATTTAATAGCCTGATAACAGTCTAATCGGCTGACCAAACACAGCGCTGGATAAAAAAGTATATATAGTGAGGCGAAACGCCAAGCAGACAAAGCTCGTTCCAAAACAAGAGTGAATCTGGCGTTGACTTTCACCTGAGGAGGGGTCAACTTTTAATGTTGTGTTTAGAAACCGCAACAATTCCTACTCATTGTGCCTTTAAAGGGTAAAAAACACTCCAAAGATGTTGGAACTGTTCTTGAGATGTCATCAGATTTCAAAAAGCAGACTCAAGAAGAACAAACACATGAGTCAGGAATGAGATGTGGAGACTGGAGGAATGTTGAAATCAAGATGTTTCAGTCTGACATGACAGTCAGGTTGACGGGAACAATCCCGCTCTTCCTCTGTTTATTGTTTTATCTGAGCCAGGGCAATTAATCACACATCTGCACACACATGCACAAACACACACTTCTTCTCTTTCGAGTCTGCTCTCAACTTGTCTCTGGCGTCTGAAACTTGCTGATTTTCTCCATTTTTGTGAGGTATGAGAATATTAATCTGAGTGGTGTTCCTCTTTATGGGATGCACCAGCGACCTGTGTGCAGAACCGTGTCAGAGGTGCGAGTGTTTAAACTGCAGCTCAAGTGTACACTTATAAGGCACGCTCGGTCCAAGCCAAACAGTTGTGCAGGTTTTGATTTCAGACCCGCTACAGCTTTTAATGGCTAAGTCAACATGAAGTCAACAGCAGAGTATTACAGCTGCTGAACGCTCAGGCTGCTTTCAAAGACAGAAAGGTGGACCCTTTACACACTGAACCTCCTGTGTGTTGAAGGCTGTGGTGCTGTGAAACTCAAAGCATAGTGATATAGCATTGTTTGGCTTGGACTTAAGAGGTAGATATGACGTTTTTTTTGCTATGTAAAAACAAAGTTTACTGGAGACATGCCTCGACACAGACTGGTGAGAAACTTTTAACCGTTGGTGTCTCTCCCAGACAGGGGAGTTTTTTTTAAGATTAATTTATTCTGTCTGGTTGATAAGAAGTTTGATATTCATTAGCTGATTTAAAAAGAAAAACCTGTTGGAAGTTTCCTGATTTGCTCACGGCCTCGTTGCAAGACACAACTTGAAACCCCAACATGCACCTTCTGGCCTGGAGGCAGAAGGTGTATTGTCAGCGGTGCTCACCTCCCCCACAGTTAGTAAAGTTTCCACCCCAGCAGTTGTCACTCATTTTGATGAGCTGTCTGTGAAACAGCAGATAACCTGAGGCTGGCCGAGTCGGGTTTGAAGAACAAGAGCCAACTGGGAGGAAAGATTGCACCTGTGTTTTTCAGTGCTGTTTTCTTTTTTTGCTCATTGTTTTTGTAGTAGGGCGCACAACTTTTCCATTTAAGTTCACTAATACTGCTCTCATCAACCTTGGTTCCACACAGACCAAGAAGCTGTTTTCTGATAAACCCACATCACGCTACCTGCCCAGCACCAAACGGCAGATGAAGGCTCTACTCAACTCGAACAAAATTGTGGATAGTATCGGGCACCTGGTACTTTTTTTGGCAGTTCGTTGCTACGGCGATCAGCTGAGAATCCCGAGAATGAAAATAGAGCCAAAAGAAGCGTGAATTTTGGACTTCAACAGATGAACACAAACACAACTTACAATGAACGCTGCTATGCGTCTGTTGGATGCGTCTAAATCCACCATTTCACTACTGCGTCAGCCAAGTAGCAACCTGTATCAGCCAGGAAAACCTAACCTTTAATTTAAAAAAGAACAATGGAGAATGCTTGCTGGACAAACGTTAAAGCCAGCATTAGTATGTGAGGAGATGAGGCTGTTCAGTCAGCGGTTAGATAGCCAAAAATGAAAAACTTCAAAAGCGGTTTATTTTGGGCCACTGACCCAGCAGCGCCCCGTGTTCTTCATCAGCATATAAACATGGATCACATGTTCACATGAATATGAATATCACAACCACTTATTTCACTTGCATACCTAACAGCACATAAAACTGTCTCAAAGCCTTACGGGGTTATTAAAAGTTCAGGTTGTGAAAAGTCTCAGGTTAGGGGTTGTCAAGTTCTTTGTAATTTATACATGCTGCATTACACTGATATGTATTGTAGTTTACCACCACCAGCGATGATGACTATTTAGTGGCCTTAGAGGTGGATGTTGCACTGGTTGATAATGTATAACTACTTTTCCTTTTGGAGTTCCTTTGCCTCAATGTTCAATATCATCACCTGCATCATAGTCTCAGTAGAGATACTTATACGAGCTGTCAGTCAACGTTGGCCGGCTTCTCTCCGGTCACAGCGAACAAATGAACTCCACTGCTTTCTCTAATTGCTCGCGGGGCTGAGACACACGCTAATACTCTTCACTTCACATTGAGCTCATACTCTGTTTATAGCTCTGTGCTGTATGGCACATAGTCTTCTGTCATCATAGCCTTTCCACACACCCTCACTAATAACTTATAGAAGCTGTTGCTGATATACGCCAGCCAAGGTAGCACTGAAAATATATTTTTTCTACTGTCAGATCTGGGCTGGATAATGCCAGTTCGTACAGTTTAATAAGTGGTGTTTATGGCACAGCAAGGCCCATAGAGACGTCTAATATATTTCTAACAAAGAGGCTTTTTTGATTGAGTGTATATGCATAGATACGCACACAAACAAACCTAGTGGAATAAGACTGTACACATGCACACACTAGTGTTTGCTGTTGAGCAAGAAGAAGAAGTAAAATATTAGGAAGTAGTAGTTGAAGAACTAACTATTAGCTTTAGAAAGACAAAGAGTCCATACAATCTAATATTTAATTGAATATAACGTATTATATTCTGCCTTGTTTAATTTACAGATTCTCTATACTAACGGATCTACAGTATGCATCCATACATACATCCATATGTTCATACTGTATGAACTTGTGCTCGTGTGACTGATTGTGTGTGTGTGTGAAGCAGATTTGTGTGATGGGGGGCTCCCAGCAGTCCAGAGCACAGCTGGTTGTGTTTAGACTGTTTGTCATGGGCTGTACTGTGGTCTATATGCAGGCAGAACGACAGACAAAGAGACACACAGACAGACAGACAGGTAAATATACTTTAAACATATCCATTAACATGTCATGCAATTTAGTTTAGAGCTGCTTGTGACACGAGCCAAAGAGAGCTAAAGACATGCAAGTTTCCCACAGCTCCAGGAGCAACCCTGCCTCCTACAAAACGACCAGCCCGTTCACACGAAAAAGGCGTATAAATGCCACGATAATGCGCAAGGCGTTTAGCATGCAATAAGTACGCCTTTCTTGATTTCAGCGTGTCATTTGTACGACATGTATCCTGTACTGACTGCAATGTAAACACATCCGCGTATAAATGCTACAGTAAAAGTGACGTAGTACAAAAAGCGAGAAGCGGTTTTTACAGGTGCTGGATCAACACAAGGCAAAAAATTGGAGACAGGATCCGCACACTGCATTGGTAGCTCCCAGCAATTTTAGCAGATCTTGTTTTCAAACTTTTGGGCTATAAATAAGTACATTTGTTACATTATTTAAGATACAGACGTAAATTTAACAAGTCAACGTTAACTTTTGGTTTCACACGGGACACAAACAGCGGTCTCCTGGGTGAAAGTCCTGTGTTGAATATTGATTATAGCAGCTTTAAACAATGCAAAGCTTTGCCACCTGTGAGCCACCTGTCTTATACTGTTATGTTTAACATATGAAATGTATTTTTTTTTTTAATGCATTGGGAAAATCATTGGGGTTTTATTTTTTGCGCTTTACAGTTGAGACTGAAAAGAAGACAACTTGATTTGTTCAATGTGGTGGTTGTGATATGGTCTGATTTTGCACCACAGCTGTTTCCAAGGTAGTTTTATCTCCAACTTGGCACAGAAAGGGCTACATGTAAGCTAGCTGTGGCCCATATTTAGCTGCCGCATTTAGCTAAATTTGGACTTTGGGCTGCGAATCAACTAACAGTGTCGTCAGCACCAAAATAAGACCAGTGATCTTGGGCTGACTGTGGTGCATCATTCTTCACAAATCTGGCATGAGTCTGGGAACAAGTTGTGCCAGATTTAGGCCTCTGTAGCAATTTAGGCTGCCTGGGCGGAATTCTAGCTTTTGGAGAAACTGAACTGTGTGGTGTTTTCAGCAGGTCTCACAGTTCAGGCTGTTCTCATACACCGTTCGTAGCTATACCTACGAAAAGTAATGCATTATAATTCGTATATATATCCCACAAAAACAATGCATGTAATCCCCTTTATTGTGAACCAGGATGTATAAAGAGCAACAAATGCTGCGTAGCGAGGGGGTTGGGGTGGATGGGGGGGTCAAAAACCACCGGACTTTCGCACAGGAGACCGATGTTCATATCCCATGTGAAACCAGAGGTCAACGTTGATTTATTTGTCACGTAACTTCCGTACTTAAGTTACGCCAATTATGGTGATATTTTAACCCAAACCACAATCTTTTCCTAAACCTAAGTAATTTTGTTGCCTAAACCCAACCAAGTTGATCTATTCCTTGCCATACCATTGATGAAGTCCAGATGTTCCTTTGATTGGTTGCCGATGAAAGGATCCAGTGAGTGTGGCGTTGAAGATGATGTCACGGCAGCTTCACACAACATCGCTGTGGCGATCAGCTGAGGATCCCGCCAACACTGAGGGGGTACTGGCTGCTGTGGAAAATGAAATAGAGAAAAGGACCTGGTATCAAAAGTGAGTTGAGTCAATTTTAGCAGAAAAGTTAGCGACTAGCTTACTAGCTTAACATAGTTTAGCAACTAAGGAGCCAGATTTTTCCATCAGAAGTTGGTGGAGACCAAAACAGAGCTAAAAGAAGCATGACATTTACATTGATTTATTTGTCAGGTAACTTACGTACTTAAGCTACGCCACTTTCGGTATTAGTTTAAGCCAAACCACAATCTTTTCCTAAACCTAACCAAGTAGTTTTGTTGCCTAAACCTAACCAAGTAGTTTTGTTTCCTAAATCTAATTAAGTTGCTTCCTGTAAGAGATGGAAAAGACTGCAGCTGAAATTGACACATGCATCACCTATTGCAAAAACATTTGTAGGAAATCGAATGAAAAATGAGGAATACAATTTTTCATAAGATATCATACGAACCGTTGTATGAGGACACGTTGCACAGTTACCTATGCAGCTACACAGACACACATATTTACTGTCTTCTTCTACAGTATGAGCTTCTAACATTGCATACGGACTCATAGGCAGATGAGCAGACACACAGGGGCTCAGAAAGCAGACGGACAGGGAATCCTACAGACAGTAAAATGGACAGAGAGGCAGACAGGAAGGTCAGGTTCATGAGGAATAGAAACGTATTCTCTATTTCCCCACAAACAAACCAGTACAGAATGTTCTTGGCCGACGGCCAGCGGCTGAATGAAGAGACCGTCTCTCCCCCTCTCTCTCTCTTTCCATCTCTGACTCTTTGTAAAACTCTCTCGCCCCTCGCTCACCTCCTCCTCCTCCCTCGGAGCGAGAGATGAATGGTTGACAGAGGAATGGAGGAAATATCCAGCAGCCAGATTCCTCAGCTCTTGTAATGCCATTCACACTGGTGTGAGTGTGTCACTGTGGCGTATGTGTGTGTTTGACTGTGTGCATGCCTGCAGTACTTTAGTGTTAAGGTGTAATGTGTGTGTTTGTGTATACCTGAGACAGTCATACTATACTATGACTTTTTCTTTCACATTTTTCGACATACTATACTATGGCTTTTTTATTACTTTTGACATTTTAAACTATGACTATTTTGACTGTTTTAGACATACTGTACTATGACTTTTTTTTTTACTTTTATTGACATACAAAACTATGATTTTTTTTGTTTTTGACATCCAAAATTATGACTTTTTTGACTGTTTTTTAAACTTTTATTGACATTCAAAACTGACTTTTTTTGACGTACTAAACGATGACTCTTTACTTTTATTGGCATACTAAACTATGACTTTTTTCGACGTACAATATTATGACTTTTGTTAATTGTTTTTGACATACTATACTATGAATTTTTTTTTACTTTAATTGACATACTATACTATGACTTATTTCGACCTACTACAGTTCAAAGTAATGTACGTAGTAATTTACTCACACTCACTCTACAGTTGAGTCTGCCAATTCTTATATAACCCCACTGAGGTTGAATTAGAGTGGACTGGGCCATGAGGTAGAGCACAGCTGGAAGGAAACACACACACACACACACACACACACACACACACACACACACACACACACACACACACACACACTGAAGGCACAGATAAGATTTGCAGCCGTGATTTGCCTCATTCATCACAACCACTGAGCTGTGGCGCTGCTCAACTGTCGACGGATCTTCTTTGCAGGGAACATTAGGTGTGTGTGTGTGTGTGTGTGTATGTGTGTGCATGCGTGTTTGAGAGAAATAGATATAAGTGTAAGGAAAGAAAAGCAAGTGTGTGGATGTGTTTGCATGTGTGTGTTCTCCCCTTTTTGCACACAGTAATGTATCCACGGGGCCTCTGACATGAACTCAGAGGGGGCAGTGTGAGGTTAAGTTGTACTAAAGAGAAACCCCTCTCACCTCAGGCAACACTATCTCCGTCTCACCCAGCCTCTCTCTCCCTCTGCTCAGTTTTTTGGATGTTTATTTGTGCAGGTCTTTCACTAATCAGCCTGATGTTTTGTCTCCTGATTGGCTGCAGTAATGAGGTCCTGCAGGTCAACAGTGCAGATCCGTATCCCTCTCTCTCTGTGTGTGTCTGTGTGTCCTGCTGCTAAGTGTATCGCCAGTACATATGGATTCATGCTCGCAATGTACGTGGCGTGGCCAAACACATGGTGTGCTTGTGCATGTTCAAAAACACACACACACACACACGTACGCATGCACACACACACTGATTGATGACCCAGTTAATGTGGTTGTGTGAAATAGAGGAGACCCCAGGCAGGTCATTGCCTTCTGACATCCATCCATCAACACCTCTCACTGGGGGACTTTTCTAGCTGCTAAGTTAAACATACACTGTACTGTTAGTGCATGCATGTGTGTGTGTGTGTGTGTGTGTGTGTGTGTGTGTGTGTTTGCCTGAGGTATGTACTGAAAGCTGCCTTGCTCGGGGAGATGAATGAGTTTTGGAAAGTGCCACATTGCCATGTCTGAGGATCTGTTCCAGGTCAGGAGATATGAACCGAAACCCAGTTCCCTCACGCACAAACATTGTGAATGCCGTTCACATTCGTCACGTTTCTAACATCCCAACAGGTTTGTAATCATTATCTCATTGTCAGCGTTGGGAGTTTTCCCGAGAGAAAACTGTCACATCATCTTTTCTCATTGGAAAACAGTGTTCGACCTCTGACCTCTCTGGAGAAACACATACATGACAAAACTAGGAAGGCTTTAGAGAAAAACCCTCTCCAATTTCCTCGTTTTTACTCGGCTTTATTTTTAACATAAACTAAGGAGCTTTACAGAGAAATGTGAGCTATCTGCATTGCAAAAGCTTTTCTTAAAGGCAATGTGTGCAGGATTTTGGTAACGTGTTTGATTTGTCTGTTCTGGCGTACTTTAGAAACATGGTGCACTCCATATGTAGATATGAAGGGCTCATTCTAAGCTAACGAAAACACAACAACTCTTACTTTTAGGTGATTATAAACTAACGAGAACATAGTTATGAATATTATATTCCATTTCTGCTAATAGATCCCCCTAATTGTTACACACTGCTCCTTAAACATGTCATTTAGTATCACATTCAGTCAAGTGGTGAATAAAGAAAAGCAATACCATAAAATCCAGCTGAAAAACGGTATTAATAGTAGTGGAATCATTAGTAGTTGTTGCTGTTGTTTACTGTGTCACGCACATACAAGTCATAACATGACATTGCAAACTAAGAACTAAAGTTAAATCAGAAGACTTCATTCACGCTTTGTGATCATGTTCATGTTCACGCTTTTCACTTCAATCAATCAGATTTTGCCTCCGTAAGCTAATCATCTCATTGCTGTGAAAACTGTTCCTTTCTCTGCTGCTGTCAGCTGTCATCAGATCAATGCAATGTACCTCCGCCCCTCCGCCTCCAGTTTCTTCAGAACCAGCAGTCCAATGCGTCCTCAGTGAGCTCATCAGTCCCGCTCCACATCACATCCATCCAGATCTTCACCTAGGCTGCTCTTTACTCCTTCAACACAACCATGTATAAGTCCAGTACGGCGTAGGGCGTGATTACATACCGTACCATAAAATGACGACATTATGACTGAGGCCTGATCGCCAAAGGCTCTC
Source organism: Sebastes fasciatus (assembly GCF_043250625.1). NCBI lineage: Eukaryota > Metazoa > Chordata > Actinopteri > Perciformes > Sebastidae > Sebastes > Sebastes fasciatus. The sequence continues at coordinate 25,768,234 of NC_133803.1, read as the reverse complement.
TCTGGAACATTTCCTATCGTGCTGTATCAAATACATAAATGTAATAATGCTTTAAGCCCTTCTTTTAATATGCCTAAATAGGTTTCTACACTATAATTATTTTTTATGACACAATTTGTAGGTAATTTATGCTGCGTTCCAGTCAAAGTTGGAGGTCGGAATTTCCCAGTTGAAATTTCCAACTTCCGACCTCCAAGTGTTCCAGGTGCACAACGCCAACATGTAAACAAAAAACATGGCTTACCGATACAAACTGATGTTTCTTTGGCAAGTGTACACACAATTGGACTCTCAGCAGTGCAGCATCCTTGCATAGCCTATGTAAATGAAACAGTGGAGGAAAAACGATGCAACCAGCTGCCTAATAACATTGGCAACATACTTTGACATCAATTTACGTGCAGAACAGATTTTACTATATGACAGTATGTATTATTTTAATTGAATATGGGTAAATATTCTTTACGTTGCGTTTTAGTTGATGGTTGACCATTTACAAGGTGCGCTTCCAACGGTGCTGTTGGTGTTGTGTGACGTCAGACTGCTTCATCGTGAAGTCGGGGTATATGGATTTGCCTCGAGTTCACAAGTAGCAACTCCGTCTTTGAGTGGTGTTTCATTGAACTTTTTCTTCAGGAGGAAATCTTTGAGTTTTTGAGTTGTCTGGGAGGCAACATTAAGTTTGTACATTAACAAACAATCTTTCCTTATACACGAGGAACAATGTGCTCAAGGCATCACATCTTTTAACCTGTTTTTAAATATATTAATTATACAACATAAAGATTTCACCTCAATAGTCTAGGGATGTCGATGCAAAATGTCCAAAATTACTGTGAAAGTCTTTTTAGAAAGCTGCTGCCCAGATGTTCCAAATTCGAATCTCACACTGACAACGTTTACATGCACAAAATATTAATTTTTTTGCCCTTATTCCAAAAAAACAATATTCCTACTAAGCTGTTTACATGGCTGATGAATATGAATATTCCACTAATATTCCCGTTTATATGCAGCTGTGCGTACTCTGATTAACGGAACCGGTGGCGGACTTGTTCGACCGTGCGAACACAGAACTGGATACAGTGTTGAAGGTGGGCTCCCGTTTATTCCTATGAGGGTTGATCGGTGGCGCATGAAGCCAAGATGGCTCAACTGCCGAATGATAAAGTACTCGGATCATCCGGCGATCTTCCGCATCTGCCGGGCCCATAGAGCAGACACAGTAGCGTTTCCTTTAACTCCGCCTTCCAGCTCTCGGCCCAGCCTTGATCTAGGGCTCATTCCTCCGTTCGGAGGAACGGAGTTATTTTCCTCCGTTCATGTGAATGATCTGGGGCTCATTCACACACGGAGGAAAATAACTCTGGATTTTGCTATTAGTGCATTTTACAACTTTTAGGTTGTAATGATTTAAATAAGGGCTATTCAAGTGTTCGAACTGGGAAGTTCATTTACCTAAAAAAAAAAAGATCCGCTGAGTTACAGACGTCTCTTTCCCAATGTAAGTTTATTGGAAAAAGTATATTTTGGCCCAATGGCATCACATGGTGGACACAGAAGTTGTAGTATCACCGTTTGGCCACTGCAAAAGTTTGATTCACAGCCCGGCTCACTTCCTGGGGGTTTGTGTACAACACACAGAGCTGGCCATAAACAGGCAAGAGGCCGTGTTTCACAGACTGCCGTAGAAACCCCAAAAGAGATGCATATTCTGAATGCCCTTTATACATGTCCAAAGAATGCTCCTAAAATCTGAATAATATCGGCATATCCCACATGTCTTAATCGGAAAAAGACCTAATTCAGAATATCCAAACGGATTATGCTGTTTATATGACCTGTATCAAATTCGGAATATTGTCATAGTCGGAATAATAGTGGAATATTAGTGTGCATGTAAATGTAGTCACTCATGTCTGATGCTTGGAGGTTCAAATCCCATATTGCCACTGATGGCCAAAGCTGTATCAATAACAAAACTTATTGCAAAACTGTATAAGTATTCATAGTATAAAGTACAAAGTACTTATTCTGGAAAAGAACCCTTTTAAATACAGTAGGAAATATTTCAGAGTTGTATGTGATACCACTACTATATAATGGGTAGTGTGTCTATGTTGGGTAGTTTAAGCTGTATCAATGCATGATACTGCACAGTATGAGCTCATTGTCGGTTTTGCATGTGAAAGTCTTCTCTGCAAACTGCAGCTGTCAGATGAATCTCGAGGAGGAAAGGATCTTGTGAAATCTGGTGGGGGAAAAAAAAGTATCAAGTCTCACAAAACGGACTTACTCAAGGCAGTGTGGTAAGATAACTCCACCTGTTTCCAATGCTCCAACATTTCATTCTCACAGTTTTGAACATCTTGAAAACAAAAGTGAAATAAGGGCCCCAGATTGTGCTCAGATAAACACTGCTGAGGAGTTGTTAAACAGAAACAGCACAGATTCCAGTGTCTCCTTTGCCTTTAAGCATGTCAAAGTTATTACTGTCTTGACAGCATAAACAGTCGGTGACACAGGAGTGATTACAAAGAAATATGTGGCTGACATATCAGCTCAACAATGACTTAAAAATCTGTGTGCTTGGGACGGTGAGTGGGCCGTGAGCATCAGCAAACGTGATCTTTCCATCTTTCATCATCCGCACACACACATGAGAGTGTACAGCTCCGAATCCCCCGAGCACTTGTTGTTGTATTAATTTAGCTGACTGAGCACGTAAAGTCTGGGAAAACTCACCGAGCCAAGAACGAGAAGACTTTGAGAGACATTATCACCTCCACATCTGCTGGTTTCACTCATGACAAGATTCCCCCGGCACTAATACCTGTTAGATAACTTCATGCACAAAGAAAGAGAGAGAGGGAGAGCAGATGAGAGAGGAGGCGGGGGGCATAACAACACTAGGGGGCAGTCTAATACAAAACATGGAGTAGAGTCTTGAATCTAGTGATATAGAGAGTTGTATGGTGGTTGATCACACACAGGCATGTTGCTTGAAGCACCAAACTAGAAAACAACAGCAGAGTCCAGATCTGGCACAAACAGTCCTCGTTTTGTTTATACAGACGATCATCACTTTGTAATCACCCAATTTTTGAAACCATGGTCATTTAGTGTATAATGGCTCTGTTTAGCTCTCATTAAGCCATTAGAAAGTGCAGCGGACGGGCTGCAGATGAGCCAGTTAGACAAAAGGCAAAGAAAGCACGGCTTTATTCAGTCTTTGGCCTCCACTATTCTCTCTTCTCCTCTTCACGGTTACATAAACAGCATCTGAGATAGCCAGCCACATCCTCCACATTAGATTCCATTGAATCTGCACATAATGGTTGTGGTGTGGCCGTGCTGGAGGGCTCTCTCTCTCTCTCTCTCTCTCTCTGTGTCTCTAGGTTGGTGGTGCTGCTAAAGCGTCTGTTTAGCAGGGAAGCCAGCGCTCCTTGATGTGGCTTCAGAGGAATGAGAGCCGCGGCCGCAGAAGGAGCTGCTTCAGCGAGCTGTAATACGAGTCAGAAAACAACACCAGGCACCTCCAGCCATGCTCGCTCACTGTGTGTGTGTGTGTGTGTGTGTGTGTTTGCTCTCTGAGTGGGTGGGTGGGTGTGCACTTGTGAATGGGTTTGATTGCAAGCTGAATACCTGTGTGTTTCAGTATACTGTATGTCTACATAGCTGCCAGTGAAAGCTCAAGCTCAACTGTGTGTGCATGTGTAGTGTAAACTTTAAGTGACCAAGTCCATATTTGTGTATATGTGTGTGTGTGTGTGTGTGTGTGTGTGTGTGAGTCTGTGTGTGTTCATGCGTTTGTGGCAGGATATTTGTAGAGTACTGTAATTGCACAAACTGCAATGCATTGCAGGTGCCAGGTGAAGTACTGTAAAGGTGTGGATTGAATGAATGTGAGCACTGATTAAAAGAATATTCCGTTCAGTCAGTTTGATAGTGAATAGTTGTGTTAGTCAATGAACGCTTCCGTAATGTTACTGAATATGTCCACTAAAGTTATGTTTAAGGTTCTGACAGTGTTCTTAGATGTAACCAAACATTCTGATAGCAACTGTCTGATGATGTTGGCCAGCAGTGGTGCAAAAAGTATTCAAATCATTTACTTAAAGGTGCTAAATTCAATATTCAGAGCATTAATATAGCAGCAAACAACTATTGTCTATGTAAAGATATAGAAGTGTAATGTCTACCTGAGCAGAGAATGAAGTCACTCTCCCTCTGTGTGTGGTGTAATCCGATGCTTCTCCTTGCTTTGTTGACATCGCCGGGCCGGCCATGCATGCCTTTTAGTGCAAGTCGAGCATGTGAGCTTGCCCCACTGGCTAGCTCAGGGCCGCTGCTCTGCACTGCTGAAAGAAAAACAAATAAAAGTTCTCTTACACAAATCTGTATTCATATTTTTTTTTTTTTTTTTACTTTTCTCTCATCTTTATTTACTTTTGTGAAATGAGAAGTTAGAGGGGAAAATGTCTCTTTGATGCAACCGCTAACAACTCTGAAACATGACAAGGGACCCCACCTAGAGATTTCTACTTTCTAAGAAGTCACAAGCAGACGGCGGCTGGTGGTATCACACTCTGCGGCTCACACTACCACAGTTTCACAAGCGTGTCGAAGACCTACTGTGTCCTTCAGGTAACGTAAAAACACGAAAGTCTCTCTCTAGAGCCAGTGTTTGGTTTGTTCGTTCTGGGTTACTGTAGAAACAAGGCTAAGCAACATGGTGGACTCTGTGAAGACGACCTGCTCCCTATGTAGATATGAAGGGCTCATTCTAAGCTAACAACTCTTAGTTTCAGGTGATTATACACTAAAGAAAACATAGTTATGTTTAAATGTAAATTCAAAGCGTTGGTACAAAAATGTAGTTAAAGAGGAATAGTCTCATAGAACCTTACACAAACATTACACAGGACACATTATCAGAACATATTTAAACTATATTCTCTTAAGCCAATAGGAATGTTAGGGGAGCGGCTAATTGCTAGCTGGGACAGCAGTTAAACTTTTACGGTGACTATATAATATAATAACAGTAACACAGTAGGAATTCTACTGCAGATTGAGTGTGACGGTGATTCCACTGCTTTCATGTTGACGTGACAGCAGTAACAGTGCAGAGATGTGTAGTTTAAACAATAACCCAAATATGTTTATAGCACTGACTGTATAAAGGAAGTGGACGTAGTCACCGTGATGTCACCCATTGGTTTTGTGGACTACCTTGTGTTTGTTGGGCCCATCCACTTTCCTTCCCACACTCTCTTAGTGTGTCTTTTCGCTCTTTAAAGTATTCAATTAATTTTATTTCTGTATAGCGTCAACTCATGATAGAAGTTATCTTTTCATACAGAGCAGGTCTAGACCGTACGCCATAAAGTGCTTTAAACATTCAGGCTACCAAGGATAATCAATGGAGCCTGGATCAATCTTGATTGTTTTCATTCTGTCGGTCATGTGATCCAAGAAAGAAGAGTTCAGATGAGCGACTAAAACCCCAGACTCTCTAAACAATTCTAGTTTTTAAATTGGCAAAACCTGAAATGACTTGAAAATTTCAAAAATCAAGTAGCTCATGTATGTCACCACAATCCCTGCGCACTTTCTCTGAACGTTTAATATTGACGCGGATGGTAGTTAATGGAAAGCACTGTGTGTCTCACACTAGTGCTAAAGGGTGCCTTGTGCGGCGGTATCCAACGCCGACGGCCGTGACAAAGCCTCGGTATTTAACGCTATTGGGAATGAGCATAGGCTGGCTGTATTGAAGAAGACTTGAAACTAGCGATTGAGACCATAAACTCATGTTTACAATGTTTACTGAGGTAATAAATCGAGAGAAGTAGGGTAATTTCTCATAGACTTCTATACAATCAGACTTCTTTTTGCAACCAGAGGAGTCGCCCCCTGCTGGCTATTAGAAAGAATGCAAGTTTAAGGCTCTTTTGCATTGGCTTCACTTCTCAGACCTGGATGTTGCCCACTGAGTAATACAAGTGTAACTAGCTCCAGTCTTAGATTACACCTTCGTACCATGTACCTTTTGAAACTGTAGCCCCTGTTGTCCAGTAGTAGAAAGGGCTTTTAAAGAGCTCTGAGAATCATTAATTTAACTGACCATTGCAGAAGCGGTTGAATGACAAGACACAGGGGGGAATGTGATTGGGGGATTTTGGGGAGCATTTAATTCTATTGTACTTTTAATTCAAGGGAACGCTCAGTTTGGAAAGTCCCACCACCACTCACCTGCTGCTGCTGTATCCCTTACTGGGAAAAACGAACGTAAAGAAATCTCCCGCTATCTGCCTCCTCTCTTTATCCAGATCTCCTCGGCTGTGTGTTTGGCTATCAAGGTGTGTGTGATCAAACACACCTGGTCAAGACCTAACCCACCCACCTCCCCCATAGCACACAATCACCTCAATACAGAGGCAGGCTGACAGGAAACACCATGGATGCACAGCCACTTCAGTGTGTGTCTTCGTACACACACATGTTCCCATGCGTGCAGGAGAAGTTTTCAACAACTGGTGTGAAGGAATCCAACTCCAGTGGCGGTGACCCCCAAGATTTACTCCCACTCCTCCTCTTTCCTCTTCTCTTCTCTTTCACCCTCTTCATCATATCACCCTTTACACCGCCTGCCCTGGAGAGACAGCTGCGGAAGACATTATGCTGTGCTCTGTGTGAGAGAGAAAGACAAAAAGAAAAGAAAGAAAAAGAGAAGATAAGGAGTGAAAGGAAAGAGTGTGAGAGTCGGAGAAGGAGAGCATTAGACACAGTGGCAGCAGGAAGGCCCACTGAACTTTTGTCGACTTATACGTACGTGTTTCTGCAGTTTCCTCTCAAAGACATTTGCATCTGGTTTGAAAACAACCCCTACGTAGCCCCTTCAACATATGTCTCAGATCGCCATCAGATAATGTGTATGTGGGGAAGAGGTGGGGGCTTCTTTTGTGCTCATTCAAAATTATGCATTTGAACATTTGACCGGTTTAGGAATCCCTCACTTCCTGTATGTAGAGCAGTATGGGTGGTGGGTTCGACAGCTGGAGTTCAACCCTGGTGTTAGTCTTTATGGTTATTTCACCACAATCTGAGGGGTCGTTTCACCCACAATTTCAAAATTGCCTGTTCATCATAGTAAATTGCATTTCTTGGAAAAGGGAAAGAAAAAATAAACATTCATATTCGCTTCGTCTTTAACATTCAAGTCCGCTGTAACTGTTCTCTCCGCTGCCAGAATCACAGCAGTTTCCTCCAATCATCTGTATTATTGTGGGCACGGAAGCTGGACGTTTGGGGTTTGATTTGTGGGAAGAGTTGTCAGGTCCATCAGTTACGTGTGTGTGTGTGTGTGTGTGTGTACTTGGTCTTATTTTGTAATTTTTGGTCATCATTCCCATTAGTAATAATAACATAATAACATCATACTCACAGCTTTAATTGCTGAGATCTGGCAACGTGGCAGACAAGTTTTAACCAAACACCAGGATAGCTAAGGTTGGTAGGAAGAGAAAATAAAGACGAATGATCAAATTATGACCTAAAGTGTTACGCCTCGTTTCCACAGTTTCGTTTTGGGTCCGTGAATTTAGTATACGGATTAGTTAATTGCATAGATATAAAAGTGTTTTTATCTATGCAGTTACTGTCTGTTTTTTTAGACGAGTCACCTTCATAACGTTGAATTTTTTCTAAGTGAAAAGCACATTTAGCTAATATTAGTAGCATGCTAGCTGCTACCTGCTAAATATGCCGTCCAACTTTTCACTAAGAACATTTTTTTTAAACAGAGCTGAATTTCATTAATAAAACAGTTTATTAATTTGCTTATTCGGCAGGAAGTTTGTTAGCATACCATGCTAACTTCCTGTGGCACACAGTGCATACGGTCTGTCCGTAATCTGTCGCAAAAGATAAATGTTTTACGTACTCGAGGCAAATTACTGGCCGAAAAAAACAAACAGGAGGCGGAGTTTCGCAAACACATCGGAGATCACGGAGGTTCCCATAAGAATGAATGAACTTCTGGTTGACTCACATACGTCCACAGAGCTATAAAACAAGGCGTTACTTGTAAAATTTTTAGTACAATTAAAAATTTAAATTGTATATATATAGTTATATATATATAATTGTATATAATAATTTAATTAAAATTAAAAATAATTTTCAATTCTACGAAGATAACGTGTGACGGAGCAGAATTGTCCTTTAAATATTCACCCATATGGATCCATGTGTGTGAATGAGTGTCCTCCTGTGTGCTTTATTGGCATGTGTCCACAGTATGTCCCTATGTGTTCATGTCAATGAGTTTGCAGTTAGCAGTTGTATTGTCCGAGCATATTTGCAGAGTGTTAATCATCGTGTGAGTCAGGGTGCAGTTTTTGTGGCAGGACTCTGGATGCGGCTTCTTCATTAAAATGTTAACCAGGCCACATGGACAATGGACGCACTGTTCGTCCTGCTGTCCTCTTCATGCTGAACTGTGTTTCTCTTTCTCTCTCTCTCTCTCTATCCCCCCTTCATCTCCCTCTTTGTCGTCTCAAACATCCATCGGCCTTGACTGTCGTTGAAACCGCAAACACAGACCCATTTTTTTACGTTTTACCTTCCGTCTCTCACTTTTTTTTTTACCAACGCTCCTTTGTGTCAGTTCCTTTTTTTTTTCGGCGCTGTGCAGTTACTGTGTCGGTCCTCCTTTAGATTCAACCCGAACATTTCAACTCTGTATGAACCGAGCAGTCATAAATCTGATTATGCTCAGGCACACTAATGAAACTGAATTACCTCTACACGGGCGTGTGTGTATCTATATGCATGGGTATTCATGTGCGTACATGCATGTCTTTACACATGATTGAGAGAGATATTTAGGGATGATTTTTGTAGCATTTTTCGAGAGGAAATTTGAGCAAATCAGTGTCATCTCTTCATCTGAAATAATTGGAAAATAGAATTCATATTTATTTTAATTGGTAGTTATTTTCTGTCTTGCCAAGAGTTAAATGACTATATGCTAAATATGAAGCTACAGTCAGCCAGTTAGTTTAGCTTAGCGTAAAGACTAGAAACGGGGGGAAATCAGAGATTCAGAGAGAAATCATGAAAAAAAGACAAGAAAAAATAGTCTGGACAACACTTTTACACTTCAGATTGTCTATGGATTAAACATGATATAACATATAACATGTTAATTAGTGTTCTTTAGACGTGCTAGTAGGTGGATTTTGGTACATTCAGACTGAGCCAGGCTAGCAGTTTCCCTTCTTTTCAAGTCTTTATGCTAAGCTAAGCTAACCAGCTGCTGGCTGTGGCTTCATATTTTACTTACATACAAACACGAAACTGGTATCAATCTTCTCATCTAACTCTCAGCAACAAAGCAAATAAGTGTATGTTCCAAAATCTCAAACTATTAATTTTAATATGTGCAGAAAGACAGGCAGCCTGTGTTTGTGCATATACATGTTCGTGTATTTTGGCTTGTAACTCCAGCATGTGTTCCATCCGTGTAATAATCACTGCAGTTTGACCGTGGGAGTCGTCCGTTTTTTCCCCAGGCCTGGTATCTGGTTCACCTGTCCCCGAGGATCAGCTCTGGAGCTGAGAGGCGAGGAGTAAAGGGGGGGCAGTCTGGGGGTAACTTAGTGTGAGGAGGGGTGGGGGGATGGAGGGGATATGGTACCCCCTCCAGAGACCGGTACTCTACATGTAGGGGCGTAACGAGGATCAAAGTGCCCCTGACACCCGTCGGTCCCATGGGCCGTGTAGCCCTGTACCCAAACGCCTCCGCCTCACCACCATCGCCCCCACGCTCCCAAGCATCAAAGCAGCTATCGATCGCGACGTAGAAACAGGTGGGGAGTTGTGTGTGTGTGTGTGTGTGTGTGTGTGCGTGTGTGTGTGTGCATGTGTGTTTTGAGCTGCCTATCTTTCAGCACTGCAGCTGGGCAGCTATCTTCTGGCTGCTGCTACAATATAAATAAGGAGATACTTCCTCTTTTCTAACCACTGTTTCCACTCAGAGAAAAGTCCCCTGTTCACCATTTAACCTTTCACTCTCTCTCTCACACACACACACACACACATGCATTCATAAGCATGCACATTTCAATGTATCCTCATTCAACGGTTCGTATGCTTTCTTATGAAAAGTCATTCCTTATTTGTCATGCGTTTTCCGACGAATGTCCAGCAACACGCGACGCACGTGTCAATTTCCACTCCAGTCTTTTCAAAATAAAACTACTTAGTTAGGTTTAGGAAAAGATCAACTGGGTTAGGCTTAGAAAAAGACCGCGGTTTGGGATAAAATAACACAGGACGTGCCGTAACTGAAGTACGGAAGTTACATGATAAATAAATCAATGTTGACTTCTGGTTGCACACAGGGTACGAACATCAGTTTCCTGGGTGAAAATCCAATGTTTTTGACCCACCCATCCACCCCGACGTCTTCCCTAAGCGACGTTTGTCGCTCTTTCTGGTTCACATTTACATGGGTTACATACAAATTGATTTTGTGGGATGTATACGAATTACAGTGCATTATTTTTTTTGTAGGTTTATAAGAACATCCTGCACATACACACAGATACACATGCACTCGCACACACACATTACATCATCACACATCTGGGTGTGATGACACTTAGATGGAAGATCTTTCCTAAATCTACAACAAATTCTACCTTTGACCTCAATGGCATATTCATGACTTGAATTTTGAACAGCAATTATACAATCAAACACGCCGTCACTAGCTCATGTGGGAAGACCACACTTTCCCAGACCACAGGAAGTCAACAGGGATTAAAGAGGAAATGATGTCATGGCTTGCTGTCATGCTTCTAGTGCGATGATAGAGTTGGTGGAAAGTGCATCGAGTCATGTGGGGGGTAACAAGAAAAAAGGAAGAAGGAAAACGGTATCTAAGATCTCCCTGCAAATTGAGCATGTCCGTCCCACTCTCACATGGCTGTTTTTCCTCTCTCTTGCTCTCTCTCTCTCTCTCAAACACACACAGACAAACCTCTCAGTCACCTACATTTCCACTTTGCAAATTACAGCCTGAATTACGGCCCCCACCAATCATGGCACACATCTGTCACCAACACACCAATCATGGGTCTCCGGGGTGCTTGTCGCCGTGCAGGGCGGTCGAGGCAGACTTAAGGTGGTCATTTTCCACTGAGGCCTGTAGTTAACGGCCACTGGAACAGGAGGTCAGCCATTTTGGCGCCCTGCAGACCCTCGCAGAACTGGCAGGGATTGTAGTGTTTTGAAAATGTAAATACTGAATCCAGTTTGTATCATAAAACTGTACTACCCTTTACCATCTCATTTTGTCATTTTGTTTTGCTGAATGCACCCGGAGATGACATGCATCACTGTCAGTTCATAACAGCATACAGTATGGTCCAAAGTCTCTAAGTGGCAGATGCCAGATTTGACATGAGATTTCCCAAAATAGATAGTTTTGCAAACCTGCTATGTGTGTGTGATTCACCCACAAACTATGAGAGAGCTTTTCCAGGCTGTAGGGGGTGTTCAAGATTGTGGACAAACAGACTACATGAGACTGGATTACAATCATATTGTTACACCATAAAACTGACAATCATAATCCCTTGCAAGGACAAAAGAACTTTTATGTTTTTTTGTGATGCTTTTACTCAAACCCACAATGAGTGTGCAGGTTACGGTTCAGAATGTTTCACATTTTGTAGCTGCAGTGGGAATCACGCTCGTGATCGTTCTGTTGCAGATCAATTAAGGTTCTGGCACAACTTCACCTACTGCATGGAAAAGGGAATCAGTTTAGAATGATCAAAAAACTGCAGAAACAGTTATAGTGAGGACAACTTTCTTATGACGCTAACTCCTGTGTCCTTCATCGGGGTCATCAAACTTCCATATTTTTATAATGTTCCACATTGGACAAGGAACCTTATTCGCTAGAGTAGCTTTTCATAGATGCTTTTCTCTTGTCTGTACCCACCAAATATGATCTACCTATATCCAGCATTAGAACCCTCAGGAATTTGACTGGTCTATAACCACATTACCATACAGTGTACTGTACTCATTCAATGCCATATTGTGTAAATATCCCATCGGTTGCTGTGTTAATCATAGTGTACAAGTATTGGTTGTCTTTCATGATTTCATATTTTCCTTTGGTACAAATTTTGTCTGACAGAACTTTCCATTTCAGACAAAAATTAAGACTTGACTTAGACTTGATTTGATAAGATTGGAGACTTGGCTTGGTCTTGTCTTGATTATTTTGACAGTTGACTTGGACTTGTCTTGATTGTCTTGAGACGTGACTTAGACTTGTTTTGACAAGACTTGACGTTGTTTCAAATGTCTTGAGAACCAACATAGACTTGCTTTGATAACACTTGAGACTTGATGTGGTCTTGCTTTTACGATACTTGAGACCTAATGTGTACTTGTCCTTATTGTCTTGAGACTTGATTTAGACTTGCTTTCATAAGATATGACATTCGACTTGCATTTGATGGATTGACTCGTCTTAGACTTGTTTTGAAAAGACTTGAGACTTAAACTTGTCCCAAAAGACCTACCAGCTCTATACAGCTTGGACACAGGATCGTAAATAGCCCTGTGTAATGATGACATTATGGCTGCAGATTACAGTGTGTTTTGCAAATGTGCCGCATGTTACCATTTTGAGTTTAACTTCCCTAACCTTGAGTGTATGACGCATCCACTCAGAAATGAGTGTGTGTGAGTGTGTGTGTGTGTGTGTGTGTGTGTTTGTGTGTGACCGTGTTGGGATTCTCAAGCTCAACCAAGCGTGATGAGCCATCCCTCATCATGACTTACCTCACGAGCGCACAGCTCATCCTGAGGAAATTAGAGAGCATTCAGAGACGTGTGTGTTATTTCACAGGAGTGCAAGCCTAAGTGTGTGTGTGTGTGTGTGTAGTGGTTTGCTTCTGTTTGTGGGAGTGTGTGCCTGTGAGTAAAGCTTGTGCACATGCATGTGTGTGTGTGTGTGTGTGTTCCTGCTGTCTGGGATCTTCTGTCTGTCTGTATGTGTGTGTGTATGTGTCCTCCTAATCACAGTCTTTAAGGTTGTGTGATCACAGGCCTTGTCGAGCAAACCCAACCAAACTACTGACTGACAGACACACACAGACACGCCGACACACACACACACACACACACACAAACAACATGGACATGCACATATGTCCAGACGAACACACATGTATGCACACTTTCACTATCACTATCAAAATTAAACTTCTTTCTACCTCTCTCTTTGTCACACAAGCACACACACACACACACATCCTTCATGGTCACTGTCTACACACTTTAAGACCGCCACACATACAGATATGCAAAAACACACACACACACTCCCTGTTTTACCCACCGCGGTTGATTTCAGTGGGATCCAGCAGCTCCTAAGAAGCATAGAGGATCGGGTAGGGGGGCCATTGTGTTTGTAACGGAGAGTCATCTTTCCTTAGATTACTAACCTTTAAAGAAGACTAATTAGAGAGGTGTTGTGTCACTGCTGTTGAGAAGCGGTCCGCCGTGGGAGCCAATGACAGACTAGGATCCTCTTGGGTGTCTTGAGGAGGGACACATTATGATAGGGATGTGGTGGGCTGTGTGTACGGCTCCCGCTGTCATGTGGCTCAGGTCAGGAAAACACTGTAAGTGGGTGCCTGTGTGTGGGCGGATACAGAGTAGATAGAAGTTAGAGTTTGTTTGTTGCCTTCATCAGTATCAGAGGTAACAGAGGCATTAACACATTAACATTTTTCTGCTTTCTTTTCAGCAACGTTCAGTTTTCATGTTTCTTGTTTTACACATTTATGTTTAATTTTTTTTTTTTTGTGCCAATAGCCGCTTAAAACTGTTACTTAAGCATGATTCATGGCGTTTAGAGCTGTCTAAGCCTGTGGCTTCTTGACCTCTCCTGACACATTTCTTGTTTTTTTTCATTAACTGGATTTTGTGCAGTTTTATATATGTGCAAATAAATACAATTTAAAAAAAAAAATGTAATTAAAATTAACAACGATTAATCTGTTAGTCGATCAACAGATACTATTTTGATTAATCGTTTAAATCCTTTTTCGTGCAAAAACACCAAGAATTTGTGAGGATTTACTGATTTTCTTTGTCCATCCATCTGCATCCATCTGATTTTCTTTGTCTTATATGTTAATAAACTGAACCTCTTTGGTGGACAAAACAAGACATTTGCAGACGTCACCTTGTTCTTTGGGAAATTATGATTGTTGTTTTTTTAACAATTTTCTCACATTTTATAGACAAAATGTATGTAAAATAACCGATAAAGTGTACATGTGTTTTGCATGTACTGGGTTTATCCTTTTTTACTAAGTCATGAGTGCATAAACTAAGTATGAGAGTCCATTTTGCACCACTTTTCTTGATTTATATGATATTTTTGACATCCTATAAGATAACAGAAAGGGAAGAATGTTGCGAAAAATTGAAAGAGAAAGGATGACATGAATGATGACCTGATTCAAACCTATATATCTTGGAGCACTGAGCCACTTTAGACCGCTGTAGAATGCCTGTGGTTTCCATTTCTGTCATGTTTTCTCATGATAAAACCATCCCATTACATGATGAGGCTAGCAATATTCTATATTTTTGTTATTGTCATAGGTACTTTCAGACCAAACAGTTATGGGGACTCACTGAGGGGAAGTGCCCAATGGGGAGCTCCCCCGAGAACTACATATCTTCAAGGTCTTTTTTCTGTTTGCATTCGCACCGCCAATAGGAATGCTGAAGTGACGTAAACCCGTCGGCAAGGCTGGGAGATTGGCGAGTGGCTAGTCCGCTATGTTTCAAAAGCTCTCTTAGCTTTTTTTTTAGTATTATCAGAATAAATAAACAACTCTGTCACATGCCACAATCATATAAATTCAAAGAAAGTAGCCGTCACGAAGGTATCGCTTGCGATTTCAGCTTGAATCGGCTATCGTTTCTTCGGCTCAGTGGGTGTGCTGTGTGCTACTGGATTAGCCTTTGTGCTACTGCGTTAGCTCGCTGAACAGTGGCTCTCACTCGGTCTTTGCATCAGTGGATGTGATTTATCCATGTTTCCTTCCATTTATTTTGTTACGAGCTATTGTTTTGTGTTGTCCGTTGTTTACACTGCTGACAGATTTGTAAAAATGGTGCTTGAAGGTGCTGCATTGGCTCATGTGTTCAACTTTTGTCACAGTTCCTCTTGTGCTGGAAGAGGACCTACTCTGTAATAGGAGCTAAAAAAAGTCCCTCAAACCGACGTTCTAAGAACTGCGATCGCTCCTAGTTCTTGCGGTGCAGACACAATTAAAAAAGGGGGTTATTAGAACTACGAAAAAGTTCCTCTGGTCTGAAAACGCCTATTGCCAACAAATCCCACGAAAAGACCAAAACCAACAATGTGTTACTGTCTCTCAGTTCTGTCCAACTTCCCCAGCCTTTCTACGGGCTCTCAGCTCATTGGTTCCCACTGAAAATCTTGAAAAAAAAATCATCTGTACATATTTTCATATACTTTTCAGTATACAACGTATGTTTTTCAAGTATATTAACTTACTGTAAATGTATAAATGTTTTGTTTGGGGATGTTTTCTGTGCATTTTGAGCCATAAATCTCCTCTGAAGAGCATTTTTATAAGACATGTTTTTCATAGTAGTAGGTTAAATTTATGTTTTGCCTCATAACTGAAATAAGAGACTAATGCTTTTTTGGCAAAAAATAACATTCAGTCGGCCAACAGCCAATGTCTATATGTCCAACAAGATTTGCGCACATCCTACAACTGTTTAGTTTGTATGAAGGATTATTTGATCACAGGATGATTGTGACATTAGTCTTAGTGGCTGTAGAAGTCTAGAGGGAGCGATAAGGAAGCCACCAGGAGCAAAGCGTTGCTCTACATGTGCCAAGCGGAGCGGTGATGGAATGCCCTGCTCGTGTTTTGCAAGGTGCTGGGTGTGAGTGTGAGGTCAGGGGTGAGGCGCGGGGGGGTGTTTGTGTTAGGGGAGGGTCTGGACGGTGTCAGAGGGTAAACCGTGGGGTAAAGGGAGCGGGTTCAAGGTGTTGTTTGATGTTTGAAGATGTGTGTGTTTTAGGGGGTTGGTGGGAGGCGGGGTGACTTCGGTCAGTGTGTGTGTGTGTGTGTGTGTGTGTGTGTGTGTGTGTGTGTGTGTGTGTGACACTGTACGCTTGTCAGTCCATCTTGTCAGAGCCAGATGTTTTGTTGTGAAACATACATTCAGCTAAATGAATGGACGTGTGTGTTGCTGTCAGCAGGTCAGCGAGATAACCGCTGGCCTCCTGTCAGATCCCACCAAGTGGCTGACATGTCAGTCCAACCTGAAGGCCCCGCCCACCCCCTATCAACACCACAGGCTGAGTGTGTTGAGTCGTCAGGTGTCTGGATAATATCACATACACACACACACACACTCGACACTTCACCACATCAAACTCTGGTTCTGAAAACTGAAGCCAATGATGAAGTGCCTTAAACTTGATTGTATAGAAGTCTATGAGGAAATGACCCTACTTTCAGTAAACATTGTAAACATGAGTTTATGGTCTCAATCGCTAGTTTCACGTCTTCTTTAATACAGTTTATGCCCACACCACACTGATCCAAAAGTTCCTGTGCTCATTGTTTTTTTCCCCCCTTCGCCTCAGTGCAGATTTAACCTGGAACTTCTCACTCTGCTGTCATTTAGATATCACATCCAAATCTGAATATAGATTTGCTTCTGTTCCAACTCTTTATCCTCCTCAGCTGTTGTGTGTGTTTCTGATTAGATCCACTTCTCTTCCTCGACGTCAGCGGGGCTGCTCTCCTCGGGTTACATTCAAATACACAAAACCTGCACCTGGGAGATACCCAACATAAACCACAGTCCTGTACTGGGGGCTGCTCCACAGGAAGTGCCTTGCTCAATGGCAACTCAACACCTCAAAGAAATCTAATCTATATCTTTATCCGTGGGTTTCCACTAATAAAATTCATTCTCTTATCACGCCACGGTCGTCCTCCTCTCTGCCTCGATGTGTTTTTGATCAGATTCCGTCTTCTTCCTTGACGTCAGCTCGGCTGCTTCCCTGCCCGGCTGTTTGTTTTCGTACAGATCGCACAGTGATGAGAGTTTATATGACTCTGATATGGAACAAATGAGAGCCGAGGAGCTCCGCAGGCCCGGGCGAGGAAGCAGAGGTTAAGAGGCCTCCAGATACCTGCTGTCAAACGTTTTCACGCTCAACTCCTCCGAAACAGATGAACAGAACACGCTGCTGGCCGACAACTACTGTTTTTCTACAGGAGGAGTTATTGTTTGAGATTTGGCTTTTCCCAATGTTCTCATTTTCCTGATATATTTTCAGTTTCATCATACACACACAATACCATCAACACCTGCAAAATAGAATACAGTCTAATACAGGAGCCATGCAGTAAATACTATCTTTGTAAAGCAAATTTCTGTTGAGACTCTGAGAGGGAGGTATTGATTCAACTCTATTAAGTTTCAATGTATTCTAATGTATGCTGGCAGTGTATTTCACTACATATTTATCATTAAATGTATAGTTTCTTTATTGATTGTGAGTATACAGTATATATGTTGTTGCGCTAAATTTATGACTGTATATAAGCAGTGGATGTAGTCACAGTAACGTCACCCATTGGTTTGTGGACTGCTGTTTTGAAGCCTGGAGATAGGCATTTTTGCCTGTCGCCATCTTGGGTTTTTTGCAACCAGAAGTGACACGAGTGGGTGGAGCTAAGTACAACTGAATGCTGAATAAGACATTTTAGGCAACCAAAAAGGTTATAATTAACTTTCATGAACTGAAAACACACTATGAAAGGGTTAAAGCTCTAAGACGAAAATACGGCAACACCCAGACCGGACAACGTCGTGGTAGCGACCTGTGAATCACAAGGTAGAAACGCCCTAAAGCATCCCCTGCTTTATGGTCTATTTGACTCCAAATGGGACCATAATTTACTAAATGAACATCATGCTGTATTGAAGAAGACTTGAAACTAGCGATTGAGACCATAAACTCATGTTTACTGAGGTAATAAATCAAGTGAGAAGTAGGCTCATTTTCTCATAGACTTCTATACAATCAGACTTCTTTTTGCAACCAGAGGAGTCGCCCCCTGCTGGCTGTTAGAAATAATGCAAGTTTATGGCACTTCTGCATTGGCTTCACTTCTCAGACCCCAGAGTTGGCCACTGGCTAAATTACAAACAGGGCATCATAAATGCCTGTTGAAACCGATGTGGATTTAGTGGATACATTTATTTTGGAAAGTTCATGTTGACACACTTTATGCTTCCTGAAATGTAAAAGCATTCTTAAAATAATGTCTTTGGGAATGGAAGTTATG